>NC_044188.1:5646323-8046323 GCF_900880675.1 Sparus aurata | reverse complement strand
ACAGTTTAGTTGCTCGTTTTATCAGCAAGCACAGGCTTTTTTTTTGTTATCGCAGCCAGACTGCTCCAACCCAATCAGCAAAATATATGTTGGAAATATACCTTTCTGCAAAGCATAGATATGTTTGTGATGCAAATTTACCTTTCTGTTGGTTACATTTTCATAACCCTATGGTCTGGTTAGGTTTTGGCACAAAACCATGTGGTTAGGTTTAGGAAAAGATCATGTTTTGGTCTGAATACTTGCTTTTGTTGCCAACAAACACAGCTGATAACGTCATGATGTCTAGCTTTAAATATTCAGTGGTTTCAGCAGATGTGGAAGAAGCTGTCTCGAACAGTCACGAAAGAATGGCTTGCACCACCATCCTCTCCACCTCCCAGCATTGAAGTCAGCTCATATGCATGTAATGTGAATGTGATGTGACACGTACTGTAGAAATGATATATATGAACCATACACATCTGAATGTTTCCATGGTTTGCAGGATTTCTATGGCGACTAGGTTGAGGGCACTTGTGTACTGGGGTCATTGAAAGGCAGTTGATAAGAAACCAGGTCCACACTTGAGGTTTGCTAGTAGACTGAGGGTATAATCTTGCCATTGGCCAACTATTTTAGTCACCGTTCTCTTCCCTTTTCTGTTATCTGCGTTCTAGCATTTTTCAAATCTCTGTCTCTACGGGAAACGACAAAAGCTACCGAGATGGCACCCTGTACATGCTGACCATAGAAATGTACATGAACCATAACTTTGTTGCGGAACAGTACGGCTGTAAAAAAGGCTAGCAGTTGTTATGTTCTTCTTCTACTGTGGAGATTTAGCCATTTAAATGCACATATTCCATGAAAAACAGGTCCCCTGACGCTAGTTTTGTAGGGGCAAAGTTGTTGCATCCTGGGTTTAGCGGTGCCCAAAGACGATTGATTGATTGATTGATTGATTGATTGATTGATTGATTTAAAGCAATACAAACAAGCCAGATGTTTTTTTTTCTCCTATAGCAGAATGCTAACGGGTGCAGAGCTGTGGAGGTGGTTTACGAGACGACCTCGTCCAAAAGTTGAGTTTAACAGTTGATTCAATAATAAATATTGTCAGTAATATTTTTATTCTTAATTCACTTTCAAACATGTTACACTAGTTCAAAATGTAATTTACAGTGCTGGCTCGAACAAGTTCAATAAACGTATGATAACATGTTGAATCAACGGCTGTCAGATTTTCTGTCAGACTGGCTTTTTTGCTGCTTTTCTCAGTCCCGGCTGCTGTTGTTCGATACGACCTCCGCCTGAAACAGAGCGCCACAATGTGAGGCTGCTCCCAGTGACCTTGTTATATTATAAGCAATGGTCTCAATTCAATACTAACCTTTGAACAAAGTTCACATTGTTTTCATTATAGCAAGAAGAAACAACCTTGACTTAACACGTATTTAGGACTCAGAGATCTCCAGGGAGTTTATATTCTCTCTCAGTATTCAAGTCAACATATCAACAGAGAATGGAAAAGGGATAAAGTAAAAGAAGCCAACATTTTAGGTTGACAACTTGAAAAAAAAAACTTAAAAATGCAAATACCACAACCGAAACATTTTAGTTTTTACTCTTTTTTTCGTACTTCTCAAGTGACTTTTTGTCTGCAGGGTAATCAGGTTTTCTTCCTATTTTCCCTCATTACTTCTCTTATTGGAAGCACTAATGCAGTGCTCATTCAAACGCGCCTGTTCAGGCCGATTGCTTGGCCTCCAGTATTGCGGCTTGTGGCTTTCTCAGTATCATCGACCTGCAGTGCCGGAGAACCCAAGCAGCTCCAGACATAGCAGCTTCAGACCCAGTTCCAGATTTAGATAATTATGTGTGCCGCTATTTTTTTTTTTTCTACCTTTTGTTAAAATTAACAATACAGTAATATCACAATATGCCACCAGTTAGACAGTTCATTGAGGTGTTCCCAAAACATTAGCCACACCTAAATTCTTAATAATAATAATCATAAGTTTTGTTATCTTACCTTGTGGGGCTGAATCCATCTTGTAAAACGCACAGTGGTTGAACCAATCAGCTTGCAGCTAGGTGCTGTGGTTTAGATGTGTGCGACTGTTTGTCTGAAAACAACAGTGTCAGCCCCTTAAGATGTTAGCGTAGATGCTGCTGTCATCTCAAACCTGAAGGGAAGAACAAAGGAGCACACTCGAGGTACATACTGTTGATCCGATTGGTTGAAGTTAGTCCTCGATAGATTCTTATACATGGATGGTTTGAAAGTTCCTGCCCCGCTTTCCAGATGTTTCTGTGGGTCTGGAACTGCATGGGCTCTCCAGCTCTGCGGGGTGTTGTCAGTTGATGTTTGTCGACTTCTCTGAGAGCTGCACTTCAACTCTGCACTTACTCGGGTCCTCGGCAAAACACCTGCCAATTATGAGGTCGATCGAATGAATGGTTGTTGAGAAAATTATAGGACAGAGAGATGACAAAGAGTCTTTTCATTTGAGAGTCCACATCACAAAAATACTAATATGATCAGTGCCCTCAGTGCATCTTTCTTAGTGAGTCGGTTTGAATACGCCGTTAATGTGGGTATTGTCTGCTCTTTAAACGACAAATGTCTTCTTTGAAACCAAACGTGAAAACATAGTATTTCTCTGGCTTGGATGGCAAGTTTGGACTTTTTTCAAAAACTGACTCGCCTCCATTGTTTATTGGGGCCTTTCAGGACTCACATAATTAGGTTCATTACATTGTTCGTTTGTTCTGAACCGGTGGCTTCACTCAAGGCTTTACACACTGAAGTGTTTTGAAGTGAACTCAGCGCTTTGAATAATTTAAGAAATGGGTTCCTTTGCATGGATGGAATTAATATCTGACCAAATTACTGCAGATTGGGTCATTAAAGCAAAGTCACAGAGATCATATCTATCTTATGAAATATGCACTTTTTTTATATTGGATTTTTTTGTGTGTGTGTTAGTGTGTATCTCGGATATTGGATGTTGCACTGTAGCAGTCATTTTTAGCGGCTTGTTCCTAGAAAACAAATATGCTGCTTTTTAGGGTTTAATCAACACTCTCGTTGCCCTTTAATGGCTGCTGCAGCGGGTCTGGAGTGTAATTTAACTCTTTCTTTTCGCCTCTCTCACCTAATTAAAGTCAGATTTAACGCTGACCGATGTTGGAGTGCAGGCAGCCTGATTCAATATAAACTGCTTTATAGATTCATTCTCAGCGACACTGCTGTTTTTGACGTATTGATTTGAAATCCCGGGAATCTCTCAGCGAAGATTTTCTTGTCTTGGAATCGATGGCAATGTGATTGGATAGAAGCTCTCCTGGCTCTAATTAAAAACTTGGATGGATGAATGGCGCTCTTACAGACTCGGCGCGGAGGAATTAGGCTCCGAGTTATCTTTATAATATTTAATAAAATATTGATAAAATATAATATCAGATAAAATAACATAAAGGAGGTCGTTTTGTCTAACCTTGTCTGTGTTCGGCAGCTGTTGGATGGAGAATTGACCCAACCTGAAGGAAACGGTGGACGAATGATTAATTGCTGTTTGAATTCATGTATTTTTCTCTTTCTGGTCTTACAGTTCATATCAACTTTTCTGCTGGCAGCTCAGGAAAAGGCTCACAGGTAAGAAAAAACACTTGTGTGTGTGTGTGATTCTTTGTTTCCTATCTACAAATTAGTCTGAAAACCTGCTGCTGGTTTCTTGATAATTAGCGTTAATCGTTTGCTTCCTGATCATTCGCCTCCATTTAAACCTTAATTACCTGACCAACTAAAAATAAATGACCATGTGTTTTATTTTTTATTTAAATGCATTGATCGTTTGGCCCTCCAGATAGGAACCATCAATTTGCTCTTCCACACAAATCCATTCGCTCTTTTCCTCAAGTGCAAGATAATTTTCTCGCTGTTGCATTTTCTACATAAGTCTGCAGTTGCTGCGCGATAAATAATTAACATGTTCAGTTGCTCTACTTCTCCTTGGTGTGAGGAGATGTTGACAGTAAGCCTCCTGGCAGAGGTGCTTAGCATCACAGAAATGGGAAATTACTGTCTTGCCTTTTACTGATGTCAACCGCCTCTTTCCCTGCGAGAGGATATTTAAAGTTTTCGCTTTGTCACTTTTTCATTTTTTTTTTCTCATATTGTTGTAAATGATGTTTGGCAGAAATTGCATTCGTTTGAACTTCCCAGTGTAGTGTAGGTGGATATTAAAACATCTCGAGTCTCTGGTCTCTAAAGTTTGCTTTATTCAGATTTCTTTTACAGAAATAATTGTGTCGCACCACGAGTGTTCCTTCAAGAACGGATACTGAGTCGAAGCGCTTCTCTTTCTTTTTTTAACATTTTTTCTTATATAAAAGAGCGATTAGGGACAGCTGCCTGTCAGAGTGATAAAGCAAAGATTTAAATGACATCCATTCAGGAGAAGAAACTCTTTAAGGGAATGAAAAGAGCCGTGTTTTCGCAACAATGGGAACATAATCGGGAATAAAAGTCTTGTTCAATGTGTTGGAAAAAAAGATATTAAGAAAGCAGGAATGTTTCATAAAGTTCGTCTAAACTGTTCAATACATCTATTCTTTGATTTGAGTGTCTCCGAAAAACTTCAGAGAAACATATTTTCTGATTTCTCCTCCAGTTTTGACCCTGACAGGTGGCTTCTAGCGTTCCTGTGCACTCGTGGGGGGGGGGGTTGTTACTTAGTTATCGCGGGACCATGGCGGTGCATGTGCCATTTGTTTGTGTCCCCAAGTGTTCACAGTGCGTTTGAATTTCTTAATGTCACCAACTTCTGACAGGTGTTGCGCAGACAGAGAGTGGGGCCTGACATGTGTTCTACGCCTCGCGTCAGACGTGTGTTGTGTGCTGCAAAGTGGAAACCAGGTTAATGCCCCCCTTTTTAGATCTCCTGAGCTGAAGAACAACATTAACAAATTAGAAGGGAATGCAAATTTTTAGGTCATGGAAGCGCTCCAGTTATAGAAAGTCATGGAATTTACATCGGGGCCATAGCAGGAGGCAACATTTTTCGACATATGCTCATACATCTGTGAACACACTTGATTTATTGTTTAAGAGGTAACCCAGTCGCTGAATAAAGCAATTAATTGTTGGTCTTTCCACAGAGGATTATTGACTTTCTAACAAAGTTGCGATGCAGAAGGACGTTTTTGCCAGCATGGCAGTTTTGTAGCCAAGAATCAAGAACTATAACGTCAAACGTGGTACAATACATGCATATATTAGCAGATCAAGTATCCGAGTATTTTTTTGTGGTTAAGAAATACCCTCCTGTGTTTTCTGTCCATGTCAACAAAGATACTTTCTTTAAAAGGACTTGGCGTCAGATATGTCTGAGCTTTGATTCTCGAGAACTTCAGTGTGCAACGGCCCTAACTTAGTTGTTGAGCATGATTGATATTTCTCTCAATTATACCGACTCACCACCCACACGCTGGGTTTAACACAGGGTATGCCACACGCGTTTCAAAGATATAATATGTCACATTTCTGCATTGGGAAAAAAAATGACAAACCCTTTTGTTATATTCTGAGTTGAGTTGTTCTTACATTATCCTAAATGTTTCCTTCAAATGTCAAACCCACAGAATTCTGTTATTTAACATAACGTAACTGTGCTTTTCATTTGGCCGCACCAAGAGCCCATTAATTATTGTAAGCATGTGGTTTATCTACCTGCCGCCTGAGAATGTCAGAAAGTATGTCAATGAGCCTCAGGCTGCACTCACAATAGAGGAGTTTTAGAATCCTAATCGATTTTGAAACCGGTTTTTCATCAGCAGAGCAATTGAGTCGTGGTCAACATGGGTCGTCTATTCTACAGCGAGAAAATTCAAACTGTAAACTGAGTGCATACCATTGATTGGCAACACGGTCAGCTTCTTCAGAAAGCTCTGATAATATCTAAATCCCAGATATCAAACACTTCTGGGCAGCCACCATGAGTCTGCGAGCAGTTGGGGAGGTTTAAGAATGGATCTTTACACCCGCTCACATCACCATATAATCTGAGCCAAACTTTGGTACGGACCAAGCTCCCAGGCCAGATTTCTCCTCTGATTGTCGGAAGGGGCAGAACGGGATCAAACAGCCCAGAACTCCTGTAGTGTGATCCCGGCCTGAAACATTATGGTGTGTACAGTGCTTTGAAAAATGGTTGATGGTGATTAGATTGCATTCAACGGTGTCAAACAGTCAATCCAAACCTTTTAAAGAAGCGTTTCATCAGAGCGTATTTCGCATGATTTTTGTGCAAGTGGTCAGAAAAGGAGATCTTGCACTGAATAAAAGAGGGTTCACCATCTGACTTCAAACAGCTGTGCTCATCCCATCACCATTCAAATCTGGCTTAATCTGCAGGGGCTCCTGTAGCGTGTGATACGGGTAACGCTGATCTCAGAATGCAAAGTAGCAACTGTCGAGTCGCATTAAACTTCCAGCAACAGATTCATAAGAGAGGGAGTGGGGGGAGCATATTGAGTGCGATTCTGCATCCCGTGGCTTATTGTTTGCTCCCTTGCAGCCGAGGAAAAGACCATCTGTTCCAATTTATAGTCAGGATTTGAGAAGTTACACCCCCTTTGATCAATACTGTTGCATATAACACTGATTACACAAAAAAGGCTTTGTGAAGTGTAAAGCAGGAAACATTTAAACAAGCGTAATTTTCAGTAGCACGGACCGTGGCTCGCATACGAAAAAAAAAAAAAAAAGGTGTCAGAGTCTCCCCCCTCCTTTGAAGACGGCCCGAAGCCTGCGATGACTGGCATCAGTTTGAACTCAGGATGACTTGGAGAAGTTGCGATGGCAGGCGCAGGTACTGTGATTATTCACCGCTTCAGGGCTTCATAAACAGCCTAAACAACAAGTGTGCTCCAAGTTCGCTAATGTAAGCAGAAGTGCCTTGATCTCATGTGCTCAGAGGACTCCGAAACAGCGAGATGATGCATGAGCACTACACAGAGTGAGAAATTATTTACAAACTTACTGCAGAGGGTCTTGCAAAGCCAATGACTAACTTCAACTTGTTAAGAGCACACCTGACAGTTCCTGTCACTTTGCCACCATTCTGGTCCTCTCAAGATACACAAGGGAACTTTTAAAAGACATTTCAGGGCTCAGGCTTTAGTCTGGAAGTGGCAGCTGGCTTCACCTTCAGGCGATGTTCCTAGATGTTGGAAAACACAACAACCAGTGCTAGGACACACACAAGAACACAACCAGGAGAGCAGAAGTAATTAAAAGTGCTGATCTTTGTGAGCCACCGAGCTCTTTCATGTACGTGTGTGTTCAAGGCTAAATAGTTTCTTTACATAATTATGTAAAGCCGACATTTTCTTTGGTGCGTCCTCAGGCGGTGCCGTGTCTTTGTAAACTTTGAATCCACATAGGAACCTGAACACTTTCGTCAACATATACGTCTTTGTTCAGTTCTTTTGACCATTGAAGGATATAGAGCTCCATCTCTGTGGAGGCTGCACTCAACCTCAAGTGCCAGACAGTCGATGGCAAAATAACCAGTCTTCAAGGTAATGTGCTCTTGCCTTCCTTAACAACACACTCGGAGCATGTAATCGTCTCTAATTGGACAACAAATCTTTGTTGTCTGAAGGTTGCAGAGCTTTCCGAAAAACATCGTTTTGCACAGATGATGTTTTTAACCTCTCATCAGTGCTGCCTAAATGGCTTTCACTACAAGCAAGAAGATCTACTCGAGCTACCTTGGGTTGTTGAAAATGGAACTGTGAGACTGATGTCTGAATCATTGCTTCAGCTCCTTATCTCAGCAGGAACGATTCTTTTTTCTGAGATTGCAAACCTGCATGAATGCTGCTGCCAGTGTACACCTGAAGATCCTACTTGACCAAAATTGTTCATGTCAACAGGTGGCCAAGGTGGCGCACACTCATCCTCCATCCCAACAGGGATTCTTAAAATGATCTCGTTTAGCTCACAGCGTCTCAACAGATTCATATTTGCCTCCTTTTTGGTTTCTGATTCTGAACACAAGACGTAAAGATTTGATTACAGAGCAGAGCGTTGGTTGTGAAAGAAACACAAATTGGGACATCAATAAGTATTTAAACTGAAATATTTCTTAGAACCTGACCACTCTTTAATTAAAAAAAGGTTCTGTCCTTACCTCTTTACCTTTCATAAAAATGATATTAGTTTGTTTCTTTTGTGATCATAAGATACAGATTGACATTGCACATAACACTTTCCAGCAATCCTTTTTCCTTTTGTAGCCAGAACAATAGAAGAACATTTTTTCTGTGTGACCAAACTCTTTTTTTCCAAAGTGTTCTGGTCAAAAAATATCTATCAGCCATCTCATGTAGAGATCAGGGAGCAGCAAACTGTGACCCTAAATAACTTACACAGCAGGGCTTGACAGTAACGGTTGCCCTGTTGCCCAAGGCAACCAGATTTGGACCACTGTCAACAATTTTGTGCGGTCTGGTCGCCTTTGTTGGCAACAGTTGTTCCTGTGCTTAGGAAAACAGAGCCGAATCCCTCTGTATACAGTCTTCTAACTAAGTCCGGGTGCCCTCGATGAACTGTTCCACAGTGTGAGAAATGATAAAAAAATATGGATGAAAATCGCCAAATATTACCCCAACAGATTGTTAGAATAACAGAGAGTGGTGCTGATACTGAAATGTGTGGACCTGAAGAAAAGGGAAAGACAAGGAGTTTATTTATAAACTCTGATAAATAGAAAAATGTGCCACAACATAATTCAATCCCAGAAAAACAAGTTTTCAGGTAAACACAACATTTAGAGTCACAGGGCTGATGAATAAAACAGGGCGGATGAAACGTGTTGGAAGAGCAGGTTCACAAGAGCTATCACAAACTGTGAGAATAAGAGCTGAGAAAATCAGTCCAAAGAAATACTTACTACATCCTATGCGGGAAAAAAAGAGCCTTTCTCAGACTCTCCTATCGTCTCAAGATCAAAAACGACTCAGACTTTGGAGCTGTAGATTAAACCAGGCTTGCGGGATTTAAATATTCAACGTGTTATATAATTTTTCCTGCTAATTATGTTACCTCGCTAATGTGAAATATAAATGCAGTGACATTAGTCGCTCACTCTCACCGTCATTCTGGATTAGAAATTAACCTGTGAGCTACTTGTCCTTATATCAAGTCCATTGTAGGTGCCAGTGTGTCTGGTACACAAAGAGAGAGAAGGACTTAAAAGAAAGTTAAAATTAAAAAATGGTATTGTAAAGTTGAACCCAAAGATATACAATGATTTAAATAGCGCCTTCAGTACTTCAGGGTTCAGTGCTACCTATTCCACTGGGGAGGACAGGATGATGCTTGTTGCTATGGCTACCATCTGGTGTTGTAAACACTGCATCTTATGCCATTTTAATTAGAAGTAACCCTGGCTGGATGCATATAATTACTGTGTCAGTTGCTTTGGTCATTTGCACAGTAAAAATGATTACCAGCAACTGCAGTGATAGCCTAGCATTAACTAATACAGCATTTCCACCTAAATTAGCAGGTCTAACAGGGTTTTTAAACACGGATCAACCCGCTAAAAATGGCCTATTGATCCCAAGACTGTGAATTTTATCTGAAGCATTACGTTATACATCACCGACGTCATGTTTCACGTCATGAATGTGCCAGAAACAGTTGTAACGGAATAGAAAACAACAGTGCACCCATTGTGAAAGAAGCGTCTAAAAAAATGGTGGGTAAATTATTTTGAGACCCAATTGGTCCAATAACATTGGGAAAATCTAGATGAGCAGAACGATTACATTATTTTATCCCCATTGCAGTTAGCCGGCTCGGTCGGCGATCCAGGTATTTTGATAGCTGGGAAGTCGAGCTTTGTTGGCTTCAAAACACCAGTGAGTGTCAGCATTTATAGGTCTTGGATGGTGGGTTTCTTTATTTAGTATTTCCGAAAACAAAACAGTGTGAGGAATGGATTAAACAGTGTTTTTATCTGCTCAAACAGGCACACAATAGCAGTCTAAGAGAACACCGCTTTCGTCATTAACTATATTGAAAATCCCGTCTACAATCAGCATGTGCACTGTGTTTCCCCCCCCACACACACACACACACTATGTGGAAACCAGTCCTGGATGCTATCAAAGTTTAGGGCTACCTTTCATACCCTGCCAAACACATCTGTTGGTCCAAATTGTAAAAGCCTTTTCTCTCATGACATTAAAAGTCAAAACGTGGCCTGTTGCTTGGAAATAAAAAGTCAATGGGATAAGCAGCTAGATAGGGTTCTGTAAGAGGAAAATAAACCTGCCCAAAATAGGAGATTGTTTCCTTTCCCATAGAGTGTATTCACAAAGCTTTTATTCACCATTTTTTTCCTCTGACGTCAGACTCAAGGGTGGGGGGGCTCTCAGATGTCGTGCTGCTGTGTTCCAGGATGAGTCATACAAATGTAGGGAAATCTGAGTTATTGTTATTTCTACTTGGCTGCTTCAATGATCAGCAACTGAGAAGACAGTGGTTAGTGAAAGTTCAGGAGGCATTGGGCCATATATCAAGGTGAAACATCTCGTGGATAACCCATTACTTATGTTGGACAGCAGCTAACGTTAGCATTCGACCACTTTCTAGCAAACATAACCATTTGATAGTGTAAAGCGATACAATAGAAGGAATGATGGACTGATGTCAGCGCACAGTGCAGTAACAGTGGCTAGTTAGGTAGAAAGTGGTTGATCGGTAACATTAGATGCTGTCTAATGTTAGCTGATGTTTTTTTTTTTTTTATAACTGTGGCCCGATATCCCTCTGGATTTTCACTATGAATAATGTTTACAGTTTCTGATCAATCAGAAGGCAGTCAAATAATAATGACTTGTCAGATTTTCCTAGGCAGTACGACAGTTGAGCTTGACATGAGAGGAAAATGGCCCCTGTGTGAATATATCAATCTATTGCCAGTCGACAAGTTTGGCTTCTTTTTTTTTTTTGGTTTGACAAGTTCCATGTCACAAATACACCTGAAAACAGAGAAGAGTAGAACAACAGCAAGGAGGTCAGTGACAATATAACCATGTTTAACTTTGTTACATTTACTTTAGTCTCTCCGTCAACCTCAGCATCAATTGAACTCTGTTCGAATGTTGCTCGAATGGAGACGGATAATAAACCATTCACGTGCCGACATCTGGAACTTTAACGCGCATCATAACATCACCCTGAAAAATGGATGGAAACCAGGTTGTCCACCGCTGGGTCATGTCTCCGTCACTCCTCCAATCCGTACTAGAAAAGACTATTACTGTTGACTAGTGAAAACTCTTTTGAATGAATCTAATTGTACCCTGTCCCACTGATGAAACAAGCCAGATGTTAGTGGCTGTCAGTTGGTTTTTTTATCCAGTGTAAAAGCGGCATAACTAGGCAGCATTGTTCCATGCAGGCTTTTTGGAGATGCAGCTTTAACCTCAATCAGTGTCAGCTAAAATCAAAAGATAATGATTATTCGCCAGGTTGGCAGTCACTTCTCCTGTCAGGCCCATCATCATGCACGTCATGGGGAAAATTGCTCCTGTCATTTCATTAACAGCAAGTTAATACAGTAGTTTTACTTGTCAGTTTTAAGACGTTCTGCCCTGCAGCATGTTATCAACAGGTTTTTTTCCCCCATAATTTCCAATTGAAGTCAACAAATTGCAGGAAAAAGGTATGAATACAACATGACAAGGACAACCTGCTGATTTTTTTATAGGCAGCAGACCTTTTAAATCATTAAGTCATTACACATTAAGAGCTTTCGCTTGTGAATGAAAAACGGCTATTGAGTAAAAATTTTAATCTGTCAGTTCTTCTGGCACCCTGACAGGGAGGAGGGACAGAAAAGGCTTTTTAAGTCCTAAAGTGCTCAGTAGATCTGAAAGCGTCGCCAAAATGAAGCTGTTGATCTGCGCTACTACTTTACTCCTTCAATATGAGGTAAACACATGAATAATAGAGATCAACTCAGGTATTTGAGGTGCTCACAGTCCTTCCAGACAGCCAGCTTCTGTAAACATCACACATTTTTCTCCCAACATGTCAAAATTCATATAACCACTACAACCTTGAATCATTCTTGCCATCAGTGAACAGAGAGCTAATGTGACCTGACGGGTCACTCACATCAGTGGAGCGTCTGTGCCCTCGGGGACTGAGAGATGCAGCAGAGGGCCGAGGCTCCGGCGTGTTTGTATGTGAAGAGCTTCCGAGTGAAAGGCAGGGATCAAAGGGTTGTCTTTGCGGGTGTCCTTGATTACATAACAGTCACATCGTGTGGGTTGAGCATCGTTCTCAAGGAGTTTACACATGTACACCTCAGTGGGGAAAACCTTCGGCGCGGTGCTGCCGTTGCTCCGCGGTCAAACTACACGAGGCACAATCTTCCTGTCTGTCTGCATCAGCGCTGTGGTGCCACAGATCAAAACCGCTCAAGGGATGGTGAAACTAAACTCTTCAGATGGACAGTGTAGACTCAAAGCAATTCCTTCTTAACACCTATGGGTGTCTGATTCCCGCTGCAAATGGCTGACAGCCTGCTGTCAGATGGGATTAAGGAGAGCGTTACCTGCGTGTAGTAGGCATTGAGGGGCCAAAAGGAGCAGAGTTCTAGGCGAGCTGGGAATAATTCATTGCACAGTAATGGCGAAAATGATGTTAGACCCGATCTGAGTTCACTCTGCCGCAGCATATTAGATAATTTACCAGAGAAAGATAGCCCTCCTGCTACTCAGCTGCAGGAAACTGCAACCAAGGAACATGATTTGAAAGGATATTTTGTTAAATGTCCAATAAGTCACCTTTTGACTATAAAAATCTGAGGAACAGATGGACGACAGATTAAAGGGAAGTGTTTTGGTAAGATGCTGGGCAACCAGAAAAGCTTTAGCGCTTCTTCACATTTACCCTACACGTCTCTGAACACCATTTCCTCTAAAAAAAAATATTCTCTGATTTTCTGTTTTTTGATGATGGTTATGGAGATGCTTTCTCTTGAGTTGAGATATGGTGACTGCAACAGCCATAGCACATGATCCAAGTCATTTTCATACTCATTCACACGTTCTGAGACACCTCATACCCTCTGAATGGTTGTCCTGGATGAGACCACAACCATCAGGACAGAAATGCTTCAGTAAAAGAAGAGACGCTTTTTTGACAACCTGAGTTGCTGAGATATCTGCTAAATTAATACACCAACTAGCTGTCCCTGGGAATTTAAAGGCACCACTTGGAATGTGGTGAAGGAGGCAAGTTGTTGTGTTTCTTGTGTTTGAAAACCTGTTCTCCTGTTTTTATTGCCTGTATATCAAGTTTTATACGTTGCATTTTATGATGTTGTGACTTTGATACGGTGGCTACCTTGGCCAGGTGTTTCCTGTAAAACCGATCTTGATCTCAGTGGGACTTCCTAGTAAAATGAAGGTGAAATGAAATATAATAATAAAAAAAGATGTAGCCGCCTGCTCGTTTTCTAGTTCAGCGAGGACACAGCCTTTGTGCATCTATACTGATAGAAACTATATAATTGTACACCTCCATAAAAATAGATGCATGATCATAGTTCAGAGAGCTACCCGCAGACGTTAGTAGAGGAGAGGAGTAGGGGGAGAGAAAGGCGCGTCAGCTCTCATTGGTTGTAGCTCATTCAAGGCTCTCCGACCCGTCGGCGACACAACCAGATATTTAGCCTGTTAGATATCCAGCAGGCGTAAGCTCTGATATGCTCTGATCAGAGGCTTTATGCCGGCGATCTCCCAAAAAACGTTGGCGAGTGGAAAATCAGGACAAGAATCCTGGAGTGTGAACGGAGCTTAAGGGGACAAGTGGACCCAAACCCCCCAGTAAAGTGCCAACCACAGCATGACAAATCCATCAGATCCCCCTCTGTGGGGGTCAAGCATTCAGGCCTGTACCGTTGTCTTGTGTCGGTCACACATGCACTCGCCCACTTGTCTGGAATATCATAAAGAGATGACTCATCTGACCACTTTCTTTCACATCTCTGTAGGCCACTGCCGATGGATTTTGCGCCACTGGACTCTTAGATGTGCATTTATCTTCGTAATGAGGGGTTCATGTACTGCCACCCGACTATAATATCTCCTCTCTGTGTAATTGTTGATGGACTGTTCCCGCTGACGGTCTGCACATCCTGCACTGACACTCTCAGTCACCTGAGAGTCACATTGCTGCTTTTCTTACCTATCGCACTAATGCACAAGCGTCACTGTCATCGTATGTGTGCTGTCGACCACAATATCCAACCGTATATGCTGATGTCTTTCCCACAGGTGCCACTTTAGTCACTGTTCCTATTGAAACGCGAGCCAGCCAAGCCGTGTTTATGTTTGCAGCTCCTGCCATCCATCTTTCAAAGTCACAAAATCAGAATCATGTGAACGTCTTCAGCATTTTTTAGACTTAACACAGAGCATGATTGGATGTTAATTCTTTAAATATTATGCTTATGATTGCTTAATTGTACCAGGCAGTGCACCTCCAAGGAATTGCATTTGCATGTGTTGTGTTTCTGCAACCCATCACCGAGGGCAATAAAAACAAGTCTGTTTTTCCAAAATTAAGTTTGACACATTTGTATTATATAAATATGTTCCTAAAGCCATTTTGAATTTAGTGTTGTTATTTGGGGTTTTACTTCCATTGGTAACAGCCTCAAAGAAGATTAAATGACATATTTCAATCTCACCTACAGCACACTGGAATAGGGACCGGCCAGTGTTTTTTTCAGGGCCAATACTGATAATTATTGATAAAGGAGACGAATAACTAATAATTGGAACCGATATACAGTATCTCACAAAAGTCAGTACACCCCTCACTTTTTTGTTAATATTTTATTATATCTTTTCATGGGATAATACTGAAGAAATTACACTTTGCTACAATGTAAAGTAGTCAGTGTACAGCTTGTATAACTGTAAATTTGCTGTCCCCTCAACATAACTCAACACACAGCCATTAATGTCTAAACCGCTGGCAACAAAAGTGAGTACACCCCTAAATGTCCAAATTGGGCCCAGTTAGCCATTTTCCCTCCTTGGTGTCATGTGACTCGTTAGTGTTACAAGGTCTGAGGTGTGAATGGGGAGCAGGTGTGTTAAATCGCTCTCTCACGCTCTCTTATACTGGTCACTGGAAGTTCAACACGGCACCTCATGGCAAAGAACTCTCTGAGGATCTGAAAAAAAGAATTGTTGCTCTACATAAAGACGGCCTCGGCTATAAGACGATTGGCAACCCCCTGACACTGAGCTGCAGCAAGGTGGCCAAGACCATACAGCGGTTTAACAGGACAGGTTTTCACTCAGAACAGGCCTCGCCATGGTCGTCCAAAGAAGTCGAGTGCACGTGCTCAGCGTCATATCCAGAGGTTGTCGGTTGAAAATAGACGTATCAGTGCTGCCCGCATGGCTGCAGAGGTTGAAGGGGTGAAGGGTCAGCCTGTCAGTGCTCAGACCATATGCCGACACTGCATCAAACTGGTCTGCATGGCTGTCGTCCCAGAAGGAAGCCTCTTCTAAAGATAATGCACAAGAAAGCCCGCAAACAGTTTGCTGAAGACAAGCAGACTAAGGACATGGATTACTGGAACCATGTCCTGTGATCTGATGAGACCAAGCACACCTCCAAGACGACCACTGCCTTGCTGAAGAAGCTGAGGGTAAAGGTAATGGACTGGCCAAGCATGTCTCCAGCATCTGTGGGGCATCCTCTAACGGATGTTGGAGGAGCGCAATGTCTCTAACATCCACCAGCTGGTGTCGTCATGGAGAAGTGGAAGAGGATTCCAGTGGCCAGCCTGTGAAGCTCTGGTGAACTCCATGCCAAAGAGGGTTACAGCAGTGCTGGAAAATAATGGTGGCCACACAAAGTATTGACACTTTGGGCACAATTTGGACATTTTCACATAGGGGTGTACTCACTAATGTTGCCAGCGGTTTGGACATTAATGGCTGCGTGTCAAGTTATTTTGAGGGGACAGCAAATTTACACTGTTATACAAGCTGTACACTCACTGCTTTACATTGTATCAAAATGGCATTTCTTCACTGTTATCCAATGAAAAGATATAATCAAATATTTGCAGAAATGTGAGGGGTGTACTCTTGTCAGATACTGTGCACTGGCAGTGATAAAAGTCTCGGTGTCTCAGTTTAAATACTGTACTTAAGTGCAATTTTGAGGTGCTTTACTTGAGTATTTCCATTTTCCACTCCACTTAATGTATTTGACAGCTTAAAGTGACATCTCCGGTCTTTTAATGTGTGGTTGTATGAGGTACTTATCCCCAGTCAGTGTATAACCTGCAGCAGATGACTGTCAGCTCTCCCCCTCACAGACAGCCACATAATGCAGTGCGCGTCAGGCGGAGCTGTGCTTGTGCGTAGGGATACGGACGTTGTGCGGTTGACGGAATGTAACACTGATTATGCATAAATGCCTCATACACCCTACATCAAAAGACCTGAACTATCACTTTGAATTACATGTTATTTTGCAGATTTAAATAATTCAGTGTCGATAGGCTGTTACTCATAACTATGAACCAATCAGATAGTGTTGTGGTTGGGAAATCTTAACAGCAATCAGACAGATAAAAACTACAGATAGAGATAATCGGAAAAAAACCTGAATATCGTCCACAATAATCAGCCGTCCAGATAATCGGTCTATGTCTACACTGGAGGTTGAGAGCTCTATCGGGTAAAAATATCGCTGGTAAATGGAAATGCACTCTGAAAAATGTAAGACAGCATTAGAATACATACATAACCCAAGTATCTAAAGCAGGTGTTCAGACACAACAGTAGAAATGCATTAAGAAACACAAAGATCTGCATCGGTGGGGGCGTGTTGCTACAGCTACAGGTGAGAGGAAGAAATATGGTCCCTGAAGTCCTGGCTGAGTAATGCATATCTGAGTTTAAAGGCTAAACAGACAGCAAAACACTGCTTTCAATAATGCAGGGCAGGGATTCAGGGCTCCTTATCGCCAGGCCGACATTAATCAGGGAGAATAAAAAGTGATCTGCAGTACAAAGAATGTGCACTTGCGTGCGATTGATTGTTCAGAGTAGCGCCTCGCTGGATGATGATGATGTGTTGTGGAGAGGCTTTTTTTTGCCAGATGACCCTGTGTTTTTGGCCGGAGGCAGCTGCGTCGGAACCTCTGCCGTGCCAAAATAGTGCACTAATTGAAATGAATGAGGAGGCTGGATTTTTTCTTTTTTTTTTCTTTTTCTGGACTCCTCACAGCCTGTAAAACAACAGCTCATTAGAAAGGAACTCTTGAAATACACTGAACATCGCAAAAACCACCGTACGGCAGCATAGGTTAGATTCAGAGATCTCATTAGAGCCTCGTTAAAGCCTGTCAAAAAACGTTAGGTCTTATTCAGAGTGATGTGAACTAGTAGACGCACATGCACGCATTACAGAAGGCACACCCAGTTGCACGCAATCAATTTAATTGGTTAACATTTCCCGACCACTTAATTCATCACCCCGTTGGTCTTGATTTATTTTGGTTGACAGTGACGGTGCAGTGATTTACTGTCAGGCCACTTTCCTCTCCGAGAGTTGAGTCTCGTTGGAGGAGACGGTGAGGAACTTTTCACCTGCCACTCTTCTGTCATCCAGAGAAACTCCCACTGTCCTTGATTTGTTTCATGAATACTTTCCTCCTCTGTCCAGATTAGTCGTCCCTCCATATTAACCTGTTGTCCTATCACGTATTCTCTGAGTTGGAAGGATTTTATACGAGTCATTATCTGATAACGAGTCGGATTCTCCCGGCTTGTGAGATGCATGTTTTCCTTGAGGTACCTTCTTCTCTTCAGCTGAGGAAATGATTTCAGAGGAGCAGTGTGTGATAAGATGAGACAGAAACCTTTTGGGCATGACTAATGCTACTGAGTCCAATTAAGCTGATGCCTTGTACCCACTGAATTAAATCACCCTGATATGATCTTGTCTGCCTGTGCATATATTTGCTTCCAACTCTGATCACCTGGAAAAATAAGAGAAGACAGACAGCCTCACATATACATGAATCATCGCTGCACATATCTTTATAATTGGTGAACTTTCTACTATTATTTCTACATCTGAAAGCGAAGCTCGCTCGATGCTTGCCGGAGCGCCTCGATTCGGGATTTGATGAGTATAATAAGAAAGACAGGAAGTGCGGGGAGACGAGCCCTGCAAGCAATACATGACGTTCGGTCGTGACAGTTGCAGGAAGGCATTCATGGGAGGGGAACTGACTAAATTTATAGTTTTATTCTCTATTTTTAAAATTGCGCGTCCTCCAAAATTTGCTGAGATGGCGAGACACATCGAGGCAGGTTCGCACAGCCGCCACCAAACTGCTGTGATTCCCTGTAACCACCGCACCACGCCCGCTGAGAGTGAATTTATGACTTAGTTAAGCTCTCTGAAGGCTGCAACAGCTTGCCAGAGAAATGATTGTTAGTCTAGAGGAAGTCATAAATCAAAACAGGCCTCGGTTTGTCATTATCTATTAATACTCCGCCGCTCTAGAGCTCTGGAAACAGCCCGAACTCGCATATTCTCGCCTTTTCCTCCCAAGACTGAAAGATTTCCTCTGAACGATGGAGGTGAAAGACAGCTCTTCAAAGTTTGCTCAGCTTGTGATTGATTTACTCATCCCTCCATGGTCTGCCGCATGCGCTGACAGCTCCGGAGGTGGAACAGTGTTGAATGCCTTAATTGAGCCGAATGCGCGGAGCTTAAATGCTGCAGGCACAAAACCCACACAATTAGGGAGGACTAATGACGTGGGGTATCACCCATTATTTCTCCAAATAACCCACAGGGCTTTCCATATTTAGCATCACTAAGTCTTAATTAGTGATTAGGAAGAGGAAATAAAGTATTTAGTTGAAACTGTGCATCTTCGCATGAGCCAGTTTTGACAGTTTTCTGTCTCGCTTGTTAAAACAAAACAGTGGATGTATATAGGTCATTATTTGAAGACCTTTTTTTGTTGTTGTTGTTGTTGTTGTCGTTATTGAAAAGTTTCTCTGTCTCTTTCAGAGCCAAGATGATATGCACGTCATCCACAACAATCAACTGGGTAAGTCTTATTTTTGTAATTGCAGTGGAGGCGAAGAGTGAGAAAGTCAGACAATCAAAAGGAGCGAAAATGAGAAAATAAATTAGATTGCGCTTTAGATTACAGCCCGCCAATGTCTTCGTAAAATATTCTGTGCTGTACATATGGGGTGCGGATGAAACACAAGAAATGTGGAGGATACACATTTAATGAAAAAAAATGAGTCATGATATGATGAGTTGTGCTCAAGTTTTTAAAGTTTTTTGAGTGTTTTCTTTTAGACTAGTCGACTAATCTCAGCACGAGCTTGCGTTTAAACATGAGGGAAACGTCACTTACAGTTACTAAGTAGTAGTAAATAATCTTAATGTAAGGTTTTTTATTGGATTGGGAGGCTACTGTTAGGATTGGGAGTTTTAACTGGTGCTCCACAGTGTTCTGTTTTGGGTCCAGGTCTTTTCACTGCCTATCTACAGCACAGTCATGCCAGTCTTATGTGTTTTTAAATCTCTACAATCTCGCAGTCAAAACGTATTAAGCGATCGTCACGCTCTTCCTCAGAGCCAGCCCGATAGACTGTAATGATTTTAATACTTCTACTATGAAGGGACTAATGATTGAGAGAGTCACAGAATCTAACTATCTATCATCATGACTGGATGGATTTGGATGAAAAACTTCAAATTTAATTTAGATTTCACAAAGATAATCCTGCGTGCCAACTCAGCCAAATTGTTGGCTCTTTCTCCAGAAATAAAATCATCCGTCCCGTGTTGTGTAGAGAGTTAGAGAGTCTGATGTATTGTTGTGGAGGCAGTTCTCACATCAGTCTCGGACTGCTGTGATTTATAAGCAGGCTTCCTCTTTAGCTCTTAAACTTCTGGGCTTTTCTGTCTCTCACTCTGCCTTGAGATTGATCACCAGTGATGTTTATGGTACACATCACTGTATTTTATTTGACAGGGCTGGGTGGTCTCCTCTCCAGGAGAGACGTGATACTCACTGGTATCTTTTTTTTTATCCATACAGACCTTCCTGGGAAATTACCATATTACCCTTTCAGAATTGCTTCACCACTCAGATGGGCTTTATCAGACCCGCTCTACTGACTGTCTGTCGCTTCATGTTCCAAAGAGTGAGCTCTGAACTTGCGAAGACTGCTTTTAATTCAAGTGCACCTGACTCATGGAACAGAGTGTCGCAGAGACGATATAGGAGAGGAGACAAACCGCCTGAAGCGTTTTTATTAGAAAAGTCGATTACGCTAGAGATGGCGGTTGTATGACACATACCTCTCCCGTCCCCCAAAAAGCCAATCGTCGGCTTTGTCGCAGCGCAAACATATCAGCCGATCGTATATTTGCACTGACGCGAGCGCACAGTTGAGATTCATGACAATTTCAGTTGATTTGGTGCGGCTGTAGACGGACTTCTGTGCAGTCAAGGAAATGGAGGACATCACGCTATAATGCAAAGGATTAACAATGAAAGTGAAAAAGTAAAAGAAGTCGGTGCCTGAGTAGGAGACATGTAACCTGTGGGGGGAAAAAATGTTTTAAACCATATTTTGGGCAAGTAACGTAAACTTTTGAAGCTTTTTTTCCGGCCTTTTTCATGGCTATATTGACAGGACAGCTTAAGAGGTGACAGGGAATGGGACGATTGAGAGGGGAGATGACATTGAGCAAAGGACCACAGGTGGGTCTCGAACCCTGGGCTGCCGCAGCAAGGAAAAGCCCTCTGTATCAGCTGAGCTACTGGGCGCCCTGTGACGTGTTTTTGATCTGATTTGACTGTTGACTCCCACCCAGTGGCCATTAAAAGTGCAGTTGTGCCTCTCTTCCATTCACTGGTCTTGGAAGCTGGTCTTGTTGGTCTGAAATAACTGCCCAGGGTGTTGCCAAGATGGCTGCCAAGGACTTTGAATATAGCACCTCCTTAAGATTAACACATTTATATGTATTGGCCACTTTAGAAATGTACACCTCACGAACTCTACTTGCAATTGTGTCACATAACTGTATTTTATTTGAACGTTTTAATTAATCTGTCAAATTATGTACCTTAAATGAATGTTTTAATGGCTTTTTATCAGTTGATTCAGGTCCTGCCTCTTATATCTCTTTGTGGTTGCTTTTGTTTTGGATCCAGGAATGTTTTCTCACTTTCTTTAGCATTGCAAGATCGGACATTTTGCATTAATTTCTCGGGGAATAGTGCATGGATATTGATGGAAAAAAAACCTATTTAGGTAGATGGAATCTATGAGGGGACTGTTGGGCCTTGGCTGAGGTATGCACTCTACTGAGTGCCATTCTTCAACGTTTTGAGTCTAAACAAATGAAGAAATGAATGAAAGTTAACCAGTAACAATAAGAATGTATCCTATAAATGTTAAGGAGCAGTAGTTGTTGATAATTTCAGTGTAAGTCATTTCCAAGTCTCTCTCAGACACAAAGTCGTTATCGTCTTGTTTGATGAAACTCAGTAATTATTTGCTGCATGCTCGTTTAGACTAAATAATTGAATTGTTAGTCGCAGGCTGTAATCTCAGAATTACCAAAGACTGTTATGAGTGTATTCATATTTGTATGCTATTCATTTATATGCAGCTTGTTGTGTTCAAAGCTGCCGTTCAGAATACGGGTCATCTTCGGACACTTCTGCTGTTTGATATTTGGACCCGTTTGCATCAGTGGAACTCATTTGTAATGCTGGATGACATTCAAAGGGATGAACTATTAGTGAGTATTTTAGAGAAGTGCGCACTCAAAGGATAGAAAGCATTATCAGTCGATACAATCATGAATAGTAAATTAAAGATGTCGGACATTGTGAAATCTAAATGGCAAAAGCTATTAGATGAAAAGCCTGGTGAAAGGGGCTTTTGTCTGACGCCTGCCTTGAACTTTTACTCTATAGAGTCCCTTAGATTTATTTTTTTTTATTTCATAAATATAGTCCCATCTCTTTATTGATTTGAGAGCAAGCAGGTTCATAAGTAGAGCAAATAAAAAGATCCCATGCATGCCTTTCATGCTTCAGGGGGCTCACACAATCACCATCTGAAAGTGATTTTCGGGAGCCTGCAGAGGAGTTTGCAGGCAGTTTCCTGGACCTCTGCCTGCTGTTCATTCAACTGGGTCATCGCAGACGCAAAAGCACACAAAAGCAACTTCATAATGCTCTCATTTGGCACCTCAGCACAGAGAGGAAATACAAACAGACAGCTATCTGAAAAATGGAGCTTCACTATCTGGCACCGTCAGAGTAATTCCCTTTGTCACACCAGGAAAAGCTACGCTCGCCTGCGGAGAGTATTGTTTGTGGGCAGAAATTCGGAAGATGAATAAAGGATGTCGGACGTTCATTTGTTTTAACAGCACAGCAAACATCAGAAGGTATAACCGGCTTGTTTATTTTAAAGGAGCGGGTGACCTTTTAGGAGGCTTTCCGAGGTAATCATTCAAACGATGTTTCTTTAGAGGGAATGCAGGGTGACTAATCTAAATCGAATGATGTCTCATTTAAATCTGAATAAAATAAGCCGCTATATACGCTGTTCGTACCGCAGATACACATCATTACTTCTCATGAGCAAACAAAAGCAGTGTGAGTCCTCGGGCCGTATTTTGCTGCACGTAGTGTTTTTAAAAATGCAACACGCTGCATCCCGGAAAAAACATTGAAACCTTGGAGAACGTCACGTGGAACCGAACCGCCTCAGGAGAGGACATCATTCAAACCAGCCACAATATCAAGACACGCAATTGTGTTGTAATTGAAATCAGACGCTGTATAAAACAGAAATACAAGCGTGATAGTACACAGTGCAAAGACAACATATTTTAATGTTTAACCTTACCAGCGTCTTATGTTTTTGTAAGTACATGCTTATTTTGAATTTGATGTCAGCAGCACACAGCGGCAGGGCTTATTGAATGATGTATGGTTTTTGCGCCGGCAGTGTGGACAAGGACTCCCAAAGCGAAAACATAAAGCAGACCATGACTCTACACCAAATGTGACAATGACCAAAACAAACATCTGGTGTATCTGGTGGGTAATACCAGATACCGCGGCGTGTTGTGAGTCTCAAAATATTAGCTTGTGACGGTGTGAAGCTGAACAGGAAGTTGAGACGCCACTTGGAGACGAGACGTTCTGAACACAAAGAGAAACCTGCTGAGTTCTGCGTACGAAAACTACTCAACCATCGTGCACAAAGAGTCTGGAGAGCAGGACTAATGTGACGTGGTCTTTGAGAAGCTATTAGTCATTATGTAAATGGTACTGAAATATTACCTTTTTATGGATTTAAATAGAATCTATTCTCTTTTCACCTTCTTTTATGAGACAATTTTACACGTACACTTGTCGACACTGAGAAAATAAAAGATCATTTCTTATTTCTTCTTCTTCCTCTTCTTCTTCTTCTTCTTCTCCTGCTTCTAAGGATAATAAAACAACATTACACTATACAGCATCACAAACAATGAAGCAGTATATGAAGGAAACCCTGTCTTTTTCACATTATAAAAAGTATTTCAGACTTTTTTTTTTGCATTTTAGCTGAGCAGTCAGTGTAGATACACAGTTTGATCTGAGTTATTCTTTATAAAATCGGAGTCTATAAAGATTCCATATCGCAACTTGGTCCTAAAGGATTTTGCTTATAGATCCACTGAGCGGCTGTATCTCAGGAGGTGGATGTAATCGGAAGTATGTCGAAGTGTCCTTGAGCAACATACTGAACCCCAAATTTCTCCTGATGAGCGGTTGACACGTTGCATAGCAGCCTCTGGCGTCAGTGTGTGAAGGTGTGTGTGAATGGGTGACTGTGACAAGTGTTGTAAAGCACTTGGAGCGGTCAGTAGACTGAAAAAGCGCTATAGAAGTCCATTTACTGAGACCTGGTGAGGAAGTAACATGAGAACTCACAAAATTCCACTTTTCAGTTGTGTTTTGTGGGGCAGCTGCGTCGTCCTCTATTGATAAGCAGCCAGTTATTAGAATATAAATCAGATAGTAGAAAGTAGACTTAAGGTTAAAGTCAGATTCTTATGCTAAGTACTTACGAGGACACTTTAAGGGAAACCTTAATACAAAGATCATGAAGCAAGATTTGATCTCCTGGTTTAAGAAAAATACAAAAACTTGGCTACATTACATTACGGCCTGCTTTTTTTTCTCTACAGTTTCTTTCAGTCACGGCCAGCCTTTTCTTGTCGAACTTACTGTAGTAGCAAAAAATGCAAATGTAGAAATACACCCTTGCTCTCTGGCTTTAAGGGAATAGCACTAAAAACAGATGTTTATTGAAAACATGTAGAAAAATATATGACCACAAGATCTGATTCTTTAACTTTTGGAGAGAAAATGTTGCAGCAAACAGCAGCTGTGTGGCACATTCCCAAAAGCTGCTTTTTTCTTCTTTTTTTTTTGTCGAATTTCACTTTTCAGTGAATAGCATTTGGTAGCTGAGGGTCGAGGGCATCTCTGTACCACAGTGGTACTGTTTGAGAAAGGAGAGTGTGTGCCAGATTTGAAATCAGATTATCGCTGTAACAATAATTAAGCTCAGAAAAGCAGCGCTACTGTCCCCTCTGCACCTGTATTATATTCATGAAGTGGCTCGGAGCCAGCTCCTCGAGACCAGAGGGAAACGCATTGTATCTTCAAGAAGGTACAATACTCACAAGATGTTGAAGTCTTCCTGCGTACCATCTAAAATTCCCTGTGTATGTACTTTCCCTTGTGCTCTCATGTTTCCGGGCCTGGCTGCATGCCAACTCTATTGTCCCCGCTCTTCTTTATTTTTTGTTATTCCGGACACGGCTGACGACTTTATATTCCAAAATTAAAGCACACCCACCCATTAATCCTCAGTTATGTCACAACGCTGGCATATATTGCCTTTTTGGGGTATGAAATCTTTCAAAAAAAAAAAACTATAATAAAAAAGCTTTTCAGAAATTAGAGAAAAACAAAGTTATTTCCCAAGTGGTTTATCATCCATTTTCTAAATACTATTATGGTTAATGAATGGGGTTCATAAGCAAAAACCAGGAATCTGCTCTGCATTAATTGCCTGAGCTTCCTGAATTATTGATGCTAAGTGAGGTTTAAGGGTTGAGCTCAGCACTCATTAGTCTTCAGCAGAGTCGTCCGCAGAGTCGTGAACTCTAGAGAACCTCTAATGAGTGTGATTATCACAGGTTGGAGACCCTTTTTCTCCAGCCTCTACGTGTTGCATCTGCTGCGTGATTGTTTTGTGTTTTTTTTTGTGTGTGTGTGTGTTAGTACTCGGAAAAGACTGTAATGAGCTAATTTATACAGGAGAGCAACTTTTCCCCTCGTGCATACACACCCCTTTTCACGTACACACAATCACACACACACACACACACACACTCACACTCTCTCTCTCTCTCACACACACACGCACACCCTTTCTCTTTTTCTTCTGCAATCAAAGTGTGTCTTTCTTTCTCTCTCCACCGGTTTGCTTCCTCATTTCCCCCTCCTCTCCGTCAGCCCCCTCTCTGCTGTTTTTCCTCTCTGTTTTACTGAGAGATATTTATGACACTGACCTTTTCAGCAGTAAGCTGAAAGTTAAATACGCCATGCTCACTATTGATCTTGTGCGAGGCAATTAAAAGTCTGTATTAATATGAGAAGGCAGCTGAGAGAAAATCGTTCCACTTGCTGCATGACACATAGGCCGGTGCCACACTCGATGATTGCCTATAGGGAAGGTGAATTATTTTTATGTGGTGAAATCAAACTCTCCACAGCCGCTAAAAAGTTGGCTATATTGAATTTGGGCTTCCAGATTGAATATCACCGGATGTCTGTGGATTGGCTATTAAATCCTGGCGCTGTGTGGTGTGACGGTCATGCCTAGTTTGGTCGGGAAACTGCAGCCCAATTCTCTTGGGTGGAGTGTGTCTCTCGGATGCACCGTTTCCGACGCCGGGGGAAGAGAGATGGAGGTGAATTTTTTTCGGGAGAGGGGTAATTCTGGGCCGTCTTGTCTCGGGGAGTCCAATGATGTGAGTCACTGGAGTGGAGCAGGTTTTACACCGGCACAATCAGCCTCTGGATGGGGAGTCGGGGCTGCCGACGATGGAGACGCGCTATTGACATCCTCTGTCATCTCCGAATGTGTGCAGGCGATGAAGAGCTCTGGATCTGGATCCGTCGTGACAGCTTCATTGTTCCCACAACAGCCTAATGGCCCCACTTGCAGGATCGCATCCCTCTAGACTTTCGCAGACATTTATCATTGAAATTGGGCTATTGATCTGCTTTCCGTCCGCATTCTCCTCCCGCTTCCTTCAGAAAACGTATTTGCACATTCATGCGTGCACATGCCACGGACGCGTGTTTATTTAACTGCGGGGAATGAGACACTCCGGGCTGAAATGAACTGTGGCTGTGACAGCTCCAGTGACGACACACACCTGCTCTGTCACACTGATGGAGATGACAGGGCTGCAGGAGTGCCTAGAGGTCAGCGTGCTCTCAGTTCCTCTGCCACTTGGCAACGTCTGCAATCCCCGCTCTAAGGAAGTGTCACTATTGATTTGTGTCAATGAGGTGACGACGCTGGAGGGCCAGGCCACTCCGAGAGCACACGGGCTATACTCAGGAGCAGATTTTTACTACAACCTCATGTATCTGTGCACATACCTAGAAACACGAACACGTTTCTGCGCCTCGATTCTTTGATCCCCTGCCCTTGGTTTTTTCGATGAATGCGAGGAAGTGAGTGCATAGCAGTCAAAGCCTGCAAAGCCTTTCGAAACAGAGTTTGCCATAGACCAGATTGGGATGGCCTTTAAACAATGACTCCATGCATTGAGAAAAGCATCAGATCAGAGAGGGAAGGAGGCACAATTCTCCTGTGTCTCATTCCATCCAATACATTTCAAGGCTGATACAGTCGTTTTTTTTTCTTCTTTGGAGTGGCCTCTGTGGAATACTGAATGAGTGAGGGCGGATAAACGAACACTAGACTGGTGCTTTCTAGTTCCATCAGCCTGGCAAAATAAAATCATCTGTTCCGAGTTGACCGGGGCTTCGGCTTCATCTCCACGGGAACCTTGAGTCTCTTTCATTAGAGGATTATTATTATCCAAGAGGCATCCATTGATAATTTGACTTTAGCACTGAAAACAAAATGTGTTTCGCTGTGTGTTTGGGCGTCAGGGTGCTCCTTCACATCTTTACCCTGCTATTAAATAGATTAATCGATTGCAACTTTCACCTCTGGGAATAGAGGTGCAGCTGCAATCTGTGATACACAATCACCTCTGTGACAACTGTGAAAATAGACCATCCAAACAAACATTAAATACACATCTCCGAGCCCCCGGAGTCACACTCACAGACACTGCGGCGACCACAAACTCCCTAGCAAAGCACCTAGAAACTGCCTAGTAAAAATCAAGCAAGCAAGCTATTTTTATTTATGAAGCCCTTTTTAAAACACGAGTCGGAAAGTAACTAGAGAGGAAGGAGAACGAGGGAAACGGCAACAGAAGCAGCGCTGTGAGGGGGCTATTTGTCACAGTGGTGCTATGAAAAAGATGCTAACGTGAGGATGCTAACTTAGTGTCGTGAAGTGGTATAATGCTTGATATTTGTCAACCGATCGAAACCCAATGTGACGTCACCCGTTGGTTTTGTTTGGAGGTTGGCGTTACGACCTGCGCCATCTTTCTTCCGTGAACATATTTGGACGAGTGGGTGGAGCAGGGGAGGATATCTTAAATGGAACTGTGGACATGGAGTGATAGCTACTTGCCAATCACAACAATGCCACACCCTAGCGTATACATCACGCTGTACTGAGACGTCGACTTGGAACTAGCGGCTGAGAGCGAAACCCTGTGAGGAAACTGAAGAAGTAGCGTCATTTCCTCATAAGCTTACATAGAATTGGACTGTTTTTGTAACCAGTGGCGTCATCCCCCTGCTCGCCATCTAAAACAATGCAGGTTCAGGGACTCTCTCTCTCAGCTGGAATTGGTTAAACTATGCTACTCATGATCTGATTGGTTGAGGTTAACCAGTGATAGACGTGACAGACCAGGCTTTCCAGTTGCCAAGACAACTTCCCGGATGTGGACAACTTCCCGAATGTGGACCTAGCAGCTACCTTGAGTAGTTACACCCTGGCAACGCTCAATTTCAGAGCGAATAATGTCGCGAAATATGTGGCAATCGCTAAACAACCATTCAGAACATGCTAGCAACCATATACCAGCACCCTAGCGACCATATGATAATCCTTGGCAATGCAAGGACAAGCTACATGTTTTATTTTTCATATCCTTCTCAGCCCGGAGGCATCCTTGGATCATCTCATCTATCATCTAAAAAAGTCCCTCGCGGCATCCTTGGCACTACCGGCGTTGCTTTAAAGTCTTTGCACTGTTAAATACAGGTAGATGTATTGATTCCACATTTGTAATCTGGTATGTGCTGCCACGAGTGTCAAGAGACAGCACAAAGGTGATTTTTACCTGAATGGCGAAGGACACAGGAATGATGGAGGTGAAGGAAGAAGGGCGCTGTAACAGGATTCTTCCTCTTCCCCTTTTCCTCCGCGTTGTTTGATGATTAATCGAAACCCATTAGTGTGGAGTCAAGGCCATAGAATTCAGTCTTAATTAGTTTCTTTTTTTACCCCTCATCCTGCTTTGCTTTGACATGGGCTACGCGTTATCTACACAATGAGGGATTGGCAAACCGCTTATCTGATTCTGCTGTTAGTCCCGTGCAGCTGGTATTATTGCTGCACGGTGCAGTATCAGGAGGCGCGCTCCTCACCTGGGGCTTTAAAATGCACCGCTTTGTGTGAAACCAGATGCACACACACGCTCGCGCTCACATAGTCACTCATTTAGCGTACTCAGCAGAAGGACGTTTAGAGGTGGTGTAGTGGTGTTCGCTCGCTAAGCTCGGCTCTCGACGGAGGGTTAGATCTGTTGGGAGATGGACATGCTGAGATTTAGCAAGTAACCCCCCCCCACACCGGGGCCCGAGGATCAATGGGATCTTTGTTATGAGCGGCGCGGAACGGAGCGACACACCCACCAACACTTAATTAAAAAGATCTGACACAGATACTGTACACTGACATAGCGTCTAGCCCTGACCCTCGCTGCTAATATCTGAACCGGGGGTGGGAACAGGTTTGAGTAGTGTAATTGAGGAGGAGGCAATCCATCTAATCCTGCCATTGTCAGCACTCGCCCTTCCCCTCTTTCCTTGCACTGTTCCAGTGGGGAGATTATAGACCTGCTAGTAGCAGCGGCTGGCACTTATTTATGTTTCGAAACACTAAAATGCACTTACTCAGCAAATTTTGAAGCACTTCATGGGAAAAACACTCCTTCTGGTAATCATTATTTATGGCATGTTATACCCTTTACGACTTTATTCTGTGCAAATACTTAAATACCTAATTTAAATGTCAAAAGCAAGTGTAAATTATCTGGCACCAAGCCAGTTAAGTTTGTTAGAGCTCAAATTAAGAGTAAAAATAAAATGTTTAAAAAAACTTCACGTTTCATTACTGGAAGGCGTTCTGTCATAGCAGGTAAATTCTAACATTGCTCCTGCTTTTCTTTTTTTTTTTTATCTCTCAGCTCTAAATCCCTGAAAAGCCTTTCTGTTGCCACAGTCGCTCCAGCCAGGAGCTGCAGACTTCATTTTGATGTGAGGGACAGCTTACAGGATTTAGGAGTTGTCAAATGTAATTGTACCGAGCCAAAGACAAAATGACAGATTCTTTTTGATTTTTTTTTTCTTTTATTATTCTCTGCCCCCTCTGGTCTGCTGCTCTGGTTTTGATTGTGCTGGCCGTGAGGAGCCACAGGGTTTATGTTGACATTTCGGTACAGCCAATGTCATTCTTCACTGAGCTGCGTCACTATTACTGCCCTCCAAATGGATTTCATATGAAGAGGAACTGCAGCAAGCCGAGTCAATGACAAAGATGGTATGGTGAAGTCGCAGGTGTTAGACCGGCTTTATTGAGCGGGTGGCTGCCCGTTCACCTTGGCTTTAATATGCAGCAACAATACCGAGTTTTTACCGACGAAGCAGTTGTGTCATTTAGCCTGAAGTGGACAGCTGGGTGTTGTGTTACCTCAGAGAAAGACTCTTCTGACTGATCATCTTTTATTAAGGCGCCAAATCTGTCCTGTGACATTTACATTCTCTCTTCCCAAGCCAATTAAGCACTTGATGTGCCTGTTATCATCTCCAGGCCAATAATGGAGATTAGCACAAAAAAAAAAAAAAAAATCACCTCAGTTATCCCGACAGTTGCTCTTATCTTGTTTTGCTCTCAGAAGGTCATCGATTGCCATGATCCTTTTTTTCACAGTATGTGAGCCGCCTCGCAATCTCTGTCCTTTGTGTTCCTCCAGACCTTCGGGAGATAGTGTTCGTCCTCCAGAGTCAGAGCAACTCCTACCATGAGAGGCAGGCAGAGAGACAGAGAGCGGATTTACTGAAGCAGGCACACGGCCTCACCGAGGTAAGAGTCGAGACGTTCTCTCACACACAAGGTCTTGAAAGCCGACATAGATCACAGACGAAGTGTGCGTAGATGACGATCATCACCTGCAGCAAACGGCGGAGCTGTACACGAGTCGCTGTGAGCTATACGTGTTGCCACATGGTGATTTTTAAAAATGACGTTCTTTCTTTTTTTTTTTTTTTTTTAATATCCATTTGGGAGAAAGTACACATTTCACTGCGTAGACAAACATCTGCGCCAAGTGTTTGCCATTTGTTACGCTATTACTCAATTCTCCTCACTGTAAATATTGAATGATTGTGAGGGGAATTATTCATGCTGCCCTTCAGATTAAACCTCTGAAGTACATCTAAGTCCGAAAAATGTGAAAGTGTAGCTTGAAATATGCAGCGTTCTCAGCTCCTTGCGACAGTAAATCGCGAGTGCTTGCTCATCATTTTTATGTATTTAGAAAATCCAGACATTTGCGCAGCTTTGATGTTCACATACACAACAAGTCAACCTTCCGTTTCTGACCTTTTGTCGGTAAATGTTTCATGAGAAGTGATGATACGCTCGCCGTAATGAATATTGTAATTTCCTGATTATGAATCTCGTGTTTCAAAACAAGGCTGGAGGGAAGGAGAAGCGGCACGTTCTCCCGGGACATCAGCTCGGTATATTTAGGCAATTTATAACATTTTCGTCTGTAAAAAAAGACACGGAGCAAATTTACAGGTCAAAACGCCCTTTGCCTCTGTTCATTAAATCTAACAACAGATGACATGCACTGTAATAAATGTGGCTGTAGTCCATTAATGCGGCATAACTAATGAGGACAGTGCAGTCAGTCAGAGGGGGAAAGTGCTCGTTGTGCCTCCTGTATCAATAGACCTATGTAGATCTTCATATTTCTGTCGCCCTGGATTTGTCCTTGTCGTCATTGTTGTTGTCTCTCTTTTCCACTTCTTGATGTCACATCCCTTTTATCCACAGTATTGACTGATTGTACCAAACTGGCAAAGAAGAATATATGAATAATCATTATTTCTCTGTTTAGTGGTTGAAAGTAAAATCAAAATACTTAATGTGGCATACCATGCTCTTGGAAAGGTACCAGACATCATGTTGTCTGTTTTTGTCTACAACAATCAAGAGAACTCCACCTGAAGCACAACAAAGTCCAGAGTAAGAATGATTTTAATCTGATTTATTGACGGATTGTTCCGTGTCTCCAATAATGAATAGTGGCGTCAGTGGATGAGATTCGTCGTGCAAAGATTTAGTTGCACTAATGGACGTCAAGATTCATCAGATGAGACAGACTTTATGAACAGCACATCATGTCTTGTTTGCATTTACGATCTCGGAGATGTCTGGCGGGTTTTTTTTTTTTTTTTGTTTTTTTTTACTACATGTTGCATGCAATTACACAAACTAGGTCCAGGGGGAATTTTAATCAGTGACTTCTCAAAGAGGCGGGCGGCAGTAAAGGTTTGACGGCTTTTCAAAGAGATATACGACCCGAAGACTTGTGATCAAAATGATTTATCTTCGCAGAATCAGGGAGAAAACACCTTCAGCCTCAGGTGTGGGCACAGTCCTCAGAGAGGACGCGCTGTACCTCCAGCCGAGGCTGCAGAGTCCTCAAAATGATTATTTGCTGCATAATAGAAAAAGTTAAAAGTATCTGAGTCCATTTTTTCAAAGAGAATAACGTGCCTTGACCAGAACCTCAGGAATATGAAAATGTTCTTACAGCTTGAAAAGGGGAGAGCACTGTTAACACAGAACTTCTTTATTGTTGCGTGTCAGGATGAAAACCGACTGAACTGAAATTAGTGTTTCAAATTTTCTTGAGGTACGAGAACACATAATAACTATTAACTATTTGCTTATTAGTCTGCACATTAGCAGCATATCGACTGTTTATTACTCATTATAAACCACTTGTGAATGCCTTGTTCTCCGTGACAATATTCTACAACTACTAGATCATTAAGTCACTGATAATAAGTTAACGAGTAGAACCTGTAATGTAAAGCTACAAGTAAACTAGCAGCAAGACCCCTCTTGGTTGGTCCACCATCAGTTGATATTTAATGCTTTTCTCTTTTTAATGTAATTTCTGTGCCCCTGTAAAGCACTTTGAGTTGCCTTGTGTCTGAATTGTTTGTTTTTTTATTCAAGTAAGATCAGCAGTTTACGAAAAACACGATAAAACGTCTTGTCCGGCAATGTCGAACAACCATAGATCTACAGCAAAGAACTGATCGGCTGCATTTGTAGACCTCGGCCCAAGTGTACACAACATTTTATAGGAATAGCTTTTTGAGATATCCTGCAAAAACAAAAAAAAAAAAAAAAAGTCTTCAGTTGCGACTGCAGCCAGAAAAGCAGCTCTGGAACTAAGATTAGTAATTACCAGCTGTTGTGAAAACTGTCTGAGTTACGGCTCTCTGCGGCTGGTGTTATATCTCACTGAATAGAAATCCGGCAAACAATATAGCAAACACAAAAAGAAAACTGTGATTACTAACGTTTGAGTTTGAAGTATGAAACTCTCCAGGTCGTCGTATTTTCTTCCACCCCCACCTTTACAACCAGCCATCCAACACTTCACTCGCACCTCGAAGGCACAACAAGCTTATAATTCCACTCTTTAACAGTCTTACAGCGTGTTCCTGGGATACTGGAGGAATAACATCAAAGCCACATCACATAAGAGATTTATTTAGTCCGCAGCTGTTAAACATGTTTGATGTGCAGTATGTTGTGGTGTTTTGCCGCTGAAAGTCTTTTGAAACAGCGCCGTTATGTTTTGAAATCAATTTCCGACACGAGAACTGAAATCACTTTTGATTCTCAAGGAAGCGGGATTAAACTCTTGGACTTCATATGATTGAAAAATTGCCTCTTGAATTATTTATCGCTGTATTAGTAACTAAGTATGTGAGATTTCAGCTCAACATCAGTGATAAGATGGAGGTTTTACGGTCTGATCGCTGCACATCCGAGACGGGACACGCATGTTGTATCGCTATTTGTGTCTCGGAGCCTTTTTTCGTCCTCGGCAGATAGTTTCTGCTTTATCCCCGCCTGACTGTGATATCCGCAGATTCTCAAAGACAGGAATTTGTGTATTCCGTGTGGTGACTCGCGGTGCATGTTCCTGCAGCTTGACATTCTGCCTTCTGGGAGGGATTCGCATTACATTCATATAGTATTTTTGTCGTTTAGCCGATGCTCATATCCACAGGGACGCGCAAGTGCAACAGAATGAGATTAAACTCGGAAACCTCCAAAAGCAGCAGTGACATGCACTGTTTTTCAAATGAGTTCACATGCATCATCTGACAATTGATGAGAATGTTGCGCCATAGAGGTTTGGCTCTCATTGGCTCGCCTCGCTCGGCCATCAGAAATGTCATTGTTGAATGCGGCTCATCACTGGAGTGCCTCTGACAGGCTCTATATCCAGCCTTCCCCTCTAGCCTCTCCTCTGGTTAAAAGCATAGCTTCCTGTCCCTCCATGACAACCTGGTCTCAGTGACCCCCATCTTCTCCCAAGTCACCAAGCAATCAGTGTCCTATTCGTTGCAAGCATGTCCACACGAGCACGGGCTCTTATCTGTTGATTAGGAGTCTGCCGCCGGCTCACAATCGCCGTAAGAGAATCAGCCTCTTCTTCTGCCTCCTTTATTGTGGGAATGTCAATAGCTCTTTGAAGCAAAAGCTGTTTTTTAAGATTGCATTATTATCTGAAGTCTGCGTTGTTATTTTTTTCTATTCAACTTTTCTCTCAAGTTTAATAGAAAAGGGAGTTATTCTTTCCATATAACAGTGCTGGTGTGAATGTCAAGTAGGGAGCCGTTTGATGAAAGCCGTACGTGTCATTATTAGCTTTAAGATAAGGCTCATATTAGGGGAGAGCTAACAAACCTCGACAGGCTAATACCGTTTAATACGTGTAAACAGCGTCAGACTCATCGCCCAAACCAAACAGGCTGCCGTTAGACAGAATGACTCGGAGGAGACTGTTCCCCCTGACTTCCTGCATGATGAGTGGACCGTGCAGTAATGAACCACAGGGTCTCACGCTCCGCTGCTTTGTTTTCCTCGCAGTGTGAGACATCGGCTCACTCAGACAATCTTCACACACCTTCTCCTCTCCGTCCTCGATACAGAGAATTCTGCTGAAACAGATTCCTCTCGTTGTGAAGTGACTGTGTGCACTGTCCGTGCCCTCAGATACCCTGCGCCTGTTTCCAGTGATATTTCTGTCTTATTTCTTAGTTTAAGAACCAGCAAGAGCACAAACCCTGAAGGCAAAATGGGTTTTTGGAGGATCACACCAGTTTGTTTACAAGTTTTATCTCCTTACAGGATAAGACTGCCATTATTCTATGTTGTTCTTATTGGCAACTCTTCACGTGAAAAAGATCCGAGCCACAACACCAAAAAGCCGAGGTCAGGCTCCACAGTACCAGCTCGATAATGGTTGAACTCGAGAGATGTTGGGAGCAAGACAGAGCCAAATTTGGAATATTGGAAAGTATGATTGACAGGATGACACAACAGCTCTCCAAAAGTAGAGACAAAACATCTCAATTGCTCCCTGATGGCAGGCTGCGGTAAAGCTCATCGATCCCTCCTGCTCCATGTTGGCAGGTGGGACATGGACCAAACTTAAAACTCAAAGTACACATCCAAAAATAATTGTCATTTTAGGCAGTTCTTGTCACACTGATGTATGTTCAATAAAACTTCTGATGAGTTTGCTTTTAATTAGTATTTGATGCTATAAAAAAGGGGGTGTGACAACATGATTGACAGCTAATGATCGAGTAAGGAAGGTGTATGGGCGGGAAGTCGATACCGCCGCTCCACCACCTTCAACCACATGGATATCACCCTCTGGTCTGGAGAATTATACCAAACTAATCATGCCACTGAAGTGCAAGATCGCAGTCACCTTCTGTATTTGTGCTGCGCTGAGTGGAAGGAAGAAAAGACAAGAGCAGGTTTACTTTCACACATTAAAGTGTCTCCACATGTCAACATTCATCGTAGTTGCTGTCAGGTGGAACAGTAAAGTCAATTCCTGGCACTTTAACGATGATCGCTTGTCATGTCGTCCAGCCGGGCCCACGGCAACAATTTATGCGACAGGGATGTTCGGATGTCCGACCTGTCGATCGTAAAAAGTGAAGAAGAAAACTGCTAATAAATTAAAAGATCATTATAATCCCGCTTAGGATACATTGTAATAACTCTAGTGATCTCCCTGACAAAGTTTAATTTAATACTTGGGTTTAACCTAACTAACTAAACTAACTAAAACTAACTAAAATCCCCATCAGCCTCAGCTGTCTTTAGGGTTTATTAACAAATGTTAGCATGCTAATAGGCCAGATTAATATGTTGAAGACATAACTCTAAAAACTGTACTGTCCAAGATATGGACGGAGCTTCCAGGCCTGAAAAGTGAAGCCTTAAACTTACGTTCTTTCTAACGACCAGCAGGGGGCAGATCCACTGGTTTCAAACAAAAGTCTGATTGCATTTAAGCTTATGAGAGAATGACCCTGCTTCACACTTAATTTATTACCTCAGTGAACAGTTTTCCTCCTCGATTTATGGAATCAATCGCTAGTTTCAAGTCTTCTCCAACCCATCATGGTATTCATTTGTTAAATCATGGTCCTGTTTAGAGGTAAAAATAGACGAGTAGGTTTTAGGGCGTGGCCACATTGTGATGGACAATTCGCTACCCAGGCATGTCGGGTTCTTCCCCAACTCCAGCCTCCCATCCAAATACTTAATGGTCACTTCTGGCTAAAAAAAACCAAGATGGTGACGGCCGTCATACTTAACTCAGCATTTCAACGTTACAGTCCACAAACCAATAGGTGAGTTCACGATGGGTTTACAGTTGATCTGATAAAACATTATTCCCTCTCAGTTTTTTATCCACCAACTCTGTGGCACTCAGGAAAATGTAAATCTTTAAAAACAGCTCACAAATATGTAGTTATTTCTTTGAAAAACAAAAAGGCTAGATAATGTCTTCGTGATGTGTTTTTCCTTATAGCCGGTTTTAATTATACATTTAACAACTCTTTCTTGCTGCAGTTTAAAACACACTTGGTGCCCTAGTGAGTCTTTAAGGAAACAGCGAAAGTGTGGGGCAACAAAATAAATTACAGTGCTCATCTGTGGCACATCAGACTTGGGCAACACAGGCAGTGCTCGTAGGATACATTTACTGTTTATTTTTGTCTTTCATTGGATGTGTTGACACTTAAATGAACACAGTCTGTGTTCATTTTTGTCAGCGTTGCGCAGTTTTGCTGTGAGGTCAAGCAGCGCAGCTTCTTCCAATTTTCCCCTCGGGTTCATTCGTGCAGAAAAGTTCCTTTTTATTGTCTGTAGCCGCTTTGTGTGGCTGTTGTGCACTTAATAAACATGTCTTTATCTCTGGTTTGTGTTGTCTTTCTTGCAGAAACCACCGGTGGTTTTGCTTCTTCATAGTGTATCAGATAATGAGGGAGATTGGAGCATCCTTCCTCTGCTGCCTTAGTAAGTATCCCAGAACTCTCACAGTTGAACGAGCACGTGATTAACTGAAGATTGGAAACGGCAGAAACATTTTGTCCTCCTACAGTCGAGATTTGGAGGGTTATATTTTGGTTTTGAGGATATTTCTTTAGCCTCCTTTTAAGGCTACAGATGGCTTTGAAGCTGTTTCGAGCACAATATCTTTGATTGATTGCTCCACATTATAATAGGAGCCGTCCAAATGTGTCTATAACTGTGACAATAAGCCTATTACCGCAGTTATTCAGTGGTCTGAACAGCTTGATAATGACATTAGCTGCAGTCGGCTACATGATTGGGCCCCCTGAAAAAATCCAATATGTGCTCCATAATTGTTTTGCTGAGATGTGAAATGACATCTGAATCTGTTTTCTTCTTCCACTGTAAAGATTTAGGACGTAGATCAGAGAAAGCAGCCCATATCATTACAGAGCCGCCCTCCCTGAAAGAAGCCTTTGTGCTTGTGATGTGGGTTTTTTTTGTCTTTCAGCCCTTAAGGGAAAAAAACTGTGTGGCTGCCTTGATCTGACTGGGTCAGGAGCCTCAGTTAGATAGTTCCTCACACTGGACTGGAAAAAAAAACCGTTTTTATGTGGTGTTTATGTTCCATTTATTCTTATTTCATTATTCAGCTCCAGTTTTGATGTTACTCTCTTTTTTTTTTCGTCTTTCCACAGCTTATCGTACTCCTTCGGGAAAAACTCATCCTGGATTGTATTTCTGGAGGAGGAAACAAATGTGAGGATGCCTAAGCTCGTTCAAGTGCTCGCAAAATTTGACAAGAACAAAGTGAGTATATTTCCTCTAAACCTCCCATTTCTCTTCATCTATCTATTTTGAATTCATCAGCGAGACTACAGCTTTCTGTTTGCAGCTCCGGCTTAGCTGATCATCGCTTCAATTAAGAGATATAGTATCAGGTTGGCTCGGGCTCGGCTGCACCGAGCGCTGCCAGCTCACAGTGAAACCTGTCAGACACGTCACTCTGTTCTCTGCTGTAGACGTAATTTAAGGCCCGTCTGTCCACTCGTGAAATTACATTCTTGTATACGGGTCGATGAGGTAGGTCAAATATAAGTATTAGATAAATGCTGCAGTCATAAAATTATACTTTGGGGTCGATTTTTTTTTCCTAATCAAGCCTTCTCCATCGTTAATGTGTTTGTTTATGAATTTTGAAAATAATCCAAATATCAGCCGCATTGTTATGGTTCTTGTTGCCATGCACACTTGTTGTCAAGCATTCACAACACTAGTTCTGCTTTCAAGTGAATCGGGATCAAAAACAATGTTAATTCCACTTTGACGCCAAAGCCGACAAAAAAAACTGCTTATTTTTATCAGCCAAGGCTGAAGTTTTCTCTGGTCTGAGAGAAACTCGGCACAACAATTACGGAAACCCTTTTTATTCATCTAGGACGGTTAAGACCCTGCGTGGTATTTCAATTCCAAGTCAGAGATGGAAGTCATTATTGTGTGGATATGAACGGCCTCATCCTGAGGAAGAGACGACCCTGGATACATCACCATTCATTACTACACACCCTGAAGCACAGACGTCTCTCTCAGGCGTTACAGTAATGTGTGGTCGGCTTCATATTGTGATAAGCCAAACGAAATTAGATTTTTTTTTTTTTTTTTTTCAGGAGCGATGGTCCTTTACAGAAACTAGCAGCCACTTTTGAATAACTTTTACCAATTAGACACTGAGACGCTAATGCGTGACAGTTATTAAACTTGGTATGACGTATGATATATTTATGATGTCGATCTGTTGGCAGATATTATCCATGAAGGGGAAGAAAAGGGCGTTTCTTTCGTACCTCAGCTTGTAAATGACAATCACCGCTTAACACAAATATATGTACACGGAATATTAAAAACGCCTCCTGCTATAACACAGTGCAATTTAACAGCACCACAAACTGCAGGCACCAAACTGACCATAACATTAAATCAATACCACTCTAAACATGTGTCACAAGAACTGAACTTCGTCACCTTCATGAGGAAGATTTATAGCAGGGATGTTGGATTAGTCTGCTGTATCTTGATAACTGGCAGCCGTTCCGTTGTGTTGAACCAATTTTTGGAATATTTATGGTTGCACAGTCCTATATTCTTGAACTGTAGGACTTCCAGAAAAACCTTGCTGAAAATCAAAGCTTGGAATGTTACAAAAAAGTCTTCATAACTGACAGGAGCCTCGCTGTTTGGTTAGCTAAGTGTTCGTTAGCGTCTCATCTGCATTTTTCAACGGCCGTCACTTAACGTGAATCATGAGACAGCTAGAGATTGCTAATCTACGCTGCAGCCTCTTATTTACCGTACACAAACACCAGAGTGTGGTATCTGTCATCTCATCTGAGAGCAATAAGCATTTTTTTTATTTTGCAAAATAAAACTGTCAGAGCATTTTCTCTCAAAGTAAGATACTTTTTAACCCGAGATACATCAAGAGTTATGATGAGAGCCTTTCTGGCTACAATTTGTGGTATTTAAAAAAAAAAAAAACGTTGTTCTATAAAGAGGTCTCATTATTTCCCAGACAGTGAGGAACTTAATCACCAGAGAGAATTACAAAGATTTTCTGCCAAGTGCGGTGTCAAAACTCCCAATTTAGGCCAGATGCCCAAATGAGCCTTTTTTTTAACAGTCATTTATTACCGGTGAAAAGAAATATTAAGTGCAACCGCTTTTTTAAGTGTAACATTGTAAAAAATAAAGAGAAGTAACCTGCACTCAGCCTGTCACTTGCTCCTCATTCATCAGGAGTGGTTTCTCGGTAAGCCCCTTCACGACGAGGAGTCGACCATCATCCATCACTACGCCTTTGCCGAGAACCCCTCCGTCTTTAAGTATCCTGACTTTTCTGCCGCCTGGGCCTTAAGCATCCCCCTCGTCGTTCGGTGAGTTTGTGCAGCGAAAATTGAACCGTTCCGATCTTCTCACGACAGCATTCCCGAGGTTTGAAAGGCTGCGTGTGTGTTTTATATTTTCATATTTTAGGCTCGCAAACAAAGTGAGAGATGAGCCACTTAAGTCTGACTTCACCATTGACCTGAAACATGAGGTAAGATGACGCCACACGCCGCTCAGTTACCTTCAGGCCCATTTTGTTTGGGAAAAGTGATGATGAGGCTGCTAGTGGGTTTTTTTTAGCCATTTTCCAACAATTTTCCTGTTCGTCACACTCAAGCCACACCGACCCACTATAAGTTATTTGCACAAAGAAGAGCGAGGCATGAAATCCATCTAACCTTGAAGTGAAATCTCATTACTTTGGAGAATTGTCATGGCGCAGCGCTGAGGTTCTTATTTTTTATCACTGAAATTCAGTCGGGGAGGCATCGAGGGATTTTTTTGTTCAGTAAACACGGCGTCAGACTTATCATAGCTCAGTCTTGAAAAGTGGTTCAGTTAGAAACGGCATGTGCTCAACGCAAGAGATTTCATTATAACACTGTGTATTATCATAATGCTGTGTTTCAAATACAATTGAGAGATTTGAAGCTGTTTGTATTTTTGATGCACTCGACGAACGTGCACTCTCAACCTCGCGCAGGCGAAAATGAACATCACAGATGTGCAAAAACACAGACGGACTGCACGAATCCTCAACGTCGATCAGCCGATGACCTCCAGGCCACAAGTCACAAAAACATCACAGTTTACAGTTTCTGTAGATCCTGATTATTTGGGGCAGTCCTCATAACGTATTCTTTTACTGTAACGTCTCGATCTCCCCCCTGTAGAATAGTTAAACTAAATCCTAGATTTGCTGAGGTACAGCAAAACTCCACCAGCTCTCAGTTTCTCCTCCTCTGTCGTGCCCCTTTTATCTCTTTTGTTAGCGAGCTTTAATATTGAATATGTTCTCTCGAGTTTAGTTGTGGGAACAAAATTGCGGTATTTACTATAAACGGAAACATCGCCTCCGTTAAGCTTCTGATAAAACATTAATGTGTGAAAGATTGCATCTCGACTGTAGCTTGTAAACTCCAAAGATCAATGTGTGTTATTGCAGGTCGCCTTGTATATCTGGGACAACGGGAACGGTCCACATCTCACTGCTGTTCCTGAGCTGTGCACCGAGCTAGACGACTCTCCTCAGTCCCTCAGCCGCTGTGCTACCTCCCTCAGCGAGCCTCCACTGTGTGTGAGTATCTGCCTCAATGTGATCATCCTCACTTTGCCCGGGGGGAACGGTAAAGCAGACCAAAATTAAACAACAGAGTAAAGCAGAAGCAATTCACAGTGAGGCTGTGGCCACTTCTGTGATGATCTACAATGATCTCTCAGGTCACGCGAAAGCAGCAGCTGGTTGCAGCACAACCTTCATACGCCATGAGATACAACAGTGTGCATCAACCTAAAGGGACAGACGTTTGGGTTTGTTTTACTAAATTTATTTTAGACTTTAGAAATACTCCTCCATTGCAAAGCAACACCCTTTTGAGTCCTCTCAGAGTCTGGAGTTACTTCTGACAGTTATTTCATCTAGATATGTTCAAGTCTGTCCGTCTCCAACACTGACTCAGTGTGAACCTGCACTGACATTACAAGTGTTTTGGCTCTTCTCTTTTTTTTAACATATCCGTAACGAGGGAAATCAAAATTCACATTGATAACTAACCAGCTCTCAATTTTTCCTTCTCCTTTATCCGCTTAATCTCTTATGTCAGCCATCGTGCACACATAATAATCAGGGTTTTGTTACATGAGCATAATTCTGCATATTTTGGGATGGATTTGAAGTAAAGCACATGCGTCTAAAGTACTTTTCACACTGCATATTCTTCTCCCAGGGCGATCCTTGACCCTGAGTCAAGAGTCAAGAGTTGACTCTTTTCACATACATTATTTACACAAGGTTAACCTAAGCCCAGGGCTGTGTGCTTCAAACTGCATTTTTACCAGCTACGGGTTAAATGTCTGAACACGCAGCTAATGTTTATTATCTAGCACGAGGCATTACTGCTCTTGTTTAATTTAGCCCTGTGTTCAGTCTCTTTTCAAGGCATAACACTGCAAAAACTCAGAGAGCCAGCAAGTCCTCGGGAAGAGTCGGCGTTAGCCAGTTTTGAAATATGCAAAGATTGTGCCAGGATAGCTTTTTGCACTGCAGTTAGCTGACAGCTACAAGCATTCTTAGAATCTTCTTGTCCTCAGACTAAAGGCCCGATCAGACAGAAGGCAGTCTTTTTGCAATGAGAAGCATCTTTTTACAGTTGTTTTCTATCGCCAGTAAGCTGCTAACTTACCCCGGGTACATCACGTTTTCCGATGCCAGGCATGGCTGCCGTGTTAAGCAGGAGCGCTCTCACCGCCTCATGTTGAAAAAACTCGAACTTGGAGCAGAAAAGTGCCTGACATCATTTTCAAACTCTTCACACGTTATCCTGAAATCGATATAATAATAGGCTTTGAACTGACCATTACCCACAGTGAGATCCTCAACCTGTTGGTGGTTCTCCCTGTGATCTCTCCTCGGATCTTCGATTCCCTGTGTTCAGTTCAGAGAACAGCTTCTCATCCTAAATCAGAGCCAGAGCCTTTTTTTTATTGTTTTTTTTGCTGCAGATGTTTTTTATTTATTTACAAGGCAGATAACTATCGAACTAGGAAGTTAAGTACTTTAGGCTAGCCAACATAAAAGGGACAGATCTGCGAAGTTACGCCTTCATGCTAAGAACAGGTGATTCAGTGGTTGCCTAGCAATATTTTAAAAGAAAATCTACTGCACTGCTCTTTTATTTTGTGTGTTTCGGCAAGAAAAAGACGGTGCACGCCGAGCCCTGATCAGCCCTAAGGAAGCAGTTAGCCCAGGTTTAAACCAAAGGGTGTTGCATCAGCCGATTCCTTAGGAGGGTTAGCCTAGAGTTTATGGGGATAACCCCTGAATATCAACTAAACACGGGAATTAAAAAGTTGAAGTAAACAGAGTAACTGTGCGTTGTTCTCGAATGTAAAAAACATAGGAGAAACACGGTGTAAATCTTGCAGCCCTGGGTTGTAGGTTAACCCAGGGGTAACAATTTGTGTGTGACAGGGGGCAAAGTCATCTCGGGGTCACCTCTTAGCTCAGGGCTCACAACGTGAATAGTATGAAAGCTTTCTTGACCTGGGGCGAAGACGGATCTAGGACTGGTTGTTGCCGCGGGCCAAGTGCAGTGTGAGAAGTGTGATTGTTGCCCCTGAATTAAAACCGGCTGTGTTGTTTCTCAGATAATGTGGAGCACAAGTGTGAGAAATGTGCTTAATTAAATGACACTAAGTGGAGTAACAGCACTCAAACTGGTGCTACACTGCAATAATACCAATCTGATGAATATCTCTCTTCTCTTGTTGTAAAACGAAGGCTCTATTATAAAATAACTATTGATCTTCTGTAATTGATCTCATGTAGTTACCTATTATGGTAGATGATACAGAAAAAATTATATTACAGTCTGTTTTATGTGCATGAGTGAAATATCTAGGAGGCAGGCGGTGTCTACAGATGAACCTGCAGGAAGCAATTGGCAACGTTTTAAGGCCATACTGTTGCATTGTGGGAGCGTCTGTGCGTGGGTGTGACGCCTTAATTGGTTGACAAAGTAAAATCAGAGCAGTGTCACGTAGAGAGAACACTTTGAGTCTGATTAAATCCTGATTGCTGGTCGATTGCCAGCGTTATGTGTTATTTTTCGGACCGCGTCGGCGTGTTGAATTATTAGCATGCTCTGCCGAACAATACCTGGTATGTAATGTTTGCTCAAGCAGAAAGAAGTTTGTTTTTCTGAACCGATGAGCAGGGTCGTCCAACCTTTAACCAGCAGTTGTCGACCCTGCGTGCGGCCTGAAGCGATCAATAACGTTGAGAGGAAGCGATGTGTGTGTGCGACTGTGTGTGTGAGGTGAATTTGGGATGCAGCTGAAAGTGTCCCAGTTATGTTTTTCTCCCCTCTTAGTTTTGACGGGAAAAATCTCAATCTTAGCTTTTCATTCGTGAGTCGGATCACAACCCTGCGCGTTCAGTCGGTAGATTGTTCTACATGTTCGTCGCCGTCTGAACCGTCAGATTTATATCAGTGTGGTCTTTAACCTCCCTCTCGACGAAAAATCGCTACGCTCATAAAACTGCAGTCATTTGACCAGCAACAACCGGAGCAGCCAGCCGAGAAACGCGAAGGTTACGGGTTTAATAAGTATTCAGGGAGAAGTTTTCCATTCAGTGCAAACACGAGGGGACGTATCGCAATCCGCCGGTGGTCAAAACGGTTGCAAGACAAATTGCCAGGCGGGGACCACAGCAGCGCTCGGCTGCACTGTCAACGAGGAATCAAGAGCCTCAAGAGGCAGATTCAAGGAGGCGAAGGACGATGATCAACAAAGTGGCCACGGCGGCAAAACACGTCCTTTTTATTTGAGGCAATAAACTTGTTGTGGAGTTGCTCCTCTCTGCATGTCGGACATTTGAGGACAGACGCTCAAATGAGTAAAACAGACGAAACAGAAGACAAAGAACACCGCGGAGACGAGTGTGAGGGAGCAGCAAGGCTAATAATAAAAATGTATTCCGAGCCATCTTGAGGTTTTCGGGGTCAACAAAGAGCGAGCGCGCTCACACGCTCGGCCCCGTCTGTCTGTCTGTCTGACTGTTTCGGGTTTCACTAGTGCTGAAATGATTTGTCAAAAACGTATCACTCATTCATTATTCATCAAGCAACCTAAATATGCTTGTTCCCAATTCTCAAATATGAAAGAGCTTTCTTTCTTTCTTTCTTTCTTTCTTTCTTTCTTTTATATCATTATGAATGTAATACGTTTTGTTTTTTGGACTGTTTGATTAAAAAAGCTATTTCAGACACGACTGTGGCTTCTCTCGAGATTGTGATGAACATTTTTTCACTATTTTCTGCCATTAAAGCGGCTGTAAGAACAGTTGTTCAAACAGTGTGACAATGTAAAAAGGGGTTACTGGTAAAGATGAGCCGACGGATAAATACCACCTGAGCCTGCAGCTCCCCCTCGGCTTTGTAAAGCTGTGTAGTGAGTTTTCAGCTCATTGTTTGGCTTCACTGTTTTGGTTCACTCTCGCTGCTCTCATGCCATAATTTTCTGCTGAAAACCTCTTACACCCCCTCTGTACACTACCTGCTCAGCACCTAATAGCAAAACAGACACACTCACTGACCAGGGCCACGGCAGCTGCTGGATTCCAAAAATCTAACAGTCACAAAAATAGTAAAACAGCATTTACAAAATTCAAACAATAGACATTTTATAAGGTAAGTATTACATAGGGAAAAATACTGACATTCAACCTCTCTCTCTCTCATCCGCACGCACAACACACACATCTTATGCTCATCTGGAACATCTTCCGGCTGGTTAGTGCCTTCGTGGCAGTCGTATCCTCGGGGGGCTGATTTTCCCTGCACCGTCTTTCTAAAATGGATGTGGCATTTTCGACTATTTGCCGTCTTTTATGGCTTCCAATCTTAGGTTTGTAGTCTGAATAATGAAACTATTAGTTCTCTCACTGGCATCGTGTTGACGACGTACCGAACAGGACATTGTCTGGCTCGTCTTCTCTGGCTTGGAGAGCGAAAATAGCACAAAAAGAAAAAAAAAGAGTCAGTTTTAGCCTCACATTCATCAGGTGGAGATGGAAACACAAGTCCATCACTGCTGAATCTGTAAATAAACATCTGTTTGCTCACAATTTTGTCGTATCAACTTAAAGGAAATGTATTATGCTCATTTTCAGGTTCATAATTTGAGTTGTAGAATGGGTTTACATGCTTTAATGTAAAAAAAAACACACATTTCCTCGTACTGTCTAGTCCTGCAGCACTTTATTCCCCCTTTGTCTGACGCACTTACTTTTCGCGTCTGTGTCTTTAAGGCCCCCCTTCTGAATACCCAGTCTGCTCTGATTGGTCGGCTCACACACGCCTGAGCCAGCACCGCTCACTGTGTCTCTGGCCGACTGTTGTGTTTTTAGCTTCCAGTCAGATTCACTTCTGCTGTGAATATAGGCAAAATGTATGCACATGTGTGTCGTGGTGATGTGCTGTGATGTCAGGAAGACACAGAATTAAGGCAGGACTACTGATGAGGCGTTTTAGGAGCTTCAGGAGCTTCAGCAGTGTTATCTGTGCAAGAGATTTTGTTTTTTTCAACTTTTGAGACCTTTTACACGCACAGGAATCTATAAAAACACACTGAAGAAGCGGAAAACACAAAAAAAGCATAAAAACTCTCGTGTTCGTGCACAGCTTGTTTCCACTTCACCCGAGGGGCCAAAACAAAATCAGTTCTTGCAGGATTAAACAATTCATTGGGAAAAAATGTATCCTAATTTGTGAATTATTGTTCCAGCTTTTGTTGTCGGTGTGACGTCCAGGTTCGAACATAGCACCAGAGAACGTCACCGTCACACTATCACATCCTGTCTAAACGTGTTGTGTTGTGATGGTTTTTGCAGCCGCTGTAACATTTTAATGGAGCGCACACTCTTAATGCATTCTGTCTGTTGTTGATTTAGTGAATCTTTCTGTGTGATTGTTGGAGCACAAGAAAATAATTACTTCAGCCTTCCATTTTTTTGCGCTGACTGTCGTTATAAGGGGACGCACACAGAGATGTTCCATTTTCATTTATTATCCGGTCTCACTTGTTGCTCGTCTTTTTTTTTTTTTATCTCCGAGGCTTTTAAATTTGCCGAACGCACACCTCATTCAGTCCTGAACATTTCGAATGTGCTGCAGTGTTATCAGCTGCTGTGTGTCTTTCATTTCAGAAGGAGAGCCAGAGGGGCCAAATGATCTCAGACCATTAGCAGAAATATCCATTTCTAATTTTACTTTGAAGATAACAACTCCCACTGATCACTCTGACACTTAATATCGCCTGGAAAACTCCATCTCATCCATTTGTCCGCATCTAATATAGATTCGGTTTTAATTACGATGATTTATGATTTATGCCGTGTGATCCTGCGAGCGTCTCTTTGATTCATGTCTCCTGTTTTCATCAAAAGGGGGAGCCTGTAAATAAAGAAGATATATTTGTTGCTGTGAAGACGTGTAGGAAGTTTCACAGTGAAAGAGGTGAGTCACACTCCCACTCTTACAGAATCTGCCAAAGATGCACAATTTCATTTTGAGTGCCAAATGCTTCTTTTTCTCCTCTTGTTTTCTCGCCACGGATTCTTTTTTTTTTTTTTTTTGTACCTTTGACACGTGTGAGTGGATAAGAGCTTTACCTGATTATCACGATAAAGTCTTTCTCCGGATAATTCTGTCGTCTTGTCAGAAAAGGATTTAATGGCATCGTGTCAAAAAAAAAAAAAAAACTACCTTCAAAGTAGTTTGCTAACTCCCACTCGATGCCGGAAATGTTAAATCATCCAACAATAACGCGGATGTTAACAGAAATCACTTACTGGTGCTTAGCGGGTTTCATTCGCAAACTCAGCTTGACACAAAGCATGTCCTGTAAATCCACTTCTCTTTTTAACCTGATGAATACGAAGCAGGGTTCAGTCAACAGATCGGATTGCAGCATCATCTTGGAGCGATCAAACAAATCGCACGGCTCGCTCAGGGAGTGTTACTCCAAAGTAATTCCACTAATTACCTTAATTACCGCCTCCTCTGCCAAGCTGCCATTATTCCGAATGAATATTAGATTTATCTATCAAAGGTTAGCTCGGATCAATAAGCAGTCGACATGAAAGAGCCTAACATTTCATTTACCATGTCACTAAGTGTTTAATCTTCTTATCTGCCGTGATTATCAAGTGCAAAAAAACAATTATGTGAGCACGCGAAATGCACAGTCATCAGTTCAGAAATTAGACTTGATATAAAAATAGGGTGAGTAATACTGTGAAGTGGCGTCGCTGTGTTTTTCTTCCCCTTCACTTGTTATGGTAGCTCAGTGTAGTTTTTATTGCCGGAACAGTGTTATTGTTTGAAGCTGTCCTCTTGCAGCGGTGGGAGAGCTACTCTGCACCGCCACGAATAGAAATGTGAAGCACAGGTTTCCAATATCGCTCGTTGTGTCGGAAATCTATTAATAACGGGTTTTTATTTACTGGAGCCACGCGCGGATACAGTTCACAGATCCAACTCGCGCGCCTCTTCTGTCGGTGATGAAGTTGTAGCCGAGGAGGGAGGGGAGAGGAGAGGAGGGGAGGGGAGGGAGCTTGGGAGTTAAACAGGAAATATTCTACTTTGCTGTATGATGGAGGAAAAAAATCACAGAGGCTTTACTCCTCTACTGTGAACATCATCAAGTCAGACACAACTTAATGATATTCGCTGTTGATAAGCGAAGCCTCACCAGATCAGGCTGAACTTCACCCGCTCACAATGTTTCAAATAGTATAAAAATTAGGGCCGGACTCGATTAAAAAAATTAATCGAATTAATCAGAGGCTTTGTAATTAATTAATCGAAATTAATCGCATTTTAATCGCATATAAATATTTGACCTGAGAACAGTGAGAAGCAATTTTTTTCACATGGATTTTAGTATACCATTGAATAATGACTGAATACAGAAGCTTAAGCAACAAAACATTGTTTTAGTTTTTTCAAGACCAACAGACCAGTGCAATTTTTTTATATTTTTTTGGCCTTTTATGGCTTTATTGACAGAACAGCTGAAGATATGACAGGAAACAGGGAGAGAGAGAGAGAGGGGGAGTGACACGCAGCAAACGGACCTAGGCCGGGAGTCGAACCCGGGTCCGCTGCAGAGCCTCGGCACATGGGACGCGCGCTCTAAACGCTGTCCCGACCAGTGCAATTTTTGCCATAAAGTGCAGCAATAGCATGCTCTTATCTACGCTGCCATCCGTCCGCTTTTGAAAACAAAATATCCCATCCACGGGGCCGACCAAAGCAGTCTCGTCTGCTTCTTCGTTCATTGTTGTTGTCTGATGTTATGAACGTTAGTTGGTGCTCCAGTATAATCGGTACCCCTGAAACTCTTCCAGTGAGAAATGTTCCGCGGTGCAAAAATAAGTGCGATTAAAATGCCTTAATTTTTTTAACGCGTTGATTTTTGTGTAATTGATTAATCGTAATTAACGCGTTAAAGTCCCGGCCCTAATAAAAATACATGTTGTGTTTTCCTCCCATCATATTAAAATTTCAGGTGGTTCAAATATGCAAAGATGTAAACAGAGCCATGAAAACACAAGTTTTGCGTTTTCATGGCTTGCATATTTGAAACACATATTTTTCATTTCTGTCGTGCGAATGATTTGGAAAACGTTGTTTTAAACCCAGAACGAACACACAAATGAGTTGTGGGAAATAAGAAAACTTCAACAATTAGCATTTTTGGTGTTTCCAATATGCAAAAATGTAAAAGGCAAAACTTGTGTTTTGCCTTTTCAGGGCTCTGTTTACATTTTTTACACATTTGTTTACAAAAACTTTAATTTACCACATTATTTGCAAAAAACTTCAACAATTAGCATTTTTGGTAAACAGAGCCATGAAAACGCAAAACACGGCTCTGTTTTCGTTTTTGCACATTTGAGAAACCAAAAATGTAAATTGTTGAAGTTTTTTTATTTCCCAAAACTCATTTGTGTGTTCGTTCTCGGTTTGAAACGAGCTACATCTAGCAACCTTTTCCAAATCATTTGCACGGCAGGAATGAAGAAGTCACAAATTTAAACAATGTAATAAATGGTGGAAAAACTCAAAGACAATATCAGAAATATGGTATAGAAATATATAACATTCACCTCAGAGTGCTGTGTCTCTGCTACATTACAGACTTAAGTGAAGTTTGTGACACAGATTTAATAGTATAGTATCGTGTTGTTTTGTGCGTTATGCAGGAGTAATGTTGTGAGGTCTAGCAAAAAGTACTCTTTTTTACTGGAGTATTACCTTTTTATAGATTTAAATAGTGTCTCTTCTCTTTTCCACTTCTTTAATAAGACAGTTTTACGCTTACACTGGTTGAGAAAATAGAAGATAACTCCACATTTTTGTTTAAAAAGAAGTTCCTAACCCTGAGTTTATTCATACCTGAGGGTAAGAAATGCTAAGATTTAGTCCTCTCCCTTTCCTCCTCCTCCTCCTCTATATTTTGGTTAGAATACCACTGATCTGGTTAAATAGCCAATAATATAAACGTCACAATATCGAGATAATGGATCATTTCGCGGTTCAATAAACATTAAATCTCATCTTGTAACGTGGCGTTTGCTTTATCCATAATGTGCGCTAAAGTTTAACTTGGAGATTTTAATGTTTATCATGTAGTTAACATTGAAGCTACAATCGTCTCTCACACAAACTCTTATCGGTACGTTGCTCCTCTGTTTTACTCTGTCTTCAAACTTTTATCTGCTGATTGTCTGCTGCTGAACTGCTCGATGCGTTCGGAGCTTTACTGCACTTCCTCTCTGGTCGTCAGTTTCTAAGTATCCTGTAGAGGCGGTGCAGACTCAGCTCGGCTTCTGTGCTTTTTGGTTCATTGTTTCAGGGTTAAACAAGCCACTCTGATTCACTATTGTTGATTTATGAGAGTTGAACAAAGCCTGGAGCTACTGCTGCTGCACATCTCTGGATATTTCGGCGCCTCTGAGCCCCTCGAACGTGTTCGCCTCGACAGCCAAGAAACTCATCACAAAAACCTCCACAAGTCATCAGTCAGATAGCAATTAAGTGTGTAAGAAATCTTCAAAACTTTGATGCTGAGGATCAGGTCACTGACTGGAAGACTGTGTGTATAAATAGAAGGAAAAAAGTACATGCAGATGCAGTAATGTGGAGGAACTCTGAGGATTCAAAGCTCTGAAATGTAACTGCTTTTTGCTTTTACATTATTTAAAGGTTTTTGTGATGGTTATGTGATAAAACAATTTCCTCAAATGACAGGTGTACACATGAAAGGTTTGTACTCTACTTTGTATGCGAGTCATACAGTCTCCCTAGTTCAGATTTGTACTGCTCAGTGGGAGGATTAAAGACACATCTTATCTTATTTTCCTCTTTTTATTTTCTGTTTTCCATCTCGTCCCCCCCGATTATTTATTTCTTTAAAAAGACTCCCGTTTAATAGAACATGTGACTGAAACAGACGATGAGAACATCAGAGAAAAACACTGATCGCATTCAATCTGAAATACTCATTTGCTCGGGGGAACAAGTCCACATCGCACAGAACCAGATGTCTGCTTGTTGTGAAACTTGGTTAACAGAGTATTGATTTTCTTCCCTGTGTACCAGTTCCAGTGATAAAGAAGACCTGGGAGAAGGATGCCTTATTTCTCGAGTACTACAGTGACCATGCTGATCCTTCAATACCCACCATTGATATAGGAGTACCAAATACTGAGAGAGGTAAGTGCTTGTTTTCTCGTTTAAACTCCCTCAGCTTCAGGGTCAGCCGCATGCTGTACATGAAAAACACGAACATGCCGTGAAGGGGGAGGTGGTGTATACGATAGTGATTCAAAACCTGATGTGTGTGTAGACGCTCAGTCAGCAGTGGATTCCAACTGTTTGTCACTTAAAGTGAGTTTTCTTCACAAAATGAAGCCAACTAGATATATGTTGTTTGGTCCCTTGTGCAAAAAAAGCAAATTGCAGTCAAGTGTATTGACAAAAGTGTTTTTTAATGAATATGTTTGAGTTAATGATGCTTTTTTAAAAAGATATTAAATATAATATAATTTCTCATATTTGTTCTGAAGGTAATTCTGCTGTGGTAAATGCATCTGTACCTTCTTCTGTCCTTGACTGAGAGCTGTAAACTGAACATTGGCTCCACTTCACATGCTGGTTTCCACAGACTGGAGGATCTGTTTTGACCAGTTATTTGTCGTTGTGACAATCTGACATTTTATCACACGTTATAGTTTATTTTTAACCACGGCCCACTTGAACTCTGAATCTTTACAAAGCCTGAGCAGGACCAAGTTTCTTTTGAAAGAAAACTTTATAATTTTTGGAAACCTGCTTCTAAAACATTTATAGCACTCTAATGTCTGTACATTAGAGGTCTAGCTGCAATTTTGCCCTGTGGCCAACCACGGTACTGCAGCTAAGGAAGCTGTTGACCGCACACCTCGGACCGCAAATAAGGTTGTTATGATTCTATGTGTTATGAATTTTTGATCCAAGGAGGTTTTGTATTTGTAAAATGTTCACTGAAGACGAGACAGCAATTTACAAATCTGTAACTTCATCACTGTGTAACGTTTAGTGGGCTGCTTAACCAGGACGTAAACCTGATATTTGAAAATGTTTTTGGCGGAATCTGCAGGCGAACAATTCTCTTTATCGTGAATAGGCACCGACGTTCAATCCTGTATCTTGTTGTGTTATAAATCTATGCTGGAAACAGCAGGACGGAGACAGTCGAGCTGTTTCCCTCTGCGTTCAGTCTCGAGCTCAGTTATGCCAGTTTGCTCCTGGCTGTGTCTTTATTTTTAACAGATATGAGAGTCGTGTTTATTTTCTCATTTAACTTTCTCTCCCAAAATGTCAAACTTCACATCCACAGAAACTCATTTAAAGTCCCCAAATGTTATCAAAGATCTCAGAACCTGAGTCTGAATAAATGTGTTTAAAATAATTCATGAAGCACCTTCAGTCTCATGATTTCATGTGGAGTAACACAAATATGTAAGAAAAAGCAGAGCTTTTTTTTTTTTTTTTAACACGGTACAGAAACACAAAGTCTACAACCACTGTTCCTCTGCATTAAGAGGCTGCTCCTGTAGTGAAGCCCAAAGGTGGCTCCCTCTGTCTGAAGGCGCGCTGACCCTGAGACAGACGAGGCTTCTCTCCACCGAAGCAAATTCCGAGTATGTGAAAACAGACTTGGTAAGAAGCCTTCTTCTGATTCTGGAAGGAAAAACACATCTCCCAGCTGGTCTGAGATCCTGCTGATCCCTCAGGAGAAACTTTAACCCAACAACATCCTCCAGCTTCTCCTGAGGGAAAACACTGGAGACGCGTAATGTATGATAATCAGAAGCAAGTACAACAACATGTACACAGAGCGTAAGACCCCTCAAAGCAAACCAGGTTACTTTGTAAAGAAGCAGCCGCTCTTTGCTTCACCACCCTCCTGGTTGCCTGAGGCAAGGGCCATTTGGGCGCGAATTATTTTACAGTCTGATGGCTGCTGGCATAAAACGGCACCTTAGACCTCTCATGTTGCACCTTAATGGGATGATGCATCAGCTGTAGCCACTTTCAGCCTGCTGGAGGAGGGCTGAGGGATGTTGCTGGAAAGAGTCTGGTTTGGTTCTCCAGCCTCCCTTCCGCCTTCCGTCTCCAGGTCTGCTGCGGAGTCGAGCCTCGTCGAGAATAAAAGTTGGCCTCCTCTTTTGAAAGTTACCTTGTTATCAGTCCACTCGTTTGTTGATATGCAACCCTCGTACTTTAGGGTTGCCTCATCTCCTCCTCCTCCTCCTCGTTGTGGGTAGTGACAGGTCTCAGCGGCTTCTCGCTCCCTAACAAATCCACTACCAGCTCCTCTGCCATCCTGACACTTAACTACACAGTTCTTCTTGCACCGGCTGTCAGTGCTCTTGGATGTCAGACATACTGTATCCATCACATTGGATCTTTGTAAGCAAATGTTAAATAGGAAATATTACACATCATATATTTAAGGTGAGACAGTACAGCCATATGTAATACACTACTTCATTGAGTTGTTCTGGATATCTAGTCATATGAGTGTATTTTCAGCCTAGACCCACTTTTGTATGTCTGGAGGACATGCTCAACGTGTTCAGCCTCCGAACATCAGATTGAGACTCTTTTTCAATCTCTGTGGATGTGCAAGAAAAGCCAAATATCTTGACATGTAGCCGAGACCCCTGCTGGACGTCTAGACGAATTTAAGACGGTTTCAATATCTGAACAGATCCTATACATGAATGCAAGACATTTTTTGACAAATAGTCATGTGAAATAGCAAATTGCTATTTGATATTATGTAATTGTTTCAAAACCAGTAGTTGAGGCTTGCAAAGGGACAGACTTTCCGAAAAGGATGCACGAAATCAGGTATTTTTTGCCTAATATTCAATATTCAAATCTTAGTTTTTATACAACCCCAGTTCTAAAAGGTGTTGGGACGCTGAGTAACACATCGATAAAACAGAATGTAATAATTTGTCAAATCACAAGCGTGCAAGTTGCCTTCACTAGATACGGTTTGTTGAACACCCTGTTTTGTCCATCCAACCTTGGGAAATCGCCCACCTGATAGTGGTTTGATGAAAAAAAGGCTGATTGTATGAAGACGGAGTGAGACTCGGTTAATCATTGTGGATTGTTTGAATCCAATCAATGCAATCAAAGAAACCCAAAGTACCTGAGCGTCCAGCTGGCTCAGCTCACAGCAAGGACGTCTGAAGTCAGGAGAAACGCGCAGGGAAACTTATATTTTGAACCACGTGAAGCTGTTCTACAGATGGCTTCGAGGAGCAGTCTGAAGATGACTTTCATTTGGAACCCTGTAGGGATTTCACAGTGAAGACGGTGCAAAAAACCTTCATTGTGGCTCCTCAGTGGACATATTTTGAAGCTTCCACAAAGAATCTCTTCTGGACGTGTCTTCTCTCATCGTTCATAGGCGGACGTGTGGCCTTTTATTAAAGGCTGTTGACAGTATTTTCCGATTTATGTAGTTATAAAAGAAACATCCCAGATTCACTTGTTGAAAATACACAAGAATTCTGAACCTGGTACTGCCTAAAGTTTCGATTTTCTGTCTCTGTTTGTGTCTGCCCTCAAGACAATTTCATCTGGTTTAAGAAAGTTTGATGACATTTCTGAAGTCGTGTCTCAGCCCAGCTTCTCAAATCAGATTTCAGACCGACACAGGCAGATTGATGTCATGGCAGCAGCAGGAACCAGCAGTGATGGAGGAGTTTCACACTGAGATGAGTTATTGTCGATCTGTGCATAGCCGATACATCTGTCTTTTTCATCCAGCCTATTGCTTGTTAGTTTCCATCTGCATTGATAGAAATACCTCCAGAAAATGCAGATATGTGTGGAGTTTACACTTGACAACAAAAACCAGTATGTCCTGACCTCGCTGGTCATCAAACTGGAGCCAAACTGCAGAACAGGTGTGAAGCTGGAGGTCTGATCTGTGGAGAGAACAGAGGAAGGTGACAGTGGTGTCCCTCAGGCCGCCGCAGTGCCGCTCTGCAGCTTATATTTCATCACCGATGTGTAATTGTTTGGAGTCGGGCCACATTTTGACTGATACCGGCCTGCTTTTCTTTTCTTCTTCTTCTTCTTTTTTTTTTTTTTTTTTTTTTCTTAACAAAACATTAAAATCCACGAGCAAGGCCTGATTGCATCATACAGCTAATGACTGCTCCGGGTTCAGTGTAAATGGAAAAGTGTTTGCATTCTGCAGGGATGGTTTTAAAAGCCTTGTCGAAAAATTACCTTAATAGAGCCCCTCGGTTTAAATAAGGAATTAAACTCTGGCTGCTTCTTTGTTTACTTTTCTAATTCTCTCATTAATCCGTAGCCACACTATTATATCTACTTGAGTGACTGCATGTTTTCTTTTTTTCTTCTTCTCTCTGGTGGTGTTGCACTACGTTTCATTATGCAGAAAGGTTTCCACCTGCATTTACACACAATGAGGATATTAGAAACGCCACTGAATATAATGGGAGTCCACTTCATCATCACCACCTGGAGCCTAAAGACTGGCCAGTCATGCACTTATGGTGGAGTTTGAAAAAAGAAACATAACCATCACAATGTTTACGGGAGAGCTCTTCACAGATTTGCATTAGATCACATGTGATTACAGGTAAATGAGCAACCAAATGATTTCTTTACAGTCAGGTAATAAGTTGAATATTTTCTCACTTAGTCATTGGTAGTCAAGTAATCAAAATTGTTGATATTTTTCCTCAGCCTACAGAGATCTGTTCAGAGGGCTTTTTGTACTCACCCATCAATCACGAATATAAGAATAAAGATGTAAAGATATGAAGTTTACTCCTTGTGTTTATACCAGTAAATGAAATTATATAAATTATTTCCTTTTCTTTTCGTTCTCACTTTGTCATAGAAAGGGAATTAGTGAACGTTTGGCATTTTTCTTGGTAGTTAAGTTAATAACGCTAACTTTGGCACAAAGTCCTCTTTAGTGTTGCGAATTTATTCTGACCTAAAGATTTGTTAAAGCCCCACCGCTGTGTATTTTTAAAATATTTGATGTTTTTCTAAATCATTTCCCGACCGTGTTGATTTAGCCACTCTGTTCGCCAAATGTTTTTTGACATAGGCTTATTTCATTTTGTGTTTAAACTAGATTAGGCTCTTGCTTCGGTCAAACAATGACGTATGACTTTGGTAGAATCTGCGAGTCCTCCTCCCAGCTTGCACAAGCGCACTGAGAAGAGAGTTTGAGCTAATGTGAGCAAAATGTGAGCTAATGACTCAAGTGGCTTATAAAAGTAGTGTCGCTCCTTTAAGAAGAGGGCAGAGCGCAGTGTGTAAGGAACCTTATGCTAGAGTGACGGCTATCACCATCCCTGCTGGTGATGGTCATCTCACAAGAACGACAACTTAATGTATTACGTCCAACTTTTCAACCACAAACTCATTATCATTAACCGGCCGCTAAACAATAAGACACAGTGGCTGGAGTGCTGCTCTCAGTGGCCATCTATTGAGTCATTTCCACTGAGCAGAACAACACTAATGTTCCAGATTTGGAAATGATGTTTGTCCTTCTCCTTCCGCATGACAGATACTTGGGGTCCGGGCACCAGATAATGTGAGCTCCCAGTCACAGTTTGCATATTGCCTAGCTGACAGGCTGGCAGCTGGTTATGCCGCGACAGAAAGAAAACATTCAAGTAGACTCGCTTCTCAAACTCCACGCACTCCCTGACTGCGGGTAGCGAGACACCGTGCTGACTTACTCCTGATTTTGACGTCTTATTCCAGAGAAAGCCGCGGCCCCGCTGCTCTCAACCGATTAATGATGTTAGTATTTTTCTTTTTTAAACCGGTGTTGGACAAGTTTGTCTCATAGATCATTTAGGAGAAAGTGTCTCCCTCCCTTTAATTGCGCCCGCCTCTGCATGCCAGGATTTTTTTTACTTTCAGGAGACAACAATTAAGTGTTTGTAAGTCTGGCAGCGGTCCACGGCCGTCATCAAGGCAGGGGGATTTTCTCTAGGTTGGTGCGCAGCCAAACGCTGAAGGTACTCTCGGTTTACTAACTGTGCACACTGTCAATCAGACAGCAGCCATAATTCCTCCTGCGTACAGTAAATTGGATTTTCTTTACAGCGGTTTGAGTCTGATGATGCAGAAAAAGGGGGCGATCTTAAACAGCGCAGCGGCAAGGTGGAATAAAATGTTATACTGCTTCTTTAAACGGAAATATGCAATGAGTCTCATCAGGACGTACAGTTAATCAGATAAGCACGCACTGAAATATGATTGAGGTCAAATTAAAAGTGAGCCGTTTATCTGTTCCTCAGCGCTAAATACCCACATGATACTCCATCAGCTAGAGGACTTAAATTGAGTTTAAGTCAGGCCGTGCATTATTCCTTTCCGCTCTTTTTTCACCTCTTTCTGTTCTTTTTTGAACACTTACTTTTAAGCTATTGACCGCTGAGAGCAGCCTTTGAGTTCACCATGAATCTGTAGTGACCTTCATGATTCTATTATTGTTCACCTTTCACTGACTTCATTGACTGGCCTGAGCTTTGAAAACCAAGTCTTAAAACTCCATCACTGATGTATATTATTTATATCATAAAATACAGCATTTTGGTATATTTTGAGGATGCCAAATCAGTTTTAAGCAGCTGGATAGATTAATAAATAATTCTAGCGAGTGCATCATGAGAAAACCAGCACTGAAGACTTATCCAAACATAAAGTCGATTCACTTTGTTGCCTCGATTCCTCTTTAAACCTTCTGACGGGGTTATCGCGCCGCCATCTGTAGTCACAAAGAAATGTTAAGCCCGCTGAAGACGCGCTCAAGCTTTATAGTAAATATGTAATCTGACAATGGAAACACAAAACTCAACAGTCTGAGGTTAAAAGTTTTTTTCGATGTGAGGGGGAAGAGTGATGCAAGACCTTGAAATGGAAACAACTGCAGCGACTATCAAGTAAATAAAAACTACCCGCGGTCAAGTGTGGAGCATGTCGGCGAACAAAGACGTGATGACAGGAGACGTTTCTGAGGCCATAGAGGACCTTTCTGTCACATTATGTAGCAGCGGTAGGTCGGACGCTTTAATGATGGATACTGCATGAGACATGAAGCCTCTTCCGACTAGAAATAGGATTATCGGCTTATCTGGAGACCCGCCTCTACAAAAAAAAAAAAGTGTGATTTTTGGAGATTATTCTCGTCAGCAGTTCAAGGTGTCCTTACTTATTCTATATTCAGATACCAGCAAAAAAAAAGAAAACACAGTGGGTGCCTTTATAAATAAAACAATAGGGCTTCAGTATTCTTGTGATGCTTGCCACCAGGGATTTCCATGTCTCAGCTCTCAGTCCTCATGGTGTGCGGATATTTGATGGGTATATTTCTTTGGGTTCCTTGTATTTGTTCTGTACTACCACATCACCGGTTCTGTTTTTCAGGAGTTGGCAGAACATTTTGTCCCGCCTGGCAGCCATGTCAAACATGCCAGAGTGAAAGTTTGATCTTCCTCGCCCATCATGCCAGGCATACCTTATTATTTGTTTGGGATGCCAGAATGTAGACAGCGGCTTTCTTCCCGCTCACAGAGCTCCAGAGGACACGTCCTTACGTTGAAAAGGATTGTCTTCAGTGTTGTACAATAGAAATCTGAAAGAGGTGGCAAAGACGTTGTTGCCCCGTAAAAATACAAGGTTGTTAGTTTGATCACTGCAGTGACTGATGTGTCCGCCTACCGCCTCGTGGGCTTCTGAGGCGTCCTTGAGCAGCATGCGGAGCCACTTGTTCGCTCTTTGTAACTTCGGATGCACAGAGCAGTCAAGTTAATTCTGAGATACAAATGAAAGTTGCGAACGTATTGCAAGATTAGGGATTGGTCTCATTAGACTCGTTCTTATTGCTTCATCAGAGGCTCCTGTCAGGGGAATTAAAGTTTAATTACAAATGTTTTGATGCAGTGGGTTTCATGCTGTCGGTCACGTCTAATGATTCCTTATCTCATCATTCAAACCCAGTGGGAAGAATAAATGTTGGCAACGTGCATTTCCTTTACACTGCTTCATGTTTCTTTCGATTGTATTGTAATATTTATGTGGTGACAGTGTTGTTCTTGCAAAGCACTTGCCGCAGGTTGGAAAGATTATGTTCTGGCTTACCTCACCAACACGGCTGGAAATTGTCACAGCATCTTGTTACAAGTACCTGTTGTTTTCGGCTGCAAATTGTCCCAACGCCCCGTCAGCAATGCGGAGTTTTGTGGCCACTAACACAGCTGGAAAATGTCCCGACATCTCATTAAAAGTCAAGGCGGTGTCGTGCATACAAATGTTGAAATGTCGCCCTTAACGGTGGTCTCTCGTTAAAAATATCCTCTAGTTTAATGCTTACAATGACCTCTACCTTGGCAGCCTCACCTGGTCATCAGGTCACCAGTATCCCCTGTTTCTCCCTCTCCTCTCCTTCAAAACGTCGAGTTTTACTGCCACTAAAACAACTTGAAAATGTCCTAACATCTCCTCTAGAAAAATATCCAGTGGTTTCACGCTTACAAATGTTGAAAAACAGTCTGGAAAGGTGTCGTGTTGTACTTCCAACATCCCCTCCTCTTCCTCCTCCTCCTCCTCCTCCTGACAACAAAGAATGCTCATAAACATGTAATCTGAAAGTGACAAAAATGTTTATTCGACACATAGTGTAATAATTTAACATATCTGTGGTTTTGCAGAAATTTAAAATGCCAACGTTTTATCTCGGCGGCTGGGCCGTATCATTTGGGGGCACGTTGCCCGGGCTGGATTTCCAGGAGCCGTTCATGCTGAAATATGTGTTCACTCATTGTTCTGAGTGAAGCCGTGGCGTTTAACTCACAGCTGAGGTCTTATGTTGTCTCCTAATAAAGTGCTTCTGCTTTTTTATAGTCTCTACTTGTGACTTTCGGTTAGCCTGCCACCTTTTAAGTCCTTTAGTGTTCGCATAATTTATGACTGTTATGTTGCCTTTTTGTGTCAGAGCTTTTATGTATGCAGGTGTGCGTGTGCATGTTAATACCCGCTTATGCTAAGTGTGTGTTTCTGCGTTCAACAGGGTCATTTATCTTCGTAAAACCCGAATACAGCACATGGTCAATATGTGATTAAGTCGTACAGGCCAGTCTATTGATACCATGTCTCTATTTGCAGGCCACTGCGGGAAAACGTTCGCAATCCTTCAACGATTCCTGAACAGCTCTGTCCCGAAAACCAAGTGGCTCATCGTTGTGGACGATGACACACTCATCAGGTAAAGTTCTATGATCTGAAAATGTCCTTTTTTTTTTTTTAACTGGGACACAGTGTCTCGTTTTTTAAATGCCAGGCTCTCATTTCCCTCAGAGTTTGACTGACATTTGTTCATAAACGCTCTAATAGATTCTGTCTGACAGCCGAGAAAAAGGTTTGAACAGTGGAAGAGAGAAATGCTTGGAATGAAGTCATTTTGGGAAAATGAGTTCCAGAGATATTACCATCCTGTCGAACATCTAAAAAACCTCAGTACATAAATTCAAGTCCAGCTGGCATCACTTTATATCTGTCAGGTTGCCCCTTCATGTGGAAATGGTTCTGGATGTGTAATAGTGCCTGAGGGGGAGCAGTCACTTCAGCCCCTAAATGGACAGTTTCATATGTGTGCATGCGCAGGCAAGTGTGTGTGATGATGATGATGATGATGATGATGAGGGTGTGATGAGCTTGATCTGTGCTTTCTGCAGCATCCCCAGACTGCAAATCTTGCTGAGCTGTTACAACCCCTCTGAACCAGTGTGTCTGGGAGAGAGGTACGGCTACGGCCTGAGCCAGGGCGGCTACAGCTACATCACGGGAGGTGGAGGGTGAGTTCTCACAGCGAAGATGCTCGGGGAATACCGATGAAAGATACAGACGCAGCGGAGGGACTATAAACGGCGTAATGGAAAACCTGTAATCTGTAATTTACGGATAAACTGTTTAAAGTCAGTTATAAAGTGTGTCACTCCCTTCAGGGAAATTGTGTTTTGCAGGCTGCATTGCAGTAAAGATACTTCATAAAAACTGGGATAAATCACAACGTAATACGACGAGTGATCATCAGTTGATGAGATGAGACAGGGGAGGCCATGCTTAATACTAACAGTACATCATAGTACATCATACAGACCGATGGTTACAGTAGTTTGTTTTCTGACAGTGTGAAAAGTTTATTGTTTTTAACAACATCAGACATGCAAACTTATCATTTCACATTCATCACTTAAGTTGGAGTACAGATGCTGGTGTAGAAACAGGAGAAGTACTGATTCAGCTTCTTGACCCAAGTAAAAAGTAATAAGTATCCCTCTGAAGGCCATTTCTAGACTATTAAACTTAAAAGGTAGAATCAGTAGGATTTGTCCAAGCTGCACCACGAAGATTGTTGATGGTTGAGTCTTGATGTCAAATAACTACATGTTGGGTTGGTAAAGCGTCTCCAGCACAGGGAAAAAATAACTGAAAAAATAAGAAAATCCAGTTGGAGGGCTGCAGGGTCTCTGCAGATAAGAGACACAGACACAACTTTTTTTCCCGCTTCGAGTCTCCTTTTCTGCCTGTTTCCGTTTTGTTACGCCGCTTCGTCTCACTGCATCTTCTGTGTGTGATACACACTGGATGAAATCAGTCGTGTTGATAATTGCTAATTGATGATTCCCCTCAAATGCATTAGAACTAAAGTAACAAGACTGAAAATGTATGGATTGGAAAGTATAGATAAATTGTTAAATTGTAGGGAGTAGTTCGAAAAAAACTCAGAGTACAGATACCTGAAAAATATACTGAAGTACGGTAACAAAATATTTGTTCTCCGTTACTTCCCACAAGAAGATATTCTTGTTGTAAAAATGTGGAAATACTTGTTATAACGTAAAAAAAACCCATCTTGTAATAACAATAGTTTTTCCCTTTTTCTCGCAATAGGTTTCTGCAAAAAAACACACAGCACAAAAATAATTATAATCCCTCGTATCATACATAATTAAAAGTTGGGCAATAAGCACAAGTCATGTGTCAGCTGTCAGTGCCGGAGGAAAGCTTCACCGGAGATACACCTTGAGCTGTGAGTGAGCCGTGTGAGAAACTCTATTTAGAGACACTTCACTTGCCGTGACACTTTACAGCACTGCAACTGCCAGTTTCCTCAAAAGAGACATCTCCTAAAACCTGTTTTTGAGTGGCAATGAGCGATTTCTTTGGCGGCTTGAGATTTGTTTTTTCATGTGTAATTGCCTCTTCTCTCAAAGAGTTGTCACATCATTGTTGTGCAGCGCCGATCCTCACAAAACCACATCTGCCTCTCGGCTTGATTTGCAGTTTCACTCTCTGCTCTGTCGCTCCGTGGCCCCCTTCACCATAAAATGAGGGCGGCGGACTTTACGGTGATGGCTGAAAGACAGATTGTTTTCTGCCCATTTCTGTCATTTTCTCCGAAGATTCAGCTCGGCTAAATTGACTGCGTTGTGCATCTATTTTGTGTCTTGTGTGTGTGGGTTGCTGCAGCATGGTGTTCAGCAGGGAGGCTGTGGTCCGACTTCTTGACAGCGGCTGTAAGTGCTACAGTAATGACGCTCCTGACGACATGGTGCTGGGAATGTGCCTCAATGCTCTCGGACTTCCTGTCACACACAGTCCACTCTTCCATCAGGTGTGTACACAGTCTCACAACACCTTCATGCGTCTCTCTCTCTGAGTACCTATGGTGAGAAATAAGAGACTGAGAATAAAACATTTTTGCTCGGAAAAATAATTAGAAATCACTTCATCCCCCTTTTCAATTAAGGGGGAAGTATTCAGTATGAAACATGGTGCCTTCAAACTAATACACCGTGCAGAAAGTCAGATGTAATAACGGATTTTATAAACCTTTCATCAGACAAATAAAAACTCTTATCTTATTTGTAGTCGAGAGCACAACTGGCCCGACATAGGTGCTTGTTAGACCGCTGCTTACATCACATTTAAGTCATGTATTGGATTCCATCAGCTGAGCTGGAAATTCACATTACTCTCTGCAGCTGTAGCAAGATATCAAGGATCTCTGTCAGACACAATATCTTCCATCGGGGGAAAAGATCTACATAGGAAAAATGGCCACAAATTGGCTGTTATGTGGGTTTTTCCCATTCTGCTGACATGATGTAAATGCACCATCATGTCACATTCACGTCATGTGGGATGGGTCGTAAAGATGACAAAGATTCCCGTGGGGGTAACTTGCTCCCGCACAGCTCACGACGGCTGCAGAATTTGTCTTGGGAAGGTTGGAAATACTGTGCAGTGACGTTAAAGCACTTCATCAGTGAAATAGAATGTGGAATGACGGATTTGATACGTTGTATTCTGAGGTCGGGGGCTTTGCTTTAAGTTAATGTGTAATAATATTTATGCTCATAGTGTTAACCAATCAGAGACTGGTACTTACGTGGCTGCAGATGTTTGTGAACGCACTCTCTGTTTGAAAAGACCTCAGACTGAGACCAGACTCCCTTAAAAAATTGTGCAATTTTGAGATTAATTGTGCCATCATGTAAATTCTGAAAACATTATACATTAAATTCTTTCCTTCTGTGTAAAAAACATTGTGTCCATTTGGCTCGGTTATGTCTGTGTTGTAATTTTGCATGTAGAGGAAGTAAGATCCGATCACAAGTGGTCACCTGAGACGTATTCTAACACCAGGTCTGAGCTGAGGATCTGCCAGTAAAATAAATAAATTGTTACAACTTAATATTTAATTTTTTGAAAATATGCAGTGGCGTAAACTTTCTGCAGCACTCGCAAGAGGTCGCGTTCAAACGACTGTACTTAATCTTATCTTTCAGGCACGGCCAGAGGACTACGCCAGAGACTTCTTGGCTCACCAGGTGCCCATCTCTTTCCACAAACACTGGAACATCGACCCGGTCGCCGTTTTCAACAAATGGCTCCGAGATGACTTGGTGGCAAAATCTTCGGATGGACTCGATAAGAGTGCTAAGACGGAGTTATAATAATTTTTAAGCACACAACTAGCCTGTATGTATGTTTGTATGTGTGTGTGTGTGTGTGTGTGTGTGTGTGTGTGTGTGTGTGTGTGTGTGTGTGTTTATGTATGTATTATGGCATCATGGAGCTGAATTCCTTCACAGATTTAAATGTTTTTGTATTGCTAATGTTGAGCTGTTATTTAGAGGGACCATGCGAGCGTGTGTCCGTGACTGAATGTTTTCCTGTCTGAGCTGCATGTTGGGGTTTCTGTCATTTTTTGGAAATCTGGATGTAATATGTCATATTTATATCATATGAATAATCTGAACCTTACAGAGGAGAACCCTCCTTCTGTGGGAGGTACTGTATCTTTCAAAAAGTATTGCTAACGCTGTACATATTGCTCTATTTTGACATAAAATTATTTGAGAATGTTTTGCTTTTTTTATTTCTTAAGTGGCCTTTTAATGGGATTAAGTTTAAATCAGCAATGTATTTTGTTGAAGGTTAATTGTGGATAAGAGTAGAGGCTGTTTGGCATTGCTAAAAAGATAATTAAAAAGATCTCTAAAGCATGCTGAAAGTTTGAAATTACTCACAAAATGGGCCCAACATACAGTCCAACTTTTGACTTTAAAGTCACCTAAACACCTCATTACATTTTGGCCCAAACAGTCTGTTTCTCTCGGCTCGCTTTGACCTCAGTCACAGGAGAAAAACGAGCGTAATTCAATCAGGCTTTTTTTTTTTTTTGGGGGGGGGGGGGGACATTAGCTGATGTCCCTGAGGTACAAGATGGAAATTAGTTTTATCAACATCAATAGCAATTTTTCATTTTCACTCTTTTTCCCCTCACAAAATCAACTGTCTCAGATAATTAACTGGCAGACTCGGTGATTTGCTGACCATCATTAAAGGTCTTTCAAAGACCTTGAGCCTCTATTGAAGAATGATTTCTTTCTCCTGGCTGTATGCCATTCTAAAAAATTAATTTGCAGCTGCAATTCCTCACTCTCCAAAAAAAAAAAAAAAAAAAAAAAAATCAGAGAGTGACTGCTGCCTCGTAATGGCCACAAAAGCTTTAGAAAACCTGAGGATTATGAAGGGGCTTGATATTAATTGAAACGAATGTTAATGTGGGAAAACTCATTACTGCCTGTCTGAAATGCACTCTGCAGTACAGAAGATGTTCCTCCACTCCGCTGATTCTGTCAGTATTGTGGTGCTAAATTTACACTGTCCTAATAGCGCACCAGGCCAGCCCGAGTTCATGGAAAGTCTATTAGCCTCAGGCATCTGGAGCAGCGCAATAAGTCAAGTAGACATCTTCTAACACACCTATGAATTGTAACCTATTTGCAGGAAACAGGTTGAAATCCTGGTGGGACTCACCCACACATGAAGTGATGAGCGGTGGTAAGACAGTTGCTTCACACTGAGGGAAATCCTCAATTCAAAGTAGGTCCACACAACATGCTTGCTCCGCCAATATTTCCGGCGTGTCAGCAGCGGCGTCCCAGTGGGGTCGGACCGTGTCTGGTGTTGAATTTCATTCTTTTATCCGTGTCCAGAGCAGTCAAAGGAAGGAAGACGAGCGCATTTCCCTCAAAAATAGAACCATAAATCATCCATATCCTAAAAATATATATATCTATGTTTTTGTAATTTATCACACTTTATAAATGAGGAGAAATGAGTAATGATATTGTTTGTTTCCCCACATGATCGTCTGAAGTCAGTTTCAAAGCCTCTCCACACTGCCTGCCAGGTATAAAACTGAATGCTGAATATTTTATTGGCCTCAAGATATGGAATATATAACTAAATATATAAAAACACAATGGGTTACTTTGAACTACAAACTCCCCAGAAGAGAAATTCTAATGTTGAACTCATAAAAAGACTTCAGAGTGGCACCAAAAACCTCCTTAAAACAACAGCTTTGTAAACGGCTTTGATGAGCATTTCAGGGGATTTTTGCGTCATGTGCTCCAAAAGAAAACCTTCACAGATGCCAGCACCACCTAATTCCAGTCATTTATATTGCTCTGTGAACTGTTTTAGACTTCATAACTCACACATTTCATCAACTTAGGGGTTTGTGATTTATTTATTATTGGCTCAAAATAATAGATGATCGGAAAATGTAAGAGAGTTTGGTGCAATTGTGGAGAAGAGGGCAGAATCTCTTAAAGCCCTTTAAAGCTTAACGTGACAATATCATCCTCTGTTACACTTTGTGTGTGACTGTTTACTTTAAATATCAAAACAATTCAGTTTCTGTTTTATGTATCCTAAGATATCTTCCTTTATAACCAAGCACAGTTGACGTTAATTACATTTCTGTGGGCTTAAAGCTCTGACAAATTACACTGGAAGAAAAAAACTAAACTTCAGACTCCCTCTCCAGTGTTGTGGTTTTTTATTGGAACTCGACCAAAGCAATATCCCCGATGAAAACTGTTGTCAGCATGTTTTGTAATTTGAGTGACCTAGCCCTTTAGTAATGCAGCTGGTTGAGAAGTCGAGAAAGGTGGGGGGGGGGGGCTCCTCTTTACCTTTATTCCTTCCTTTTTAAGCGGTTAATTACGAAACATTACCTCCTTACCATCATCTTTCGGTTTCCTCCTACACCTTTGTAGCTGGAGATGTGGGTTCACACGGCTGGATTAGTATTCATAAAGCTGTGTTTGAATAAAAGCATGTGTGAGCCGTGGCCAGTCCTGGCTGGAGAGCAGCTGGAGGGTTTTGAATTTTCAGTTGGGGCTGTTTGAACACGAGTGCGTTCTCCGCAGAGGATTCACTGTGATCTGCGAGGCCGCCAAAATGAGGCAGATGAGAGGAGCTGCCGCACTCAGTGCCATCTCAAATCTCTGTCACAGTCGCCTGAGCCGAGGCTTTTATCATCACTCAGTTTTCTCACTTGTTGCCAATCTGTTTGCCGTCCCTTCAGGGGAACAACAGGGAAGGCAAGGAACTTTCAGCAGAATAATTATGAGACTTAGTTTTCCCCAGCTACCGTAGGTGATCTCAATAGGTAAAGATCAAACCTGACCTTGTTTTTGTTGTCGCATTTTAGCCGTGCTAGCGGCGTGATTCTTTAGGAAGGCAACTCTGTCTCTTAGTCGATCCACCATTTTGGTTCCAAATATGTTAAAGCCCCTGTTGGTGAGACAGTTGATTCTGAGTCTCATTCCCAACTCTTTGAATACTGGTGCTTAGAGTAAGTGGTCAATTCAACACACAATCCCAAAGTATCAGTTCAGGTGGTTTAACATTATTGGATGAACTAACATGAAATCACTTTCTGGTTCCACTGTTTTTCTTTGTTTTTTCTATGCTAATGTAGCGTTTATAAGCAAATGTTAGCATGCTAATAACCTAAAATGAGACAAGAACCTGGTAAACATCACTGTGGTAGCATTGTTATTGTGAGCATGTTGCTAATGTTAGCATTTACCTCAAAAGCACTGCAGCCTAACATACAAACATATTGACTTTCATTCTTTTTCTCTGGTTCCATTCATTTTAATCAAACCATAAACCAGTTTTGGCAGTTTGTGACATTTTAGGAAACAGTTTTTTGTAAGTGAGAATGCAAAATACACACAAAAGCCAAAAAAAAGCCATAATTTAAACTTTATTGCCACAAAGATTTCTATGTTACCTTCTGTGGCAGTCAGACTCACAAAATTCACAATCGTGTGATCTCACAAATCCATCTTGCTAGGCTTCAAGCTGTGTGCTTCAACCAGTCAGCGTCCTATGAGGAACTACTGGCAGCTTCGAGCATGTTTTAGGTGCGACGACCAGCGAGAGAAGCACCTGTTAATGTGGAAAACAACAATGGCGGCTCTTCACGAGGTTAGCATAGATGCTGCTACATCAGTTATGTCAGACCTGGAGAGTATATTTGACTGAACGAAGAGCAGAGAATGATAGCGAAGGTTTTTCTGGATGGAAAAGATGTTTTCACTCTCTCTTCGACTGGCAAAAGATTGATTTTCCGTCAAGAATTTTCTGTCAAGAATTTTTTGGTCAAGGTGCCTGTCCATTTCCAAAAACGTTCTATTGGCGTCTTTCAAAGAGGCTCATCAGTATCATTTTTTATGTGTACATAAATGTTTTCATCATTTTTTCATCGTGCTCACTTTTTTGATTTGTACTTGGAGGTCATTCTATGAGTCGTGTTAATATCGTGATTTATGCCAAATGAAGTCTTTTAGTAATGAACAGAAAGGAAGCAGTGAAGGGTTATTGTTCGCATAATTTCATCTGAGGGGTCAGGTTCAGAGTGCAAACAGATTAATTCATAGCTCATCGCATTTGAATGTCTTCTCTTTAAAGTGAGACCGCTGACAATTACACTCCCACCTTTCCTTCACACACAGGGCCAGGAATTTGCCACACAGCGTCTGATGTGCAACGCTGCTTGTAAGTTAAGGCTGTGATATAGATGCAGACACAGAGGCTTTGGAGGTGTCTGAAATCTTGTTACGCCCAGGGGAAATTTCACTGATACTGAACGATTTTGCACTGATTTTGAACATTATGCATTCAAAAGGTGTTCCCCAGCAGGAGCCATCTCTGCACTTGTCTATTTGGAATAAGAAAATCACGATAATGAATGCTGGCAAGGCTGGTGAATTAATTATTTTCAATTATATGTATAATTCAGCAGTGTCCTGTAAGGATAATATGATTGTGCCTGCGATACTTAGCCCCCCAGAATAAACTTGGTGTCGAATAGAGGCTGAAGGTGTTAAAATCGTTCAGATTTACTAGTAAATGGGCGGGCTGCCGTCGAAGCCAGGCCAAGGACAAGTGTTGAAAGTCAAAATGCTTGCAGGTCTTTAACCACCGGTTACACAAGATTGGTTTTATAGCTAGTTCAGAGCTAAAATAAATAGTATGCTGTCATAGTGTCAGGCTACCGATAGCGATTAAAATATTTCTGAATACCTACCCTCCGCCAGCTGCTTATTCCAAGAGCAGATTAGATTAGATCAAAATGTATTTTATTGCTCTTGCAGGGAAATTTGTCTTGGACATGGAAGTCACAGTGGCAAGGACACCAAAACAACCAAAGAAAACATAACAAGCAGGAGAAAAACACGATATATCATAGGGGAAACTGCAATTAATGACATGCACTACGGCAAGAGATCTGTTCCAATTACTGCACACAACCAGTCGCCATAAATAAATAAGAGGAACTATGGAAAGGAAGGACAGAACAGGAATATGAAGCAGTGTGTGTTGCAGTGGGGACCCAGACCATCATTCTGAGTTAATCAGTTTTATTGGCAAGGGAACAACAGGCTGCTTGTATCTGTTCAGGCTGCTGCACGGGAGGCCGTCATCTGCCTGATGGGGAGAGATGGTATTAGCTGTCAAAGATGCGAGCGGAGTCGACACCCGCCACAGTGACTGTGGTATTCTTTTTGTGTGTGATCAACTTTCTATTGATATAACACTAAGTAAGCACAGACGGTATAGAAACAACAGCAACATCCATCAAAACAAGCAAACAAATCGGGACCCTTCAGACGTTTGCAGCATGGTCTTAAAGGGACATTTCACCCCAAATTAGATAGAAGTAAAAATGTTTTCCTCTGGTCTGTAGTGATATTCATCCACCTAGATTGTTCGTGCCGAGTCTTGGAGATATTGCACTCGGCTTGCGGCGCTGCAATGTCTCCTTCCACGGTTACTCAATATAATCCACAAACCTCGTTGTGAGCACTTTAATTCAGGAGCAGCTTTCGTTTAAGTGAATTACAACGCCAAAGAAAGAATGCATCTACTCACTAAGAGAGGTTAGGATGTAAATGTAAATGTAAATGGTGTCCACCTTGCATGAGCTGTACAATAGCTGGCTTAGTTAGCTTGCCTCTTGTCTATTAGTAGATGTGTTTGTCCTTCTATGTAGCGATAAGGTTTGTGGATCAATAGGAAGGGAACGGTTCCAACACGAAACTGCTCACGGCAAGATCTGCAGATGATCTTGAGCAACCAACATCCTTAAAACGTTGCTGGGGTTTGTTTTTTTTTGTTCGTTTGTTTTCTGCCACCACAAGAAAGGTGCCATCTAGTTTTATGATATTGAAGTGAAGGCCGACGTGAGGGGTGATGAAAAAGCACTGGAATTTAAAAAACAGAGGGGTAAACTGAACGATAAATTATCAAGTGATTTACGTTCAACAGTCATCATTCACAGGATAAAAAGTGCCATTATTTAAGGCAGGTTGCCTCAAGGGTAAAAGCTACAAGTAAAATGGAAGTGATTACTTTCTCAATCAAATCGCTCTATTTTTCAATTCACATGCATTTTGATCACCTCCATTTTTATCAGTTAATTGTTTTTCTTCCACCTGCTCCAAAACTCACTCACTACAACTCACATCAGAACCATCAAGAGAGAAAAATATAGCAATATAGAAAACCTGTCTTTCATTTTTAGAGTTAAATATCCCTTTTGTTGAATGAACTGAATTTACTTTTTGGCCTTCTATGCTATAAGAGCAGTTGTTGGTTTATTGAAAGCAGACCGACCTTGAATGTTTGTACCTGCTCGACTGCTGCGGAACATTTCATTCTGTCGGTGGTCTTCACTTAGGAGCACTTAAGGATTACTCCCATGATTTAGTATAGCACTCCAACCCACCAGAATGAATGTTGACTTCATTTTGCATAATGTAACTCGATGGGATCTTTCAGTACACCTTCCCTGCCTGCCTTTTCTTTCTTACTTAATGCCTCCAGTTTATAAAGTGGGACAAATATTTAGTCCTAAGCCCATTTACAGCAACACTTGTGTTTTCAAACTTCAGTAAAACGGCAGTCAGCTGGACAAGTATGGTACCTGAGGAATTAATCACGAAGATGTTGGGAGTGTTGTCTTTTTAACTTTTACAGGCATTAGTGTAAACAGTAACAAGGATGGGTGAGAGGCTGACAGCAGCTCTGTTGATAGTCATGGGCTCAGGGAAAGTATTAACTTTAACAAGCTTAGTTTGTTAAGTGGGAAAGGAGTGGGAGTACTTGATTATGGGAGCCTTCACCTCCAGTTCCCTGAAACTGTATGTGGAGCACGTCTGGAGGTGTGTCACCGCTGCAGGATTAGTGGAGAGTTTTGTATTGCTGTCATAGTGTGGACTGTTCTGAATTTGCTTGCAGTGTCACCAGACAAGAAACGACTAGGAATGTCATCTTTTGCCGCAGTCTGAGGCCCGTAATGCATGTTGCCTGTTACAGCAATGTACAGCCTTTGCTCCTAAACGAATATATGGTGTATGCGGGGTATGGCTCTGTTAATGTTCGTCGGTTCTGTATTCATGCCTGTGGGTTATTTTGTCCTTTCGAATGTGACCCAACCTCAATTTTTAAGGGGCAGCGGGCAGCCACTCTGCTGCACCCAGGGAGCAACTCCAGTTCTGAGGCCACTGTCCTTGACTGAGGCACACAGTATATTCAGGAAGTGCATGTGAGAATAATACCGTTCAACGTGGGTCTGCTTTCTATGGAAGCCCAGTAAATGAAAATATATGAATAGGGTGAAAATTTCACTTGATGAAAAAAACAGTATTTCTATGGTAGGTCATAATAATGACATAAAATGAAATAAAAGAGTTAGATTAAAAGGTACAACATCAAAAGTGTGAGATATAAAAAAAGACGATGAGCTGAAAGGTCATAATTATGAAATAAAAAGTCAGAATCATGAGTTATAAAGTCGAAACGATAACATCAAAAGCAGAATTATGAAAAGAAAGTCAACAATAGGACATAGTTATAAAAAAGCATTGCAATACTGAGATTTATAAAAGCCAAAATAGAGGAATAAAGTAGAAAGATTAAGTCTGAATGATGAGATAAAAGGTCAAAATGATATAAAAAGTCAAAATGATAAGATATAGAATGAAAATTATTAAATAAAAGCCAACATTATGTAATAGAGACTCAAAAACAGGAGATTTTTAAAGTGATCATTTATCTCTTTTGTCTCATAATTATAATTTAACATTAACAACATCATTTAAGGGAATATATGATATCAGTTCAGTTATTCAATTCCTACTGGCAGATACGGGTTTTCCAAAGCAGTCAAATTCTGTTGAAGAGTTAGAGTACCGCCGTTATAATGATGGCGAGCAGGAAATAAGGAGTGCAGAGCAGCTCAGTCTGCAGGTGCCTTGATACTGTTACTGTGCAATGAAACAACATGCTGTGATGAAACTAGTCAGAATTCCTCCCACACATGTTAACCCTCATTTATCTTGGAGACACAGAAAGCGGAGAAAAATGGCCACCTGTTCAGTTTCATTTCCGCATGAAATGTAATTATTTGGAGAGATGTAAGTCTGGGCAGAACCAGCGCCGTGTGTAGCCGCTGTAGCCTCTGATATGTGAAGAGAAGTCTCAGAAATACTGCACCAGCCAATTGTTTTTACATTTTTGGATTCAGAACCTTCAGAAATGGGAGGAAGCTATTTGAACTTCTCACTCGAAGTATTTCATTACCTAGAGAGCAACATGGTGTGAGCGTCACTCAACCAAACTTCCTTTTTAATCATTAGTAAGGTGACAGTGCTGACAAAAATGATTTATTTCTTCCACGGGGAGTTCATTCAAGGCTGTTTTATAGAACTTTTGTAGAAGCGCTTCACATAAGCTCACTTCCTGTGCTCTTACGTGACCTCGCATTCTTTATATAGTGACGCGTGACAAAAGGTCAACGTATTTATGCTTTCAGGACAATGATCATAATTATGTATGCTTGTTTGAATCTCCACAGTTAAATTCAAAACATTGAAAGTCTCCTACTTTGATGTCAGAGGTGAAAAAGGAAATTGGAATCATTTCAGAGGAGCTCATAATCCTCTTAAGGGCGTGTAGATGGTGGCGTTTTATGATACGCAGAATTAAATAAAGGAGAAGAGAACAGATACAGAAATGGGACAGAGCAACCAAAATGCTCGAAAACCTCGATGAAGTTTGTGGGGAATGTGAAAATCGTCATCATGAAACAAATGTTCCCACGAGGAACCAACAGCATCAGTCATTGTCTTTACATCACCTCTTCTTCCTCGATCACCTGTTGTTAATCTCTGGCTATTTGTAGTTGCAACCAAAACGCACAGTAAAAATAATAATAACAGTATTTTCAATTATTAGAGAGAAGCGCAAAATGATTACTTTATTGACATCTGTGAGGCTGTTTGCAGTGAACGTGTTGGACATGGTGAATAATAATACCTTGAACTTATGACCTGAAGTCCGGAGGCCAGAATAATATGTTGCGGTGGAGGAGAAGAGGAACACAAGGTGCAATATGCATTTTAATGATGTGCAGAATTAAATGCGAAGCAACCTGACTGCTGAGGCAGAATTCTCAGGATAAACTCTAAAAAAAAATAAAATAAAGGGAACAAATTATTGTGTTTTGTGACCAGCAATTAGTATGGGTCTGTTGTTGCTGCGGGTTCGTTGTCTTTCTTGTGCATTTTTGGCTCTTCACAAAGCTCGCCAGGCTCGACTCTTTAATCAGTTGTTAATTTGTGAATCTGCGCTGTGATGGTGGCACCATGCAGTGAAAGCAAACCTCATGAATACACCCGCTCCCGCTCTCCATGTTGACAGCTGTTGGCAAATATCGAACAGCATGGTTGCTACAACTGAATAGCAATGTCTTTCGTACACACTTGCTCTAGATTTTCTGGCTGCTCTGGTCCTGGTGCCATCTTGTTATGAATTACGTACATGTTGTAAGTTTGTTTTATGTTAATCTGGTTAAGTTTTATGGTAAAGGTGAAGCGAAATCTGGTAAATCATTGTTTTTCTCTTCAAGTCTTGGCAAATCTGTTTTTAATGTGTGAAATATTTTGGGCTCTTTTATCCAAAGCACTCATGAGCGCATATTCTTTCTAGCATGGCTAGGACCAGTAGGAATTAAACCCCTAATTCTTTTACTAACAATATCACGCTGGAGAAGAACAGATCCAATAATGCTGGAACATAAAAGTAAAAAGGCAAATATATGGATCCAGCAATTAATGTTTCTCCTCTCATTGTGCATGATTATTAACATAAGGGCCAACTCAGCCAAACTAAAATAGCAAAGTACTAATATACAAAGAAGATTGCAAGTTCAGGGGTTGATTAAAAACAGCTTCCCATCTGAGAACGAATACAATTTCCTAAAAAAAAAAAAAAAAAGATAGAATAAACAAAAACAGTCATGTCTCTGTAGAAGCTGGGTTTTCTGGGTCTGAACTCCTGCCTTAAAGGAGCTCTGTGGGACTTCTGAGTTGTGCTTGAATCAGTTCTTATCTTTGGATGGGAAGCTTCTCCAACAGGCTAAAACCGATGTTAGCTTCTCCAACAGGCAGGCTAAAATTTGACACGTATTCAGGCAAAATGAATATCTTTATCTTGGGATAGGAGTGTATTATTACAGAGCTGTCCTGACTGAAAGATTTATTTGCTACTAACTACTATGAGGTCAGTGTTAGCACCCCTGCTGGAAAAAACTGTATAGACCGGCATAGTTCCACCTGTGCCTGAATCATGTTTAATCAGCATCTTGATTTGCCACATCTGTCAGGTAGATGGCTTATCTTATTGGATTTTAACAAGTGTGTGCTCAAAATCTGAAAGAAGTAATTATTTTGTGTACATAAAAAAGAATATAGTTTACTTCAACTTGTGAGAGAAATGGGACGAAAAACTATGAAAGTGAAAAAGTGTTGCATTTATATTTTTGTATATTTAGTGCAGTATTTACAGTTTGTTTCCGGTGCCCTCGAATGACCCCAAAATCTTCCAGCATACCAGCACCAAAACACAACATATGCTGGTCTATGCTGGTTTTTCCAACAGAGTCCTCCAACAGGTTAACAGTAATGTTAGCTTCTGCAACTGACTGACATCAGTGCTTTCTTCTCCAACGGGCTAACATAGGTAACATTGGTTTTAGCCTCTCCTTAAGGATAACACGTTGTTATGTTAGCTTCTCCAAAAGAGTAACATTTATGTTAGCTTCTCCAACAGGCCAACATCAATGTTAGCTAGTCCGCCTGGCCAACACTGATGTTAGCTTCTCCAACAGGCTACAACAGCGTTATCATCTCCAACAGTTAGCCTACCGTTTGAGTAGTGCTTCAATCATTTCAGTGTTAATGATGTTCCCCATCTTCATTGTTATTGCTACGTGTACATAGCAGTGCTGCCATTGTTTGCCAGTATTTTGAATTTTTATATACATATATATATATATATATATATATATATATATATATATATATACATTTCCAGGAAGCATATTTTTGTAATAGTCAGATGACTTTGGAGAATTTTGACAGTCTGAGTTCAGATAGGATTTCAAACTTTGGGAAGTTTCTGTGATGAGGCCCTGGCCTCCTATTGTTTTCATTTCCCCAGTATGTAGGAACATACTGTAGATGTAACAGCTGTAGGCCTATTTGTGCTTCAACAGTATGAGGAAAATAAGATCAAGCACCTTTCCTTTTCAAAGGAGATGCCTGTCAGCTGTGCTATGAAAATAAGACAGAGATGCTGAACCTGTTCTATTTTAGATGTTTTTTAATACCACCTCAGTTTTTAACGGTTTTGTATTTTGAGTTATCACAATCCTCTCATACCAGTGAATTGTCTGAGTCCATGTGATAGAAACAAGTGGTTGAAATTGTTTGGATTGATTTCCCTTGAGTGTTTGCTTCTCCCGTTTCACCATATGATGAATGTGAAAGATTAATTGTGGTGAATCCTCAAGCGTGTTTGAAATTTTAATCAAAGCAATGAAACTGTTAGTGGCTGCTGTGGATGTAACTCTTGTAGCTATATTTATGTTTTTAGGCAGACAGCCACCATGTTGTTAGAAAAACACAGATGACAGCGTGCTATACACTAACAGTTTATGTCCCATGTCTGTGTTGAAATAATTCAGGAAGCCGTGGGATAAATCTACTGTGCCATTCAGATTAAATCTTCTTATATTAGTCCAGCAGGAGAATTTCTACAGTAATGTGTCCCAGTGGTCATTAATAATAACTTAAATTGCTGTCGGTATTACATTATCTTTATGGCCTCCATTATTATTGCTCTGGCCTCATGAAAGTCTGGCCTCATGTAAATTCAGCAGCAAAGAGCACACAGCTCGGAAACTTTCGGCAGATCAGTAGAAAAAAAGGAAAAGATGTAATCAAGCGTGACATTTAAAGCCGAGTGAAGCTCTGTTGTTTCCTCTGTCCGCTCCGCTCAGGGGCTTTGAAGGCAGTCGGATACAGACTCTCTCCACTTCTGGTTTATATAGTTATCTCACTGGGCTCAGTTCAGCTTACATTCCTGTTTCAAATCAAAGATGTGTTCGCAGTGTGTGACTCCTCATACGGTACTTGGAAATGCTTTTTTAGAAATACAAAACTAAGAGTCTGCTGCCATGGTGCCTGCTCTGCCAAGCTTTACTTTAAGCACGGCAGTGCTCAGGATATGAATGTCATTAGTTTTGCAGACATTTACTCCTAAACCTGGAAAGATTGTGACCTTGGTGGCCCACCAGGTTTAATTTGGTCTGCCAGATGTTTCTATTGACAAAATTATGATAAAGACATATTTAAAGATCATTGCAGATCATTTAAACACATTTAATGTGTTGAAATTCTGCATCAAAATGTCACACCTTTCTTGTGTATTTCACAAATGTGTGTACGTACATTATTCCAAATGTTTCTCTATAATAATATAATAATCTTATAATATTCTGAGCACAGAAGGTGACATGTTGCCAAGGAACACAGTCAACAGTATTAATACTTAAGGGATCATCGCACAATTAAAATACAGTCCAATAGGCGCTTGCTTTTGGCCTGAGACATTTCACCACTAAACAGAAATGTCAATGTCATGGCAGTGCAAGAGGATCTTCAAAGTCAGTAGGATCCATCCAATGAGCATCATGAATGTCTGTGCCAAATTTAATCTCGTGAATAATGGTGGATCGACCGATGGATTGCCATCCACGCCTCGAGCAATGCAAAAAAACATATCCCATGCAGTGAAAGGCAAACAAAGTTCAGATGCAAGTAAGCAAGTCCTTATTTCTTGTGTTAACCTCCTCACCCAGACATGATTGCTTTGCCAAAGTTGTAATGGACTTTTATTGTATTGCAGTCACCTCTGGACTGAAAGGCTTCGTGCTCTGCTGGTTGTTTACACTGAGGCAAAAACAAAAAATAAAAAACATCATAAATTTAATTAGCAATGCATTCGGTTGTGTTAATGGGAAAGGATATTGCATTAGAAATATGAAACAACTGATTCTACAAGATATATGAAGATTACAAACACTGTTAAGCTCTGTTTGGTTTCCTGAATTTCACATCATGTTCATGAGTTAAAGCTACACTATATAAGCACCGTAAAGACATTGTGAATGTATTGTCTGTGATATAGTGTAATTTGTCTGCATTTGCTAAATGACACTACTTTCAACTTAACTTCTGTTGGAGATGTACAGTCACTGATAGAGGTTATCCAATCCAGTTATGTGAAGCAAATTGGTGTAAAACACAAAAGGGTGATACACATTCCTGCTGTTAATGATTTAGAAATCGCTGCCCTTCATCCTTCAGATCCGGACACCCTAATCAAATTAGGAGGAAAAGCCGGAGGATACATTTCACGCTTTATGCTAACAAATATTCAGAGAGTAGCTCGTGCACAGCAAATCGTGAAGATACTGAGACGGATGTGTGCGCTCCGTCAGCAGCCTGTCAATCAACGGAGTGACAAGTTGGATTAGAGATAAATTTTAATGTTATCTGATGGCATTCTGCAACATTAAAAAAAGCTGTATGGTATTTTAGAATAATTAAACCAGCAGCTGTGGTTGTCAGAATTTGACAACCAAAGCATTTGACATGATTTTTTTCACCATAATCAACTGTATTGTTTCCTAATATTTGTTTGAACTATTTGTTTTAAAAAATAACAACTATAATAAAACGTGTTTACCGTAAACCAATTTAAACTCAGATATTAAATCTAATTACAGTCTATTCCAGTGAAAAACACAGTGCAACTGTATTGTGTATTTTCCCATGAATTTAACCAGAATTGTGTGAGATTGTGTGTATTCTACATGTAATGGCAGTAAAAATAAAGTTAGCTACTGTTTATTGATTAAGGGTAATTAAATATATCTGTTAAAGTGACATTTATTTTATTGTCATTTCTGGTGCTATTTGATGTTTTTTTTACTATTATTTCTAAAGACCCATTTATCAACAGTTTGTGGCCTTCCTGGTGTTGTTTTTGTCTTTGATGCCTCTCAGCTAACAGGCCTGCCTACATCTGAGAGACATGCACAGTGTTCAGGCAGATTTGATCACCTGTGTGCAATCTTGTGCTTCTGGAGATGTGTCACACTTATTGTGAGTTATACCGTGCCCGCAAGTAACCTCCTTCCAAAATGGTTTGATAAGCCCATCTGCGCGTCCTCTTCTTTTTTTAATCTTGCAATTTCGAGTGGTATTTCTTACAGCCGACTCATAACTTGAAGCTGTGTCATCCTTTGGCGTGTTATATATCCAGAGGAGCAGATTGTTGATAAAATCAAAGATAAACAAGCGGCCTTCGCGCGCGCTTTTGTGCCAGGCCCGGGCCTGCCATCACTCCTGGGGGAGATTAGCAGGTAGAGGACAGATTGAAACCAGACAGAGAGAGGATGATAAATTGGAGCAGGAGCTCCAGGAAAATGATACACAGTACTCATTTCTGTTCTCCCATAGAGTCCTAAAAATGAGACTGATGCTGTTCATGCACACACAGATGTCGCAGCTGCTTTCACATCCATATAGCCTCTCTGTAAACTCATCCTCATTTAGTATAATTTGATTCATTTTTGCTGCCTCACATGGGGAGCAGTCAAACAGAATAAAAGTGCCTTCATAACAACAACAGAAACATCAAGGTCAGAGGCAATAATCCCAGATTGTGCAAAATAAGAGAGAATCAGACACGAAGATATAAAGGTCATTATATTTATTATGAGTAATAATATGAGCCCGACAGCAGCGAGGCAGCAACACTCACTCATCTTTAAAGTTTACATAACAGTGATGTTGAGGGTAAGACGATACAGAACAGAGCAGCTTGATTTGTTTCTATAATGCTTGTAATCAATCATGTAAATAACATTACATTAGCAGTTTGACAACCCTGCCTAATACATTGCTAATAAACAATGACAATGTCCAGAGTGGCCACCAATGGAAAACATGCAAATTGAACAGATCCATCATAAGTTTACAGACATGAAGGTAATGTGTCTCTGGAAGCCTGCATAATGACCCTGCTTCTCTGAAAACCATAGGGATGCTGGCAAAATCGCAGCTTATTATTAATTACAGTGCCTCTGTAATGAACTTGACTTACTCGTGTCTTTTTCAGAACGGTCTGAGACAAATAATTTTCATGTGTAAATCTGCAGGACATGCGCACAATTAAAAGTTAAAGCAGCAGAGTGAGCTAGCAGCTAATTGCAATTTGGTGTTCGGAGGCAAGTAGAAAAAAATTTAAAAAACAACCGTGAAACAGGAAACAGAAACTTGTGGCTGGTTATAACAACAACCAAGAATACATTTACCTGCTTGATGGTTAAAAAACACATTATTACTTTGGTACTGTCCATTGCTGCAGCACCTATATTTACCCTCTGTCTAAACACTGTTTTAGTGCCTGTCTCTTAAAGGCTGCGTCTAGAAAAGCCCAGTCTCCTCTAGTTGGTCAGCTGGCCCACGCCCGAGCAGACAACACCCACTGTGTTTTTTGCACCCATGCCCTTGCTAGAGGCCACAGCTGAGGATACTGACTGTGTAGATGTGTCATCACAAACTGACAGCTCGTTTGAAGGCACAGTTTCTGAATATTAACTGTTTGTATTTCTCTGTCATTTCATTTTCATACTTTCACATTATTTATATAGCACCTAGAACTGCTTTATATAAAAAAGAGACCTTTGAATACTGTGAAGCTTCCTGAGTCTTCAATGTTCTTGCTTCATATGAGAAAGCAGATTCACCAAAGGCTGTCTCTCTGAAGTCCAGTACCCACCCACCCCTTGTAGATGCTCTAGTCCTACTGACTCTGCCATTGATGGGATGATCCAGGCATTCTCTAAAAGGAGAGGGTGCAAGATTATGAGTGATTTCAAACATAAGGCGTGTGTTGATATCAAAATTGAGGAAACAATATTTTTTACTGCACTGATGATCTCCTGGATTTGTACGTATCTTTTTGAGTAGAGGCCCGACAGCTTTCGAAAGACCTAAACATCTAAACAAGCAGATAGACAGAACGTCGCAAGTAATCCCTACCTCTTCAAAGCCAACGCTCAGGGTGGAAAGCTAAAAGTTGCGTTCACTATAAATCGCTGACCGTGCAAAAAGCATTTAAACGAGGCAGGTGTGACTCCACTGATGTCCTGACCAGAGAGTGGCAGTAGGTTTTTGTTGCTAAACTTAAAGTGGAAAGAAAAACCCATTAAAGTCCTCTTAGCTGTGCAGAGCATTGGGGCTGCAGTGTGCTGTGCACAGTGTGCCAAGTGGCTAGCTGTGCATAAAAGGAAATCGTGGCTGTGGCTGAAGCTGCAAGCTCCTGATTTGCACTTACGTCAATTGTAACTGGTCTATCTGAATAACTTAATACATTGTCTCTTGATTCCTTATGGTCTCTTGTCCTTCCTTGACCTCTCTATGTAAATTTCAAGCCCCTCATGAGAGAGAGTTTGTCCCTGACCACTGCTGTGAGGGAGAGCGCGTTAATGTGGAGGACAAGTAGTGTTTTTCAAGGTCTGGTTGCTACTAAATGCATTGTAAATTCACTGTTTTTTTGCATTGATCATCGCTCATGAAACATGCCTCTGCTGGGATGCCTTTAGACCCCATAATGAGGGTGGCGGATCAGCTTTAATGCCACACTAAACTATTAATGGGAAAATGCACCTGTTTTAGAAGCCTGGATTTAAAAAATGGGGCCCTGCTAAGTGAAACCTGCACATTTGTCAGCTCGCGGAAATTTAAAAAACAAAAACACAAAAACCAACAAGCAAGTGACTGCTCCATTCAGCTCAGTCTCATTAGATCTTTTCCCTCTCTCATCCCTTTGGCATCCTTTGTCTTAAAGGAGCGATCACAGCCTTGGTTAGTAAACATGCGCGTGCTGTGCGCAGTTTACTGATGATACATGAATTGTGGGTATAAACAGTTACTCCTTGCTGCCATTTGGAGCAGACAGCTTGCCAAGAGAGGCTTTGGAGGGGGTTCAAAAATCTGCAATTGAAAGGCCTGTTTGAGTTTTTAGCCTTTAAGATGTTAGTATAAACACATCACTGGTGGAAGGTCTCTGCAGCTCCCAGGGTCCTGTATGCAAATCATAGGAGTCTCATACACTTTATACCTATCTGATAACCATTAGTCCCATCGACCAGCTGCTTATCACACTTAGAACACCGACATGAATCTCCAAGTAGCCTTGAAGTTCTGGCTCAGTCTTTATAAATATCCACTCTGGGCAAAACCTGTTCCAACTTCTCCACTCGGTGCTACAGAAAGCGATATGCCAATAGAACCGGACACAAGAACATTTTCTTCCCACAAACCATCACTCTGATAAGACAGTTAAAGGAAAAGACCAGCCAAAAATGATGATTCTGTCATTGTCTTTAATCAGTCCAAAGCACAAAACATTGCCAGACAAAAAAGGGTTGCAGCATTCTCCTTAACGGCTGAAATAGATGGGGACTTGGGGGGGGGGAATGAAATGGCTCCATACAGCTCATCCACATGTAATTTATGCCCTAACAAAAACCTTCACTGAAGCTGCTAAAAGCATTGGCGTGCACCTCGTCTGAAGAAGTGCTAGCTTGAAAGTACGTCAAGGGTGTGAATAAATGAATTTTGGGCGGACGGAGGCTTTGAGCACACCAGACGAGCTTGTATGGAGCCATTCCAAGTCCCCAATGTTATGTGGACTACAAAACTTCACCCGACTTTCCATCGTCATCAGGGCGAGCATATAAAGACTGACTTTTCGTTTCTGGGTGAACTTTTTTTCCTTAAATCTTCATATAGTTCTAACAAACCTCTGACAGCAAAACATCCACTTACTGCCACTATAGATCAGAATTTCAAGGTTTTTATAATGTACATATCTTCATGCATGGCCATTGTCAATATTCTGCACATTGTATATCATTTGTCAATAGAAATCCTGCTTGCTGCACATAATGTATGTATACATGTATAAATGTATGTAATGACCTTCCACCTCTTGCATGCTTGTTTGTGTTTCATTCTTTATATCTCTCCTCTACCTCAGTGGCTTCCCTGCACAACTTGTACTGTTTACCACATGCAGAACTAGCTGACTTACACACAGACTGACCTTGATGCTGTTTGTGTGATGTATACACATCTGCTTTCCTTTCACATGCTACATTTCTATCCATAATTGGCCAACAAAGCCTATTCTGATCCACCTTATTTCTCATTCGTCCTCCCCCTTCTCCATTAAGAAGAACATCGCATGCTGCTTTCAAGCTTCTCTCCACGAAACCTTTTGTTACTTGTGCCAAGTTCCTCTTCGGCAAGAATAACAAATACCTCAGTCGACTCGCATTATCTGAACATGCGTGTTAATGATGTGTTTTGTTGCTGATTCAAATTCTAGAGGCTGTAACTGCTGGTGGAATCTAGATCGGTGTGTTCAAAAAGAAAAACCTGACACGTCAACCATCTGTTCTAACCGCGTACATCCATTACAGGACGTCTCAGCGTGTCCTTGTTTCAAATACTTAACAGAGCTCAGCCGCACAGCTCATCTGTGGCCTCATCGATATTGTTTGTGCAGCCGTGCAGCGCAGCCCAATCCGTGCAGTCAAAGCATCGCTGCAAGACACGGGAGCTTTGATCCAGCCTCCTGACCTGCCGCTTCAGTGACTTCGCCCTCTGCAGCTGCCTCTCTCTGTGGTGGACAGATCTTTTCTGCTCTCACTCAAAGGGTTCAATTCTCCATTAAAAGAGCTAAAGTATAAATCAAGAGTCATCGTGCCTCCGACTCTGAGCTCTGGGGCAGGTCCCAAGCTGAAAACTTTAACATTATAGCAAAAAATTCAGCCCAATAGAGAGTTGCCGCGGGAGTGAAAATGTCAAGACTGCACTGAACCTACAGCCCCAGAGTGGAAAGCAAAAGACGACTCCCTTTGAAGAAGATGTGGCTAATGTGATTTTATGCATGTCTGTGTGGGTCATGGCTTTCACAAGCGGTTTATGGAATCTCTTTTTAATTGGCTTGCACACTTTCATCTGAGCTGAAAACTACCTGCATGTGCATACAGGCGCTGTGCCGTGACAATCATCCACATCCTCCTTTATCCTGGGTTTTCTCTCTTCCTTGAAGAAATGAGAAAGGGGCACGTGGATCAGGTCGGAGCTGCCGTGCTGCGTTCTGCAACTGTCGCTCTTTTGTGCTGAGGCACTGATGTGTTATTTCATTGTTGGGTAGCCTTGCAGAATTATCACCACAGCCAATATGCTGCAGTCAAGCACACCTGGCTCACTTTAGGAGGGGGGAAAAAAACACATTTTCTAAAGCTTATTACAATTTAGATCTCATGGCATCAGGGATACTATTTATTCAAAATGCTGGGTTTATCAGGACAGCGCAGCATGCACATGTCTGTTTATTTCCTGGTTGTTATCAAAAATATCTTTTTTAATGTCCTGCCTCGTGGCGCACCTGGTGCTCGATAACTCAGCAGCACTGTGGAGCTCTGCTGTCACCATGACAAGCCCGGGTGTGTGCATACAGTTGACAAAGCAATTTTGTTGTTCTGGTTCTGGACAGAGCTCTCGGGCATGCTATCATCTTGAATCAGTAGCATTCCTCTCCCTGAGTGCTATCTGAGAGGTTGATGGCCAGCCATTGAACTCTGTCCATCCTTGTCAGGGTTTCTGCTCCCATCAACAACAGCTGTGTCTCTCTGAGGCGTTCGCCCTAACACATCACAAAGATCTTCTTCAAGTAGCAACACAGACCTATAATATTATCTTGACACATCCATTAGTGTCAAAAAATATTTGTGGATGGTATTTCCTAAAAGTGCAACCTTTTGATGTTCTATTGTTAACTAAAGAAACGTCAAGTATTTTCAGACTGTGAAGTATGCACTTATGTTTCCTGGGTCATCTCTTTGAAGAAGAGGCGGTGAAAAGCAGCACCACTGACTCGTACGTATGTTTGGACAAGAACAAGACTGAGAAGTGTGAGAGAATCATTTTCAAAGATGTTTTCACTCTTATCATGTTCTTTGACGCCATCTGCTGGATCCTCATTAAACTAATACACACATTAATGCAATACACGTCATACTACTGTACTCGCGTTAACAACTCTTCCATATTGTATTTATTGAGGCAAGTGGAGCAATTTCCCTGAATTTTTATTGATGATGATTTTGTATCACTTCATTTAACTCTCTTTTGTTGAACTCAAGTGTGGATTTGAAAAGCCAACGAGCCAGGATGTTCATTATTAAGTCTATCAGCCAAAACCAGTGAACACCATCCGTGCATATACAAAGCTGTGGCAATATATATGGGATATGCACACGTATAAATCAATTTGTGGACAAACTGGAAGGTTTCTGAAACAGTTTTTCCAGAGGATTCACAGGTGATTTCTGAGCTTTTATGATATATTCAGCTTTCCATAGACCACATTAACTTTTTCTTTAGCCTTGTGAGATTTTATACATTTTTGTGAATACTCAGGGTATACATGTTTGGACCTTTAATTTAAAAATCAGGTGTATTTAGGTGCAGTATGAGTGAGTACAACTTGATATGGTTGGTTTAAAATGTTGAGTGATACAAGCCCGTCGAGTTTGATATTGGATTAGGCTTGATTGAATTACAGGGGACTGTTGGGCCTTAGCAGAGGTATGCACTCTACTGAGTGCCTTTCTAGTTTATGTTTTTTGTTCATTTAGCATTTTTATGTCTTTTCCTGCTGAGTTATTTATTGGTGTAACGGCACAACTCGGGACATGTTTTGGAAGGCGAGGCTACAAACTGCACGCTGTGGTGTGAGATATTGGTCCATGTAATGTAGCCAATTAATAAACATGAAATACATTTACGAACAAGTGCAATATTTTTCTTGGCTCTTTATTGAAATCACATTTGATTATACATACAACAAGCAGTTTCTTAACAGTCTGAATTTAATTCCTCTGTATGACAAACAAGACCATCAACAAGAAGATCGGTTATTTATGTATAGTTCAAATGCCTGACATCAGGTGGGATTCTCACTTGTTATGGTTAAATAAAAAAAATAAAGATTATTTTGATGGCATGGTGCTGAGGATGACTTGAGGATCCTCACAGCAAGAGGAAGTTGCTGTGTTGTCTGGTGTTACAGCACCGAACGAGAGTTCACAAATTCTGTCTTATCTTATATCATCTTATCCACAAAACACACATTATGTCATTACCATGCATCCTGCAAACATCTGTGTTCAAAAACAAAGATGTTAGGCCTAATTAATAGACATGTTGCCTTTTTCTTTCCCTGATGTCAAAATAGATGCACAGTTAGAAAGATCAAGATCTTTAACACAAGGCAATGGGAACACTACCGCTTTTGTCCACAGGGGTCTCCAGTAACACAAATAAATAAAAGCTCCTTGGAGCTAATTTAACATATTTTATGTTCACTAAGACAGTCCTGTAGGAATTCATAAACATTATACTGCTCATCTTAAAAGCTTGGGCATATTAAAGGGCAATTGTGTAGTTTTGGAGAAGAAATTCAAACTCAGAATTCTATTGAACTAATAATACAAACTCAGAAACATTTGTTTTTTCCATAACCAAATAATAAAGCTGTTCTAAGTGGGTAAAAGGTCCCCAGAACACTGTTTGAAGCTAGAAGGGTGGCAGGGTCCGCCACATGTAAATTAACAGTAAAGTAAATGCACTCTTCAGTCATTACAAAGAAGAGAGTTTTGTCTTTTTTAGGCCTCTCTTCTGATTAAAATGTCCTGGCTAATGCACATTTAATATCGATATGGACATCTATCTTTTTAACCCTAAGTATTGTTGCTGCAGCCTCCACTGTAATATACTTTGGTCTAAGTGTGTGTGTGTTTGTGTGTGTGTGACTAACCTCAGGGCAGCAGGTGTGTTAGGAGGCGTGCAACCTGCAGAAAGCCAATGCCGCGCATGTTCTTCATTATTCAGGAGGACAGGAGGATGAGGTGGTGGAGGAGGAGGAGGGGGGGCTGCTGGGGGCGGAGTCTGTCTCTGCAGAGCTGATGGAGGGAGACCGAGAGGGGGGAAGAAGTGCATCCGAACAAGTGGATCGCCTGGAGGGACGCTGGGACTGAAACTTGGACTCACTTCGCAAGTGCAGATGGAGAGAGCGAAGTAAAAAAGGCACCTGCAGCAGTGGAAGGTATTTATCATCTTCTCACATGTTGACACGTCTGCTGCAGTTTCTGCTTCTTCTGCACTTCATCTTTTCTCTTGTTTGTTTGTTTCAAGGCTGGAAGAGAAACTGTGAGCCAAACTTAGTGGTTCTGCTCCTCTCTGTTGTTTTTCAGTAGCCCGAGGCCTTTTTATAACCTCGTAATTACACCACAGTCGCTATAAAGTGCTTCAAGTTGGACCTGGCTATTCAAAAATCCTGGTAAAGCGCGTTTAGAGGAGCTTTTAAATGAATCGGTTATCACGCGAAAAAACGTCGCCAAATGTAGTTTTGACCAACACAACTTTCGTTCCAAAGTGTATTTATTTTGTGTGTCGGGTGCTGTCTGAAAACTGTAGAGTTACAGTGAGGTTAGTGTTGGAGCATCAAGTGTTTGGTGTGTAATTGTGCGTGTTGTTCTAAATAAACCTCTTTTTTTGGCTGGATGTCTGTAAAAGTGGCCTATAGAGGGCGATGTGTCACATTGATCCAAACAGGAGCCCATGAAGCACAAGTAGGGTTCATTTACTGCCTGTGCATGAAGTTAATGGACACTTTTTTTCAAGCATCCACCTGTAAGATCAAACCTTGAATCCTTTAGCTGGCAAAAAAAAAAGAAGAAAAAGTTCATATTTTCTGAGCAGTTGTAATAAAACCCCACCAGAAGTCATTGTGATGAAGCACCTGGTTTAAACCTCTCTGAAGTCTGTCTGGGTGTAGTTCGCTTGTTTCCCCATGTGTTTAGGTTTTCTCCTGGTTTTTCTAACACATGCAGTTATTATAAATTGGGATTTGGCGTGTCCACAGGTGTGAAGTCAGGTCCAGTCAATTTTATTTATACAACCCAAAATCACATATCAAAATGCCTCAGGACAGTTTACAATATCGAAAGTGTGATCTGTGACTTACAACTTTATCTCTGCTGGGGAGCCGTCCCAGGATGTACCCTCTGGCCTTTATGCATGCCGGGGTAGGGTCCAGCACTGTGGTGACCTGTGGTGGATGTTTGGGTGGTGCTATGTTATCTTATTTCTGTTGTAAGAGCAAAATTTTGCAGTGGTGGAGTTTTGGCAAGGCATGTGCAGTCATGGCTCGGCGATACGGCCTTCATTTGCAATATCGGTTGGCTGATTTTATTGGCCCATACTGGCCTCTCACAGATATCCAGAACTGGTATGTGCTAATTTCAAAACTTATTTCCTTTTTTACAGAATTTAATGCAGAATTAGATGCCTGGGATGGTTTAATGGACGTTTACTGTGTCAGTGCTCTAATGACATTTTGGACGATGGTGTTTAATGTTCAGTGTGACTGTACAATATCCTGCCCACAAATCCAATACCACATCATTTCCTTAATAAGAAAAAAGCTAATATTAGTAAACAGCAACAGCAACTAGTGTGTGGTTAGTATTATGCTTTTATCGGCCACAAATTTCAGGTATTGGAGGCGTCATCATGAACGGTATTGGAACATCCCAACAATGAATACATTTGTTTTTCTGCCCAGAGTGAGGCAATCCCGTTGATGGACCATACTGTACATAACGTTACATTAAGTATGTATCTTTGTGAGTTTGATGGACACATTTGAGTGATCATTGCCCAAAAAAAGGACATATATATTATGTGTGTGCAAGAATCAATATCTATTTTAACATATATTGCTATCGACAATACATATATGGATATTTTACAACAGGCATTTCATCGGTAACTGTGCAAAAAAATCTTTCCAATAAAAATCAGTGATGACCGTCTGTGTCTGCTCTTAAAATCAGCATTTTAAAAGGGACAATTAGAATCAATAGGAATGAAAGCATCAAACATATGGAAGGTGTAACACAGTGGTTACAGTTTTAACCTGAGGCAGATACAATTTCTGCGCATTACATATTTGAGATTATCCAGAACATTACCAGAATTGTCTCCTTTGCATTTGAATGAAGTGAAAAACAAAGGAACTTTTCTGCTCTTTGGAATAAAGTAACACAAAAATTCAAGCTGTGCTGCATGTGTTACATTAGTCAGTCAGAAGTGTGAAGACCTGTCTCTATTTGTGTATCTCTACAGATCCATCATCACAAGAATAATGTCACAGAGTCGCTTCTATCCTCACACTGTGACTCGCGGATGAATAAACGAGGGCTTTCCCACCTCGTTCTGCAACGCAGATTTAGTTGACACTGTTATTTTGGTTTGCTCCAATTCCTGCAAAACAAACAGAACAGACTTGTTTGTGCAGACGCGCTCCATAAATAATGTTGACTTGAACTGACTTGACACTGTTGTCACTCCAGTGAAACTCACACTCTGTAATTTAATGTGAACCAAAGACGTCTCTCGCATAGAAACTCCGTCTTTACTTTCAGAAATGATACCATCACTACTGTCAGTGCTGACGTCTAAAATAAAATAGGACAGAAGATTTTGATTTAGAATTCAATGTCAGCAGTTAAATGTGATCAAAGATTTTTGTCTCAAAGCTTATCACATTCATCAATACAACACATCCCTACTCGTTCCATTTAAAGTGACTAGAAATAGATTTTTTAGTTTCATATTGAACCACCTCCAAGAGTTGCTGGCACAAGAATTATCGAGTGAAGAACAGCAGTTTTAAAACATTTTCAGCCCTCCCTCACGAGAGAGGCTGTGAAAGCCCGTAGGCAGCGGATGTAATAAATGCTTCAACAACTCAATGCAGTGTTTCTTTGCTTTTTTGATATTTATAATCCATGAGTTAGCCAGATAAGCCCCTGGGCTATGCACCTGGCAAAAAAAAAGGCTGAATCGATAAAGAACGGACACGAGAGTCAAGATTCCCACATCGTCGGAAATTTGAAACAGGCTTCCAACCGTGCTGCGTCCACAAAAACAATCCACATGCATTTATAAAAACATGGTAAGACAGCCACAGAGAACAGGAAACATATCTAAAGACATAATGCTGTGTTAATGTTAAAGGGGTAATGTGTAAGATATGGACAGAATTTAGGTTTAAGATATAAAAAAAGAGAGAGGAAACAGCATAGATGTTATGTAAAAGACGTCTCTGTATTTTGTTGCAGAGGTATCTACAGAAGTTAGCATGCTAACCAGCTAGCCCTGGCCCATCCTGTCTTGTAATGCCATGTTGTACTTGCAAGAGGCAATAGTTCGATAGCCCCTGTACAGAAGTTCCAGCTGGGATATGTAAAAGAAAATGTAAAGAAAGGAATTTTTTTTCATCTTTTTTCCTTACACAATCTTACACCGTCTGAATTTAAGTTTCTGTCTTTGGCCAAACTAAGACGGGCTGAATTGCCTCGGTAACTCATCATAACATTTCCAAACAGTCTTGTTTTTTTCTTCCACTGTCACCCCTGGTTTGGTCAAAATAAGTCCCAAATTCACAGAGTGAGATTTGAAAATATATCTGCTCTATATGACGTTTTCGCTCAACTCTCTCTCGGCCCTCTGCAGCTTAACGCCCCTCTAGTTCCTGCCTGCCGTGCCTTCACAACCCCAATCAACTCTTCGGAACCGCTGTAAATCACCTCTGTACTGTATCTCCTCTGTTGGTGGTCTCAGATGCTGTGTTAAGTCCCAGTCCAGTGTTCAGCTGGGTGAACCCAGTTGAGCTGAGCTCCGTTATGCTGCGGGCCACTTAGCACCACAGCTACTTACTAAAAAGCAGCCAGGAGCTAGAGCAAAGATTATATTCAGCAGCAGTCAGTGGTTTTGCTGCTCAATTCAGTTTTGGAGCTACCTTTGAATTCTGGCAATTTCCTACAAATTACCCATTTAATTTCTACTTTTATTTAGTCAGTCATAAATAAATAAGTAAAATAAAGCTTAAAAAATGTTTGCATGTCATGGTGACTCTATAAAAATGTGCATCGGGCACAAACAAATAAGTGATGTTTCACCAAAATCAATGATACATAAGAACATAATCACCTCACTGTAACTGGATATTGTGCCGTTCACCTCACCTGGTCTTAATTTTCAGTTCCCCCCCCCCCTCAGGTTCATAATAGCCAGGCACAGGGAACAGGTGCAGATGCAGGCTTTTTTACAGCCCTTGAATGGCCCTTGTGTGTGCTGACCCAACCCAGTACTGTAGAGAACAAGTGACCCGTTGAGTAATTATTCACTGTGGATGCTTTGTCTGTTTTTTATCAGTCAACTGACATTAATATATTAAATGTGCCTGACCTGTCAGAGAGGTTGTAATGGCTGTAAAAGGTTGAAAGTCTTGACCCCATGTGGTGTTAAGTTGTCATTATGCAAAGTCTGTCCACTTACTATTCAAGGGATTTGTAAATGTTTAAACAGCACTCTGTATAGGATGTTCAGACTTGTTCAATACTTCAGAAAACACTTCACACACACAGATATGTTAAAACTGAAAGCTGTTACTTAACAGTCGTCTGTGTCTAGGTTCCCACGTTGTCCGGTGTGTGTGTTTGTCTACCTGTTGCCGGAGAGAGTACATGAGCAGAGCAGGAATTAACCTTGAGCTGGTTAGAGCTAACATTAGGGCCTGATATCTATCAATTATTCATCACGTTCTGCTCTGCCTGTGCAAATCTAAATGTGTCTCACCATGGAAACAGCCTTCCGTGTCGGCCGGAGGGTGTTGGTTTCAGCGACTCCAACCTCGTTTCGCGGCCGATCTGTCTGTCCCACATTCTGATGCTGAACAGTGTCTTATGTCGCCTTTGGTGCTGTTTGTTTTCAGAGAAGTTAATGTAGGAGTGTGGTTACACCAGCTGATGAAGTGGATGACTACATTGTTGTCCACATAGTTGATCATTGATCTGCTTGGGCTGGTTTCTGTTCACCTTCAGAAGTCTGCGTGGTGTCAAAGAAGCAGTTTTGTGTTCACTTACATTTACAAAGTGCAGAAGCTCAAGAAGGTGTAATGTTGCAAATCTCCTTTTTTATTTATACATATATTCTACATAAACTTGTAAGTTGCTATAATATACCAATCACTCTCACTGTCATTGTCATTTTAATCTGTCAAATCCTTATTTGATACAGTATATGTAGTCCAGACAACTCAAAAGGTAAGCTGTCACTTGACACAAAAGCTGGAATGTTCTCTCAAAGTGCAGATTGTTGTTGTGTCTTTTGAGAAGCTTGAAAAGCTAAAACATATCCAGACTCGGGATGTGTGCGGCTAGTGGATAACATGCTGCTACCTTCACCAGTCAGCACCAGAAAAACTAATTGTAAATAAGAATGTGTCATTACATTATCACATAATTTTGCTCTGAAACGTCACGTCCCCTCAATCAGATTTTGTAGTATAGAAGTTAAATGTTGTTGCCTAAGATTTTACTGAAGTTATGGCTGAATGACAAAATCAAATCAGGGAGATTAGTCGATAGGAATGTCCTTAATCCAGACATTACAAGAATATAGTTCATTGGATTGAGACATTTTTATCAGCTCCAGTTGTATCAGTCGGTTATTAGAGGGCCAACTATAACTTGTGGTGGTGAATTTATAAAACTAAAATAGACGTTTGTCTTCTGCAATCATGATGGCAGAATGCATCCTTTCTTGAGCCATATTCAGGTCAGTAACTGACTCAACAATCAAGTGACTGTACACATTTGTGTGTGTACCTGTATGTAAACTACAGGACTGGTTGTCAAGCAAGAATTCCTGTAGTGACTCACACGATCACGAGCGCTGTTCTCAGACCGTAAAAGTGAACTGAGGTGATGATATTACATGTCAGTGTGCTTTTCTTTAACACTAGAGGGTGCACTATTACTACGACATACTTTGCCAGTTCATGTCATTTACAGTAATACTACATCATAGTAGCCTCTGTATCAGGTTCTCGGTATTCTTTGAATTTTCTGATTTGTCATTATATAAAATCTTTATTTCTGTTGATGCTTTACATACACGCTGAAAATGAATATGCAGAATAATAAATCATAAGTGGTGCATGATGTAGTATTTAATTGGGCCCTGAGAGAGAGGGCAATCATTTCTGATAAAAGGAAAAGTTCAGTTATATATATAATAATGTTTACACATGCATTATATAACAATAAATGTGCATTTTTGGACACACAGAACAGAGCAGGCTCATTTGTAACTGGACTTTAGAGAGCGTTGGCGGTTGTGACTCCACATTTGTTTATGCCTGAGTGAATATAGTCTACATTTGTGTATAGTGTTAATAACTTGATCATTTACTGACTCAGGTTCCTGTAGTTTAACGCCAAACAGAGTGCACATCTTCAGCTGTGGTGAAGACATGTGTTTGCTTTGCCTGTTATTTACTGTGACAACATGATGATTCTTGTCCTGCAGGATGTTTTAAAGTAGGTCAGGACGGCGCTCACAGGAGATTGTTGAAACCTGGTGATGTCCTCTGTTGTTTTTGACAGATTTCTCGTGTGTGTGTGTGTGTGTGTGTGTGTGTGTGGTGCTGCAGAAGCATTCTTCTCAAACTGTTTTCTTTAGGCTACCTTTTTCTCTGACAGGTGGATGAAAAGTGAAATTACTGTTGGACTGAGCAAGAACCCGTTGCCGGGGGCTCCCTGTTGTGCAGGGCCGTGTCTCTGCTCAGAGTGAAGTTTGTCATGTTTGATGGGATGCTTGACATTTTAATTTTGGCCACATTGTTCCTTGAAAAAAAAAAGTACATAAGTGACATGAAGAAAAGGGTGTATAGGCCAGTTGTTCCATGTGCTAGCTGTGGTTTCTTCCTAAAACAGAAAACGCCTTCACTTCACGTACATACACAGGCTGTTTGTATTGCTCATGTAGGTCAGGCTAGGAAAAACTGGTTCATGTGGTAGGTGTGTCCAGTTAGTGTTCACTTCAGTGGTTGAAAAAGACTCAATAGAGCATGAGCTGAGAGCTGTGTGAAAGTTCGTGTGGATTTTTAACGTCTTGGGTTGACGGTTTCACACCTTCCACTCACTTCCTGTACGACGCCAGCCGTGGAAATAATGCAGCGGGAGGACGACACGGGCCTCCGCACAGACGAGTGGTTGTAGAAGAAAGTGTTGGGAGTGAGTGTGCAGCGTTGAACCGATGAGGATGCGTTTCTATGTCAGATATCTCTAAAGTCTGCAGCTTTTAAAAAGGCTCTCATTACGGTAATGAGTACACGATCATTTAAGTAATTAGTTTGCGTCTCATTAACGCCGCCAGAGGCAAGACATGTCTGTTTAGACTTCGATGTGTAGACTCCAAGACAAATACAGGATATTTATACAGGAGTGCCTCGTGGGCATTCAGTAGGCGGGGATGTTGTAGCTGTCAGAGCGGCCTCTCTCCCCCCTCTCCTCCTCCCTCTGCAGTTATGACTTTGCCCCTCTCTTCTCTGCCTCTTGCCTTTTTGCTGAAAAGAGGAGGGGCTGTCTAAGTAATCCAATACCTGCCCAATTCATGAATGTTACTGTAACTTGCTGAACTGCCCTGACAAGTGCAGGGGTTAAAACACATTAGCAGGACCGGAGCTCTGGCTGCATGTCCTTGAGAAAGAGTTTATAAGGAAGGGAAAGGAAGAGAGAAAATTAAATACTACACTTAGAAAAAGAGAGAGGAAAAACCTGGCAGAGCTTCAAATGACTCCTCTGGAAGAATGATAGAAGTAGCTGTGGGCTCCCTGCCATCCAACATGTCTTCAGAGGAGAGTGCCGTGAGAGACATGGCTGAGAGTGAGACGGATTGCTCTGAGGGACGGGATGAGGTTGTCCTGGGGCGCATTGCCAGCTTACCTCTGGATCCATTCCCACCCAGGGACTTCAGAGGGAAGTTTAAAAAGATGCGCCACAAGAAGAGGCCCACCATTCTTGAAAGTAGGTACTGCTTGTGGTAATCACCTTGAGTATTCTGTTTTTTAAGCCGGGAGAAATGTGATTTTGGAACGATTGTGGTGCGGACCCAGCGCCAGCAGTTCAGCTTACTACCATCAGCACTTTGTGAAATGCCTCACCTTCCCGCTGCATCTGTCAGAGTCACCAAGGAATCTGATGGCATGCTTTTTTTGTTTCTTATGATGAAGTTGAGCTCACTTTCCCAAGATTCCTGCACTGAGTATGTGTGGAGAGAATTTAGCAAAAATTGAAAAAATAATGACTTGAAATAAGTAGTTTGAGGCCAGAATATGAGAGAAAAGTTGGGTGGGGGGGACCAGGGGTGCAGTGAGAAGAGGGAGTCAAGTGTTTGAGCTTGATAACCACAAAGATGGCTGAACTGGACAGGCATACCTCACATTCCTAACCTTCATCAGAGCCTGATAATGCTTTTAATAAGTGCTTAATGTGTCAGCGAGGCCCTCACCAGCGAAAGCCTCGTTAAGGAAAAATGTTTACAATCATTCTCAATGCGTTTCTCGTTTACTGCTTTGAGACTTCTGCTGAAGCTGCCGATAAACAGACCTGCGAACCTGCTAATAATGAGAGTATAACTGGAGTCATAAGAAGTGACACTGATCCTATCCAGGCTGCCAGCAGACTGTCAGAGCTTTACGTCTGGATGTTTTGGCAAGACGAGATTTAAGATATCCAGATCAAGTGTTGTGCCATAAACATCGTATTTTCGTCAGGAGTGACAGCAGGTCTGATTCTTCCCACTCCTGGCTGTTATAATGTGCTGCGATTCAAACATCAAGGTGTCTCCTCTGGCACGTTCATTACGTATTCTTCTGATCTGCCGCGACAGTTTAGATATCCGTGAAAGCGAACAGCCTGCTTCGCGGCTTTAACCTCACACCTCTCTGAGAGACAGGTCCATTAGACGAGTTATTACTGCGGGAGGGAAGTGTGGCCGGCCGGGGACGGGAGCCACCTGTAAACCTCACCGCTTAGGATTAGTGGTGTTTTTGTAACAAAGGAGCGTCATGTAAACAGTTTTACTGCTGTGTCTATGCAAGTTTTATAGAGTTTGACACCAAAAGGGTTCACTTTGTTTCCGCTGCTCAGTGTTGTGATTTCAGACTCATAACACCGCTCCGGTTTCATATTATAGCATTATAAAAGCAACCGGCGGTGGTGGTGTTGGTGTCCGAGACGTCTCCATCGCTCTCCACCTCTACTGTACTTTGACTCTTTCCTGTTTAGCAGCCTTGTCGAAAGAAAAGGAAAAAAAAAATCTACAATTATTCAACTGGGGGATTGCATAACTGTTTGCCCTTCAGAGGGGCCTCTTACTGGACAAGTCAGGCCAACTAGATTATAACTGATGGGTAAGTCAGGGACGTAAAAGATGTTTGTTTAGTGTTTTAAAGCATCCATTTGGGCTGATCTCTGCTTTCAGTAATTAAGTGTTTTGCTGTAACCATAATAGGCCAAGCAATTGCCCATAATTAGTCAAATTTGCTCTGATTATACTGTCTTGTTCCTTATGGCTGTTTGTGTTAAGTCGGTGGTAAGTTCAGGGTGCGGAGATGTTTGCTGATAGGACAAAGGTTCTGGTTACATCGGATTTGCTTATTGACAAATATATTCAGGCGAAACCAGAGGAAAGTGTTATGCAAACCACGGGCCTGTGCAGCTCCTCGCTCCCTTCACATTAAAAGGCGCGTTAAGAGACACCACAGATGTATCAAAGAAATAATCGAAGAAGAATATAGATTTGTGTGAAAGCAAAAATGTAGGTGTAAAAGATCTTCACATGAGAAGTGTGATCGCACCACTTTACATAAGCTGTGACAGCTGCTTTCTTAATGTCTTAATGTGTCATTTAAAGTATCTGTGGTAACGTGTCCATATACTGACCCGCCTACGTCCTTTATCACACCATCACACTATACTGTGATAATTGTTGCATCGAAGAACAAACGTCGGAACAAGTTCTGAACAAATGGTTGATGTCGAGTGAACATGAAGTCATTCCCTCTATAATGCAGATTTATCAGATACACAGTACATTTACTCAAGAAGTATGTGAGGTACTTTACTCATTGTACTTTTGACTTCACTACATTTAGTCATAAATTACTTTGCAGATTCAGACTATTGATACAAAATATAAAACATGATGTTCAACTATAAATTTATCAACACAGAAGTGTAGAGAGTAGCTGGAATTAGCTCCGCCTTTACGAGCTGCAACATTAAAGAGATTAACTTATTAATGCATAATGAAATATAGTATTCTCAATTATGATAATAATGTATGTGTTATGAATCCAATTTTACTTTCGGCACTTTATTTCAATGCTAATGCGTACTATGCTCAACAAGATTTTGAATGCGGGGGCCTCATTTATAAGAATGTTCTTGGATTTATACTTTATAAGGGTGTGCTTGATGTTCAGTTCATCATATAAAAACCTTGCTTCAGCAGGTTCTAGGGAACCAATATGTAACATACTCACCTGTGATCTATGCAAACATAAATGAGAGTTTAATCGAAATGCACCAAAAGAGAGAATCAAGAGAGTTTTTAGAAGACGTGATCACAGAGGAGATTGAAGCCAGGTGACACATTATTAGGTGGACTAAATAGTGAGCTGTCAAACACACAGCCTGGGAGTGTGTCACTGCTGCACTTTGTTCATAACACTCAAGTAAAGTTCACCACTGGCTCAAACACATACAGTATGCATCCCAAACTGTAATACCCCTACACAACCAGCAGGAAAATCACTTAAAGTCTGGACTTTGCTTAGAGATAATTTCCGTGTCACAGTAGGGTTTTATAAATAACTTCTTGCGTGTGGTTTTTATGCTAAAGTCAAACTTCAGATCAAAGATGATCACAAGCCCGTTTTATAAATGAGGCCTCAGGACTTTAACAAAATATTAACACACTGTGTTATTGCTCCTCAAAATATCCTCCCACTACTGCAGACGCAACATCTTTGTGAGAACAACCAGCAGAGCTGCTCTGCAACCTGTCCACGTTATCACCAGCTGGGTTCTTCACATATTTAAAAAAAAGAAAGCTCTCCAATCCGTGGAGTGTTCATCTGTGATGGTGTGACAAAATGAACGAGTGTGCTGGAAACCAGACCCTCATAAATGATGGCACAAGTCACAAATGCGCCTTTGTACGAGGAGGTTTATTTATCTGCTGTGAGAAGGAGGGAGGGATTATATACAAACATACTGTCAGCTATGCATGATAGCCTCATGTTAATACGTGACCGAGTCAGTGTAAGTGTAATCTGTTACAGTTACTAAGAGATATACTTAATTTCACTTAATTTCCAGTTAGGAATGAAAATGTTGGTTGCTTCAGATCTTCGAAATAGCTCAGTTGAAGCTAAGACTTTTATGGCCTAGTTTAAAGCATAGGGATAAATAGTAGTTACACTACTCTGATGAAGTAACACAGTTTGATTACTTAGTTTAGCATGGTAACATTTCAAAAGTCAAATTCCCGACACTGCTGCTATGTTCCAGTGCTCAAAACCAAAACGTCCTGTATGACTCTGCTGCACAGACTCCAGATCAGTGCAGGAGCAGCCAGGCGGGACTGTCCTGGGTATAGTCAGCACACCTGAGCCCCTGAAATGTGTGTTTACCAAACAGTGCGAGCAGCGCTGGCTCCTCCATCACAGAGTGTATTATGTAATGAAGGTCAAGTAGCTGTCGCTTGATGGACATACAGAGTTCTGATAGGATTATACTAAGAGCGCTGAGAGGCAGCAGAGGAGGGCGGATTGAACGATGTGTTTTAGCGTCCATATGGTTTGACGACACGCATCTGCTTTTTACATCGAAATATGGTGGAAGTATTGATCAATCATATCTTAATCACATGTCCGGTAAAAGCAGCAGGATAAAAGATTGTTTCACACAAGCATTGATTATCTACTCAAGTTCTGATGTTTGAGGATTGTGGGTTGAAAATACGGATGTGGATCATTTTCAGCATGTCTACAATGCGTTTTTTTTTTTTTCTTTTTTATGCTGAACAAACAAAAGGAAAGGGGGGGGGTACACTGCTGCATGATTTAAGAGACGATGAATGATTATAGTTCTGAAATTAATAAATATGTCATTTAAATAGTCATTTAGTTTTAAGTGAGTTAAAAGTAGACAATAGGCAGTAATTCAGTGTTTTGCTAAAAGGTAAGTTCACCCAAAAAGTTACATTTACTCTCATCCCAATGAGTACAAAATAGACAAACAAAGACAATGTTGCAGAATTCCTCTGAACAACTGAAGGTTTTAAGAACAGCTCATCTGGCCTAATCTGAGTTTTGGACTGATTTTTTAGACACAATAAGCAAGTTGAATGTGTCAGTTTGGGCTCTGGGAACTTGTGACTGACCCTTATTTGATCCTTTTCAGATAAACAGATTAATCACGGAATTTTTATGATAAAATTACGGTTAGATTATTAGAATATAAAACCCTCTATGTATAAAAAAGAATGAGATGAATGCCAGATTTAATTTGACATCTGTTTGAAGTCGGTGCATTTAAGAAATAAACGGGTTAAAAGCCAACAGTCAGCCCCCGCTGCCATGCAGATCCCCTGTGTGCAGATAATCCCGCCTGCCTGCTGATCACTTTAGTGTCCTCTTCTTTCCACTGCTGTCCCAGATGTTCCCTGTAATATGTCGTACTTCCCGCCCTCTCCATCTCCTCTGTCAGTGGTGGCGACCTGTCAGATGCTCCCAGTCACGCTGAAAGACGCACAAGGCCCGGCGCTGTCATCATTATCAGGCCCTGCACGCAGACAAACAGTAGTTATTATTAACCGCGCTCCGCTAAGAGGATTGCTTCCTGCACTCTCAGCCTCCGCGCAGTTATTTAAAGGGAGCTTGCATTGCCGCCCACTGGCTACCAGAGCTTTAGAGAGAGAGAGAGGGAGAGAGAGAGAGAGAGAGAGAGAGAGAGATGTTAAGAGAGTGTGAAGGGAGGGAGAGATAGAGAGAGGGCTGATAGCCAAGGACAGGACACAAGAGGAGGGGTAGAGCGGTGCTAGTGTGGTCTAGGGTCTCGTCAGCATAGCATTGTGTGCGTCACAGAGAAGTGACAGCAGGCACTACCTGCTGGTCCCGGCTCAGCTGCTGCTGCTGCTGCTGCTGCTGCTACTGGAGGGAAACACAACTCGAGGGGGGACACTCAACAGGAAGCTGCAGCCATGACCAGCCAGCAGGACTCGGGCTTCTTCGAAATCAGCATCAAGTCGCTGCTGAAATCGTGGAGCGGCAGTGAGTAGCAGTTTGTCTGTTGTTGTTGTTGTTGTTGTTGTTGTTGTGGTGGTGGTGTCTGTCCCCAGCTGACTGAGGCTGCAGCTCGCCTCTCGTTCCTGTTGTGGTCAGTGACGAGGATGTGCGGTTGCTTATTGTGTGATGTTGTGTTATTCAGTGAGCCACTGCAAACTTGGAAGCATCATACTTTTTAGCAGCACACTCAAAGAGCTTTCAGCTGTCTCATAGCAACAGTCAGGGACATAACTCCAAGTATCTGGCGAGAGTTACGCAGCCACACAGTTAACATTATGTGTGCTATAACTTCTGCTGATGGTGATTCAGCAGCTCTGCTCCTGTTTCAAGGTCCGGCCTTACTTCACTTCAGCCTGCGAGTCTCTGACAGAGTCTAAATAGCTCTTGTTAAGTGCGAGGACACAGTAATAGGATTAGTGGAGGTTGAGCTTGGTTGCAGAGCTGTCCAGAGCTCACAGCTCCTGGCCCCTGAGGATCATGGGATGGGATGCCTTTTTTATGTCTGATCATGGCATTATTCCGTTTTATGTGAGATGTGAGAGGTGGACCGTACAGATGGACTTCCTTTTGGATGTAAAACAAACAGAAAAGTTAAGTAATAGGCAGCAGCCACACGAGGAAACTGCATCTTAGCCGATGAAACACTTGCAGTATAGATCCTGAATGACTATTTAGGAACTAAAGCCTTAAATCTGATGCTAAATAGTCAGCTGTACCTCCCAGGCAGCATGGTAGCATGTGTATAATTATTGAATGTGAATGTAAAGAGATGCCACAGAACAGGCTGTCCCTGTCCACACAAACACACACACACACACACACACACACGGACACACACACTCAGTATTGAGCCATCTCCTGATGATGTTGCATAATTCTCAGAGTGGATCACTTTGCTGATAAAGGCACAGGCGGACATTGTACCGTATCAGCGACCCGCGGCTATGCATTTAACGTTTTCATTAAATATGTGATCTCCTAATCTCATCTCTGCGCTCCCGTTTACATGAGCTGTTATGTAATGAATCACAGGAGCAGCAGAGACAGTGTGGTTAATGGAAAGCAATATGAAAACACTAGGATCTCATACATATTGTTGTTGCTATATAATTGACTGACAACATACATATTTAGTGAATATTTTAGAGCCATCAGTTGAATGTGTTTTTTATCAGATTGTGTTTGCATTGTGACCACAAGGTAAACAAAGTCAAGGCCCTTTAGACGCTGGTCCCGCAATTAAGTCAGTGTGTGCAGCTCTAATAAAACAGCGACATGCAGCAGCACAGAACTGGCATTGTGCAGCAGCGGCGTCAGGTCTGCTGTTCAAATTGCCTGAAGGCCGGTCCGCCATCAGCCAATCAGAGCAGGAGCTGAGCTGCAGCGAGCCAAGCACAGTGGTGCTCCTCTGACGAGCAGTCGACCACGTTGTTTACCTCAGCTGCCGTTTATTTTCTGTTATGATTATTTTCTGTTAAGTTTGATAGTTTTCTGTGTCACACTTGCTATGATTTTGAAATGAGTCGTCCTCCATGACTCAGCTTGACGCTGTGACACTTGTGCTCTATCTTTGGAGGAGCTAAAAGTAATATTTCAACAGTCAGTAAAATTGCAGAAGTTACAGTCGAATCTCTTCCATTTAGCAGGAAGAGACAGATGCAGGCGTTTTAACAGGGACTTATATAAATGGCCTGAAGCGCTCTCTCTCACAGCAGGCGGCCGTTTCCAGCATGATGTCAGCTCGCTAAAACAGGGCTGATGGTCAATAGTTTGAGACCGACATTTTAATCTGCTTTTCACAGAGGTCTGTAATCACTCTCTCACTTGTCTCTCCACTATTTTTTTTGGAGACACTCAAACTGTGAACTTGTGTTAATGTAACAGTATTAGGATGTTGTTGCTCCATTAACTCCAGCTGCTGCCTCCCTTTTTCAAAAAAAAATGTTTCAACAAAGAGTGGTTGAGCTTCAACTCCAGCAGGCATTTCATGAGATTTGCTGCAGTTATTGTGGAAATGTTCGGGGGTTGTTTTTTTTACTGTAGGTATGAGGTCATAGATTAATTGCATGCGCTAGTGACTTATTTTCATATAGTCAGTGTGACACATCTGGCTGTTAACAGAGAGTCTGTTTCCTTTGACCTTAAACTTTATGATCGAAACCAGGCGGCAAAGTGTTCCCTCTTATGACGTCACATGACGCAAACCTTTTTATTAACTCCCACCTGAGAACAGTGGGCCTTTATCCCCAGCCTGGGCGTATGACATACATGTACATACAGTAGATGTATATATACTTTCAGAGTCACATTGAGATCAAGGTCTGATTTACAAGTCAAACCCTTGTACAGAGTAAAATATCTAATTGAATAAAATAAAGCAATAAGAGCCCAACTGATACTCCATTTTTGGTGCTGATGCTGATAATGATACTGATTCTGATCTTAGGTCACAGTCTTTGAGTACTCAGGCTCAGTCTTGTTCCCAAGACCATTTGTGGAAGTCTCAGTCATTTTTACATTGCCTTTTTTTGGTCTCAGACTCTGGATTTTATTTCAAGACCAGTCAAAACCATGACTGCAGGGCAACACTGTATTATATATGTTTGATACCTTCTGGTTTCTGAGACAAGACAAGAGTCCCCAGTTTGTTTGTATGTGTTGCTTATACAAAAACATATCTAAAAAAGCTACACTTATACATGCACACATATGTGTCTATATATTAGAACCCAACCAGTAGTCAATAGCCAATGCTGACATAAGAAAGTAAAGAATTCCTGTATTGATATATCGGCCCATAGACATTTTTGCAATGATCCCTCAAATGTAGTCATCAAACCCACAATATATGTAACAGAATAGGATATTTTACAGGTTACACAAGAAACTTTATTGTCTTAAATGACATGAAAGCATTGAAACAGGACACTTCACTGGCAATTTAATGATTATAAATGATATCAAGCATATTTTTCTGGATTATAATCTGTAAAAAAAGAGTGAATATTGGCACGTATTGGACAAGACATATGCCGATACTCTGACGGGCCAGTATTAGCGGATAATATGGGCCAACCAATGAATCAGTCGGGCCCTAAAACCAACAATGTAAATGGTAATCACATGGAATTGGACAATATGTAAATAGACAGACATATAGACTGGATCATGACTAAATGCATTCTATAATATCCTTGGTGCAGGTATGAAATGGAATATAGAAATATGAGAATATATGTGTAAATATTGTTACTTTTCCCCAGAAGACAAAACCTGAAGGACAGGGGTCGCAGGTTGGGAAACTACAAAATACAAAAAGGGCCCAAGCAAACTGGTCCCTTGGTGTCTAAAAGGAGGCGATGGGAATAAAACCCACAGCCACCCACTGATTCTATCAATATGATAGGCGAACAAAAAAGGATTGGACCAAAAACCAAAGGTGAAGTTGGAGTCACTGAATCTCAAAGACACAGAAAACACAGAAAGCCAAATGATGGTGTTTACTCCCTGTGGACACACAACCAACAGAGTAGGGGAACTGCAGCCCCCTTATATAGTCTGTCAGTCAGCTGAGGGAGAACATCACAAGTGCACCCAGCAGCTCCTGATGACCTGTGGCCACGATCTTGAGAAATCTCTGTTCACATCAGGACCTTTGGGAATCTCTGATCTCTGTCCATAACAATATCTTATAAAGAGTATAAAGAGTATAATGTCTGAGGCACAGGAGGGACGATGAGTTGGGTGGCAGTTTCTGAAGTAGTCCCTTTATAGATGGAATAGATAGAAGTACTGTAAGCGGTAGTCTGGAGGACAGGATTAAATTGTGCTATTTCAAAGCCCGCGTTGCCCACCACTCTCTCACAGAAGTGCAGAGTCAATGTTTCTCACAGCAGCCGGACGCAGCGCTCCCAAAGGTCTGTGTTGACTCTGGTATTTCTGGTCCAGTTAAAGAGGTCAGTGGTATCTAAATATCCACCCACTCTGTTCACAAACGCCTGCTGAAGTGGCTGTTTACTCAGCGGTCTCTGTGGATGCATATATGGAGCTGAGTTCTTTGTACGTGTGTGTGTGTGTGAGTGTAAGAGAGACACTTGTTGGGCTGTTTGCATTGTCCTCCAGGGAGCACCACCATGCTCAGGGTGTTTCCAGTGTGGCGATGATGTAATGTGCCCGAGCTCGTTGTTTGCAGAATCACATGTCGCGCCCGAGTCTTCCGTACAGCGCCCAGAGCGCCAGAATGTGCTTTGGGATGCACACTGGGTGCTTTCTTCACCTCCGATCTCCATTTCAAGTCCATGACCTGGCAGAATTTACATAGAACGATGTGTCGTGTGCATCCAGAGTCTGGGAAGGTGCCTAAAGAAATCAGTGGGTTTCCTTCATGATAACGCTTGAACAACTCTATTTTTAAGTCGTCCTTTCTTTACAAAACATGTCTGAAGTGAAGCGAGCCGAAGCGGTGCCTGATCCAGAATGGTGTTTACACTCTGGTGGTCTGTGCCTCGTGCTGTAGGATCACAGAGGTGGAGGAAAGGGGAGGGCTGCTCTGTCAGTATAGTGTGTACCCCGGGACAAATATAGTCACACAACTATGCCACCGTAGCATGTTGGACCTCATCACTGTGCTGTGCCTCAGCTAAAAATTCCTGCCTGACCTTCACTCTTGGACGGCACCGGTTGGTCACAAGGGTAGAGGAGGAAGCCATAGCAGGAGCAGCTCACAGAGAGAGAGAGAAGAGAGGGAGAGAGAAGAGAGGGAGAGTGAGATCTAGAGATTGCGTGGTCTCCCGTACCAAACACTACTCCCACTTTTTAAAACACACCCGCCATTTGGCTCCGTGCGCCATGGAAATTATGCCCAGCAGGACAACGCCAGCTGACACACAAGACATGGACGTTGGTGGATTTTACTAGCGAAGCTCTTGTCTTGTTCAAGACCACCCTGGATACCATATCCTCCTTCCCCACTATGGACGGGACGGCTGTGTGCTGGAGTAAGGCCAGCGTCATCAGCTTCATCAAGGGCCTGGGTAGGTGCTGAGTCGCCACGAGTGAGGGAAGCATGTTCCACGCGGGATCGTCACACGCGCTGGGCGTTCCTCGACGGGCGTCCGGGCCTGTTTACTCGTGCCTCAGCATTGCATGTGCAGCTTTGTCGAAATGCAGACTCTTAATGTACAGCCCATAAAAACGTTTCTTTTCCTGCTTTGCACGTGTGTTAGTGTGTGAAGTCTCCACTCCTCATCCACCTGTGTGAATTTGTTACTTAGAATGAGGTAATAGCTTTCAGTAAAGCAGTTAATTAGAGCAGTTTTTATCCTCTCCACCTTTGATCTGCAAGGAAATTGATGTTTCTGCCTGTGATTCTCCCTCTGACAGATCACAGAAGTCATTAAATTAAATTACCACTTATCTGCTTCCTCTGCTTTTATACACGCTGCGGGTTTCTGTCTAGTCACAGCTCGACTACATGAACATAAATCACTTTAGTCCAAAAGAAATATCTCGATATGACAACCGCACCTTGCACAAATATTGTCCTAGGTGTTATTATAGGCTGTGTTTTGTTGGATTAATCTCTGACCTAACTGGTTCTTTAATGAGGATTTTGAGATGTTTTCGATCCTGAATTTACAGCTAGGAAAACAAAAAAACTTGCGCTGAACACAGAGTCTGGTGTTTGATATGTGATGCTGACAGATGTAATGTGCTCCTGATACAGTGCATGTGATTTCTGTCCAGTCATTTTTATTTATTACACATACACACACACACACACGCGCACACACACACACACAGAATGCAGTAGCTGAGGAAAATGCGGTTCTCGCTGTGAGGCAGTAAGTCTTTTCTGTCCTCTCTGAATATTTTACACTTGAGATTTATGACACTTCCCTGAGGTGGACGTGCAGTTCGAGGGTTGCAGAGTTTCAGGCTGAATAAAAATCTCACAGTTCTAATGAGATGTTTGTATGGACTTCCTCACTATATTTAGCACTTTTGTGTCTGGAGGCAGCCGAGTGTAACGCCAAGGTAAATTTGAACTTGTGTGTTAGTTTTCGAGGGTTTTTATGGCCTCGGCCTGGCCGTCCCTAATTAAAACGTGGGCCACATCATAACACTGGCTGGAGGATGGTCACATGCACAAGATTTCTGCTTCCCTCAAAAGGGCAATGACATCTTTGGTACGAAATGAAAACACCAGCTGCTGGCCACGGTGTTTTAATTTCCATATGCGCTCTGTTCACTGTAGCAGTAGGAAAGAGAGAGCAGACTCGGGGCAAGCCGGTGCCCTCTGGACAGTCTCCCTCAGGAATGTTCAACATGTTGGGAACTTTATGTCCATGTTTGGAAACTTCTCTGAAATACTCTATTCGGTGATCTCTCTTTGTAAACAGATCCGCTGACAGCTGATCCTGTCCCGCTTATTTGTGCTTGAATTGCCAATGTTTGACTTAACAGAACCGTTTCCCATCTTGTGCGTTTTTGTGTTGTGTCCGCAGCCTCGCCCGTGGGGAACGGATACAGTAAACCCCCCATCCCTCCAGTCTGCTGTCCTCAGGGAGAGAAGGGTCCGCCGGCCATGATGCCCATTAGCATCGACCCGGAGAGCAAGCCGGGCGAGTACGTCCTCAAGAGCCTGTTCGCCAACTTCACCAACGTGTCAGAGCGCAAGATACGCATCATCATGGCCGAGCCGCTGGTGAGTTGAGGGTGACTGCTCTTTGTGTCCTGTGCGGATTGGATCTGTTTCTCTTTTGTAACGATGTGTGGAGATTGTTAAGAGTAATCTGCTTCAGAAGTTGAAAAGTATGCTGTTGGTATTATCAGGGGGGAGTCAGGTCATGACCTCAAGTCTACTGGACATGCAACCAGTCATTAAAGTGTGTCGTTCAATCTGAATGATCATAGAGGCTGATTAAAGAAAGCTATGCCGTGTCAGATTAAACAGAAAGAAACAAAGCAAAGATTTGAGAAAAGTCCCCAAAACAGACGTCATTTTCTGAGGAGGATTTCTTCTTCGTGTTTGCTGCTGTTAATCATCCTGTGACCCCTCGTGGGTGTCCTGACCCCGAGGTTGTGAACCGCTGAAACGAGGTCAGACGGGAAGCCTGACAGACAGGCCCACAATAGCTGGTCTGACAGTAATGAATTACAAAGAGTGGCGCAATAAGTTTTAACATTCCTGCTTGAGTAAGTAAAGGCAATCAAATCTGACAAACTGTTGAGTTAAGTTTGTTGTCGTTGTCTTTGTCAGCTACATTAAGCCGTGTAATATGTCATGTCAGCGTTTGACATGAATCATCGGGGAACTTGGAAGGCTGATTTTATCTAGCACAGATTTGTTTGGACAGTCAACAGATAACGTACCTGTTGACCAACACGTTGGCTTGAACTCGCCGTAGATGGACCAGCATCAGGCTCCACTGTAAGTTCTGTGGAGTCAGTATTTAAGTGAAAACAGTGATTGATAATAAATGGAGGTGCACCATTTCTCCCTCTGTAACTTTGGAACCAAAATCAGAACATGTCTCCGCCATCTTTCAAACTTACGGTAGGGTGAAACATACCGAAACATGTAGCTACACCTGGCTTCTGTTTTGATACACCTTGTTTTACTGACGCATAGCCTCAGAGGTTGACATGATTGGTTCCTTAAATATGTGACGTGATGAACAGTTGGTGTCTGAATATGTGTTTCTGAGACTGTCATTGGTACACTGTAGTCCTAAGGAGGAAATGCTCAGTTTAGTCTGTTTGTATTATATAAATAACACTGTATGGATGTGTAACTAAGGTTTAAAAGTTGATGATGCAACAGCTGACAGACATCTGAAACCAAATGCTGTGTATTGTAAGTGATCACAAGCCATTAAGGACAATCACAATTAGCCACATTTTATGATAAGATGAGGGTGATAATGGAATACTTAAACAGCTTAAACTTCACAGTGATATTACTGTCGAGGCCTCGCGCTTCCAAAATGAGGGGTGTTAATTACCTTGTCCTGTCTGATGGCTGTCAGCTGAAGGACTGGTGATTTTAGCGTGAAGCAGCAGCTCCGTCAGCACAAAGAGGGAGGAAACCTAGCAGTTTTTATACGACTGTAAACTGATTAACTGAGTTGTTTCACTCGCATCTGACCCTCTATTGACCAAATAATTAATTGATTTATTGAGAAAATAAATCTACAGACTTATTACTGTCATTAATGGAAAAAAACAATCACTAGTTTTAGCCCTGATCACTATTGAATTGACACAGTTGCGAGCCTTTCAGCTGAGGAAAGGAAATTACCTCAGGCTGATAGTCTTTTCTATCTGCTGTTTCTTGACCTTGCATTTTTATTGAGATATTGACTATTTGAAAATGAGCTGAAGCTAAAAGCTGCCATTAAAATCTCTGAGAGACTCTTTGTCCAGGGGAGGTTGAGGCCGACCGGTAGAGCCGACAGCAGCTGTCATAAATAATTCTGTTGACAGACAGTCGGGCAGACGGGGAAGAGCCACCGTGTGTTAATGTGGACACCACTCACCACCTGCTCCCAGCACCACATTAATATCTTACAAGTGAAAGTCAACCGGAAAATGACCAACTGATCCACATTACTAAGAAGAGACTCAGACTTCGATCACCAGACCTGCAGCTGCAGAGTTTGTAGGCTCTTCGGCACACCCATGCAGAGGTGAACTCCAAATCTCTAACTAGAACTCCTCACTTAGAAAAACAGGAGAAAACAGATCCCAGGGCTGTTACAGATACTGACACGATATTATTTACACTAGTTTTATGTAGGTTGTTGGTCTGATTCACTGTCCGTTTACTGTCGGCTGCCACAGACAGGCGGTCTCCAGTTTTGGGGAGTGTGATTTATAGGAAGCTGTTAGTCATTGGGCCGGTCTGCAGGGAAGTGTTAATTACCAGCGGGAAAATGTGCAGCCCTTCGTTTCAGTGTAACTCCCTCCAGAGAGCTGCAGGGAGGATGTGTCCCTCTTTGTTTTTCCTCTCAGCGGAGAGCCAGCTGAGTAATGTGTTGTAGCCCCTGTCGTGTAGGTATTGGCATTCAGTTGTCCCTCCTCATCATCTCGGTGAACTTGTTCAACTGAATCCATCCTGTTCAGCGATCTGTGGTCAGGATTGATTACTCAGTGGGTAAATTAAGAACAGATACATGATGTGTAAGTTACAGAAGATCCTGCAACAAAGGCCTGTGACAAATTCCGTGCATCGACTTTTCTCCCGCTCCGGCACAGACGAATGCAACTCAGGTGCAAGCGTTTGTCCAAAAACTAAAAGGTTCAGGCTTAGCTGGCGTTCCAGCTGCAGGAGAGAGAGAGAGAGAGCGAACATCAGCCCACGCAAAGTCAATGTCAGACACATCAGACAGTGAGCTTTTTTAGATTAATCATCAACTAAGTGATGTCCTGTGATTTGCTGTCTGGCTAACGAGGCAGCAGAGGGACAGATCTGGTGGAGCAGAGTGGCAGAAAGGTAAACAACAGCAGATGCTTTGATTTGAGCGAGGACGGATGAGGTCAGCTGTTCCCATCATCAACAGCACCGTTTGCGCTCCAAATTTGTTGAATTGATTTCAAACTGGATGTTATTTCACTGTTTATCATAGAAAAGTGGATAGTGATGGTAGTATATTTATACATACAGGTGAACCTTCACCAGTCAGATTCATCCTACAAGCCAAAAGGGTGCAGCATATCACCAGAGTAACCGCTAACTGCTGCTAACTGTAGCTGCAGCTAGCTAGTGAGCTCAGTTAACTGTGCAGCTAGTGATCGTAGCTGACTCTGCCGGACTGAATGCTCAGAGCACCATGGGAATTTTGTTCACAGTCCAACCATCACCTCTGAAAGTACAAGGTGGCAAGTGGCTCGCCAGTTGGCATGCTAACTTTAATCTCTGAATGTTAACTAAAATGCTTACATATTGCACCTTTTCATTGACCGTTAAAAGTAATGCATCATTGTGCCAGTTGAAAATATCTTAATACCTTGATATTTAAACTTGTTCAGCCTTCGTTTATTGACAAAACGGATGTGCTGCTACGAAATGATGTTCAGAAGTCAATAAACCATCTTCTGTACAGGGCTGCTCACTGTATTCCACCAAAAATCTTCCCATGAAGGCCGATATCTCAGATGATAGAAGACTGTAATAATGGGAGCTGTCATGAATGCCCCGTCTCTAAAAGTCTGACCCGGCCCGGCGTCAGACTGATTGATGGCTCTCTCATTAGCCGGGCTGTAATGAGTTCAGAAAATACTCCACACGCTCCTCCGACAGGGCGGACAGAGTTATGAGCTGCGGGGGAAACTTCAGACAACTTTTGCCAGTTTGAATTTGTAGAAGGAGAGAATTAAACAAAACATAATAAAATTGTAAAATGCCAACTCTTTCTTGTGTTTTCAGGAAAAGCCATTGACAAAGTCACTGCAGAGGGGAGAAGATCCTCAGTTTGACCAGGTAAGTGCTGTGAAAAGCTGGTGAAGTGAAAGTGAAATAGAAACGATGTACTGAGCTGATATTTGCTTAATATTCATGTTCGGTACATGTTTTACATTATAATCTGCATGTGATTATGTGAAAGACAAACGTTTAACTGTTTGGCTTCTCCCCATGAGCACCTACGCAAGTTTTCACGTCTTAAATGCTGCTCTAATACGAGGCACTGCAGCATGAAAGAGCTGCTGGGTGAAAGACCTGCTCACATCCCAAAAAAGGCCTTTCAGCTCCAGTCAAGGGCAGGAGTGTTTACCTTGAGAGCTGGCACCGGCTCTGCGCTAGGTGTGTCCAGCAGGTCTGTGGCTCTGCAGAGAAGGCCCTTTCACAGCCACAGGGGTGTGTTTGTGCTGCTGCATGAGGCCATTCAGCTGCCACACAGAGCCAGGATTATTCTCCGGCCTCGTGCTGAATGAAGGGCTCGCTGTGTTCCCCCGGCCCGACCAGACTCTCCTCCCTTCCTGTGTGCCCAACCCATCCCACCCGTTCCTTCCTTTCCCCCTCACCCTCACCCTCACCCTCCCCCCAAGACTGAGGGAGGCTGCCCCCATGGGCACCTCGTCTCTATGAGGACCAGCTCACCCTTCAGTCTCACCTCTCCTCCCTTAATGTACTTTTTTACTTAAAAGCTGCCTCATTTCATTCAGCCCCTGTTTTCTGTTCAGATGTAGAATAAGTGATGAAGTGTTAATCAATCCGTCTGTGCCATTTGATTGTTTTTTTTTTTGTTTAAATTGCCGCACAAGTAAACAAAGGAAACACTGATTGCTATCTCTCACTTCGGTATGTTAGCTGCCAAACACAAACATGCGTTTGCACCATGTATGTCTCCTTCTTGCAGCTGATAAGCACCATGAGCTCTCTGGCTGAGTACTGCCTCCCCTCCATCCTGCGCACTTTGTTCGACTGGTACAAGCGACAAAATGGACTCGAGGAGGAGCTGCACGAGTACCGGCCGCGAGCCAACACCAAGTCCAAAAAGTGAGAATCATTAACTTGCTGTCTGCGTGCAGCGATGTGTCGCGTATGGAAACTGTGTTAATAAAACAACGATGTTCTGTGTGATTGTAACAAACCTGTCGCTCTTGTTCTTCTCTCTCTAATAGCGACGAGCAGCAGAAGGATTATCTACTTGAAAGGAGGGATTTGGCCATTGACTTCATCTTCTCTCTTGTACTTATAGAAGTTTTGAAACAGGTGACCTGACTTGACTGTTGAGCTCATGAGCTCCTGAGTTTATCTTAGTAGTTAGTCCATGATAATTTTCCCAATTAAAGGGTCAGAAATACATATTTTTCCTCACACCTCTAGTGCTGTTTTGACATCTAGATTGTTTTGGTGCTGGTTGGAGAGTTTTGGAGATATCGGCCTTCTCTCCGACAACAGTGTCTCTTTCCAGAAATCGTGACCAGGTTACTCGAGATAATCGAAAGGTTTTTTTCTGTACTGATGAGCAGAAGAAGCTGTATCTGCTCGTGGACCAGAGGCTGAAGCTAGCAAACATAACAAAGCTTGCATGAATTAATTCAAGAAGGAGGGGCTCGACTCCGCCCGACGCACTGCAGCTGGTGCTTTTTAGCTTCCTGTTTGTTATTCAATTTCCCACAATTATTTTGACCCATCAATAATTCATCCTCCCTGCCATTAAGGGTTGCAGCAGAAGGTATACTGTGAAATGAAAGTTGGGATTAAAAAGGATTATCATACCGTGTACAGTTGGTTGTGCATGATACTGACGTCTACCATATTATTGTTATTAAAAAAATTTTTATTTGAGTTTACATGAAGTTTCATGTCTGTCAGGACATAGTCATTTTAGAAACTCTAATACATTTGAATAAAACAAGGAAAAACACTGAGCTAAGCATACAGAACTGTGTTTACTATTCAGGGTTTATGTTAATGCCGTTCAATTTTTTTACTGCATGACATTTTATGAAATGTAACGCGTTGTCTTTTAATGTGCCGTGGATGTTTTAAAACATACTGTGTGCATTCTTATATGAGCCATTTAAGTTTCTGAATCTGGACATCTTAAGCTAGCTGCTGTGACACAGTGATGGAGTTGATGGATGAACAGCAGTTCGGCAGAAAGAAAAAAGTTCCTACATGAAACTGCTCTCAACAGGATCAGTGGATTATCTTGAGTGACAGGGTCATGATTTCTGGAAAGAGGCATTGCTGTTGAGTGTTTCCAATGTAAATTTGGCACTTTGGGCTCCAGAAAGAGAGAAAGCAGACATCTCCAAAACAATCAAATAACTAGCGCTACAGGTGAGGGGGGAAAAATTGTTGGCCTTTTGGTCTGAAGTGTCCCTTTACTTTGACTTTAAGCTATTTTGTTCCCAAAGTTTGTGGATATTGTGTTTTTTGAACAATAATTCTCCTGTTCCTTAACTAGATGCCGCTCCACCCGGTCCTTGACAGCCTGGTCAATGAAGTCATTAACTTAGCCTTTAAGCACTTTAGGTACAAAGAGGGGTAAGAGATTGTTTTTTTCCACCACAGTTAGTTTTTTCTGTATAAATTTTGAATTTCTGCAAGGTTTGATGTCTTTGTCTTGTGCTTCCTACAGGTATCACGGTCCTAACACTGGCAACATGCACACTGTAGCAGACCTCTATGCCGAAATCATCGGCGTACTAGCTCAGTCCAAGTAAGTAGCGAAGACAGAAGTGCGATTACGTAATTGAACATCATTGTTTTTCTCTTAAATCTCCACTCTCTGCTCTGTCGGCTTTTGGTTTCGTGCCACATCATAATGGTGTGTTACCATTCCTGATGCCTTCCTGCAAAACATCTCGCGGTTCAGGAGACTGGAACATGCTGCGGAGACGACACACTTTTGGACAGGTCCCCCTCACACCAAACTAGGACTGGAAATTGATGTCTGTTTATTTGAAGTTTTCAGATTATTGCAGCAGGGAACAAACCCTTTAAATAGAGATATGGCCGGTGAGCACACTGCATACCTCCGTTCCAGAGTGCACTCTGCTTAATTTCCTCCACTGAGCGGCTTTTTATAGCGATCTTTGCTTTCCTCAGAGGTCAAGAAAGAAAGTAAGAGGTCAAGATTGTTATGGCGAACTGAAATTATTCAGACAAAGATGCAGTTTCTCAGTCATTAGTTGTGTCTGTAGAGATAATAATACAACACACAAACAAGCTGGAGAAACAGCTGTTTTCAGTGGCTGGATTACTCTCCTAGCCAAAAGTGAAGAGGTTAAGAGATGAGCTCCCATGATGAATTGTCTTCTAAATTTAGACCAGCTGAAGAATCCCATCTCTGGTTCAATTTGGGCGAGGGATCAGGTGCTGGATGAGGGGTTCATCTCCGGGCACAGACTCTCAGTCCGCATTTTTTGAGGATAAGGCGAGGGGATGATATTTTAGGAGGCGTGCTTCCTGAATATTGTCACCATATTCTCTCGGCGTCACGACTCCGAGACGAGGAACTTTTTTTGTGCAAGTGCTGATGTAGGACTCGTCTGAATGTGCTATGCAGGAACGTCTTTATATAGAATCTCATTTGGGGTTTTTTTTTCTCTCAGGTTTCCTGCTGTGAAGAAGAAGTTTATGACTGAGCTGAAGGAGCTGCGGCAGAAAGAGCAGAGTCCATATGTAGTCCAGAGCACCATCAGCCTCATCATGGGGGTCAAGTTCTTCCGAATTAAGATGTATCCTGTCGAGGATTTTGAAGCCTCGTTTCAGTTCATGCAGGTACATCAGATTCCTTTGAATGGGTCCCCAGATGTTTATCATAAACCAGCTGCAGTAAAAGCTGATTATATGTCATAGACTACACATTCACGTTGCACGTTCGTTACTCATTTATTGGCTGTCTTTTTCATTTTGCGTTTCGAAATGAGACCTGAATATAGGCTTCTGTCAACACTATGCGTTCATGCTACTTAGGGATGGAAATGTTCAATTATTGGTAAATCATGAATAATATATGAAACATGATGGACGTATATTCCATCCGAAAACTGTTCCAGGCACGTCTTCTGTGTTGGTGGAAAGTCAGAATAGGCTCATCAGGAGATAAAAGAACAAATAAACCAAACGTCAAGTCACTTTAATGATAAACTGAATAACAAAAAAATGACTTCCGCTTAATTGCTGATCTCCCGTCTGTCTACTCAAAATCCAACCTATATCGAGGCTACTAAATGGCTAAAATGTAAAGATATCAGTTTGTATAAAAATGTATTTTTGTATTTTTTAAATTTCAAATTACTTGTATAGATATTGAACATTTCCTTAAGTATTTGTAATATGTAAAAAGATACTCTTTTGTGTTTTTGTGCCTGACTTCTCCGTCTTTTACTTACTGAGGAGGATGAGGCACAACAGCAGGCTACAGTAGGGGTGTCAAAAATCGGGAGAAATACAGGAGAATTATGACCTGGTCAGGGCGGTGAAAAACAGGAGTGTTGGCAAGTTCGCCATTGTGTATGAAACATTTTACAAAACATTCTCAGGATTGTCAGGATATGCTGCCCTTTCACTTTGACTATGTTCCCTATTAGCTTTGGCATGCGTTTTGTGGATTGCATTCAATTTTCGACCATACACTACACAGAAGTCTGTTTATCTCCTGGCTAACTCTTTTCACTCTCCTACATGTGGAGCAGATTAAAAGTGACAAGTTTTTTTTATTGCACCCTTCACTTTTCTCTTTTCTGCAGGAGTGTGCCCAGTATTTCCTGGAAGTCAAGGACAAGGACATCAAACACGCCTTGGCTGGACTCTTTGTGGAAATTTTGGTTCCTGTTGCAGCAGTAGGTTTATTCTCTTCCAGTATGTGTTTCATGCATGACACAATATTTGATTTAAATGAGAAACAAGCACCACTTGTGTGTGATGTTTGTCCTAGGCCGTGAAGAACGAGGTGAACGTTCCCTGCCTGAGGAACTTCGTGGACAGCTTGTACGACACAACCCTGGACTTGTCCTCCAGGAAGAAGCACTCGCTGGTTAGTTATCCTTCAAAAAACAAACTGACACTGATTGTTGGCCCTGTCTGACAGCCTCTGCCGCATGCTTAGATTGCCTGGATGCCTGCGGTCTCTGCGAATCCTCAAGCATTTCAAGGTCACTCTTGTGTAATGCACTCTTGCGACGTCACTGTCCGCGCTAGAAATAATTTATGGCGGGAGACAAGCTGCCTTTTCAGAGCATAAAATATGAGCACGAAAGCGGCGCAGGATAAAGAAGTGTGTGGAATGGACCTTACCTCTTTCGTGCCTTCAGAAAAAGGCATTTCAGCACAGTGAAATAGAAAGACAACAGCCCTTATGGAACAGCAGTTGGCTCTTAAAGAAGGTCTACATTCCCCTGAGGCAGCGATTATGCCTCAAAGCCACATTTTATGAGCGATGCGTCGTCAGCGAAAAGCGTAAGAAAAGGAGAAAATCTTCAAAGGGAAAACGGGTTTACATCTTGAATTGCACTTATGCAGATATGGTTCAGAGATGATGCATAATTCCTGAAATTACCCACTCAGAGGACAACCTCAAATATTAGATGTGGAAACTATAAGTGTTCAGCCTATTTCTGAATCAGTGTGAAGCTGTTGAAACAATGAGATCTGCTCTCTACGCAGGCGTTTTACCCGCTGGTGACGTGCCTGCTGTGTGTCAGCCAGAAGCAGTTCTTCCTCAACAGATGGCACGTCTTCCTTAACAACTGCCTCTCAAATCTCAAGGTAATGTAACCTGGAAACCATCAGCCCTTTCATTCAGACTGCAGCGGTCTTTGTGTTTAGGCATGGCTGGATCCACAAAGGTTCAAGGTTGCAGCTCATGTAGCACCGACTATTTATCGCCACTTCAGTTGTTAAACAGAACCCTGATAATTTACCTCGATTGTCGGTATTTGATTATATGCAGTGAATTAAATGTACTGTACAAGCAACATGTGATTACAATATGTTTTTTTTGGCTTGCGCTTGTCATTCATTTCCTTTTGAATTTTAATGTCATTGCAGAGTCGAGACCCTAAAATGGCGCGCGTTGCGCTGGAGTCCCTGTATCGGCTGCTGTGGGTCTACATGATCAGAATCAAGTGTGAGAGCAACACTGCGACACAGGGGTAAATATCACTTACGGTGTAAAAGATTTACATTGTCTCCGTGACGTCACCCACAGGTTTCTGAAGAGCCGTTGTGAAGCTGAAGCAGGCTGAGTCAAACATGGTGACGGCTAGCAGCTTAATTATGCATTACTGTAAGCCTTGATATAGGTATAGGTTGCCATGAAGGGGGAAATAAGCGACTACCAGGTTGTTAACATGATTCTACTGTAAAGTTGGGTAATTTAACATGGAGGTCCCTGAGGATTTATATGCTTTTCGAACCAGCCTCAAGTGGCCATTTGAGGAGCTGCAGTTGTTGCAGTGTTGGCTTCATTTTCTGTTGATGTTTTAAAGATATCTTGCTACCCATTGTAAAATGCTGAGCCAGCCAAATATGTAGATGCATAGATTGCATTTGCTGTTGCTTTCAACAGATGTTAATTCTTAAATTGGCACGACTGCAAAATTCTCAATCGGTGATTTTTCACAGTCTTTTTCTGGTGTTTTTGTAAGTAACTTTGAGAAGCGGATGAAAGTCACGTGCTGAATTACATTCGTTGGTACGAGAAATATTTTAGAAAACAAAAAAGTTAATTGAACGAGTAGTTTTACGCAAACCTTCCATCCGTCTTATTGATGTCATGACAGGATTGCAGGCCTGGGGTCAGGACTGCACCGGACTGTCAGTGCCGGTGGCCCACAGGTTTATCAGCAGTTTATAGACGTTGTTATAAGCCTGAGCCCACATGAGAAATCCCAAGCCAGGCTTTTAAAACCTGTTTATTACACCCAGAATAAACTCGTGCTAAAAGCAAACCTCCTTCGAGACTGAAGAATACTGCGCAAAGAAATTTAACACAGTTTTTTGTGTCATTTTACGCTAACGTATAAAACTTTCCTCATAATGGTTTCTCCTCTCTGTGTCCACAGTCGCCTCAACACCATTGTCACAACACTATTCCCCAAAGGATCCCGCAGTGTTGTACCAAGAGACATGCCCCTCAATATCTTTGTCAAGATCATCCAGTTTATTGCACAGGTGAACACAGTTATGTCCTGTAGACACACCTGATGTTTTTCATGATTTCAGTCCTTCCTGACATCATATTAAACACACTTTTCTTCTTGTTTCTTTACAGGAAAGACTTGATTTTGCCATGAAAGAGATTATATTTGACCTTCTTTGTGTTGGAAAACCTGCAAAAGCCTTCAGTCTTAACCCAGAGGTGCGCATTCAACATTCACTGAAATTATGCAATTAAAGTACGCACTTGCTATGTAACTTCTTGTGACAGCTGGTGGAATTGATTTCATGTTTACGAAGTGGCGTTTCAGCTGTCCTGGAGGATTTACAGTGCAGTATTGGAAATTGATAACAAACATCTGAACCTGAAGTTTCTTCTCTGTGCAGAGAATGAATATTGGTCTGAGAGCATTCCTGGTCATAGCCGATAAACTGCAGCAGAAGGACGGCGAGCCTCCCATGCCTAACACTGGTTGCACTTTACCCTCTGGGCACACACTCCGAGTGAAGAAGACGTACCTGAGCAAGACTCTCACAGATGACGAGGCCAAAGTCATCGGTGAGCGAGACGCACTCTGTTCAGGGAGCTGAGAAATCACACACAGAGCATAGTTTGGAATTAGATGGACGTTTACAGAAGAGTAACAGCGACTTTTTCCCCTTGTCGTCTCCTCCAGGGATGTCGCAGTATTATTTTCATGTGAGGAAAGCTATCGACAACATCCTCAGACACCTTGACAAGGAGGTGGGCCGCTGCATGATGATGACTAACGCGCAGATGTTAAACAAGGAGCCGGAGGACATGATCACGTACGTGTTCACGGCACCATGTCATCCTAACTGTCAAAACATTTCAAGTTGGCAAAACTCCCGACTGACTCAGCAGAGGAATGTTTACTGTGTTCCCAGCCCCATCATCAACTCATCCTTACCTTAATTAACTTTTCACGACCGTTTATCACAATACCCGATCTGTTTTCACTTGAAAGCAGCTTTTGTTGTTCAACTTGAAATCTGACCTTTCCAGGGGTGAAAGGAAGCCCAAGATCGACTTGTTCAGGACGTGTGTCGCTGCCATTCCCCGCATCCTGCCCGACGGGATGTCTAAGCCAGAGCTAATAGACCTGCTCTCCCGGTGAGTCACCTCTTTAAAAAGTCAATCAAGTGTAAAATGAATGTTTGTCTGGAGAAAGTAGAAGGTGAACCTGAATTTCCTGCTTCCGAAGTTTGTGTGTCGATCTAAAACATGTTTTTTTTTTATTGTGTGCTTCCCTTTAAGGGTGCAAAATGTAAGAATTCTAGTGGAAAAATGAAAAAATGTAAACAGAATGTAAAGAAATAACAGTTTTAATGTCAGCTAAGGACTGCTAGCTGCACAGCTAACTGAGCTAATAGCAGGGGGGGTCATGCTTCAGATATGCTGCCCCTTATGCTGACCAATTCTTACATATTGCACATTTAATATGCAGCGTGTTGTAAAATGTCTACAACACTGGTTACTGGACAGTCAAACATGCTCATTGTCTTCAGTGGTTTTAATGTTTTTTGTACTCTGTCGACCTACCAGAGACTCCACAGATTTGATTCAGTCTTGCACATTTATGGACCTAAGTGCTTATGTTGATTAATGTGCATTATCCCCTCTTAAATTAAATAAATATAAATATAACATATGAAGTGCAAAATTTGATTATTCTGTGTTTGTAGAGTTAACATGAAATTGCTGTCTAAAAAGCTTTTGACAAACCCTTTGCTAGACAAAAAAATGTGCTTTCAAACTCTTAAAACACCGTAGTTTAAATATTGATCAGGTCTTTTAGTTCATTTTCTTACACTAAATTATTTTTCTGATATGAGAAAGCTTAACAATTGATCTTGCTTTATGCAGCCGACAGATTTAAGGCTTGTCTCTGTACATCAGATTTGTATCACAGATGAGACCGATGAGATTTGTGCACTGTGAAAATCCAATCTCTACGCTGCGCGGGCGTAGATAAGGAACTTATTTTTTGTTCCCATAAACATGCTTGTAACATTTATGTTTTCTCCTGTCAGATTAACGATCCACATGGACGACGAGCTGCGACTCATAGCCCAGAATTCCTTGCAAAGCCTGTTGGTGGATTTCTCCGACTGGCGTGACGACGTCCTGTTCGGATACACCAACTTCCTGTTACGGGAGGTCCAAGACACTCACCAGGGACTGTTGGACACATCCCTCAAATTACTACTGCAACTGCTCACACAGTGGAAACTAACCCTGGCGGCCCCAGGGAAGAGCTGTGACACTGCTAAAGTACACACCGCAGAGGTACACAGCTGTGACATATTTGTGTACCTTTTAACGTGGGAAAGACCAATTATGATGTGACTCCTTTCTGTTTGGTTTCTGCTATCTGCCCTTCTAATGGTTCTGCTAACAGCTGCTCTCACGCCGTGATGTAGAAATAAAAAAAATGTAATTTACTCAGGTGTCATTTTAATCACACAACCGTGAAACCAGCTCTTGTTTTGTTTTGATGTTTCTCTCACAGCTGCTGCAGACGGGCTCGAGTCTGAAGATGCCTGCCGAGCGCGGCCCTCACTCCTCTGTGCTGCACGCCGTGGAGGGGCTGGCGCTCGTGCTGCTCTGCTCCTGTCAGCTGAGCACCCGCAGACTCGCCGTCGCCATCCTCAAAGAGATACGGAGTCTCTTCATGACCATCGGGCAGTCCGAGGTAATAAAGCGAGATAGAGTTTAAACTCGGCTGACAGGATACAGGAAAGATTGATGACTGTGTTTACCGACTGTGATTTTCTGCGTTCACCTGCAGGATGATGACAAACCGATGATAGAGATTATGGACCAGCTCAGCCCTGTAATCCTGGAGAGTTTCGTCAACGTCACCGTCTCTGACACAGTGAGTCGTTTGGATCTTGATTCAGTCCCACATGAGACGTGCCTACAGACGATTTGCTTTTGTTTTTATAAACACTGGATTCATTTCACATGACGTGCTTGATCGTTTCTTTTATGAAGGCATCGAGGGTGGTTTAAACATGACAGAACAGCAAACTGTTGACTGCAAGACAGAAGCTCGGTTTAGTTACGTGATGTTAAAAAACTGAAAGAACATCTGGAACTGAGCAGCTGTTGGCCTTTTGACTCTCATTTATGTAATCATCAAGCTGTCATCGCGATGCTAAGAATACAGATTTATTGAGAATGGGATAATAGTGTCCTGACATGCATTATTGAACTGTGTTTCTAAATATACTTCTCATAATACCCTCCTCATTCACGTTTGAATAAATTATTCCTAAGCGTGTGGATGAAGAGGTGGAGGAAGTGCTGACAGTCTAATCCAGCCGTGACCCCTGACCTTTGACCCTGCTGTGCCACTTGCTTGTTCGCAGGCCGCCCTGCCAGCTGGCCACCACGTCGACCTCCAGTGGCTGGTGGAGTGGAACGCGCTGCTCGTCAACAGTCATTACGACATCAGGAGCCCCTCGCACGTGTGGATCTTCGCCCAGTCTGTGAAGGACCCCTGGGTGCTGTGTGTGTACAGCCTCCTCCGACAGGACAACCTGCCCAAACACTGCCCGACGGCTCTCAGCTACGCCTGGCCCTACGCCTTCACCCGGATGCAGACGCTCATGCCCCTGGTGGACCCGAAGTAAGTGACGACGCTGCTCTCCGCCGTCACGACTACTATAACATTGTGATGCCCATACAGTCACCACCATCAGCCATGCCTCCAGCAGAAACAAAGCAGAGCCCACCATGCGGAAACATGGTGGGCGGTGCCTGCTCAGGCCTGTGAGAGCTGACCAATCAGAGTATGAAAATGATAATATGGGACCTTTTTTCCGGTGATGAAACACTTGTTCCATTTTCTTTTTTCTGTACATCCATACTTAGAGTTGCTGTTTTTAAGCATAGCTACCTGATCCCGGTTCCTCACTGCATATGAAAAAGACACCCCGTGTTAAAAGCAGCTCAGATAAAAATAATCGTCTTTTCTTTTTGTGTGATTCACCAGTAACCCAGTGTATGCAAAGAAGACCAGCACGTCTGGCAGCGGGGACAATTACGTAACCCTGTGGAGAAACTACCTGATCCTTTGCTTCGGGGTGGCCAAGCCCAGTATCATGAGCCCCGGCCATTTGAGAGCATCGACACCTGAGATCTCTGCCGCCACGCCTGACAGCGGTGTCAGCTACGATAACAAGGTAGCCGCCTCCTCGCCCTCTGGCCTTATTAATTCCCCACAGTGCTTTGTCTCTCCAGGATCAGGTGTTCATATGGAGCTTGTTGACATTCAACCTCGAAAGCGTTATATTTCACAGCAGCTACCTTACATGAATAGAACAGGAAGCTGATATATTCTCAACTGTACACACTTATCTCCATGCAGCCCTGTGTAATTAGCGTGTTCAAGGTTTACAGTGTGTGACTGAACCGCCGGTGTTTGATGTTTCAGGTTATCGGGAGCCCGTCTGTGGCTTGGCTTCTGAAGCAGTTGGTTCCACTGATGAGGGCAGAGAGCATCGAGTTGACAGAGTCTTTAGTACTGGGCTTTGGGCGCACCAATTCCCTTGTGTTCAGGTATATCAAGGAACCCTGTTTTATCTAATCTGGGGAATTTCAAGTCAAATTTCCTCTCACAAATGTTTTTTATCGTCCCAAAATGTTTGCATGTGATTGACTTCTTGGTTTCAAGATGGAGATTGTGTTGTTGTTGTCTCATTTAATGGGGCAGGACCAGTCAAATGAGAGTTAAGAGGACAATCCATTAATAAGTGTTGACCTGTATCTGTGTGGATTTAAAGTGGAGATAAACTGGGGATTATACTTGAGCGGTGCCTTGTTGCCATTTACAGCCTCATCTAAATTGTTCCCAAAAAGAAAAAAACTAAATCAGATTTTATTTTAAGCTCTAATCTCTTTTTCCTGTAAAAAAAAAAAAAAAAAAAAAAAGTAACAATAATCTCATTGCAATTAAATTTCGTCCATTTACCTCGGTGTTAACTTGTTTATATTTTCACCGTCTGCACGCAGGGAACTTGTGGAGGAGCTACATCCCCTAATGAAAGAAGCGTTAGAAAGAAGACCTGAGGTTGGTTCACTGCATTTGCAGCATTTATAATATTTTCCATTTACTGTTGGTTTTAATTTGTTAATGAACGAGATAGCAGGCTGTAATTCTACCAGAGAGCTGGCACATATCGGGAAATCTCAGACGCTAAGTATAGATTAATGATATTGGTACCTGGAATTCTGTCGTGAACGATTCTACGTAATGATTTTTCGCAGAACAAGAAGCGGCGAGAGCGACGGGACCTGCTGAGACTGCAGCTGCTGAGGATCTTTGAGCTGTTGGCTGATGCAGGTGTCATCAGTGACAGGTCAGTATGGCATTAGTTGACATATTACAGATCCACACTGCACAGTATCACACTCAGAGGTCACTGAGGGGGGAGAGTGAGTTCAGATGTGTTTCCACCGGAGGGACCACGGTCTGAATTAAGTTGTTGGGATGTTATAATTCCCACTAAAAGGTTCTTGTAGTTCTGGAAAGCACTTTCTAAAAGTACAGGCTCTTCTGAAAACTGGCAGAAGGAATCTTTCACTTCCTTAAAAAAAGTAGTTGGTGCTTAAAGTTCCAGGTATTTGGGTAAAAACGTGGCTTAAGATGATTTAATACGATCATCGAGATATAACCTTGATATAACCCCTTATGATAAATGGACGTGTTGACAGGTGTTGAAAAAGCAGCTGAAATCTTAGTCTTACCTACTCTTTGGTTTGTGATTTCTTTTCATCGGGCGTCTCACTGTCGTCTCTGTGATCCGACAGCACAAACGGAGCTCTGGAACGTGACACCCTGGCTCTGGGCGCTCTGTTCCTGGAGTATGTGGATCTGACCCGGATGCTACTGGAAGCTGAGAATGACAAAGATGCAGAGATCCTCAAGGACATCCGAGCTCACTTCAGCGCCATGGTGGCCAACCTCATCCAATGTGTACCAGGTAGGTTCAGCTCTCTTGTCAAGCCAGTCACTAAAATGCTCTGCAGGTCAGAATGTAACATCAAATGCAGTTCTTTTACTTTAAACCACTAATACAACATCCATCATCAATTTGTGGATCGTGAGTGATACAACAGGCCTCCATTCGGCCTCTGTCAGCTCAGCACATGCAGCACGAAACACTTGACATTGATCTTGATTTGGACGCGGGCCAAACAGAGCTGCAAAAGTAGTGCTGCTTAAGGACACAGCAGGCCGGAACATGTGATGAGTCATGGGGTTGCCAAGCATTCACAAGTCCCCACTGAATGTCTAATGATCTGTCGAGGGACAACAACATCTTATTACCATCCTGGAAAATGCACTTTTAGGAGTTAGTTAAGAGTTAAGATGCTTCAATATTTTTGCTGACTCTCTCAATGAGCAGAGCCTTAACAGGCTTTCTCATCTCCCTCCCCAGTGCACCACAGGCGCTTCCTGTTTCCACAGCAGAGCCTGCGGCATCACCTCTTCATCCTCTTCAGTCAGTGGGCCGGCCCTTTCAGCATCATGTTCACCCCTCTGGACCGCTACAGCGACAGGAATCACCAGATAACAAGATATCAATACTGTGCCCTGAAGGTAAACACACTTTCTGCAGTTTACTGCCTTCCACAAAAAAAATAAGCATTAAAAATGCAAGATTGACTCGCATTGCAAGTGCAAGTAGTTTGACTTCACAAATTTGCGGAGGACAGGAAGCAGCAGAAAATAACAAGGAGGCGAGTACACAATGGTTCAGTGATTTATTTTAACATATTTTAGTCCCTCGTTCAGACTCAATGCAGAGCTGAACGATGTCCAAACGCTGCTTGAACAGAGGCGGAAAAAAAAAGTATGTACGTGCCAACATCCTTAACCTCAACTTGCATCAAAGCATCGCACCAGAAAAGGGACAATTAACGTGTATACCTAAGCATCATGTTCCCATTACAGCAAATTAGGGCCGATAAATACCCAAGACTACCACAGAACCAGTCGAATGAATGCCAATTATACCCTTTTGCACCGAACACAATAAACTAGATTTTAGGGTGGGTTAGATGATTAAGTGTAGTGGGAAAAGAAAAAAAGTAAATTAGCTGTGGACGTTTGAGAAAGAAACTGCAGAATAAATCCACAGATTTCTTGTGTCTATTGAAAAAAAAAAAATAAATCTTTTTGTGTCTTATGATTTAACTTATTTCGTTGAGCAAACAGTCTTTTGTGAAACGGGCCCCCTGATCACCGACGATCTGCTGCATTAGAGAAAATCCTAACCTAACCTATCTCTGCCAGCCAAGAGATTTCTTGAAATGTAATTCCTTTGTTTGGTGTGGACTCTTCTCCACCCACAAGACAAATACAAACTTGCCTGAGAAAGTGCTCCACCCAGACAATCCTGGCTTGATCAACATCAGGTTTTTGTATTTCTCCGTTCTATCGTTGGTACTGAAAAAACAACAGACTTAGGTTAATCTCACATAATGTGAGTAACCACACTGAGCTGTGTGCAGTGTAAACAACACAGCTGCCAGTCAGATGTTCAAGTATACATATAACCATATGTGTAATTTACTTTTACTTTAACTAATTTACATTTTCTCCCACAATAATGACTTTTATTAGTACATTTATTATTAGATACTTTTGCTCAAATATATATCACATTGGGGACTTTAACTTGGCCACTCTGTTTGGCCAGTGTCGTGTTGAAAGACCACATTTGGAATAGATATGTGTTATTTTGCAGTGATTTACAACATTTGGTCCGGGGGTGGATCAGTTTAAGATGAATTGGGAAAGTAAGACTGTGAATATGTTTCTCTCGGGTATTAAAATCTATAACGGAGTGAGTGATGTTGACTGTTTGCTCTTTCAGGCCATGTCTGCTGTGCTGTGCTGCGGGCCTGTGTTTGATAACGTTGGCCTCTCTCCAGACGGATACCTCTATAAGTGGCTGGATAATATACTAGCCTGCCAGGATCAGCGGGTATGTGGCCAAAACTTTACCACTGCATTGAGACAAAGAGCTGACCCAGAAAGCCCCCCCCCCCGATAGCTTGCTGAAGCCGGCTTTGTAAAAGCCCAACACTAGACCTCGCCAAGTGCTCGCCATTATCTTGCAGGAGCACTGGCGAGTAGTGAAAGAGAGTTTTGTTTCAAAATACATTTGTCTAATATTGTCTTTACTTCAGTTTACTGCGATACAAGATAAAGTACCTGCTTCTTTATTTGACACCTTCTCCATCTGCTTTCAGTACATGGTTTGAGTAGAAGCATTAACTGGGCAGGTAGCCAAGAAAATGCAATTTATGGCCTTTCTTGTATGATAGAAGTGGAGCTACTGGAATCACTTTACACTCAATCCCTGAAGCTGTCAAAAATAGGTCATGATAAAAGCAGGTCTACAGGGAATCCTTTAAAAAAGACATGAAACTCAGGAGGGCCTGTGTTGTTGTCTGCTCCTGGCGCAGGTCCACCAACTTGGCTGTGAAGTGGTCATCCTGCTCCTGGAGCTCAATGCCGACCAGGTCAACCTATTCAACTGGGCTGTGGATCGCTGCTACACAGGCTCCTACCAGCTCGCCTCAGGCTGCTTCAAAGCCATTGCTACAGTCTGTGGCAGCAGGTACAAAACCTCAACAATCTCCCTGTCATCTCCTCAGCCGGTGGAGGTCAGCCGCCGGTGAACATGGTTTTTAAAAAGCACAGTTTTGCTCTCATCTTCGTTTCTTTTTGTGGAGTCCTATTCCTGTTCTCTGGATCAGGCAGATTTCTTGTCTTAGTGAGGAAACCACTTAGACGCTGAAGCCTCACCTCAGCTGATCCTCCTATGCACTCAGTACTGATTTCTTAATACAGAAACATTACTTCATAGTTATTTTCTGCCCTCTCTCCTTCCTTACTAGCCGAAACTACCCAAGTGATATAGTCACCCTGCTGAATCTGGTCCTCTTCAAGGCATCAGACACCAACAGAGACATATATGAGATTTCAATGCAGCTGATGCAGGTGAGAAACACAAGCACTGTTGTCTACTGTCCTGTGTAGATTGTGTGTATTTTTATTTAAAACATGCACATTCTTAGAGAAGCTGCTCAGTGGCACCTCAAGCCAAAAAGGCTTGACTTTCTGGGTATGAAAATACCGGTGTCTTCTGTGTTGTGTGGCCAAGAGAGTGTGCACACCAGAGACTTCCGCCGACCCAGCCGATTAACTTGAACGTGGACAAAATAATTCAATCATGCAGCTCTAGACTTTCCAAATTATGATAGTGAACGACATTATTACACAGTTCGGCCACTATGAAAACTGGCTTCAAAGCCTGCCGTGCTTCCTGGAGCTTGGTCCTGTCTCGTAATACCACTAGTACCTCAAGAAGCGATAGTACTAAATAAACGTTTAAAATGTCAAGAAAGAAATTATTAGCGCACCTGTTTTTCTTACTTATAAGAAAAACATTCAAACTCAATGCTCTTGGTTTGTCTTATCCAGAATAACTTAAGCTAATATGGCTACTAGCTTCTCAGACAACCGAGCTAATTACCTAATGGAAGGTGGCCACAGCAGAGAGTATACTGAGCAGCAGCTCTGGTGTTGTGCTGCCCCCTATGTTTTTGCAGCTAGTTTCGAATTCTGGCCGTATCTTACAAAAGACACCGTTGGATAGATAAATCATATGTTTTCTCCTCTTCCTTCGAACAGATTCTGGAGGCTAAGCTGTTTGTGTACTCTAAGAGGATCGCAGAGCCGAAGCCAAACAGCATCCTCTACGGGACCCACGGCCCGCTGCCTCCTCTGTACAGTGTCTCCCTGCCTCAGCTCTCCAGCCAGCTGGCCAGGATGTACCCTGAGCTCACACTTCCTCTATTCTCAGGTTTGTGTCACATGTATGCTGTGTGTGTGTGTGTGTGTGTGTGTGTGTGTGTGTTGTGTGTGTGTGCGTGTGTGTGTGGCAGCCTGCAGGCTTTTCATCATCTTATGGCTTCCCACTAAATACTGGTTGATCATTTTTCTAAAGATACTGTATCTATGGAACGCTCCGCGAACCACAGAAACACTGAGAGCTTAGGTCGATTAAACGACACTCGGATTTAAGTTGAATTCATATGTGGATCAGGACTGAACCGGCAATTATGGTTAAAACTGAGTATGTATTTATTTCCATGTAGGATATAAACACTGGTGTTTTTTTATATATTGTTCCAGAGGTTAGCCAGAGGTTCTCCACCACTCATCCCAATGGAAGGCAGATCATGCTAACCTACCTCCTGCCCTGGCTCGGTAACATCGAGCTGGTGGATAGCGGCCTGCTGCTCCCGGTCTTCACACCCTGCACCTCAGACTATGATGCATCAAGCCGCACAATCAGCACCAGTTCGTCCCATCAGCTGAAGGGCACAGGCTGGGGCTCCTTACAGGCCACGTCCATGGTGCTCAACAACCTCATGTTCATGACCGCCAAGGTAAAAAGCCACCTTTGGGAAATGTAATCAAACCAAGGATATTGGTAATTTGTGACCAATGCAACTAACATGTTCTTCTCTGGTCAGTATGGAGATGATCTACCTGGACCAGAGATGGAAAACGCCTGGAACGCTTTAGTCAGCAATGAGAAGTGGAGCAACAATCTGCGAACCACACTGCAGTTTCTCATCAGCCTGTGTGGTGTGAGCAGCGACACCACCCTCCTGCCATATGTAAGATATCTTTCCTATGTAATTTTGGCCAACATGTAAATGTTATGTAGCTGTCTTTTATGTTTTCCAGTTTCTCACGGATATGTGCTCTGCGACGTCTTTGTGCAGATCAAGAAGGTGGTGATCTATCTGTGCCGGAACAACACCATGCAAACTATGGAGGAGCTGATATTTGAGTTGCAGCAAACGGATCCGGTCAACCCGGTGGTGCAGCACTGTGACAGCCCCCCTTTCTATCGTTTCACCGCCACGAGCCACAAAGTCTCCACAGCAGCTTCAGGTGCACTTTAACGACTCTGTCTCTCTGAACAGAATGAACACAAGTTACATTTGTTTTAATGGGATTAATCGCCCAACCAGGAAATCCCACCTGATCCAGTGGAACCACTTAGTAGCCAACCGTGGAAAAGTGTGTTTGCTCTGGATCCCAGCGGTGATTGTGGAGCAGTGCTGATGTTAAAAATCATTAACATTACTTGGTGCGGGCACTGATGAAGTGGTTGCTTCCAGCTCACTTCGCTTCACTTCAAAATTCAGATTTATTTAATTAATTCACGCAAAGGGGCTTTTTATACGGTGTATTCTTGGCACAGGGCTGCCCAGGATAACCGGGGTTTAAGTTGAGACCAACGCTATACGATTCATTAAATGTTTGTTGTAACATGTGACAAATGTTCACATTCTATTATGTCGTGTGATGATGAATGAAGTGCCCCGTGTTTAGTTGATCTTCAGGGAATAACCCCTGAAACTCAGGGATAACCCTGCAATGGAACAAGGCTGGCAGGCTGAGACTAAAGTCGGGTTTAGCCCAGTTTCTGTAGAATTATTTGAGCTGAAGTGCAGTGTGAGAAGAAATAAAGATCCAAACATTGCTCTAAATGAACTTCACTAAACAAGTTCCCAACATTTACTGAATACTTTCCAACATTACCTGCACCAGGTAGCAAAAGGAGGGGCGGTACCTGACCAGCGCCCCAAATCTACAATACAAGAAACAAATGCAACTTAAAGCTATAACAAACATTTAATAACAGACAATAATTATCAGCAGAAACTTGTATTAGTTAAAAACAAGACATTTCCCTCATATGTCATTAAACACTGTCAACTTAATTGAATCCAGTCTGAGCTGTTTGATTAGTCTAAGGTTCAGATAGGAAAACGTATTGATGCCACTTTAATGACTTAGAAATGCTCCTTTTTTGTTCATTTCTAGGCACCACATCGAGCAGCAACACTGTCGTCCCGGGCCAGGAGAGCTTTCCTGACACAGATGATGCCAAGACTGTGAAGGAAAATGAAGAGAGGTAGCCCTAAGTATCTTAGAGCTTATCATTAGATTAATTACAGTCCCAGCAAGACCCATCATTAATCTTTTTTTTCGTTTTTCCCTCCAACCTCAGGCTAAGCCACATAATGCGAGCCCACAACCGCCTGGAATCGCGCTACAGCAACAGCTCGGGAGGATCGTACGATGAAGATAAGAGTGAGTTTATTTCTGCTCCAGACACCCCCGTTAAAAAAAAAAGCTGTGGCTGTCATGGTCTGGTGAGTGTGGAATACACAGGCTGTGGGCCTGGAGGGTAAGATGGTGAGCGGCATGGTGTCATTGATAATGCATGAGCAGTGCAGAGTCGCCTGGGGTTCTTAAAAGGCTTCTGTGAGAACTGGCACTGAAATAAAAGTAGTGGAGCCCAGGGCCTCTTCACTGCTGCCAGTGACCCAAAAACAGCTTTGTTACACTCTGTTGGTCTGAATTAGTGACTGACTATTGTGAGTCAGAATAATTAAGTAATTAAGTATTAATTAAGAATAAAAAGCTTTAAAAAAAATAGCTTTAAATGCAACTCTTTCATCTCTTATGTTTGAATGAAATGTGTGTCCGTGTGTGCTAAATGTCAACGGTCTCTTTAACCGTTTAGGTGAACCTCTGCCCCCCTATGCTGATTGGCTGGTGGTTGTCATCGAGACCAACCAGCCTCATCCTCTGCCCATGCCTCTGAATGGAGGATGTTGGGCTCCGCTGGTGGACTTTCTGCCAGAGACCATCACTCCCAGAGGACCGCTGCACAGGTTAGACCGCTGCACACATCCGTCCATCCATTGCGAAAGTTTCCCTTCTGGTCCGAAAAGGACACCTCTAACTGGTTTCAGGTCAATTATAACAGATCTGTATGTGAATTGTTTGTGATCCATTGAGGTTTTTCTATTTGTAAAATGTTTCTCAAGCTGAGAAAAGCCATATATACAAATGTGTGATGTCATCATAAGTCACACCCAGAAAGAGGCTAGAAACTTTTCATGGCATGTTCAACAGGTGAGTGAATTGACTACGCTCCGTCTTTGAATCCGGTGTCCTCTAAAAAATACAACCATGCTAGTTACTCCAACAGATTTCTAGTCATATTGACCACTCAAAGCGCTTTACATCTCCAGTCAGTCATTCATCCATTCACACACACATTCATTTGGCAATTTGTGGTTCAGTATCTTGCCCAAGGACACTTTGACATGTAGCCTGCAGCAGCCGGGAATCAAACCTTTGACCTTTCAATTGGGGGACAATAGCTCTACCTCCTGACCCACAGCCACTGCAGTCATACTGATGTTTGAACTTTGATAACCTCCAGAGAGATGAAACCAGCACCACTCAACTCATCAGTACATGTTTTCGTTCGTTACAGGTGTAATATAGCCGTCATCTGCATGACAGAGATGGTTGTGGACCACAGTGTGAGGGAGGACTGGGCCATGCACTTGCCTTTACTGCTTCATGCCTTGTTTCTAGGTGAGTTCAGACGATGATCAGTTTCTCTGTAAAACCATCTGTACAATGTGAATATCATGACTGACTTAACAGGTTGGAGCTTTGAGATACAGGTTGTGAAATCAGGAGAAGAAACTTGTAAAGAAGCGTCAGTTGTCCACGCTATGTCAAACACCCGCTTGGCTTTGAGTTCTCAGTGGGCTGAAATAGTCTGACTGCTCTGTTCCTCCCTTCAGGCATGGATCACTGCCGTCCGGAGGTGTTTGAGCACAGCAAACGTCTCCTCCTCCACCTGCTCATCACGCTGTCCTGTAACAACAACTTCCAGGCCATCGCCTCCGTCCTGCTGCAGACGCGTGAGATCAACGGCACCAAGACTCTCACCTGCAAACCGAGTCTGCAGCCCGAGTATTTACCTTCAGGTGAAAAAAATCTCCTGTTTGAGTTTCAACTGCAAATAATTTCACACTTTGCCAAAAGGTTGGAGTAGCTGTCGGTCCAGCTGACGGAGCAGCCTGGCATTTGACACATTGCTCATCTCTCCGGCTAATATAAACTCGAACATCGGGAGGGAATGACTAACATTCCTGTCAGAGGATGGATGCGTTTCTTATCTGTGGAGGAAATATTTGGACACCGTGCCAAAAGCAATATTGAGCACAGAGGACATCAAAGGTCTTGATTAAAGCATTCCTTTCTGCTATTTTTATCCTCTTGCCCAAATTGGGGCCATCTGCTCGGGGCTCAGATACGCCGGGTCGGCTCCCCTCCTCCCCCCGCCGATAATTTGTTTTGCAAACGTCTAGACGTTTTGAAATGTGAGTGTCCTTTGTCCGCTTGACCATTTGAATAAAACCTCCAGTGCTAAAAATAGTGATTTTTGTTTTGTCACAGTGATACCGCACAATGATAACGCTGCCACTGAGATCCAAAGAAAACATCTAAGTTCTCCTCGGTGTTTGCAAAAGCTTCACTCCCATCTTTGATGTATTTGTACGGATGTTGTGTATTAACAAGAAGATAAGCTGCGTTGCAACTTAGTTCAACTCGTCAGCTCCACCACATCAAATAAATACAGTCAGTTGGCTAATTGGAATCAAATTCCAGACATGTGAAAACATGGTTGACGCTGCTCTCTTCATACATTAGCTCCTGCCATCTCTCAGCTACAAGTTACACTCAGGGAAAATGAAATCACAACCGATTCTGATCACACTCTGTTTTATTTTCCTTCGTTCAGGAGGATGCGTCGACTTCCTGCGGGAGTGTCAGGCGTCTCCTGTGCCGGATTCTGGCCTGAGCTCTTCTTCTACGTCATCCAGCCTGAGTCTGGGCGGCAGCAGCAACAACCTGCCGGAGATCTCTCATGAGGTGGAGGAGCTGGTGGCCTCCAGTAAAATGGACGAGAAGACGAACAAGCTCATTGAGTTTCTGACGACAAGGTGCTGATGTCGACACGCTTTTAGAGTCATTTCCAGACTGAGTTTTATGCACAGGACGTAAAAAACAGTATGAAGTCACTTTATTTAATGTTTTAAGTACTCAGTGTTATTGATTTTTGTAATGAACATTCTGAATTTGAGGCTCAGTTGTTCTCAAGCAATGTTGTAAAAGATATTACAACATGGGCATTCTGTTTTTATTCATGTTTTACTCAGTCCCTACTTTTTAGATTTTACATAGTAAATTAATTTCATATGGCAGAAATATCCCTCTGATTTACTCTCTCCTATAGCTTGATGTAGATTACCACCTAGTGGTGCTGTATGCACAGTGCAATGGATCTGTATCAGAGTAGATTATATTTGATACTTAAATTGGTTGATGCTGCTGGTATTTACCAAGATTACATCATGGAAATTGCAGTAAAAACCTGTCATCTTATCAAGTCTCTTGAAATGTTGTGGAATTTGTTTGTTCGGAGAGTTTTATTTCCTGAACACTCCGAATAGAGAATATACTGTGTGTTTGTTAATAACTAGGAAACTGTTGTGTTACAGAGCGTATGGACCGCTGTGGTGCCACGAAGACATTTCGCCCAAGAACCAAATTTCAAAAAGCACCGGACAGCTGACGAACTTTCTGCGACATGTTGTATCCGTGTTCAAAGAGCCCAAGTCAGGTAACTCCTAGATATCTTCTTAGCAGTAATTATTAACTGATTAATCGTTTAATTCAGAACTGTTCAATAATTCTTGTTTGCATTGCTCCGTCTGTGTCAGACTTCCACCTGGAGCAGCAGCTGAGCGACGTGGCGCTGCAGACGGCCTTGTGCAGCTCGTCGCGTCACTACGCCGGCCGTTCCTTCCAGGTGTTCCGCGCCCTCCGCCAGCCCATCTCCGCCCACGCTGTCTCCGACCTGCTCTCGAGGCTGGTGGAAGTGGTCGGTGAACATGGAGAAGAAGTGCAGGTCGGTGCTTCATGCGTACAGTATGAGGATCTAAGGGTTTTGTTGTTGGTGAACTACAAACAGTTTATATTGATTTACTCGATTGTTTGTGTTCTGCGTTTGTATCACATGAATGAATTCAGTGCCGTTCAGTTGATGACTTCGATGCCCTGGAGGTTTGACCCTCTCATGAGCACTTGAATACAGCATTAAAACCAATAATCATCTAATGGCAGAAATCCAAGATCGTCATCAGCTAATCCTTCAACCTGTCCATCAAATCCAAATCCAGCATCCAGAAAACAAAACCCTCCCTCCACCTTCACTGACGCTGTGTTTGTCAGCAATTAACTAATTCATACTCTGTTATAATTAAATGATACAAAAATACAAGAAAATCCCTGACAGTCTTTTTCTCTCCTGCAGGGCTATGTGATGGAAGTGTTACTTACACTGGAGTCTGTGGTGGATAACTTGGCTGAATGTCTCAAGAACAATGATCTCATGGCTATCTTGACGAGGTTTGTGTCTCCTCGACATATCTTTATGATGAAAGAAGGTACTTTTTTTGTCAGAATTAATTGAACTAATATATTATGTGTTTTGATTCCAGAGCCTCCTCTCCAGATTTCCTCACCAGCCTCAAGCTGCTGTCCAACAGGAAGAGCACCGGGCAGCTCAATCTCAGAAGAGAGGAGAGGAGCCGACATCAGCGGAGCTCTTCTGTCCCCAAGAAGTTCGGAGAGGCGGACAGGTGTTCTGATCCACCTCGCAGCGCCACACTGGACCGTATCCAAGCCTGTGAACAGCAGGTTTTGTTAGCCACGACCCGCAGCTCGTCCTCATCTAAAGACAACGTCGCCGACCGGACCAACATCAACCACCCCAGCAACCTGCTGGCCACCATCTTTTGGGTGGCGGTGTCGCTGATGGAGTCGGACTTTGAGTTTGAGTATCAGATGTCTTTGAGACTGTTGAATAAGCTGCTGGGCCACTTGTCGCTCGACAAACCGGAGAACAGGGAGAAGCTGGAGAAACTGCAGAGCCAGCTTAGATGGAGCAGCTTCAGCGGGCTGCAGCAGCTGCTGCTGAAGGGCTTCACCTCCGTGTCCACCACTGACCTCACGCTGCAGCTCTTCTGCCAGCTCACACCTGTGTCACGAGTGCCTGTCGTGGACACTTCACAAGCCATAGGTACAGAGATAACCTGAACATTGTTATTCAGTGAGAATGTTACATTTGATTAAAATCCACACAAAAAACTTGTATCCATATAATTGAACAAAGCTGGTGAAGTACATTTTTTTTGGGACATTAAATCAACTTGTCTGTTTCATCCTTTAGGTTTCCCCTTGAATGTTCTCTGCCTGCTTCCACATCTCGTGCAGAACTTCGACGGCCCAACGCAGTTCTGTCGAGATGTCGCCGAGAGGATAGCGCAGGTTTGACTCCATTAATGGTCTTTACCTCATTTTGGCTAAAAGACAATTATTCTTTTGAGTAGGGCTGGACTGAACAGTTCAAAGCTTCATTCATACTGTTAACATTTGAATTCCAAATCCATATTTGAATGCTACACAACTTCGTTTTAATGTCTATTCATTCAGTTTTAAACTCCAAGTGTCAAAGTTCATTAAAAGAAGGCTAATTTTATCATTTCCAAAATACACAACATGTTTTTATCCAATAAAATATTCTGTTCAGTCCGTATTTGTTGCCATTTAGCCTTTAAAAAACAATTTAAAAAAGGACTCTCATTGATTTAGATGAATCACATCACAGTGATGTCATAAAATATGACAGCAGACAGTGTAAGCTTTAATCAAGAAACCTCAGAAGATGCTTGAAATGTAAAAAAATGACATTTGGTGCAGCTGATGCCCTTTTCGCGTGCAGGTCTGCCTTGAGGAGAAGAACACCAAGCTCTCCAACCTCGCTCATGTCATGACTCTGTACAAAACGCACTCCTACACGCGAGACTGCTCCTCCTGGGTCAACGTGGTGTGCCGCTATCTTCACGAAGCTTTCTCGGACATCACCCTCAACCTGGTCACTTACATGGCAGAGGTTTGTCACCTGATCGCATATTTAATGAGCAGCGATAGAAAAGGGTTGTACAGCAATAGTTACTTTTTAATTCTGTTGTAACAGTTGTTGGAGAAAGGTCTCCCCAGTATGCAGCAGACGCTTCTACAAATCATCCACAGCCTCCTCAGTCACATGGACCTGAGCGGGATTCAAGCCAAACCCTTCAACATGGAGGTGCTCAAGACCATTGAGAAATTTGTTCAGGTGAGTGAAAGACCCGTAACATGTGTTCCACTGCAGATAATTAGATAAAACATGCAGTGACTAAATAGTGATTAAATCTTATATTCATTTGTAGTGAATGGATGTTCATTTTTTGAGGACATGTCTGTCACTGAGATTAACTGAGGGTGCTCAGAATGTGAAACCATACGATCACTTGCATCAGATGCGATCATTGGAAATCTTTGGCCATGGTGCTCTGAGTAAGAGTCTTGTTCATGGAGAAAAAAAAAAGGAAGAAAAAAAATGTCCTGTGTCAGCGCAGTAAATTCGTAGACACACCCAAACTATAAACAGTCTGCCTTTCTGCCACAGGCCGGGCCTCTGCTTAGCCTCATACTGAATCCATTTTCCTTTCGATTCCTTATGTGAGCCAACTGCCAGAACTGCTTCTCTCTAAAAATAGACCTGCATTAAACCACACAGAGAGATATCTGTGGTTGATTCCTTCTAAACCTGCGGCTATGCTGGTTTTTGTGGTGGTGATCTGGTGTGTGCATGTCTGTGTTGGCTGTAGACGGTCCACTGGGGGGAAGCGCTGAATATCCTGAAGCTGGTGGTTTCTCGATCAGCCAGCTTGGTGCAACCTTCATCCCCACACAGTGACCTCTCCTATGAGGACATGAGCCGTGTCTGGGACCGCTCCTCCAAGGCCCTGCCTGGGAAAACACTGGATTTCCACTTTGACATATCTGAGGTAAGAGGCTCCGACTTTTCTCTTTATCGTGTGAGAGCGTAATGCTTTTATATTTCCCCCGGTATTTTTTCCTGTATTTTCCAGGGTGTGGTGCTTAGTGAGGCAATGTGGAATCTTGTTAAGCTTCTCAGAGAGGAAACCATTTCTTCCCCTTCCCCAATGCTGATATTTCTTTTTGACCAAACCCCATGAGATTAGCTTGAAAGCTCCAAAGGTAAACACAATTAGCCGTTAGCAGTGCAGAGCTGGAAAGTGATGTCAAAGATACAGAGTGGTGCATGTGTGGGAACTGAACAGGGAGCTATTTGTGTAGTTCATGAATGGCAGGAAATGATGTCAGCGCTTTGCTGCCGTCCTTTGTATGTGAATCAGTGAGCTCGAGTGGACAGCCAAGCGTGTGTGTGTGTTTGTACTTGAGACACGCAGGACAAACCAGTGATACGTCTTTAAATACCCAGATATTTTTAGACCGATGGATACAGCAGAGGAAATGTAGGGTTATTTTTCCGCAAAGGCTTCACACAATCGGAATGCCAAGTGGAATAAACACTGAGCACATTGATAAAAAGTCAGTGCCAGCTTGTGTTGAAACTTCGCCGCACAGTCGTCTTGGAACTGAAGAAGCAGGAGCTGCCGTGGAGTCACTGCCTGACATAACTTCCCCTGACCCTGCCTCCACGTGTCTGTTTGTTTTTGTCTGTGCTGTTAGACGCCGGTGATTGGTCGGCGTTATGACGACCTGCAGCGTTCCCCAGGCCAAGATGTGAAGAGCAGGACGACCGCAGTGACCCGCAGCACCTCGTCTACCTCCTCGGGATCCACTTCCAACAACGTCCTGGTGCCGGTCAGCTGGAAGAGGCCTCAGTCTTCACAGGTGAGGAGTTCTTCCTGTTTCTTTGGAGAACTATGTTCATAAAGTGAAAATGTTTCAGAGGTGCATTTGATGCCCATTTAACACATTATTTCCCCATTTTCACACGAAATTTAAATGCCATCTATATCTGGATTTGTTACAAAAACACATGTTGAATGCATTCATGCAGAAAGTATTGCAATTGGAATCGGCTGAGACAGCTAACTTCTGGCTCAGCCTTCTGCTAATTTGATTTGGGATAAAAGTGTTATGTGGTTTCAGTGAAATTGAATTGTGACATCCGAGTTTTGCTCACAATGTTTCCATTTCCTCTCGCCCTCTGCAGAAAAGAACACGTGAAAAGCTGGTGAATGTTTTGTCTTTGTGTGGACAAGAAGTGGGGCTCACAAAAAACCCTTCGGTAAGACGCGCCACGTAATCGCAGTGAGATGAAACTTTTTGAGCGTCATTGCATCGGAAAATGGCCCTTATCATGTTTTTTCTCTTTGTTTCTCTGTATAGGTGATCTTCTCCAGCTGTGGGGAGCTGGACCTCATGGAGCACCAGCCCAGCCTGGTGTCCTCCGATGAAGGGACCCGGGAGCCGGACAACATGGACGACACCACCTCGGAGCAGCAGTTCAGAGTCTTCAGGGACTTTGACTTCCTTGATGTGGAGCTTGAGGACGGAGAGGTGAGTCTTGGTACCTCGACAAGAACACGACTGAACATGAACAAGCTTCCTCTCACACATTTTCGACCACAGTATTTTCCTCCAAAGAGTACTCTCATACTGTGTCGGCTCAGGTCTGCCTGCTCTGTGTAACAGGGTTTCTTTTCTCTGTTCTCCCTGCTGCTATCTAGGAGCTACAGGTAAGTTTAGTCATGTCACATTTGTTCTTGCTGTGTTCTTAAAAGGCATGTTTGCTAATTTAGTGAAATGCCACACTGGTAAAGAGTAGCAAATGTGTTTTGCATGATGACAGATTGTGCCATGTTACTGAAGTGCAAAATATTAATTCACTAAACTCATAAAGGATAACTAAGCATAATTTACACATTAAAGTGTGTTTACAGGTCCTCGAGTGCTACTGCATGTTTGAAAAATAGTACCATAAAGTCTTTTTAGCCACTGGAGGAAGCTGAGCATGAACACACAAACTGCCTCCAGTGATGTCACTCAGTGCTAAGTTGCATTGTGGGTAAGTGTTCATAGATATAGGAGTGCAATGCTAGACCAGCGGACTGCTTTTCAAACCCTAGTGCCTTCATTACCCACAATGCAACTAAGCCACCAGGTGACATCACTGGAGGCAATTTATCATGTTGACTGCAGCTTCCTTTTCACACGTGCAGCAGTAAGTCTAATGATCACCAGTGAAATGCATGTCAGTATAAGTTATATTGAACGTGGATTACTGAAAACAACAGAAAAACAGTCTGTTTTCCTTTTTAATGAGAGAAAACAAGTATAAGTTATGATATTTTACACACTTATCCCCTTTGAAACCATTACATACTCGTAGGCTTTTATACACGTGTATGTTTTGAGTGGCTGAATTTTCACTGATGCTGATTTTGCAACATAATTGCACATTACAATAACAGTCTGTACAAATTGAGCATCGGAATATAGCATCTGTTTTCACTTCGCCAGTATTTTTTTTACCTTCCTTTCAAAAAACTTTGGGAATCTGAGCAACATGATGAGATTTTAAACATTACTCAGTCGTATGTCTAAACTACACCTGGGATCATATCTCCATCTAGAGACACAGTAGAAGAAGCTGTTTATTTTCTGCTTTTCTCGTAAACATCACACTGAAATCATTGTGCAGTCCAAACAGCAAATTATACAAAAAACATTTTCAAGCTCCACGTTCATGTAGTGAACATTTTTGTTGGTTGACATTGAGGAGAAGATATCAAACTTTGATCCAGTCACTTCTGTCAGATTACACCAAGACCCAGATATTAAAGCTGTACACGGTGTTGTTCTCATTTTTACGGTCATTGTTAACTGGTGACATTTAACAACACTCATGTCACATTGATCCGTTATGAACATCTCTTTCTTTAACTGAAGTAGCCATCTGATGCTGTAGAAGTAACTGTGTGTCTGTGTATCCTGGAACAGGACAGTCTCAGCTGTTCTCTCTGTCCCTGCTGAAATTTGACACAGACTGAAAAAACTGCAGTGGTCAGAGAAAGTGGCTCACAGGCAGTTTTATAAGTGACACTTCAAAAAGTAGAACTAGCCTGAGAAGGTGTGAGGAAAGTTTTCTTATCACAGACAACGTATTTCATCTAAAATATAGAGTGGTTTCCTTTTAAAAAGAATCTGATGGACCAAAGTCAACGTCTGTGCTTTCTGTCAGTGTAGTATTAATGTTATCACCACAGGAAGTCATCCTTATTTTATCTGTGGATGTGGAGCTTCAGTGGAATGTGGAGGTTGGCCGACATCTCCACTCATGTCCTGTTGAAGAGTCAGTACAAGAAGCAGCCAGACTCTGGGGGAAAAAACCTGTAAATATTTAAAGTCTGACAATATCAAGGTGTTCTCAAACCCAGACTTCTCTGCCAGTTTCACCAGCGTCTTGGGTATTCTAGTAGTGGTTTGAGGAAACTCTCTATGTGAAGATACACTGTGAAGGGCTCGCAACACAGTGTCAAACTCCATTCTTAGCTATGAGGGGGGAAAACTCCTCCTCCCCTCCCCGAGCTTCTACAGCATGAGTGTGTGGACGTGTGTGTACAGTATGTGTGTGTGCATGCGTTTGTGTTAGATTAGAGTTTGTTCTGTACTTCTTGCTACCTGGTAACTCAAGGCCGTGCTCTGTTTGCAGGGAGAGACTATGGACAACTTCAACTGGGGCGTACGCAGACGCTCCATGGACAGTCTGGACCAGAGCGACCTGCAGCCCCTGGAGGAGAGTCAGCTGTCCAGCAGCATGCCCAGCCTCAGCAAGATCACCCATGAAGACTCAGACGAGTCGTCCGAGGAAGATTCTCTCACTGCCAGCCAGATACTCTCCCACTCACAGCTTGTAAGTTCACCTTTGTTTGTGTGCCAGCAAATGAGCATCGACATGAAGGGAACATGTGGCTGGTGAAGCCCACAAGCATCAGATAATTATCCTCATCACAGGTTGTCTGCAGGCCTTGGAAAAGTCTTTAAAAGCATCAATCAAAAAAGGCTCAGAAGGTATTGAAAAATCTTAAATTAATCTTCTGTAGGGTGAGGAATGCTAACAGCTGTTCATGCACAATTGCAAGCACTATTCCTTCTGTTAGCTACAGTAGCCAGGAAGCTGCTTGTCTCTGTAGGGGGACTTAAAATCACCCATCCAATTTCTGCAACTTATTTGAGTCCACGTCATGTTAATTTGAAAGTGTTTTCTTGTAAACAAAGTTCCTGTTTGTCACCCTCAAAATGCATTGTGTGTATTTGGATTCTGTTTGATAGAAAAGGCTTAAATTAACTTGACCCACTACCCTGACAAAACTATCAAAACCCAGTGAGCAACTGAAATGTATTTAGGGCGTTCACCCTGTTGTCTCATGAGCTCTCCTCTTGTGCCACCCTCAGGTTATTTTCAACTTTGCACGCAAGATAATGACGTTTTCTGAGCACATCCATGCTCCCAAGGAGATAATGCATGTGATTTTAATGATTATGTTGCTTTTCCTCTTGGGTCAACCTCAAGCTCCAAATGTTTTCTTTTAAATCTCCCACCAACACAAATTGTAGGCTGTAATGAACACTGCTGTGTCTGAGACCTGAGCAGAAAGTTTTGCATCATCATTTGTCTTGTTTGCGTCATCTTTCTGTTACTCCATGACTACTCGTCCTCACGCAGTGTGTGAGGAAAGTGTGGTGGCAGATGGAAAGCCCATGTGCCCATGCAGCTGTCACCCACTCCCCTCTCGCTCCTGATTTGACAGCCACTCTGCCACCGTCAGTGCTTACAGGCAGTTCAGGAATGTTGCAGATTTGTCAGTGTCAAAACTTTTCAATCCAGTGTCTTGAGCTCAGCTTTTTTTTTTTTTTCTCTCAATAATCCTGAAAAGCTTGATTGATTGAAATGACACGTTCTTTCTCGAGAAGATACCAACAACTTTGACTTTTGTCTCTTTGCAGACTGCCAACCTCTCTCCAACGGCAGAGATGAGGATGGACTCTCCCTCCGCCTTTTACGATACAACTTCGGCCGAGTCAACTCCTCTGAACACCAAAAATCCTAGTTTCGAGGTCCAACTGCCAGAGGACTCGAAGCAGCGGGTGAATAAGGGCTTCAGAGTGTCTGAGATTCTGGGAACTACTAATAACTATCGCAATTCCATCCTAGAGTTCTTTACTAATTTTGCCAAATAGGAGCTGTTCTGCTGCATCTTCTCTTGTGAAATGTCATGAATGCTTTATGTGCTTTGGGTTCAGTCTATGTTAAGTTTTTTGGGGTTTCTACTTTTCCTCTCTTCAGAGTAGAGCATGAGGAGGGTCCTTTCTTGATATTTCAGTAGCTGCATGCCAAAGTTGAATGAGCAAAAACACTGCAAGCAGCCAATCAATAACGCTTTGGGCTCGTTTGTGCCTTATTTTAATTGTGGCAGAGGTTGTCTGGGGATGTTAGGGGGGTCGTAGCCAGCAATAGATTAAAAAAAATATATATATATATATATCTTCCTTTCTGTGTCTGTCTGTTTAAGGCAATGTGTATACCTACTGCTTCTGTGTGGGTGGCTCTAAGCAACAACTAAAAATCTCTTGGCATGTGGGAGGTCAAGAAAAGGTTTACACATTGCCTGCCCCAAAACATGAGTGTGCAGGGCCACGACGCCGGCTGCATTATTAATTATTTTATAATCAATTTAATTGGCGCAATTCATGCAAACCAAATTTACCAAATGAAAGAAAACACGACAAGGAGTGTCCGTAGGGTCCCGAGCCAAGGTTAGTGTATCCATTTTACCCACACGATTACCTATGTAATGATTCAGTTTAACAGAGGAAACACATTCGCGTTGATAATAACCTTTTACTGCATGTTGCCGCAGTATTTGCTCATGATTCTGGTCATTTTTTTCCAACAGCTGAGAAAGTATGTGTCCCCCTCGCTCTCTTTTAGCATGAGGTGTCCCAAGACGATGAAGACACCAATGTCCATGAGGAAGACATCTGTCTCTCCATCACTGAGCTGCCTCCGGAGTTTCAGTGTGGTGACAGTCTGACGATAGACGTGGTTCACATTGACTGTCAAGGAGAGCTGGACATTGACGGCTGCTTACCGAGGTACCTCCTCGGATAAAAACACTGGATAAAAATGCTACTTCTGAAACAGTTTCTCTCTCGATAACAAGTCACAGTTGACAGTGTTAACAACGTGGCTTTCTTCATCCGCTCAGTCTCGCTGAGGAGGAGAGAGACGACATGCTGGAGTCCCGTTCCTCGCCGCCGCCGTCACCCTTCTTCTCCGCCATCCTGGCAGCTTTCCAACCAGCAGTGTGCGACGACGCGGAGGAGGCGTGGCGAAGCCACATCAACCAGCTTGTTTCTGACTCTGATGGCTCCTGCGCAGTCTACACTTTCCATGTGTTTTCTTCACTATTTCAGGTACTATAGTGGTGTGTCGTCGTCAACATACACCTGATTAAAGAAAAGGGGAGGTTCAAATAATGGTTGCCCACTGCTCCTCAGGGATGGATTAAATGTAGAGAGCATTGAGTATGATTGTAAAAGACAAATGCAGATTCTTCTCCGGTGTGCCTGATCCAACTGAATAACTAAAGTGAAAGGGTAACAGGATTAGTTATCTGGCTGATTAACCTTTGGAGAAGAGGTCTGATTAATGACAAAAAGAGGGCACTGTAGATGCTCTCAGCTTGAAAATCTTCAGAGATTCGTTAAACAGATGTTGTCCACTTCGCTGACCAAAGCTGACAGGGAAACACAAAAAATGAACAGATTGTAAGAAGCTTATATGATATAATGTAGGAGTGACATTGACAGTATCACAGCCAGATTTCTGTTTGCCTTGCAGAGTATTCAGACCAAATTTTGTTCCCTGACCTGTGACGCTGTGAGTTACCTCGGGGACAGCCTGAGAGGATTAGGATCAAAGCTTCTGAGGTCGTCTCATATGCTGACATCATGCTCGGAGTGCCCGACGCTATTCATTGATGCAGACACAGTGAGTGACCTCGGAGTTCCCTGTTTCTGATGTGTTTTCAACGAGTGGTAGTTGAACAAATTCAACATCAAAACTCTTTTTCTCACAGATTATGTCTTACGGGCTGCTGGAAAAAATGAAATTCAGCGTGTTGGAACTTCAAGAGTATCTTGATACTTACAACAACAGAAAGGAGGCGGCTCTCTGTGTAAGGACATCAGACAATGTGCTTTCCAGTTGGAGGATCACCTGTATGTTGACGTCAAGTTGCTTAAATTGTTTTTATGCTGTGTCCGTCACCCACAGTGGTTGAGCAACTGTAAGGCCACCTTTCCCAGAAGTCCTGGCGGCACCGTGATAACAAGTCAACCAGCGGAGCATGAAGAAAAGGTAAAGCCTTATTTTTTTTTTTAGGAATTTGAGCAACAACTCTGACATGCTGTCGTATCTATTGAATGATAATGTACATTTCTGTTCTGCTATTTTATGTGGTTTAGTTTAATGCGTTCAGCCAGTATGCAACCTAGAGAAGAAAATAGTTGTGAAAATATGAAAGATTCCACCTCGACTGACCTTTCACACTGTACTTTCTGCATTACGATTACTGTGTGGTACTGTAGCTCTGTGAGTGTTACCTCTAATTCTCTCGCACTGTGTAAATGTCAAGTTACTGACAACCTTAAGTCGCCGCACGTCACGTTGATAACCTCATTCCAGTGTGCATTGTTATTATTTTCAGCTCTGCTGAGCATGGGAGCAAGTTTTCTTCAGTTGCATTTTTTAAATCCAAGCAGTAAATGGTTACGCTCACTTTATAGCCGAGGAAAGGAAACAGCAAAACGGAAAGTTTTGCTGTTAAAAGTTTGTAATTATATAGCTAAGAGATTGCCACCAAAGTGAGTGCATTTGTGCTGATTGACAGGCAAAATTGTGCTTGGCTTGTTTCACTTGGCTTTTTAATTAAAGGGGCCCTGTGGAGTTTTCCTGGAAACAAATTTAAAATGTCTTTTTAGTTCTCTCATCAAATGTTTTGTGTGCATTCTGAGCTCTAACGAATGTGTCGAGTGTGTATTTCCTCCCACATGAAGCATTTTCTTAGGAGTATAGTCATTTAATCCGGCCTTGTTTGCCTCCATGTTTACATGAACAAAGTCTTCTTCTTCCCTGTCGTTGACACCATTTGTAGGACGATGTATCCTGTCAACCGCCGGTGTGTGTGCACATGTATGTTCTCCTTGGTCGTGCACAAGATAAGAGAAAAACAGGGACCCACTCCATATTGCTGCTAGAGGTCAAAAACTCCACAGGGCACATTTAATTCATGGCGACTTCCAGACCCCCTTTGAATTCTAATTTACACATACATCAACCCTCACTTTTTATCCCTCTCTGCATGCCAATAAAATGACCTGTGCTAATACTTTTCCACCCCTCTTAACTGAAAAACCATGAGGAATTGCATGCCCTTCCGTTGATTCTCTGTTTTCCTTACTTCTTCTCTGTCCTGTAACATGCTTGCTTTGTAGCAAATGGAATCTCTGGCTGTAAGTTGGAAAGACTTGTTCCTCTTTGTTGTTTGAAATGGTCTTTTTTTCTGCTTCTGAAACCACATTTTAGACTTACTGCAATCCCATTTTCAGCACTTGTAAAGTGGCATTCAGTTTGACATCTATTTACAAGTAGTTCTACTGTAGTTACATGTGAGTTTAGTGTCCACCAGATGCAGAACTGAGACGCCCTGATAAAGTATAAAGTAATATAGGAGTAGAAAGAGAAACCCACCCCAAAGACACCTTTTGCTCACAACCACTTTTCTGTCTTTCAGCAACTGGAGCTCTGTCAAAGACTCTACAAACTCCACTTTCAGCTGCTGCTGCTCTTTCAGTCCTACTGTAAGCTGATTGAACAGGTCCATGCAATAAGCTCCATTCCCGAGGTAGGTACATAATGCATTTGCTTGTTTTCTCTTTTTGGAACCATGACACCTGCCATCTAATATGAATCTCTCACTCTCAACCTTTAGCTGACAAATATGTCCAGAGAGCTAAATGAGTTGAAGAGCAACCTGAGGGTAGCAGCAGCCTCCGTGACGAATGATGAGATCGCCGCCCGGGAAAGCTCCTGCTCTGAGCCCACCTTCAGCTCCTCTGAGGTCGCTGTCCAGGCCATCCTTGAATGTCTGAAGAACAACGAGTTTCTGACGGCCGTCCGCTACATTCGTGAGTGCAGGTGAGAAAAGAAAAAGGTTTACATTTCTGTACATGAAAAGGGCACACAAGAAATGTCCCCAGTCAAACAAATAACATTTTATTTATTTATTACAGAACTACTTGGCCGAGCGACATCTTTGGCAGCCCCTCTGAGGATGAGGTTCAGACCTTACTCAACATCTATTTCAGACATCAGACCTTGGGTCAGACGGGAACTTTTGCTCTCGTGGGCTCAAAACAGGACCTGACAGAAATCTCTGTCAAGCTGATGGAACTTAACGGGGAGATTCGGGACATGATCCGGCGAGCCCAAGGCTACCGAGCCATCACGGCTTTCCTCCCAGACTCCAGGGTCTCAGGCTCAACTCTTTGATGGCGGTCCAGCAGCCTGTGACATCAGCTCCCGCACAGCGCCCTGTTCCATGCCTCGGCTCCGGTCCTGTCTGGGGTTGCTGCTATCATCTCAGCGATTAACAAGTACTCCGTGCTCACTCCTGGGAATAACCAAGCCCTCTACATCTTTGTGCTCGGAGAATGTCAGAATGTCAGAGCTTCAGATGTGCAGCAATACTGTTGTTTTTTTAGAAACATGAGAGACTTTGCCGTCGCAAGGAAACTTAGGCTTTTATTGCACTAATAATAGAAAATTGTCACGAAGCAACCACTTGCTACTGAGGTCAACAACTTTCACAGAAACAAATGACATACCAAAGCTAAGTGATTCTCCTTCAGTTGTGTTGTTTTAATTGTTAAGGGAAAATGTGCAATCCTTCACAGAAGTGGAAGACTTTTACTGTATCCTGAAAGAATGTATTTGAATATCATAACATTAGAAACAAATTGTTAGGTCAGAAAAAGGGAGGCTTCATTACGCAGTGAAAGTAGTGAGTCTTTTTGTGTGTGTGCGTGTGTGTGTGTGTGTGTGTGTGTGTGTGTGTTTGTGGGGGCAGGGAGGGGGGTTTGCTTGAGTGTGTGATATAAAAACCAGACGACCGTCACAGATGGAATCAAGGATACTGACTTATATAAACTGTTCACATTTAACTACATTGACATGCTGCAAAACTACTGTCTCCCACACCTACACTACAAGCTGCTGTGGGTTACTTAAAACATCTTACTGTACCTGTTAACTGTGCAGCTTTTAGCATTTAGGTAAATTATTTATATTATTTGCAAGAGAAAAACGTGCTTTTATCAGACTAGATTTATAGAAAAACAAATATTTTATTTCATCTTTTAAACCTGCCAAGCTTGCAAATCCTATGTACTATAAAGTGTAATAGTAAAATTTATGAACAAATACAGAAACTATTTTAACTGAATAATTGTACAGTGCAATGGGGGCTTTGCGGAGACTCACACGATTGTATTTTTATGAACTTACAATTTGAGTTGCATGTAGAATGACAGAGATAGCTACATATTTGTAAAGCTTCCACGAGAACTGTTGTAGCCTCTCGCCTTGTAAATACTACTGCCTTTGCAATGTACTGTACTTCTTTGGTGTCCTGTACATTTATGTAACAAGAAAAATAAAACTTACATTTGTAAAATGTGGTTTCATTTGGTGATTTTTGGGGTGTTATTATAATTATAATTATTATTTAAAATCTGATCTTTCAATAGCTTCCAGGCCCTTTAACCTAGTGACTTAAATTCAGTACACACATGTCTTCCTATACTGGTTGAATCTCTTTATATTCTATATATTTTAGTGGAACTTCTGTGAAACTTGACACCCATATAGAAAGAAGGAATGGCATCTGCCTCTGCCAAACCACACTTAATTGAAAAGCATTGTTTAACAGCCAGAAAGGTCTGCTGAAAGGCTAAACTTGGGGATGAAAATGCACCATAACTTTCAAGCCTGTTAACCTGTTTTGATTGAACAATCGCGATATCTTCGTGCATAATCACCACCTACTGTTTACAGTGTCACCCAAATGTTCATGTGATAATGGTGCGTTCCATTGCAAGTCGGAAGTCGGGTCGAGTCGGTGTGTCCTACTTCCAATCTCAAAGCATTGAAAAAAAAAGAGAGACAGGACAAGACGCCTCCTAATGCATATTCCCAAAGACGTCTATTGAGTATGATAACTGAATAAAAGTTCAAGTGACAGAACTTATCCTCGTTTGCAGGACCAATAAAGGAATTCTGATTCTGAGTCAATCTCAGTCCATGGGAATTGCATGAGGTGGTCAGTGATGTAATATTCTGATCATAAATAAGAGCATGCTTCTAATATTTTATCACATTATGTTTATGTTGGGACCGTCACATGGTTCTGACATGAAAGCAGCCGAAATTGCACTAAAGGAAAGTGCATCGACCCTAATGTCCAGTAGGTGGCGCCTGATCCACACAGTCCCCCCAGGTTTGACAAGTCCCATCTCCCATTGTCTGAGAGCGCACCTGAATGCATCAATTTCACCCAACATTGATGTGCAATAAAAAACGTATTTTCCATAAGTGGTCCAAGATTCATATACCTGAACTAAGTACTTGCTAGACTACTTACATGCATAATATGAGGTACATTTACTGTGTACTTTTAGAGTAATAGTGCGTCAAAATCCTTAACAGAGAACAAGATTACATATATTTCGCCCAACTTTGATGTAGAATAAAAAACGCATTTTCCACAAGTACTCCAAGATTCATACACTACTGAACTTAGTACTTCCTAGACTAGTCGCATGCATAATATGAAATACTTTTACTTCTGTGCACTTTTCGAGTAATATTTTATCAAAATAATAATAATACATTTTTACTACTTATGTAAAGTACGTTTTTTTTATTCCACATCGAAGTTAGGCGAAATATACTTATTCTTTTTATATTCTATTTGGCACAGGATTAGTCAAACAATTCACAGTAAAAGGAAATACAAGTTCAGCAGTATATTAACGACTTGGAAAATACATGTTTTCTTCCACGTCAAAGTTGGACGAAGATGATTATTTTTGTACTCTGGTAAGGATTTTGATAAAGTATAACTCAAACTACGCAGTAAAACGTACTTCATATTATGAATATAAGTAGTCCAGGAAGTACTTAGTTCAGCGGTATATGAATCTTGGACTACATATTGAAAATGTGTTTTTTTATTCCACATCAGAGCCTGGCGAAATATACTTAATCTTGTTCTTTGTTAAGGATTTTGACAAAGTATTTCTCGAAAAGTACACGGTAAACACGGTTATGCATGCAAGTAGTCTAGGAAGTACATAGTTCACTAGTGTATGAATCTTGGACTACCTATGGAAATAATGTTCTCTCTCTCTCTCTCTCTCTCTCTCTCTCTCTCTCTCTCTCTCTCTCTCTCAACGTCCTTTACTTTGAAATCCGGAAGGATACCTACGTGATACCTTCAGTTTATTACCGGGGACAACATAATGTATCGTATGTTTTATTACGATGACCGCAAATGGCAGTGCATTTGCGCACTGAAAAAAAGGTGCGGCTGATTTGACCCAGAGTGATAGATTTGACCAAGCAAACGCGAACCACGGCTGGTTACTTACAACAGGACTCTTATTTTGAAGTCGTGCTGGGTTTCCGCTACAAGGCGCGCGAGGTTTGTTTTCGTCGCAGGGCTGAAGTAGAGTTAGCTAGTTAGCAACTTAGTTCAGTCGTAGTTATACACAGTTTATGTTGTTGTTTATCATTAACGTCGTTAGCAAGAGTTTCATCACGACATGACACTACACGTCTACACTCTCGCACGCCGCCATGGTAAATCATAGTTATCTTTGTGTTGCAGTCAGTGACAGTTAATCGGAATTGATGTGTTTTCTAAACGTTGTCAACTCTAACTGTGAATTTGAACGTTAGCTAAAGATGCCATCTCGACAATTCGTCAAAAGCAGTGTAACTATCACGCTATCTAACCTTCACATAAGCTAATGTAGCCGCTAGCTACAAAACCTGTGGTCGGAAGTGGCAGTAGGGTGGCTGAGGAATGATGTGTCATAATCAGTCGTCTTAAGGCTCACTAGCTTCGACAAATCTCAGCTCCTTATATGAAGTCATAACAAAATAGGAAATGTTGTCTTCTCAGGTGTGCCACACAGCAAACTTTAGGGTTTACACAAGTCGTTTTGGATGGATTTGCCCTCCCAAAACATGTACGACACATTCAAAGATGACATCTGGAAAGGTAAGATGAACATTATAAGGTGCACAAATATTGTTAATGTTGTAGGACTTTTGGAATAGATTATTTTGTGTCCAGCTTCTTGAGCTCAGAACCAGTAGTCTACAAAGAAAACACAATTGTCTGTATGTTGGAGGTTGTGCACACATTACTGATCTACAAATCGTTTTTCATGTCCCGATTTAGAGCTGGGGCCACTGGACCCTGACTGGTTTGAGAGGCTGACAGCTCAAACTTTAAGCAGTGAGGGAAATGTCTTTGATCAAGATGAGCTGTGTGCTAACCAAGAGGGGAATTTCAAAGCACCTTTTGACAAAAGCGCAGCGGAGAGTCAGCTGTTTTCAACCCCCAAAGTCTTCAGACACAGTCGAGTTGGGTCACCTGAAACTGAGGATGAAAATTCGTTCACTGCTGGACATGGTAAAGTTTGATTAAAGCTTGAGTGTTAATGTGTTTATGTAGTCATATAAGCTAATGAAAGTGTATGTTCATTGTTGTAAAAAATGTTAACCTTCTCATATCTCAATTCTCTGTGGCACATCCTAGAAAAAGAAACATTGCCATGGACAGCAACACAGAGTCCGTGTTTGTTTGGGATGTCAAAAGAAGGGTGAGTGCAACTCTAAAACTATCTACACTGGTTTTTTAAAAGAGAAATTATAATTTTTTTTTATATTCCAAATTCATTTTTTGCACGTTTTTTGTCATCAGTAGGAATAGTGTTTGTTATTAGGCATCGCAAAAAGCTTCTCAGTTAAAGCAGCAACAACAACAAAAACACTCAGTTTCAATATAATCTTGATGTTTATAACTATGCCTTGAAAAGAGACTAATAGGTTCACAGCTAAAATCTATTCCCATACATTAATTTGGAGCTATTTAAAGTTAATTTTGTAGTTATTTGTGTTGTCCCAGCAGGTGACAGTTTTGATGTCTCTCTTGTTCTTTTTTAGCTTCCAAGGTGCAAAACATGGAAGTGTCCAGCATCAGAATGAGGACAGTTTTGGTGAGCTGCAAAATATTTTATCTGTTTAAATTATATTTTTAAGAAATAATTTATCCTCACTGGTTTATTTGTTTGTTTGCTGTTGTTATCTGTACAGATCTGCTTGGTAGCCCACAAAGATCCCCAGTAAGTATATTAAAGCGCAACAGTTTATGATATTTTTCTGTCTGAAGATTCCAGTATTTGAATGTGAGGCAATGGATGATATTTTATTTTTGAATGAAACAGGTCAGCCATGCTAAGCATATATCTGAAAGTCTCGGCGCACAGATTCATCCTGATATCTCGTGGACCAGTTCTCTGAATACTCCACCTGCAATACCATCCACTCTGATTTTAAGTAAGTGAATGACACAGTTGGTTGTTTGTGAAAATTATATATGTGATTTGTTAAATAATGAGTGTGTCCTCTCAATTTTTATAGCTAAACCTGATGAGAGTCCCTGCCCACTGAGTGTGTCTGCAGATGTGCAGAATGTTGTCGTGAGTACTCTGAGAAAAGGGTTTTGTATTTTTCTAAATAATATAGTAGATGCAACAGACTTGTAAGTAGTTGTTGACCAGGCAGCATTCTTTGGTTTTTACACTAAAAATGCCTTTGACAGGTTTTTTTACATCCTTGTGTTATAAGCAATGCACATAGATGTAAAGAGTAAATTGTGCAGATCAAGGCACATCTGAAGCATGTGAATCAGAGTAGCTGTAGACATCATGTAGTAGATCAGGGATGAGGTTTCAAAGTGTCATCCAAAGGGGGAGGATTTAGATCTTGTTCCCAGTTTACATTTCCTTCTGGTGTACAGCAGTGGAAGTGTGCCATTACAGTAAACATAACATGAAACTCTTTTTCTGTCCTATCTTTCTTAGTTGGTTCGGAAGCTTTTTCCTTCTCTTTCAAATGCATCCAGAGTTGGAGCGGTGTCACCCAAACGTAGTGACATGTCAACTGCTCACAAAGGTACTGTGTTTTTTCCTTAACAGTTTTTACAGATTTTACAGTAGCTATGAATCTGAATTACACAATATGCATTCAAATAGATGTACATTTTATTGCACAAGGTTTTGGGTTGATAATGCAAAATACTGATTGCTTGTCTGTAATCAACAGGTGTTGTGTCCCCTGTGGCCGGTCAGAATCCAGAGTCCCTCGTCTCACCCCAGAGTTCTCTGAATCAAATTGAGGGAGTTTGGAGACCAAAGCTACCAGATGCTATAGAAGAGGGAGAAATTCGCAGCACCGTAGCAAGTGTTCTTGATGGAGCTGAAGATGTTCTCTCTATATTTTTCACCAACAGCAGTTCAACACTGAGAAAAGTGAAAACCGATAGAATCAAAAGAAAGCAAATAATACCCACAAAAGAACACGGATCCAGCTCTGCGGACATCTCAGCAATAAACAACGCTGCGTCCAGTGAACAGAAAACATCTGATCAGGACTCTGGCAGACATCTCTCACCTCCACCCGTGAAAACGGGAGATGTGGGAAACACCCAGTGGTCTCCATTGAGTTTTTCTGATATTCCTCCTTGTACTGCGGATTCCTCTTGCCCTGATAATGGTCCTGCTATTCATGTGGAAAACAGTATTTCAACAGAGCAACTGCAGCGTGACTTTGATTCTGGGCAACAAAGAAGGCCACATATGAAAATCACAGACTCTGGATTTACTAAGAAAAAGAGGAAATTTGTTTATACTATTAAGACTTCAAAACTGCAAGTTCAAGGAATAGAAAAACAGTCTCAGAAGATGGACTCGTCACCTGGGATTCCAGATTCAGGTAAAACTTGATATGCATGCAAAGTGTAACATTTCTACAATATCTAATGTTTTAACATGACCCTTTTCTGCAACAACTGTAATTTTTATTTTTTCATCATCATGCTTTATTCCAGGTCAAAACATGATTATGAAGCAGGTGGTGAGGGCCCCAGATGAAGAAGAGTGTTGCAGCATCAACAAGAATGAGATGCAAAAACAGGGAAATCTGACTGAAGAAAATCTACCTCCCTCTGTACAAGCAAAACTCCAGGACCTTGACATATCGCAGCTTTCCAGAGATTTTGCACAAGACTTCAGTCAAATGCCAGAGCCGGTTACACTGAGTCGAGTGGCAAAGGATACTCCTCGAAATGGCTTCTCTCCATCAGCTTGCCTGTCAGCCATGAAACAAGCTAATCAGAAAGCAGGGCAAGCAAATCTTGCCCATGACTATGGTGATGTCAGTAACAGAAGATCTGTTGCTACGACTAATCAAAATTACTCCATCAATGAAGGCACAATAGGTGACAGTGGATTCCAGTCTGCTGTAGCAGATACCATTCATGTGACTGCATCATCCTTCGCTGTTCCCAACTCGGAGAACAATGGGCACAGTCAGCAATGGACAGGCTGTAAAACTCATATCCAAAGGAGTACTTTTACATCTACAAGTAAAGGAAGCAGAAAAACACAATTGGATGATGATTTACAAGAAGCTGGAACTGATGCCGATATGCCCAGCAGGATAGAGGGAAGCAAGACACTTGACCCTGGCAGAGAGAGTGAGTTGCACATGGAGAGTACATCAAATCGACTATCGAGCAGTGCAAAAGGAACTGTTGATAACACTAATTGCATTCCACTTTATGGTCAACTTCATGGCAGTCTGCCAAAGAAAACAACAGTTTCTCTGTCTACCGTCAATGCATCAGGATTTAAAACCGCTTCAAATAAGGGCATAGAGATCTCCTCAGCCAACCTGGAGAGAGCCAAGCATCTTTTTGAGGAGACGGAAGGGGAAAGGATTTTAAGTGATCAGCACATCAGATGTCCCCATGACACTATACATGAACTTGGCATTAATCATGGATCAGTCAAAGACGCAACCTTCAACTCAAACCAGCCTCCCTCTTCAAATGAAAAAAGCGTGGACAGCAGTTGCCAGTTAACAGCTTCACAGAAAGCTGATGTGACGGAGCTGTGCACTCTCCTGGAAGAAGCCGATAGCCAGTTTGAGTTTACACAGTTTAAAACAGGAGAGCTAAAACAGGATAATGTCACATCCCACCAAAAGGTTGACAAGGAACTTGACCCTGATTTTCTCACAGGTATAGATTTTGATGACAGTTTCAATTCAGATCTTGAAAAGCACCTGAGAGTGCATGACAAAATGACAAAAGTTTCAGATGGTGAAACATCCACTGCCACAAGTAAATCCACAGGTTTGTCCTTGTCAAATGAAATGAAAAAAGAAAATTCCTCAGCTGAAGATGCGTCTTCCTCTTCAAAGCAGATCTCTGAAGGCAGTTTGAGTGTAATGTCAGACGAAAACAAAAATCTTTACAGAGCTGGCCACACTGAAACAAGCAAGCTGGAGAAAAATAATTATTTGATGCTTGGTGTGGGATTTAAGACTGCAGGAGGAAATGTTTTGAGGGTTTCAAAGAAGTGTCTGAGCAAAGCGAAAGCTTTGTTTGCAGATTTAGAGGAGAATCTAATGATAAATGAAAAATTCCCAGACAAGCAAAGTAGTGAAACTAATGCTAAAACAGAGCGCAACTGCAAAATGGACAAACACACTGCTAGTGTTTTGTCTCATAAACAAGATGGAGGACATATAACCTGCTCAGACAGACAGGTCACTGGCATTAGAGATGAAGATGCTACAGAATGTCCAAACAACAGCAAAGTGGACACAGCCAAGTGTCAAAGTGGTTTCCAGATGGCCAGCGGGAAAGGGATTTCTATTTCAACAAAAGCCATTCAAGAGGCCAATGCTTTCTTCAAAGACTGTGACGTGATGGATACTAGCGCTGGCGTGTCCGTACAACATAGAAAAGGCACAGAACCTTTGTCTGGAGTCGGTGTTAGCGTCAGTCATAAGAAAAACCTCCAGAAATTTAAAAATGTTCAAGGGATGAAAGCAAACTTTTCTAAAGAACCAATCAATGAAGTTGAAGATGTGAATGCAGGGCCAACTGCACGTCACACAGACGTTGAACAACATAAAGTGGAGATTCACAATTTTGGTTTGAAGAGTACAGTGGCTTTAACGAGCGCAGCTTCTTTCCATGGAAACCCATCTTCGACTGCAAAGGGACTTTCATCTCTCTCTTTTAAAACATCAAAGAATGTTGGCTCTTCTGTCGTCAATGAATTGAGTGCCAGTGTTGGATTTAGTACAGCCCGTGGGGAGAAAGTATTGGTTTCAGCTGATGCGCTGAAGAAAGCAGAGTGTCTTTTGAATGATATCGATACACTTCAGGACACAAACACTCAACGGAAACAAAAGGATGGTGCTTTGGAAACAGGTCACCGTGTCAATCAAATTCAGGGTTCACCTCCCAAAAATGGTGGATTTCAGACAGCTAGTGGCAAAGGATTCACTATTTCATCCACAGCTCTCAAAAGAGCAAAAATTATGTTGAGTGAATGTGGTGAAGTTGATGATAAAATAGGTGTAAAACCATCACATTCCGGGATGCCAGTTCCCGGTCCAACACCCAGGAATTGTGGATTTCTTGCAGCCAGCGGTAAACCAGTGGCATTTTCATCTGAGGCCCTTGAGAAGGCAAAAGCGCTCTTCGGTGACATCAATTCCAGTGCAGAGACCCCAGCTGTTTCACATACAAGGAACAGTGAAAAGAGACAAGACAAGGATAAACATATGGAGAAAATACATTCTGGTTTCTCAAACGCAGGGGGAACAAAAGTGCATATTTCGCTCGATTCTACCAATGCAGCAGCTTTACATGGCAATCCACCTTTAATTTCAATGCACCCTCCATTGTGCCAAACATCAAAAAACAGTAGTTGCGCTGCAAACAGTGAATTGAGCAACATTGGTGGATTCTGTACAGCCAGCGGTAAAAAGGTGTCTATTTCAGATGATGCAATGACAAAAGCAAAGTCTTTGTTTAATGAAAATACAACAATTGAGGACACAAACAAACCTCTGAAACAGAAAGTAGACAGTTTGCCACAACAGAATGGTGGATTTCAGACAGCTAGTGGCAAAGGAGTTGTTGTTTCATCTGCAGCCCTAAAGAAAGCAAAAACTCTGCTTAGTGTATGTGAAGGAGTTGAGGATAACATTAGTGTACAACCAACATGCTCCAAGATGACAGTACCTGGTCCATCAGGTGGGAGTCATGGATTTGTTGCAGCCAGCGGTAAACCAGTGGCATTTTCATCTGAGGCCCTTGAGAAGGCAAAAGCGCTCTTTGGTGACATCAGTTCTAGTGCAGAGAGCCCAGATGTTTCAAACTTGAGGAATGGTGACAAGAAACAAGACGAGGCTGAAAACAAGGAAAAAATATATTGTGGTTTCTCGACTGCGGGGGGAGCCAAAGTCCATGTTTCACCAGGAAATCTGTTGAGAGCAAAGAACCTTTTGAAAGAATTTGATGGTTCTATTTCAGCAACAGCAATGCAAGAAGCAGATGCTCTCTTTATGGACGGTGACATTATGGACAGTAGAGACGGCATAACAGCCAGTGGGAAAAACGCATCTGTGTCGCATGACGCATTGACAAAAGCAAAGTCTCAGTTTAATGAAAATGCTACATTTGAGGAGACAAACAAATGGCTGACCCCAGAACTAAAAACTGTGCCATCACAGAATGGTGGATTTCAGACAGCCAGTGGCAAAGGAGTTGCTATTTCATCTGCAGCTCTCAAGAAAGCAAAAACTCTGTTCAGCGAATGTGAAGGAGTTCAGGATAAAATTGATGTAAAACCAACATGCTCCAAGATGCCAGTTCCTGGTCCAACACCCAGGAACCATGGATTTCTTGCAGCCAGCGGTAAGCCAGTGGCAATTTCAACTGAGGCCTTCGAGAAAGCAAAAGCGCTCTTCGATGACATCAGTTCCAGCGCAGAGATCCCAACTGTTTCACGAACAAGGAACAGTGAACAGAAAGACGCTCTAAATGATAAAGAAAAAACTCATTGTGGTTTCTCAACTGCAGGTGGAGCAAAAGTCTCTGTTTCACAGAAAAATCTGTTGAAAGCAAAGAACCTCTTGAACGACCTTGCCGATGAGGAGTGTCATGATTTAAGTCCACATGGCAGCCACAAATCAATTGTGAATGATGTGAGAAGAACTTCAAGTTTCCCCACAGCCAGTGACAAAGACATTCCTACGAAGGACAGTGCCCCCGAGGAAGTAACATTTTTATCCTCTTTGCAACAGTTTGACCCTGAAATTGAAACTTTTCAAAAATCCAGTGCACTTGGTAACATTTTAATCAAAGCCAAGGCACCTACAGATGCATCTAAGGTTAAAGAAGGAAACCTCCATGACAGCCCTCAAGCAGAAATGGCAATCATGTTGGACCGGGAAATAAATCAGACAAGCAGCAGTGAGGGCAAACAGACAGAAGAGTCTTCAGTTCTGTACTGTCACTCACTTAATCTCACTGGCTGCACTGAAACCCAGCGGAGGTTTCTTGCCCAGGAAGCTCTGGACTGCACCAAAGCATTGTTAGAGGATGAAAATCTATCTGAACAAAAACTCTCGATGACTTCAGTAAATGTGCCACTGCAAGATAACCCGAAATCCTTTGATGGATCTGTAGAGGAACAAAAAGGAAAGGGGAAAAGACTGGTAGAGGATCCAGATATGACCGGTTAGTGTCTATGTAATTATGTTACATTTACATACTATAATACTGTAAGTTTTTGTTGACGCTACACAAATTACCTCAATGTTTTCAGATCTTATTGAATCTGAGTTGTTTGAAGAATAGACTTATTTCACTGCACGACTTGCCACTTTGGCCACTGTTTGCCTTACTGTTTTAAAATATTCCAGGTCAGCCTCCCCTGAAGAGACGTTTGCTCGAAGAATTTGATAGGACTGTTGATGGTCCAAGAGGTTCAACGCTCGAGCCGCAAAAAAGCAGTCCAATTGGTAAATTACTCTAACAAATGATCTAAATAAATCCTATTTTGTCTTCTAAATTAAATAACTGCTGATCTGTATTTCTTTTCTTAATTAAGGTGTGATGAAAGACAGGAGAGTTTTCAAGTACAGTGGCTCTATGCATCCAAACATCACAAGGCCACACAGGTAGGTCACCTTTGAATCGTTGCACATGTTTTCAGGCAGCTGGCCGAGATAATCATCCCTCTGTGATGTCTGTCTACATCTTACAGGAGTGGAACAAACTATGTAGAAACCAGATTGCAAAAGACAACACCAACACAACACTCAACTCCAGGAGACAGCATATCAGCCCATTCCAAGATGTCCATGTTTGTTCCCCCGTTCCTCAAGAATGTAAAATCGGAGAGCCTCAGTCATACAGTGCTCAAGGACAATGTAAGAACACCTGCATTTGTTCCTCCATTCAAAAAACAAAGAACTATTGTCCAAGAGAGCACCTCTAAACCACAGGAGGAGGATAAACAGCACCATCTCTTTGTAATGCCCTTTAAGAACAACACTTATGTACCACCCACGAAGAACACACAACTGAGTGTAACTGACAATAAAAGCAAAGAAGACCTTCAGATGGTGACCTTGGCTGACACTACAAAAGATAACCTGATCGATAATCAAAGCCTGCCCGTTGGCTGTGAATCTGAGGAGTCTTCCACAGAGGCCTCACTCTTGGAGGACAAACTGCCCCAAAGCCAAGGTGCAGTAACATTTTTGGATGAAGTCAGTATCACTGTATTACTCTGCACAACTAAGGTTAAATAATGATGTGTTTACGGTCTACAGACATGTTCCAGAATCTTCATAACGTGGAGCTGGCACGAGATATGCAAGACATGAGGCTCAGGAAGAAGAAGCGCCAGACCATTCGGCCTTTGCCAGGCAGTTTGTTTCTAACCAAAACCTCCGGAGTGCCGAGGATCCGATTAAAGGCTGCAGTAAACAGGAAGCCCCCTGCTAGATACACCCAAAAACAGGCAAGGCTGGAACTGTTGTCAGTGTTTTTTCTCATATTTAGTTCAAACTGAAATCGGTGTCATGTAAACAGCTTTGTTGACATGTTCACATTCTTGTTTTTCCAGCTGTATAGCAGAGGACTTCATCAGCATGTGTGTGAGATCACCAGTGACACTGCAGAATGTTTTCGCTTCAGTTTAAAGCAGTTTGTCAAACAGGAGGCATTTATAGATGGAGGTGGTGTTCAGCTCGCTGATGGAGGATGGCTGATCCCCAGTAATGATGGCACTGCAGGGAAAGAAGAGTTTTACAGGTATTGAGTTTAAAGTGGGATTTGTCAAGTGAATCTCTCTGTTGTAGTGTTTGAGAGACCAGGTGTGTCTTGTTGTATGCAAATGCAGACTTCAGGCTCACTTTGATGATTGTCCTGTCTGTCCACAGTGCATTATGTGACACCCCCGGTGTGGATCCTAAACTCATCAGTGAGGAATGGGTGTACAATCACTACAGATGGATTGTATGGAAGCAGGCCGCCATGGAGAGATCATTTCCAGAAACAATGGGCAGCCTCTGTCTCACCCCAGAGCAGGTTCTCCTACAGCTGAAGTACAGGTACAAAAGATTATAGCTTATTATAGATCATTAACACATTGTCTACAGGGATTTTGTGTACGATTTCATGGCTTCTTGTAGCACAGAAAATGACATTTTACAAGCATTAAATAAAAAAAAAAATCACCAGATTAACAGGTTTTTATTTATATATAATTTTATTTTTTTTAAATCACCTGCCGCTATAACTCCCGGGAGAGTCAAAATGAGGATTGAAGTTGTCAAATGTAACTAATTGTAACTTGAGACTTTAAAACATTACCTGGGATGTGTAGATTAGTGCCTGAGTCACTAAGATTTAATCAGCTATGGTGCATGTTAAACATTGAAGACAAGAACTCCCATGATCCCACATTACCTGTTTGTGCTTAAAATATTTGAACATGAAATTAAAACTTTCATTGTTAGGTCTACCGTGAGAGGTATCTCACGGCAGACATAACAATGTACGTTTTAATTTCATGTTCAAATATTTTAAGCACTTTCTCTATTTCTTTATTTAAACACTTTCTCTCTAAGGTATTGATGATATTGTGTGTGTATTAGATACGATGTAGAGGTGGACCACAGCCGCAGGCCAGCTCTGAGAAAGATCATGGAAAAGGACGACACAGCGGCCAAAACCCTGGTCCTCTGTGTTTGCGGGGTCGTCTCCGGTGGTAACTCCACAAAAAGACAAAGTGGTGTTGAGACTCCAAGTGGCGACGCCAAGGTAGAAAACCAATCTGGGGTTGTTTGGCTGACAGATGGATGGTATGGCATTAAAACCCAGCTGGATGAACCTTTGACTGCCATGCTTCAAAAAGGTCGACTGGCTGTTGGTGGAAAGTTGATCATCAGTGGGGCTCAGCTGGTGGGATCACAAGATGCTTGCTCCCCTCTGGAGGCACCTGATTCCCTCATGTTAAAGGTACTTAGACAGGGAAGCTGCAAGTTATGCTATCTTTCCACAACCAAATAACAAGTTGGCTTATTAATTGTTTGTGTTTTAGATTTGCGCCAATAGCAGCAGACCTGCACGATGGGACGCCAAGCTGGGATTTCACAGAGATCCAAGGCCATTCTTGCTTCCTGTTTCCTCTTTGTACAGCAATGGAGGACCAGTGGGATGTGTGGACATTGTCATACTGAGAAGCTACCCCATACAGGTGCGTCCAGTCTTACCTTCATATAATTAAACAGTTTCTCCTAGGAATTAATATTTATATTAATATGCTTGCCTCATTTTCCAGTGGATGGAGAGGAAACCGGACGGAGGTGTTGTGTTTCGTTCTGTTCGTGCAGAGGAGAAGGAGGCGAGACGATACAACAGCCACAAGCAAAAAGCTATGGAGAGCCTGTTTGCCAAAGTTCAAGCTGAATTTGAAAAGGAGGAGAACGGTAGGAATCGTGATTGCAGCATGATGAAAAAAAGTACAGGTTAAAATGCGATAGGTGTTAATAAATTGTCTTCCCCAGGTAATAAGCAACCTCAGCGTAGGAGACGGACAATGAGTCGTCAGGATATTGCAGGTCTCCAGGATGGGGAGGAGCTTTATGAAGCAGTGGGGCATGACCCGTCTTACCTGGAGGTGAAATTTACTTCACAGATGATTGTCTTCATTTCTCCTTATGAATAGAGCTCTAATTGCACATCTGTTTTACTCTCATGTCCAAGGCTCATTTGAGCGAACAGCAGTTGCAGACTCTACATTCGTACAGGCGTTCTCTGATGGAGAAGAAGCAAGCTGAGCTGCAGGATCGCTACCGACGAGCTTTAGAAAGCGCAGAGGACCGCGAAGGTAGCTGTCCAAAGCGAGATGTGACACCTGTGTGGAGACTCTGCATTGCTGACACCACGGATCAACATGGCAGTGGTGCGTCTTCATTTTCATTCATTTCGGATGCATTATGGTTACTTTAATGTATGTACGATTGGGTATTCAGATGCTGATTCAACATTATGTTTTTGTTGTTTTAGTTTACCAGTTGAATCTTTGGCGACCTCCCTCGGATCTTCAGTCTTTGCTGAAGGAAGGCTGTCGATACAAAGTGTATAACCTCACGGCTTCTGAAGGAAAGAAACCTGTTGGCAGCACATCTGTTCAGCTTACTGGGACAAAGAAAACACAGTTTCAGGACCTACAGGTTGGAGTTCGAAACAAGGAACATGCTCAGTGTGCACATTCAACTGAACATATAGTATTCAAAAAGATGATTAAATAATTTATAATACTTGTGTTGTCTTTCAGGCTTCTCAGGAATGGTTATTAACACATTTTCAGCCGAGGTTCTCGACCCGTTTTGTGGATCTTCAAAACACAGACTTCCAGCCGCTGTGTGGAGAGGTTGATCTCACAGGATATGTCATCAGTATCATAGATGGACAGGGTAGGTGATTTATTTTATTTGCCCAACTGTTTCCTCCAGGACTATATTATTTACTAAATGGTTATTTATGTTCTTGCACACAGGTTTCTCTCCTGCGTTTTATTTGGCTGATGGGAACCTGAACTTCATCAAAGTGCGCTGCTTCGGCAGCTTGGCTCAGGCTGGCTTGGAAGATGTGGTAAAACCACGTGTCCTGTTGGCTCTGAGCAACCTGCAGCTGAGAGGTCAGTCCACGTCTCCCACTCCTGTTGTGTTCGCTGGAGATCTGACTGTCTTCTCTACAAACCCCAAGGAAGTTCATCTACAGGAATCACTCAGCCAACTCAGAAACCTGATCCAGGTACAGTGCTGAAATCCTAAACTGAAAAGCTGCTGACAGGCTTAAAAAACAGTGTTTGCGGATGTTTTTACCAATAACTTTTTATCATGCTTTCAGGGTCAGGCAAACTTTTCTCAAACTGCTGAGGAGACGCTTTCACATTTAATCAAATGTGATGGGCTGAGCTCCGTCTCCTCTCCAGCTCTGCAAACACGTACACCAGCGTCAGCTCCAACAACGGACAGAAGACAAGACACAAAGATGAGTGTGAGTGAATGTCTATTACTGTTCCATACATGTGCTTGTATAACCACTTCATGATGACTAAAAACAAAAAAAAATGTGTCCTCTTGATGCAGGTGATGTCTCAGCAGCCAGTCAGAAGCTTTGGATCATTCACGCCTCTCAGCAGGAACTCTCCTGCACAGAACTGTTCAACAGAGAAAGACCCGAGCAGCCTGAAGAGGAGGAGAGCTCTGGACTATCTGTCTCGCATCCCATCTCCACCGCCTCTCTCCAATCTGGGCTCTGTGGCTTCTCCGTGTGTAAATAAGACATTTGTCCCACCTCGGAGGTCTGGGACACCCAGCACTTTAAAAACTGTACAGACTCCAGCTCGCAAAGCTGTTAGTTCACCTGTGGAGGAGGAATGGGTGAATGACGAGGAGCTGGCGATGATTGACACTCAGGCATTGCTTGTTGGTGATTTGAAGTAGAGGCATAAGACTGTGTGATGATGTGACAGCTTTAAAAACAAACTGTATAAATGAGTGCATGCAAAGGCTAAAAGCTGCACATGGCACATATTCTGTGGTTGTTTTTGTCATCTCACTGGACTCATTAAAATGTATAAGCACTTCAACTGTAAAACTTCTTCATACTGATCTAGATTAGTATGCAGCACACTGCAGCACACTGTTTTTGTCTATTGGTGTTGTGTTGAGGACAAATATTTGAGGACTGATTGGGGAGAAGGAAGTTGTTTTCTGTGAATTCTTAAATATACATATACTGTACAGGATTTTACTATATTGAACAAACTGCAGCTTATCATAGTTATTTTTAAAACAAAATGTTAAAGTTCTTAAAATACTTATTATGAACTTCTTTTACAAACATAAAAACAGGATTCTCCATTTTGATGCTAACGTTGTCTACAAGTGACCAAAGGTTAATACATTGGTTAATAAACTGTAATTAGTTATTCCACTGTCAACAATTAAATGCTTTATAATCCATTTATTAAGCAATTATTTACTGTTAGGTTGGAGCTGATGTTAATACTTTGTAAATGGTGGTTAAATATTGTGGAGTTCATCTATAAACATTTGGTTGGTCTTTATAAAGTTTCGCATTTAAAATGACTTAAAGGTGCAACATGTAAGAATTGTCCCTCTGTCAAATTTGTCAGCATATCACCGGAGTAACCGCTAACTGCTGGTAAGTGTAGCTGCTCTTAGCTGCTGGTCTCCTTCGCTGTTCCAAGTCATTTGAAATCATCAGAGGAATCACATGACTGTTTCATAAACACTTAAAGGTTCCTCATAATCACTTGAACTCACTTTACATGGTAGATTAGCACCAAGACTTTTATCTTAAAACAAACAGTCATTTTGTTCCAACAGCAGGTGAAGCGTTCCGGTTGGGGGCGCTCACGTGCTCATCTGCTGCTTCCTCGGCCGCTAACGACGAGACGAAGAAGAAGAATGTCGTCACTTCCGTAAACACAAGAAACTGGCAGATTGGAGATTGTGAACCGCGTGTTTTGTTCATTTTTTATTAATATTTCTGTCATTAAGTTATGTGTCCTGATTGTTTACGGTGAGCAAACACAAATAGCGACATTTACTGTGCGCATTTCGCGATAAGGCGGTAAAATGTAATCGTAAGAGTTTTTAAAATCTGTAACGCTACAGTGAGAGAGGTGACACTAGCTAATAGATAGCGTGTTTCGGTTTTAGCTTCAGTTTATGAACAGAACTGTAGTTTCAAACAATCATAAAACTGTATGAATGTTACATATATGTCTACTTACTTATCTACTGGCTGAATCCACGGCACCAAGACTTTAAAAATGAAAATAACGAGACTAACTACTTCTTCAAAATGTAATGGTTTTTGATCCCCCGGTGTATTAACCGTGTTTCAATGTGTTTTAATGCAGATGTCTCATACTAAATCCTCTCATGGCACAAAAAACCCTGGTGCGGGTGTGTGTGAAACAACGGAGGAGGACTCTGCTGGTAGGAAAACTACATTCATGACTGCTGAACTAAATGTGAGGCGGCGTGTGTCGAAGGAGGTGGGACTCACCAGCTACACCTTCATCGGTCCAGCGTTTCCTCCACCAACAGCCAAAGTCAAGTCTGACATTGAAGACACACTGAGTGAGTTTTACAAAGAGCTTGAGAAGATCGACACACCCGATGCAGCTTCTCCTCAACCACCAGTACCTCTCAAAAAACCTACCAGAAAAGAAAAGATATCTCAGGATGTAAGCGAGGCGAAACTCGTTCAATCTGTGGAAACAGATGGCTACCAGAGAAGCAGTGGGCAGAGACAGCCATCCAGGCAGCACTGGTATCAAAATGAGCCATACAACCCCAGAAGACCGAGGCCAGGCATGGAGCTGAGCTCTGGTAGAGCTGCTCCTACTCAGAACCAGTGGCATCATCCTCAAACACTGAACGGACCGCAAAATCCAAGATTTCAAAGACCACCATTCCTCCCCCCACCGCCCCCACCTGCTTTCCCAAATCCACACCCACCAAACCTACCGTCACACGTGAATCAAAACTGGAGTGGTTCGAGCTTGACAAACCAGTATCAAGAGGAGCCGCACTTTCCAGCATTTCCAAACTTCCCACCTCCGAATGTATGCAGTCGCCCCCCTCCGGACTTTCATAGAGATTCTGCACACCACTTTGACAAAGATGAACGGGTTCGCACCCATGATGCACACTCAGATCGTGAAAATATTGGATGGTCGAGAGACGGAGGAGAAGAACGGTGTCAGTCGGGCGAAGATTACGACAGGCACCAGAGATATGACCCAGAAAATGAGCAGTGGGAGAATCCCTGCCAGCGACCTGATAACCCCGATGTACACCGCTCTTCATTGGTGCTGATCTTGATGAGGGGGTTACCAGGATCTGGGAAATCAACACTCGCCAGGTACGTCTATGTGTGAAATTGTGAAAAAGTGCAGTTCTGCAACAAAAGATTATTTTCCCTGTCTATTCATCTGTCATTTGATTAGCTGTTGGGTATTTAAAATATCAGACAATGGTGAAAAGCCAGCTTTAAAAATAATGAATAAAAGTAATTAATCAATTATAGAAACAGCTGTTGAGAAATGTAATAGTTGAAAATGTAATATTCATCGTACATTTGTGTCCAATCTTTCGCACAGGGAGCTGCTCTCCACTGGTCCCAGTGGGCTAATACTGAGCACAGACGACTACTTTGCTTACAGAGATGGTTACCGCTATGAAGTAGGCCTTCTGGGAGCGGCACATGAATGGAACCAGAGCAGAGGTATTAGCTCCTTAATCTTAAGAAACCGAATAGTCTGTGCAGAGAGTACAACAGAACACATTGGCTAAATGTAAGCTAGGGGCCCATTGACAATCATTTGATGATGATTCATCTTTTTATTTACTTTTTATATAACAATGTCTGTTTAAAGAAATAAGCTAAAATGTTGTTTCGCACTTCTTAAGCTGCTAATTAGACTGTTGGCTGTGAGGCTGAATATAACCAGATATGCGCTGGCTACACTGGAAGTCCAGAAATTTGGGCTAGATCATTGTCAGAGGGTAGCCAGTTTGTTAAGAGATTGTTGTCACCGTATCATTGTAAAAAGGCATCTCTGTCACAAACCGTTAGTGTGTCTGATCTGTTGAGGTGTTTGTTTCTTTTCATTTTATGTTTTCTTTATTATTTCAACCTTTGTTGTGTGTTTAATCCTCGTCCAGCTAAAGATGCGATGCACGACGGCCGATCTCCCATTATTATTGATAATACAAACCTCCAAGCCTGGGAAATGAAGCCATATGTCAAAATGGTGGGTATTGGAATGTACATATAATTGAGTGTTAAGTTACAGTGTACCAATCAACAGACAGATTCTAATAAAAATGTGTAACCTTTGAAACAGGCGTTGGAGAGAGGGTACAAAGTGGACTTTTGTGAGCCGGACACCAGCTGGAAGTTTGATCCTTATGAGCTTGAGAAGTAAGATTTCTAAATTATGATACTATGTTTACAAGCCAGCGCAAACTTGGAAAAGCGTATAGAAAATTGCGTTATGACACCACTTAATTCCCCCCCCCCAGGAGGAACAAGCACGGCGTGCCGCTGGAGAAGATCGCACATATGATGGATAATTTTTCGTTTCCCATATCCATCGACATCGTCATGACTTCACAGGAGCCGCTTCACGTGAACCACAGACGTAGACCAGAGCAGCCGCATATGAGGCGGAATAACCAAGATTTTCATTAGACATCTACATAGTCAGCCAAGTGATCTGCCTCGAAGAACATTTTTGTAAGGGTGTAAATATTGTTAGCGGCTGTTCTTACTTGATTTTTAATATATTTTGTAAAGTGTAAATGTATACAATGAGAGGAGAAATGTATTTTTCTGAAGATATTTTTCAAGATTTTCATCTTAAGACATTTTTGCTAGGAAAGGAAGTCTGCACTATTTTTGCATTTTGTATTAAATTACTGAGATTTCAAACTTGTCCTTGTGCAGTTTGTGTTTTTTCTGTGCGATGTGCAACATCAAGGAATAGATTCATAGTTTATTTACGTCTCTAGTTTCGTCAACATGCTTGTTTTTTAATACAAAGAGTTGTTTTCCGCTGATGCCTGCAAGACTGTGTTCCCCCCAGAGAGAGCTCAATCTCTTCTGTTGTGAACATCAATATAATTCACATGACTGAGCTCACCACTCAGAGGAGTATGTTATGTATTAAACAGTATATGCAGTTATGTAAGGGGAGAGACTATAGTTTCCTTATGATGGGGGGATCTGTTAATCAGATATCAGTGGAGTCAGAGAAGATTTATATCACGATTTTATCAGTTGGACTGTTTTTAAGTTTTTGAAAGACAAGTACACAGTTCTGTGTGTCTTTCAATCCTTGACAGGTTCCCATGAGCACTGAAAGAGGTTTTACCCGCTGTGACATTTCCTGTTTTGACATGAATGCAGCTTCCTTATGCGTTTTCATTTCAGAAGCATAAAGTTTTACATGGTCAAAAAAGTCTGTATCCTGGGGAGATAATCACTTAATTTGTCTAATTCAGACAGCCAAAGCCTAAATTAAGCTACAGATAGTCGTCTCAAAACATTTTTGCACAGTGGGAGGCCTGTGGATTGGATTTTGTTCCCCCATCACATACATACTAGAGGGAATGACTGCAGCCAGCTGAATCTGTGTTTGTTCAGATGGGCCGGCCCAATCACCAGAACATATGTCAAGTTAAAACTGAACGTTTCTGTATGTTCCAACTTTATGTTAAGCTCGAATTTTCTACGTCTTATTCTAAAGCTTTGCCTATGCTCTGTTTGGGTTTATGCACAACAAACACTTGGTTAGGGTGAGGAAGACATCAGGTTTGGCTTGAAATACCTTTCCAATATCAATTCTCCAGCTTGCAATGTCCACAGGTGTCCCTCAAGAGAGTCAACTGGTGTGACTCGACTCCGGACATTTCGCAGCCTGGTTGTGTTGTTATTGTGCCTCCACATCCTCTCCACCTTGAGATGTGAAAGGTGGATAATAAGCACATAATGTAAATGTGATATTTCACATTGGGTACAAATGTCAAACCTTGCACGCGTCGGTGGTTTGCAGAAATGTTGAACACTAACATATCCTGGTGATTGGGCTGGACGGGCACGTGACTATCATTTTAAGGCAGACTCGAGAGATTGTAAACTTGATCTTTAAAAGCGAACTGCGGGGTCTTTCACGTCCCTGTCTGCATTTCTGTGTGGATGGTGGGGAAACACACACTCCTTCCAGTGATGTCACGGGATCGCACTGATCTACAGGTGGTGCTCACAGCCAACATTTGCAGCAATGAGTCAGCCGGTAGCTCACATTTGTGACGCCTCGGTGATGCGCTCAAAGGTTTTTGTTGAGTAACACTCTATGTAAAACGTGACTTCTGTTTGCCTGCGTGAAAAAAACTCCACAGAGCACCTTTAAATCATAGACTCGAGTGTGAAAGTGAAGAGACGGCGAATGCGCCAGTTCAAAACATTCATAAACAGTCCAGTGGGAAAATAATGTATACAGACGTTATCGCAGCTGAAGCCCTGCTCTGATAGCACTGGCGAGGTCTGTGTCTGAGAACACTCATTATCGTGTCTCGCAGGAAATCACATTTTGCCTTTGTATTCCCAGCGGTGTTCATTAAGGCGGCACACAGAGGGGCTGTTCTGTCGACACTGTGTTCTTCTCTTCCAGTCAGAGAAACGGGAATCATCCTTCTCTGGACCTCAGACTCTTTTCCACTCAGCACCCCTCCACTGGAGCTTGAAAAATGTGATCCAGTGGGTCTGTAATTCCTCATTGGATGAAATCTTAATGGTGGGGATCATGCCGCGTGCTGCTCCCCGTGTATTTTGGGACATGGTAATATTTGTCTGCGGAGCTTCATGTGACAGATCTGGGTTAGCTTTTCCTGCTCCCTGCTCCACATTATGCAAATTCAACTGTTTTATGTTTAATAATAGCACCAACTTGCACATAAACTTAACATTCTCGAACCGAGTGTGTGTTGTAGAAATGATCCGTGGAGGCTCAAAACCCATAAAACCCGTAGCTCTGCAGTGAAGAGTCCTGCAGTCACTGGAGAATTTTCTGTGTGTGTCTGTTGGGTTTTTTTCTTGCACTGATGCTGTCAATGCCTGATCACCTCTCCTCTTCTTTATCTTTTGTTTTTTTTTAAGACTTCCCTGCCACATTATCTCATTTGGCAGTATTTTAAACTGGTGTTCTTCCAACCAGCCTACGTGGTATTTACTGCCACCACATTGTTTTGCATTATTTGTATTTCCATTCGTTTAAAAATCTCCCGTCGGGGGGGACTCAGAGCTCACTCACACAGCTTTTAGCAGCACTCTCCTCTTGACAGCTGTGCAATTTTCAGCTGGCCTTCTTCCAGGTGGTTTTGAAAGCGCTGCACTGACCCAGAAACTGCAAGCTGCTCACGAGAATACTTATCCCTCTGAAGGCAGTGATTTGTCACTGTGATAACAATGGAGGTAAAGTTAATGTTTGGTACAAAAACACTCAATTACATCTTGCATCTTGGTGTTGTCGAGGCCGCCTGATGACTCAGACTGCAGTATCCATTGTATTTCTGTCCGCAGCTTCCTGTCTATGCTCTGGGGGTTTATTAACACGGCACTGACCTTGATCTGAATCCAATGCCGATGTGCTAAGCCAAGGAAATAATGTATATCGCAGTCTTATATGAGGTGAAGGATGTACCGAGAAGTAGTTGCTTCAGAAATCTTGTTACAGCCTGAACAATGTCATTTTACTGGAGAAACAAAAAGACCTGCATGATTTGGAAATAAAGTAAAGAAACTGCTAAACTGTTGGATTACTAATAAAGACGTGAAGAAGAAAAAAAACACGACAGAAAGATGACGTTAAATGTGAGACTTCAACAGCTCCATGAACTATAATATAATACCCAGCTCATATTTCTGAGTGTGTCTGTGACGCCAAGTCAGAAAGTTATAAAGTCGTCATGATTCCTGCTTATTAGCATTACACGAGTCTTGCATAAAATGTCACAAGGGGATTTTTGCTTAACTGAATAATTCATGGGAATTACTTGTTTGTGTAAAGAGTCTATGGCAAATTATGAAGAGAAGAGATGCAAGGAGGATTAAAGAGGGCGATATGAAAGAAGTGGGACAACCATTTCACGGATTACCAAACTCATGTTTAATCTTGATCTCGATCAACAAGATGTAGAAGTGGCCTCCCATCTTTGACTTTCAATAGATAAAAAAGTCAAAGCTGTGTAGTCGGGTCTCCCTGTGATAGCCCTGTGGAAGAGTGGAGGCCGTTTTAAAGGAGCTTAAAGTGGGTTTACCTTCCAACATGTAGATGGAAGGATTTTGACTCATTGCAAATTGTTTAACCTTAAAGGAGAACTTCGGTCGATTTAAACATGCAGCTTCATTGCTCAAGCTACCCTTGACTTGCCAGTACCGAAGATGCGAACACATTTGGTCCAGCCATTACAGAGCTCCGTGAACGGAGATTTAGCATTGAACGCTAACAGCATGGGGTCAGAACTTTAGACTGTGTTTTAAGCGTCTTAACATGCTCCACATCTCACACCAAAAGTTATGCAACATCAGCAGACACCTTACAACACAGCACTGTAGCGTGTATGACTCAAAATGAATAAAAAAGTAGTTAAAACAGTGTGTTTGTGCAAGCAGCCACATACCTGTTTGTTGACATCCGCGTCTTCCGGTAGCTAGACCAAACTAGTAAATCCGTCGAGCATGCGCTTACACCCTCACTGGCGGAGACGGAAACGTATTCCAGCATTTTCGTGTTTCTGTTCATAATGTACATGTTAATGTTACAGCCTGTCATGAGCCATGAGCCTTACAATAGCCTGTTAAGCCTGTTAAGTGCACACTCGATGGATATACTAGTTTGGTCTAGCTACCGGAAGACGCGGATGTCAACAAACAGGTAAGTAGCTGCTTGCACAAACACACTGTTTTAACTACTTTTTTATTCAGTTTGAGTCATACACGCTACAGTGCTGTGTTGTAAGGTGTCTGCTGATGTTGCATAACTTTTGGTGCGTTCAATGCTAAATCTCCGTTCACAGAGCTCTGTAATGGCTGGACCAAATGTGTTCGCGTCTTCGGTACTGGCAAGTCAAGGGTAGCTTGAGCAATGAAGCTGCATGTTTAAATCGACCAAAGTTCTCCTTTAAGCTATCGTGTTTTATTGCAATCTGATAAATATATATTTCTATACTCTCTTGTTTAGAGAGCCTGGATTGCCACCATTTTTTTTTTAATGTCTGTAAGATGTTCCTGTAATTATAAACAGTCCAGTCCCAGTTTTCTTTTACAGTTAAAGAGTTTGTTAATTACATGGTTTGTATCAGCTACTATCCATCTCCTTCTGCTCCATCCTTCCAGAATATTTAATCCACTTGAAAACCGAATCAAGAGCACCGCCACGTCCTCGACAAGAAGCTCGGTGTTCGCTGTGTTCTGTAGCTTGAAAGTAAAAGCTTTGACCTTTTGAAATCCTCGTTAAAGCCAGCAGCTGTACACGGGCGGGAGCACTGATCACTCTGACAGGAGGGAAATGAACAGCTCGTTTTCACAGGAAAAAAAAAAGAAAATTGTAGTTAACACGGAGCTCCCGAAACAGAAGGTCAGTTAGCATCCTGCACACGGATTATCTGAGAGATGACCTCATCCAGGAAACCAGAGGGCTGTTCTTCTGATTTATGAAGGCAGTTATTAAAATTTCTATTCTCTAACTTTAATTCAGATGAAAAGAAGAGGATCTGCACACTGTGATCCGTGCTGTAGTCATTGCTTTCACTCAGTGGCCCTCTTCAAGTGTTCCTCGAAAATGATCTTCCTGTTATTAGAAAAGGATCACATGTACTTTCGCTCATACTTGTTTTAGCTCCAGCCCCACAAACTGAGGATTTCTACTATGATTAAAACTACAAAATACAAATATAAGACTTTTATTTCATGGGATTTCAGTTCGGCTAAGTTGTACTTTTGCACTTCATATTGTTGGGAAGCTTGTACAGCACTCTTTTTTTTTTTAAAGCTGCAGCAAATCTCTCATATATCAGCACTATTCCAACGGATGCCATTCCCCCAGAAAGCCAGAAATCCTGTCATCAGTCCACAGTACTGCTGCCAGGCACTGCAATGCCGACTGTGGACAGTAATTTCTTTCAACAATGACACAATATCCTGCTGTTTTTCGACAACAGGATGTCAGAAACAGGACAAGCCACGCTGTACGTTTATATCTGTGGAGGAGCTAATGTGCACATTCCTACTGCACTGGCACTGCAAAAATCCATGTCCCTGTTCTCTAAACAGAATCAGTGTCGGCACTGTGAAACAAAAAAATCTGCATCATTTAAGGAATTTTGCCGTAAACGATTTGGCAACAATGTATTGATGATTTAAGATATTACGGTATATCAAACCTATACATAAGGTATACACCTGTTTATGGTAAACTGTTTGAAAATCTAAAATATTATGGTATTTTACTGCAAACTACAACTTTAGGGTAAATTACAGGAAGCTGACAGAATTTTACTGTTCACTTTCACAGTTTAGAACTGTTCTGTTTCCAGTTAATACTGCATATTACAGTAAAACACATGAGGCATGGTTTGTTTTTGTGATTACAGTTGGTGATGCCAACATAAACATGAAGAGAATATAAATTGACTAAATCCACTTTAAATGTCAATCCGCAAATGAATAATATGGTTCAGTTTTTGGCTGTTCTTATGTCTTCCATCTTTAACTCTGCTTTCGTTTCCTGACTCTCCTGGATGTCTCAGATTTCTTCAACCTGTGACATTATCTGAGGAACATTTGTATCTCTATTAAAACACCGATCTTCAGGCTGGGGGTTGGCAGGAGTCCTTGAAACACTGACATTATGGAGGACGGAACCTGACCCCCTGTCTGAATTCATGATTGAGTAGATTAAACAGAGCGATGGAGCAGAAACCGACAGCAGCGATGTGGAGGTGGAGGTCTGCAGAGTGACTGCTGTTTATCGAATGTGTGTGTTTCCAACGTCTCCCCCTCACAGTGTATGGAGTGTGTTTTGTAGTGTACTGTGTCATTGGTAATGTAAGGCAGCCGGGAGCAGAATAACAGCATGTGTGCTCTGAATGATGATGATGTGAGGGAGATGTGATGAGCTCTTTGTGCTCCCTGAATGGCAGCGATGAGCCACAATTAAGTCACTGCCATTAAGCACTGCAGAGGCAAAAAGGGCAGATGAAATCAGAGCTGACACCCACGTAGGAGGCAGAGGATGACAAAACTAGGCACGACAGGCTAATGTGTGCTTATTACCACCCTGATGAGCAACACTTCATGTTTGTGAACTCAAAGCTGTCCTCGTTTTTTTTTTTTTTTCTTTTTTTTGCGTTATTGTAAACACCTTTTAATTTAGGCTTTTGCAAGTAGACAATCAGGACGAACAGGAAACAGATGGAAACTGTAGCTCAGTCTGTTGGTGATAAAGAGATCAAGTGGTCCTTCAAACATAGCACTGCTTTGTTTGACAGGGGTCATAGCTGACATGAGTGGAGCAGCTCACTTGACAACACACAGGCTGTACTGTGAATGCACATGTAGATGGTTGTCAGCCTGATTAGATGAGATTGTTCACCACCACAAACAGCAATTAAACAGACATTAAAAGCAATTTTGCCTGAGGGGAGATGGAGAATAAAATCAAGATTCTAAAATTAACACAACAGATGTGTCATTAATGATAGTTTTTGGTTTTTACAACTAAAGGCACGAACATGAATCGTATTTCTAGTCCTAATGTACCAACAGTGCAAACTCGTAATTTTGAAGGGAGCAGGAGGTGTTGTCTGTCGGCTCTACACGTTGTTTACTGTGGTTGTCACGTGAGGCTGCCAGCCAATCACAGCCGTGTTCTGCAAACGCACGGCGTGTCATCTTTTTACACACCGACGACCAATCAGCAGAGTCAAGTCAGCCACAACAAGACAGGAAACCAGGAAGTACACTCTTCTAAATAAAACCACTTTTACTTCAGCGTTTCCATTTTCTGCCACCTTATAGTTGAACTCCACTCCATTTATTTGTTACTTTAGTTACTCACTTAGTCTTCAGACTTGTGCCTCAGAGCCAAGCAGTGCATTTACAAATCATTTTATTATCTGGAATTGGATTAAAGAAGAAGAAAAAAAAAAATACAAAAAATGAATAAAAAACAGCGATTACATCTACGGCCTCAATCAGTCAACCCGTAGTAATGATAATATTAATAATGATAAACTTTATTTATATAGCACTTTTAACAACAGAGTTTACAAATTGCTTTGACAAACAAGCAAAAGCAGGAAAATCAGGAAGACAATATGTAGAATAAACTCTCAACAGGGAAGCTGACTCTGAGGTGAGTTAAAACAAACAAACGTATTGCAAAAACACTAATAAATAAAAGAATAAAATCAGTAAAGGGTGATAAGAACACGACAAGTAGTGGAGTGTGTACAGTATATAAATACATGTAAATATATGTACTGTACAACTTACTATTACTTGTACTTTTAATACTAGTACATTTATTGCAAATAGCATTAAATACTTAAATTCAATATCAGACCATTCAAGACTTTTACTGGAGCACTATTTGCATGGATGACTTTAGTTTTGATATAGTCATTTTTAGGCAATATCTTTACTTTTACTCGAGTATGACCTTTGTGTAGAGTCTACATTATATAACACTTTCTGCTCAGTTTGTTCTTAATAGTCTTTTTGTTTTGTTTTTCCATGTGCATCATTTACAGAGGGGAACATTTCAGGCGAATACAACATTTCAGGCTTTCGCTAGTTAGGCTTTTTATTTTGAAACTCCTCACCGGAAGCTTGGCTGTGCCCCCTCAGCACGCTGACAGGTGTGTGGGTCTGTCACCGAGCCATGGCTCTGATCCCGTCCGGCGGGCAGGACGCTGCTGGGCTCGCGGTCACGCTCGGCAGGTGTTTCCCTCGGGTCACGTTCCCCGTCCTCGCGATGTCCACTTTGATAATGCGCTCGGTGCCGCCGAGTCGAGCGCGAGCCTCCTCTGCTCATGGCAGATCGATCCTATAGATCCATCTGATGAGCGGCGGAGAGGGAAGTTTACCTCCAGCGACCTGAGCCGAGAGGCGGATCACTGCACGGCGGTTCAGCCTACACGCTGCACGGTGAGTGGCTTTGCATTTTCGGTTGAATTAAGGATGTCAACATAGACGTGATTGCAGCGTGTTTACTATATTTAGGCTGGTTTCACCTTCCGACTTTAGAAATATAATCATGCATGTTTCAATTCGTCCTTTTCAAAAAAACTTCAATGGGACGCAAAGAAGTAGATCATATGTCCTACCATCTCTGTGTAAATCTAAATGTAGTTTGGTGCACGTTTCAAGGCTGAGAAATGGATGATTCTCAGCTCCATGCAAACATAAACTCATTGTAATCTGCATATTTAAACAACATGTTACAGTTCCATACATCACAGTGTGAGGACAATATGTGCCTGGAGCAGTGAGAGGAGTCTAAGTTTGGCAACACCATCCCCTCACCACATGTTGACTCATTAACTGCCAGGTAAACCTGTTCTCTGTGCTTCCCTGTGTTCATCCAGCGGTTAATGTAACTGCACGTCTGATCATCGTGACACCACCATCAGCGCACTGCTGAGGTCTCACCTGAGGAGCATTTGTCTAGACATATGTGCAGAATTATGGGATTTTAAAGCCAACCTGCTCATATTTGGAGATTTGTACCTGTTCAATTCAAACACCAAAGGCTTCAAGTGATGTCTGATTTACACCCTACACCTCGGGCAAATCTGTGTGCCAGACGTTCCCTTCCGTCCCCCACTGATTTAATTTTAGTTCCCATTGTCAGTCAGAGGCAGTGCTGAGCCTCCCCAGCTGCCGCTTACATAATGTCAGCCGAGGACGGCCACAGTTTAGTGAGCAGAGGGTGGGAAACTCGGGGCGAAAATTGAGCAGCAGGGAAAAAAGCGAAGGAGGCCAGATTACAGCGTTACATAAGGGATGTTTTCCTTCCACTTGGCTGAAATGATGCAGATGATGGTGGTCCAGAAATAGGTCTGGGTGAGGGAAGATGCTGCACACAATGTATTTACCTACAGAGGCAGCGGAGGTGCAGCTCAGCGCGCAGAGAGATGTGCTGTCATCTCGTGGAGCAAAGGTTGGCCTCGGTTGCTCATATCCTGTGGTAAACGCTCCCAGTAATATTCATTGTGTACAGCTGTGCACACAATTGGCACCGGGCGATGTTGCATTCAAGGACATATGAGTCTAATGTCTTTTTAAAGAGGTAGAGAGGAAACGTCTGATAGCCTTCCTTCTGGTTTCCCTCAAGTGCACAGTGGATCTAATTTGTCATTGTGAGTTTCATTCCAGGCAGACGCGCTGGTAGCGGAGGCAGATACGGCTGTGACTGTTTCTAAACCTGCAGGTGCTGAAGCGGAAGAACAGCCTTGACTTGTTAATCTCCAAAACTCGGTGGATGGAGAAGATTGAAGTGGATCGTAATTGAATCTTATGTAATGCAATCGGAGATAAACGTTCCTCGAGTATCTGCTGCCAAAGTTGTATTATATTTACACCGCTTATTGATTTTGCAGCTTTTTTGGCAGCTGCATGCTGGCAGTGATGTACGATGCGCGCCGGTACGAGTCAGGGCTGACGACTTCCATCCATCACACGCACACGGTAGATTCAAAAGAGCAGATAATCTCTGTACAGCAGAGCAGAACATCCCAGCCACACCGCTCAGGATGGGGTGAAAAGTCGAAGTCAGGTGTCGCCGATTTCAAAACCAGACGTTTGTCAGCAATTGTGCTCATATTTTGCGCCGATACCTGCAACTGATTTAATGAGGATTTGCTGCTTAAAGGAATAGTCCACCTGAATGTCAATCTGCATGGTGGTGAGAAGATAATGAGTGAATATTTATTCATGGGGAAAGTTTTGTGGTCCTCGAAACATTTTTGGAGCTTCACAGCAAAACAGCGCTGCAGCATCCTCCTACACGACTGAAGTGCCTGGAGAGGGGAACATCAAACATAAAACTGAAGGTGGTTGGAGATTGTTTTTGTACGGATGCTTCAAAAGAGAGAAGCTGCGAGCTGTGGCTAATCTCTCTCTGTTTGGATCTCGGCTCCTCCACTGAACCTCTCTGGGTAGTGAAGAGAACACTTTTCACCAGAGGCGTCCAAAAACACATGGAGCAAATAAACAGGCGCTCGAGTCAAGACAGGTTTGAGCTTAGTAGGGCTAAAGAACGTCTCTCCTCTAATCAATTGGGATCTCAGAGCTTCCGTATTTTTGGGGTCGTCCCCATGTACATCAGTTGTTTAGGAGAAGGTTACAATGCTGTTTTGCCGTGAAGCTCCGGAAATGATTTGCGGAATATGAAACTTTCTATCACATGGGAGCGAGCAGATAATGACTGGATTTTTCATTTTTGGTGAACTGTTCCTTTAAAAAAAGGCAGCTTCCTTCCCATCTTGCCATATTCAGTTACTAGAAGCTACCTTTTTATTCTTTCATTTCTGTTTCACTCCTATCTATTGTTTTATTGATCTATAAAAGATTTTTAAAAAAGCAACCCTACATACTTTGTAAAATCAACTTTAAAAGGACTTAAATCGCTGATATATTTATCATATTTATGAATTTTTTAACAAAGGTTAGAAGAGTCAGATGGGACATATTAATAGTTTAGTTGTATTTTTGTTGAATATTTGTTCTGACCTACTTAAAACCCATCTGATGCTCTGCTACTAGAAAAGCACATGTTAAAATAATGCATCACAGTTTATGAGAAAAGGCAGAAAATAATATTAAAATTATTACAGTCTGATTAAATTCTTCAGGCTTGTAAACATCTGCTTATCAAACCACCTTGTGGCCACCGCGTGATGCAAATTGTGGGGGTTTGTTTTGCATGAAATCAAATAAACCTCCCGATAATACGCTCATGAAAGATAACCCACTCGGGTCAAATGAGCAGTCTGCACATGGAGGTACTTGCTTGACTACGACAACAGTGTTATCTCCCGGTTAATAACGCAGAAAAACTCTTTGTACATGTAGTGCTTGAGGGAGCCGCCGCAGCACTGCAGGAGCTGTGGGCCGCATCCTAATAAACCGAGATGACTGCAGTGGGAGCTGTGAGAAACCAGACGGAACACAAATGCCACAATTACATAATCCCCAAATTTGCAATCAGTTCTGAAATTCAACAAACGCGCTTCTGAAAGTTAAACAGTGGAATTTGAAAGCACATTACATCACAGCACTTTATATCAAGGGTGTTGGAAGAAGCGTTTGTTAATAGATCTTTAAAATGCCCTTTAAGGTTCTTGAAGGATGATGAGATAAGATGTTTTTTAACATAAATCAAATGACATCAATGATAACTGGCTTCATAGGCACATTTATTGTTAGATTACATTTTGAAGCGCTCGAAGAAGGCTTGTTATCGGTTTATAGATGCTAAAGAATGTTAATAAAAGCCTTATGAGTGTTTATAAAAGCATTTTACTACATTTGAGTTTAACCAAGGCTAACTAATTCAGGATTAATTCATCTCATCAAGGTGTTGTTTCTGTGTAATGAGTGCATTCTTAACTGATTATAACAAGCTTCTTAAAAGTGCTTATCTTACAATTAACATGTTTATGATGTAATTATTAACGCTTAATCTTATTAATTGTAATAAACATCTTATAAGGACTTTTAGGCATATTAAATTAAGCTTATTATATAAATAAGGACATCAATACAAAGCATTACTATAATCTTTTCTGATAAATAAACATAGTATAATTTCCTCATTGTAAAAAGCTGTGACGGACCACAAGTAGCCGCAATTGTGTATCAGGAGAAGACAAACATCTCTTTGTTTCAACTGAGGCTGTGACGCAGCTAAATGGTATTCAGCCACGTGCCGTCAGATGATAGAAAATAATGTAATCCGAGTGAAAAGCTTTCCACGTGTGCGCATATTAGCCTCGCATTTTCCAGGGAAATTAAAAGCCCTCCTCAGAATCCGCGAGGGTCATCATAGGTAAAAGAGATTCTTACAACGTGATCCAATGCTGGAATCTTTCATTGACACCGAATTAAATGTGATCATAATAATATCAAACCCAGCAGCAGCAGCCGCGGCAGCAGCCTGGTGTCCACTAACACGGTCTAACATGGTTTCTGTAACAGGACCTCTCACTCAAACGTGATTGATGTTGTTCGTTTGGCATGTCGTTGCCAACAAACATGATTTATGTGTTGACCTTTTGCTGCTGTGTTGCGGAAAAAAAAAACAATTTGACATGGCTCTGAGGGCTCTTTGAGAGGGGGACCTCGTTAGTTAATTTATGATCCCGTCTCTGTTTATTTCACAGTTTCAGATGATTCATGACAAATTAAACCTGATGACTCTTAGTGTTGAACATCAGAGTCCTTCTGGAGGACTGCAGGGTTGCTGGGAGAGGGCGGGCTGATCAGGACCGCAGCTGCAGCAGGTACTTCAGCTACAAAGCGGAGGGTTTAAATTACCGCTTCTGCCTGACAGATGTTTGAGTGTGTCTTCTGATTACGGCCTCTAGCTGACCTTGTTGGACCTTAACAAGCATGTAGAGGGGAACGCCGCTGTGCTGGTGCCTGCAGGAGGTCTACACTGTCAGTTTTTATGTTCCTAATGAATTAGAGTTACCATTGGATGTTTTTTTTTTTTTCTGTCCCTGCAGACATGATTCTGTGAGGCCGCTGCATGAGGCAGCCTGGACGAACATGATGGAGGAGGCTGCCAGTCAGCTCGAGAGGGACCACGTGCACAGCGTCTACGACAAGATCGCCCCATATTTCAACGACAGCCGCTATAAAGCCTGGCCGAAGGTACGACAGTTCCTGCTGGAGCTGCAGCCGGGGAGCATCGTCGCTGATATCGGTGGGTGACACCTACAGGCTGTGACACTTGATCATGAAGACATTTGTTTGTACTTTTACTTTTTGTTGGCCTTTGCAAAAATAAGTTGAGTTGAGTTGTTCTAAAATTGGCCTTCCTTAAAGGGCAACTCCACCAATTTTACACATTAAAGTGTGTTTACAGGTGCATGTCACCTGCGTCCAGTGATGGCAAAAGCTGCATTGTTGGTAATGTAGTCCACAGGATCTGTTGTTTCTATGCTTCCCATTCATTGTCTATGTAAGCAGGCGTGCAATGCATTCTGGTAGTGGTAACTATAAAAACTAGCCAATGCGAGGTTAAGATGAAGACAGACAGCAAATGCCTTACAAAAAACGCATTACAATGACATTTTAACTTCTTTTTTTTAAACCTGCTGCCTACATTACCCACAATGCAACTGAACCACTGAGTGACATGACTGGAAGCAATTTATCAGATTACATGCATGTTCTAACGGAGCCACAAAAGGCTTTCCACTGCTTTTTTCACATATGCAGTAGTATAGAAGGCCTAAAAGCACTCTTCAATGTGTGAAAGTTGTTGGAGTTGCCCTTTAAGAGATCAGTTATTCCTGTTGTAGCTGACCGTCTTGACCTTGGCAGGTTGTGGCAATGGCAAGTACCTCCACATCAACAAGGAGGTGTTCAAGCTGGGGTGCGATGTCTGTCGCCCCCTGGTGGACTTTGCCTGGAGTCAGGGACACGAGGTCCAGATGTGCGACGGGCTGCATTTGCCATACAGAGACGGCTGCTTCGACGCCGTGCTCTCTATTGCAGGTGATGGACAAACACACACAGATGAAGGGAGGCCTGGATACTGTTGAGTCCTCCCACTCAGTCACAGATCACTATCTTCATATGCACGAAGCTCAACTGCTGCTGCCGCCATTAAACGAACACATAATGATAAACATCAGTTTACCACGAGCCCGTGTTGCCTAGCCAACAGTGTCAAATAATACACGTGTGTCTGCCAATAAAGAGTGTAATTAGGAAAAAAGACAACGGCGCCCACCCACACTATTAAATTATGTTGTGTGGCGTACACAGTGTACATAATGTGTTTTGTTGCCTGAGGAGCTGAGTGTGACACATCATAATTAAATGAAGGCTTTCTTCATTATAACAAATTCATGTTTTTTTCCTCAGTCATCCATCACTTGTCCACCAAAGAGCGTCGTATTCGAGCAATAAAGGAGATGGCACGCACGCTGAGGGTGGGCGGGCGCATCATGATCTACGTGTGGGCCATGGAGCAGAAACGCCGAAAGTTTGAGAAACAGGACATCTTCGTCCCCTGGAACCCCAACCCGCACTCGCCCAGACGGAGGGCGGCAGCTCAGAGCGTGAGCGAAGCCATAGACAACACCGACAAGCACAGGAAGGTTAGAAGCACATCCTCCGTGGCGGACGAAGAAGATCTGACCTGCGCCACCCCGCAGCAGAGGACACAGAGACTGTGGTTCTTCTCCAGGTCCCTGGATTCTGTGTTCGACTTCGGAAGCTTGGCCATCTCCCGGTCGTCCTCCAGAGACCTGAGCACTTTATCTTCACCAACAGGGGAGAACGAGGGGAACAAGGCCACTCAGCGTGGGAGAGGCCGGGGCCTCATTAAGCAAATGTCAAGCTTCTTTTCCCCGCCGTCTGTGATCGGATCAGAGGAGGACGTCTTTGACTCGGTCACGGACCCGCACAAGGGACAAAACAACCCTGGAGGCAACGACAACAACAACGGCACAGGAAACCAGAGCGTCTCCGTATCTTTGGCCCAGGAGTGTGGCTCTCTAGCCCTGCCGGATCTGGTCCCTTTCCAGAAAGAGCACCTGAAGCCGGCCGGAGATGAAAGCGAACGAGCCCCGCAGGGAGAAGAGCGGCAGGAAAGCACAAAGAGTCCTCAGGGGAGCGAGGGGCAGGTGGAGGGCTCCTGCCTGAGGTACTACCACGTCTTCAGGGAGGGAGAACTGGCAGAGCTGATAGAGCATCATGTCGAGGAGCTTCATGTCAAACACACCTACTTTGATCACGCCAACTGGTGTGTGGTGGCAGAGAAGGTTCAGTTGTGGAAAATCTGATTTTAACCTGTTCGTTTTAAATTTTTTGCATCAACTCTGCCTCAAGTCATCGCACTGAATCACACATTTGATGGTCATTAACTGAAAGGTGTAGAAATATACAGAGTAGCCATCGTTGCAGAACACTAAATTACTCAACTCACTTCTTAACAGTATGGACGTTTGTTTTTTTAATCCAGCATTAAATCTTATTGTTGGATGGTTTTTAGCAGCAGGATTTCGATGCTCAACAATGGCTACCACTGTGTACTACACCGCACTTTTAAAGTATTTATTCTATTTCAATAGAAACCAACAAGCAGTGTCCAGAAATCCATTGTTTGTTCACTTTTAATGTCAATAATTAGTTTTTATTATCCAACCACAGCAAGCTCTAGTGCTGTTAATGACAGCATTTCTGCAAAGGGACACGATAAGAAATGCACTGAACTCCTCTTTGGACTTTTTAATATGAGCCAAAGAGGAATTTGTGAGATAACAGTTTACTCTTCCATCCGCTCTTAAATGTTTTAATGTATCAATCGCAGTAGGAAAAAAAATTGTACTTCTTTATTATTTGCGTCTGCCTGTTTTACCAATTAAGTTGCACGTTCTTTTAACTCTGAATATGAGGAGCTAAGCCCGCAGCCAAGTATCTGTTTATGGACTTTCTTTCTGTGAACTGCTCGTGTGTAATCCGTCACAGGAGGAGCTCAAAGTCGTGCAGAATTATCTTCCAAAACATTTGTGCAGTTGCTCGTTGTGTTTCAAAGAACGTGTCGCCGGTGTGTGTGTGCGCGCGCTTGATGTTTGTAATAGTCGTGCACTGTCTCGTGTTGAAGTAACAAATCAACTGCCTCATATACTGTGAATGAACATTGCACTGTACCACTAAAATGTCGCTGCTTGGTGTCAGTGAAAGACATAACAATTAAGTGAAACTTGAAAACATGCTGGTGATCTGTACCCATTGTGCCAAAGACGGTACACATCGTGTCAGTACAGTATGTGTGGACCAACTGTGTTTGTTCTGAAGTGACACTGGTACCTTAATGTCTCATGTGACCTGATGGAAACACTTAACAGTTTTTGTTTTTTTTCCTCATTAAATATTTTTGTTCATGACTGTCGTGTTGCGTTTGCTGTCATGAATGAAAACGCGTAGATCTTCAGTCAGTGACCAACCACAAACTGTACAGTTTAATAACAGAGTATTTGACATTTAATACAGTATTTTGATGAGGTAAACAACTTCTGAAAACAGTCTTCAGCAAGTATTTGTATCCTTAAGTAGAAATACTAACACCACACTGAAAAGATCCTGCATTCAAAACCTTACTTATGTAAAAGTATTATCAGCTCAATGTACATAAGTATCAAAAGTAAAACTACTTTTGTAAAATGGTCCCTGTCAGTGTTACAGCTGATCTTTTTGGATTAATATTACTGCTGCATTAAAAGGGGCACTATGTACTTTTTTAGAGAAGAAATTCAAACTCAGACTTTTACAATATTAATAAGGTAATAACACAATCTCTATTAACCTTAAATTCTCCATGACTGAATAAAACAAGCTGTTCTCAGAGGGAAACAAGGTCACCAAAACGCTGTTCGAAGCTAGAAAGGTGGCAGGGTGAGGCGCATGTGTTGGATCTGTTAGGAATCCATTGTACCCCCGACATCCTTTTAATAATTGATGTAAACAAAACAAACCACAGCTGGTTCATACAGCATTGCAACAATATTTTCATCCCAAGCGTAAATATTGGCATTGGCTCCTGAAGATCAAGTATCAGTGAGGATGTGACGGTCTTCTTGTGGCTTGAAAGGTTTTACATTCCACACTCCCTCCAAACCTAAAATATGAAGCACATAAATACAATATTCACCCACTTCCTGTAAAAGTCAGGGATTTAGTATTAAAAATTGTCATCCAACACAATTTACAGCACCTGAGTCGCTGCTCTGTGGACGATGGAGTGTCTGAGGGCCAGTTTGTCGATGTCCCTCGAGTATCCTCCTCCGATAACGGTGGCGACGGGGACGCCCCTGCTCACCACGGTCTTCATCACGTACAGATCTCTGCGATACAGCCCTGAGAAATACTCACAGTCATTCATAAACAGTCCAGAGATAATTTGCAGGGGGAGACGCTTGGGTGTCAAAGTTACCCCTCACCTTGGTCGGTCAGACGGAGCCTCCCGAGTTCGTCTTCCCAGTGAGGGTCGACACCCGCGTCGTACAGAACCACGTCTGGACGGAAAATCTCAAGCACGCTGGGCAGGTGAGCCTCCACTGTGGATCATCAGACGAGGACTGTTAACATACTGATGGCTACAATGTGTGTTATATATTATGTTATGGGGCATATTGTGTTCTAAATCATTAATCGATTAATCATGAAAACACTCATCAGATTAATTGAGTTAGGTGCAGTCTGAACGTGTGTTATCATGGCCTGTGTCACGTGCCTGTGGAGAGGTACTCCTCGTCTTCCAGCCCATCCTCCACACTGACATCGAGGTCGCTCTGTTGTTTGCGGAGTGGGAAGTTTTTCCCACAGTGCACCGAGAAAGTAAACACGCACGGCTCCTCTTTAAAAATGAAAGCCGTGCCGTCGCCCTGTTGGACGCAAAAGACAGTAAGTCCACTGAAGAGAAGAAGTTTTGCTTATCAGTAGGGACACAGACAAACATGAGCCGCAATATTAAAAGTAGCAGAGACTACCTGATGCACGTCTAGATCCACAATCAGAACCTTTCTTCCGGGCGAGGAGGAGATCAGGTATTTGGCTGCAACCGCCAAGTCATTGAGGAGACAGAAGCCTGAACCGAAGCTCGGGAAGGCGTGATGGGTTCCTCCTGCTGTGCTGCAGGCCAGACCCCTGTGCAGAGCCACCTCAGCAGCGAGAAGAGTCCCACCTGTGTGAGAAGAGAAGGTGAGCAGCTCGCGGAGCCATCCGGCTGTCAAGTCATCACCACACTTAAGACGCTCCTCTCACCCGTTTCATATCGACAGCGTCTCACTAGGCCTTTGCTCCAGGGGAACCCCGTCCTCCTCTGTTCCTGCTCATTTATTCTGCCGTTAATGAAGCTGTTCAAGTATTCCTCCGTGTGCACGCAGCGGAGTAGTTCTTCAGAGGCTATTTCAGGGACCCACACCTACTGTGAAGAAGGAAAGTCACATCAGCAGGAAAAAGAACAGAGGATATCCATAATATCAGCCCTGCAACTGACAATGACTTCACTATCACTCAAAGGAACAGTTCACCCAAAAAGGGTTCTGATGTTTAGTGAGGTCGGGTGAATTCTTGCAGTCCACAAAACGAAGCTGCACGGCAAAAAAACAGCATTGCAGCATTCTCCTAAACACTGGAACTTGTTTTATGACGTAAAAGAAAAAAAAAGAAAGAAAGATTATTTACTACCTTCCTTAAGCCATAGTATAGAAAACTTGACCGGGCCTCAAGGGTGTAAATCAAACCAATCTTCAAGAGGCTTGCATTACATCAGCCAAGCTTTATGGAGATAATTCATGTTTTTTTTTTTTTTCCAGTTGTCTAAAACAAATCCCCATCCACTTCAGTTGTTTTCAAGAATGCTGCCACACTTGTTTCGCAGTGAAGCTCCAGAAATATTTTGTGGACTACGAAGCTTCACTGAACCCTCCATCAAAAAGAGGGGGAGTAGATAATGAGTGATTTTTTTTTTTTTTTGTAATTGGGTGAACCGTTCTAAAAAGTGACAGAACATTACCCAGCAGGGTTGCAGCGGCATGAGATGTTCATTGTACAAGTATCACAGTATTATTATTATAATTATTATTATTAGAAGTGTAGTGGCCATTAATGGAGATATGGGATGGGAACCTCCAGTGCTTCAGCTCTGGAATAGACTTGCAAAGAAAATATTTAACTGGGACATTTCACATTTTAACCCTAGCAGAGGAGTTTAAATCCTTATTCTATTTGAACGACTTGTCTTTAGTTTTTCTGAACAGGTTACCCCTCTGTCTCATAATAAAACCAAGCCCCCATGCAATTAATAAAATACCCAATTTAGTACAACAACAACAAAAAAATCAATTTCAAAAACTGGTTGAAAAATGTAACCCAAGTGAAAGACGAAAATAATATTTTACATGTAATACTTTATGGCAGTTTTTGACATGGAAAATGACTTTTTACGAGTGATTTTATTTTATTTTATGATGGTTAAACAGGGGAAAGCACCATTAACACCAGTATGCATCAGAATTACTGTCAGTCACTCCCCACCAGTGGACTGATTAGATTGTATTAGTAATTCCTTTCATCACAGGTGTGCTCTCTTCCATCACTGAGTCACTCACCTGTTTCTCTGTAATGACCTGATCCTGGATCAGACAGTGTAAGACCTTGGGGAACTTCTCCATGGGGAACCTGTGGTTGGCTGGAAGGTCACACACATACCGACTGTGGTGAACAACAGGCAGTCCGCTGGAGTCCGGTCTCACCTGTCAGGTAAACATGTCATCTGTGAGGTCAGGTTTCATTAAATCAACTGTGTTTACAATGTTCAGTGAAACAGTGAATGGAAGTTCTCACTATTTCAGCGTGGAAACATCTGCAGGAACTGAGAGCCGCTCCGAGCAGCCGGCCGACCTTCAGACGAGCTCTTTTACAGAACATGTGAGTGAAGCGGGTCATGTTCTGTGCTCAGGGAGGTTCTGTGTTATGAAACGTGCTGAAGGTGTCTGCTGTTTGTTGACGGATGTGTGGCTGCGTGTGTCCTCTGTAACACCGCCACCTGCTGTCAGGGAGTGAGAGGAACACTCAGTGTGACGCTACACGGCTCAGTACCACCACCTGCTGGTGTGGAGTGAACCCTGCAGACACCCTGCAGACGCCCTGCATGTGGATCAGAACCAGACAGGCTGATTTATGGTTTCATTTTCCAGATCATTTTCAGATTTCTCATTTTACCAAATCCAGTGAGTGTCTTTAATGAAAACTTGAAATATAATAATTCTGAAAAGCATTGTAATATGCTCTTATATTGGCAGTGTGTATACTGGAGTACAGTTGTTTTATTTTGAAATCCATTATCATATGTATCATTTTTTTTGTCCACTCCACTTAAATGACAACATTCTGGCTTTTCTGTAGTGTAGTGTCTTATAATCTTATGGTTTTAATTTATTTTTTAAAATCAATATTTTATATAATTTTTTTAAAAGTGTTATATATTTTTATTTTATATTTTATTGTTTTTCCTATTATTATTATTGTTATTATTTATTATTATTATTTTTTATTATTATTATTATTATTATTATTATACAATATCCACATTTTTTAAATCAAAGTTTACGTGCAATATTTTATTGCTTGTTTTTATCGTTTATTCTTTATCTTTTTTAAATTTTAACTCTTAATTTTACAGCATTTGGTGTGCATTGTTTTGTTCAATCACTTGATAAGCACTTTGAATTGCATTTTGATTTGTTCGAAAGGTTTTATAAAAAAAACATTTTGATTGACTGAACATCAGTTAGGCTACAAAACATAAATCAACAAGTAAATAATGATGTAAGTTGCACAGCAGGATAAAAAGAAATTGAAACGACCATTACAGTGTGCCACATTAAAGTGATGAACTGAGTTATGCATCAATATAATATCCACAATAATCTATCAATCAATTTGTCAAACAATTTGTGTAGCATATGCTGCAATAACTGGTGACTAATAATACAATAGACAAATAGAGAGACTAACTCATCTAATAACCTGAAGAATAAGAATTATGATTTGATATTAATGCCATTAGTTGCTTTTATACCGGCACTACTCCTCAGACGTATCATATTTTACCATTAGTTGGACTATGCACTGTTTTTTGCACATATGGTTAGATGCTAAATTGCTTTACTTTGTCTCAGTATTGGTGCTCTCATTCTTTTAGTTCAACAATTCATGAAATTCTCCTTTGATGATCCAAAATTGACACGCGTTCTGTCTTTAGTTCATTGAATGAAGCTGTCACTCTGTAAACAGTAAGAGACATTGGTCAGTTTGACTTGAAATAAAGTCAGCTCGAGCAGATTGCTGATTTAAACGACCTCTTTTCATTCTGCACTCTTTCAGCTTTTTCCCTCTTGATTCATCAAATAATCAAAAGTTATTCTAAACCTTTTAGACTTTTCAGCTTTCAACTAGTCTAGACATCTAGACATTTTACTCATCCTTTTTCATCCACATCCACTTTCTCTCTGCATTCACCAGGTTTCCTCCCCCATTTTTGTTCGCACCGTGACCATCTTCATCCGTCCCCTTCCCTCCTCCTCTGCAGCCTTCACGGTCAGCTCTTCGCCTGTCAGACCAAGTCGTGCTTTAGACGAGGTTATTAATCACAGCGACAGAGGATCATTTCTCCTGTCACACTGAAGTCACGTCACACTCAGAGCCTGAGAGCTTCTCGGTCCTCACTCCCACGTGTCACAGTTCAGAGTGACAGAAGGGTAAGTGGTGTGATGCAAATAATTGTCTAATGCATTTACTTTTATTTGTTTGTCCACAAAACTTCCAATATAGGTGCTTTTTGGAAGATGAGAAATACGTTTCCTGGGCTTGACAACACTGCAGTTTAGTCTCCACAGCACTGAAACATTTGATGAGCTACTTTTGTGTCTGGTTGTGCTTCTCCTCCATCTGTCTCTGTTTTACATTGCTGGCAGGCTGCTCAAGGCACTGTCTGGCGGACTGTCGGCTGTGGGGTTCTCCCATGAGTGTGTGTGTGTGTGTGTGTGTGTGTGTGCATGAAGAGTCTGGTGGATGGGGATTAGCACAGCCCCCACTGGGCGGGGCTAAAGCACTCGGGGGCAGATAAGAGAAGAGACAGAGCGCTGGCCCCAGGTGCAGAGGAGAGAGCTCCTCATAATAGAGGGAGGAGATTAGAGAGGTAAAATCAATTACTGACTTCAGCCTTGTTAACAGGCGTTTCGAACAGGGAGAGAGGAGGGAGGAGAAGGGACGCTGTCTTCAAAGAGTCCAGTATGTGCTGACAGAAAGATTGTGTGCTTCGAGCGGCAGATAAAGGTTAATTCAATTCATTAACATATAGATGCTTTTTTTCTGATTTACTCTCATCCCGTCTTTTTAAAGGACAGCACTGGTGGTTTTGTACGTCTTGCCTCATTTACTACAAATGACTTTTACTTAACACAGGTGAAAATGTTAATCTTCTGCTATTTCAGGCAAAAACAAGTATTCTGAATCTGAATCTGAATCTGAATCTGAATCCACTTGTCTCTATTCATTTCCACACAGTGTAAAATTCTATTAGCAGCCCCTTAAAACATGTTTGAGTTATATACCCATCACAGCATCAAGTCTTTATTCATTTGTGTCAGATTTATTATAGATTAATCAATCGTTTTACTTCATCTATATCGTTTTGGTCCATAAAGTGTTATAAAAATACTCATCACGGCCTCCACAGTGACATCCTCACACGCTTCCTCTGCCAAACAAACAGGCCAAAAATCTGTTTATTATAAAAAAACAAAGAACAAAGAACACAATTTATATTAACCAGCAAGGATTAATCAATATCAAAATAGCTGCCACATGTTTGAAAGTGGCACACTTTGGCTCAATCTGCATTTCTCTTGTTACTTTGCTGATGTTTCAGCCCGCGGGCTTTCTTCAAGATCGACAACCGTACTGAGACACGAGAGCTGCTATGTTGTATAAGCACACCTGAGTAACACATGTGAGGCTGACCAGACAGTCGTCCTCTGCTGCTAGGGTGGGAGCAAACAATAAAGAAGCTGCGAGTGAGTGACTTAAATCTCTGACATAACAGTGACGGGATTCAGCCAATGAAACACCATTTCACACAATTTTACAAACATTTCTGCTGAAACACCTTCCAAAATGCTGAAAAAACATACATTCCAAGTAGAAATCTAAATTGTAAACATCCTTAAACTGTTTCAGCTCTACTGCTGACCCTTTCTAACCAACCTACATGTAAATTACATTACCATGCAATGATAAAATGACAGTAATAAGTAATGCAGACAAATCAAGCAAGGATCTGCTACCATATCATTTTAGTACTATTCAGAAATCTCTGAAAATCAATGATGGCTGCCTGGAACAGCTGTAACAATACATCCAAAACAAGAGAAGAATGCATTTGAAAATGGTCTCCAAAATGTAAAGTACATCTGATTTTTAGTCAGAGTCTAAACCTGCAAACACACTTGCCTGGTTCTTTAATATTTAATAAAGAGAAAGCACAGCTGACAGTCAGCTGTGAGCGAGCAGCGTCTGCTTCAGGGCAGATCTGCTTCTCATTCCTGTCAGAGACAAAAGAAGAAGCTGACGACTACTCAAGCAAAATAACTGAAGTCAGCCTCTGAATGCAGTTCGATTTTACTCTCAGCAGTGTGTTTTCATAAATGACTGTCAAATTATCTCAGGGGTCAACAAGTTGTTTCCTTTCCTTGAAGGTGGCCTTTAAGTTTATCCAACCACACAAGCCTCACAGACTATGGCTGAAAGCTCCATACGTGTCATGTTTTTTTTTTTTTTTTTTCACACATGGATGGGATCAATGATTTGCTGCACGCAATGTGTGTTTAACCAAATGAATAACCCCGTCATCTCTGAATAGCCCTGTCATCTTGGCGTGTACCTTCACGTTCTTGGAAGTGTTTGTCGTCCGACCCCAGGAGAGGGGAGAGGGCGGTGCGCAGTTTGCATCAGACGCTGGATTCACACTGTCAATTACACAACATCACAATCACAACCCTGAGCCCACGAACCCACCGTCCCTTCTCCTCCACCTCACAGCGGAAGGAATTCGCTGGTTGCAGAGCGTGTTGCAGCAGGCGAGGACAGGGGTTGTTGTTGGAGTGAATTAATTTGTAGCTGTTATCTGTGTGTGTGTGTGTGTGTGTGTGTGTGTGTGATGGTGGCGGCCTGCTGCCTCTCTTCGCTCAGGGCCAACCCTCAGGACACATGAAAGGACTGAGCTGTTTCACCTCCCAATGCATCCCCGTCCTCCTTTAATCACAAACACGCCGGGGCTGTGAAATCATTGTGCAGCGGCGTCGTTTCCCGTCATTACAGTCGTTGTTTACATCGCCCCTCATTATCGCCGGAGCTGACATCTTCTCCCTGCTCTCCTTGCGTCGCTCATTGTTTGGGAATGTCCTTACAGCTGTTAATGAAGTTTGGGCATCTTGGTCGTGTGGTAAACAGCGGGTGATGAAGCCAGCGTGTGTTGTCAGAAAGCAATTATTACATACCAAGATTTCATGAAGAGAAGCCAGGAATTAACATGTTTTTTTAATTCAGACATTTCCTGTGATTTGATAGTACAGTTATTTCATAATTGAAGCTATGGGAACAGGACTCTTGTGGCGTTTGAGGTCATAAAGTTTGGTTTTTATCAGCTTTTCATCTTAAGTTTGACACATTTCAGTCTGAATAATTGGATAGCTTAAGAAAAAACACTTAATTTGTCTAAAATAAAGTTATACACCAGCATTTTTAAGATTTAAGTACACCAGGGAGCCTCCACACTAATGATGTTGTCACTTCTTTTGCACAAATAGCTTTAATTACTTGCAAATGTAAAAAGAATATCTGGTGTTGTTTTATCAGCAAAAGACAGCTTCTTCTTTCCAACCAATTATTATTCCAGATTCACATCTGCTGGCTGCTTAAAGTAAAAGTCCTCACGGGGTGTTAAAGGAGCAGGTGGGAGTCTAATTAACTGAACAGAACGTGTCATTTTAAGTGGTGTGGATGATGGAACCACTGATGTGTTCATTAGGATGTCTGCATTTTTTTTTTACACTTACTGTCATAAAAGGAAAAAGATACAAGCAGCGTGTTTTCACAACCACCACTGCTGAAGAAATCTATCTGACTCGACTCAGGCAGGAATGTTCACGGACGAGGTAACTTATTACAGTTTAAATCAGGATGTGTTTAGTCTCATTCATCGACTTGCTTACTCACTTTCTGACGCGCTATCTGCTGTTTCCACAGAAGTTAAAGCGACAGGCAGCCACATGAAACGCGCCTTTACTCTGAATAAAATAACATATTTCTCTGGGTGTTAACATTGTTGGAAGCATTTACTCAACACAGTTTTTGCACATTTTGATGCAGGAATGTTACAGTACATTCTATATATTTAACTTATTCATTGAGGTGACTTTGACCTCTTTAGTATTTATCTGTGACCCAGTTTAAACCTTTCCACAGGAACGTTTGTACTCTCATGTGCTCTTACACATGAAAAATGATTTTCGGTCTTGGCTAAATCATTCATCACCTGCTGTGTAAAAACTTTATTTATAATTTCTCATCTGATGTGATTGTCACATTTGACTCTGTCCCATTTGCTCGCCTTTGTCTGGAAGTTGCTTGTTTATTTAGCCATTATTGCTAAGTAGCTTGCAGTTGCCCCATTCTAAAAAACAGGAATCATGGAGGAAAGTTCTTTATACTTCTTCAAATAACATTTTTTTTTTTTTTGTAATGATGAATTGTTTCTTATTATTGGGGAACAAAATATGAGATCACCTTTACACCTTTTATACCTCATACATTTGGTTGCCTATGAAAAAAGTTCAAATGTTAAAAGGAGCAGTTTGTTTGTGACACAACTAAGCTTCGAATTTAAACTTCAACAACCTCTGACCCAATCTGAATCATGGAAAAACATCAACAAAATTGTCTTTGCCCCCGCAACAACCCCGTAGTGATTCGATCAGCTCTCTGGATAGAGACAAAGTGAGGCCGCGGAGTGAAGTGATAATGCCGAACATCTGCCCGGGATCTGTGGTATGCCTGGAATCCACAGGGGAGTTGAAAAGCTGCAGAGATATTGAGTCAGACTGTGGTATTGCCGGAATGTTTTCTAACGATGTTTACCTTTGGTGTTGTATGCATCTGTTTTCCACAGCTGGGTTTGCTTCATGTTACATAAGGACGGTGCACGCAGCAGCAGAGCAAACAGTAGATTTAAATTCAGCGCGGTGTGAATGACAGTGTGTCAGCAGCAGATTCATTTAATAATTTTCTTTACTGTCGATGCAACTGAACCCTGTCAGTCTTTGTTGTCCTAACAGACTCACGCTTGTTCTGTGCAGCAATAACACACTGCCTTGCTGGCAGGCAAACCTGCAACCGTACAGCCACATGTTTCAGCAACACAGCTGGCTCCATTCTCTTCCCCTCGCTTTAATCTCACTGTGCCATGTGAGGACCACAGGCACTTCACAATGTCTGCCCCGACTTGACAGCCGCGTTGATACGTCGGGAGAAAAGAGACAGCAAGTGAAGTGACAGCGCACAGTGTGTTTCTGCTCGTACACTGTAAAACCATCTCACAAGCCATGAAACCTTCCATGGCTGCATGTGCACTGATTTTAGTTTCAGGTAACTTAATGTTGAAGAATTGACAATTTCTGTGATTGCAATGTGATCTTTGTTTATATCTGATTACATCTTTAAGGAGTTCATTTATTTATCATTTATTTGTATTTGTGTGATGTATATATGATGCAATACATACAAATTACTGTTGAGGAGTACTTTACAGTTTTTTGTCATTAACTGATTCGTGTTGTTCTCCACCCACAACAAATGATAATTTTGCGCTTCAACACTGTTTTGGATCTCATGAGACGCACATTTTAACCTGAATAGTCAAAATATTTGCACCAGTTCGAGATATCCTAACTTTCATTCCATTAATTGGGTCAGAATCCCCAAAAATGTTCGTACATTTCCCATAATGCACATCATAATCTTCTTTTTGTATGACCCTCAATGCCTAAATCTCAAACTGATCATTTCACTGGATGTTCAAACAGTTTATTTCATATTAAAGCAGCTACAGGGAACTTTCATTTTGTGTTGATTCTGGCGGCCCCTGTGGACAAAAGCAGAATGAGCTCCACCGCCTCGTGCAGGGAAGATCTTGATCTGGCGGTCCTTTCAATACAATCTTTCTTTTTTAAACGTATAAAATCATTAAATCTCTTCCTGCTTTGCTCTTAAGTGGCAAATATATGCTGCAAAACTTTGCCTGGAAAAATGTAAATATATCAGAGAAAATGATTTATGACACGAGACCTCTTCTGGTCTCGTGTCTTAAATAATTAAGACACGATAACTGTAACAATAGTTATTGTGGCGTTAACAAGAACTATATACACTGAGACTGTTTCAGAAGCAGTTTAAAAACTCCTTGTAATGTGTTTAATTCTCTAAAGTAAATATTACTCAGGCTTTGTGTCTTCAATAGATCCAAAGAGAAGTAGGTGAGAGATTAAAAGATGAACCTCTCATCCGTTCATATTTAGTAAATGTAAGTCAGTCTAACTACTGCAGTCGTTTTGCAGCCCTGAGATGTTCTGATGAGTATTTTTTTTACAGTGAATCAGACGGCTGTGTGTTCTTAGGGGCCGTTCTGGAGGGCTGAAATATTTTGCACAAGCTTGAGTCATGTTACTTGTGTCAAACTGTCATATTTTATAAAATCTAAAAGGAGAACAGACCAGAAGAGAATCCAAAATGGAAGCAAATGAGCTGAACAGCTTAAAGTCTTATATTAAAAAGTGTGTGTGTTTCCAGTCGGGCTTGAGATTGGTCATTCTTTGAGAGAGTACTTTGTTCCCTCAGGTGTTGCAATTCTTAAGTGAACGGGTCGTGAATTCTGTCAATTTCAATCTCTTACGCTCAGCTGAAGTGAATGGTGAACAGACTTGGAACTGATCATTCTTATCGCTCTGTAAATCAGCCAAAAACAAACAGTAATATCCTCTTACACTTACATTTGCCTCTTTCTGGAGGGGTTGGCACTCAGCTTCCCCGCCTGCTGAGGATCTGCGACCAGCCCTTGGTATGCCCGCCATCTCTGGCAGTTTGCTTTGGCGTCCGGTCCACGTCCCCCCTGTCGTGTCTTGACATAGTTGTCATAGCGGTGATGTGCGGCAGGAAGCCCTGTCGTGTTTGCATTTAATTCAAAACAGCTCTGTGAACGTATGACTGTAGTTAGTATGAGTTAGATTAAGCATTGATACTGATGGGATTTAAGTTTTTATTTTGATCAGTAGAATATGTCTTATAAGAAATACCTGCCAAACATCAACATTTTACCTGTTATCACTGTTAGCATGTAAGCACGCCGACATTAGCATTCTTCTCCAAATTTAAACCCACTTTGACGTCAACCATTTGGTTACGCACAACCGTTTTTTAAGCCTTGATTTTGGCATTTCAACCATTGTCATCACGTTTTTTTTGGAGCCGGAAGTGACCATATTTGGACGAGAGGGTGGAGCTAGGGAGGATATCCTTATTGGATGTGACTGAGGACCTGCGTAACTTAAAACAAACCCTGTGTATTGTGTATTTTACTCTAAATGGGACCATGACTTACAAAATGAACATCATGCTGTGTTGAAGAAGAGGTGAAACCATTTACTGAGATAATAAATCAAGTGAGAAGATGAGTCATTTTCTCATAAGCTTACGTACAGTCAGACTTATTTGTGAAACCAGTCGCCTCCTGCTGGCCATAAGAAAGCAGCACTTCCAACTTTGCTGCACTTTACAGACCCGCTGTGCCCAAGTACAGCCTCACAGAGCCCCACCAGACAAATACTTCCAAGTAAAAACATGAACATGAATATGACACCTGACATAACACAAGTGAACCTGCCAACTTCAATCAGGCCTGAATGAAGCACAGAGTCAGAATGTGTGTTTGGTCGGTGTGAAATGACTTCTTTAAATACACAAAGACCTTGTTGTCTTTTATTACCCCCCTCCTGCTCCAGGTGCGGATTCTGCCCAGGAAGCTAAGTCAGTGTTTTTCTGGCAGTGTCACAAACAAGCTTGTTTTTTCTCTCTTACTTCAGACGGAGCCTCCCAGGTTAGCTCGTGAGAGCGTCCAGCTGTGTTTGAGTCTGTGAGTGTTCTCACTCCCACTGGCCTTGGACTGTTCACCTCCACAGCTCAGATAGAGGAGGCTGCTATTTATTTCGTGCAGCCAACTGTTCAAGTTGGTTTTAAATGTTTTTTTACTAGAGGTGGATCAACACAGGGGACAGACACATTTTCAGTGTGTTTTTGTGTTTCCTTCATTCTGCCTCTCACCTGCACCTGCACCCGTTTGTTACCTCTGTAGACTGAGTAAACAAGACCACAGCACCTTGTCCGAGACACACGGTCTGTATCGACGTGAACACAACAAGAGTGTTATAGTTAACTTAAACTCAAATGAAAAACTAAGACTTGGTGTGACATAACATGAGAATATAGAGGAAATAAGTTAGTTTTAATCTCTGTTAATTTAGACAAATAAGTGAAGACAAGAAGCATGAAAGAGCGTATTCCCTTTTTCAGATTAAGAAATAGGATTTCTTTATGACTTTAAAGTGCGTTTATTGCAATAGGTCACATATTCTGAACTTCTTAAATCTTCCCCCAGGCAAATACACATCATATTATATGATAAATTGTTTTTATTTACACTGAAATGCATTAAACCTAAACTAAAACTGAATATTTTAATCAATGAAAGTTAAACTGAAAGGAACAGGCCCACTCTGGAGGCTGAAACTGAAATGATAACAACAATTTAAACCAGATAAAAAACTAATGAAAAATACAGAACCATAATAACAAAACCACAATGAACAATTATTTTACAAAGTTTTCTTTTGGTTTTAATATTGTTCTTACATAAAGGAGCAGAAATGATCCTGATCGAGTCGTCCTACTTGACGAAAGCCAAAGCTCTTGTGTGCCTCCTGTAACCTTTCCATGTAACCATTCAGACAGTAGGGGAAATGTAAACACTGATACCAAACAAGGACATCGGGAATGTCACTCACTGCGAACAAAAGATCAGGAAACATTAAAAGTTTGCACACATGCCTTATCTCAGCAGCCAAACAGTGGATTTAGTGCTGTTGCGTGGCAGCTGTGGCAAGCGTGGCTTTATATAGAACAGACTATGTCTCCTTTTGTCTTTCAACACTTGTGTCTGAATTTTAGTCGGCAAAATATTCAAACTTCTGCATACTGTAAATACATAGGTACAGAAGGCAGTTTAAAGAGACGAGGGGATCTCCATTTAATAAACTCAGTCTGTTTTGACAGCACGGAGCAGAGAGCGAGGGCTGAAGGTGACTTGTAAAAACCAAAAAAAGTAAAAAGAAGCTTTGAGACAGATTGACAGCCGAGGGCAGATTGCAAAGCATTTTATGAATTAGGGGAAGTCAGTCAGCGCTCATTTTCTTGCCCCTGGCAAGAGGTCGAACTGAGTCCAAGTGTTGATTTGTGGCTGAGGCTTCACCACCACACTCCTGCTGAGGAGACTGGATGAATGAGTGAATCGACAAATAAACAAATCCTATAAAATCAGGGAGAACTCACAGAGCCTGAACTCAGAGATTTATTCCTGCAACACTCCCGTCCTATCAGGGAGCCCAGGAGCTGCACGAACAACAAGTCCTCAGCCAATCAACACGCAAATGCTTGGACATCCCCCTCTCATGTTGACTCTCTGTGCTCATCTCTCACTCACTTTCACCCCACATGTGGTATTCTTGGCTCTTCCTACATGCATTTTTAACTCAATCTCAAGGGGGCTATTGTTTACAGAGGAATGCCTGGGCTCACATTTCCAAGACAGTGTTTATTTTTGCTCTCTGAATTTGCTTTTGTTTATATCAGCCGCGTCCAACAGGAAGCTCTTGAAGCTTCTGTTCCACATGCCCCGAATGAAATATGTTTTTGTTACGAGGATATGAAAGAATGAATGCAGGATTTTGAGAATGAAGCACGAGGCAGCGCTGTGCATCTACACAATGACTAGGTGCTTGCTAAATAAGTTAACTAACCTAGCTAGCATCACAGCTCAATCAAGAAGGAAGGAAGCCGTTAATTCTCTTATGAAGAGGACCCTTCATTCATATAGTAAAATTGACGATTTTTAGCTTTGCTGCTTAAATGTGTCACAGTATTTGTTACGTTGAAACCACTACATGAATTGAAAAAATAATTGAAAGCTTGGCCTGTATGTGCATCTCACTATCAAAACAACGTGCCGTTTAAGTATGTTCTATGACGCTGTCGCTTTCTGCTGCCTTAATAAAGCAATGCCCGAACAACGCGCCTGAACAAACCTCACCTTAAGACCATCGCACCCGGGGGCGCACAGGTGGACGAAAGTATGTTTGCTATTTATACAATGTGGGCACTGGGCCTGAAAACGGCAACTGCGTCGGTCTACTAGCGTGCCACTTTGCACCAGGCGTGAGATAGAGCCCAATAAGTCCGGCATGAAACTCCTTCCACTATGTGATAGCTCAGTTATATCCAAGAGAAGGCAGACGTCTCTGCAGCTGATATCACCAAAACAATCTAGATGTACAAGTAACATTGCAGGTAGCAATTTTAGACAAGCACAGAATATGAATCAATTGTCAAAAGTGTGTTTGCTTTGCTCTCACATACAATTAAGCACCCTTGTCACTTCTTGATTTATGATATAATTCCTTCACCAAAAATTGCCCCACTGTCTGATACGCTCTCCTAACTGGCAGTTTTTCTTCATTTCGTGTCAAATCAAAACTTGAGGAAACACGCATTTGGTTTCAGTTCGACATCAGATCCTCTCATGAAGATATCATCTTAATCTAAAGTAGTATATGCTCCAGTAAATCATGCTGCTTCACATCTCCCCCCCCCCTCTGACTTGAAAGCATTCCTCAGCCGGGTGTTTTGGAGCCACAGGTCACTGCAGCGGTTCAGCTTGCTCCCTCGCAGCTCGGCCCGGTGAAGTTGGCCTCTCCTCACGGCCTGTTTGTGAGGGCTGCAGTTCACCTAGTTCTTTTTCCTGTGCCAACCACTGCTGCTTCTGCTCCCTCCAGCACCCACCCACCCTCCCGCTTCGACTCCCCCTCCTCCTCCCTGTCTCCCTTTCTCCTCCTCTTTCCATCTCCCAACAAGTACACATTCTCCCTGCTCTTACGCATATTCTGAATGGTTGAGTCGCTGCTAACCGAGCCCTCCTGCAGCCCCCCGGGGGAAACACAAGAGGAGGGGGTGATAGTTGTGATGATAAGCTTGCCTTTTAGCAGAATAGGCCTATGGGGACATAAGTGTGGCTCTGCGAGGGGCTGTCCAACCCTCTCTGCTCCTACAGGAACAAGTCTCACTGTCACTGTTTTGCCAAGATCTCAGTGACACTGTTTGGACAACACAGACAGCTTCTTCTTTTTTTTTTTTTCTCCACTCAGCAGGTGAGTTTTGTTTTCCTGTTTTTCCTCTGAATCTTACTCAGCGAGGGCCTGATGGAGAAACACTTGATAAATCCACTCCTCTCCTCACTAACCCTCCTCGACTGAGCTGAGAAAGTTGCACTATATGTTGTTTGTGCGTGAGAGGACTTGTTCGACCTCTCCGTTGAAAATTCCTCTTCTTTTTTTTTTTCACTCTTCTAAATAAGTTGTGGTCTCGCCGTCAACACTCCCAGTTCATTTTCAGCCCGTGACTTCTTCCCTCTATTTAAATGTGCTCTGCATTCAGTTGAGAATAATGAGACCCTCTTTGCAGAGTGTTGTTTAAAAGAGGGGTTTCTTGGAAGGAACCCTAATCTCCTGTAGGCTTGCTTTACTTTTCGCCATGTAGGAACGGGTTGTACAGGAGACATTACTGAGAATGTAATCATGCCGTATAGAACTGGGAGTGCGTACAAGCTGAATACAGGATTCTCCACTTGTCCGTCAACGTGGAAGATTCATATAACGCATCGTCCGAGTTAGATTTTGTCCTTGTATGAGGCTGTTTGTATCGATGTGTGTGTGTGTGTGTGTGTGTGTGTGTGTGTGTGTGTGTGTGTGTGAAATGTCTCAAGGCCATGGTGAAGGCGCTGGCAGCTGCAGCTTTCTCATAGAAACAGCAGAGACCCGCGTGTGCAAAAAATGACCTAAATTAACTTTGTGTAGCTGCGTGTGCATTTCAAGAAAATGCACTGAAATATAAGTGATAAAAAAAAAAAAATTCTTCCATTTCGGCCAATCAAGAGAATTGCTGTTAAACCATGAGAGGTAAAACATGTTGAGTGGCTCTGCTGGTCCTCTTAAGAAGCTTCCTGGTTATCCCATCTTCGAAAAATGTCTTCTGAGGAACGTTGATAATCATCTGCTGCGGCACAACCACCCCATTGTTTGTTTTCCCCCGTCTCTATCGGATGTCTCTGACCTGTCCAAGGTGTGTTCTCAAAGGAGGCCTTAATGAAGGGGTGAGTGGGATGTTAACCACGGTCGGCCGGGGACACCTTCTGCCCTGATGAATGGTGTAGCGCGTAGTAAATCACCGACTGGGGAAGAGCAGTCGGATTCCTCAGTGCAGTGATGTCACTGCGATCGTGTGCGAAACAGATCCAGACTTGAACGACGCAGCCTGAGCCAGATGTTGAATTTTCAGAGCGAGCTTCTTGCGGTATGGCATGCAGTCAGAGCTGTTCAGCGCTGGATTTAGGAGCCTCACATTCAATTCTGGTTGTGTACTGAGACTTTGATCATCACAGGCCACAGAGACATGTGGTAACAGCCTGAGAAGTATGTATAGTCCATCATATTTTTTTTGGAATGATCCCTCTGTGCTCGCATTCCATTCACCTGTGTTTATTTCTGTTTTTCAGGTTACCTGCTGTGTGGTTTGACTGAGCGTATTGGGTAAAGAAAAACATGGCCATCCGATACATCAAGCACAAGTACCTGTGGATTTATGTTCTGAACTATGAGAAACTGTAGAATCAAAGAATAATGGAGATTCCACCTGTGGTGAGTTTGGAGGGACGTCAGTCTTGGACAGCCTCGGGATTACAAACATTGACCTTCTCCACACAGACTTCACAAAGCTGCTCTGCTCTCTCAGCTAATGGTTCAGAAGACCACAGAGGGGACGATTGTCTACCTGAAGCCCGAAGCTCGCTGTTGGAGCCAGGTGAGGACGTAGACAAGCTGAAGGAGAGTTACGTTCTGGTCAGTCAAAACAACGATGAAGTTTCGGATGCTGTGGGCCTACAGGAGCCTGAGCGAGTCACCGGTGCAGCACATCTGGACGTGAATCCACTGGTCTCCGCTCAGCTTCATGAGGGACGTATTGAGTCCACATTACCTACATCAGATAACTTTACACTTCCTGAGGGCCGGCCACACCAGGTGCTTCATAATCATGTTGCTCAGACAGAAGGTTTGAACTCTGGTTGTGTAAAAACAGACCTTGAGAGGTTAGAGCCAGTCTCAAATGGCCACGTCTTCTGGCCGTCAGAGGACCCCATCTTCAATATGGACTCCAGTCCTACTGTCACTGTCACTCAAGCTGCCCCAGATTCAGGCCAGAGAGTCCTGGATCTCCCACGCATCGTGAAGCACAAACCGAGCTCTATCACCTTTTCAAACTACACCTGTCCCTCCGGAGCCGACGGCCATTCTTTCCACAATGAGAGCTCTGACGATGGAGAGTCTTCACCCGGTGAGGAGAAGGACGACGGCGATCACGGTGATGGGGATGATGACGACGACGACGACGACGATGACGATGTCTTCCCGGAGCTACCTCAGAGTAGAGAGCGTCTCGTCAATCACAGACAAAGGAGCAAAGACAAACAGAAGAGGAGAGGAGCTGTGAGTGCCCGGGCAGAAATCGATCGCACGGCCAGAAAGTGTGGCTATGAAGCCGAAGGAGAGGGCAGCAGTAAGGAGGTATGCTGCTATTGATTTTAAAATCATCCACAAATAGTCAGTGTTGCCCTTGCATTGTAGTATTAATCACATATTAACTAACGACAAATCATTAGAAGAAGTGTTTGGCACCAGGGACTAGAATTTGTTTACATTTTTTTATTTTCTAAGTGTATTTGACAAGGGCAGTGTTGATGCTATAACATCAATATACCCCGGTTAGGTTCTGGCACAAAAACACTTTGTAAGGGTTCGCAAAGCATCATGTCTTGGCATAACATACATATTTTGGTTGCAGAAACTATGACTGGAGACGTCCTGAGGTCTCGTTGAAAACACAAGTTTATTTGTCGGGACAAACAAGGCTGGATATTGTCCCATAGTCTCCTTAAAACCCAGTTGTGTCACACTTACAAGTGTTGAAATGCTGTGGTCCCTCATCAGAAATATCCAGTGGTTTCCCACTTACAAGTGTTGAAATACAGTCACTGGCTTGACCGCCTTGGAGCCTGTAACTCGCTGATATGAGAGTCAGGTCGTAAACACGTAATGTGAATGTGATATATAGGCTTTGTACACATGTCAATAGGGTACAGTACATTGCCAATGAAACCTACAAATGTTAATGTATCAGCAGTTCGCAGAAACAGCAACAGCCAACATTTTATCCTGACACCTGGGCTGGAAATGTAGAATGTAGGGCCTGTAATGATTTATTGTCTCTTACAAAAAGCACAGCAGCTTATTATACGTCTCAAAACCATGACAAATGTCATTAAACCCTTTGAATGAATCACACAGATACTGTTTGACATGTGCTGAATATGTTACGTTGCACATGTAATAAATCCATGTGAGATTTTGAAGGGGAAGTAATATGTCAGACATATATTGAAGCTACTATTTAGTAGGCTGTTATTATATTAGCATTATTATATCATTATTAGTCACTTAAAGCTTTAACTTTGTACATCTAAAAGGAAATGGACTTCCCTCGTGGCAGCAATAACTTGTAATTCAAGGAAAAGACCAGAGTGTGAAATTTGCCATTTCTCAGCAACTGACATCTTTACGCTGTGAGATAACGCGTAGCTGGTATAAGTGTGTAGGAGTACACTGACTTGACTTTTAAACACAGATTCAGGAGGAATGCAAACGGCTTCTGCTTTCTCTCCACTCCCTCAGCAGGCAGCGGCCTTTGACAGCAAGCCGTATTAGCGCTGATCTTAGCCTTCCATTACTGAACGGCTGCCTTCATCTCTAACAAGTCGTGGCGCATTGGAGTCTCGTTTTTACACAGCCTCTACCCTGACCTTGGCTGTAACCATCCTGTAACCCCTCATCCCTGCCTCTTTATTGCCCTTTAAAAGCCTCATATCGACATTTATAAATATATCACATAACTGCCCTCCTCTTCCTTAATGGTCTGCAGATCATGGCGCACATGTTAACACGACAGGGAACATGTCAGCTTCTCTGTCTGTCGCTCGGGTTGGATGTTGAGGTCACACCAGCTTGATGTGCAGAATGACGCTCGCAGTAAAGTGGAAGGACAGCAGCTCGTGCTTCTCGTGCTTCTCATGCCGTCACACCACAAGCTCGGTTATCATAAGATGTGAGCATCCAGAGAGGAACGTCTTCAATTTCATGCATCAGACAGGGATGAAAATGTCTGCTGGTATTTATTTCACAGGAAAATAGAGGCTAAAACAAGCTGTTTTGACCACTTTAATGCACAGCATATAACTATGCATACATTTAAAGATGCTTTGTGTTTTAAAAATTAGGCCAATAAAAAAACATAACAAAACTAAAAGACACTTAATTACGTCAAAAGGGAGTCTTTTTATGACATTCTCTTGAAAATGGGAGCAGCATGTCACCAGAGTAACCGTTAGCTGCTGCTAACTCCAGCTGCTGTCGGCTAGTTAGCTAAGTTAGCCGTGCAGTGAGCGGTCCGGACTGGGAGCTCGGAGTGGTGTGATGTGAAAAGACAGCTTCTTTCTTCGAATAGCTTCTTATCGTGCTATCTCAGCAAAACAATACAAAACGTCAGCACACTTATTTCCTCACATTCTGTTGATAATAATAAACTATGGTTCTTACATATTGCACCTTTAAGGAAAGTCAAGTCCCAAATCTAATGACAGCAAGCTGCATCCGCTGCATGTTCACATGGTGACGTAGAGAGGAGGGAGGGGATCAGTAAACTGCAACTTACATATCGCTTATGGCAGTGTTCATTTCTCAGGGAATGATGCATTAAGGTGGCTGGTATCTATGAGTGATCACAATTTGATGCTGATCCAAATAAAACTGCTTAATTTGACACAGGATGAGGTTTGATTAAATCGGTGGAGGCATGCACTTTATTAAGTGCCATTGTAGTTCATTTTCAGATTTGCTCTCAATCAAAGAAATATTCCCTTTTTCTCTATTTTTTCCACTTTAAAACTGTGAAATACTGACAGCCAGACAAAAAAACAAAAACAAAAAAACATAAGATCATCCTGTCTCAAGTCGAGTCACAAGTTGATCAAAACACTGATGTCCACATCTTTATGTGAAAAGCCAGAAGCTAAATCAGAGCGAAAAGATATCATCAATATCATGAACAGGATTCTTATTTGCATGAAAATAATACTTGAACTGCACCCAAAACACAACCAAACTGTTCAAAAAGTCTAAAATCTATATAAAGAAAAAATAATGACAGCATTAAGGCCAATATTAAACATTTTAATGCATGTGAATGTTCTCATTGTGTGTGAAACAACCACAAACCGTCCAGGTGAGGGATTTAAAAGAGATTTTACCTGCAAAAGTGTTTAGCTCTGATGATAAAACCATGACTGCCGGATGCTTAAACAAGATGCTTTAGTAAAGGTCTTGCACACATTCATGCTTGTGTTAAAATTAAGTGTTCAAGTCACTGGAGCAACATACGGCTGCAGTTGTTAACATGAGCCATATGAGGGCACTGTATGCACAGTGTTTCCACTTGCTCTCTTCTCACAGCTCCTCGCTGCTTTCATCATTTAGTTCAGCTGTGACTAAAGAAACCTTCAAAAAATACACATTTATTCGCTCCTTCCTCCTCTGCCGACATGTCTGCTGCCTGTGTTCAGTTGGTGCTTTGCATGGCAGGATATTAAGAATGTAATTTATTCGTCCGAGTAGCCAGGTAGCCGTTGCCCTTTCGCATGACCGGCTGCTACATTTGGACACCTCCATGGTGATCTCTGGCACTCTCTGTGGGTGGCGCAGACTAGGCACCAAGCCCAGAGCTCACACACTTAACTCCTCATTTCCATGTCAAAGCCGCTGTGTTTGGGTTCACAATGTGGCCAATTTGCGCTGATAAAGTTATAGTCAGCTCACATTTTGTTGTCCCCAGAAGATAACATTAATGCATTTATCTAAAGGATTGACTCATACCAGCTCAGTTGCCATGGTGTGAGGACTTCACACAATCGCCGGGGCCGGATCGAGGGGAAAGGCACGGAGAGATGAATCAAGGGTAGTGTCTCACTTGAGCGTCAGGCCCTCTCTGGAATTTGTCTCATTCTAAGTAAAAGTGCCCACATTCCTGAGCAGCACCTTGTGGGGATGTTGCTGAAAAGAGACAGTGTGAATGTGTTCCAGATTTGGCTCAAGCATGTGCCAGAATGAGGCATCTGTTTCTTGCATTTGTGTTTGTCTGACTCCGGGGGTTAATTAGGAGTGCAGCTCACAAGATCTTCAGCTTCTTTCATTTCCTTTTGTCGTGTAAAGGACATTTTTCATCACTTGGCTCAGAGAATGACATTTTTTGGCAACAAAAATCTTTAAGAACGACGCAAGATCATGTTTTTGCGCTTGATCTGAAGAGGTAAAATTGCCCAGCGAGGACCGCTGAAGTCAATTTCTTGCTTATGAGCATGTCGGCAGGATCGTCACAGCTAAAATCCATCGGCTTGTTTCAGAACGGTTTGGTCAGCCGCTGTCTTATCTTCAGCTGGAGGAATGTGCACCCACTGAGGTGCAGACATGAGGATTTGTTCAGAGCTCGCATGCGAAAACAGTTTAATTTGCACACACTTGTTCCTTTTTAATTTGGTGCTGACCTAATTTGACCAAATGTTTTGGCAGCAGGATCATAAAGAAGAGCTACAGCCACTTCCTGTCCAGATACATTTTTTTTATAAGTACTGTGACAATTTATTTTTGTGGTCCGCAGAAGTCTTCCTAGCTCCCTCATTTATAGTGAATCAGGCCAAAATGTTAATCATGTCGAGGTAATGTATACAGGTATTCCTCTTACATACAATTTCATTGAATAACACATTTAAAATTGTCAGAATGTTGAAGTATTATACACCAGACACACCATACAATCCTACAGAGGTAAGAAAAAACAAAGGGAAAGCATGCAAACAGTTGTTACTTTATCTTATGTGTCAAAGCAAAGTACCAAAGGCATAAACTTCACTAATTAAACACACGGCGCTCTCATATATTAATGACAAGCTGTAAACACAGGGCCACCCAAAGCTGGCCCGCCAGATGTTTTGAATCAGAAAAAAATGATTCAAAGAGAAAATGATAACATGGATCTCTGTTTCCGCAGGTTTAGTTCTTGTGAAGTAAAAAGGCGACAAGAGAGTCAATTTGCGCAGGAAATCAGTCAATCAAGGGACTTCAGATCCTGGCATTTTGCATGTTGAGATCAAAATAGTAATTTGTTTTTCACCTGTCACCCAACGTTATGTTTCAGTTTTGGCACCAACAAGGGGGGAAAAACAAATTGCTGAGCTAAATCAATCACCATGTGCTTTAATAAAAATCATTTGTTATATCAAAACAAACTAGAATGTCCCGCAGATATTCAGGAGAAGCTCATCTCAGTGTTCCCAGGGATCCATGAATCTTTCAAAAGTTTGTACAAGACTATCAACAAGAATATCAAGACTTTGAAGGTTATGGAAAATAGACATGGGCCATTAAAATGTGCTCACATTTTTATATCTAGCACAAGAAAAGATGCTGAAGTCCTTTTTGATATAAATATTTATCTTAACATTGAGAAAACTGTCTGCGTGTCTCTCTCTGGTTTTCTGCAATCACTGTGACACAGCATAATTGAAAAAGTGTGCACACATTCAATTCGAATGCCTCCCCTTTTCATTTTTGTCTGTGAGCTTCTGTGAAGTCTGCTCTGTGACATTTTAAATATGCGTCTCAGGCTACACAGTGTTAGCTCCTTGAATTTGGAAGGAATCAGGCCTGGAAAGTGTTTGAAAGGTCCTGCAGGGAACCCTGTAAACTCAAAGGTGACTGACCGGAGAATAGAATATAAAATGCCTTTCGTTCTCCACCTCATCCAAATCACGCCATCCCCACATCGTTTACATCTTTATGTGTCTGATTCCTTGAAGAGGAACATGAGAGCATCTTCGCTTTAATCTGCAACGCTCCGTTTGATTATATCTAGGAAAGATGGAAACAGAGACTGTAAAAGTATGTAGGAGGGTTTTCCTGGAATCAGCGCTCGTTTCTTTGAACTCATCTTGTTATGAAGCTGACACAGCGAAGAAAGCGCGAGGAAGAAAGGTTCCTCTGCATCATATCTTCTCTCACTGAACACAGAGGCAGCTTTAGTGTGAGCGTTTGTGTTTGAGTTTGTGATGTCTGGATTGTTCTCTGGAGTGGATGTTCACGATCCGTCGCCGATCTGTCTTTACGTCAGCGAGAGTCTGGAAGTATGTGAGTGCCTTTTATTTGTTAGCAGACACGGAGGGTTGAGCTGTCCAAACACAATGATCCCACTGTCAAACCTTTTATATTCCCTGGTCAGAAAGCTTTATTTTTTCCTCTCGGTGACCCCATGCGACCCCTCAGGCCTCGGAGGTCAGCAGGGGATTGGCCAGATTTAGGTCATTCCTCAGGGATTGGGAGGAAAAACTCACTCTCTCCCAGTGCCGGGTCAGTCAGCTGACACTGGGTGGTCAGCCGGGTGAGTGGGCCGTCTGGTGTCTGGTCCCTTCATTCCTCACAATTTACCGGGAATGAAACTTAATATATGTTTATCAGTGGCTTAATTTGTAATAAACTTCAGATGTAGTGCTCTGTGGAGTCCGTGGGAAAATGTAGAAACGCGACCGAAATTATGACTCAGTACAGTCTGTTTGTGATTTCAGTTACTGGGAGTAAACAGTTTACGGATGGGACAGTGATTACAAACACAACACAAGAATCCTGCTTTTCTTTTATCCCTCTCGGTGTATTTTTTTGTCAGAGCACAGTGAATCAATGAAAATACCAAAACAGTGTCAAGCTTGTTTCCAGAATTTCAAAGTTTATTGCTTCTGACAGAGCTGCAGGGGGTTTCCCATCAGGACATCCATTGATGAGTCCCTTCAATGAAATGTTTGTACACCGAAGAGTCTTAATGTTATAAATGGAAACATGGCGGTAATCATGACTCAGTTAAAAACATTTTTATTTTCAGTTCCAGGAAAGGAAGTTATGTGTTGTTAGTTTCAGGGGTTATTTTGATGGTGTTCACTCCCTCAATGACACAAGCTACCTCTTGGCTAGTAACATTAGCTGTAACGTTAGCACCCTGGCTATCATTTGTCTCCGATTATTTAGGGGAGTAAAGCTCCTGTCAGCTGCCTCTTTTTCTTCTCCAGAAACAGGCTAATTTTACTTTCAAACAGTATGACTGTCTGGATAAAAGTGGAGAGTTTCCCAACTCATTTTCAGCCAATAGTGAAGTTTTCTGGAGCTGTAGTGACACACTTCGCTTATATTTTGGAATATGTCGATTATTTACTATACTAGATGGTTATGTTTGACTGGTTCGGGTTAAGGAAGAAAATGTTCAGAAATATTTTAGATTTTTCCTCTGATGCAAACTTTAGGCACCACTTTGTAAGTCCAACTATTTTTCATTCATTAGCAGCTTATAAACATTTTATAAACTGTTTAAAGCAAACTAATGTAGCTGTAAGCAAATTGTGGTCACTAAACAGAATGACAATATAGTAAAACATACATACATACATACATATTAGCATGTTATGAACCATTGATTGAATGTTTAAAAGCTGAATGCTTCATGGAAAGACTCAAAATAACTTGTTGGATGAACTGAGGATGAATATTTCTGGATCCCAAAACCCAGACTCCTGTTGACCAAACTTCTCTGTCGGCCCTCATTACGAAACTTTCCACATCAACCATATTCCAGGGGGAGCCTCCTAAGAAATACATGATGAAACAACTGTGTCACAAACTTTGGAGAAGTCTGTGGTTCTGAGATTCTTGAAAAGGGGTCCACCATGATGCTTTCAAAGAGTCTGTAGCATGTGTGACCCTCTCCAGGACCGGGCAGGCAACCGATATCTCACCGACATTCTGCTCAGATTGCAGAACAGCGATGTTAATTTATGCTCTGGTGACTGAGGTGTATCCTGCTGATTTATGGGGCGGGACCTCCAGATCCTCAGACACAGCTCCTGTCTCTGCGAGGATGGTCTATTTATATACACGGTGTGTCTGGGGAGTAGTGAAAGCTGGTGCAGGGAATTCCATCAGGCTCTCTATGGCACACATGTCTGGAGTCCTCCTCCTTTGCTCTTTCACCCCGAGACACGGCCGAGGAGATCACATTTCCATGTGCGGCAGCACTGATGTAGCGTCTGCAATTTACAAGAGACCTTTCTGGGTTTGCTTGTAACTCTTTTTAAGTTTAGGACAGCGTGGTATACTGACAGATGCTCTCACCTCCCCAGACAAGCCTCTCATGTGTTAAATTATTCCGGCACGGGTGAAAGGCAATCACTAGATGAACTAATGAAGCCAATTTCACTCCTGATTTCAATTATTTTTACTGCGGGTTCGAAAGTTAGATCATTTCAGAGTTAGATGAAAATTAGCTGGAGCGTATAATTAGGCAATTTTGATGAAGTATCAGCAGCTCAACTTGACATTAACTTCAAATGAATGCCTGAAACCCCTGTGAGTAATACTGTAAAGATGTGCAGATATTGATATATACTTTTTGATTTTGTCGTGAAACATTTATTAAGTGCGTTGAGGGAGAAAATATCGATATACATATTGTTAAAGACACATGTTCAAGACATCAAAAATGTGGATAGAGGAGCACATGAAAATGATGTTAAAACACAATCATTTCACAAAAAATCTGGAAATCCAGACACGACTAAAACGGGGTAGAGAGCATACCTCCGCTAAGACCGCACAGTCCTCTTTTGTACACCGTCATAGATACCAGCCACCTAAGCATGCCTGTTGATCCATTCATGTGTAATTTCCAGAGAAAATGTCAAAAAAACTCATGTTAAAGGAGGTGAAAAAGAAAACCCTGGATTTATCCCTTCATCCAGATCTGCAAACAAATCTGAGTTTCGTGGAAATCTGCTCACTAGATTTTGTCAATCCTGTTTATCCTGTTGACAAACCAACCATCCAGCAACCAAATAAATAGATACTGGTGAAAACACAACCTCCTATGTCAACATATGTACCAAATCTGGAGGAAGAATATCTGAAAATCTGATTTAAATAAGATATAAATACGATCTTTAAAAGGTTTAATCCATCATAAAGACAGAATATCTGTGCTCAAACACACAAATCTGACAAACAAAACACTGAAGTGTGTCATAAAACAACAAATATCATACTGGCTCCATCTTTGGTAGCAGGAATGTCTTGTCTTAACTTAAATCAGTGCTCTCCTGATTACCCGCAGGTATCTCCGCAGGTCAAGTCTCCTTGGTCGGAGTCGATGAACCAGCTGATGAGGAAACTCGACCAGCTCAATCTCGACATCGAGGAGGCTCTGAGTGCAAGCTCCTCCCCCTCCGACACACCCTGCACCACGCGCAAGAAACAGGTGAGCGTGCTTGACAGCAGTTTTGTCCCACACACTTAGATACAAACACAGAACGTGCTCTGCATTTTAAAGCAGCATATGGACTGCAGCACTCCAGCCTTCAGTACTAATGGTATGGGCACTGTCACGGTTGGTACTGTACACATTCCAGTGAAGCGTATGCTGCATACTTGGTCATGCTTGTAAACTTCCCCTAAATCAATTTACTTTGCTCTGTGGAGAGAAAATCCCAGCGGATTTTTCGGACCTGTGAGCAACAGGTGTTGCAGAACAGAATGTTATGTCGTGGTCAGTTTTGTTCCACGTTAGACTCAAACAAGCTCTCTCGGGTCAAGCAGCGGTAACGCATAAAGCCGGCCTGTGAGGGCAGTTTCAGCATTCTGAGTTGTAGCTGTGTCTGTGACTTGTGAGATATGGGGATATAGTCTGTCTGCCACACTGTGGGCTTTGTCAGGCCATCTAATAGTGTCCTCTGACTTGTTTTATGATGTAGGTCTGCAGCCCTTAGATGTGATACTGCAGCGTACAGTGCTTCAGCCGGGTCAGAATGTTGTGGCAGGAACAGACAGCACCATTGTGCTTTTGAGGTTGCGACTGGGACCGTGCAACTCTGTTCCTAAAAAGGGCTCGTCTCATGGTGGCATGTTTCATGAAATATCCCACTAGAGTTAGCATTCAGGAACAAAAGTGCTCTTTCGGCGTCCATATGTATGTACCACACAGAGGAGCTATTGTACTGGAGGGAGTTTGTATGATTTGGTCCATTAGGAATGGTCGAGAGAGGCTCACATGCCTCCCAGGCATCTGCATAACCATCCCAGGCATTCACCATTACTTGCTTTAACTAATGACAGGCGACTGGGCGAGACAAGACATCTTTACTGGGATATTTGACGAGGTCATAATCTCCGTCCTCTCAAAAGGAGATCCACACATACAGGCTCCTTTGTGTACCTCTGTCAAGCTGAATCGAGGCTGGAGATTTCACTTCCCCAGCAGTTGACCTCAGCCTCTTGTTTTCTTTTCCCCTGGCCACCGTTGAGACCGTCCTGTCCTAGCCTGTTCGGCCACCCAGAGCCGGACCCGCAGTCTTGATTGTTGTGGTGATGTTGTTGCAGTGGGGTGCTGTTTCGAAGTTGAACCAAGCCCAGAACGATCTCCAAAGACCGGACAGAAGGGGATGCCCGAGCCAGGAGAGGTCCTCTGCTCCTCGCAGCGCCTCAATGGGTACGAGAGCGACGGCCAAGAAGACGGTGAGTTTCTCTAAACACTTCCTGCAAGGCGTCACAGATCCTCTGAATCAAACATGTTGTGTTTAGTGCTGTACATCCAACTTGCTACATTTAGTACCGTTGTCCAGTTTTCCCCTTTAAGGCTGTGAGATACTAAATTCCTTTGAGTCACCACAACTGGTTGCACATGTTTTTCTTTAGTTTTTTCAGTTAAAATCTGGCTTTAGCCTTTTTGGGTGACTGCCATGACCTGTTCCTTCCTGCACTGCCCAACCTAGCTCAATCCGATAATTTGTGACAAATTCAATGGAATTAAATTAGATTTTTCAGTCTTCGTTGTTTAACTTAGCCTTGTTTTAGCCTGACAGGTTTATGGTCCTTTCAGTATGTCATCATCCGGATCAATTCTAGATGTTTTAGTTGTTTCAAAGTTACTTTTTAAAGAAAATGACGGAAGAAAAACGGGATGGCTGCGTGGAAAGAAGAACAATTTATCCTCCTATGAAAATATTTGCCTAAACTCTCTTATCAGAGTCCTTCGTGAATAAAACCACACTCTGTGAAACCTACATTTCACAATCGCATATTTGACCCTTACATCAGGATGTCTGCGCTGACAGAAGACACAAAAAGTTGCAGAAGTGGAATTTTATTTTTTTTTTTCAAGATAAATCCATCACCAGTCGGGCCGAAATTCTGACATTCCCTTCTGTGCAGCTGCTCTTTCCTCTACATCGGTAAATATTTGAGGTTTGCGTTGGGAATAAGGTCAGCTTAGGCATTCTCAAACAAGCAGGACTCACTTCTGCTGGACAAAGTATATAAATGTCACTATTCAGCCGCCCTAAAGGAAACAGACAACTGAGAGATTTGCAGAATGCGGGGCGGGTTTAAATTAAAGCCTTTCAGCTCGTGCTTTGTGCTTCCCTGATGGCTCCGCTGCAACGTGATGGCAAACAACCTGCTTAGAGCAAACTGTGGCCGTCCGCTCAGACTCGCCGGCACTTTTCTAATCTCATTCAGTGATATCAGATATAACTTGGCACCATGTTACCTTGTGAGTCAGGGTTATCAGTATATTTTATAGACTGGACGTAAAGAGAGAGACAGACTGCAGTGTAAAGAAAGATTATTTTGTCTGCGGGCACTTCAGATGAAATCAAGTCTAGTTCTAAGAGGTGTTGCCACCTGTTTTTTTTTTTAGGGTTTTTTTTTTTAGAATTACCTCTTGAAAATGACGGCAGCATGGGTTAAAACTTGGCACGAGGACAGCTGGGAATGTTCACATGTGTTAAAGACAAGAGTATTTTGGCTGCGGTGTAACCTTGAGCATAATGAGATCGCATGATCAGCGGCAACATGTTTTGGAGCGTGTGATGATGATATGAGTTATTATACGCTTTTTTCTTTCTTCTTCTTCTTCTTCTTCTTCTTCTTCTTCTTTTCTTCTTTCCAATCATAAAATTATTCATTTCCTATATGCACTGCTGTTAATGATATCCTTGTAAGTGTTAATGTAAGATTCAGAGATGAGGAGGGCAAACTGATCATTTTCCGCATGGAAAACTGGGTGAAGGCTGAAAATGAGGATCAGAAAATAGGTTCTTACCTATACCTTAAGGAGAAGTTTTAAAGGAATAGTTCGATATTTTGGGAAGTTTAAAAGGGATAATCCATGATGAGAGACAAGTTGAGTTCACAAATTTCTGATAATGGACATCTCAAAGGGCATTATCCCATTTGTACCTTAGTCACTTACCTACATTAAGATAATTGAATCCTGTTTTTACGCGTTTTTTCGATCAGAGTCTAAAGATATACATATAAGCTTTTACTCACTTTCCCTGGCAGCACCTGATGGTTTGACTAATACCTGGAACAAATATCACCAACTTTGCGTATGATTGAGAAACCATAAATATAATTTGACAGTCATGTGTTCTGTTGGCCGCAGCCTGAAGCAGCGAGTCAGGCGTCCACACCATCCATCATTATCCTTTAGTTAATGATCATCATGCAGCCAAAACTGAGCATTCACCCAGACAAAAGTATAAGCTTATGTGCTTTCTGGCAGACAGCTACTGTATGAGTCTACAGCCAGCAGTCTGTTAGCTTATCTTAGCAAAAAAGAATGGAAACAAGGAAAAAAACCAGCTAACCTGGCTCTAACCGAAAAGCAACAATATTCCCATTTTCAGCGAACATGCATCCCCAGAAAAGTCAAACTATTCCTTTCAGTTTGTCCACTGGGTTCAGTGTGACCTTGCAAAGTTTCCGATAACAGTTCGGACGAGGTCCCAGCAGCGATGCACATGCAGAGAGATCCCCTCTGAGTCTTACATAAGAAGGTCTGGAGTCAGAACGAAACTTCTGACAGCAGGGAGCGAGAACGCGTTACGGAACTGATTCAAAGCCCGGGAGCCTAAGAATAAACCGGCGAACGTGTGAGCCAGTACGCCCTGCTCGAACAGGCAGTTACAGCTTTACTGCGAGATGTTTTATGGAAGTATCTGGTAAAAGTTTTTGGCACCTGTCCGACAACCTTTGACTCCCCCCTGCCTCTGTGTGATCTCTAAAAAGTGGAATGCACCTCATATCTCTGTCAATCTGCAGCACATCATGCACGCTGAGCTAATCTGAGCTGGAATGTGTTGGCCGTCGATTTAGATGTGGTTCTGTTCGAGGGAGAGATATAAGTTCATATGTTCCTGCTTATTCTTCATATCGTTACTCACACAAGGACTGTAAGGATGATGGAATGCACCGTTTTGTGGACAGACTTCATATCAGCTATTGTCCTAAAATAAGGAATTTCCAAGTTTTTAACTATTCATCTACCAGAGCTGCCCTGCGTTTTCTCCTCAGTGCCAGTTGTCACTCTATACACAGAGCAGCTATAAACAAGGTCCATCTAACTTTGTTGTAATCCTCTGTAAAGAAGTTATTCAAAGCCATGCAGGAGAAGAATCCATTTAAAGAAGATGCTATTCTGTCTCTTCCATCGAGTTTATATGCTCAAAACAAATCTTCAAAGATCTTTTTATGCACTGAATACAGAGTCGAAATGATTTGCTGATTAATCAAATTGTCAGCTGGTAGGAGATGTACCCGACATTCACAGCTGACAGACGTGTTACTCTACTTATTTGGCTAATGGGTCAAATCTGGCTCGCAGCAGGGTGCTGGAGGCCAACAGAACGTTTACTAATTAAAAAATAAACTGAGCAGATTCACACTGGGATTTTTAATTGTTTGTTTGTTTATACCCATTAGTAAATCCTGACACGTGGCTGACAGAAATGCCAGTTTTGTATCAGAGACAAATTAGGCTGTTAGTAACAGAGAGAGGGCTGATCTTTGATTGCAAAGATTACAACTCACTCGCAACGTTTAGCTGAAGAGGAGCAAGAGATGACTCTTCTTCTTCAAACGAAGAAATTGAAACAATTTCTGATCCCATCAATTTGTACTTCACACTCAAAGAGCTCGAATATGAAATTCATCCTGTCACTGGAAGGAGCAGTTTATGTGCATGAATGTTTCCAACATTTGTCTTTGTAACCACAGCATTTACAAATGAAATGCAGTTGCAGCTATTAAATGCGGTAAAATATTTGCCCAGTCATATACTTTACCCAGTAAACCCTTTAGTTAGTTCACAAAACAGATGACATATTTTATGTTTTATTCATTTTATCTGATTACATTCATATTACTTTCTTTGTATATTTGAATTTTGAACTGATAGCTGGAAAAAACACAAGGCATGTGAAAATGTATTGTCATTTATTTTGTATATGTTATCGACTGAACAATGAGTACGTTCATTATAAAAAAGTGACTAAGTGATTCCTCGATGATTGAATAGTTTCTGCTCTGATTGTGTGTCTGAAGTTGTCTTGACCTTGCTGCAAAGCACAAAGCCCGGTCGAGCCCAGCTGTACACTGTGTTCTGTTACTGGTGCGTGGAGACGTATTTGGGTTGAGGATTCCTAGTTTTAATTGGTGTTGACAGAGACGGCCAGAACTGAGGACGCGCCGCTCTGTCATTCGGACCGACGGGTCCTGTAACTGCTCTGTTGACTCTCGGGCAGGGTGTCATTTGTGCTGGGACAGCAGCTATCATTCACCCACACAGGCCTGTCACTCCATATAAACATCCTTGTTGGTGTAAGCAAAGGGAAGCTTCCCCTCTGACAGCAGCCCTGAAAGAGACTCTGCGCCGCTCCTGCGTGAAGAAGGCTGTCACTTTTCCTGACCTGCAACCTTTGACATGTGTCCACCATGTGAGTGCGACTGCACTGAACTAGGGCATCGTGTGTTTAAAGTGGGTCAGCGCCTCGAGATGTGCCAGCATGAAATACTTTCTCTTGGCTGTTGAAAAAGAGAGAGAGTGATGCGTTCAAGTCTTTGAAGCCCTGTCAAACCGGCACATCTCCGTCGGGGCCCAGCATCTGGTTTTTTGGAGTGCTAATTTTCACGAGTTTATTTCTGAAACTGGGTCTAAAGCTGCTCCTCGGAGACTAACTTATCAGGTCCATCGCATTTACCCAAGACAATCCTATCTCTCTCTCCTCAAAGGCACATGTAGTATAAGATTTTGAAGGCGCGGAGATAACGATCCTCCCTGTTCCTGTACATTAAACTCGGGCTTTGAAGTGTGTTACAGAAGTGTGGCTTGGTTGCGTGATGGAATTCTGCCTGACTGTGGCAAATCTCACAGTCAATAATGAGCGATGCATCAGTGGCTGCACCTTTTCAGAGGCCCCGCTCCCCTCTTCATGTGTAAACAGAGGCAAAAAGGCATACACAAGCGCATGAGTCATACTTTTATGACCTGTGTTCTTATTTTCTTGTTTCTCCGTTGAGTCAGAGCGAGAGAGTTGGAGCCCGATAACCCCGCAGCCACATGAACAGAAACCTGCCAGGAATTTCTTGGCCGCGACTCTCTCTTTCTCTCTATCTTTCCTTTTAAATCTTCTTCTTCACCTAAATAAATAAAAAAACTGACTGCCAGGTGCCCGCTGTCCCCTGACCTCATTTGCCGTTTGGCCTAAAAGTGTCAGGGAGCGCGTAACGAAGACGGATAGCGCGCAAACAAAACCACCTGTCCCGTTTAATCCAGCCGGTCGGGTCTTTTTTGTTGTCGCAGCAAAAGTGGCCACCATATAGGTCGCCCGTCCAGCCAAGTTCTTCTTTACACTGCGAACGTTTTCCTGATGCCATGACAACACCGGGGGGCCGTGGCCCTCATGAAACATGCAGTACACGACTGACTTATTGTGTCGAGTCCAACTTCGCGAGAAAAACCTTTGCAGATATGTTGATAGAAGTTTGAATCGGGGCTGATGGCCAACTGACTGTCAGGACGGAGAATCAACGGGTATTGCAAGGCAGGCTGGGAATTTTTCGCAGCGTTTTGTCTCTGCCAGCGTCAAAAATGTGGAAACGGGGCGAGCAAACAAGAGCGTAAATCAGACCAGTGGGGCACAGAGGGGAAATGGAGGAGAGAGTTTGGCAAGAGAAGGGAAGCAATCCTGACTGGTCCAGGTCAGGAAGATACTCTGAGTCCTCTTTCACCGACTTTATCACCTGCTCAACTGACAACCGAATAGCCAGAACGGGTTCTTAATGTTACGACTTAATGTGTAATAGGTAATAGGTAAATCTGCATCACTCAAGAGAATCTCTTTCCAAGGTATCATATTCTCTTTCCACTTCCTTACAACACCTCCAGTACAAACGCTCGATTCCTGAGAAACAGTTCAGCTCAATAAAATTCAATAAAAACAGCTCAATAAAATATGTTTTAATCTTCAGCTGAATGTTTTAAAGCTCCTGCTATTTCCTTTGGGGTTTTTTTTGTTTTTCTTTCATTTCCTGACTTATCACCACTTCACTGACAACATGTGACTGGGGGATAGCAGGCTGGTGAGCAGGACAGCGGCCTCCAAGTTAACAAGTGTTAAATCGTGCCACCAGTTCTGCCGTGGATGCCCTTTATTGACTTTACAATAGGAGTAACTGCACTGCAGAAGAATGCAGAGAGACATCCTCTATCCCTGAATTCAAGGAACTGGGCGTGTGTCTCTAATGGTTTTCACAGCTTGTAATGTGAAATGCTTGTTTTCAGAGTGCAGCAACGTTCAGGAAAAGCTAATATCCTGATTTTTTGAATTTCTCATCCACCATCTAGTGCCAACGAGTTCAGAGCTTTCCGTTCTGTAGTCACTGAACTTCTGTCATTTCTTTTGTCTTGTAGATGTTCAATAAGATGACCGATGCAGCAGGGCCAGGTAAGAAATCATTTGTTACCACTCATCCTTTACCTTTGAGCAAATCTCACCTTCCACAAACATGTATTTCAGGTAAAATGTGTGTGCGTCCATGTCCTGTGATGGACCGACAACCTGTCCGTGGCGTTTGTCTTCCTCTCTGCTCTGTGCCTGTGAAAAGTTAATTAGGATGAGAGATAAAAAAAACATTATATATGTGGTAATGGGAGAGGCTTAAAGCAGCTACAGGGAACTTTCATTTTGTTGATCCTGGCGCCCCCTGTGGACAAAACTGGTATGAGCACCACTGCATCCCGTCAGATGGATGTCGAGCTGGCTGGCGCACTTTTGCTTTTGAACAAGTCGGAGAAAGATGCAATATAATTTGTTTTAACACATCTGTTCGCTGTGTTGTTCATATTACATGTAATCCTCAAGCTAACATATTCAGTTGCTTTCAGTTTTCCGTCCTAAGGCTGTGAAAATGTATTAAATTTAATATCTACATAGAAAACTGCTAATCTTCTAGCTGATGGTCTTGCTTATAACTAGATAAAAGTTAAACTTTGTACATTTAATGATTTAGAAAGGACTATAAATACTCATTTGAATGGCCGAAATGACTTTTAGACCTCGGCACAATTTTCCTGCATATTCATACTGAATTACATCAGTCTGACGTTTACTTGAACTGTGCAGGAAGTCCAATCAGTATTGCCTTTGCACTGATTTCCCATTTTAGCTCATTCTAACCAAGAGACTAAACAGATATTCAGCTGGAGGGGAATCAGATGTCCCCGTATAGCACATCATTTTTTGTTCACGATTCGTTTGATTATATAGCAGGAAAAGAAACATTTGTACTGAAATGTAGAATTTAGGCTCTTTTTCTGAGGTTTTTCTTGGATCTATTAGAGAATCTGTTCAGTCTCTGTCTCCTATAATTGAAACAGCGCTGCGCTGCTGTCTGGCACAGACTGCGAGTCGATCCTGCGTTTCGTCCTGGCTTTGCTCAGGACTCAGGCCCTGCTAATAAGACTGACAGCCACAGGTGTCTGCCTGCTCCCTCCCAGCCGGTGTCTCGAGAATGTCCAAAGCGCTTTGTCTCTTATTTTTAAAGCCTTCTATATATTGGTCACTTGGCGGGATGCAGTTAAAATTAGGCAGCGTGCCAGATCATTGTTTCTGTTTTGCTGAGGGGAAATATTTGGCCTGGTGTGATGTGGCCCTCGGGGGGCAGCTGCGGGATTTGGGTGGATGCCATTTCAGGCTCAGGTTGCACTCTCACATGACCTCAGTTGTGCATGATGGTCCCGCACAAGTGGACATTATGGTCTGGAAAAAATTCCACGTCACTTTTATGCAGCAGTTAACTAATGTGTGGTCTGCGGGCGCGCATGAGATATGCCCTGTGACCGATCGCTGGTCATTCCTAACTGTAACGCTTGGAAACCTGAGTGTGAGACCACCGTGAATAACATCAACAAGTTTGTCAACACGGCTCTCCGAGGCTCTCCTCTAAAACATTTATCATGATATTTTTCCACCGTCGTAAGCTTTGTGTCTAACCACATGCTTTCTTCTTTTATGTGGTGTAAGCCTTTTCCAGAGACAGTGTCGCTGTCAGCTTGATTATGTCATCAAGCGGAGGAAATCAACGTGCTTTCAGTTGAAATCTAATGATAAAATACCGTGTAAAATGACAATGTCGTAAAAAAAAGGAACAAAGCTGGCAGAGAGTCAGACACATTAGGTGTGATATTCCCTGTTTGTATTTTACAGCTGGGCTGAGGAGACTCGGATACGAGGTGGCCAGATGGTTCTCGGTATCCACCATAACAACACTGTCCACCTCATTAAAATGACATTGTCCAGGAGAGGAAAGCACATTCTCCGGGTCCAGATCCAAAATAGCTGAGCAGCAGTGAGAAAACCGCTCGGTATCCTGCTCTATGAATGTGCAGCGTCTTTTTATGGCTATCATAAGCACATGGTTGAGATATTCAGCATGTGTGCAAGTACACACAACGCTTTCATCGACGGCTGCCTGTGAACAAAGCATTCCGGTGAGCAAGAAGCCATCAGAGCTAGCGCTGCGACGATGAATTGATTAGGTGTCAACTATTTTGTATAATCGATTATATTTTTTTAAGAAAAAAAGTCAAAATTCTCTAAATCCAGCTTCTTAAATGTGAATATTTTCTGGTTTCTTTCTCTCTTTGGTTTCAGTAAACTAAATATCTCTGGTTTGTGGACAGAACAAGACATTTTAGGATGTCATCTTTGGCTTCTGGGAAACACTTATCATTTTCTGAACATTTTTTCCAACAACTATTCCAATAATAAGAGAAAAGAGTCGATGCATTGATTGACATCAACAATAATTATTATTTCCTTCACAGGAAATCTATCTGAGCCATCTGAGCTCAGCAAATCCGTTTGAATGTTTCAAAACGACTGAGAGCCTTCATCAACAACTTAATATATTATGATGGCTGCATCTCAAACACTAAAGGGACTTCTATCAAATTCTTGGTAGCACTGCATTCAGAGCAACCCTAATTTAACTAACACGTGTTTTGTCCACATGTAAATCCTAAATTAAACGTGATTGTTGGCATTAAAGTCAACGTTTTCTACCAGTTATGACATGATAAACATGTGAAATCAAAAACTTGTCTTGACAGCCCACCTGTATCCACCTATTACTGAAAAAAAAAACATGTCAGGCTTTTCCTTAACATGAGTCATGAGTCATTAATGGGATGCATTTGAATTGATTCCTTGACGCGGTGATGCAGTTTGGCATCTGAAAACACGTCTGCTGCAAACACACACAAACATGTGTTACCTAACTTGTCCCATATTGTACAACACTCTGTGAACGTTGGTTATTCAGTCACAAAGGTGATCGGTCAGCCGTCAGAGACACTGACGGAGCAGCCTGCAGGAGCCACCAGTGGGCAGCTTCTTTTTTTAAACTCTCACTTGTTTACATTTCACTCATCTCTGCAGAGCTTTTAACAGCCGCGAATTGTGTCGAACAATGGCCTGCTTGTTTGTCATGTAGTCAACACTGAGGCTGAGAAACAGTTCTGTGGATTTTAAGACTCTTCCTTCATGTTTTTTTTTTTCATATATTCAGGCACATGTAGGGCATTTATGGAAAAAACACCAGACCTTTGAGCCCTCTTGACTTGTTGTTTTGTTTTTCCTGAGGCAAAAAACAAAACCCCGAGCTCCATCCTGAAACCGCATATGGTTATGCTCAGAGAACATTTGGTCTATAGAGAGAGGGAAAAAAAAAAAAACCTTAATCCTCCCTCTCAAATGTTTATTTTCTGAAGGCATTACTCAACGTTTATAGAGCATTTCTCAAGTCTTGAGTAGATGACGGGCCAAAAGTGCCTTATTCCCCCTCACACGGCGTAATTTGTATGGAAATCTATTCCCTGTAGTCTCTTTAATTGCAGTGTGCAAATTAATGGCTTCCTCTGGTGAGAGGAGGCAGCTATGTTCATCCTCAAAAACCCTGCTGCCTCCACCGACATTCATCACAGAATTAATGAATCCGCAGTGACACTGCAAGCCGAAAGCTCCACGTCCAGCCAGGTTTCTGTCAGAGATACATCGGCGATAAGGAGGATTCATCTGCCTGGCCTAAAAAACATGTATTTAGCAGTGGACAGACTGAAGATTTAGCCATGGCTGTGTGTTTTGTAAATGTGTGTTTTGTAAATGTGTTTGTGTTTAACGGGAAAATAGAGTTTGCAGTGGAGAGGGGGATAGACAAACAGAGAGACAGACAGGGTCCAGGGAGAAGCAGTTATGCAGAACTCGGTGACTTTTAACTTGCATAACTAAATGGTCATGCGCTTTGTTATGATAAACATTACCTTCCCGAATGCCACGAGGGAAAATGACACAAGCGAGGCTCAAACAGCGCTTTCTGGCCCCGAGCTGAGAGTCCGAAGCTTCCAAACTCTGCCTCTCAGCTTCTCAACAGACGGACTGTGTGCGTTTACACTGATCCTCTCTCTGAATGAATATGCTAATCTACTTTCAATGTGGAAATCTCCTGCTACTGATTATAAGGAAAACAAAGAGGAAACCTTGTGGATCCCTCTGAGACTTTTTTTTTTTCTGTTACTAACGTAAAGCCCTGTGTCCCTCACACGTCGGTGTGACTGACTCCCAGAGAAAAGCTGCAGAAAAGAGGGGAAAAGGGATATTTGGAGTGTTTTAATCCGGACGGGTTTTACTTTCAGTCAGTGTTAAATGTCAGCTGGTGATTGATTCCAAAATGCAAAAGCCTTCATTGATTTAGACGTCAGGGTCTTCTGATCAAGCTGCAGACTGAGAGGAGTGTTTTTGTCATACGCTCCAGATTGGGAAAGTTGGACGAAGTAAAGGCTGAATGTGTAGAGAAATGTGCAGCCAGCACAGTCACTAGAACACAATCATGCCACTGTGCGTTTCTGTGAAACTCAGAAATGTGTGTCTCATACGTATCTTATCAATATTTCTTCAGAACCTGTAATATTGTGCCAAGTTATATGTCCGTGGGAGGAGTAGAGGATGTAAAATGAAAGATAAAGAGCAGATGAAATGTTAAATATATGACTGACTGCATGTAATTTGGATGGGTGGAGACCACACCAAATGATGATGGAAACAGGTTTAACTTGTTATCCAACAATCCAATGACTTAAGCTTTCACCAGTTAACACGGGAAGGCAATAAGGATCGTCAAATTTTGGATTATAAAGTTTATTTAAGACGGGACCACGCAGACACTCAGGCGCATGTCTGAGGTTTGCAGACGCGTACATTGCCAACATTTATTTTGGTGATTGGGTTCTGGCAGCACACGTTTCTACCAGAAAAAAATAATTACATTAATATTTTTGTTTTGGCAACATTTCTGGTGCAGAAATGGCTGTGGTGTTCTTCGCTGCACGTACTGTGCATACCAAAGAGCTGGTGAACGGTGTCAACAGTGCAGTGAAGTACTTTCCCCATGAATTATTTGTTGATGAAGATGGAGCGTTCCTCCACTTTGGGTGTCTCTGTTTCACTGCTTTTGTTGCTCAAGTCGCGTCTCGTCTTGCGGATTTTGTCCTGATTGACATCCTGCTGTTTTGATCCCGTGTCAGCGGACAATCAGGACGTAAGACGTGTATGTGTTTATGTGAAACGTCACCGCAGATTTTTCAGTAAAGACTGACGTGAAAAAATGTTGAGTCAGTTCAACTTGGCGCGGAGAAGAACTTCAAACGTGCCTTGATGATGTGGATTAATGGCACGGCAGAGTTACAGTCATTTACCAGCCTTTAACTCCCACAGTATGAGACTGGCCAGCGTGAGCATCCATCTCAGTGTGAAATGACTCCCCCGTGGGCCCCCGGTGAGTATACACTGCTGTATAAATCACCAGTCCAGTTATGGATGCAGCACTGGTGGGTATTATATAATGCCTATAGCTGCTAATGCATTACAGCAGGCTTGCCTTGTCTGTTTTCTGCCTCCTGCATGTTCCTCAGCTGTTCTCAGAGCCTCCAGTCTCAACCCAGGGTCAGTGCCTGCTGGTGGAGGCCGACTGTGACCTCAGACAGCTGCAGCCTCTCTCTCTCTCTCTGGAGGCCTGTTAGCGACCATAATATACACATCACAAGGCTTCATGGCAACAGATGAGGACATATGAAACAGCCTGTCACCTACGTAGTTGTCGTCAGAACACGAACACGGCGGCAGGATATTGAAATCATGTGTAACCCTGGATGTTTTGAGCTGTGAAGCACAATTATTAACTCTGTTGTTATGCGCTGACCTCAGTGCTGTTTTTATTATGAAATCTCTCTTGTTGTGACAGAAACGGCCCAAACTTAGCTAAGTGTCACACAGTCCCAGAGGGGAGTCCATAAGGTTTTTAAAGGAACAGATCATTTTCGGGGAATTGAGCTCTTTTTTGTTTTTCCTCAACTAGAACTGTGCAAACCGTGATTATTAACGTGCTCGGAGGACTTTCCATCAGATTTTGGAACCCGGCTGCAGGGATTTGCTCCCACTCAGCCCCGAGTGAGATGACCGAAGTCACGGATGGATGTCGATGGATGAGTCAGATTTTAGTCAGTGCTCCGGTTCATCCTAAAGGTGCTTGATGGGGTTGAGGTCAACACACTTTATAGGCCAGTCAAGCTCTTCCTCACCAAAGCTTTCTTTGTCTACCTTGACTTTTGTGGAGAGGTGGAACCACACTGTTGCCGTAAATATCACTGGCTGCAACTAATACATGTTCCCATTATTGTTTGACCTGATTATTATTATTTTCACGATTAATCCAATAATTGTGCAGTCTATAAAACTGTGAGAAAATACTGCCAAAACCTCAAAAAGACGTCTTCAAATTGGATCTTTTATCCAACCAACAGTCCAAAACCAACTGACTCTTCATATATTGTCAAAATCAGCAAATCTTTACATTTAAGAAACTGGATCCAGCAAAGATTTTTAGTTGATTATCAAAATACTTGCTAATTGCTAATTTTCTTCAAATCAAATACCGTTTTTTACTGCAGCTCTAGACCGCTGTAGCATTTTAGATTCCTTGTCATTTGAAAGTGTGTCCTCACACTGTTAACGGATGGTCAGACAACCTACACTGTAATCATCGTTTGTCATTTCAATCATTTCTGTTATTGTGGCTGCAGGCACCTAAAAAGCCCACGGATCAAAATGTTAACATGACACATTATTGTTATTCAAAGTGAAATTAGTAACAGACCAGCTGTCCCTCTTTAAAGGCACATTTTCATAATTTTGCTCAGTGGTGGAAGAAGGAATCAGATCCATTACCAATGAAAAAGTATCAATACTACAATCTAGAAGTACTCTGCATCCAAAACACCTGGCCTGGCATAATTTCTATCTGCTTTCCCATCTTCATTTTTGAATAATTGAGTGAATAAACTAGCTTTTTGTCCTGCGCTGTCCGTTGATGCTTCTGTGAGGACAACAAAGAGTGACTGGGAGTCTTTGTGACAACTGCGACAACAATAATACTCTGAAAAGTACACAAGTATCAACAATAAAATGTCCTTACAAGTATCAAAAGTGAAAGTACTTGTTCTGCCGAAACATGTGACTGATGCATGATTCTGATATTATTAGACGGTTAATTTTGGTGTGTGAGCAGCATTTTCCTGTTGCTCAAGATGGAGCTGGATTTAACTTTTACATTTACAGTACACAGTTCAGCACATCCAGCGCAAATACATGAATAAGACAAATCTGACACAAACAAATGTGGCTCAGCTTTGAATTTGCTGATGGGAAGAGAGACTCATCCTGTGTGTGAACAGTCACGACACAGGAGTCATCACAACACAGGACTTTTTTAAAACTTGGCTCAAACATGTCGGCGAGTCCGTCCTACTTCTGTGTTTGTGTGGCGCATTTAGAAGTGGCGTCAGTATTGAGCAGAAAAAAAGGGCAACGTAGCACATTTTGTTCCGCGGCGCTGTTTGAATATGGCCAAGCGTTTTCATCTGCTCAGTGACTATTTAAAGACAGAGCCGAACGTTGTGCAACGTCTTGATTTAAAGCACATGCGGCCCCTGAATGCTGCAGGAAAATCAATTTTCACAAGATCTGTACCGTTATTTCTGCTCCCCCGTCTATCCGTTGCCTGACAGGTGCCAGATCAGTGACATCATGCGCTAAATTTATAAGGAAGTCGTCATTTGTAGATCCAGCTCAGACTATAAAGGGTGCTGCTGGCATGACGAGTGCATGAAAAATTCCACACATGGAAAGATGGAAAATGACTTGTGGTTTCCTGAGAGCAGAGGCCAGCTCGGCTGTTTGACAGGGAAAGAGAAGGAGGCGGTGGGGGGAAAGAAGCCTGGTAGTATTTCTAGACTTTCCTTTGTATATACAGTAATTTGTCAAGGTTGTGAAAACATTAGAGCAACTATTTGGTTAACCCGCTCTCAAATCTTTAAACGTTTTTATTGCAATTTCAACATTTTCACTGCAATTATTGCAGCGGTCGTACGTAAAATGGAACCTAATATCATTTAATAGTGCCTTCAAGGCCTTTGTAGTGAATGAGATCATCGTGTTCAACAATTCCCATCATGTCGGGGCAGAATTTATCCCCCAGTATAAATCAACTGGTTTGATCCTGACATGACGCGTACACGCGTTTGAACGGAAAACCGTCTTATCTTCGGTGAGAGGAAACAGGTTTAACGTCCCGATTTTCAATTATTTCCACGCCGCCAATTAGACAAGAAGCAGCCAATAAATCCTTCGGGGGCGACTTCCTCAAGAGTGTTTTCTGTGCGCGTCTTGAGGAATTTGGGCCTGGGGTTTGTAAAGTAAGTGGAAGGAGACGTGGGCAGCCGTGTCAGGATGCAGGCCAGTCGCAGGAGGACAGGCAAGCTGTGTGTTCAAGTGTGCAAATGTGTGTGTGTGTGTGTGTGAGGCAACACAAAAGCTAACAGGTTGGTCCAGCACTCAGCTGCCAACTGAGAAGAAAGGCAGAAACAAGATTTAGGAAGTAATGAGCCAGGAAGGGCCACACCACCTCAGGACCCTGCACCAGGATGTAGTGACTAAACAGTCAACAGGCTCCGGTCCTGTTGCCTCCTTTTATGTGTGCGTGTGTGCGCGGCTTTCCTCTGAATGCTCACCACTCTGCTGGAAACGAATCCAAACAATAACTCCTTTCTCGTCCAAATCTGCTGCTCCACTTTGTAGTTCCTCAGCGATCCTGCTTACACACACGCGCGCTCTCTCTCTCTCTCTCACACACACACACACAGTTTCCAAGCCAAGAACATTTCCGCAGGGTCGGTTTAGATACAGTAACCACATTGGCTCTGTCACTGGCCTCCCAAATTTCCCACATAAACCACAGAGATTCCAGATGTTGCAGGGAGGCAAAAAGTCTGCGCCTCCGCTGGGCCCGCGGCCCTCGCCATCCCCGTCCTCGGGTTGGCCAAGCACGCGGCACGGCTCACACCTAAACACTGTGTCCTTCTGCACGTGAGCGAGGCCGCGGGTAACCATGCTACTGGAGATTTACATAGCTGTGCGCTTCCACCTGTACCCGGATAACAAAAAAAGCACAGCCCTCCGTTAAAAGAGACTCTGTCCTGGGGCAGTGTAGCACTGCAGCTTTCTTGTGGTTTCAGACCTGATTAAACAATTTGGCTCAGCAATCAAAGAGCAATAGCAGGCAGAGGCAGAGCAGACTTCCTGCATCCTCTCCGCTCTCCGCCTCGCCGGCTTTAAAAGTTAAGGGCCCAGCAGGACCTGTTTGTGTCTCAGTTTGAAAACAATACCTGCACTGTACTTCCAGCTTATCACGGCTGATGAGTTGAGCAGAATTGTAGGCCAAGCTGATTACAGTCCACACATGCATCCCTCATAAAACCCATCATTTGTTTGCCGTTCAAAGTATAAATTCAGCTTTTTTTTATTGTTTCGGAGGCATGAAAACTATTTGTTTTGTTCCTGTAATGCAAAAAATCCTTTTCAACTCTGTGTTTGCCAACATAACTCAGCTCTGTAAACATCTGGTCTGAGTGCTCACACAGATGTTGACTGCCCGGGTTTGGTTTCTATTAAGCAGAAATGTTTTATACAAAAAGTTGGGACACCGTGTAAGTGTAAATAAGAACAGAGCGCAATCATGTACAAATAAACTGTGTTTACCGACAAAAAGTGTTCCCAAGCCCATGGAGTAAAATCATGTGTTTCACAGTGGTGAAGTGGTGAACCTCGCCCCATCTTTGCTTCCACAACATTTCCCATCTTGTGCTGCTCCTGTGGTTGAAATTCAGAATAAGCATATATTTGCATGAGGTAAAACATTTGAGTACTCAATTGAGTATATGTCAAAAAGAATTAGCAAATTGTCCGATCTGTTTTATTTGTGAAGGACGTTTCTACAGGACGTTTCTTTGCAAAGCTAACTGAACCTCATGTCAAATTAATATAATTCAAACACCATTAAACGTAAAGGTAGAATCGGTACGATTTGTCCAAGCTGTTCCTAAACGCACCAGAAAAATAGCTGATAGTTGAATCTCGTTCCCGGTCTGCCTGTTTCTGTTTCTGTTTTACTGAAGTCTGCCGAGTGTGACATGCACTTATAAATTGGAATCAGCAAGAAAATAGAATAAATTAAAAAATAAATAGTTGATAATTCTTCTCAAATGCATAAAAACTAAAGTAAGAAGCTTAATTTGAAGGCATAAGGAGGAGAAAGTACAGATATTTGTGTTAAAATGTAAGAGGAAAGTATGAAGATATCTGAAAAACAAAGTATTTGTACTTCCTTCCCACCATTTGGATATTTCACATGAGAGGGAAAAACTACAAGACCAACTGTAGTTTCATTTTAAGCAGCTGTCATTTGCTCCTTTGGTCTTCGTCAGACTCTTAAACTCCAGTTTCTCCCCCGGGACGAGGCTCAATCTCGAAACATAAACATGGACTTCCTGTTTGAATTTGTTTCATGGAGGCTAATGTCATGCTACAGTATATCACAAGATGTCATGTATGAGAAGCTGCCCTGTTGCCGCGGAGCAAGAAACCCCCCCCTAATGCGAATTTCACATCGTCAGAGAGGTGGTGGAGATTAGTCCCCCCGGTGGAACAAAAGGAGACTCGAAATCAGCTTGAAAATGACTTAAAATCAATAAAACATGAGCTTATTTTACATCCGCCACCTCCGAGAGAGGAGGAGTGAGATGGAGGGAGTGAGAGTGATTGAGAGAGAAATGTACCTCTGTGATTAGATCCTCATTGCTCTAATAGAAACCAGGTGCCGGACGGTGGTGTAAATGTTTTCCCATGCATTTTTGCGGGCAATGCAGGCTTAACTGATTCAGACCTGACAGCATTACATGCTTTGTCATTCAATGAAACAATACCCACGTACGCCTGTCATGCCGGTTTCACGTTCTTCGGGCCTCTTTATAGAAACTTTGACCCCCGCGAGCTCTCACTTCTACATACGTTTCATGATATGGAAGCAAAATGTTTGAGTTATTTATGTCAAGTTATGTAACAAACTGCTGCGGCGGGATGCAGTTTTGTTTAGTTATTTCTCAACAAATCTGACATAATTGATCACGTGCTTTGGGAATGAATGATTCTATAAAGAGGAGACGCCGCTGAAGGATGGATCTGTGACGTTACAACAGGCGGCCCTCTAAGAAAACAGAATTAGTGGCCACCTTAATGGATTGGGACCAAAGTCTCCTCCTTCCCCAACCCCATAATCTAAACCCAGATATACACCACATGTGTGGCTCCTCTGGAAAAATGAACTCGACTTGGGAATATATGGTCAGGAAATTTATAGCACATGCCTGCGACGAGCCCTCAGGGGCCGGGGGTGGAGGTGGAGGGGCGATCTCCCCCGCTCCCCCGCTCCCCGAGCCTTGTTTCCATTAGGCTGGGAAGAGCAATCTCCCAGACTATTCAAGGGGGCCTGGTGTAAGACCTCCTGGCCAACAACATGACCCAATCGCGTAGGAGAAATCAGTTTCCTCACATCTGGGATTTTCCCACTGCAGCCATGGGGCAGCATTCCTCATCAGTCACCAGACACGCACAGCAACTCTGGAATTCAGATAACTTGTGTACAAATAAATAAGTGAGCGACGGGAGGGAGGGAGGGAGGGAGGGAGAGCGGACAAAAAACTAGCCGGGAAAACGTGCCAGTTTTTCAGGGAAAACGGGGAAAACGAGCGCTTGCTAAAAAAGCTGCCGGGCCAAAACAAACAAGTGGGTGAGTCAGCGAAGGGAAAACATTCTCAAGCTGATTGATGTTTCCTCTCCTCGCATCTGCTATTACTTCCACTGCCAAGGACCACTCCAGAGGCTAAGTCATCGTCTCGCCACAATGATACTCGCTGCGATAATGCTCTTCATTGTGCGAGATTTCTTTTATAGAGTGGGAGAGAGGAGTGTTTACCTCTCTGGTGATTCACGTCCAGAGAGGTCAGAACCTTGCTGCTGCGCTTCCTCCATCACTTTTACTGTCGGGGGGCTGACAGGGACGGTATTGTCCGTTCGTCCGTCCATTGCTGCCCTGTCACTCACTGGGGATTGATAGCTTGTTTACAACTTTGACAACTAGCACACTCATTCATTATCCTGTTTTCAACCCACAGCAGCCAAAGGATTAGTCAGATGACGGACAGATGACTTTTGTGGATTTTGAAGATTGTTTAAAGGGACAGTTCTACCGAAAATCTCTAAGTGCTGTTTGTCCATGTGGATTGTTTTGGTGTGGTTTGCAGTTTTGGAGATATCAACCATGAAGAAATCTACCTTTTCTCCCTGTAAAGTGGTTAGGTGTAGGCAAGAAAACTACTCGGTTAGGTTTAGGAAAACATGGTTGAGTTGGTTCTGTAACATACACTTACTTACATAACTGACTTGCGTACTTGACATATCTGTCTAAGACTTATCTGTCTTAGTAAGTTTAAGAATTTTGACCTTTTGGTTTCACACTGGAAAGGAACGGCAGTCTCCTGGATGAAAAGCCTGTGCTGGTTTGACCCTACTGTCCACTCCATCATCCTCCTCAAGCAGACTCTGTCACTCCTCCTGACTTCCTCCTTTGCTGCTGTAATGAAAGCTACTACCACTAGAGGTCTCCACCTAACAAGAGATTAAACTGCAATACCATACGATATGATGTGATGCTACTTTAATGTGAGTTTACTCTGAAATAAAAAAAGTATTCATTCCTAAACGGAGCTGCCTGGGAGATGCTAAATTAATTTTAGACATACAGTTACACATATAGCACGTGTTCATTAAAGCGCAAAACATTCATGACGATGACATATATCCTATAATGTCCTCCGATCCAGATCTTATTTAGGATAGACCGAGGTATATAAGAATTATTTAGCCTGTTGCCTCGCCTATGGCTATGACTGTGACTGTCTCGTGCTGTCACAAGAATGAGAATGAAATTTTCCAGATGAAATTTCTCACAACAAGGTCTGTGGGTTATCTTGAGTAGTGAGGTCATGATTTCTTTTGTGAGTCTTTTAAATGTATTCTTCATGCACCATAATCTGAGTGTCATCAAGTTCCATGTCATTAGATGGAAGGCTGATATCTCCAAACCTCAGAGCTCACACTGAAACAATCTAGAAAAAAACACATTTATTCTTTAATTCTGTAGGAAACAGAACGCAAGTCATTTTTCAACTTAAGGATGAATTATTGTTTTGTTTCTTTTGTATAGTTTTTGAGTTAAATTGGCGGATTTTGTGTGTCACCTCTCAGCCTCTGTCTCTTTAAGCCTCCCGGTTCTTTAGATCAGCGTAAAACAAGGTGCTTGACTCGGCCTAACCCTGACCCTTCCTGAGAAGTCACAGCCTCAAATGAAACAGGTTTTCTAGACAAGTGTGTGTGTGTAGGTGTGTGTGTGTATTCTGTCCTTCAAGCTTCATTTTAGCCCGAGGTCCAAACAAGTGGGGCTGAAAATAGCAGCATGCTGATCACAGGCAAACAGGTTTCTCCCTCTGACCCGCGCTGAACCAAAGAGGCAACCACGTTTTCTCACGTACTTTCCATTCCCGCGACTTGCTAAACCCCAAAATAACGGTGACAAATTCAGTTAGATGCGAATGCAGATGAAAAGCCTCCGCGCTCTGACAAATTATCTAGTTTCTTTACCGTGAATGAGCGGAAAGCTCTGATGTTTTGCTTTCGTCGAGTCTTTGATGTCTTCTGACCTGATATATGTAGATTTTAATGTTTTCATGTCACATCCAGTGAGATCAGAGCAGGTCTTAGGTTTATTTCCTGACACCACCTCATTTCAGTTTTTTTGGACAGAACTAATGGAAAACTGATCCCTTCATTTATATTCTCCCCTCGGCTGCAGATATCTCACTGTGTGACCTTGCAGCAATCTGTAAATCACTCATCCCACTCGGTGGCAAATGGGCTCTATCTGCTTATTGAAATGAAGTAATGTTAGCTCAGCTTCACACAGAGAGGGCGAACTGAGGTCAGCCCAGATTTGCTCATTTAAGAGACTGTCAATCTTCAGCCAGTCACTCTGCATTCAGACCGTGTGTTTATAATGGTATTAAACCCTTTATAGCAGTAATCCCAGCTGGTGAGCGAGAAATTAACGCAGCTGAGGTGATATCAGCGCTCTCAGGTCACACGGTGCCTGAGTGGGCACACAATAACAGGAGGAAATTCCTAAAATAATGATGGTATGATGATTACCGAGGTCTGGCTGGCAGCAGCAGCTGTTTAGGAGAACTTATCGTGTTTGTTCCTCGGACGTGAGCCGAGGTTTTCTTTCTCTCCGGTATCTGCGGTGCGAGATGTTGTGACAACAAAAGTAAATGGTGCTGAAACTGAACCCATGTTTCTGCTCAAGGGTTGACCTACTCGCCCCCCACCTCGAGAGAACTGGCTGAACATCGTCCTGACGGAAAATGACAGTCAAAAGTTCCTAATAATAGTTGATAAATAGGGCAATAACATTTTTTGACTGCAAAAAAAAAATGACTACCAGATGTTGATGATGTTTAGTTTTTTTCCTTTACATCTTATTGTTTTGGGAATGATGATGGAGAGAGAGGAAGAGAGAGAGAGAGAGCGGACTGGAGAAAGTGTTTGCTGAGTTTTTGAAATGTGTCATGTGAGAGCCACAGTGATGTTTGTAGTGGTGGTGGTGGGGTGTTGAGTGGGCTGCAGTTTGTGGTGCCTTCGGGTGCTCTACGTAAAACTCTACCTCCTACGTCAGGAGGAAAGTGTTGCGCTGGAACTCTAGAAAGCACTGTTGATCTGAATGGATTGGGACTGAACACTCTGGACATGGTTTCAAAGTAACACCCGTTCACAAAAGTGGCGTATGTCTGAAACATAGGCATAGATTTTCACATTAAAGTGTCTCCTTTCTCAAAAAATGTCTTACTGGACATGGGGGGTTATTGTTTCAAAGCCATGACATATGACATATGACAGTTTAACAATATGTGGGTTGTTATTTCCTATTTTTTCCCCGCGTTTGTTAAAGAAGACATAAGTGTGTGACCCGCCCTTCCAATCGTAGACTTGTTTGCATGTGTTTTTTGCAATGAATGCTCTCTAAACAAGCTCAAATTCAGATCTCTCTGCGGGGATGGCTGTGGCTCAGGAGGCAGGTGGTTCCAGCAATCCGAAGGTCACAGGTTTGGTTCCCTGGCTCCCCTGGCGACATGTCAAACTATCCTTGAGCAAGATACTGAACCCCAAATTCCTGATTAGCAGGTTGGCACTTTGCATGGCAGCTTCTGCCATCAAGTGTATGAATGTGTGTGAATGTGACAAGTGTTGTAAAGCGCTTTGAGCTGTCAATCAACTGGAAAAGCGCTATAGAAATGCAAGTCCATTTACTGATTCACCATCTCCTGATGTTGGAATCCGCTTTCTGTGGCTCTGTGCTGCGATGGAGATCTGCTGTGTTTTTTAATTTGGTCAGTCAGCGGAGGAGCCGCAGGACGCTGCATGCAAGATTTCTTTCAGACGGTGATAAACTTAAATAGGTACCTCATTAGATATGACTAATGTTTGAGATTACTGTTACTAATGTACATTGTACACTTGCGATAGCTAGACAGCATGATAACATAAAACTGTGAGCACATTTATATAAATATCATAGATTTGTGGGAAATGTACTTCTGGGTGAGGCTCGTCTTGGTCGATACCACAGTTCTGCCGTTTTTCCAGGAGAGTTTTCCTGATGTACTGTAAATCAATCCCTTGTGATAACTGAGATGGAGCCAAAACATAACCTTACCAGCACGTTGCATGGTTCTGGAGAACTGTGGGTGCTGTGGGGATAAATCATCATGAAAGAAGCATTAGTACTCACACAGCCATGACAGAACATTATATGGAGACAGAACCTTCATGGAACATTGCAGAACTCTATGTTTTCTGGCTCATAACGCATGTGATATCTGATATTAAACAAAGGCCAAGTAGCCTGTATACAATCAATCATCATCAATACGATAATATTTACACATCATGCAAAACAGCAATCATAAAGTGGTTCACTTTCACCATCTGTTGGTACCATCAGCTCTCTCTCTCGCTCTCTCTCTCTCCCTTCCTGCTTTCCACTCATGCGCTCGGCTCGTCTGGCGGTTCTCATATTTCCCGCAGCACTTGAAGGTACCACATCTTTGCGGCGCTCGCAGCGCGTGAATCCTTCACACACAAACACGCACACACATCTGGTGTGAAGTGTGAAAGTCTGCTTCACTATCACTCTGTGACTTTTTTACGCGTTTGTGACCGAGAGGAGTATTTTTTAATTTTTTTAAATTCTTTCCACTCAAAATGTTGACAGCTGTATTTGAGGACCGGGCGCCACATTCAGGGTAGAGGAAAAAGTTAATAACCGGGGGGAAAAAAAGGGACAGGAGTCTTTAAAATAACGGGTGTGTGTGACTGTGTGTGCGTGGGGGGGACGAGGAGGATTCAGTTATTATGAGCGAGTGGAGGATTTGCGATGACATCTAGAAGAAACTCAGCGAAACTGAAGCTCCGGCGGTCGTTCAGCGAACAGCTGCGGAGCTCCACATCCAAAGCCTGGGATCTCCTCTGGAGGAATGTCAGGGAGCGGAGACTGGCAGGTCAGTAGCCCGCTGCAGGGACACCAGAGCCCGGGGAAGGAGAGGACTCACGCCTGGGTTACATTAGGTAACATCAAAGTGGTGCAACAGGGGGGAAATTAGTAGATACATGCTCTTTCATTCATTTATTTTGTTTTTCGATAGTTTATTTAATTTATAAACTCTAATTAAATGATCAGCCGGTAGTTTTACACAGTGCCTAAAACATATTGATCCTTAAATTGTCGGATATGAAATGTGCATGTGTTCCAGCTCATTTTAGACATAAGAATGTGAGACTTGCAGGATTGAAGCTGTGTGCTTTTAACACCCTCTGAACAATGTGTTCAATGTATAACCTTGTGCACACGCGCAGGAAATCCTTGGCCCTATAACACGGTACAATGTTAATCTTTAACTCCAACTTTATTCATTATAAATGAGCAGTGGCGTGGTGAGGCCGCTGAGTGGCGCTGATGGGTCGATCTTAGCACTGGGAAATGAAAGAGGAGAGAGTGAGAGAGGACAGTGTGTGAACATTTTCCCCAAAAAATTGTGTTTTTTTTTTTAAGTATTAAGATTCTCATAAACAAATCTATCTATCTATCTATCTATCTATCTATCTATCTATCTATCTATCTATCCTAAATTCAAATACAGATGTTACAGAAGGATTTTAAAGTTCATCTCCTGTTGCTCTGTTTGGCTGCAAATACACCGCGGCGCCGCTGAGATGGTCTGTTCATATTTGCTTAAACCGCTTCAGATGCACCTGTCTCTCTCTGCAGGAGAGGACACTGTGCTGCCAAACACTGTTCAGTCGCACTGAGCGTGACTGTCATTCAGATCCAAGTCACGTCTCTTCAAATATACAAATGTTTCCTGCATGACTTGCTTAAAAGTAATACAAAGATTATATGCGACATGAATGTATCTTTAATGTTCCTTTGGGATGAATTTGAGAGACACGCTGTGGCTTGAAGTGGACGCCTGCTGCAGTGATTGGTCAGAGATCTCGAGAGTTTTGTGTGACAGGAGTTGAAATCAATGAATTGTGCAGTTAGCAGGGTCCGCCACTGGGTGCAGCGAGCCGACCTGCAGCAGCTCCTCATGAATCACAGGGCAGCCGCTGCCTTCATCAGGAGGAGTTTGAGTGTCGCGCCGTGTGTGTTCTCCTTGTCCAACAGGATTCTGTTGTATTTTGTGGCTCAGCTGCGCAGCCTGCCGAGGCACGCCACTGATGCATCAGCTGAGCCGTGCGTTATCTGGATATCTGACACATTAATCTTGTGTTCTTGTTCCATATACAGTAGGTATCGCAGTGGTGTGTGCCATGCAGTCTCTGCAGGCCTTGAGCTGCTCGTGCACAAGCAGACACATGATAGACCTGATGCAGCTCGACACATGGATTAAAAGTTATGTGAAGACTTTCTGATGCCAGCAAGGAAGTTTTCTACTTTTTGCCGGGTGTGCTACAGATATATATCTTTGCAGTTTCTCATGCCTCTTTGTAGATGATGTTGATCTTGAATGTCACATCAGACTGTATCCGAGATAGATGCGCTATCTGAGGCAGAGAGGGGAAAACTTTCATAAGGAGGAATTTATGATTTGTGCAAAATTTAGGTCAGCTCTGTTACACTGGTCATTTCTGGCTCATCTGGCCGATCATCAAAGAAATTCATATGTCGGATCATGATGGTGGTGGCTTCTTTACAACCAGATACTGACACAATGTCAGCTGTGTCAGAAAGTCAGATATTAAAGGTGCAATATGTAGTTTTGGGGAATAGATTTCAATCAGAAGAGAAATATCTTCATTCACTGTTTTTTTTTTTCATGTCAAAACAAATTAGATAAGCCAACTCCCTTTCTCTTAATGACTGAATATTAAACACACTGACCTTAAAGTATTATAAAATATCATACTCTTTCACTTTGTTTATATGTGGCGGACCCTGCCACCTTTCGAGTTTCAAAACAGTGTTCTGGGGACCTTATTCTCCTCTGACAACATTCAGTTATGGAAAATAATAATATTTTTGAGCTTGTGTTATTACCTCTTTAATATTGTAAATATTCAAATGATTTTCCTTAACGACATGTTGCCCCTTTAAAGAAAGATGCAAATGATCCTTCTGCTCGATAAAGCTCAGACTCCGACCTGATGGACTTGAGTTATGTGCGTCAATCCATCACGTAAGAAGTGTGGAGCCTATTTTCTACATTCAAACTGCGTCTGAAATGAATCCTGCCGCTGTGCTGAAGGTCACTCTGCAGTAAGCAAATATTTAAAAAGACGTGGCTGGCCTCACATACTCCTGTGTGATTAATAGGTGTTAACTGTCTGGAGTCATATACTGATGGATGTGAGCTGTCATACTCTATGTATGCGAATGAACAGTTACATCACAGAGCCTTTTTTTTTGTAATCACACGGAGATATTCATTAAATCATCTTACACTGTGAGGGTTTGAATTTTAGCCAGTCGCTCCAACAGATGAATGAAGGTACAGGATATTGTGAAACACTGATGGAGGAATATTATCTCATTTTGACTGGAAATTTGCGCTGCGAATTGAAACTATGTCATATATGTTGTGTTATAGACGACCATATGTTGAAACTTTATGTTTCTTTACGTTTCAATTTTCAGTTTAATATCGTGACAAGTTTAGGCACAAGAACCACGTCACAGCTGCTCCCCACATCTCATTAAAAATGTCCAGTTTTGTGTATAGAAGTGTTTTCGTGGCAGATGGCTACTAAATGTCCCATCTGGTTGCTGTAGTTACCCAGCTGAAGTGGTCTCGAGCAGTGGTTTGTCGCTTGGCAGCCATCCCGCCCAGGTCCCAACTCTACCACCACCTTCTTCTCCTGATGAGTTATATAGAAACATAATCTGAAAACATTGTAAAATTACGAAATTTATTCCTGGCCGGAATCCGAAATATTGACATTGGAAAGTTTGGAATATTCACCACCTGAGCTGATTGGTTCAGCAGTCTGTCTGTCAGTCCGTCTTAGTTTTGATTGTACTGAGAGCATCAGTAACTGCTCTCACAGGTGTCATTGGACAAATGACATCACATGACTCTTCCTGGGTGACTTATTGCAAATAATGCAATATGACTTATACAGTAGCTGGCAGCATGACGTGTTTTAATGGATCAAATGCAGAAATTCATAAAAATGACACTGTAACTAGCATCTCGATCCTCTCCCATATTCTGTGTTATTCTATTAAATGTATATCTTAACTCATATTTAACTAGAATTTGCAGGTGAGAATCTTAAATATCTTGGAACACACCCCTGTTTTGGGGGGGAAACCCAGCAGTGCCATGCAGCGCTCGCTGCAAAAGAAGAGATTAAGCTCTGAATAAATAATCATGCACGCTGCGGTGAGTCACAGTCGTAGGCAGTAAAAACTCTGCAGCAGAGCGCCTCCCACCTCCTCCACTGAGCCATTATTCAATTATAAACTGTTTCAGGTTACCTGCCGAGCGAGAAGACTGGTCCTGCAGTGTTAGAGTGTGATTTAGTCCCAGACCTGAGCTCAGAATTCAGACATTTGATGGCTCATGAGGTGGAAACCTTCAGTCACACTGATGCTATTCTTAAGCCCCGACCACAGGAAACTTAGCCGCACCAGAGCCAGAACTGCCCAGTGCAGATTACATGTGTCTGCCGCCGAATCAAACCCACATCAGAGCAGCGTCTTAGCCCCACTCAACTGCCTCCTTACTCATCGTCTGTGGGGCCTGTGCCTCCCCTCCATGATTCAGACTTTAAGTTTCCCTTTTTTTTTTAAACCACACCTGGCTGAAGATGTTGAATGAAGGCTGGACATTGCATCAACATGATTTAATTTGTCATCACACAGTTACGTTTAACGTCTTCATCCACTCTGCCAAGCCGGTTGGCATCTTACTTCAAGAGCCTCGGTATGTGTTTGTGTGTAACGTGAGGCTGGATTCCTGTTGCCATGCTGTATAGTAGTTGAGCTCTGAAGCCCAGACAGAGGCGTGCTGGAACAAGTTTGATAAGGGCTGCAGTCACTGCGCCTGACACACAACACTCCCACTCTAAGGACACACCACAGCCATTTCTTCACAACATGCAGCACAACGTCAAACACGGGGACATTCACAGAGGGCGCAGGAGATCTCGCTGCTCTTTCGCAATCCCAGCTGAGGTATTTGAGTGCCGACAGAGACGAAAACACCATTAATCTCATTCATTACGATGTTGCAGAGCAGTGGGTGATTGATTCCGTAATGCGATATGCGTGATGCGCTCGGTGTGTTTCTTTAGTCTAGACGGGGAGGGAAGAAGAAAACACAGAAACGGGTTCAGAGAGATGGCGCCGCTGCCAACATCCCGTCACTTTTTTTTAGTATCTGACACCTGAAGCGATCCTGGTACAGTATGAATGAACACAGGTGTTTGTGTGTAGAAAATGAGTCACGGCCAAATGGAATCACCTGAATAGCGTCACACCACCGCTTAAAAAAGCAACAATCACGTATTCAAATACTCCACCTGAGGGTGTGAGAGGGTCATTAAACCCAGGAGGAGTTTATGAAAACGTGCAGCGGGCGCTGAAGTGCGCTGCTGAATTGTGCTCTTTGTGAGCTCAAGCTCGGGTGGATTTTGCCAACCAGGGAGTGAAACACACGGGGGCTGTGTTTGACTTGGTCGCATGCCCATTTGTGCTCGTTTCACATGTATGGCGCCATGCTTATGCTACACAGGCAGGCCTGTATGAAGAGGCCAGGTCCCGAGGAGAGTGGCAGAGGCCCTGATTGGTGCTGGGTTGGGTCGGCTTGTGCGGTTGTGGACTTTATTTCAGGTGTGAGGAGGATTGTTGTTCCATGCTGTAAACTGGCTGATACACGTGGACTTTCAATTCAGAGAAGCATGAGTTTTAGTTTTTATCAGAAATAATCCAAATTAAGGCTGCAGTCTGCAACAGTATAAACATGTAACTAAACTGATTAAAATGCTCATCCCAGAGCCCAAAGTGACGTCTTAACAAGGCTTTTTTTTCCCGACTAACTGTCCAAAACCCAAACACTTCATTTGCTACCATAAATGACAAGAAAAAGCAGTAAATCCTCACATTCAAGCTGCAACCATCAAATGTTTGACAAAAGTGCCTGAAATGATTCATCAGTTATCAAAATAGATGGCTACTTATTTTCTCTTGACCGACTAATTAATAAATCGACCAATCATTGCAGCTCTGTTCCAAATGGTGTAAAAAAAGATATTTGTTTTGTTTTGCATGTTGGAAGATAATTCACTCATGGGGTTTAATTCACTCATTTTTGGTTTGACTACTAATTGTAAAGTGGAGCTGCAAATAAGGATTATTTACACATTTAATTGAATTTTTCAGTCCGAAAAATATCCCCCCAAATGTTATAAGTGCTCGTCACATTGTACCAGAGACCAAAGTGACGCCTTCAAATTGCTTTATTTGCCCAACCAACAGTCCAAAACCCAGTTAGGTCATTTACTGGTATGAATAACTAAGAAAAAGCAACAAATTCGTACATTTAAGCAGCTAGAACCAGCTAACATTCGCCTTTTCTTTTTGAAAATCGAACGAAAATCGGTTATATAAAATATTTCATTTTTTAAATGATGATTTCTTAGTTTATATATGTCCTCCCACCCACCTAGTCCTAAGCCTCTGTAGGTTCTGTATAACTTTCTTTAATCACAGTTTGATTGACGTCCAGAAGCACAACTCTTATGTCACTTCCTGTCAGCGCAAAATGGAAAAGCACGCTGGCTTCTTGCGCACTAAGATCTGTACGATATAAAGATTTATATATAGTGATTTTATTATTTAAATTATTCCAAGCCAAAAACGTTTTTCAAACAATACATGGGTAAGATCATGTTGGATAGGGATCCATATACGCATAGAAATCACTGGAAAACTCCAAGGCGCTCCTTTTCGTATGACTGACATGTGTTCTGGCACTTCATAAATCGTTTCCCTGTTGTATACTAACCGCAAAAGTACAGAACATGAACATGAGCGTGCCGGATATTTGGAGCTGTGACGAGGGACACATTGTCAGAAGAGGCTTTGATTCCTGTCACTGAACGGCCACCAGAGCTGAATGGATGACATGCCGGAGCTTGATCTTTCCTTTTGTGCTGAGTTAGGGTGGTGTAGGTCACTCATATGTATTCAAGCTAAAATTTCGTTTCCCCCTGAGGAGCTGACACTTGGAGGAGACCTGCTGGGCGGCCTTCCTGTGGCTGGAACGAGGGGTTGTGTGGTGGGGGTGGGGGAGCAGGAATTAGCATTCTCCAACCAGGAAAACAACTTCTCCCTCTCCGCTCTTCTGTCTCTCTCCGCTGTAGTACTCTCTAAAATGGCCCAGGCTCACTCTCGCCCAGTAAACTTGGCACCTGTGTGACCAGCAGCAACAGCAGAAGAGTTGTTCTAGTGCAGGGCGGGTCCAAAACCACTATTTTTGTAAGCCCTCCCACACCCCTCTTTCTTCCACTCCTGCTCTCCTTAGTCAGTTCATAGGCATTCCAATGGTATTTATATTTCCCTCCAGAGCAGGGGGAAGTTGACAAGCGTTCACACAGACATTGGATTCAGCTCAGCAAGGTGGGCAGTACTCCCACTGCTCCCCTGCCATTGGCCTCCCTGTGGTCACATGGCCTGCACAGACAGGCTGAAGTGTTGGCACTCCTCCCCCTAGGCTCTACTCTGCTATCCGTCCCAGCTCACTTAAGGCTTTTTGCGCCTGGATGTGAAGTTTTTCTGTTGGTGGGAGAGTGTGTGTGGGTGAGTGTGTACCAGCCAGCCCAGCCAGCCAGCCCAGCCAGCCAGCGGTCAGGGGCTTGTTCGGGGTTCAGTGTTTCAGTCATGTTTCGGGAGCTCTCGGAGTCCTCAGGCAGCGAGTGTCTCGGGAGTATGACCCCAGAGACTCAGGATATCTACCTGAGAATGGACCATCACCGCAGACGCTCCGGGTACAGGCTGGGCAGGATCATTGCCAGGCAGCAGCTACTCAAGAGGATCGCCGGAGGTAGGAGACGTGACAGTTTCTGAGTCTTTAGGTTTGGATTTGTAGCCCCGGGTGAGGAGTTTAAATGAATCCTTCCCGGTCATACCTCCAGGAATGCAGGCTGGCAGCCAAAACATGTAGTGAATCAGACATGACACATGGAAATGAGAGAGTGAATGTGGGATAACCTGGTGCCAAGTGAGCAAGTGTTTGTTTGGGCAGTGTCGCTACATATCTGGCTGTTTTCTTTGATCGTTTGCTTTCCAGATAAAGTCGGAATTCAACAGAAATAATTCCCGGAGGACAAATTTACTGCCATCGAAGTGTGTTTGTGTTCGTGCCACTCCAGACAAAGCCAAACTTGACCTTCAGCCAATAAGCAGTCAAGGGTGCAGCGCTGGTAAACACTTAGTATTGACGGACCATAAGGAACGCTGATGGGTGATAAGCTGTAGGATCTGTTACGTAACAAGAGTCCAGCCCGCAGTGTAAACAAGAGATATCAATGAATGTCTCGCCTGACAGTTTTACAAGCCCTCAGCTCATTTGTGGATCCAGCCGGGAGAGCGATAGTGGTGCTTTCTTCCTCCCATATATCCTTTGCATTTACCTGGTCAGTTGGGGGGCGGGGGTGGCAGGGGCGGCATAACAATAGAGAGGACAAAGCACCAGCACTCCTGCAGGTGTGAGCCCCCCTGGCGGCGCTCCGAAGGCTGGATGCGTTTCATAACAGAAGAAGCTTCATCACACAGCATAGTTTTTCCTCCCAGTCAACCCGAGGAGCACGAGTCAGATAATGCTGCCTCTTGTGTGGCCTGGGTCACCACGGAGGACCGAGGCGATGCATGACTTTCGTGATGGTGACGATGTGAAGGATACACAGAGATCCCACTGTTGGATGGGAAGATGTCCCAGAGCTGTGTGTACGGAGGGGGGGGGGGGGGGAGATCTTCATGATCTGATGCTCACAGGCGTGTGCAGTCATGTAACCTGGCGGCATGTGTTTTCAGATTGCAGATGGCTGGTTTGACAGCAAACCGCCAATTTGGGTCATCTGTGACCAGCACTGAAAATATGTACATGTTTGAAGTGAGATGCAGGAGTCTTTTGGTGAAGTTAAAAGTCATTTTAACAGCTTTTACATGCATGTTTGATGTCTGGTGTGAACATTTGAACTACTTTTAAACATAATGTGCTTTGATTTCACTGCGGTTTGAGTGAATATTATGATTTATTCGACAGTTTCCATTGCACAGTCTGGTTTTAAACTGTAACTGTTAAACACGAAGCTTTGATGACTGTTTCTCCTCAACATCGTCTATCTGTATTAACTATTAATATGCAAACTTATGCAGACAATCATGTTCCTCATCTTCCTTTAAACAGTTTCGGCTAAATGTCACGTAAAAATCATGACATTATAATGCTGCAAATGCAGTGAAACAACCTGTAGGAAAAGAGGTATCCATGTGTCCACAGGTCAGAAATGTACCTTTAACTAGCAGAAAATGAATAAACAACAGTAAATGTTGACCTTCTAGTGAAAATATCCCATAATATCAAAAAAGAAAATGAAAAAAAAAAGATGAAAAAAAGAAGAACTAACACAAAGGTTCCTCAGACATGGGGGATACTTCTCTGAAGTGTCCTTCTCTGACAGGATGAAAGATCAAAACAGATAAAACTACGAGACATTTAATGTGTTTCAATCTGTTTTCATTGGCTGTCTGAAGTACTGCGATTATGCCTCATTTAGGTAATTGTAGTTTTTTAATCTGACTTGCTCTAAATGCCTCAACTGAGCAATTTTCTCACCACAGTTTTCCTTCACTTTCCCCACGAGAGCAGTTTCAGCCCTATATGAGTCTCAGATCCTTCCTTACCTCGTGCCTCACCTTGTCGATGCATACCTGCTTGAAATGCGAGAGATAACAGCGAGGTAGCATTATGAGAGGCCGACTGCAGAGAGTGCAGAGCCACGGGTTTGATCACCATGTGTCGCAGCGGCTCCTGCATTCCAGCTCGCCGGCCCTGTTGACATAGCAGGTTGAAAGTGAGAAGGGGCCACGGCGATGGGCAGAGTTACTCAGCATTGTTTCACCTCAAATTCCAGACGGGCCTGTGGGAATCTTAGTCATGTTTCCGATTTGATGGCATCTCAAAAAACAACAGGGCTATGTGTGTGGGTTCTGTTTCAGTCCAAGGTGGTGACCAGGATAGACTGAAGGCCAACTGTCCAAAATGTTCTGACCAATATATCACATCAGCTTTTAGAGTGGATGGATATGAATGCACAGCTGTGTGAAATGAGATGGAAAAAAACAGGCGTCTAGAGTGCTGCACAGTGGGATTGTTGTGTAAGAGTCTGTTTTCATTGTGGAGGAATGTGTCTCCTTTTTCCCTGAAAATATTCCTCGGATTTTGGGGGAGTATTCCGCACTTCATCACCGTAGAAGGGCTACTGTGTTTCTGCAGCTTTCTGCTCCCTCTGCCTCCATTGCTCCTGCTTTCTGGAGCAACATCTGGAGTCCAGATTCTCAAAGTAGTTGTCACTACTCATGCATTTATTGTGCGCGACCAATATACATTTGATTTACATCATTTTTTTGTACATGTTCAAGTTAGTGAGCTGTTCGTGCCATCATCGAGAAAAAAAAACTTTATTTGTATATGTAAATGTTTAGCATATTGCTGTTTTTTTTTTTATCAATTTAATAGCAAAATTCTCAAAAAGAATGTATTTTTTCAACGTTAAATAGGTTGATATTTATAGTGCGTGTCTGTGCATATTGCTCTCCAATGAAATAATATGGATATATCGTTCAGGTCTCATAGGGGACATTATTTGCCTTGAATTTATATTAGGGATGTCCCGATCCGATCTGTAGGATCGGGATCGGAGCCGATCTGGGCATTTTTCCGCTGATCGGAATCGGCAATTTTGAACGTGGACCCAAGCCCGATTTTTTTTTTTTTAACGTCAGTGCACAATTTGTGGCAGAACGCAGACGCGCGCGTGGTGTTACTCTGGCAAACCTGTGAATAAAGTGTCTGCAGTGTGGAAATAACCTCAATTAGAAAGCGAAAGCAGTCCAACGGCGACGTGGAACATCTGCTATATGGCCGTTTAGCGATGCATTTTACTTCTCATTTGATACAGCATATACAAAACAAAAACTCAAAGAATACAACGTGTTCACTCGAGAGTACAGGCAAGGAGACCAAAGCAGCGAACACTCGCGGATACTTTCAGTTATGAGAAATATCCTCAGCGACATGTCCACAAATATTACAGAGAGGGTCATCAAATTAATCTCTCTGGAAAACCAGCTCATCTCTGTGGTAGAGGATCAGGGTTTTCTTCGTCACCTGGAGTTTTTGAATCCACCGCCCTACCATCTCTGCATTACATTTATTCCACTTTCGAGTTACAACATGCCGGTATATGCGCACGAGTTTCGTGGGTCTCATACAGCAGAGCATGTAAAGCAGGCAATCCAGGAGATGCTGAACGCGTTAATAGACAAGCAACCTGTCCACGTCATTTTATGTGACAACGTAAAGTACATGAAATAAGCAAAGGATCATATGGAGGTACCAAGCGTGAGCTGCATCTCACACACACTTCAGCTGGCTGTACACGAGGGTCTGCTGTCACAGTGCAGCGTCACACACTCACCTGCTAACACAAGGAAGGTGGAGGCCAGTGTTGTAATAGCATATGCAGAATAAGAAAGAGCTATATGAAAATATATACTTTGTTTCAACAAAATAATAAAAACCTTTTAAGGAACAGCTTAGATGCAGGTACTTTTTTTCTTAATGCAGCTGTATTATCTAGGAAAATATTAGTTAAGGCTAAGTATCGGATCGGGACTCGGTATCGGCAGATACTAAATATTAAAGGACTCGGATCGGGATCGGGGTAAAAAAAACCTGATCGGGACATCCCTAATTTATATTATATCAGACAGTGTTGAGTGGTGATGAGGTGTGTTACATTCGTTAGTGTGACTAATTCAATGGGTATTTCAGCAACTGTCAGCATGTCAATACATCATCTCGTAGTTATATGCCCATATATAACTTACAAATCACATTTATCACATTAGACGAAGGTTTTCTGCTGTTCTTCTTGTGCCGGATCATAGTGAAACCCGGACAATTCCCAGATTGTTCCCAGACTGTTTTCAGACAGTGGAAGTGTTCCTGTTTAGCCTCAGAAAAGTCCTGGAAACTTCAGTGGAAACCCTGAGCAGCTGAATGCTGCACCGTGACTAAAAGGTTGCTCGCTGACTGTGTCTGTTTGCTTCTATTTTGCCTCATTGAGGAGCTGTTGTGTCGCGGACAAGAAGCTCTGTCCGGCGTGACCCCTGCGTGGCCCTTCTTCCTGGCTTATTGACCTCTCTGCAGCCAGCGGGCTCCGATCTCTGCCCTGGAAAGGCCATTAGTGCATTCTGCCGTAGTCGAAGACGTTGTGCCTCTCTTGTCAAATGACACAAGTTATTGCGCGGCAGCTGGGTGCTTATCATGAATGTGTCTGTGTGCTGTGTGAGTTACACAGCGTGCCTTTTGTTTGGCTGTCACGGCTGAGAGGTCTTGTGTCTCTCAGGTTAACGTGCTATCAGTCACATTTGTTCTCCTGCTGACATGTATCAGTGTTTGTTCTGTACAGACAGGGCGCCGTCTTACAGTGCTGTTGTTGCTTATTTTTAAACTGTGTTCAGGGTTCAACTCATTGGAAACACGTTTAAATGTGGTGTTGTAAAGGTTTGAAACGTGCTTGGATTTTGGCTACTTATCATTACTATCATAATAAACCGTTTTATATCTGCTCAGCCCATGAAATGAGAATAGCTTTTGTCTCAGTTTACGATTTGTTGTCTTTTTGTAATATAAAGACAGGATTACAGTAAAGCAATTCCAAAAATACCAAATAAATATTGTGTCTCTCACATTATTTTATGACTATTTCACCCAGCCCTAAACTTACAGACTGGTGACACATTTTGAAACTGTTCATTTAATTTGTCACCCTAACTGTACAAGCCTGTTGTATGTTTATGTCACACAAACAACTGATTTAATGTGATGGAGTGAAATATTCAATTTTGATTATATGGTGTAATGTGCCACAGATGTAAGTTGCTGTAAAAGCTTAAAAAAAGCACCTTGAAAGTGTTTATTTTTACTGTGGAAAAGGCGTAGATACCCGTCATATTCAGCTATTTTCTGACAAAGTTTTTCACAACAACACTAACCATCTTAGCTCATTGTTAAGAGAAGCTCAGTGACAAAGTTTTAATCTGCTAAAAACTTTGAAGGCACTTTATCAACAGAGGAAACCGACTTAGGGAGCAGCAAACCGTGTCTAAGCGGGATAACAGCGCGTAACAGTTACACACTTGATGGTTTTGAATGCTCCGCACAGAGAGGACACTTCAGCTCAAGAGGACAAGCTGTACCCTTCTTCCTCTGTTCTGCCTCTGACTACTAGATGGATAATTGTTAGAAACTGGCTCTGCGAAGTGGCTCGTACTCCTCTGTCTCTTCCGAAGTTGCAACGGTACAAAGGGCTCTTCAAGGTGAGGAATCTAGTTAGACTCTGTCCTCGCCCACTCAAGACCTCCCCGCTCTCAAAGCACTGAATTATGCATCAGTGGCGCCGCTACAACACGAGGCACGTTAGATCATCTTTGTGTGAAACAAATAGAACCGCTCCCTCATTCAGACGGAGGTTTGATGATAAGTGAAGATGCAGCATCACACACTGTTTACTTAGCACACACGGAGCCAGCGCATCTTTTATTCATGAAGCTCTCTGTTGTGGATGTGATTGTTATGCAGATTTTGTTTGCTACCTTCAGAGGGCAGTAAATAATACAGTCAGGGCGGCAAAAAGCAATTATGACAATGTGATTAGCCGCCCGTCGTTATCGCTCTTCAACTAATTTAATCTGTGGCTTGTACTCCTGTTTTGCGCTGCTTAATTTATATGATGATTTGGTTCAACAGGTACTAAATACGTATCGGAGTGACGAGGAAATAATGTCACACAAGGGTTTAATGACGTTACAGCTTAGCTCAGTATCCGTACCACAAACTAATTCTGATTACATTTAGGGACGTAGAGTTTTTACAACTGGAAAGGTGACAAAATGAAGTACACTGAAGCTCGACAGCATGCATACCGAATGCTCTCATTTTTGAGGCAGCTCTTGATGAACACTATGCTTCCTTATTGTAATGTTCAAAGGAATCTGCTCACAGCTGGGAAAATGAAAAGAAATTGTGGGTAATGGTGAGACAGCTTGGAAAATAGATTAAAAGCATATCTAGAAAAAATAATCCTACCCTCTCACTGAAGTTACAGAGCGCAGAAACAAGTGATGGGGGGGGGGCGCAGAGTGGCCCAGACAGAGACACCATCCGCCCTATTACAAGACACAGATTTTGAAGCGGCCGTTTTAAAGTAAAAGAGTGACATGATGTTGCTTTAAATGCACTTAACCCACAAAGAGAGCCTTCCTTGAGCAAAGTGTTTCCAAGCAGGATAATTGTTTGTAATACTTACAAACAGAGCGGACGGGAACACTTCAGCTGGTTTAGAGGACGAGCTGCCCTTCCCTCCTTACCAAATCCACACCACATACTCATTTGAGTAGGGAGTGTTTTTACATCAAAAGGGACTAAGTGGCCAAATAAAGTACACTCAGACCAGACATGATGCATTCATGTAGATAAAAAAAATAACATTTGTCTCTCTCTTTTTGAAGTTTTACTGAGTAACAGTCCAATGATGCAGTTTGATTGACACCTAACATCACTTACATGTAATACCTTACTCTAAATAGCTATACAACTGAACAGCAAGTTTATTTTATTGATATTGTAATTGCTATGACGGTTTACTATGGCATTAGTTTGTAATATCTACTATGTATAGATTCAGTATGTAGTATGGATTTGTTAGAGTGTCGATGTTTGTATGTTCTGCCATGTGTTTCATGATTATTTCAATGTGTTAACTCTGAGATTGACTGGTGACCTGTCCAGAGTGTGTGCAGGTAACTTAGTTCATTCACCCACTTATTTGTATGTTGTAATTTTCACTATACACCCCCACAATTCACCAGCCTCCGCTCCGGAAGCCCAAAATGTCCCAACAGTCGGTTGGCAGTCGTTAGTAATTTGACGCCCCCGCTGATAAAGAACCAGTTAATGATTCAAGAATCTTCTAACGGCTGGGAACCAACTGACTCAATCTGATAAATGAAGGTTACTCTCATAAAGCTCTCATGTACAGTAGATTCCCCCTCTTTTCCTGTAGGTGGCAGGCTGAGCTCACCTCCTTCCTGTAATTCTCTCTCCTGTGTGTGTGTGTGTGTGTGTGTGTGTGTGTGTGTGTGAATCAGTGCCGTGCCCACACAGTCCAGAGAGGCTGACAGCTGCCACATGTGCACAGCTAATCATTTACTAAGAAGAGATTTGAGAAATGCCTCTGTTGCACTGTAACAGGAACGGAAAGTCACACATTAACCGAGCTGGGATGGAAAAACTTGTCCTGTTGTACATTCCGCAGGTTAGAAAATGGTCATTCACGGGGAGAAACAAGCCTTGTTAACCTACATCCAGTACACAGTTCCTGACATGTGTTTTGATCCAAATAATCACGTCTTGTCATGAACGAGCTGCAGGAAACATGTCCTGAATGATTAAACATGTGGAGATATCGACATTTTTTTGTCCCACAAAAGCATCCAAATGTCCACATCTGCTTGTCTAAACAATATGGATTTTGTATAGATGTCAAAAGACGGTATCGATAACTGTCAGGTGATGTGTAACAACATGTGCTGGACAGTCTTTTTCATCAATATAAAACATTATCTCCTCATCTGGATGGAAGACATCCCAGAGTTCAACGCTTGGCTGCCCTCTTGTGGTAGAAATGTCCACTACGAGTCATTAGCTGGAAAAACTGACAGAGGCTGAAAGGCAGCGGGCATCCAGACCCCAGACATTCAGCCGCTGTCTCTTCACTTTATTGGCCTTACAGCTGGGGAGTGACTATCTGAACACAGCCTGTCATTGATGGCCAACGCATGACAAGCAGTCCTACACTTCTCTATCAGTGCTCTGTGTCTGTGAGGCCGAACAATCACTGATCTCTCTCGGCGCATTCTCGATGAGCTACGTCGCACCTCATCACGCGCAACAACACATGCCGACAGTATCATCATCCTCTGCTGCGACTCACAAGTCTGCTGCGCTCCTGAGGCGGTCCTGTGGCCGCTTCACTTTGATGTTGTTAATTAGGCCCGGCATCCCTCGGGATGGCTCCATGCTTTTATTGTGGAGGTCCTGCCAGGGCTTTCTCACGGTAGGGGCCCTTGTTCTGACATTGGCCCCCTCTCTACCCTCTGACTCTCAGAGGCCGCACTCTCAGAGAAGGAGGGAACCCCGAGTAGTCCCCTCTGGGATCCGGTCCAAATGAGAGGGAGGTGGACCTAATGCAGCTCCGCGGGACTCGACTTCAGAGGAGTTCTTTCTGCGTGTTATTCTTCACTCGTATCCTGTATTTTACAGAGCTGTGGTCACATATGAGACATCATCTGTTGGTTTAGAGACGTTTTGCACTGATTAGCATCTGCTAAAGTCTTTCATCCTGAGGCGTTTGATTCGTGTGGGTGCCAGCGCTTAAGAAACATGTGTTGATAACTTTCCAGTCAGTCCTTTTTCCGTGTTTGAGTCAGGATTTTTGGTCAGTCGGCTGAGCATCCGTCAGAAATCATAGTCATCCCGCTTGTAGTTGTGTTATACAGCGCTCTTGGAAAAAACTGATTACAGTGTTTATATAGGCTATCAAAGGGAAGGAAGAATTACAGCCACACAACCGTGAATTATGAGTGTGACACGGCAAGGCATGCATACTGTGAAGGCATGTATGGACTTCATACCAGGAAGCACGCAAACACACACCTCGAGGCACTTGATGTATACGTTGGTGTGACTAAATACAGTGAACTACTTGACCACATGGGACAGTGCAGGAGCCAGCTGTGGAGAGCCACTAACAGGGATCAGGAGGACGTTAGAAAGACACCCGAGGAGGACAGTGAAGCCGAGAGAAGGATGGAAGTTGAGAGACTCAAGAGACTTTAAGCAAAGGAAAAGTTTCAAACTGCCTCAAGATTCTTAATGAAACAAATCTCCCAAAAAATGAAATTCAGTCATGATCTTCTCACACCACCATGCTGGATGGAAAGTTTCATTTAATTTCTTTTATTTTATTTATTTAACGGACAGTGCACATTAATCGACATTTCTGTAAATGTGCCAGTGTTAGCCAGCAGGCTAATTTTCAACTGTAGTCCTTTGGCAAGATGTTAAGCTAGGCGCAGGCTGGCTAAAAAAACAAAAAAGACGTATAAAAGAGTACACACAGCAACATATAATAACATTATAACATGATGCCAAAAGGCTGGCTCCATTAAAACTCCATTAAGTGAAGTGTTCGTCCTCTACAAAACATTTACGGAGCTTCATAGCAAAACAGTGTTGCAGCATTCTGCTTAACAACTGAAGGGACTTTATTCAAACAGCTTTCACTGCTTTCACGCAGCTTTCACGGCATTATCCAAGTCTCAAGAAGCCCCGAGATCCCAAATTGATTGGAGAAAAACTTTATTTACGCGCTCGGCGCACGGCCCAACATGTGCATCCACTTTAGAAGAGTTTTTGCGAGGAGCATTTCTCCGAAGTTTTTCGACATTTTAAAGACTAATCTCTTAATCGTGTAGATTGATTGATAATGAAAATAATCTTAAACTGCGGCTTTAGTGGACTGGGAACAGAGCCGAGGGAAAGTAAAGTCCACTATGAGGTTTCTGAGCCTTACATCTGGAGATGACCACAGGTACCTCTGCTGATCTGTTACATCAGACTTTCTTACTGTTTATATTCTTTCTAGGAAGATTTGTCATACTATTATTAACGGTGTGGCGCTCACTTTAATATACAATATTTTAGAATGAAAAAATAACAGAGATAAGAGTGACTGTTTGGCTCCAATCACCGTGTCCGAGAGAAGAAAACCAGATAGCGATCCCTTGATGTGTCTTATCTCCGAACCGGCCTGCATCACTCACCCTGCACTGTGTTGTTTATTTATCTGCGAGTAGAGAGAATGACCGAACAACCAGGACAATGATTACGCTGCAAAGATCAACACTGGCTCGAAGAAATAGTCCAGGGGTTTTTTATTTTTTTTTTCGGGGAGGTACGCCCGCATGAAATGAAAAAGGAAATCTCGAAAAGCCAAAGTTGATGTTTTTATCACCAAAGAAAGCAAATCTTTCATAAAGGCCTCCAAGATGGCTGCCAAAACACTTGAGCGTGCGTGGGAACATGGCTGCGGTCCAGTGTCTGGAAGTGTTTAGCCTGCGCGTCGTGCCTTGGAAGTCACTGCAGTATGTATTTCACAGAAAGCCCTGCTGATTGATTTCTGTTCTGTACTGAGTTACTGGCTGTAAAGTGGAGGTACTTGGGGATCTGGAAATTGCTGAGATGTCTCCTCCTTCCAAGAGGTTCCGGGGTCAGGGGTTCCTTTTTCTAGTAAAGGACGCTTCTCTTGATGTGTCTGCTGCGATTCATGTGCCAGAGTGTCCTGCAGTGTGACCAAAGGGGAAGAAATAGAACGCCTGTCTGTGGAGCTGCAGCACCACTCCACACTTTCCTCAGAATCGACACAAGGTTGTTAGAACATTTTCTCAGACCTGAGTGAATGCGAGACGTTACGGCGACGCCGAGCCAACAGTTTTGAACTCTGAAGCCACGCAGCCCACACATCTCAGCCCATTATTTGTCTTCTGGCTGTGACACCCAGCGAGATCCAGTGGGCTGTCACTTTGCAGTTTTGGGTCGGGGGTAATTTGTAAACCCTTCACCGAAAAGCTATTTGCGTCGGGGCGAGACAGTCTCTCTCCGACAATCTTTCCCATTTCTCTCCCAGGCTGTTGTGTGGCGTCTGCTTTTGGAAACACTTGAGAGATTTTCCATCGTTTAAAAAAAAATGTTTACAAGATCACGTTGACCCCACATGGTTTTAACTGGAGGCTGCAACCCTCCTTCAAGCCGACATCCATCTTGATTTTGTGTCACGGGCAGGGCTGTGTCAAAACAGAAAATGAGACCGCTGGTGACCAACACGCTGCGCAGAGATAAAGGTGAATAAACGTCTAGGTATTCCAGCATTTCGTCATCATTAGTAACATGCAAATGAAGCTGTGACTGGTATGTCCGGAGACACAAAGAGAGACAGAGAGCGCATTGATGGGTTGTTGCCCCTGAAGATGAAAGAGGCTTCTCTCTGGGTGTCCTTCAGAGGTGAAGGAGAGTGTTACCACAGCTGTGCTGCTCTTGTTTAAATTCAATACAGGACCTCAAGAGAAAAACACAGCTCCGGTGACTTTTGACCCAGCAGGCTTTGGCAACGGTCAACAACAGCAGCTCTGTAGCTCACATGTTATTTACTCTCACAATCAATAAGCTCTCGCTGTGAGTGTGTGTCTGCTCGGAAGTGAAAGGTGGACCTCTAAAGAAATACTTAAACCAGACTGTGTTTATACTTTACAAAGTATGTACCTGCTGTCTGTCAGAGGAGAAAGAAAATGATGATATGCTTTGATTAAAAGGCTGGTTCTTGTCTGTGAAACCCCGACTTGCGCAGGTTCAGAATGCTAATGCCTCCTTGGCACTGGCTTTTTTTCTGGGCTGGCACCGGGTTTGTCCTCAAGTCCCCGGTCCTCCAGGAGGCATTGATGTCTGCTTTGTATATCCACTTGTTACTGGAGACCTGTGGTCCACTGAAAGCAGCTCTCCGCAGGTCGCCGTGGACCACAGGGCAAAAGCAGGGCCGGGGATTTGCTCGCTCATTTGTATTTGAGGAAATTTTGTTTTGTCGCCGTAGCAACGCAGCCAAGAGCTGATCATTTTAAACCTGCGTCCCGTGTCGGCCCGGAGGATAACAGGTCCCCCGTGTGCCCCGCGGGATCAAACGAGGGGGCTGGGAGAAGACCGTGGGTGATTCAACGCCGGCTTCTCTGTAATTACTGGGCCTGTGGATCCAGCCGGCTCATGTGTCAATCACTGGAGAGAGAGAATAAAGAATAGAGTCACATCCACAGAGGCTCTGTGTTGTTACTCACCTCTGCAGACAGATTATCTCTTAGATTGGGCGGTTGTCCTTTGTCTCAACACCTTGAGAGACTGTAGGTGAGGACGAGAAGGGGCCGAGAACGTCTCGTGATATTAGCGAGTGGCACCTCCCGTTAGGCTGATGATTTTGGCGCATTGTGCCGAGGAGGTTGGAGTCTCGGGGACGTGTAGAGCTTTGTTAATTAAAACCTGCTCTTGAAAATAGGCAGGCTTTATTCCCACGACATTAGGTGAATTACATGGGGCACCGCAGTGTTAATCCACCTCGGGCATTCCCAGTATTTCCAGGGAACAGCTCTCCGGTGCCTCCCGTACAATCATACTTCTCGGACATCGCGCCCGTCTTTTTGCTGCCGTTATTTGTGCTTCCTGCTTGCTCCATTACGCACAATTGCAAACCTTGAGACAGAAGGAAATGTTTGGCTACTTTGAGCATGAGCCATCAGATGTTGTGGTTTCTGGGCAGACTCGAGGAGAGGGGGCAGTGTGTTTCCCCTGGCTGGCTGTCTGTCTCGTCTTACTTTTACAGTAAGGCTGACTGCTCTGTGAGTGGGTGTCTGTATGCAATTAGCATCATAAAGGGGGAAGAGAGGCCTCTCCTCCATGCCTCCCAGCGTGACGACACCTCACCGCCAGCCAGCCCACGAGTGGAATCATTTTTTTTCCATATAGCTGGCTGCCTTTGTTTTTTCTCCAGGTGTTTGTGATGCAGACAATCTCAGCGCTCAGTTACTGTCTGTGTGTTTTTGGACCGATGCTGGCTGGCTGATTCATTCACTGCGGTGCAGGGAAGGAATGGACAGGCGCATTAAGGGTCCGCGCAGTTAGTTTTAGAGTGCTTTTAAAGCTCTGAGTGTATTTATTGTTAAATTTGTTAAGGTGACTAAAGTGGCCTGTCTACGTCACCCTGTCTGTGTTTGCAGAGGTGTACCCATTCCTGGCCCCAGTAGGTCAGAAGACATGTGTGTTACAAGAGGAAATGGCCGAATCGGGAAGGCCCGGCAGAAGCAGCCACATGTGGGATTCTACTTACTGCTGTAGGAAATTATAGATGGCTGTGATGTCCTTACATAATCATGGTGCCACGGTAAACCCCAGTAATTGAAAGCGCCGGTCATTTTATCCACATGTCTAAAGTAATACATTTTCCTCACATGTTATAGAATTTTGTGATCTCATCTTTTACAACATAATGTGAAATTAGGCTGTTAAGTGGATATAATTGGGAAAAAGTGACGGCAGATTTGCATTTGGGTAAAATGGATTGCTTCCTTTCTACTGTACATACAGGCAAAGGGGAAGGTAGGAATATAATGGAATTTATATGAAGACCATACAGATGTGCTCTTAGTGCTTTTTCGCTGCTTTAATGTTTTTTACCCCCACTGAGGAGGTTGTGTTTTCACCTGTGTCCATGTGTTGCTTGCTTTGTCGGCAGGATAACACAAAAACTACTGAGGAGATTTCGGTAAAAACTTGAATGGGGGACGTTTTTTCGTTTTTTTTTCTGGTTTGATGCAGATGCTTGATCACGTGAGCTTCAATTATGGGTAACCACTTATGGTTGGTTCAAAACTGAGTATGAAAGAGAGCTTTTGAGTTTGATATTTAGACAAGGCTTGATTGAATTAAAGGGGGCTGTTAGGCCATGGCGGAGGTATGCACTCTACTGAGTGCCGGTCTAATTACATATTGATTTTTATTGCTATAGATGCTGCAAAGGACGAGGAGCTGAAAGAAAGAATTTAACTCTTTTTTTTACCGCATATATCAGTTTTCTTTCAGTTATTATTAACCTTTTTTCACCACTTCATATCATATATTTGGATAGACAATGAAATCAGTTGCCTGGAAATATTTTTAAGTATAATAATACATAACTTTATTCAACTGGCAGTAAACAAGGGTATTTTGCTTTAACTTTTTAACTTTCGTCTCCACTTTAGAACAAATGAGCAGATGAACTCGTGTTTTGTCATGTTTTGTCAGTAGTTGCTACTCTGAGGAAAAAGAGAAAGCAATCCGGTTGTCGTTGCAACAGTGGTAACAATAATACCACTCGGAAACCATGGTGGGAAATAGTCTGTTTCCACTTTAAACACACATCATTAGATACAATCAGCGATCATGTCCTCTTGACCACATTTCTTTCATACACTGTGTTAAAGGAAAATTCACAGACACGCTTGTTTGTTTAGTGTCAGCAGTCACAGCAGCACTGTCCCCTCTCATTCATGGATTTCTCCTCAGACAAAGAGGCTGAGACAGAGGTGTAACAGACGGATATATCACTGTGATGATGTGAGCGCGGCGCAGTCTTGTGAGCTGAGTGCCTCAGCATGATTCACTGCTGCTGATTGCTGACAGTTTATGTCATGGTTTTCCCCCGGCTCAGCTGCCTACGTTTTTCCATTTCGTCGATCCGCTGGAACAACATCTGGACTCTCCAAAAGCCAAGCTCCCCTTTTTTGTTTGTTTAAAATGAAACGTTTCCCACAGTGTTCACACTTCTCGGATGAACATTTCAGAGAATTGCAAAAGCTGACGTCGTGTGATCTGGCTGAAGAAGTGACCGAAAACAGGGGGAACGTGTCAGGAAATGGGAGTAAATGCTTCACGTTTTCCAAAAAAACAAAACAAAACAGGGTCTTGAAACACAAGAAGAGTCGCAGAATTCAGAGGCAACGCTCGCTCAGATCTTTGCCAAAAATGTGCTGAGTGGGGTATAAAAGAGTTGTCGTGGGCAGAGCCGGGTAGGAGGGTCGGGCACAAGAAGCTGAGGGGGGGGAAGGAGGGAGGAGGAGGAGGTGGGGGGTGAACTTTAGGGAGGCTGCCACAGAAAAGGGGTGGGTTGGAGGAGAGATTTAGTGTTGGGGCAGGCACATGGTGGTTGGGGGTAGATGGAAAGAGAAAGGGGAAAGAGGGAGCTGTGGATCTGAGTTCAAACTGCAAGCTGTGCTCAGAGAGAGAGCAGGAATGTGGCTCAGCGTGGGAATGAAGATGCTCTGACATGTTGAGAGACACTCTTTAAGTCTTGACGGATATATGAACCTCCCCGGCTGTATGATGAAAATATCCCGTAAGTAGGCGATTATTTGTTACCGGAAATAAGCTATAGTTTGTGTTGATTGAGGGATTTTGGAGGGCGGACACATTAGGGCCTTGGCTTCGGTGATGATGACGTCTTGTTTTTCTTCACAGTAAGCCCGGGTCGGATGAATCTGGTATTTATGTTGTTCTCCAAAAAGAGTGTGAAAGGCGGAGGATTAGTGTTAGTCACAGTGTTTTGCTGTCAGAGAGAAAAAAAAACAAAAACAAAGCGTATCATAAAAAAAAAAAAAAAAAATCTTCGAAGGTTTTCAGCCTGTAAATATTATTGTGTGGGAGTGGAAGGTGAACGAGCCTTTTAAAACTGTCATCGTTTTGGCAGCGTTTTGTGTCCGCTCTGCCAAGGTGTGCCATATCTCTACCTGTGGCACTTTGTCACATGTCATATCTCAGCCAGGAATTGCATAACCAGTGTTTTCTCGATAGTGATTGTTGCATAAAAGCAGATTGTAAAAGCAGGAGTCATCCCTTGCCACGGATACCTTAACCATACACAGCTTTTTGACATTCGGGGGGGGGGGGGCTTTGTCGTGCAGCCAAACTGGGTTTCATCCCTTTGTGAAACTGTAATTTTATACTGTACACAGTTTTAAAGCTGTGGGTTGTGGAGAGCAAACACAAGTTCTCATTCATTGGCACGGTGCCCGTCCAGCCTTTTATCCACAAGAGATTTTCCTTAGAGAGAGGATGAGAGGACAGAATGTCTCGGTATCGTGTTACAGAATGCCAAACAGAGAGGAATTCCCAGCTCGTGTTACTTGCTCCCAGTGGTCCAACCTGCGGCTGTGGGACACAAGAGGACCTGGCAGCGCTCTCACTACGCGCCGCAGTCGAATAATACAGGCCTGATATTATTCACCTGGGAGGGAAGCCTAGCTGCACAAAAAAGCCCTCAGCTCCCGGTGATACAGGTGGGAACAGAGCGGCTCCTGGCAGCCAACACATGTTGACTCAACTGCTGGTTACAGGGGTAAACAGTGGAGGGTTTTTTGTCATCCAAGGACACAGGGAACTGTTAATATTTATTCAGTTGTGGGTCAGTCTGACGACCAAAGTCACTTCTCATTGATTTCTCTGCGAGGCAGACGTGAAGCAGCACAGGTGAGTCCTGGCACAACAGTTTAGTAGTAAAAAGAGGTGATAGCAGTATCTCGTTCGCAAGGTTACCGTCGCTGTAATTGCACAGCATTGTGTGATGAATGAGCGCGGTTCGTGTTTCAGCCGTAGTGTGACAGGCACAGACAGGGAGTGGAGCTCAGATATGTGATGGGAGAGCTGTTTGTTACCCGTGGGTGATTCCTCTTGGACGGGATGTTTACGCTCTTTACATTGTGGAGAGCTGGCTGAATCTCGGGTGTGTGTGTGTGTGTGTGTGTGTGTGTGTGTGAGAATAAGAAGCAGTGGGAAGTTTATTAGCTGCCTGAAACTGGTAAGAGTACTTTTGTCTTTCAAGTCTGTGCGTTATAGTTTTCTTATTTAAGTGATTTATTTTCATAATTGACCGCATTGGCGTTGTGATTTGTAATTGCCGTTTGAAGCTGTGAAGTGACTTATTTTGGATATAAGTGAAGGAAAGCTTCTCTATTTGCGGCAAAATACTCTCCTCACATGTTTTCTGATTCTTTAGATTAGATTCTTCTGTTCGATTTCCTATTTTTTTCATCAATTCACCTATTAGTTTTTTTTCTTTATTAACTGATTTGTTGTTCAGTCGATAAAACATCAGAACATGGTGATAAAAACGATGATAGTACAAGTTTCCAATTTCCAGTTTTCTTTCCTAACCCCAGTCCAAGAGAATTATTTATTTATAAAACTAATAACAGTTCTCACATGTGGGACCAGAGAAGAATTAATCACATAAACAACTAATCAGCTCTGAACATTGTCCTGATTAATTTTTTGTTTTCCATTAATGGACAATTTGTTACAGTAAAGTGAAGGAAAACTGTCTCTACATGTATATGTAAAGAATACATTTGACATCACGGGTGCAAGCGAGCTTTAATTTAGTTATTAATGAAACATGATTTTGTATATTATTTCTTGATCTAATGCAGACTGTGTGCTGTAGCACTAGTGTGTCAGACTGATGTCTCACCGAGGCGGTAAATGGCACCCACCTCTATTAGCATTAATGGAAAGGTGCCAACGGTCTGTTTCCTCTCCTTGTCATCAGCGGCTCTGAAGCCTGCAGACGGCTCGGCCTGCAGTTCAGCAGCAGCAGCAGCAGCAGCAGCAGCAGCATGTGATCCTGACGGCCGGGGTCATTTGTTTATCAGAAAGTCAGAGTGATAGCTCGCCTGGACTGTACTAAGGATTCCCAGAAAGCTCTGTAGTTTTACAGTTGTGTAACGTTGTTGAGGGCTGAAAGTAATGATTGTTTTTATCGTTGATTTATCTGTTGATTATTTTCTCGATTAATCAATCAGTTATTGGTTCTGTAAAAATGTCAGAAAATGGTGAAAAACATCGATGAGTGTTTACCAGAGCACAAGATGATGTCATCTGATGTCTTGTCAAAACGGATTAATCCATCATTAATTTAACAGCTGACAGCTAATCGATTAATCGTTGCAGCTCTGGAGCTTTTGTCTTAAAATTGGTTACTTCTCTTTTAACATGTGATTTACATGATAGTCTCTCTGGCTTTACTCAGTGTATGGTGCTGTCCTTTTCTTGTCCTTTCCTTTTTTAAATGATCATTTCACCCAAAAATGTAGAGTTTGGCATTATCTACTCACCCCTGTGCAGAGGGAAAGTCAGGAGAAGTTTCATAGCCCAAAAAACATTTTGGAGCAGAACAACATTGTCGTAAACGACTGAAGTATATGGGGACTTCTTTTAAAATGTCAAATTAAACATTGGAAAAAATAATAATAATAACACCATGTCTGGCTTAATCTAAGTGTCCAGAAGCCCAGAGATCATAACTTGAAGATTTGAAGAGATATTCTTTACACCGTTTCTAAACTAGCTGCTAAGGTAGCTTTATCTCACACCCTGTGTGAAGGGTGAGTGGATATAGACAGGATTTTCATTTTTGGGTGAATTTATCCTTTAAAAGTAAAAAAACGGCAGATGGTTATATAATGTCCCGTGTATCCCATTCATGTGAGTGAGCTGCTATACCTCCGCCCAGACAGGCTGACCTGCGGGGTCACCATCACATCCAAGTTATCTCAGAATAATCAGACTGGGGAAGGGGTCCGATTTCACAATCACCCATAAGTCTGCTGTGTTTTCTGGGAAACCAGGTGCGGGGGAGTTGATGCTGCTTTCTCTTGTTGTTTTGTCAAAATGAAAACGTCTTCCTGTGGTTTGGTTTCACTTTTTATCCCTGTTTCAAAACACCTACTCTCTTGTCTTTTCAGAAATTGAGGCGAAGGAGGCGTGTGACTGGCTGCGGGCAGCAGGATTTCCCCAGTATGCTCAGCTCTTTGAAGGTAATAAAGGCACTCAGTGAACTCCCACGCACATTCATCACAAAGAGGGGAAATGTTGTTTGGTTAAAAGATGGAGAAGAATGAATGAAAGGACTCTGTGATGAACCAAAAAAAAAGAGGCATTTTTCGTCACGGCTAATTTTATATCTGTTATGGAGTGAAACGCTGAACTTTAATGTGGCCTTTTCTAAGATGGTGAGTGAATAATGGCACACAGTGTCATCTGCTCTGACGCCTTTGGTCCCAAATGATGTGCACAGAACCATGTATTCACGGGGTGCACAGTGAGCCTCATTTACACAACTGTCCTCAGGAAGCCTCGCAGCTACGGCTCCAGTCGGATCCCCAGACACCACAAAACAAGCGGAACGTCAGCTGCTTTTAAGGTCTAATCTTCTCCGAGCTAAGGTTACTACATAAACATGTCTGCTGTGCTTAAAGACTGAAGTCATGGGAAGAAATGGGTTTTTATCAGAGCTTAAAGGAGCTCGACTCCCTCAGATCTCTGTGCCGAGGCCAGACGTTTGATGTGCTTCAGTGCAATATATTTGTTTGCTGACAGTTTGTACATAGTTGTAACGGAGCTCCAGCCCTGATAATGGCTGCTGGAGTGCACAGCTTCACTCCTGGTGCAGGGCGTCATGTATTAGAAATGACATTAATGAAGAAAATATCTTATTATCATATTTCAAAGCCTCCAGTATCTCCGAGTGTCTGTCCCATCAAAGAACAGACCGAGCCTTGTTGAGGTCTTAGCGTTCGACGCGGCTTCTGCTTTTCATAAAAAAGTTAACGACTTCTCATGAATGTGGTGGAATGTTCGATTCAGAGGGTCTGGATTCAGTCTCTCGAGTTATGTAAGAGGAGGCCCATACCCAGAGCAAGACGTAATGCCTGCACAAGCCCGAGCGCCGTTATTTGGGCAAATTCTGTCTCTTCCCATCAGCATCACATGCAAAACAAGTTTGACGGTCTCCCAGCATTCATTGTACTTCTGGAAAGAATGTGGTTTCCAGATCTTTCCTTCCAGTTTCTCCCATCCATGAGCTCTGTCTGAAATATCACATGTCATTTAGACACTTGCCTCATTTTTGTGGGTTTTTTTTTTTTTTTTTTTTCTTTCAGATTCCCAATTCCCCATTGACATAACTCCGGTGAAAAGAGATCATGACTTCCTGGACAAAGATCTCGTGGAACCTCTGTGCAGGTAACCAGATGTTTGATTGACACTGTGAGGACATCATGAGTGTTTCTATCGCAAGGGCTAGGGTCCAACTTCAGTTCAGGGGGCATTATTTTAACTCCAAAAAGTCCCTGGTCTGGGGTTAGTTCTTTCGGAAAAAAAAAATATACATATGAGGCCTACAGCACTGAACATTTCTGATCGGTCGTGTACTCACAGCATTAAGGACCCTGACACGCCTGGCTGACGTGTCGGGCCCTTCGATGAGCACTTTTGGCACGAGTTGATTCTTGTCTGCGGCTTTTTCAGCCAGCTGAGCAAGTAAAACGATTCATGCAAACACGTAATCCCACAAAAGCGGTTTGTATATTCTGAGTTCTTTTCTTTGGTCTAGCTCCCTGAAAAAGCCGCCTTTGGGACTAAAAGTTGCATAATATTATCACTTCCTTGCCAGGAGTTAAGGTGAGAATCCTTATATGAGCTTCCCTTTATAATCAGAACATTATGTAACTTGCATTTTCTAATCCTTGGTATGAAGAATCTCATTAAAAAAAGACAATTTTCCACGCGCTTACTGTTTATTGAATTTATTACCTCACTCCATTAGATGTTCATCTGTCAAGACTAAACATACTAATTTAACAAATTCCAAAAACACTGGCAGGAATCCTCCTCAGTATTCTGAGCCTCTCCCTGACGTAACAGCATGACAAACGTCTGATGTGTGTGTTTTTCTCCCCAATTAGCCAGACAGTATTAAGAATAGACGAGTGCACTAAGCCAACGACTGGTGGGTCCGCATCGCTCCCTTGTAGGGCAAGGCGGCCCGTGCACTTTTCTCCAAGCCGAGATGAAAACAGCACTTGAATTACCCCGGTAACCATGGCAACCGTCCCGAGCGGGGAGCGCGAGGGTTGCCTCACACGGCTCAATATACTGTGACTCTAAACAACCCTAAAGCAACTCATCTAAATTCCAAAGTAGCCACGGGATAAATGGAAGACAATTGGAAACAGTTCCACCTCCAACGTGATTCTGCCCATGACTTCCCAGCATCTCTATGGTGACATAAGGATGGCTTTGTTGTCGGTTGCGCCGCTTCTGTCTAGTGTGAAAAAATAAATGCCACCCTACGTGCTGTGGGTGTCTTTGATAGAACTGAAACTGATAGATATTTCATGTATGTGAGTGCTCTCCCAGATCTCCCCGGCTGAGCAGCCCCCTATTTTAGCAGCCACAGTCAAAGCTCTTTAGGCCGGTGGAATAAAAGGGCCCCCAGCTTAGAAATCCTCTCTTCACTTGGGTCCCACTATCTACAGTAACAATCATGAGAACTTTTTGTTTGCCTAACCCCAACCATCCACAGCACACAGGGATAGTTACAGCCTTCATCCGAGGCCGTTTACTGCCACAGCACAATGCTCTCAATCTGTAAAAAAAAAAAAAAAAAGGAAAAAAAAGACTGTAATATGTGGAGCCGTTAAAGCTTGTGATTATCATACCGCAAATGTGTTTCCTTTTGTGTAAAGCCAAGGCACAATGAGCTGGGGTGAACTCTGTCATGCCGTCATCTTTTCCCCTGCGCTATTGTTGGTTCATGTAATGTTTTCGGTGCCGTTACTTAATATATCCCAGTTTGCACACCCACAAAACCTCTAATCACTGAGCACATGCTCCAAGGCTCAGACTTTTGGTTTGATTAAAAATATTGCAAACGTTTCATTGCCACTGCGAGAAAACTCGAGTTCAGGGGAGCTGCAGCAGTAGTTTTTCAAAAGCAAAGTTTTCTTATTGCTCTTGAGAAAAACGATTACAAACTGCATGTTATATGGATTGAAACACGTTGTGATTAGGGCAGACATGTGGCTAATCCATTGCTTTCCCTTAATTTGACCTTTAATCAAACTACTTCACACCACCTTTCAAGCCACAACCCTTTAAATCCACTGCAGAGACAAAAAGAACAGAGCAACTGACAATTGCCGCCGTTCATTAGGTTTAGGAGTTTGTGGCACGGACAAACTCAATTTCCCTCCGGGTCTGGTTGTATGTCCAGACCAGAAGCTGATCCAGTTAACACATAACAGCCCCGCACAAAGGGATTTCTGGAGAGCTCATTAGGGGTAACTATTTTGATGTTTTCTCTCGGAACAGTTCTCATCCTCGGGCAATTTGTCTTTCAGGCGACTCAACACCTTGAACAAGTGTGCCTCTATGAAACTTGACGTGAACCTTCCGAAGAAGAAAGTAAGTGTCGACTGTAGATCATGCGCCCTATCATCACAATGACGCTTCTGCAGTATTTGACTTTGAAGATGAATTATTGTATGAAAAGTGCAACAACATGAGAAGTGTGACACTTCAGTATCTCCCCAAACGTCTATTTTCCAAACTTAAAAAAAAAAAAAAACCCCTGATTCATTTGGTAAAAAGACAACTTATCAGCCGAGAGCTGTGTCGTGCTTTCTTTCTTTCTCTTTTGAAACATAGCACTTTGTACTCGTGTGCATTGTCAGGATTTTACCCCTCAAAAAGCCTCATTCCTTTACTTGAATATCACAGTTGTCATTTGAACTGTGTAAGAAATAAAAGACAAACGTCAGCACCTCCATAAGAAATGGTGTTTTCTTACAAAGAAAGTCATACATCTGCTTCCTGCAGCAACACAAACATAATCTGGCTTCATCCCTGTAACCCAGATTCTATGATATTTGAGACTGTGCCATTGTTGTATTCATGTCTTTTTAGCGTGAATACTTTTTATGTGTCCCTACTTTGGACTGTAGCCTGCTGGCTCGCATTCATTTTCCTGCCTTGGTCTATTTATGGAAAACTCTTCAAGTCAACAGAATCATTTGTCTGGTGTTACATCACCATTGGCTGTATAATGTTATTAAATCTGAGCAGAAGCATCCTCCAGCTATTTCCTGCATTTCCTGTGAAACTGTTCTTTGTGGTGGAGATGATATGTGTCGTGCTGTATGCGCCTAGCTTCACAAGCCAGCTGATGTTTTTACGCATGACTAAAAGAGGAATAACTAATTATCTTAGTAAGTAAGGTCTGAAAAATATGCAGAGCCTGTCTAGGTTATTTTTATATCAGGCTCAATTATTTTATTTCCACACTGTGCACTGTATGTGTTTGTGTGATCCTTCTAATTTAATTGGGTAGTTATGAAGATCATTTTGAGAGGCCTAAATGGAAGCATCCATTCTGGAAAAGAAGGTGAAAAATGCTCAATTAAATCATGTAAGCTGTGATGTAACATCATCCGTCTTTCCACAGAGTGAAGACTCTGATGAAGAAGACCTGTTTGCTATCAGTGACAAATGGACCTTTGAGTGGAGCAGCCGGCGCTGGTCCAGGTTACAGGACATTGATTGTCTGCTGGAAAATCACGGAGAAGGTCAGCCCTCCGGGGACGGCGTGCCTCTGAGAACCACCACCAGCAGTGAGAGTGTTCTGACAGACCTCAGCGAGCAGGAGGTCTCCTCCCTGCACAGTGAAAGCAGCGGCGGCAGCGGCCACAGGGGCCTCAGCACAGAGGACTCGGACTGCTCCAACCGCACCTGCTCGGATTCTGCGGCAATGCCAGACTCTACTTCCCTCACAATGCCTCACATCCCCAAAGAAATCGCTCACTACGGCTCGCTACCTGATAAGCACGGCAAGACAAGCCGCATCCGTGCCAAAGACTTCCTGAAGCGCATGGAGACACTGCGCTCTCGGGGAACTCTGGGAAGGGGGCGTAAGACGTTGGTGATCAGCTCTCCGGTGCTGCAGCACGAGGCCCAGGCTATGAAGACGCTGCGTTGTGTCGAGATCATAAATGGAGATGGGGGAGCTCCAGAAATCCCGTCCGACAAAGTTCTGCCGTCCCACTCCAGCAGTGAAGGTAGCAGCCATTCCAGTGGCAGCGCTGTCAGCACACCCAGCCTGAAAGAGCGTAAGCCTCACCGGGCCGACCACAAGCGCAGCGGCATGTATCTGGAGGACATAGACATCTTCTCGGGCACTCCAGTGAATAAAGTCGCAGAACAAAACCGCAGGAATGAGTTCTGCTCCTATGAAGACCTGGTGGTCCACATTCCCAAAGACCACAAGCCAGGAACCTTCCCCAAAGCACTGTCCATAGAGAGCCTGTCCCCAACAAACGGGGCCTCTATCAACTGGCACACGGGCAGCATGCACCTGGATTCCCCACTGATTTCCAGCAGGAAGGACCCCAGGCCCGTCACCCAGTGCTGCTCCAGAGGCAGCCGCATCAGTGTGTACGATAATGTTCCCGGCTCGCATCTGTACGCCAGCACGGGAGACCTGATCGACCTGGAGAAAGAGGACCTGTTCCCTCACCTGGACGATATCTTGCTGCATGTCAATGGTCTCCAGCAGATAGTGGACCATTGGTCTCAGAATGTGTTGCCCGTTGGAGAAGGGCTGGCGCAGCTGGACGGTGCGAGTGAAGACTTGGGGGGCCTGCAGTCCTCTAGTCAGATCACGTTGGACTTTGAGGGAAATTCTGTCACGGAAAGTCAGACCACACCTAGTTACGGTGACAGAGACAGAGTATCGCTCGCTGAGACAGAATCTACGAGGCTCAGGGAAAGGAGGGATTCTGGAGTAGGTGCCTCGCTTACGAGACCTAACCGGTAAGACTCATGGAGCTGTATTGCAAATACTGGAATATTTTAAATCTCTTCTGTGAACAAAAAGAAAAATGTTACATTTTTCATCTTTCATCTTTTATTGCTTTAGGTTACGATGGCCCAGCTTTCAGATATCTAATCGTCTGAGTCACTCAGTGGCTTCGCTGCAGATTACGAACCAGTCCGCAGGCCAGCTGAGTCTGTTGCAGAAGTTTTCTCTGCTGCGTCTTACTGCAATCATGGAGAAGTACTCCTTGTCCAACAAGCATGGCTGGACCTGGTAAGTTTAACATCCATTTGATATGTGATGTACTGAATCTTTTAATTGACTTCCTTTGAACAGATTCATTTTAGGTTTACAAGCTGTTAATACTCTTCGGGGCTTCGGTAGTAACAGATTACATGTAATTGGGATTATGTCATTATTCGGATTGCATTTGAAAAAACATATGATTAGACTGTAGAAAGATTGTTAAGGATAACTTGGTTACATTTTTCATCTTTAAAATATGACAATTTAAAAAATACTCAACTTTTTTCACCAATGCTTGATTAACCCATAAAAAGCAAATCTGGCATATGGGGTTCAACTTTGATCAAATCAATCATTTGATTGTTTTGCAAAAGGCATTTTATTTGCATTAAATCAAATATTGTGGCAACGTCCTTTTTTAGGTTAATGTTCATTGTTTTGCCCCATGTTTAGCCAGTAGACAAGGCGTCAAAGATGTTGTGTTGATGTCTCTCCCAGGTCTGTCCCAAAGTTCATGAAGAGAATGAAGGTACCAGACTATAAGGATAAGAATGTGTTTGGAGTGCCTCTCATCGTGCATGTGCAGCGTTCTGGACAGCCGCTGCCCCTCGGCCTGCAGCAGGCCCTGCGGTACCTGAGGAGCCAGTGTCTTGACCAGGTCAGCCACTGCTTACACACTCTCAGGTTGCATCTGACTTGCATTTTCACGTGTGATGTAACAAACATTCTGGTTTATCTAATGTGTATGACACGGTGTAAGGTTTCAGTGCACAATGAATGACACAGGTTGGAGGCAGATAGACTAGTAGTGTAATAACAATACGTGAGCGGAACTGCTGTTCAATGCATTCTGCTGGCAGCTGTCAAGTCAACATGAACGCTCCTGTTTTTGGCTTCCAGGTGGGTCTCTTTCGTAAGTCCGGGGTGAAGTCTCGAATTCAAGCTCTCAGGCAGATGAATGAGAGTTCTCCGGACAATGTGAACTATGAGGATCAGTCTGCCTATGATGTGGCTGATATGGTGAAGCAGTTCTTCCGAGATCTGCCCGAGCCTCTGCTCACCAGCAAATTGGGGGAGACCTTCCTCCATATCTACCAATGTAAGGACATAAATCTCTCTGTCATTGCCTTGTGTCCCATGTCAGGTTTTGATTTAATGTCTCACTTTGTTGTGTTTTAATTTGGAGAACATTGTGAACCTAACATAGAACACACATAACAATTTCAAATGACCTTTGGCAGCTAATAATTGCTTTTCTCTCCTCTATCACTGTGTCTGTAAAGCAGAAATAATACAAATCACTTCTCTCCAATGTGCAGATGTGCCGAAGGACCAAAGGTTGCAAGCCGTCCAGGCAGCCATCATGTTGATGTCAGATGAAAATCGGGAGGTGCTGCAGACACTGCTCTGTTTCCTCAGTGATGTCACATCCTCCGTGGAGGAGAACCAGATGACACCCATGAACATCGCTGTGTGCCTGGCGCCCTCCCTTTTTCACCTCAACATACTCAAGAAAGATAACCTCTCACCAAGGTAATTCTTTTTCTTGTCTTTTTTTTTAGTCTTGCAGTTTCCCCCATAAAAAAAAGAGCAAGACATGCGTGCATTCTATTAACGTCTGCATGATTATCTTCACGTATGACTCCATAAAGATAGACATAAAATGTGTTACAGAGTCGTCTCAGCCCTCAGGGGTGCAGTAGATTACTCTCTATCTGGGCCAGTTTTAAAAGGACGTGGCACTCTTTTTAAAGCTCAGTGTTTTATGAGATCATGCTGTGTACAAACAAAGCAAAGCTCTCTAATTTACCATGTTGAAATTGTTGCCAAAGGGATCAAAGGGGTTTCCCGCAGAGTGGAGGAAGGGTTTATTTACTGTGTTTGGTGACCGGGGGACTCTGCTGGCCTAATAAGTTCCTCTCCCCATAATCCCCCAGGGCAATGCAGAAGAAGTACGCCACTGGCCGACCGGACCAGAAGGATCTGAATGAAAACTTAGCAGCAACACAGGGCCTGGCTCATATGATCATAGAGTGCAACCGTCTCTTTGAGGTACAACAACCTGCGGTTGAGATGATGCAAGAATTTCAAGCCTGGGTGCAATATCCACAGGCCACCCCCTGTTTATGTTTGCTGTCAGTCTTACCTCATGCTTTTATACATCCATTAGATCCCTCATGAGATGGTTACTCAGTCGCGTAATTCATACGTGGAGGCCGACTTGCATGCACCGACAATTGGCGAGCTATGCAAGCAGCTGGAGGATGATGACGGAACGTACCAAACGCATATGGAGGGGAGGCTCCAGAACCTGCTTAAAGAGGGCAGAGAAAAGTCCAAGTACTGGATGTCCTGCAGCAGCTCTGATAACACAGAGCTCTACTATAAGAAGGTTGGTGTTCTTCTTAGACAGTAGTACATCACAATAATCCCAGTGTCACTTATCAACTTAAGGTATCAAATGATTATCAATAATACGAAAAAGTAACAAGCCATACTTGATACCTCACGCATGGATCTTGCTTTCAGATCCACAAGTTAACATGATGGTTTATGTCTGTGTGTCCCGTCCAGGTGGGAGATGGGAACCCTTTGAGACGCTGGCGAGTGGCCGTGGAGGTTGAAGCGCCACCATCTGTAGTGTTGAACCGTGTGCTGCGAGAGCGCCACCTGTGGGACGTGGATCTGCTGCAGTGGAAAGTGTGTGAGACACTGGACAAGCAGACTGAGGTGTTTCAGTATGTCCTGAATCGCATGCCCCCTCATCAAAGCAGGGACTTTGTGGTCCTCAGGTGAGTTGGGAAAACGCAACATTGTTTGCAAGTATGCAAAATTTGTTTTCCCTAAAGATACAAACTCAATCACTTTCTTCTTATCCAAGGTCATGGAGGACAGACTTGCCCAAAGGTGCCTGCTCCCTGGTTTCTGTGTCTATAGAGCACGAGGATTGTCCTCCTGTTGGAGGTGTACGAGCTATCGTCCTGGAGTCCAACTACCTGCTGGAGCCATGTGGCTCAGGAAAGTCAAGACTCACTCACATCTGCAGAGTGGACTTGAAGTAAGTCCCACAAATATCTTAATACATTTAGATGTGTGACTATAGTTACATTTAAAAAAAATATTTTTCTGAAGTTCCTGTATGTGCTTGTATTCTAATTACACTGTTATGGTTTCAGGGGAAGGACTCCAGACTGGTACAATAAAGCCTTCGGTCACCTTTGTGCCGCAGAAGCTGCCAGGATCCGCAACTCCTTCCAGCCAATAATCACAGACGGCCCTGAGACCAAAATCTGAACTCTTTGCCAGTTGTGTCTGCTCAGCCTTGACATCAAGATTGAGCCTTTGAGTCAATGTTAACAGGCCGACACATAGACCCCAGAACTAAAGCACAGTTTATTCAGTTTTCTCCAGAGTAGAAATGCTCCGAAGATAATGTTGAGCTCCTCTGTACTTGCACAATGACAAAAGAGGACATCTTATAGGTGCTGAGCATAATTACTCAATGGGAAATTAATCATCCTGCCAATGTCCTTAGCGTTAGGATTTTATTTACCTTCATGTTGCTAAACCTGTATATTATGATAATTATTATCTTTAATAATATTGTATTACTTTTGCTTTAATCTACAATGTCTAGGACATTCAAGCTCTTAAACGCTTCTGGGAAGCATGTATATGTTATTCATTTCAGATTTAAAGCTATAATTATTATGATGTAGACTCAAGTGTCTGTATATATATGTGAATATACTGTACATGCAAATAAGATGTATATATTGTATATATGTGAAGGGATAAATAGTACATATGTTAATATCCTATATATTGATTCTTTCACTTTCCTGTAATACACATGGTACAAAATTGTAAGCTGGTTTTACTTTGCTTCAGTATTGCCATTTCGGAATGGGTGTAATTTTATTAAACTTTGACCTCCTATGGTTGTGAAAAGAATGACTTAAGGTTTGACTTGATCATACCTGCGTAAGGGTACTGGATTGTGCAGCCAAGTACAAGAGACATCATTTTTTAATAAAACTTTCAAAAGTATGAAATGTTTGCATGCAGTGATTCTTTATCGCGCCGCCATGTCAAACAGATGGAACAAGACATTTTAAGGAGTTGTGCAGTAATGGGCTTGTGAAGGAGTCTCAATAGCAGTTATAGAAAATGTGCATATACACTAACTTGTACTGACATAAAACACAGCTCTTCCTGATCTTGGATGGGAGGGACCTCTACTGGCCATTCAAAGGAAACACATGATTGCAGGCACTGCACATGGGAGAATAGATTGACATGGAGACCTTATCTGAGCTTTCAATTAACTTTTTAAACAAACATAACGGCCATTCAGAGTGAAATGCAAACATTTTTTTTCATTTATCTTGTCTGGCCTTGCATGGAAAGAGAAAGGCTTGAAAACATAACCCTGGCTGATTGTCATTTCTGTCCACTAGATGGCCCTTTCTGATCAGCCAATGACAATTCAACTTAGCCGAGACAATATTGAAATTAAGGCTTCCTTTCAACCCTAACCCATTACCCATTTTTTGAACAGGCTTTTTCAACAGATATTTAAGGTTAGAACACAAAATGACAATGTTAATGTTTCAGTCTTAAGGGATGCCCCACAAACAATGAAAGCTTGAAAAATTAACACCATTTAGTACCTGTTCAAAGCCTTACTGAGACATAGTTAGAGGTCGTGGCAGCTCAGACATGTTGCAGGTATATAAAAAAGTGAGATGCTGTTGTGGCAGACCTTACTGATCATTATGAACAATGCTGCAGGCCGTTGAGTCTGGATCTGCTTCTCTTATTCAGTTCCCTGTATATTCTCTTAGCGTGTGAATAGCAAAGTCAAACCCCCACCACTGACCTCTATTCACATACCGGCTGGTTTTATGGTTCTTCTTAACAAGGTTCAAGCTTAACAGAGGGGGTGGGAGTATTAGAGGGAGTTCCTGGAAGTAATTTCCCACCGACGGTAAAAGGACATTATTAGTCGGTCACATTGGGACATAGGAATACAAAAAGCAATAGCTGTAAGGGCATTTTGCACAACTGAACTGAGAAAATTAAGGTTGTGTTTGCTAATTCAAAGATATAGTATTATGAAAGTACTTTTGGCTCATAATAGCTCATAAGAATACAGTGCGATAAAAAACGACCAACATCACAGGGTGAAATTACATTTCATCTACTCATAGGTGAACAGGCGAAATAATCTGATTGGCAGTTGTTATGCACTGCATATGTGCAAATCAAATTAAGCTATAAAACTGTTCAGTAATATACATCATATGTAGCTTTATAAAGCCTGCAATTATTGCTACCTCTTTTGAAACCATGCTGACACAGATCAGCTTAACGAGGTCAGGAAATGCAAGCTCAGCTTCTGGCTGTCAGTCAGCAGGATGGACAGGATTGTTGCCAAGCTGTCGGTGTCAGTCACTTTTATGTAACCACTGGAACTGCTATGTTAGTTGTTATTACATACTGTATATCTCTTTCCATAAGACTTAGCGAAGTAAAACAGGCCATAAATGTAATATTGGAGAAGTCACTCTTCTTGATACTGTATCATAAAACATTCAAAACAAAAGATACATATGTAAATGTAAAGTGAATTTCTGATAATGTCAGTATATTCTTAGAATTCTGTCTGTAGTTAGCAGATCAATGTGCCAAAAAGCAGACCCTTATACTAATTCAACGAGAGCACTGGGAGAAAACTTGACTCATAGTTTACGGAGGTTATTGATCTAACTATAACAGAATTAGTTGTACTGCTTTGCATTGATGGTCAGGGTCACCTTTGTGTCTCACAGACTGATCAATATATCTCTTGCACCAGAAGCTCAAACTGTAATGAAACTAGTTCACATTTATATGAAAGGAGGAAGAATCTGTATAACAATAATACAAGTCAAATGTTCACATGTTCGTGAGAACAATGTTCAGGTGGACAGTCAAGCATGGCCTTAAGCAAAAAGATAGTCTGAATGGTTCAGCGTCTGGTCTCTCAATTAAATGATAACCTTTAAGACACCTATTAATAAAAGCAAACCATCACACCTTTATAGCTTTAATTAACCTAACAGCCACTGTAATAAAATTTAAACGACCATAAAACTCATATCTCATTTAAGTCCGGGCTACTGGTCCTATAGACCAAAATGACTTGAGCTTTTTTCACTGTTTTAAACTTAAACACTGACAACCATGAACCATTATCCATTCGTAGGAGTATGTGCTAGACCCAAAGGTAAGGGCGTCCACGAAAAGTGGTGGGTCTCAGATGCAAAAAGTCTTCTGAATGGTCTTCAACATATGCGACTGTAGGCAATGTAATGATGAGACTGTATGAGGTCACAAGAAATACTCATGGTAAGGGAAAACACTTACATAATGCCGCATTAAAATTAATTTAATCTCATTTGTTAACATTTCTTGATGAAAGATTGTTGGGGGTAATTTTGCAATTTGAAACCCTTAGAGTAAGTTGGGCTGGTATGATTTGGTGATCCAGTTGCCTAAAAGTTTACTGGCTACACCTGTGCTGTCCCAGCCATCACTAATTATAATACAGTATAAGCTTATTTCTGTATCTCTTTAATTTCGAATGATTTTACGTTTCACATTTAAATAACAATGTTTAATATCTCCATTCAGACCGGATACGTAAGTCACATAACTTCCGGCTGCCATCTTTGTTTTGGGACCCTAAAGCTATCATCTTGAGCAGTAGCCAAGTTATTATTATTACCTAACCGGATGGGTTTAACTCACCAACAGGCAAACTTTATTAAATGGATGTGTGTCGCAATATAAAACTACAGCTTATCTGTCTATAATTAGCCATGCTAAGCTCCAGGAAGTGCTCCGTACTGCGCTGCTCCCACCTGCCCGCTGGGCGGCTCGGGGAGGCCCCCTCGCTAGCGGTCAGTCTCCGGCTCTCCGGCTCCATCATCTCAGCCAGCGCAGGCGTGGTGAGCGGAACCGCAGGCAGGGGGCGGCAACATGGCGGTGACAGCAGCGCAGGCACGGAGACGCGCATCCAGGAGAGCGGCACATACACACATCTTTGTGTACACAGCGCAGGTCAGTCAGCTCAGTTAACCGGCTGGCACCGACAACACACCGGACTCCCTCACCGGAACTCCTGAGAGTGGATCTAACTGACACAGAGTGGGTTCTTGTTTGTGTTTTGTTTTTGTTTTTCGGGGCTTCGCGAGTCTTCTCTTTCTTCTCTCTCATTTCTTCTTGATGCTTCGGAGCAGTGATTCAATTCATCACAAGGGGGAAGACGTGTAACAAGCCTCTCCCGAAGAGCCGCCCGGTCTGGGTGGACATGACAAGCGAGAGACCGGTGACAATGCCGGGTTCGGTGTCGCTCTCGGACCGACAGCCTCCTCCAAGTCACAGGCAACACGCGGCTGCAGTCTCCGCTGCCGCCGCCGGTGAGACGATGATGATGTCCGGCTCAGGTTCAGTGGTCCTCCCGGCTGGGATTATCAATCCATCGGTTCCTATCCGGAATATCAAAATGAAATTTGCTGTTCTCATCGGACTGATCCAGGTCGGAGAGGTTAGCAACCGTGATATTGTGGAAACGGTGCTGAATTTGGTGAGTAAACGTGTTTCCCCCCCTTTCCTCTCTTTTCACTCTGTGACTGGACGTTAATGCTTGTAATCCCAAATCGAGAGTGCTGTTCAGTTGCACCAATAACAATGTTGACGTGCAACAAAACGGTGTCATTTTTAATATCGACACAGTGCAAATAATTATCGAATTATTGGCTGCACTAATGTGAACAAGTGCCACGGGATATGTGCGAGCGAACAGCCAGTGGACAGCCAGAAGTCACACATGCACCCAGACAAGGTGGGATGAGGGATGCTGATCCAAAACCAGCCCTCAAGTTTTCAAGTTCAGCAACTTCTCTGTGTGACTTGTTAACCAAGCAGGCTGATGTGAATGATGTCAGTGTAGGTAAAAATACACACCTGCTGGGATTTAAATGTATTGTGAATACTGCATTGTTTGCTGCTGCGCAATTTAGGCAATTTCCAAAGGCATTTTGTGTTGATCGAGTGTAATGTAGGTGAACAGAGGCAACATGCATCTGCTGCTGCTGCTTCTGCTGTGTGTGTGTGTGTGTGTGTCTGTGGAGGTCCCCATAACATGCCAGGGACTGTGGCTGTTGATAGGGTTGCAACTCATCAGTTGATTATGTTCATGATTTATTGTTTTATTAATTAAATGTCAAAAATAGGTGAGAAATGCTGATCACAATTTCCCGGAGCGTGAAGTGATCAGATCGCTTGTTTTGTCCCACCAACAGTCCAAAGCACAAATACTCTACCATGAAATGTGGCAAAGAGAAGCTGTAAATCCTTACATTTAAGATGGGGATCAATGATAAGGACTTTGTTCAGCTGATTATGGATAACCCATAATTAACTTCTTCTCATGGTAAATGAGATAACCGATAATCACATTTTTGTCTTTTAAAAAGGAAGTTCCTTACCTGCAGTTTATGCACACCGGAGGGACCTGTGGGTAAGAAATGCGAGAAGACGCAGTGAGCAAAGATGGATGATTAATAATCCACAGCTCTGATAACATTGGTTGTGTTAAAAACAGACTTTATTCCACCTATCCTTACCCTGGAATGTGGGACACGTATTACAAGTTGCAAACATGTTGTTTTCCTCTGAACCCGTAAAAAACTTGTTTGGCTCTTCAGTCTAAACTGTGTGGCTCTATCCAGGTGCAGCAGTTTGATGTCAAGAGCACAATGGCTGCATTCCTTCTTTTATGATTATAATGATAATAATAATAGCTTTATTTATAGAGCACATTTAAAAACAGAGCTGACAAAGTGCTTTGGCAGACAGAACAAAAGAGCGATACTCAGAAAGATGATATAACAGGATTAATGCTCAATTAACAGTCAAGCCAAACTAGTTAACACAAGAAGGCAAAAGAAGAGAACACATAAACATACATATGGTATATATACGTATGTTCATATATATATATAAACCACCATCAGATGAAATGAACAACGCCAGGCAGATACTGTTAAATGGCCGATAATATATACACAATATACAATATACATGTGTGTGTAGAATGCATCTCTAATTTAAGATGCTGAAACAAGCAAATGTTTGACATTTTTGCTTGGAAAATGACTGAAACAATTAATCAGGTATCAAAATAGTTGGCAGTTCGTTTTCTTTCCATCTGTTAATCCCTCCATTGACAAATCATTGATGCTTTCATAAGCGGTTTTCAGGGAATTCATAACTGCTAACACCTCTAAGAGGAGGGCTCAAGAACCAGTCAGTGTTAGGCGATAATTTGGGCTCCGCAGCTCCTCAGCAGTGTGTTAATAAGGATGAATATTCTTGGTGTACCCTGGAGTCGCTCCTAACGGAAGTGTGAAAACTTGTGTGTGTTTGATGCTGGTCTTCCCCAGATCAATATTGACCCGGGGACTATTTTCTCTCTAGCCTTTTTCTTCCGCTTTCTCACCAGACCTGAAGTGTCTGCTCTCATAATTCGCTGTATGATATCATAACAGACGTAGCAAAGCGAGAGGAGAGTGAGAAGCAACGATTGTCAGCAGAAGGTGGTTGAGGATTTGAGACCAGGGTTAGCCTAGTAAATGAAGACAGCTCCATCCATTGGCACAGTGTAACATGATATGAAAGGACCGTAGAAGGAACTTACACCTTTGCTTTGACCATCTGCAGTAGTACTACAGCAGAGCCTGTTTGCAGTGGTTTCGCCTCTCCTTGTTAGCACACTAGAGATTAATTACGACCTGTTCTGGCACAACAGAAATCCACTTTGTGGAGCAGGACAAATTGTAGCCCTTGGCATGTTCAGACATGAGAGTAGTACTGCAATGGCTGGAGTCTCTGACACCTTGGCCTCTCACACTTTGAGAGTGCTATTTTCACAGGAAATGTGTTCAAGGAATAACACGCAGTGGTCTACACTGATTGTCTAGACAATAGACAATTATTTGAACCAGACGCTGATCTTGTTTTAGTCATTTCTCTATTGTACTGTTACTGAATGCAGGGCTTAATTAATGTCACATCTGCCTCCTCTGTGCATGTTTATATTGTAAAGTAATTGCTCTGACATGCATCATACAGCAGCGCACTTCATTCGTTTTCTCAGTGATGTACAGGTCCCCAAACTTTTGAATGACAGTTTTAATTAACGGAGGCCATTACTGCTTTGCTGTGGTGTATTATTTAGGATATCACATCAGTGTGAATTGATTTGATTTGTTTGCAAAGAAAAATACAACCTCCATCCATAATATGTGCATACAAATGAACCACATATATTGCAGCAATCATGGCACCAGATGACACCGTAATTGTTATTATATCAGCCTCTTCATCAAAATGACATCACAAAGTGTGCATGAATAATACCAGAGAGAAGAAGGTGGCGAAAGCTATCATGCAAGCAAGCTCTCCGCCTGTAAGATGCCATGGCTACGGAAATTGTTATGCTCATAAATGCAGATTTTGTTTGAAGTGAGGAGACGGTCTGAAGATCCTGAAGGATCCTTAACTGTTTCTCATGGGGTCCAATTTGCGGAGTAATGAAATAATAATGTCCTTCTTTCCGTCCAAGGAGCATCCCGGGAAAGTTGTGAGCAGGAGATCTTGAACATCTATCATGAAAAAGTGTCTTATTCTGGTATTTAAAAATAAAATTGTTATTCAGCTGAAGTTCTTCTTGAACTCCTTAGATGGGAGATGTGATCATTAAATTGATCTGATATTACAGCTCCTTAACATAATAAGCATAGAAACCAATCTTAGATGTTGAGACGGGACTTTTCGTCAGATTTATAAAATGGGCAGCACCCATCAGAAAGATCCAACTGTAGAGTGTAAAACATTACATTAGAGTGTCCCAGAACCCTCAGCTCTGCAAATATTTTACTCTCTGCTGGCATTTTTTTCTCCTCATCAAAATGACATTAACTTATTAATTTACTGCAGTGTTCCTGTCATGGAATATGCAGATCTGGAGCCTTTCTTAACATAACACAAGCAGAACCACTGCGGACAGTTTGTCTGTTTATCTCTTGGGTTGACATGGATAAGACTGTCAATCGGTTCACATACACATACAGGGCTCCAGGCTGTGACTATTTTGGTTTCAAATATGGCTGTAGATCTGTCAAGTGCTACTGAACACTTTCATTGGTTGTACCGGTGGAACTGAAATTAAGTTATTAATTTATTTTATTTCTGTTGAAGTTACCACAATTTATTTTTGCATATGCTACTATTTGAATGCATTTTCACCTTTTTTCAGATTTTAACTCATATACATACCGTGTTAAAATGTAGTATTAGGTGCATCTAAATGATGTGCTGTTGCGCCTAGATGAAGCAGTTACGCACACCATCAAACCACTGTGAAAAGTTAGTCTGGAGCCCTACATATTTCATTTTAATATTATGGTATGAAAAACAGAATAATGTGAATTCTAGTGTGATAATTGCCCTCTCTGGCTTGAAATGGCTCATAAAGTAGTCAGCAAAAAACACTACTTGCATAGAAATAAGATGGTGTTTATGACCCCTTCATTTCTTTTTTGTCTTCATTCTCTCTCCCAATAGGTTGTTGTTTTTTCGGCTGGTGGTTTTGTTATTCTCTGCCTTTAGGTGTGTGTGTATGTCAGTGTATCCCTTTGACCTTGTGTAATAGTAATAGAATAAAAACAGTGCGCCTGACCACTTAGTTATACTACTTTCCATATTAGATCATATAATCAGATCATTGCCCTCATGGTGAGGATACACAGCCAACAACAATAACAGGTAATCAACTGCTTCTCATGGTTGATACCATTAAGATAACCCATAAATTCCCATTTTTGTATTTCTTTTCAAAAGGTAATTCGCTGTAGTTTATGTAAGCCCAAGGGTAAGAAAGGCTAAGATTTAGTGCTGTTTTCAGCTGCATCTTAAGCTCAGGTTTCCATCTAACTCTGATCATAGATATTGATCATACATCTTTATCAAATTTTGGTACAGGATAGATGATACCGATTGTTGTCTTCTAACCATTACGTTGGAATCAAAGTGCATTTTTGTCTCCTACTCAGATAGTCAGACACTTTGCAACAGGTCAGCTGACCCTCTTCAAGACATGAAAAAAGGAGTGGGTATTTCTGCCGTGCTCTTTGTCACTTAATCATTCAGTGAACAGTTCTCTGACAAAAGAGAAAGTCGCATTGCTCAATGGCAAGTCAACTATGATCACATGGGTAATGGAGAGAGGTGTGAAAAGAAGTTCACCTTGATCCTGTCATTTGGGAGGAATTTCTCATGTGCTGTCGACAAGTGGTTGATGTTAACACAAAAACATGAAATACACTGTTGGTACCCTTGAGTGCCATGCCAGGTCAGAGTTATTGTCAAGCTTGTTTAGACCTTGTTCAAGCGACACTCCTCCCAAATTATATTCTTTTAGTATCCATCACTCCCTCGCTGTAGACTTTAAGGGTGGGTGTTATAAGCGGTGGATTCGTTCTTTATAAAGAACTGAAGCTGCTGTCAACTTGAACATTGGTGGTTACAACGCTTAATAGTAGAAAAAAGTATGGAAAACATACACTTGTTCAATATAGTCCGCTTATCTACCATCCATTTATAAGCTTGCGTTCCACATGTTCGTGTATAATCCAATATGGCAAAATACAGTTTCCGTTTGCAGCGCCTGCAGTTAGCTGTTTGTGTTTGTGGCTTGCAATCACATTTGCTTCTCAAGGGAGTCTCAAGGGACTGCTTGAAAAAAAAAGTAACAAACAGGTACAGTGTGAAGAATTTGATGAGAATTATGTGTTTGGATACTGCAGAGAGTGTAAACAAACACGGACGAAGATAATGCTTCAGGAGTGGGTGATAAGTTTCTACATTATGGATATGTACAGCGTAGGGCTGTAATGATTGATCCATTGGTTTTAAACTATTAGTTGGTGCATAGTCAGGTTGACTATTTTTACTAAAGAAAAAGGGGAAATATCTGGTTCTGCCTTTTTAAATGAAATTTTCAGTTTTCTTTATTCATCTGTGAAAAACAAAATCTTTACATTGTGGACAAAATAAGGCATTCAGGTACTCCATCATGGCCTTTTGGGAACACTGATGGACATTGACATGGTCATTTTATAGCCCAAAACAACTAATCGATTACTCAAGAAAATAGTCGACTGCAGCCCTATAATACAGATTTATTTAGATATGAAGTCAAGCTGACCAGAGTAGACCAAGTTTTTTTTTCATCAATATCAAAACCCCCCCTACATCGCCTTTCAAGCCTCAGGGGTGGAGTGTTGTGTATTAAAAAGATATTTGATGGATTTTCTCTTTAACGACGTTTCACCTTGCTGGCTCCATGAAGTGGTAACGAAATCCTGTTCTAGTTTCCAAACATAGAATTTTACTTCAAAACATTTCCAGGATAAATTCCTCTCACAAGAGGTGCATTACTCTTGCTACTGCAGTATTCCCTTACCGTCTGCCTCAGTGATTTTATAGTTAATTCTCTGATATGACTTTGAATTGCCAGCTTAGATAGAAAGCACACCAGCCTGCTGAGACACTTTGAATGAGAAAATGACAGATTCTCAGTATTTCATATGCCTGTGCTGCTTCGTTAAATATATGATCACCAATAGTTGCCAAATCAATTATTTTCATTAGCTTAATGGCATTACACGCGCTACTACAATTATCCTTATGACAGGCGCAACGATGCACATTGGACTATGATTAGTAATCACTCATCCTTGCTGTTTTTGATTAGGAGATGCTTTCGAGAGTAATTTTCCTGAATCAGAACTGAATAAAGAAAGGAAAATCTCTAAGGTGAAAAACGTTTTTTATGTGAGGATATTGTTGTTTGGAAAGCCAAATTAGTCAGGATGCGGGCCTTTTGTTGGGTGATGTGGCTGGAGAGTTGGTGTGCCTGAACCAAGTGACTGCTCTCCAGACTTTAAGCAGAGTTCACTGGAGCTTTACTGATTATATGCTTCTAAACAGGACTTTGCCACTCAGATTAAACAACTTGAAGTACCTAGGAATCAGGGTTTCTGTTCCAAAAACATGGTGACGATTCACATGTCCTGGATGATTTCGGTTTCCTGGACAAATGGAGATCGCTGACCAAAGCATCAGATGACTTGGGGACGAGACTAAACAATCAACTACAACCTAGTTGGAAGAGTAACATGTGAGCTGATTGTTGAGTCTCATTCTGACACGGGCTTGGTCTCGGTGTCTGTTCTTGTGTTCAGTTCATTTTCTATCTGAACTAAGCACCCTCCTGAGACTCCAGTTATTCCCCTCCAGTCTCCTCCTGTTCCCCTCTTTTCTCTGTATGTTCATTATGTAAAGCACATTTCCCGTCCAATCAGCAGTCAACACGGTCGAAAAGAGACTAAGGAGGATCCTCTGGTCTGCAGATTTAAGAAGCTAAATTGTTGTAGTACCAGGACACCTCTGGCTACAAAGAACACACGTAAGAGCTGTAATTTATCTCAGAGGTAGCTGGCTTGCTCAATTCAAAGAAAGTCAATTTTCATCTTCACTCTGTGTTCTGTTCTGTTCTGTTTCAGTAGTATATTTCACTCTGGCATGAGGGAGCAGTCGCTAGCTGTCAGATCAAAACCAAAAGCAAATGTCTCTGTCCAATCTACCTGTCATTTGGGGAATTTCAATTGCTTGGTTGTGGATATTCTGCCAGCAAACCAAAGACATACATTTAGCTGGACTGAGTGCTCTAAACTGCTAATAGGTGTATGTGTGAGAGAGACTGACTCTGTCTGTCTGAGTTAGCTCCAACAACGGACTGGCGATCTGCCCAGAGTCTTTGTCCTTTGGCCAACTGAATTCCAGGATAAGCTCCAGCCCCCTGCAAGTAAAAATAATCCTACAGATCATTGAAGAATGTATATTCTCAGGGTGCAATGCCCGCAAGTCACACGCTCCCCAACTTCCTGAAATGTATAGTAAAAAGGTAAAAAGTTTGACTAGTTAACAATCAATGTATTCATGTGAAAATTCATTGTGAGTATTGAGGAAAGTTTTCATTGAATATGGTTGATGCATCATCATCAGGCAATGTAGGGCTTAGCTGGAGGAGAGTCCTCACAGACATGTCAACCTCAAACACAGCTGCAGAAAGGAGAGGTGCTGAGGGTGGCTGAGGTATTGAATTCATTGACTTATTGATATGTTGTGGCAGAAAGCTTCAGACAGCCTGTCTAGCATGAACAAAATACATTTCTAAATACATTTTTCAACCATCTGCAGCACCTAGAAACGGTGGTTTCGCCATGGGTGCTTTCATTGTAGTTAAACGGATGTCATATTGTTTCACTAAGGCAATGGACTGGATACAGGACTATGTATTTTCCATTTAGTTGCTGATTAAGAAGCTTGGGTAAGCATCAGTGTTTCACTGTAAACATTAGGAGGTTAATAAAAAAAAGAATTAAACATCATTGCCCCTCATGACCTTAAAAATGTTTGTGCATCGGAGTAATTAAATATCCTTAAACACCCAATTGCACAAGACAAAGTGAGAAATGGCTGGGTAGAAGATGTTTTTGGGGTTGCAGGTTGTTTGTAACATTGATTCTGTTTTAAGATTTTCACACCGAGGGTCCTAAAGAACGTGACTTCTTGGCTTGTTTTCCAAATGGGTTTCAGATTAGCACTCCCTACCTTTTTTTCCTTTTATGTCTGCTATCTGTACATCATTTTGAGAGAAATGTGAATTTTCATATGTGGGTTCTTTTTAGTTTGGGTCAGTGAGTTTATTTTGAGTCACAGAAAGCTGTAAATTCAATCCCAGAAAAAGATAATTATACACTTCAGTTATAGGAGAGCATGTTTTCAGTCTCGTTTTAAAGTCTCAAGCTGTTTTTCACAGTAGTGTTGTTTTATGCAAGAACATTTTAACAGAATAGATTGATCTTTGTAATACTGTTAAGTCTGCCAACTAAGAAGGTGTTAATCCTTTTGTAGAGTTTTGTAGTTAATAAGGAGCAGCATTTGCTTTATGAAAGAGGAGTGGAGTCGGTGTTATGTTTTTTCTAATGTTTTTGGTTTTAATAACAAATATCGCAGCTGCATTTTGGACTAACTGTTTTTTTTTTTAATGCTACAGAGTAAAAGATCTACTGATTTGGATGTGATGAAGGCATTAATTAGAGTTCCTGCATCTGTGTTAAAAACTTGTGCAATTTGGAAGAAACGGGAGGTGACATCCAGATTTTTAACTGTTGAAAATAAAAATACTGCTCTCCGAATATGATCATGATAAACACCAATGACAAGTCTCACATTAGATAGTTGCATGTGAAAAATAACTATGAGAACAGTATGTTTTGCAGAGGAATAGATATCTCTTCCTCTGCTGACAGTTGCTTCAGTAGAGCAGAGTACAATGCAGGCACAAGGCGTGTTGACACTAAGGGGATTTTGCTCATCTGGGTAAACTGCTCTCTTCATGTTGCTATTGGCACAACTGTTACTTTTGCTCTCGGCTTGCAGACACTGCTTTGAATCTCATATTGCTCGCTTTCCCTAATCGCTAACGGCTCAGAGAGTAGCTTAAAGTAAATTTGCACCATCTTTCACTCAGACATTTAATTTACTCAATCTTGTCTTCACTGTAGGCTTGATTGAAATTGTAGAGCTATGATCACACCTGTCGGAAGCAGAAAATGAACAAAAACAGACAAATGCATTATTTTGCAACAAACTGTTTAAACATTGTCGGTTGACTAGATTTGACATCAGCTGTTTTTTTTTTTAGAAATTACCTCTGCGGTTTTGCAGTCTGAAGGGTCACATCGTGGACGTAACAAGTTCTCTTGGAAGTCTCCCTGGAAAATATGTTTGTGACTGACAGCATCAGAAAATAGCAGAGCTGCACGATGATATCAGCTTCAACATGAAGTATTTTTATCGACCTGAAATAAAAGTGTTTGCTGATATGACAGGCACATGATGCGAATTGGTAACTAAGCAGGCTTCTTAATTTGAAAAGTATTGTATGCCTGCACCTGTCAGTGGGCCGTTCCATTAACATAAGGCATGATGATATGTTGATTTAAAGTGGAACAGACAAGGTATATGGAGAAACATGGTCTCAATCCAACACAGCCTTCATTTTCCCAGGAAATTAAATTCCCGATTTGCAGATGGGTTTATAGGGAACAAATCAGAAGGTCAATGGTGTCATTAATCTAGTGATAAGTTAAATCAAAGGACTGTTTTAACAACAGGAAAGACTGGATGTTCTCCAGTTAGGTGGATACATATGTGCATTTATTGTTATTGGCAAACTGCCTAAGTTAGTTGAAAAATATTGGATACCAGCAAAATCACACAATATTCATAGCACTTTTTTCTGCCCCAACAAAACAAACCACAGTTCCTCTTCAAGCTTCTTTATATGTATAAATAATAACATGGTCACATTGGTTATCAGCCCCATCTGAACTTTCACAGCTCATTAGGTTTGGCCGCTTAGATCATCCTGTCCAACGCTGGCTGTCATCACAAGGTCTATATTAAAAAACAGCCTTTGTAGTCCAGGTCCTAATTGTATGAATCGGCCTTCTGGAGGTAGTTTGGACAGCGCTTCTTTGTTTTTACATTATTACAAATTATTTATTGAAATATATTTCTTTAATGATGTTTTCTCATGTTTTGTTTAGATAAGTCTGCTCTGTTCTGCCTCTTCCCTCTGGTCAGACCCTGGTAGTCAGTTCTACGGCAAAATGCTGATATCTGTGTTTTTTCTTCTTCACCGTTGTCGGTTCTTTTTACCCAGAGATCTCAACAGTTGAAAACCAGAAGGCATCTTTCACATTACATCCATTTATTTAGTTTGGACTTAAACCTGGAAAAAGTAGAAGAGTCTCTTTTATATTAATCGCCAATAAAGGCTTTCGTTTGTGATGGCTTCAGGGAAGACTCTCCATCTCCTTCTCTTTGAAGGTTGTCTTTCCTTCTTCAGAGACAATCTAAGATTCATGTTGCCCCATATTAAAAGCCAAGCTGGCAATTTTAAGTTGTTTTTTTTTGTTGTCATAGTAGCAACTGAAAACAGTATTTATTGGGTATTGCAAAGCATGTTATTGCATTGTGAATTTATTGAAAATGGAATCTAAGCTGCCCTAAATTAATTAACTTTTGTTTTATAGTGTTAAATGAAAATCAATTGAACCACACCAGAGCCAACCGTTTATTTTCACCAGCTGCTTCACTGGAAAAATAAAACTCCTTTAGTGTGCAGCTTTGCCGTCAAGGGACAATCAGTATATCTGGAAATGCATAATAGATGAAAGACAAGGATTGAGACTTGTGTGTGGCCTAAGCTGCTTTCAGTTATGGTTGGCCTTTACTGTAAGCATCCCTCTGCTGCTGTTGAGTCAATTGCGCACTTTGATCAATCTCGGATCGATAGCACCTCTGGTACAATTTTGCAAATGTCACGCTCCAGTTTATTTCCCCCACAATTGTTTTCTTTGTTGCTTTCGAAACATTACCTAATGGGATCTTGCCTTTTTTGCTCTTTACTGCACTGACTCGTGGCATACATGCATGTATTGCACAAACATTCAAATTATTTATAATGGATTTCAACTTTAATTTAGGTTAGGGCATGTTGCAGTTGTTTAGCCCAAAAAACAAACAAACAAACAAATATCTTTCACAAGTTTACAGGGACTGGAAGAATTCTACTGACATTTCCACCTGGTTCTGGGTTTGTCAGACATCATGCCAAGCCATTCTATAAGAACTATTATTGATCTGAAACTTGTGTATTTTTATTCCGCCCCTTAGCGCCACTGATATCTTGCTAAAAATGTCCTTGAGCATGAATCTGTACTACAGGCTGCTGGGAGCCCTCAGACCTGTGTGTAGACTGGGTCAATGAAAGATAATTTACCTACATGGACCAATTAAGTATCACATTAATGCTGGTAATGTAGCTGAGATAGTCCTCAATATGCTACATGCTCTGTATGGTGAGATAATTAAGTCATTTATCAGGAATAGCCGTGTTCACCTTCATGAATCCTTTAGTAAGCCTTTTCCAGTTTGAACCACATGCATCAGAGGGGAGCTACAGTATGCTGAAGTTTCACTTCCTCAGTAAAGTTTATTCTCTTCTAAGCCATCCAATTTCAGCCAAGAGCAGTTCCATCTGATCTACTTCACGATAATCTTCTTAGGATTTGAGGGAAAATTGAAATTCTGATTTTGTGCAAATTTGTTTGTTTAAAGGTGATTTACCTGAACTGTGGATTGATTCAGGGAGAATGTGCTGAAATGCATTTTCTTGTCCTCAGCCAAGGACAAAGGGAAGGACCGCATTTTTAACATTTCCTTTTCACTGCTGTGTCTGCAAATGTTTTTTTCGGCTTTATTGTCCCTTGGATGACTAGGTACAGTTGTATGTTTCTAATTTTCACGAGGTCTTCAGGTTCTCAATGCCCTTGATTCCTCTTATCATTTAAGTCTTATATCACTTTTTCTTATCATCAGTGTTTATAGAGAAAATTTTGGGCCCATAATGTTGTTCTCCTTGGCAAATTAGCACAATTGTACATTCTGGTATATTCTATGTCCATTGTTTACCATTGCCAAAATGGCTTCACAATGTTTTCTGGTCTGTGTCAGACTTCTCAGAAACAAACCACATCAGTGTGACAGAAGTGGCTGCTCTTTAAGGGAAGAGCCGCTCATTTTGTCTCAGTTGTTAGGAGTCGTTCTCCTCTTGAGAATCACTCACTTCTGTGTCATATTCACTCTCTTTTTTGTGTTACCATCATGCAAATTTAGCTGCCAGCATCCACCCAGAAGATCATAAAGGGATCGTCCAATTGGTGGAAAATATTGCCGTAAAGAGTATTAATATGTGACACAACTAAATAAATGATAGAACAAATTATAGGATAACAGTTGCTGGGCTGCATATTGCCATTCTGTTGGGTAGAGACTCATTGTGGTTTCATTGATAACCAACAGCCAGTGCCTTGAGGAAATGCTACAGATAGGTCAAACGACTGTGCAAAGGCCATGGATCTATTTTCTCTCTGTTCTCCCCTCGGCCCTACTTCTCTTGCTATCCTCATCCCTCTCACTTGCTCACGCAGTGTTACCCCAGAGAGATGCTGATGGTATACTATCTGGCTGCTGCCTGCATTTGTGTCTGGGTGCATTCTGTGCAACAAACCCCCAGCGCAGTGGGGTAATTTTAACCAGGGAGCAGCTCACTCCTGGTTGCGTGGGGCTCTGTAGCAGCGGGTGACCCTGTCTTTTTCGGGACTTTTTTTTAATACAAATGTGTTTCTGTGCTGCAGTATGATGTGTGTAAAATCCTGTAGAGATTGGCGACAATGAAACTGACTGAGCCAGCAGAATGCTTGAGAATTCCTCCAAGTACCCTTTTCTTCTTTTCTGCTTCAATTTCAAACATAGTTTTGTCACAGCCACATACAGCACATGCACACCCACTAGACTGAGCTGAAGGTTGTTCGTGACCTTATACAGTACAGATTTTTCTGCTCACAAAAAACACATTGAACAGAATTGACTGAACATTTTGTATTTATTTATAAATGTAAACTTTATTGAACAAGCTAAAGTCAGATTGAGCTTTAAATGGAGCTTCTTACAAGTATTTAAAAAAAAGAATAAAACTCTGTCTCTATACCGACTCAAGCCTGAGATTGACCGTCGCTGGGGTTGGGTCAAACCCCACCCAAGCGCCTCCAAGCAGGTTGCAGTGATGCCAGATGAGCTTCGTCATCATTCAGAGTAGGGATCGACCGATATGGATTTTTTAGGGCCGATACCGATTTTTTTTCATCAGCCTTAGCCGATGACCGATACGGACTGCCGATTTTCTTGAGCCGATTTTTGGTGCCGATACTACTTTTGTTCCCTCAATTTACGTCATAAAAATTACACAATGATGATAACAAATGTTACAAGTCTTCATTTTAAAAAAAGGAACATATATTGAAAAAATGTGAGGTAGAACAAGAACAAGTAAACAATATTTGACAAATATTAAAAACAGGTGAGGTAGAACAGTGCTCTGTGAAATGTTGCCACACTGGATTGGTTTTCTGCTCAGCCATTTCTTGCAGCGTCTCCAGCAACACGGAGCTGCCTGTGGACGCCAGTCTGTAAGTAATGCCGGATCGGCGAACGCAGCAGCTCGCATCAGCCGATGCCGATACACGTAAAAAACGCAAAAATCGGCCGATAATATCGGCTGGCCGATGTATCGGTCTATCACTAATTCAGAGACAAATGGTGCTTCCTCTTCCTCTGCAACAACTGGTAGGCGCCAGGCAAAATCGGAACAACAGCCTAAAACTCCCTGATGATAAGTAGCTGGCTATCATCAACCGTTGCACAGTGCTATCAACGGAAGACGATTGCATCTTTTGTTAAAGATGCACCTTCGAGCGAGTAGCCCTGTTGTCATGGAGATGCGAATCAGTGCTGTGGTAAAGCGCCGAGTCAAACCGAGTCAAGCCAAGCCAGCACATGTGTCTGGAAAAGGGCTATTAGTCTCTCATTGAGAGGGCATTCCTTTGATGCTTGATCCAATTTGGCATCCCTCTTCCTCAGCCAACCTCTGAAGGGCATTTCAGAAGGAAGTCTGCTCAAACCAGTATGTAAATTACATTCTTTCCTCAGGTTAGCCTGTCACTAGACTAGACTACTATACATGATGGATTTTACAAACAGTCCAAATATGTATGTACTATTAATTGAATTATAATAACCCTTTCACTTAATATATCCAGATAACAAATTAACATATTTTTGCTTTGCTAAACATCACACCTTATATGCCAAATCTGCAGAACATTGTGATCTTAATCCCCTTTGAGTAGCACAGTGTGTCACACAACACATTGTTAGCATGTAACTCAGCAGTGGTCAGTTACTGAGCCATTGTTAACCAGAACTGTTTATGGCAAGGGACAAGTGTGTTGGAACATCATCATCAGCAGCAATGTGCTTACTCCTGAGCGGAGGTGGTTTTGGCAGTCACCCAAATCCCAGCCTGGGTGTTAATGTGTTGTCTCCCCCCATAGGGGATGAAACCCTGCGCACACACACTCATTTCTATGGAGATGAGCTGCATCTCTGATCAGGCAAACATGCAAAGTCATATTGCTCAATCACAGTGGAGATGTAGCAAAGACCACTTGATAACTAGATGGTGAAGGCGTAAATAAAATCTGTGGCTGTGTTTCTCAAGATTGCTAGGGATACGGGCATGCTGGGATGGAAATCTTTGTCCAATTTGTATCTAATAGGAATATATACGAATTGAAGCCAGGAAACTTGTTTATGTGCTGCAATGTCAGAACATAGTTGCCATGTATGAGATGTGGCCTAGCTTGAAAACAAACTTGTTCCTGACTCTAAGGAAATGAATGCAGTGTAAGTGGATGTGAGTGACTGAATGCTTGAAGTACATCCAGTACATCCTTTAAGGGAAACTTTGTGATTTTCAACCAGCAGTTGGATAGTATATGCAAATTAACAATATTAAACTTCTCCTAATTGTGCCTGCACATAGAGCTCTGGGCTCTGGGGCTGTTGATCAAACTACAGATTGCACTTCCACATTTTAGTATGCCCACCTCCACGGACTTACAGTTGGATTGACAGAGGTGGCAGCGCAGAAACTAAGATCAAACTGTCAGAACTTGGCAGCGCTGATCAAATATGAATCAGGATTCTGGTACTGCATTTTCTATTTCTCGCCTCAAAAGTTTTCAGAAACATATTTCTAGTGCACTGTATGGCTGAAATATGAGAATATGTGTAACCAGGCTGCCATTTTTTGTCTACTTGAAACCAGACAAGCCAAAACCAAGTGACGGTGGCCCAACTTGCAGTTAGTCACCCATCAAAGTGAGCATTTATCCGCCCTGTGAGACACATTGTGGTTGTTGTTGTTGTTTTTCCACCTTTTGAACAAAGTGGAATAACACAGCCCTTCTCCTCTGTTTTCTCTGGTCATGTAACACCAATTTCAAACGGACTTTAGTACTTAAGTCTTTCGAATACATAGTCAGCTCAGTTCAATGAAAAGACTGTTGTTACAGTGGTGAAATACTTATTTCATGGAACCCAAGATATGGCTTTAGGTGGATAACAAGTAAAAGACAGACAGTATTTGCTTTTGATAACAGCAGGCCACCTCATTGGTCGCACCCCGTCTTAATTTTGGAAGAGGTGATTCGTTAAAATGTATTTAAATCATGTTGGAAAGGTAAATCGTTATTTTCTGTCAGCCTCTGTACTCGTTTGTAACCAGGCTGGGATTGAAAAGGGTTTGGACAAAAGTGAGTCAAGCAAAACTAAAATGTGCACATATTCTGTGATGATGGAGGAAAAACAACAACATGTTTGATGGGAATTAGAGCACAAACTATCAGCCTGTAGCCTGTAATATCTGACTGCTTCATTCGACCCATTTGAGATGAAATTCACTTTGATATACAGAAGTTTCTGATCATCTAGATGCCTACATCTCTCTTTGAATATGGTAGCATGGCTTGTCAGTCATGAAAGGATGCACTGTATATACTTAAGCCCCCGTTGTTATGTTTTCCCAAGGCAGTGAGTGAAAGAATTAAACCCGTCCATATGCTGTGTTATAACATGAAGCATTGCCCTCAGTGCTGTGCATGAACAAAAATACAGATGCATGTTCACTGTCACACAACAGTAGCTTCCCAATTGAGAACGTGGTCTTTGTTTGAGTGATTTCTCTTTCCAATTCAGCTGCTGACAGAACACATGCTACAGAGACTAACTCACTTTATTGGTGTAGCATAAGGCATCTGAGGTCCGTATTACAGGAAGTGACAGATTTATAATTCTCTGTTGCACACAAGCCACTAGGCAGTTAATGATGTGTGCTGTGAATACAGATTTCTGCATTATGCCTGACAGGGCTGTCGTTGTTGATGGGATGGTTCTGTTTCGAATATGTTATGTTTTCATTTACACTTCATTCCCTTTGGTCTTGGAGTGTTGCTGCGCTGTAGCCTGCAGTCTGTTGTCATTAGATGACTGAGGCCAGGGTGCCATGTTCATCCTGCTTTCCTGCTTCTCCCGCGAAGGCTTTGCTTTTGATAAAGGTTAGCGTAATCAATCTCCTGGATGTTTATGTTTATTTCTCCAGTACAGCTGGGATGTTTCCATTTCCTGCTGATGTCGGAGCATGAAGGACTCTTTAAGAGCTAGATCACATGCTGATTTAATGTGGCTCAAGTAAGGGGGAAATAATGGAGGGCTTAGTGAGAGTTAGGGTTCTGGATTACAATTAATACTAAGGGATCAGCATAATGAACGAAGACACCATCCATTTTTATGGCTCATTATCCTCCCTGCCGCATTCTAACTGGATCTTTTTATAATTAGTCAGTTGGACATACTTTGTCTGCTGTCTGCTTGTTTTTCCATCTTGTTCAGTGCACTAACTCTTAACAGCCATTTTGATGGACTCTCACCAGTTTGCTTCTGAATATTCAGGCAGTTCTCTAATGAAACATCAGCGGTGCATAGCTTCTGATTCAAATGCCATTTAATGTCAGATTTCCTCAGCACAAAAGTGTTGCTCATACATATATTCATGACACCTACATTATGTTCTACCTCCCCTGTTTAATTACATGATGGCAGCCTGGCTTCTATAGTCAATCAACTTGGATGGTGTTCATTTTTCAGTGGCAGGCACATCAGTTTGTCCTCTATTGTCTGTGATTATAAACCTAATAATGATTTATGGTGCCCTATAGATGGATTTTTTTGTGCCAGTTTTGATTCTTGGTTAATTTAAGTTGATTGAGTAGGGAATTAGTATATTATGCTACCTGTGTAGACTTCATCAAGAAACTAAATCATCAGGAAAACTAGAATTACTGCCTGGCAGTTGTCTGCGCACCCATCAGGCTGCTGTTCCTGACTAAAGGCGCTGAATAATGACCAGTAAATTTCACATATACAAAATGTCATTGCCAGAAATCTGTTTTGCCACAGTGACCTTGACCTTTGACTATCTAATCAGTCCATCTTTAAGTGGATTTTTGTGCTAAATTTGAAGAAATTCTCTTGAGGCAATCTTGAGATCACCTTCACGAGAATGGGACGTATAATGCATCAGGTCATGGCTCTCACCAGCGCAAAGGCATATAAATCATTGTAAATTATGTATGTGCAGTTTTGTCTATCTTCAGATGCAGCTTAACAAAATAGAACAACAGTAGATACATTTATCTGCTCCAAACTGCGCTGCATATCTCTTTTGTACCTTTGGGGATGCAGTCGAGTCTCTGTATGTTGTACGCATGGGCATAGTGAAGCCCAATTTCAAGCAAAGGCTTGATGCTAAATGTGTGTCTCTGGCTAATGCTATTAGTTGTGAGAGTTGGACTGCTTTGAAAGGAACATCTGGCTGGAGCGCCTCACTGTTGCTCCAGAGTCTCAAGCAAAGAAGGATTACTGCCGTGGCATTTGGTTGAAGATGATTCAGCATGGAATTAGATGGCCTATATGGAACACAGCTTGGGACAGTGTGACAGTCTTACTCTTCTTGTTAATATGAATACAGGGTGTTAGGAGTGCTGAAAGGCTGTTGAGATTGCTGAATCCTGGCATCATGCTTCTGACTGATAATACATGCTTTGATTAATGTTTGAGTACTTTATCTCATATTCCCTGGCTTTGGGCAGAAAATCCCCTGTCCGGACATGGCTTATATTTGCCTGTTTCTATAAGTTGTGTTGACCATATTTTATTTCACAGTAGGATGGTCATACAGTATGTGGATTTTTCAAAGCTGCAGGCTCAGTCCTGATTTTATCTATCCTATCCTATTTATTGTATGAGCATCCCTCCTGTCAGAGCCATCTCCCCCCCTCAGCCACTATCCTATACACACAGTGTAGTTGCAAAGATGCATGAATAAGTAAAAGTAAACTAAGGATTTAACAAATTAGGTAAATAAAACTCAGGGTCCAGCAAAAGCCTGCTCAGCAGACATTTGGCCTGTCCACTTTGCCCAAGCCCAGTGATTCTCTGCTCTGGAGGATGAGTGACCCCAAGAGGAGCAGCAGAAGACCAAGAGGAAGGTGGAAATGGTGGGTGTGTTTACTGGGGAAACTATGTAAACCACGTAGTCAAGAGTAGAGAAAGCAACCAATTAGAGGAGGACTGGTCTTGCAAGACATGCATTTAGATGCATAATGCCATTTCAAATAACCTCTATTACATATTTTTATCATAAGTGTTGCATAACCACATTTGAGGGATCTTAGAAAAAATATGTGTATGTATATATCGGCAGATATATCAATAAAGGAATATTTTGCTTCCTAATATCCCTTTCAATCCTAAAATGAAGTTCAGGTCGGACTCTACTTGCAAGGATTAGATAACTACTCAAACCTATGATGTGTATTGCAGCCTAACAATATTGTAATATTCTTCTAAGGCCATATCGACCAGCCCTATTATCCTCTTGTCTGGAAAACGGACAGCACACGTAGAAAGTGTTAACGTAATGATCAGTGTGTTCCACTACTACGAGGGTAATTACATTCGTATACATAGATTTATTTGTTTTTTTATTATAGTAGATTTTTTTTTATTACTGTCCTTAGTTTTTATTCACATATATACACCAACCATGTCTCCCTCTATGAATCTGCAGTGTTTCAAGGGGACCGGGCTGCAGCCAGACGATTGGTGCAGATATGCCTGTTCAAGAGAGGATAAAAGTGGATATGGTCCTGTATCCCAGGTGTAAGTTTTAGGAGGTGGCATATTTTCTCCTGGAAAGCACATTGTTCTGTTTTTTGCTGATAACTTCATCTGCACAGTTTAAATATGGGGTGTCTGGAGATAATCTGGGTGTACTATTTATTTGTTTTCTGGTATCACAGGGTTGTGTCTTCTCAAACCCTAAAGTGGGACTGCTGGTTTTCACTTCTATCAGTGCTATAATTGCATTCAGCAGGTGTCTCAGGTCTAAATCAATACATGCAGAATGACTAGAATGAAAACATAGAATTCTGTTTGGCAATCACTCGCACAGTGTGACAGATAAATACATCATTGTAGTTGAACATCAATAAATAAGGCCAAGTTCTCTTTTCTTAGATTTCCTTTATACGACGGTGCCCCTAACACATTTTATATATTGTGGTATACATTTTTAGAATGTGCCTTTAATGTCTGGTTTTGGGCTTAAATTATGTTGTTTCAGTAAACTATAATCCTGTCTGGCTTGTTTTTGACAGTGTGTTTTTCAGTGCACAGCAATGAAAGTGTGTTTTTTGCCCCAGTCTCTGAGGAGATTTCCTCTTCAGTGGCACATTGCCAGCCATGGCTGATGCAGGTCACTGTTGACCTTGGAGAAACCTCTGTTTCACAACACGAGGTAGTCGATGCAGGAAAGGGAACGGGGTGAGAAGAAGTTCAGGACAGCCTCGCCGCTACTCCGGGGCACAGGAGGACAGCCGAGCTAAATCTATGTGGCAGCTGTGCCTGCACTTCATAATAACAATGTGTTCACAGTGTAGGCTTAACGATGATTAGATTGTTCCAAGTTCATCTTCACAGCTAACAATAGGAAGTGTCCCTGTGGCTACAATCCTGCAGTGGTCATTGTTAACATTTCCAATCAGCCGTGCAGTTTTCTGGCCATTACTCACAGCCAGCAGATGTGGTGTGTAGCTGTCCTCATACTTTCTCTGTTTAAACAGACCCTCGAGTGAAATCCTTCCTGCAGAAACTGGGCTCTTTTTACAAGTTGTCTGTGTCCGACAGTCTCAAAGAACATCAGTGTGATTGAGTTTTTTATAAAATAGATTATTTTCATGATGTCCCCAATGTTTATTGACCAGTGGCCCAGGAGTCAGTGTTTTTCTCCCTGCCCTCATTCTGCGTGTGCTGGAGTCAGATCCACTTCTCTGAAACACTTTTATATGCCTGACTTTATTAAGAGCTTTGAACAAATTAGTGAGCCACTACTGGCCCAGAAATGTCCTTGAGGCTTAAAAGTAAATGTGCACTGCTGAGGCTTACAGATTTGTAAATCAAATCTCTGACTGTCCAAAACTTCTCAAACCCCCAGTGATCCCGTGTCGCTGCTGACTAATCTTTTTTTTCTGTCTTAGAGCCACCTGTAGATCCACAGGTTTTTTTTTTTTTTATTATGGGTTGAAAACATTGAAAACGTTTAAAACGACAGTAGATGTCATATTTCTAAGGTAGAACTGGCTAGCTTGCAGAGACTGTGACACTGTATTTGAAGAGCTAAATTTCTGCTGTCACTCTCTCGTTACAGTCTGCAGCTCTTTGAGCATCAGTCTCTTCACTGTTAGATAACCCCAGAAATGTCAGAGCAGGAAAGTCTATATAAAGTTATTTCATTGTGAAAAAAAGGAGAAAAAACAAAACAGCAATTTGAACAACACAACAGAGATAGTCATATATTTTCACAGTTTTTGTGTAGTTCTGATTAAACGTGTTCTACTCCTTCCTCCTCCTGTGGATTCTTTCTCAGCGAGGGTCTCCAGCCTGCAGATTTGAGTGACAATGTGTCCATAATGGCAGTGTGAAGCAAACAGGGTTTGTAAATAAATACCTACCATGAGCCATATGTTGCTTAATACCTCTGCCAATTGTGCATACATTCCTTGCATGTCTTCAGACTTTGTCCATGCAGAGCCAGCATTGAACTAATCAAAGCAAAGGATTTTTTCAGACTGCCAGCCCAAATACATTTTTTGGGCATATCCAGACTGTATCCAGATTGATTTTAGGAAGTCTGGACAGCAAAAAAACACATCAAAATTTTTGCGAACTGGGTCCAAACCACCAATGGAGGTGGTTTGAAATCTGATCCAAATTGTATTCCTACAGATGTGTCTCAGTCCTGATGCACTGGCTGCTCATATGCTCAGTGTTTTTTGTGTCGCTGGCAACGTAACACACAACAACGTCAACTTCAGAGAGACAGAAGTGCATCAGGATGGCTGAGCTGAAACCATGCTTCTACAAACAGAGCTGTATAGAAAACGATGCAGACAGCAACAGTATATGGACAGTCACAATGAAATAAATGCTCTGCTCTGCGACTTGACACCGGGGTTGTTTGGAGAGAAGATGATGGATCTATATTTGTCATGCTTTTGCAAGCCATGTTACTAGCGTACATAGTTACTGACTGCCAGTGTTGTTACCACAGCAACCCATACAGATAGTATGGTGTGGTAATGACACAGTGTGGACACTCTGTCTTTCAGATCTGATTTGAGAAGAAAATCTGATTTGCCTGCTGTCTGAACATAGCGGACCATTGGGTGTCTGCTCCATTGGCTCAACATGAAGTGGTATCAAAAACTGCAAACTTTTCCCTTCTTTCTCTGAAGTCTGATTTCTGTCCAGTGAACAGATTTCTGTCTAAAAGTGACTAAATATTAATCTCCTGTAAGGGACATTTTGGCAGGTAAAATTTACTTGCTTGGCTGGAGAGCCGAGAGATGTTAATTTCGGTCATTGAGAGGAAATATTTGCAAAACATCCTGAAATCTGGTCTTTGGCAACCTTTGAGCAGCAACTCTGAGGCTGATTTGGAGCATGCACAGAGATCCATGGGCTGTTTGCTCCTGAGAGCCCTGTCTGAAAACAACATTTTTAACCCTTGCCCGAAACAGCTTACTGGTTGGAAATGGGTCAAGAGAGACTTTCAGCCAAGAAAAGTTTGCTGTGTTATCTGAACCAGAGACTGAAAAAAAGAATAATTTTTGTTTTTGATTCATTAGAATTATTTTCTTGTAAAGTTATTAAAGTTATCTTATTAGTTATTATTGTTGCTCATACTTTATATGTTTTTTCAGTATGAAAATCTAAATCAAACAGTCGTTTTAACGATAACAGGGATGATTAAAAAGTTGACTTGTTATATAATTTATGATGAAATATGGACAAATGCCCAAGAGATTGAATAAACAGCAACAGTTCCATTGTGATCTAAGAATTAGAATGCACAGCGCTTTAATGAATGCATGTTTTTGTTGATGTCCAGTCCTATACTTACATTTACGCTTTACAGTCGCAGTAGTGTGATATTTTTATGTAATCATTCCCCTTCAGGTAGTATTGTGTGTTTGATACATTCATAATTCTGCCTTTATGTGAAAGCCACCGGGGTTCGGGCACAAGCCATTGCTTAGATGCATTGCTTAAATTCAGTAATGAGAAATTTAAAACCAACTTTTAAAACCCTTGTCATTATGATCAGCTGTAACCATTCTGTTGTGGCTGAACCAATAAGATGGTGTAACGTAACAGACACAAAACATTTACGATATGTTTATGTTCTATGTAATCAGTGAGGGGAGCATGTGCCCGTTTATTTTGAGTATATGTCATTGTTATTACTGCATGTTACAAAAGAATCAAATAGTCATAGAGTAAGAAAAAATTCACAAGGTATAAAAATCAGAAATGTTTTTGTGTAAAGCTGCCTAGATGTATGCTTTACAGTCGCATTGTAACCCTCCGGATCAGAAGTGAACCATGAGCTGCCGAGAGAATTTAACCCCTAAAAGCCACCATCAAAACTTCATATTAACTGGTTTCGTTTTTAATGAATTAAATAGGATATATGAATGACAGTTTGAATGAAGGGATGTGATCAACTTGGAGACATACCAGTCACTTTGTTGGACTTGTCGTAACTGCAAAAACATTGTTGCACAGAGGTGTTACATAAACAATCTTTGGCTGAGTACAGGCACCAGCTGCAGGGAGCACACCGACCTGACAACAGTCAAGTTTAATTTCAACCTGTCATCAAATTACTCAGGGAATTAGCATTAATTAGTACCACCTCATGTGACCTGCCGCCACCATTTGTCGTTTTCACATGTGAAAGCGACTGTCAGTGTCGGCCAAAAGTGTGAAGTTGCTTCTTTGTACTAAATAACACAAATTATTATTCACTTAGTGTGTGTGTGTGTGTGTGTGTGTGTGTGTGTATGTGATTATTTTAGTGTGATGAAAATGGTCCTGCATGATAATAATATTTTAGCATCTCAGCTCTGTCCGCTGCGCTGCACCTTCGCCATTGTGAATTTGTGAGTATTCAATTGCTGCGCTTTGTCAGTGAAGTCTTGTTCGTTCATTTCCTCCGACAGCTGTCATTTCAGTCAGTGAGTGGGAATGATTTTACTGTGCTTCCAGCAGTCGACCATGTTACAAGTTTCGACCGGTGTTCTGTAGCAGGTTTATGAGATTGAGTGTGTGACCTTTTATATGGGGGGTCATCTTGAGCTTGGCAGGGAAAAGAAAAAGAAGGAAGTAGCCTGACAGTGACAGAGGAAAACGGAGCAAGCTGAGGAGGAGAAAATTTGTTCTACACAGTTCATCAACTAGTCATCATTATCCCTAGGCCTCTGGTATTCAAGTGCACACACTCATTTACAGTCCTGCGGTAAGTGTATTAATGTATACCAATGATAGATATTCATGAGAGCTGAGCATTTTGCAGAAGACTTTATTTTCCATTAAAATAAATAAAACAGCCACTGCATCATTAACAGCAATGATGCCTGCTGCTGCTCGGAATGCTTGCAAACACTCAACATTTAAATGAACATTACTGTTGAACTGTTTTTGTCCAAAGCGTGAGCAATATTTTCCTCTGAAAGTCTGCTGGACTCCTTGTCATTATCAAATGCAGACTGTTGTAAACTGATGTCATACTAGCTCTCTGTGTACAGCTGGACCCCAGTGTGTTGTTTTAATTTGTCATCTGTCATGTAGAACTTCAAGTTAATCCCATTTTAAATCAATAGTTCCAAACACTGCACACTTTCTTTTACTGACAGAAGTGCTGAGTGACTGTGGGATCCAGGGCTTTCTTTTGATAATTATGACTTAAAGGTGGGCAGTATTGTAAATATCTTCCATCCGGTCTATTTGATTTTATATCACGGTAACTATGTATACAATGCACTAATTGTTTTGTAAATGTCAATTCAAAAATGGCTTATAATATCCATAATGTAACGTACATCATCATATTCATGAGATCCAGAGGTCATGAGAGGAACGCTTACCTTTGCGAGGCTGATTGATTGTCAAGATCACGTGGTCACGTGATCTTGACAATCCATCTTGCCAGGCTCTAGCTATGTGTTTGTCATTGCACCACTATAATTTGGACCAATCAGTGTCCTACGAGGAATTACAAGCGGTTGCGTGTGTGGTTTAGATTTATAAAAGTGACTGTTTAAAACAGTAATGCCATCAGTTATTTGAGATATCGAGGGTATTTTTTTCATTGAAAGAAGAGCAAAAAATGGCACCGATGGCTTTTCTGGATAGATAAGATGTTTCACTCTCTCCCAACTGGGGTCTGCAAGAGTTTCATTTACAGGCTGGCTCTGCTAATGGTAGTGTTCTGCGAGTGCCCATCTGATTGGTCGAAGTCAAGACAAATGATTCATCCAATCAACTGAAAGTACATGCCCTTATCCAAGACGACTTCCCAGATGGTTCTGTGTAAGAAACCATCTGGTGCGTCAGGCTAGGAACTGAAAGGTGACGCGAAAAATCCAGCCATGATTTGCTACATAGCCTGCCTAGAATATAATGCACAGACACGAAGAGATAGCTCCCTCATACAGTAAAATTTGACTGAGTATCCGTGTTGGCGATGAATAAACCAAGAAACAAACGACAGGTAATGTTACTGTCCATCCCGGGTGCCTTGTTTTTAGTACAATAATCAGTTACACTCCACAAATTACAGCATGTGATGACTTGTTTCTTGCCAACATCAGAATCTCAACAGGACTGAAGAATGAAAACCATCTGCACTGACAACATTTGCCAAATATATATGCAGTTAGATGTGTGCAGCTCAAGCCACAGTAACCAGTTTAAAAAATTGATGCGAGGCCATTTAACTTAATCCTCTTGACAGCAGTCAGAGCTTAACCAGGTTATTCTAAACAAGTTATGACATTTAGACGCAGCACACACAAAAAGTGGATTACCTGAGTAACCAGATTAAGAATGAAACTCTCCATGCGTGTAAGTGTGGCCACTGATTGAATCAAACCGTCGCTCTTAACACTCTCAGTTCAGCTCCAAATAACCTCTCGTCTCTCTGCCTGTGAAGCCTCCAGGATGACACTTCGGGGGAGAGACAGGCGGTCCCTGTCCGTGCATTCATCTTCAGTCAGAGGGCAGCTGGTGCTTCCAGGTCCGTCACTGAGTCAGTGGTGTTTTCGGACGACGTGCGTGTGTTTCTGCACTGAGCCGTGTGATTGCCATGTGTCAGAGAGCATGGCCAAGTCTCACTCGGGGCATCTGCAGATTACTGGGTGTTGCCTGAGTGACCATGTTCTTGGCTGTCCAGTCCTCTCCTCTCCTGTCTTTTTCTCTGCTTTGTGTCTGAAGATGCTGGCTAGTATTCTGAGCACACTCCAACTGTGATACTGTCCACATAGACAGTATGGTAGCACCGTGTGGAGCCTATATGGAAATATTTAGGTCTTTTGATGTGCTTGCATCACACGTTTATGTCCCCCTAGAGGCCCCATTTTGATTTGGTTAAGACCCAGTTTACATAAGTGGTTTGTCAATGAGGTGACTAGTGTCCATTGCACATTTTCATTGACCACCGCCATTTGTCAGCTGTCTCAGCTGCACTTCTGGTTTATGCAGTAAAATACTGCATAAGAATGACCATTGCAGAGAAAAAATATCCCAACAATTAACTTGAGGTTGACTGACTAATCGATTTGGCCAATTAGTCAGTGGCAGCATTTTAGAAACAGTACTGGTGGAACTGCAATTAATTGGCTTTTGGTTCATCTGCTTTTCCTGCTTCAAACTGTCTCTATTGTATTGCCCTTTTAAAAAAAATCCACTATCAGTGAATCTCTACAACTTACCAGTTGACATACTTGTCCCTGGCATTCATTCATAACCATTGCTCAATATAAAAAGAAGACTTGGGTACTTTGGCGCGTTTTAAAAGGAAATTGTGATTTCTAGGAAGTTCAAAATGAAACCAGGACACCAACAGCCACAACTAAGGTTAAAATGAGACCGGATAAAAGAAGTGTAAAAGATTTAAACATCAAACCTTTAAGTATTTTTGCTGTCGATTTGCTGAAAGAGTAGATGTGTTGTAACCATATTTTTTTTAAAGAAGTTGACTGTTACACCTGTTGCAGTGTTTGCCTAAATGTTTTTGGCTGGCAGGCGTTTAACAAGAGTTAAGCTAGTTTTTACCTGTTTAATTAGTGGTATTTTGCCCAGAATGTAATTATAGAAGCACTCAAGGTTTGCTTTTTCCCTCCATTTCTGGAGGTAATTGCTGTGTTTTTGAGGACAGATGATGTGAAGAGCTTCACGCTGTGGGCAAACTACAGTGTTCCCTCTGTGGGGTGACTCTGCTGTTTCACAGCCATCTGGCTCCTCTGTCTGTCTGTCTAGACTCAGGTTGCTTCCCCACACCCTGGTCCATCAATGATTAATTAATGTCCACGTGTGCTTATATCCATAAACTCTGATATATGGTTGTAGTAATCGCGCATGATTTTCATCCTACACTTAAGCAGTAATTCCTTTGTGGTTTTGCCTACTCATCACATACGTTGAAACCACTGGGAATGATGGTGGTGTTTTGAATGCTGCTTCCTTTTTTTCCTCCCAGAATTAGGTGCAAATGATCTTTGGGAATGTTGCCCTGAGCCGGCAAATGAATTTGTGTTTTTCATGAAATATTGACTGTAGCTCATGTGGTGCTGACACATGTAAAGAAGCTTAAGCTTTTCTGTTTTTGTGCAACTAGTTTTGAGTAACATTTTTTACAAACTGAGGGAAAATTACAACTAAATTTTGCTGCCTAGCAACGCTCGAAAATAGTTTTGAATTCTGCTGGGTGGATATCCTTTAAGCTAAGGCAACATGATGAAACAGAATGTCATTCTTGCAATAATTTCAGTGCTACTCAAATTTCTATCTTATTTTATTGGGTTACAAATCTACACACTTCTACCTCAGGCACTGAACAAACAAGCCCCATGTTTTGGCCATCTGAATTGTTAAATCTGGTTGAATATCCATATTCCTGCAGAAGTAAAGCTCGCATGTGGACTGTCTGGAACTGATCAGTGCATGGGAATGAAAACGGATGCACTGTTGACAATACTTTCAGGGAGCAACATTCTGCTCAGGAGCCCCATGATGTTAGGCAGATTGAGGCTGACAGGTTGTGTTGATGCAAGTAATTACACAGTAGATCAAATAAGACCATAATAGAGCCATCAATCACTGTGCTGTGACCGTACCACGCTCGCACACATGCGCATACTCACATAAACACACAGAGATCATACACACACACACACACACACACACAGTTGGATAAAATGACTGTAGTCTTTCACTTTATATCTCTTATACATTCTGTTTAAAACTGTCTTATTCTCAAAGCATCTGTTTACTCAGTCTGAGATGCCGTTTTATTTTGATTAATTTGGACAACTTGTTCATTCCACACTTCATCGTCAAGAGAATAAAAGTTTTCAGGCAAATGATTCCAACTTGTTCCTGCTGTCTTTTGTTTGTTAGTGGAGTTTGATAACCTATTTGACATTCAGCTGGAGAAAAAAGTGTCTTGGTCTAATATAAAGTGAGCATGGCACTCGACTCTGTGGTTTTATGTTGCTGTTGCTTAGTTCAGGGGAGCTTTCAGAGCTTGTAAAATCGCTGCTGCAGAGGGACAAGGAATTGCCTCCCTCTCTGACTTCGTCACAGCAGAGTCCACCGATGGTGGATTTGAGCTGATGTTTATAGCATCACTGGATTTCTGGTAAAGCTTTGGTAAAGCTGGCTACAAGATGATCCAGAGTTTTTCTTTGAGTGTGAGTTGTGCATATTCACATGCTTTAATATATGATGCATGCGTATCCCTACTCTGCTTTTCTCCATAGAGCACAGAGGGTGAGCTTAAATAATTCATCCTCTTTTCATTTTCTCCCAGCATGAACATGACAGTCAGGGTTGAGGTAGAGGTTGAAGTACGAGGGAACCAAGAAAAGATTCACCTCTTTCCGTCCTGACTGGCTGCCCTGTCCATTTTTATGCAGCCTGACTAAGTGAATGGAGCAGTTTAGACTCTACATGTGTAGCTGAACTATAAATATTTGGACAACAATGGTTTGGCTCCAGACTGACTGCTATTACCAGTTATGAGGGCATGACACCATGACTGAGGTTAAAGTGAGCACTGTCAGCTTTGAGAGAATGTTTTTCCAATACATCAACATTTTAATATCTACTGTCCCTTTACTACTGTTGATGCTTCCCTCCATGTTAGGCTACATTTTTTGCATTGTTTTCAGCTTGAGAGTCTCTGTGTGTCATGGTGGCAAAATGTCCTGGAGGCACCTATTGAACTATCTCAGAAGCAGTTATGAGTACTTTGCCAGGTGTTTATAAAACTATGGATTGATTTCAGTTAAATATTGTTGGAAAGGTTTGGGATATAAGTGTTTTAGACATTTTAATGCAAAAATGTTATATCATGTCTTGATGATATGAAATGGTATATTGTCATAAAGTTTGTTATGTAACTAAACAATAGCATGAATATACAATAGCCAAGCAACGTAAAATTGTTTTTGTGCAGCTTGCAGTGTTCTTGTAGTGCAAAATTATGAGTCATAAAGTTTTTCAATTATTTCAGGTAATTTTGAGGCTGTGCTTTGAATAGTTCTGTTGATTTGAATTAAATTGCATTATATATGAGATTGGTTAGAAATGTGGATATTGAATGTGTTATATCAGAGAACACTGTTGTTCAAGTCTTATCTCGGCTATTGACCTTTAAATGGTATTATTCACATAAATTATTGCTTTAATATTTAGAGCTTACAGGAAAGTAAATCCCCAATTGATGTCAGAATCACAGGTGTTCACTTTGCTTTTCCACCTTGCACAGAGGCCAACAAATCTGAACATACCTTTCGGCTTAAGTTCTTTCAATTCTGCCAATTGTTTTAAAGCTAAATAAAAAGAAAAAACCTTACTTAATCAGGTACATTCTTTGCCATGAGAGCAAATGAAGCGCATCCTGCCTATGCAAATGTCTGATAGTAGCGATTTAGCCCCCACAACAAATTAAAATAGTAAAAGGTCATTGGTGCTTTGTTACTCTTATTTTCAGCCTTTAACCTTTCTTCTCTACTGTTTTCTGGTTTAATTCACTTTTTAAAGATCTAGCGAGTGTCTAGCCTGCCTCTGTTACACTGATTTCATATTCCAACTGGCATGAGAGGAGAATCACAGATGATACCGGCAGCCACAGGTAAATCCTCACAAAGCTGCAGAGATTTCTTCATTTTGCTGTAAATGCTGGCTTTGAATACTGGAACAGTCCTCAGTTGGAGTTTTATGGCATTATTGAATTCTCCTCCGTGAGACCTGAACAATGCAGTGAAATAACTTTGTGATGTATGTGACCATTGTCTGACTTTCAGTGCTCATGCCTTATAAAGCAGCTATGTTACTGCTCCCACCAAAAGCATCAAGTGGAGCATATGGGGTCCAGCATGGGATGAGATTTGTCCTTTTGTCACTGGGTAATGACCATGAATTTTCCTGGACTGACAGACCAGGCAGGTGGGGCAGGCAGTAAGCAGTCAAGTAATTACACCGCAGGACCTGGGGGGTAGAAAGGCAGACCTGCAGGGACTCAGAGGTGTGGAGATTGGCTGAAGCGACTGGCCTGCCCTTGTGGAGATGACAGAGTGGTGTGTGAGGGCAGCTGCTGCGTGAAGGAGCAGTTTGGGGCAAGGTGTAGTATTTGTCTCGAGCAGTGAGGATAGTGGCTAACACATGGTCAGTAAAGCCCTGCAGGAAGAGCAGGTTGGAGAGAATGTTGATGGACGACAGCGGACTCGGGACTATCAGTCACAAAAGATTGCAATCCCACTCACCAGAAGAAAGTGTTGGGAATGTACCTTTTGCAGACCACAGATACATTAACTGTCATGTTTCATATGCATCAAATGAATATTTCTGCACTACAGGTAGTGTGACATAGTGAGACAGTTCAGATAACATCTATATGAGTTGAATATTTCATTTTGAGGAAGAGGCTTTGGAGGATGGCTGTTCCATATCACCTTGAGACCACCGTTTGCAGCCAGGTATCTCTGGCAACAACAGCAGATATTTTTTTTAGCGGGACATTGGCACTGTCTGCAGCCATCTTTCTGGCAACCTCGGGACGCTTTGGCCGAAAAAACTGGGTAATTTTACCAAGACATTTTGTCTGCATCTTTCTGGTGACAACAGCAGGTATATTTTTAGTGAGACATTAGCACCTTCTGCAGCTGTTCTTTCTGGCGACAAAAAGTTTTTTTTTAACAAGGCATCAGGAGTTTTTTTCTACCATCTTCCTGATAACAAAAGCATTTTTATTTTTTTTGTGGGATATTGGGACATTTTGCAGCCATCTTTCTTCAGAAAACAGGTATTTTAACTCAAAACATGATCTTTTCCAAACCCTAAACAGTTGGTTATTGTGCCTAAACCTAACCTCACCATAACCACAGTGTCCCAGCATAAAAATGAAATGTAGCGTTTCAGCATTTCCATGGTTTGCAGAAACGCATTTGGCCATTTATTCTTGCCACTGGGTTCAAATAAGTAGTGTCTTCGGGTAAAGCCTGTTTTGGAGGTACCCATGAAACCTCCTAAGCCCAGCTTTGACACCATGTTGCTCTTATGCCTTGTATGTGTAGCTCCTTACTACAAGCTTGGCCAATAGAGACACATTCTTGAGATATAATTGGGAAGATGATCATTATCAGCCATTGGACTGCGATTAGGATCAGATGTTGGACGTCAATGGCATGAAAGGACATCAGGGCCCTCCCACTACTCCCAGCAGCGTGCCTTTTGAAGTTCCCATGAAGCTGTTAATGTACCTGCACTGAGAGTCGACAGAGCATCGTACTTGACCCCTGCCTCACATTGACGTTGAATATGCAAAGCTCTCTGCTCGTTGCTGCCACAAAGACACTTATAATGAGCTTGAGCATCTAATTAATAGCGCTCATCCACTGGCTATTAGGGTATGTTATAACTAGTACCTAGTAGATAATGATGTGTGGACAACCAGTGGCCTGATTCGTTTAATCCTTACCCCAGCCAACCCTGATGCTTTTTGTACTGCCCTCGTCTGTGCAACAGGACCTGGTGTACGCTCACCAGAAAGCCCTTACATGAAATGCAATTAAAGTCAATTGCAGTTTTCTCTGTAATTGGACATTTAACACTTCACTGTTGCCAAGTGTTTCATTTTCGAACAGTGGTTTATTTATAAAAGTATTGAAATCCGTCTTGGGAATATATAACATTAGCCAGTTTAAGAGAGGCTCCCTCTCCTCTTCATCTTGTTCCCCACACTTCACCTTTAGTGTATACTTTCATCCAGAATCTATGAGAAATTGGACATTATATGTAAGGAGAGATAGTTTTGAGAGACTGTTGACATTATTCTTGTGTGAACATTATCTCCACTGATTGTCAGGCGGCTCAGATTTGGTTGAGCTGAGAGAGTCTCTGTTGGCTGGGCACGTCAAGTATCTGCAGCATTTGAAATATAGCCAGCGGATGGTTTCTTGGTGGTACATGTAAATACAAATTACATTGAAGGGAGAAAGATTAGGAGGATTTAAATGTACATGCCCCGGGCGAGGATCTGTGAGAGAGTGGAAATCGGAGAAATGGAGCCCTACAAAAAAAAAAGCGATGCTTCATTATGCTCATTCATGTATTAGGTGTTGAAGGCGAGAGGTTTTGTATATGCTGTGTACTAATTTTAGGGCTCAGCAATTTACAGTTTTCCCTTGTGAATATTAATAAGGAAAATATATGCTTTCTTCATTCACTCGGCTGATTGTACATAAACCCCCCTTGGGAAAAGGCTACTTCACCGAAGTACCGCTGCTCGATGAAATACTTGAATTCTGAGAGCGTTGACTTCACATTTATAAGCATATTCGTGTGCTTTTCACTTTGTGGAAGGACTTTCTCACATTACAGTAATAAAGGTATCCGCATCCAACCCCAAGGAATATTTTATTTATTGCTTAACATGGTTAGTGGGTTCTCCTTACAATTTTTCCACATAGTATTGCAAGGCTTTTTGGACACCCTACTACATGCAGGCGATTTACTCCTTTCCTGTTATGAGTAGATATGTTTGCTTCTCACATTTAATCTCACAAATGTGCAGGAAAACAGGAAACAGGAGAAAGCATTAGTTCATGTGCCTCATCAGATTGCATCCAGAAGACAATTAAACGCGTTTGAAGTCAATAACATCTTGACATTAACATAACATATGATTATTTTTCCAGAGACGATGATGGAAGTGGCTAATGAGTGAGACATTCCACTTCTTTTTCGTCTCTCTGGAATAAGGGGTCATTTAACCACGGAATGGATGCCGATTGCACTCCTAGTTCCTTCCTAGCGAAAACAAAAGACAGATTTTTATTGGCTGTTGTGTTTTCAGATATAATATATATTTTACTGAATGTGTACCACCGTTGTTACCTGGACGATTTGCTCGTCTTTAAGGGTCATCTGAGGTTTGCCTGCATCATAATCGCTCAGTGAAAGAAACTAACATGTCCTCCTGTCAGAGCGTTGATAAATTGTCTCGGAGGAAACAGTGTCATTAGAGTCGTGGTCAGATGGAGGAAGTGGGAAATTGCTGCAGTAAACACTGTGTGGACTCCCTCCACCACTCTCCCCTCCCTAGTTCTGTGACCTGCATACTGATCCCTGTTTTTAACCTGGAGGACATCTTGTCCCAGTCCTAGCCTGGTAAGAGCAGTGACACTTTGATGATGTGGAGAGGACAGTGTCAAGAGCTCTCTGCTGTCATTCCCCTTTTCATCTTTTGCCTCTCTTGCCTTCTATAGGTCCGTCTCAACCCTCTCTGTTCTCGGTCTTTCCTTCCTATCTCTCCCTCTGGTGTCTGCATTGCAGTGTACTTTTCTATCCTCTATCAAACAAGAGATGTTTATATCAGCAGCGGACCTTTAAAATCCTCCTCTCTCCTCTCCTCTCCTCTCCTCTCCTCTCCTCTCCTCTCCTCTCCTCTCCTCTCCTCTCCTCTCCTCTCCTCTCCCATATTTCTGGATGGATGCGCCTTCCTTCTCACAGTGTATGAGACATCAGGAGACAACATATGTTTTTTGACAGCAGTATTCAGCAGGAGGAAACTGTGCTCACTAATCACAAAACCCCTCGATTGTTGGGAAAACCTCCAGCTGTGTGCTTCAGCAAGTGTGGATAGAGCATGATGTGTTTGAAACGTGAGCTTGATTCCAACAGAATCACAGTTCAAGGTCAGCAGAGTTAATGCCAGCTCACCACTGTTGTTGTATATCTAATTTGCTTAATTAGCTGGGAATCCCGGAAGCTGGATTGCTACTTGTTTGTACAGAGATGGAGAGGAGGACTTTTTTGTTTCAGTCGTCCTGTATTATGGCATTATATCACAGGGCTTGACCACAATAATAAAGGTGAACAAAGGAGAATGCTGCAGTGCAGCGTACTCTCAAGGTGACTGTCTGTCTTGGGTCAAATTTACAACAGTTAAGGTAACTGCCAATTACACAAAAATAGTGTTTGGAGAGCACTTTCATGTCTCTGTAACCTTTCTGAACCTATTCAGATCAGGTACAGAGTATATTACTTTTGCATAGTTTTGAGTGTGCTGTTTATGGCTTCATCTCATCATTATTTTCATTATCGATCAATCTGCTGATTATTTTTTACAATAGTGAAACAGTAGGAAAAAAACCCTGTAAAGCACAAAGAAAAGCTGTAAATCTCTACACTTAAGAACCAGCAAATGTTGGTTAAAATGAATTGTCTTTCAGTGGACCAATTAGGGCTTGGGATTATGTTGACATATTCTGTATTGGGATATGAGACTATATATCATCTTAGATTTTGGATATTGTTATATTGTGATTTGGCATAATTGTTTTCTTTTCCTGGTTTTAAAGGCTGCATTTCAGTGATACTATGTTCGAAACTCACCTTCAGTCCAGTCACCAAATAAAATGTTAGAACTTAACATTTCTACAAACCAAAGATACGTCCATATTTAAGCAACTTTGGCTTTGTACTATACTGAGATTTGTACAGGCGACAAAGTCCGGTGACCGTAGCGGGAGTCTGCACTTCAGCATTTTGTTAGTGTGAAACTACTGGATATTTTTGAGGAGGGACCATCATATTTCAGCATGTGTCAGCGTGACACCACTGGATAATTTTAATGAGACCTCTGGACAATTCCAAGCCATGTTTATGCAGACAAAACTGGGTGTTTTTCAGGAGAATTTTGGATATTTTTGCCATGTTTGTGGTGAACAAAAAAGGGACTCTTACGCTAACCAAGCGGTTTTTGTGCGTAAAAATAAGTAGAGCCTTTGCCCAGTGTTGTGAGAAGAGAGAATAAGAAAGTTTCTTAAAGAAATGTGAAGTTGAAACATAAAGAAACATCAAGTTATCTATGGTTTTGCAGGAAAGTGTTTTGTTAACATTTATTATTGCCATTTGGTTGTCTACTTGTTGTAATATTTGCCTTTACCCATTTGGTCATTACATCCACATTACTGATGATTATTTATTACAAGTTTCCCTGTGTTGATATTTTGTAAAAGTAGTTATAGTCATCCCCACGATATTATCACAATATTGATAGCAAATAATTTGGTCAAAAATATTGTGATATTGCATTTTGTCGCCCACTGCTAGTGCTAGTGAGGAGATTTCAAAATTTTTAGATGATATCATGCCTTATAATATTGCCCAAAATATCGCAGTATCATTTCAAGGTCATATGGCCCAGCACTGCTTTGCAGCTCTAGTGCTGTTTGCTGAATTTGGTACCTGCTGTTGACGAGCACTTTCTTCAGAAATTAGACACATATTTTCTTTTCTGCATCCCGTGGGCTTTTTATTGTGTCCATCTCAGATTTGGTGATGTGTGTTCTGTGACTAGCACTATCATTCCGTCAGGTTCCCTGGTAGCTGTGCTCACGCAGCACACCCTCCCTCCTTGTGCAAGATATATTTCCTGCAAGATTGCCTTTTAATTTTCTTCCTCTCCCCCTCTGGAGAGGTGAGCACTTCTGCTGTTTGACAATTCGGAGCATTTCAGGGGATTAGAGGAACGACCACATGATACAACCCACCAGAATAGTAAACAGGCTTGTGTTGCCACACAGTAAGCTGTGAATATGAGATAGGAAAAGCAGTGTGGCTTGGAGAGTTTTCCCCCCCTTGGAGTTAGACCTCTTTTTCACAAACTGCCCCACAGTGTGTCCAGCTAAAAGGTGTGATTAATTAGTAGAGTGGAACAAAGGCCAAGAGCTCTCTAACCCTGTCCTGAAGTGCCATTCAGAATCAGCCAGACCAGCATTAATGGGCTTTAACCCTTGTTTTGTTTCTGTACTGTCAGGCGGGTTTAAGGTTCAACACTGGCCATATATGAAACGCCTCACTTTTGTGACAATTGGCCGCTCCAGATGACGCTTTGAAATGGACACGAGGAGCTGAGGGCAGATGCTGCAGACACTGAATGAAGCATTTTACACCACCGAAAGTGAGAACACCGTGTCACAAAGCTAAACCTGTCAGTTTCACTTAAAGCGGACCCTCCTGTTTGACAGGTCAGAAGTCTGATTCTCAGTGGGTTCCACAAGAAGGCAGCTGAAATCAAGACAGGCAGCTGTGGGAGTCTCACTGTTCATACGCCTCTTTGTCATGGCAGTAATCAGTCACTTTACAGTGTAGTAGCCTATCTGTAACCTCCCCAGTGAGGGAATCGTTCAGGAACTGACTGCTTTGCCCTTGATACTCACTTAGAAATGCCAAAATGTGTTGTAAAATATACCTGGGTGAGCCACCCAAGTTAAGTATATGTGTGGGAAATACAAATAGACAGTCAGAGGTACAATTACAATGTTTCGGACACAAAAGCATATATGAAAACACTAAAAATTAAAACAAAGCATCCTTAATCGCCTGTTTTTCTTGATTATGTATGGACTTTGTAAACAGTTAGTATAAATAATTCCTGGGAGTTAAGACGATGACTTGCCTTTCTGTTTTTCAAAGGTAAGTGTGATAAATGTATTTGTTCCATTGTAGACAGTATACAGTGTGTACAGGCATTGTGACGATGCATGCATGTTTATAACAACAACGCAGTCCAGCTCAAACATAAAGGTGACAAGTCTGTTTCCCCTCAAAAGAAAAGACACGTTTCAAAAATAAAACTCCAGTTTCAGCTCCATTTTTTTCAGCAGCAGCGGAATGTGACGCTTAAACTCAGCATGGCAGGTCAATGTATGAATAATTTGACATCATATTCTAAAATCAGGACCCGTATGTTGCATTGTTCTCCATTTTCATCTTCAAATGTCTCAATTTATTCACCCCCTTTGGCTTTCGGGATCTAGATCCAGAACCCCTAACCTGCAGGAAAAGCTAAATAAATGCAAAACTCTTTTTTTTTTCCTTCAGATGCTGTCAGATTTTTTTGCTCAAACATTTCCAGATTTGCAGGGAGGTTAAAAGTTGTTGGGTAATTTTAATTGTACAGGTGAAATTATGAATAATGCGATTCATCACACGATCAAATAACAGGGCCCCCATAGCCCTTTGTGCTCTTCCCTCACCTTCAATTTAAATAACCTGTTGTACGATGAAAGTGTCGCACTGGACTAAATGATTTTTACCACTCCTGACATGTATTTCCATTTATTCCATTTTCCTGCAGATGGAAATTGTAGTCATGCTATTACTGCTAATTTAGGTGTAAGCATGAGCAAACATCCCGACCATTTTACTGAAAGTCAGGGAAGTTAGGCAAATTTGACTTCCTGCGCTTGCTGAGATTTGTTACACCTCATTTTCTTAATAATTTGCAGAGAAGATGAAAATAGACAGCGGTCACACCTCTCCCAAGGTGGGCATTATTACACTTGACAATGGAAGGAGCTTTTAATATTCAGGTCATGTTTCTGTGCTCCTGTGCTCTCTTTGTTTGACAACCTATTCCTTTCCTTTTAGATCGACCACAAATACATTTTTAGTGTTTGCTTAGGGCCTGCTGATTTTATATGATTTCTTTTTGATTGAAATAATTGTAATGACTGTGCCAGCTCAGGGAAACATTTCAGATCCTGGAGGTCTTATAAAAAAGGAGGCAAATTATTTTATTCAAGAAATTAATTAATGAATGTTGGTGAGTGCGTAACTCTTTCGCAGGGCGGGAGGTCAAAATAGGATAATGTTTGTCTGACTACCACTTCGGTTGATGTCATTCTATTGGGTGATGTTTTATTGCTGTTTCCCTGGATAAATTGGCTATTAAAGGAGCACTGTGTTGTTCCAGCTTTGAACTGAAATGACACACAATACTAATGTTGTGGTACAGAGAAGAGACCAGGACATTTATTACAGCTGTAAACTGCCGGGATCAAGATGAGATTAAATATATGAGCTGGCCGGCTGTGATGCATGGTGGGACATGGCCACTCTCCAGTGCACCCAAGATGATGATCAGATGAGGAGATCCACCGCCACCAGTCCAGTCATATTCACCACAAATTCTTACTTGTGTTTTGCATTTTCTTTCGTGGTTCAGTTATAGCAGTTTTACCTTTCCCCTCACTGAAAAGTCCTGCATTCAAACCTCAAGACTGGTTCTTTCGGCTCTCCTTGTATTTTTGTTGGTTTCATCTGCTTTTCTGCCCAAACTGAAACCAACCAGTTCTTGTCTGAATCAAAATGTGAAAATGAATCAAGGAGTGGAATTCATATGTATACAAATGAAGTAATGATTTGCCTCTCACTGTCAGAATACCCTGTAAGTGTGTCATTTCTCTGCTTGTGTTCCACTCTTTCCCTCCACAATCTGTCTCTTTGCCATATCTTTAAGTTTGACTGCTGCCGTTGGCTCAACGTGCTGGGCTGAGGACTTCCATGCAGTAAACTCCATACAATGGCTGTTCATCTGGGCTATTTGCTGTCACCAATACTTTTACCCATGGCTAGATGAGATTTAACTCATGTTGCTTTCCCAGCCTTGATTTCCACTTCGGTCACAAACACTCACGATGTAGTTGTCTTTCTCTGGCCTCTTAATCTTAGATCAGACTTCAGAACAGCTCAGACATAAAGGATGCTCTTTATTAAATCCCCACCTTGCTGTTGGATAGTTGTACTCAACAACTGATGGAGCAAAGATTAGATGTCACCTCAAGAAAAGGAACAATTGCATGACTGATGATCTCAGTGTCCTGTTTTAAAATTGGTAAATTTCTCCAAAATGCCTCCTGTTATGTAGACAGCCAGCCAGGATAATAGTCATTTGAAAAGGTGGCTGTCAGCAAAGGATTAGAACCATTGTTTGTAGAGTATGACCAACAACAAAAAAATCTCTCTAGGGCTTTGTGACATGACCAAACATTCAAGTGTTAGCATCACCTTTCTCAACCATATGATTTGGGTACATTTTCTCTGAAGATGCAAGTTGCAATGGCAGCCATTATTTCCTTTCATCTTCATGATTCTTTGCTAGATGATGTTTTCCGCCAAGCCTTTATTTGCCTTTCGAGAGCCAAAGAATTGGCTCTCAGCCAGGAAAACTGGTTCAAGAGCAGCATCAACACTTTGCTAGTCTTGAACAAAAAAACGTTGACGTGGAGGTCTGGGGATGGGATTATCATGTGATCAGCATTTCTAACTACCAGAGCTAGCATAGCATGTAATCTCATTCATCCACAGAAGAATAAACGAAAGATTGTCACTATGGATTGATACCAGCATATTCAATTGCAGATGGCTAGTTAAAGACGAGGGCTTAGAGAGACTAACATTATCATCTTTATGTTCAGTGTTTAAAAGAATTAAAATGTGGTAGGAAATGACCTATCTTCTTGAGCATAATCGCCATCCATAGCGTCGCAATAAACCACAAAAGCATGTGTTGGACCACTCATGAGTGGATGCCGAAGTCAGGAGCACGCACAAAAAAGTCGATGTAGACTGCCAGAGGTGATCCTGTTGATTAAGGAACATTTTAAACATTTACATTCAGCTTATGACTCTACTCTTGGTGGCTCTCTAGCCCAGGGAAAGCAAAATGGTTCCTAGGAGGGTCGCCAGTTGAACCAACCCTGAACAAGCACTAGCACTTAATTAGTGTTGGTGGAAAGAGGGTATTTGCAGCTCCCAACTGTAGACTCTCTCCCTATTGTTTCTCCTACCCTTGTGCAAATTTTTGTGCAAATGGCCGTGTAGTAAGAAAAAAAAGAGCTTCGTCCACCTGATCAAAAACAAATGACACATCACACACTCATCACATTACACACTCCTTATTCTGTCATACCCATTTACAGACTTTTCTTGTTGTCATTGTTGTCATTTGGGACTTCTCTGTTCATTTATCTTCATTTCTTTTCCCCTTTAAGCCAAACTCCCACTGATTCTAATCAGGACACCACTCAGATTCCAGTTCTCGGGGATCCTAGACCACAACAGAGTAATCAGACCCACCTACACTGTGCCCAGTGACACCAGAAAAAAAAAATGTAATTTGGCACTCTAGAGATCCGAGACTTTCACACTAGTAGGGACTCTGCCGCAACTGCTGTCTTCAAGTGCCCCATGTTGTGCTCCAATTAACCCAGATTCACCCTGTTGTTTGGAGTGAAAAACAGTCAGGGAAAATGATCGTCTGCTCCGACCTTGACTTTCCACCAAAAGCTGTTGACAGAGTTTGAGCTCAGCATTTCAACAATTAATTTGGTATTTACACAAATCCAAAACCATACAGCATCACACCCAGTGCTCCTGTAACTTGGCATGTTCTGCCACATATTGTGTTACAAGTTTTGTCGTTTCATTCAAATTACTGTTGTGGCTGCTTATGATGAACAGTCAGCTTAATTAATAGTTGAAATGACTAAGATATAATTTCATCCTCCTTATTTAGAAAAAGAGGGATTGAACTAATAAAAAAAAACGTGAAATTGCAACAGATTTTAATTGGTTTCATGACCATCAAATAAAGTTGAGACATAGAAGAAGTTCCTGCATACGTTAAATTAGGTGAAATGAAGTGCCAGGGATAATTTATTGGTGATTTGGACTCTGTGTTCTGCACAATGCAAGCCTATTCAAATGCTTTTTTATAAACGTGATTTAAAAAAATCAAGGGGCCAGACTATTATGCTTAGAATTGACTACACTTTTTTAATCTCAAAGGGACACTGTAGTTTTGGAGAATAAATTAATCAGAAATATTTGTTTTTTACGTGACTGAATGAACATCCTGTTTTCAGAGGAAATTAAGTTCCCAGAACGCTGTTTGAAGCTTGAAAGGCCAAAACTGCACAGTGCACCTTTTGAAAATTAGGTTGTCGGTCTGATTCTCATGAATTCCCTCTGCTTAAACAGCCAGGGTTAAAATGTTTTATTAAAATAAGAATACTTTTGTGCTCTGTAACAGACAAAATGATGGGCTTATCAGTCTATTAACAATAGGTGTGTTAAAAGGCAGCATTTGGCCCACAATCCACCAGGTGAATGTTTAATTAAATATTCCCAAAAAACATGTTGTGCACAAGTTCAAACAAAACAATTTCACCAGAATGTCTTTGGTCTCCGATTCTGTCACTCTTAGCGACAAATCGACACATTAAATGGGTTTCTTAGCGTGTACATTTTCAGTCTTGTGATCAACTATGATGACGCTAATCGGAAAAGGTAGGAAAACAAAGCTGTCACTAAACTGACAAACAGGTGTTCACAGACAGATGATAAATTGATGCTATTCTAAATGAAATTAGGAGAAGCGAAGAAAACACAGCATGGCTCCATTAACTGTAAAGAATTCCCCAAATCCTCAGTGGTCGACTCCCCGCTAGAGTGAATCATTACGAAACACCTTTCATCTCCGGTGTCCTGGGGGCTTGTTAGCCACATCTGTATGCTGCAGGCATCCAGTTCAGCGAGGCATAAACACTGTAATCTTTAAATCTTTAGCAGTGTTTCCACAAACAATACACCGACCCTCCTGAAGTCTCAATCACAGTCTGGTCACATGCAGGGAGTTAGTCGTTAATTCAGGTCACATTCCCTCCAGGCCTGCCAGTTCTTACTGGTAGGTTTACGCTAATCTCAATTTAAATGCAGCCGAACAGTCAATACTCCTGTTAAGGTTGTGTAAATAGACGCTACTGTGATTCTCACCTCACAATGTAGGCACGGTGGCTGTAATCGAGGGATGATGGTATTAAACTTTAGTACTGATGAGCCTAAATATTGCTGCTGTTGTCTTTTTAGGGCTCCTTTTATAAACTGTAGTTTCGTCTCTGCTTTCCTGTAGCACATTTTATTACTGAAATGATAAATATGGTGTCTGAGCTGTGAGGAAACGTGTTGGCAACTTTGCTACACTGTTCAGCCGCTCTCAGACATATGGATGTCAAATATAGACTTAGTGTAGATCTGTACTCTCACTGTACATGGCAGGAAATGTACTCGGAAACTCAGACATACCAGCTGGCTGCTGTCTGGTCGCTGTTAGACTGAACGTAATTTTTAGTGAAGCAGAGGAGACTCTCCAGGTGTCAAACAGAACAGAACTGGGCATTATGCTGCCGTCGTGTTCTCTCATCGGTCTAACTACAGCCACTCAATCACGTACTATACCCTCAATTATGACGTACTCATCCGAATCAGTCTGCAGCAAGATACGAAAAGTTTGGTTCCAACTTCTGGCTGATGGTTGATTTACAAGAGATTCTGGGCTGTGTTTTTATATCGTTGTAGCAAAGATACCTGCAGTGAAGACATTCAATAACCAAGAAGGCCAGTATCGACATTTTCGCCTTACATTGACTTTAGTTTTCATATGGTTCTGTGATGGTGGCAATGCAAATGTGGTTCTGGATTAAGTAGAAAATGAGGAATGTTTCCACTCTCTCAAGCATGTCAGGAACAAGATATGCTTCCGTATTACTGTCACAGCGCATATCTATTGCAAGACTCTCTCGTTCTTAATTCAATGAATTGTCTGGAAGCCAACCAGAGATACAAGCAAGCTTTATATATACTGCTCATCCACAGTTAAGTCTCTCTTAAGACTCTTTCTGGGTCTTGCTCATGCTGAATAATATGATAATTTCTAAAATATTACAGTATATATAATACTAAAGTTAACACATTTTCACATTCACAGGGCATTCAGTTTCTGTAGTTTAAGCGCCTTGAACTCGTTGTCTCAGACACTGCAGCTGATTTCAACCTGTTTATTGCAGATGGAGCAGTTGGAGACAAGATGAGACAGATGTGAGTAGTCCTCGCATTGAAGCAGTATTCAATTAAGGATTTTTTTGTGACAAAGGTGGCTCAGGGTGGGACAAAATATCGATACGGCAATATATTGTGATACTTTGCGTTTTTATGGATATTTAGTCTTCAGATAGATCGATGTGGTGATTATTAGATGTCTGTCTTGGCATGTTTCGATTATCACAGATTCATTGTATCATTATACCATCATAATCATGGGCAACGCACCCGTTTACTGCTGTAACTCAAGTTAACATATATCTTTGATTACAATTTTTAATTTGTTCTCCCCACAAATAACAGAAACTCATAGATTACCTTGATCCTCCAACAATTGTGAATGTGTCATTCCCCCACTGCTTCCATGCCTTTGTGTAACAAATGTGCCCTTGATAAGTGCATTGAAGCGGCTGCTGACAAGGTGATATGTCCATAAAATGATATTACAATACTTAATATATATTTAGATATTTTGAAATCTGTTTACAAGCACTTCTTAAATGCCAGGACCAGGTGAAAAAATCAAATATCACGATATTTTATATACCTCAATATCAGTATTGCAACAATATTGTAGGAATGACTTTTGGTACTTTTACAAAATATTAACACAAAGAGATTTTCGATAATTAATCATCAGTAATGTGGATGTAATGACAAAGTAGTTAATGACAACAAGTGTTAGAATGAGTAGAACAGTCAGAAAATGACATCACTTTACTTTAATGCAGCCTTTTAAAACCAGTAAAAGGCAACACTCATGATGTAACAGCATCCAAAATCTAAGATGATGCTGGATATGGTCTCAAAACTCAATAATGATAATATTGTTTTGATATATTTCCCAGCCTTCAGGCAGAGAAAACCCTGCAGTGTCGGACTCATTTTCACCAGTGGCTGAACACTCCAACTGGGATTGTCTTGTAATCAGTAAAACTTATCTGAGATCAGTTGCATAAATTGTGCACCCTGACATCAACAGGCTGGGAGAGGATGCCTGAGCGGTGCAGCATTTCTAAAGCTCGGCTAGTATAAATTTACATTCAAGTTATACTCATGATCACACATTAGGACGTAATCAAGGAAACAAACAGATAAACAAGAGGGAAGTTAATATTTCCAACTTGGCTCATCCGTTTCCGTCCCCTCTCCCTTTCTCTGTGCGTTCTTCATTAAGACGATTATTGCCTTTTAAAGGGAACAAGATTAATTCTTTTCTCAGTGCCGGTCAGTGTGCAGCACAGCGGTGAGGTTAACTCATCAGTGAAGCGGAGTGGATAGATAGGCATTTGAAGTGTGGTCATTAGCATGGTTCAGCATTGATGTGAAAGCCATTCATCAAACTAAATGGGCCCACAGAAGCAATAAGCTTCTTTTCTACATATTTCACACCCGCCTCCCTTCAACGTTCCACACCCCTGTCTCTTAAATGGCTTGACCTTTATTTTGGTGACATTTTTAAAGTAAAGAAAGAAAAGGCCTTAGAATAGTTCCCTGGAGTGACTGTGCCATTTTGTCTCAATGCAGTCTATTGTTTGCATAATATCTCTTCATACATATCTCTTCTCAAGTCATTCGTTTTAGCAGGCACACATTGAGAACAGACGTTGTGTTGTTAATGGTCATGTTTGTCAAGTTTGGTCTGGTCAGCTGATTTTCCACTCTGCACTCCGATTTGCGATAGCTGCATGCCCTTGCTAATTTATTGATTTTTTTCTAGGAGAAAAAAGAAAACTCCTCCGCACAAATTGATTTTTCTTTGCACCTTATCCCACATTTGTCCTCAATGCTCTATCAAGTACATGGTTGCATTTTCTTCCCTCATTTTGAATGTCAGGGGTTCAAAACAAAAATCCATATAATCCACTTTGTTTTTTACTGGGAGTTGACTTTACTTTTGTCTTTACGTCATAGATACGTATGTTTTAATGATGGCGCTCCAGAAGTATAGGATTAGATGTTAGCAGACCAAAAAAACAAAAATCAATTCTCCTTATTGTTATGATTACAATGACTGATGACTGAAGTGGCCATAATTGTTTTGTTGGCAGCCTAATATATCAGTCTGATCATTTACTCTATGTACTATTGATATTTTAACCCTAATGTCTCATTATTATAGGACTATTATTAGATCATTTATTTTACAATTCAGTCATAGAAAATACTGCATCCATATGATTTCAGTCAAATACAGTGAACTTCTGTTATCATTGTAGCTTATTTGCCATTCTGTTCACTTTTCTGGTCTTTCCTGGGGATACATATTACTCCCTGTACTGCAGAGTATTCAAGTATGATTCATTACTTTGTTCAGTGAGACATGCCAAAAGGAGTGTGAGTCTAATGAAAATAATCTATTGATGTGAAAGATATTTGTGGAAATCTAAGGGTATTTATGCCAGTGCTTTTGTGAATAAGTTATATCATCGTTACATAACTTTTGAGCGGTTCAAACACATTCATCTAGACTGCCTCATTGTTGCCGAAGAATAATATATTTTTTAAGAGTGGCTGTGAAGTGTGAGGGGATGATGGAAAACCCAAGTATTCTGTATGGATACAGTGTTTTGTGTCCAACTCCCTCTGGTGCTGCTAAGCACTTGGCTGCGGAATGGCCGATTCATTGTTTCCTGTGCTTTACTTCTGCATACCAAATTTTTGCATCATACTTTATCCCTTTGACTGCTTCTGGTTTAAAAGTCGGCTGCAGGCTGTTCTCATTCTGTAGCTGAACTTTGATATTGTGCTCTGCACGCACAAGTTCACAAGGAGAGGAATACTAACTGGAATAAGACAACAGCATTACTGTAATTTTTATGACATCCACGTTCAGTTTGTTTTCTTGGTTTGGTCTTCTGCTAGTGAATGTAGTGCTGTTTGTTACAAACACTGAACATAAATAGAGCTTCATGCTAACACATAGAGACAGTCGGTGTTCCAAGCTCATCATAAACAGCAGCCTCTTGACTTTTGGTCTGAGTGCAAAAAAGTCCTAATAGGTAGGGATGCAAATCACAGACTTCATCCACAGTTGAATTTCAGCCGGCATTCATGTTTTTCAGCATCTCATTGCTGAAACAAAGCATCTTATACTGCTGAAGCATTAACAATAAGTAAGAGGACTGCTGGATGAGATGCCTGTTTGTCTGTTGACCCGGCTTTTCTCCAAAATCCCAAATATTTCCACACTGTTGATTGATTCGCTTATAGGGGAGTAAAACCTGCTCATCATCTAGTTGTTGGCTGCTTGCCATCACCTGGCGCTAGTGCCATGCTTGGACGACCGTGACGTGAGGAGAATTTCAAAACACAGGCGTATCCTCAATATGATGACATGGATTGATGTTATGACTTTGCATCGACATGGGATCATTAAACACTGAATTGATAGATTGATCTGAATCAATGGATTGCTACACCTCTAGGAAGAGGCAACCATTAGATCAGTGTGTGGGAGCATTTATCAAGCCAGTGCATTCTCTGATTATGATAATCATGACTGGACAATGCAATACAGCAACCAGTATAGTGTCATTTCAGTAACTTGTAGGAGCAAAACAACTTTTCTGAAGCAGAAATCTCATTATATTAATTTGAAATTGTCAGGCTGGACAATTCTGTCCACATCTGGCAGACTAGATAAATAGATAACTAGACACCCTTCCTCACCACATCTGCCCCTCAGAGACTCCTTCACTGCAACGTCCGCACTCCGCCAGCAGTCTTCGTAAATAGGACATCAGTTCTATTTATTTTCACCCAATTTAGGGGCCACCGTAGGCTTCCCGCGGAAACTGTCTCAAGTCCAATCTTCACCGCCTGTCACCATGGCGACGCCGAGTCTTCAGCCCTGGCCTAATCAGAAGCAGTTGAAAGTGGAGGGACTCTTGAGGGCTTGGATGCAACTCTCTTAATTCTCCGCCTCATAGTGGTGACGCACAAATGAATTTTCTCTCAGGGGGAAAAAAACGCACTTGATTGAGGCTCGTAACCCTATCGCGCTGAAAGAGAGGATCCACAGGGGTGAAAAATTAAACCAAGCACACACCTTAATTGCTTTCACATAAACAATTTTTGGTTTTGCTGCACAGTAAAATAAATTGCTGCTTGGTGGTTTGCTATTCCCAACACATTAGGAAATCACTGTAATGGTTCTCAGGTTCTTTCATTTCCTCAGACACAACAGGCTCTGTTGGATTATCTGTAGCATCGCACAATCTCATCTCTCCAGGTCGGACAGGTGAAAGTGACAATAAGCCTGTGAGCAGTTCACTGAACCGCAGGTCAATGTGCAAGGTGACTGAAAGACATTATTGCTAATCTAGTTTCACCTCTGGTTTATTAACAGTGAGGCCTTCTCTCTAAGTCTCTGCAGACTGAGAGGAGCTGGCTGTCACTCACTACCCCGGTGTAACCATCCTAACAGGTCTGCCAGCTTGAGCTGCATAGATACCAGTTTGAGCCTAATTAAAGTGGTATTACTCTCCTGCCTCCCATTCTAGTGTTGTTTCTATAACCTTCCTCTCATGTCTGCAAATCATCGAGCCACAGCTCCGCTGAGCTTCAGAGCGTCTTAATAATTTGGAGCGGATATTCTTAATTGAAATTACATGATTAGCCAAAGCTACAGGAGGCAGGTTTTCCTCCTTCTGTGAGCACCTCTCCGGGGAACATGGAAATGGGTCAGCTTTACCTGCGTCTGCAAAACCCTGATTTGGACCAGCACTTTGCATCATACAGCAGGGACTGTTGGCTGAATTTTCTTCTCTCTCTTACACTGGGCGGCCCAGATCTTCTATAAGTCTGTGTGTGTAGAGCAATAGTGGAGGACACGCAGCTGATTAATCTATTTGTTGTAAATTGTCAAATTAATCACTAACTTCTCTGGTAATTAATTAATACCTTTGAGTATTTTTTTTAAGAAACAATGTTGAAGTTTTTCTTCTTAACTGTCTGCTGATCGACTTGATATTTTGGGTCTGATAAAGATTAGAGAGCAGAAATTCTGATCCATATATCAGCCAATAAACACACATGTTTTCCATTGATTCCTTAAATGTGGCTATCCAACACTTATCCAACACGCATATTTTACGATTTATCAATGAAATATATTGACTAAAATTACATCAGTGCGCTAAAACTGTGAACATCAGTGGAACATTTTGTAATTATTTATTACCCCAAGGAACGTTTTCTGCGATATAATCTGATGAAAAGTTTTTTTCATATTAGTACAAAAGAAAAGAAAGTTAATAATTAACAGAAAAATCAATAATGAAAATAATTTTGAGCTTCAGCCCTGTGTGTGTGTGTGTGTATGTGTGTGTCTATGTGTTTGTGTGACCCTGCATTCATACTGTATAGAACTTCTGCGGCTCTTTGATTTTGAATTATGGTGCATTCAAAGAAATGTCAGCATCTTTAATTCCATTTGCGTTCGAGTCGAAACAGCGTGAATACCAATTGGTGAGGTGGGTGTGCAAAGATAAGTGCTTAAGCCGACACTCGACATGCTGACTGACAACTTGTCTTTTTTACTATGACTGTACACAGAGCTCAGACGCTTGTAGCACCTGAAAGACTTCAGTTTGAGCCCATCATTTTTTCTATTTCCACCCTTTAGTGAGACACAGAGGGAGAAAAAGAGCATTCTGTACGTGGAATAATTAGTTGGGTATGACATCCCATATGCTGAGCTCCTAGCCGAGAACACACACTTTGGGTAATCTATCCCATATGGATGAATACACTTGGAGGGTGTCATCATCATAGCCTCAATTAACGGTTCGCCCATCTATTAAAAAATGCAGACTTGTAGGCTGTGGAGACTTGCCTCAGTGATGGAGCATCAACAGGTGCAGACTAATAAACTAAACGATAATTCAGGACATTTTGTTGGTGATGTATATTCCATCCTTTTAGTATTTACTCATGAATCAAGATATGTTTGAAATCATAAGGTCCAACAGCAACTGTGAAAAACAGAGGGACAAAACAGATTGATGGCCAGATTCATGGCAACATGGTGACCACATGGCAGGAACAGCCCTGCGATGAAAAACTCCTGCAGAATGCATAATATGATTCCTTGTATAAATACTGATCCATCTGATGCCATTTTAGTTTAATGAAGTCCAAGGACAGGCTGAAACTTGTACAACCCAGTTAATTCTGATCTTTCTCTGTTTAACCTTGATCTCAGTCATGCGTTGAGGGTAATCCCTGCATTTTATCAAATGCCTAAAAAAGTGCCATGACTTTGATAATTTAATTAATCCGTAGATTACAATTCCCCCAATAACTATAAGCAACATTTTAGTAAATTGAATTAAAGTATAGTAAATTCCTTTCATTGACTTTGCGAGCACAAAATCTACACACCCCAATACAGTAGGTGGTGAAATGTGCCTTTGTAGCCAGTTTGCGATCCGCCAATCAATACAAATAGGAAGAAGAAGCAGCTCAAGTAGCATGCTGTTATCATGCTAATGACGTGGAATTACTGCCCCCGGGTGGAGCCACTCACCCTTGAGAAGAGAGCAAAACATGCCGTAGCCAATGTTCCTGAAGTGTTCGGAGACGAGGGAAACATTATCAGAGCCGTGATAAATAAATCAGCCATCTTTGCTCACCACATTTTAGAATTTTTCTCCCCCCATGTCCGCATAAAAGAACTTCTTTTTATATTAGCAATGTTTTACAATTAGCGGTTGTCTGGTCAGTATCAGCCATGAGAAATAATTAATTAGTAGCAGTACCGACTTAAAAATCCATATTGTGCATCCCTGTTTCTCAAAATTAACATTGTGTTTCTTCGAATGTTCTGAGTCATTTGCATCTGAATTTAGAACATGTCCTTCTCAAAGCAGCAGCTTTATTGTGCAGATTACTGATAGTGCTATCATCTCTGAGTCTTAGTGAGTAAGGATTTAGCCAAGGAGCTCAGTCTCACCAGCACACTGAGCTGCCGTTGGGTTCAGCTGTGGTAAACAGACCAAGGCTAGCAGTGTTCTATCATCAGAAACCATCAGGAGTAGAAGTCAGAGATAGGAGCACAATAAATGAGTGTACAGTCTCATTCTTTGGCTGTCAGTGCTCCCTGCTGTTACAGTATTTTAGATAAGTCCCGGAGAAGCCGCAGGGAGGCTGAAAGAAAATTGAACTTTTAATTCTCTGGAGTTTTGGATGGAGTGAAAATGTACCGTGCATGTTTTGTCTTGGCCTCTTGTTGCTTCCGTAGATGCCTCTAAACATGAGAGTTTAACAGTTCACGGTGTTAAAAGTAACACATTTTAATTGCATTAACCGTTCCTTGGCAAAGACACAAAAAACAAAAGTGCAAAGGGAAACTCGAAAAAAAAACCAAGGCTTTGTTAGTAACCTTTGTCCGCATTTAGATGTGTTATACCTATTTTACAGTAAGTAAGAATACATTTAAAAGGTTGCAGATGTGAAACAGAGAGGCATCTAATTTAAATTCAGACGATTGCTTTCTAAAGGCACAATTTGCAGGTATCACATCTTCAAGTCTTCGATGCGATTTTTCCATCCACTACCTTCTGTCTGAGTACAGTCAGAAGAATTGCAGACAGGTCTCTCCACAGATTTTCAAACAGCTTCACATCCAGACCTCTGTCAGTGCCTGGGTCACTAGACACTCTGACTTTTGTCATGAAGCCACAGCAGAATTGTCTTTTCTGTGTGCTGAAAGGTCACTGTAATGCCGAAAGGTGAATCCATTCTGACGTTGTCTGTCTCTCTTCAAAGACTGCTCTCTTGTTTATAGTTTCCTCTATTCCTCTTTTGGTTTTGCCGCAACCATGAACACCTTCTTTGTTGGAACAGGTGATGAGCTGTAGCCACTTGTTGCCGCTTTGTTTGCTACATAGCGTTCAGGCCAACGCTCCATTTTGTTCTCTACAGGCAACAGAATATTTTAATCTTGTGCTGTCAGATTTACTGTCATTAAATAAACTCCAGGCATGCTGCCACATGCCTTTGATTTAGGAGGGGAATCTATATAGCTATTCTATCAACAAGGCCTAATTAATGGAGTGTTACAGAGATTGTTGTGTCTCAGGTTTTCCATCTCTGCAGAGGAACTGCAAGTGGCCATTTGGTCCTAATGAAGCTCTAACAAACAATCCCAGTCAAACACTTAATAACCTCTTTTGATATCCTTCCCTACATTTTTTGCTTCAACCAGTTATCCTATAGTTCTGCTGACAGTTATATGGGCTTCATAGTCGAAGGTTTTGTCGGACTCGTATAATGTTGGAACTTATAGAGGCAGAGATGTATTTGTGCTTTCACATTTAATTAACTAAATCTTAAGATTCAGAAAGCAAAATAAATGTAAGCTAAATTTGTGCCATAATAATGGGTTGGAATATATAGTACAGTCAGTGTCCGCTTTATTATGACACCTACACAGTCTAATGCAATCCAATACAACTGTTCCGCCTTAAAGAAAACCTTTTTTAAGTGTAGTCCAGCACAACCCTGACCTAAATAACAAACATACCATTGAACCTATTTGAAAATAATGTTATTTGTAACGATATCTGTCAGAGCTGTTGTATTGGGTTGTACCTCATGAACTGAAAACCAACCACTGAGAGCCAGTGACCACATTTTGAGTAGATGCTGGAGCTGCATGTGTGAACCTAAAAAGACCCTTTCTAGCTGTTTTTGTGATGACAGATGTGGATGTTTTGAGGGAGGCATTTTGAGTCCTGTTTGTGGTGACTAAAAGAGGTATTTTAAACCAAACCATGATGCTTTCCTAACCACAATCAAGTGGTTTTTGTGCCTAAACCTTACCAGACCATAAGCACTGTGTTGTGACAAGAGAGAATTAGAAAATAGAACCAAAACGAACATAAACTTGTAACATAAATAAGTGATAAAGCTTGTCAGGAAGTTATCTGTGGTTTTGCAAAAAAAAAAAAGGAACTCAGGTTACATTTATTCTTCCCTAGCTCGAAGTGTCGCTGTGTTACATAGTGACACAGCAAAGTAATGGAAGTAAAAGCTGGCTGATACAGAAGGTGTTTCAGACAGAACAGGAGCAGAGTGTGAGGATAACTCCATTTGCCGTGGGCTGGTAAAACATGACCCCTAAAGAAGAGAGAAAAAGAGGGAGAGAAAGAAACGATGCACAGATATGAAGATATGTTGTCTACTTAATTGTGTAATGCAACTAAGTTAATGCAGCAGCAATTAACTAAACAGGAGCATATTGAAGTTTTAGTATACTCATTTACAGTCTTTTACTATGTCAAAACTAATGCTGCAATATGTAAACAGACTGCAGCGGTTTGCCCCTGTATACAAGACTTTGGACATGTACTTGTAGATTATGGGGTTTACAACATTAAACTGAAGTGGTGTTAAAAACTATGCATTGATTTGTTGTTCACAAATTTTTATATGGCTCAGAGAAGCTCTCCTTTCCATGTGTTAAGTGTGTAATCAGTGATTTCATGTCTTTATTTACCTCTTGTAACATAATGGGAGAAAATTATTCCGGGGTTCTGAATCCGCAATTGCACCACTTCTCAGGATTGTGGTGTGCCTGTGAATATTCTGATTAATAGAAACAGCCTTGAAGTCTGATAGGATTTAGTCTAGACTTCGTGGCTTTTTTCTTTGCTACAGTATTGGTCGGTATGACTCACAATGGCTGTGTCAGGAGCAACGCACAACCTCTGACTGCCTCCGGAACCATTAAACATCCCCTCTTCATTATCAGTTGATCAGTATTCTTCGGTCTTTATTAGCATTCTTTCTGACACAAAGTAGGAACCATACAAAAAACATTGTGTGAGTGGGGAAACACTGTAAGTAAACACAGCGTTAGCACAACAATCTTCCTGTCTCTGTCGAAACAATAAACTGAACTCAAATAACTTTTTCTCATCTTCACGTCTTGGTGCTGCACATTAAGTAGCGGAACTTATTCATCATTGATAGCAAGACTTTTGCAGCTTCAGTGGAATTCATAAATGATCTTGAAGAAAGGGAGAGCCCAGCAGTTGCTGTATAACCTCCATTATTAGGTTTTTGTCCTTGGCACGACTGGTATCTTATGTTTTTAGTCCAGTGACAAGTATGATAGATTTAGTTTCTTTGAAATCTTGTTTGCAATTTATTACTTGACCTGAGTCTTTCAAGTATGTTTTGCTCCATTCACTTAAAGAGGTCATATTATGCACAATTCCAGGGTCATACTTTTATTTGGGTATCCTTGTAGAATAGGTTTACATACTTTAATTTTCAAAAAACTCGTGTATTTCTCATATGGTGCATTGCTGCAACATCCCTTTTCACACTGTGTCTTGTTTTAGCTAAAGAGGGAGACATGGACTCTTTGGTGAGAGTCATACATGAACATTACTTAATGGGCAGGTTGTAGCCAGTGTCAGTGGCAGCTCCATCTGGTAACCATGGCTGTGGTACAGCTTTATATATATTACAATCAATATATAAAAAATCTATATTTATGTAAAGCCTGTTACACAGTAGGGGTGGTTAATCGGTCCAATTTCCCGATTCGATTCGATTCCGATTATTGAAGTCTCAATTCGATTACAAATCGATTTTCGATTATTAACGATTATCGATTCGATTTTCAATTATTAACGATTATTGATCTTCCTTTTAACATCAGTCAGCTGCTGAATTATTTTATTTATCTTTTGAGTTACACCTCACAGCACCCTCAATATTATATAGTGTAACTAATATCAAAATTATTATTTTTTAATTTGTTTTAAATGTAGTGTTTCACTGTTAAAAGAAAGCTGCCAAGCTCAGCAGCCGGACTCATGTTAGAAGCATTGTTGGTGACGAGAACCAGGGCGTGTTTCTCTATTCCCCACTCATCTGCCATTGCTTTGAGAAACTCACACATATTTGCGCTTGTGTGGCTATCATCCATAGCTCTTGTCTGAAGTACGTAGGACATTAGCTTCCATTAACTGCTGACATAATGAACTGTAACGGTCACATATGAGACTGTAGCTCTGGATGTCCAGGCATCGCAGGTTATTGCTACCCTGTGAGCAGAGTTGAGGGACACTTGCACGGAAAGGTTTGTCTTCTTGTAAAGATTTGGAATCTATTTAAGTGTGAAAAAGCTCCGGGATGGAATAACATATCTTGGCTCCAGACTGTGGACCATGTGGCGGAAGCCAGTAAGAGGAGGACTCCAGTTTGTATTACTATTTCAAAAAAAAAATAAATAATAATATATATATATTTTTTTTAAATCGATTTTTGGAAATTTAATAATCGAATCATAATCGTCAATATTATAATCGAGATTAATCAGTAATCGATTTTTTTCACCACCCCTATTACACAGTGACGCACATAAGTTCCCAGACGTCTCAGGCAGTGAGGGAGCAGAGTTTTCTGTAGGAGAGAGTAACTCCCTCATAAATGCTACATAACACAATACAGGAAAAGGCAAAATCCCAAAAAGCACAACATGATCATTGTAACAATGTGTGCTAGTGGACTTGGATTTTGGAAAAGTATGTGTAAATATTTATTAGCCTAACTGACCTTTTTGGGCAGAATCCGGGGTTTTGGTAGCAAACTGATATTATACTGTCAAATGTAATCCTCACTGCCCAACAGACTTGGCCACCAGATGCAGCATGTTTTACCCAACAGAAGGATAAAGCAACAAAATGGTGGTGTCTTGTGATTGGCTTTCTCCTGGTGGAAATGCTTGGTGGCATTTGGCAGTGATGGGAAGAGTAGGCAGTTTGGCGTTGGGCATGTTCCGTATACAAATAAGGAGCTTTCCACCAGTTTGTTAATTTTACATCCCAGTTAACATTGTTCCTGTACATAGAAGACAGAAGTGTTACAGCTTGTTTGGCCTTACAGGAGTCGTCTGCACATTTTGGCTGACTCAGAGTGCACATTACACCCACCCCATGAGTTTTCAAGCTGTGAGATTCTTGTTATTGTTAGTGCCTCACTGCCCTTTGTGCTCATTCATAAAGATGTCTGCATTGCCCTGAGGTTTTATGTAAGATGCAGGCAATAACTTTTTCATTTTGCCAGAATAAACTGCCTCAGTAAATTGCTGAAATAAGAAAAAAATCCTTGTAAAAAAGTTAACTTTGTCACTTGTAGTGGATCTACGTACCTGCAACATCGCTTAGGCCCAGTCACGTACACGTTTCTCTGTCCATAAAACCGACCTGAATATGGTATCTCATAGTCTTTCACGCACACTGGGCATGCGCATGCCATTGAAAACAGGAAGAAGATTGTATTATGCTGGTTGCTAGCTTAGCTACAGAATGAACAAGGCAGGGAAATGTGTCCGCTCGTCACAGAATCTTCCTGGATAATCTGTCAGAAAACATTGTAAGCGGCCGTTTATGGCTCTTTTTTCAATCATTGCATTATTAATGTTTGTTTGTGTCTGTATCGATATAACACTAAACAATATTACATCCATTCCAGCACTGTACAAATGTATTCAACGTCATAACACATACTCCACATTCATATTTGCTAAAGTTGCTGCATACACTGATAAACGTGGGTGGGGGTCTTTGTTTCTGCCCATTCGGACATAAACACTGGAAACAGAGTTTCTGAATATCTCTACCCTGAAAGGAGTTTCCCAGAAGCTCCATTTTTAGTGACCTAAAACAGCATTTATGTGTGTACAAAAGGCCAAGAGGCATAGAAAAAGCTTTTTTTTAAGAAATAACTCTATGCGTGGACAGGGCCTTAAATGTGTGGCACAACTTTGTTTGACAAGTTTTAATTCTTTGGATTAGTTTGAATGCATCCTTTCCCATGAGGCCTTCTCCATTTTCCACCTGAAACTTTTTAATGCACACTGAAGTGTGTTTATACCTCAGAGAGTGTAAAACACTTCTGTGGAGCACAACAACCGCACTCTTGAAGGAGGAAAAACTGTCTGTCCAATCTTCAAGTCCTTGCAGTCCACTGACACACATCATTGTAATGTAATTGCACCAAGATCTGATGATGATTGAGGTGAGGCTCGATTTATAAGTCCATGGACGAGTCTCTTTCCACTGCTTTTGATCTCACCTAGCTATTACCTGTCAATCACGGTAATGTGCAGTGGGTATCTAGGCCCATTTTCCAGCTGCTTGCTTTGATGCCCACCAGCAAGTTGTTGTCAGTGCTCTCCTCATATACCATGCACTTCTTTAGAGGCCTAATTTCATGCTTGATGAACTTGAAGAACTGCATTATTGATTGTTGTTCTCTACTTTTTTAATAGTGATTATCATTTGTGACTCACAAGCGGCAGCGGGGCAATAGGGACCGTCCTCCCCCTCCTCTTTTCATTAAATGCCCGGCTATTTTTTTTTCATGGGTGCTTAAATTCTGATCAAAACCTTTTTAAGGAGGAAAAGAGATCTCCACTTTCTTTTTCCAGTGCCGGCCAGCCCTTTCACATCAGAGCAGTGACCCGAAAAATATATGAAAGCGTTCTCTTGGTTAATTTCCCCTTCGAGAAAAAACCTGACCTGAAAAAAGACCAGAGGTGAAAGTTGGGTCAAACAGCCACACTGAGGGTGAAAGTTTAGGTCCACGTCGCTCCATGCTGCACGTGGAAGGTATAAAAATGCAGTCTTTTCTTACATTACCCTTCTGTCACATCTTGCTCTGCAGTTGGTGGGCGGTGAGTTCGATCTGGAGACCAACTTCATCATCCAGGATGCGGAAAGCATTGGCTGCATGGTGGAGCTGCTGGAGCACTGCGACGTCACCTGTCAGGCTGAAATCTGGAGCATGTTCACCGCCATCCTCCGGAAAAGTGTTCGAAACCTACAAACGAGCACTGAGGTGGGACTCATCCAGCAGGTGCTGCTCAAAATGAACTCAGTGGATGACATGATTGCAGGTATGATAATGGTGTGAGATGCTGGTAGGGGTAGTACATGTTGATTTGTTATCATGTTAAAGGTCCCATTTTAAGGAAAGTAAGATTTAATTGTGTTTTTGGATTGTAAAGCAGATCTAGGTGCTATAGAAACACTGTGAACGTTTCAAACCAATGGCCCAAATTCAAGTATGGCTCAAACAGGTAGTGCCCTCCTAATTTTCGTCAGAGGACAACTTGTATCTTTTAACAGATCTGCAATTGATTTACTATTACAAAAAAAGCTAATTTCCATCTGCTCTTCAGGAATCCAGGTAACTTTTCCAAATGCTCCAAAGACCTTCAATAATGGGATCAAAGAAAATATATCTTAAAACTTAAAGCTTGTAAAGCTATTAATGTCCCTGTCAGTATTGTCTCTGTGAAAATAGATAAAAGCAAAATCTAAACAGTCAATGAGGGCAGAAGTGAATTCCTAAAGATATGTTTAAAATATAGAAGCAATGAAAAAGCTATGAATAAGAAAACAGTGTTTTTAATCTTACAACCATTTAATCACAGTCGCCCCCTTTTTTGTCAGTAATTGAAGCAATTCATTCACCTAATTATTTTAGGAGTATTTTAAGTCACACTGACAAAATTAATCTTGAACTTGAACGATAGTGCTTTATTTTGTAATTGATAGTAGGTAGATCTTTCCCTTACATAAATGGTACTCTTTCACATATTAGATCTAGAATATGTTATATATATTTAGTAAATCCCCCTCCAGTCATAAATGATTCTTTTTCGTCTTGTTCCAGAAGTTGAATGTTTGAAATTCACTGTGTAGAATGATCTGTGGGCAGAGTTTGCTACAAAAAGGCTGTTCCCACATTCATTGTTCACCAATGACGTGTACATTTTCTCTGGGCTCCATTAGAAACCAGATTTTAAGAGGTGAACCGACTGGCATAAACTGTGGCATCACAAATAGTTTGGAAAACAGTCCTGGTCCAATATTCTGCATACACAAGAGAGATGAGGAAACATTGCACATATGATGAGAATGGACTTGAAGTGAAGTAGGAGACATCTTGTGTTAAACTTTTGAAATTAATAATATTTGCATATTCACATAATAGGGATTTTTTTTAATGAAGGAGAAAGAGTAGATTCCATTTAATGATTTTGCCGTGGAAAATGTCATTTTTTCTCCCCTGTAAGAACCATACTGGAAACACTTGGGGGAATGTTTTTTATCTATGCCATAATATATGTGTGGAGGGAGTCTTTAATAATAAGCTACAGTTGGCCCCCCAGCTATAAGACCTCAGTTCTTTTGAAGAAAGTTTGACTCTCATGAGATTTGGTACAAGTATTAATTTATTTATGGGCTATTAATTATCCAGGGGTTAATCGCTGTGTTGTGGTCACCGTGTAGTTACTTCCTGAACAATTTGTCCAGCACCACCCTCAGGTCAGAATTTCCCCTTGACCAACGCACACGGTGCGGCATGTGATCGGTCACAGTATTGTTAGGATGTCCATATACTACTTTTTTGATACATATAGGCTTTTCTGGAAGCCCTTTCAGAGCCCCTGTAATCTGTATTCAGGTCACTGTGTGGTTGTCTGTGGAAGTCAGTGTCACTTTGGTATTTTGCACTGTGCAAATTACATCCATACCTTGTGTAACCTGTAAATTATGTTTCAGCTGATGAAATCCAAACGCATTCTCCCTGCAGTGTTGCTGCGCCTCTGAGTTGAACAATTTAGACATCACTTTGATTTACAAGTCAGTTTCCATGTAATTGTAGTAGAAGTGTTTCTGTGACAGATTTAATGGAATTTCACAGACAATGAACTCAGCGAGAACTAAAGCGAAACTGTTTTTTATTATCTCTGGAGTTGATGCATATGAATACTTTTCACCACGAGGACCTCCTGTGCAGTGTGGATGAAATGTAATATCTGTATAATGCAGCAATTTCAGGATCGTCCTCTCTCTCCTCTTGTTTATGTGTGTGTTTGGTGATGTGTGCATGATATCTTGCCTTTTAAGACTTGCTGGTGGACATGTTGGGAGTGCTGGCCAGCTACAGCATCACAGTGAAGGAACTGAAGTTGCTCTTCAGCATGCTACGAGGGGAAGGAGGCCTCTGGGTAAGCGATAGCACGGTGCGGATGTAGTGAGTTGGACTCAAGTTGTTTTTTTTTTAATGTGTGGTTTGACACTGTCACTCGAGTTGCCACCAGAGAGCCATCACACTGATATGTCTGAGGCTTGTTCTGTGATTGACTTAAAGCGGGATGAAGTAACTGACAGTGTATTGACTGCATTCTAAACCGTCAGAGAGAAAGCCTTGACTTTCTTCTTCTGACTCTTTTCATCACCTGTGCAGCCGAGGCATGCGGTCAAAATGTTGTCGGTGCTGAATCAGATGCCCCAGAGACACGGTCCAGATGCCTTCTTCAACTTTCCTGGTCGCAGTGCAGCAGTAAGCTTTCACACATTTCCACTCTGCACTCAATTTAAAAATGGCACTTAGTGTTAACTAGTTTTCTTGGACAATACATTGCCTCAAACATAATTCTGTTGAACAACATTGTTGTCATTATCTCACTGATAAGATGATGAAAAAAGTATGAAAGTATACTGTAATAGTGCGAGGATGATGAATTGATTTTATAGAATAATCAGACATTGGGAATGAAATGTGAACCGTTTGTATCCTTTTGCATAACGTCAAACGTGTTGACTAGAGTAGATGAATGACTTGTCACATTTATTTAAAATATACATTTTCACTGCAACTTTATCCAGAAGCAAACAGCTCTGGAAGCACGGCTGGATTTATTTCAGAGGTTGAACAGTTGCCATCATAACACTTTCAGCATGAGCAGGAATTATAATTCAATCAGTTGCAATTAGCAGTTTTCATTTTATAACATTTTTGATAACTTAGAACATAACGAGAGTTCTTACCTAAACAAACAATCCCATAAATCTTGCTGTTATACCTTGGGCACAAAGAAGAACCGTTGGTCATTTTTTTCATTAGTTTTGGTCTCTGATTCAAGTTTATTTCTACGCAGTTGATCTTAATTTGACTTAAACTTACTCCAGCAGAGGCGGTGCAGTGGATTTTTAATGACTGCGTGTTTGCGTTTTGTTGTCTTTTCTGCTTTTTATCACAGGCCATTGCTTTACCTCCTATTGCCAAGTGGCCTTATCAAAATGGTTTTACATTCAACACCTGGTTCAGAATGGATCCCTTGAACAACATCAATGTCGACAAGGACAAACCATATCTCTACTGGTGAGTACACAATTGAACACATTTGTGCTCCTTAGCTCTCTCACAGGTGCTTTTGGTCTACATTATGACACCAGAGAGAAGAGAATTACACTTTTCTGTTTTTCATCAATCTAATTGCTTTAGCTGAGTATTAGAAATCATTCCCTCTCCGCAGAGACCTATAAAGCTACCAGCAGCTTTATTGACAAATCAATATGCTCTCTGATACTCCGTGACCTACAGTGATTTTCCCAGCTAAGGAGATTATGACTGGAACTTGTTTTTTCAAGGTTAAACTAGTTTTACAGACATTATTTTTCCACACGCAATCGACAGTTATGTAATGTTGTTTGTGAAAGGGCTTCATTTTTTTCCCAGATAGGTACTCATGAATTATAATGGAGAAAAAAGGGAATTAGGTAAGATTATTAAGATTAAAACCCATGGAAGCGTGAACTACAGAGACTGGCGCTGGCTGTTACAGAGGTGGACTGCTGCAGTGGGAGGCACTGTGGAGGTATTAATTTAGATCTGAATATCTGCCACATAAGGCCCACATACCAGCTCCTGCAGGGGGCTTATGGGTAATTAGAGCAAAAATCAATATCTCAAAAGTGCACTGTTGTCCTGCAGCCATTTTTTTCTGTTTATGAGAGGAGCTTTTGGAGAAAATCACAGAACACAATGGACGTTTTAAAAGAGCCGTGTAAGGGAATGAGATGGAAGGGTAGAGCTGGCCGATGGGTTCACACTATTTGGTCAGAGATAACAGTTAGTTCATTGTATCATCTGCTGGCTGCCATTGCTTTACGTGGATCACCTTGGAAGAACTCGTTCTGTGTTTCTCTGATGTGTAACATCAAAAAGAAAAAAAAAAAAAAAGCCCAAAATACTGGCTAAGCGAAGTTATTGGTATTCATGTGGCAGCGATTTCTTACTGACAGAGTCACAAAAAGGCTGAGATATGCCAAGCTAATCCTGTTTGTGCACTGCTCCGAGGGCTTCATAGCTCAGTGGCCGGGCATGTAGACAACAATAAAAAAAAAAGAATTGTATCTTCAGAAGCGGACCAAGGTTTGTTGCTTTTCATCTGATGTGCAATCACAAGCAGGTTTGTCCAGGGGAGCGTCTTGGCCGGCTCAGTGGTAGCGAGGTGTGGGGGCTCTATATCTCTCTGTCCCTGCATGCGCCCTGCAATATAAAAGCCCAGGTTCTCTTTATCTGCCCTGACAAAGAGGTCTGTTTGTTTTAGATGATCCCAGTAGGTGGTGGTGATGTGGGGCTTTGAAGGTGGTGCACTGTTATAGACGTAAAGACTGTGGGAGTGTAGTGAGTATATGTCAGCAGAGAAAAAGATGTTGAGTCCAAGGAGGGAGAGAAGAGAGAACTAGCGTGGTATTTGCAGGATTGTGTGTGTGTGTGTGTGTGGGTGGGTGTGTGTGTGTGTGTGTGTGTGCGCGCAGGGTGTGGGCTGGACAAAGTCTGCTGATATTGTATACAGGCGGCATTTCCTCAGTGCTGACATTATATATCTTTTATCTGTGGAGTCAAGAAGATCAGAGTGGAGGGATCAGACCCTGGGAGCATCACTAAAGTGTGCTCGTCTAATAAGAGTCTTTGTAGTTGTTTCCATGCCTGCATGGAATTTTGCAGTCAGTATGGTCTCTCCTAAGGTTTGTTCCGGTTCTGTCTGGTTAAATATAATATAATTCTCATAAGATTTTTTTAGAATTAGCTCTGCAGATTGCTTTGTGTCTTCATAGCGGCAGGCATTCAAAAGTATGATGATCCCAATCTTATTATACAGAAGAAAGCCACTGTTTCACTTCAGTTATTGGATTGTATGCCATGCATATCATTGTTAAAGCCTCTGGAGGTTTTACCTGAAATGGCAAAAATGCATATATGATATCAAAGTTTGTTTACTCCTCAAGCCCCACAAAAGTCTGAGTGAAAATAAGCATTCTAGGCTACAGAATGATAATGTGCTATTAAGTCTGTTGCGCAGAACGTGAAGCTTCACTTATCTTATGGCTTGCGACACTCCAACACTTATTATTGATCAGGTGTTCACCAGTGCTGGCTGAATAAACAGTACAGTATTTAGTTAGCCAGTTAATTGCAATAGTCTACATAGAGACAGGTTGGCTCAACTGCAGCTTGACAGATCAGGGGGGAGCAGAGAGGTTTCGTTTGGGTGGGCCAACCTGCCTGGATTTTTTGATCGATGATGAAGCTGAAGCTGATGTTTTAAGGGTAAAAGGTTATGTAACGCTGCTTTAAAATCCTAAAAAATGCTGACAGCGATCTGTTTCTCAGTTCATGATGTATACTGTGTATCTTTCTGCTTACAGCTTTCGTACCAGCAAGGGCATCGGCTACTCGGCACATTTTGTTGGTAACTGCTTGATCGTGACATCACTCAAGTCTAAAGGAAAAGGTTTCCAGCATTGTGTGAAGTATGATTTTCAGCCCAGGAAGGTAAGAGCAGCTTTCAACTGTGTTTTTCTGCTTTTGAAAGGCATGTGATTATTTTAGTATATGAAATTAATTACTGCACACTGAAGACTGGAGACTGTTTTAAATATAAATGAACGTCATCTAAACATGGATTGCATTACACCAAATAAACCAATTTTCACATAATTGTGGCCTGAGCTGAGTGGAATTAGGTTTATTTTTCATTCAAAACAAACAGAAATTACACTTCTCTTTAAAAACGCCCTGCAGTTTTTGGCAACACTTAACCGTAACTCCCTCCCCACCACCTGTTCTGTTATTGGCATTACAAAGTTGTATGTCTACTCATAGTCCTGGAGTGTTTAAGACTCCCGGAGGAGTCTTGCAGGTGTAATTGGATGGAAATGTAGATGAGAAAATTAAACTTAATTTAGCGTGGAATGTCAGTGTAGCGTAGCTGTCCCTGCAGAGAAGGAAAACAGGCTCAAAGCATGTGTCAAACAATTAGATGCTTCACGCAACACCTGAGAACAACTATTCATCCTGTTCCTACTGCCACAGCGTGGCTATCGTTTTGGAGAAGCTCTTAGGAGATAAAACATGTTGAATGAAGTTTTTAATTGATTCTAGGTTCAGACATCTGCAGATAAGTGGCATTCTAAATTATCTGCAGGCTGCCTCCACTCCTCCCCTCAGCAATGAATCCTCTTTAAAGTGTCCTTACCTTTGTGCGAAGACGGCTGTAATTCCATTAGACTGCTCACAGTGCCCTTCATGGGTCAAACTAATAAACAAGTGGGTGCACAGTCACATAAGAGATGGACAACTTGTTGCCTACTGCTGTGAGTTGTTGTGCCCAGCTTGCCCTATCTGTTATATTCATTTCATGAGTTAACACAGCTACTAGGAAAGTATAGCCTGAGGGCTAGCTGTAGCAGCAGTCCGTCTGTCATCATCTAAAATACATGAAATGTTAGAATATTTGTTGAGCATTCGTTTTTATTTTGTCTTCTTAGCAGAAAAAAATCTGCTAAGCCTGCCTGCGTGGTGCTAATGTTATAATAATAGAGGTTATTTACCCTTGTTAACAGATGTTCTGCTTGGTTGGGAGGCAGTGGCACTCGTGCAAAGAGTCAAATGCATCGGATTCCTGGAATTTAATCACATGTTGCATAGAAAGATCTGTTTCAACCCTGACTTGGAATGATGATTTTACAGACATTGCAACATACACTGTTCTCATCTTTCTCAGTGAAATGAAACCACACTTTGGAGCTTTTATTCATCGCCGCCATGTCTTCTTCTTGTCACAAGTTTCCAGGAGTGTCAGTACACGAGTTTAAACTTAAAGAGAACAACAACAACAACAACAGGTTTACAACAATTACAACAATGCTTCACAACATCACCAACAATAATAGAAATAGACCAAAATGCAACTGAAGAAAACCTGATATCACAGGGAACTGTGGGTATGGGAAGTCCACGTAGGTGCCCTGTATCTCTGCCCTCATAGTAATAACTCATATTCACCACAGAGAGCGTGTGATACATCACTTAGGATGGCCTGTCCTTCTTCTTCCACGCGTGTCCCACAAAGCAGCGTCACACTGTTGCTGTTGTTGACCTGCAATCTTGCCAGACATACTAAAAATCTTACTGAGTTTGTTCTTAACTACAAACAGTGAAAAATACCTGACAACAAGGCAGGAAGTTAAAATAAAATCTACAAATGAATGATAAAGCAGATCAAGTATATGAATGTCCACTCAAAACTGTTCACATGAAATCTTACATATTACATAATAATGTTAATGCTTTTCTATAGGTTACACTTGTGTCACTCTTGTGCTCTTATACGTCAGTGTTTCACACAGAATCCTGAAGTTTGAAATCATAGCTAAACTGGTCCTGCCATTTTCAACTTTTCAATTCAAAGAGCCGCAAAAAAAGATCTGAGTAAGCGAACATTTTGGAGAGATGTTCAATGTTAAATCAAAGGAACTTACATCAGTGTTACAACTGCTGCATCAGCAAAACAGAATATGAGATAACCCCTCGGATAAAAAACTGGAAAAGTTAAGAAATAAAAATGCAGCAAGTGTTCTGATATGAATAAATAATATATAGTATGTACAGGATCTGCTTTAGGAAGTGCAACCAAAGCAGTTTAAGTTTAAAACTTTTTGTTTTTATTTCACTATAAACAGTGCTTAAGATATGTTTCACTTTATCGACGTAGAAAACTTCAGTAAATATGGCCACAGTTTTTAAAAAATATGCTAAAGCATTCCATTCACGTTTCCTTGTCTTTACTATACAGTTGTTAAGTAATCAATATCTCTTTTTCATGTGTTCTTTAATGTGATTTTTGTATTTGTTAGACATTACATCTTTCTAAAGTCACCTCCCCAGCTGAGGACTTGATTTGACTCGACTGGCTGTTGTGCCTGAATAATTACAACCGGTATCTGACGTGGCTTTGTTCCTACTGCAAAATGAGTTGTCTTGCCTCCTTTTAGCCTTTTCTCTGATCTATTATTCACAATGTTCCACTGCAGATTTCCGAAACATTAGGTGGGAAACCTCACGGCCGTGGATTTCTACTGTAGTAACTTTGAGGTTTATTTGAATTTCCTGGCTTTAAAAGAAACAAATTGGAGAGCTTAGTATTTTGGAGATGTTGCTCACTAAACCAAGCTTGTGTTAAGTGTTAATATGTACAACAAAAGACAGATAATGACTGAGTATCTTTTCTGTCTGACCCCCTTCTCCCCTCTCAGTGGTACATGATCAGTATAGTTCACATATACAGCCGCTGGAGGAACAGCGAAATCAGATGCTACGTCAACGGACAGCTTGTTTCTTATGGAGACATGGCATGGCACGTCAACACAAATGATGTAAGCACTTTTCTCTTTCCTCCTCCTCACTGCTGTCATCTTTTTTTCCGCCCTCATTTTGATGTTTATTGGCACAGGAGTGACTGAGGCTGCCACATCGACATTTCACATGGCTGGAAAATGTGAGAGGGGGGAAAAAAAAAAAAAGCATCTTCAAGAGTGTTCATTGAGCAAAAAATGAGTTTTACCGCATCGACATGGATTTCTCTCAGAAATATGACTGACATTTCAGTCTTAATTTGAGCGTCCATTTGTCACAGAGCTGTGCTGCGCGAGGGTAGAAGATGGAGCATCAAACATTGAGAAAACAGATTTATGTATAGAGGAAATATTCATGTATGTATAGGGTGCCAAAATGACAAAATCTCCCTATCTACTGTATTTATGTGTGAGCAGAGATTGTGAACACCCTCAGACTGAAGCATTCTTGTTTAAAATGTATGACACCATTGCGGGTGGTGGTGTAATAGCGTAGTATTTGCATGTTTGAATGACTGTAATCCAAAATGAAGCTTGTAGTCGCGCACAGCTCTTAAGGACAGATTTAAAAAGCAATTTCCACTAGTACTGATGAGACACATTTCCAAAGGTGTGCTTCATTCTATACCTGTGTATTCAAGGGAAGATTGCGCAAGTGACAGGTTTAGATTTAAGGGCGGTTCATGAAATATTCCAGCGCATTAGATAAAGCTGCCTTCAATTATGATGGATGGTTTTTGTAGAGGGATATTCCCATGTCTGAAGAGAAAGTAGAGCCCATAAGGTAGCATTATTCTGATGAGGAGGACTATTTTCCGTGATGGAAGCAGACATCATCATAATCCTAATCAAACCTAGGACACACCGAGAGAATAGTTTAGATTAGATTAGCCTATTTCAAACAAGGGAAGGACATCACACCATCACACAGTGGTACCAGAGGAAGCTGTATTCTACATCCTTGAAGCTTAACATTTCCCCGGATCAGGATTATTTAAACAACAGCAGCTGCTGTCATCTCATATGTCACGGAGAGTAAGGTCATGCAACTGGAAACGGAAAAAATATTCGAAGCTGTGACAGATAGCGTGGTGCTACATGCGATCAGTTTCTGGTGACATGAATGATTTGAAAAAAGGTTAAAGGAAAAGTTCACCCAAAAATGAAAACTCAGTCAGGATTTACTCACCTCCATGCGGACGGAAAGTCAGGTGAGGATTCAAAGTCAACAAATCATTTCTGGAGCTTCACAACAAAACAGCACTGCAGCATTCTTCTAAACAACTTAATTGGATGGGACTTGTTTTGAAAAACAGCAAAGGAAAAAAACACAAGATGGCTCCAAACAACTAATCAGGCGTGATCCACATCTAAATGACTGAATTTTCATTTTTGGATGATTTGTTCTTTTAAAGTTGTAGTTAGACATTGACGTAGATTAGAAACATACATCATTGTTATTGTTGATTTTCAAACATGTTCCCACAAAGTGATATCTTGTCCTCAGCCGACTTACTTACAAAACATAGATGATCACGGTCCTTCTGCTCTTGCCAACTTAGATATAGGAATGAAGAAAGTATGTTGTTTTTAGCGTAGTTAGCACAGTAACATGTGGTAAGACTTACTTTGTTTGGAAAAGAATTTACCTTCTATCTGTATTTAGTTGGTTAAAAAAAGGTATCACAACACAAACAATGAGATTGAATGGGCTTTTCTCATAAGGTTAAATGTGTAAGACGAGCTTGTTCCAGATTTTGAATCATCTACTGCTATGTGTATGGACATCGATATTGTCTGTATCTTCACTCGTTATGTAATTCGCTGCGGCTGGTGTAAGTTATCCTTCAATTTTATCTCGAATGCAATCACAGTACATATTCTCTCCATCCCAGAGGTTATATTGAGGTTTCCTATCTTTGTAAATCAGAGCCATTGTTTAGGGAGTTGTCAAGGTTGAGACAATAACAACACAGATGGGGATGTTTTTCTCGATAGTTAAGCAGTTTCTTGGTAAAAAAAATAAAGAATATAACCCATTCGTGCAATTAACATTTTTCCAACCCGGCTGTTTGTGAATTTGAATATACTATTGGATAAATTGATGGAGGTTTGTTTTCTGGGTCCCTCTTCCAGAGTTACGATAAGTGCTTCCTCGGCTCCTCTGAGACAGCAGACGCCAACAGAGTCTTCTGCGGTCAGCTGGGAGCCGTCTACGTGTTCAGCGAAGCCCTCAATCCCGCACAGATATTTGCAATTCATCAGCTCGGACCAGGCTATAAGGTATGTGCTTGAGGGTAACTAAATTAGATTACATGTAAGCAGTCTGCATCTCCTATCAATCTGTGAAATCAATGCCCCCTGCTGCCCTGCCGCAGCTCCTTTGCCGTCCTGGGAGCAATGCTTTTTGCCCCAGATAAACGGCTGCATAAATTACCTACTTCTTGGAAATAGTGGCACAATGCAGCAAGGGAAGCAGCGGGCGCTCCGAGGGGATAGAGTCTTGAGCCGACTTATATCAGCTGCAGCAGGTGTAGCACTCCCAAGCTCTATGACAAAGACCAAAAGATTGTGTGTATAGAAAGATGCTGACCTGCCCAGGAGGGGATTCAGCTGTGAATGTTAATCATAAGGTGACAAAACATTTGGTTTGCACATTTTATTTATTTAGATTTGACTTTATTTATGTATTTACTCTGTGTCCCAAAATATTCCATACATCTTGAATGAGATGCAGGGAGTGTCTCACTTTATTCTCAGATTCAGAGACATCTTTCTCTCCCTCTCGCTGTCTCACTTGGGCTCCTGATGCTCACAAAGTGTGGCTGTTTGCTTCACAGTTTCGAGCCCTGCACTGTGTCACAAATGGAGGAATGACACGCGCTGCCAAATCAGCTTTGAACACAGGATGTGTCTCAGACTATTTACAGTATCTCTGTCCATTTAGCAGCAGCTCTGTTTGCTCTCCAGCTGCTTTGAAGACAAAATTAAGTTTTTTGTTTAAGGCAGGAAGGAACGGTATTCTGTTGGAGATTGTGAGATGGATGTATGTGATTTCAATCAGGTCTCTGAATGGCTGGAGATTCCCACGAGAACCCGTCGTTTGCTCTTTTCACTAATGGATGGTGACTCACAGTTTACCTCTGTAATTGTGGTTCTAGACCTTTGATTAGAGAGGTAACACGCAGCAGAGCGATCTTCCAGATTTCTCAAAATAATGAACAGCATGTCCCGGGGAGACAATTACCTGCATTTGATGAAGCTGTGAATGGTGTTGTTAATGGTGAGTATGATGGAGGCAGCCAGGTGAGTTGAGGAGGAAGGTCAGAGAGTTGTCAGGCCCACTGATTGGTTGCTGCATTGGGAGTGCTGTCCAGGGGAAAAGAGGCCTGTCTGTTTTAATTGAAAACTGGCAGGAAGAGTGCGAGTGCAGCAGATCACAGCGCACATCTGCTACAGTATGTACATCGGCCTCTCATTATATCTGCTTCAGCTCAGCTCCACAGCCTGGGAAAAGACATCTGAGCTGATGTATGATTTATTTTCTGATCCATGGTCCCCTCATCCATGTTTGATATGTGACACGCTTCCCCTTGCTCTCACAGTGTACTGAATGTAACTGTAACTTCTGCGGTTAGTTGAAATGCAGAGATTATTGCCGCCTAGGGTAACTATTTCTACATTATGATTTATGGCCGTAAATCTGACAGACCTGTTAGAAGAATCTGCTCCCTGGGCTCTTTTCATATTGCTGTATGCGAAATTGCACTCACACTCTGGATTTATTTCATTTAGACTCCCAAACAACTCTTGCTGTATATTGCTGTTTCTACGACTGACTCGAAACATTCCCTGCCTTTTGGAGATAACATCGAGGGGCACTGTTGTATGTACAGATGCTGAGACTGATATACTGGACTGTCATTCATCACTGTTGTTTAAACGGATCTTATAACCTTTGGTGATAGTCTTGGAAATTGTGGGCTAAAAGATTCATATGAGGGGACGGCCTCAGAATTGTGTGAGATGTATCCCAGGATGATACAAAATGGATATAAACTAGGTGGTGTCACAATCGATTGAAATATCTTTCAATTTCAATCATGAAAATCGAAAGCATCATTGGCAGTTCTCCCAGTATTTTTCTCTCGAAGTCCAAAGAAAAAAAAAGAAAAACTTTGAAGGTAAGACAGCAAATTCTCATGGTGATTTTCTTTTTCAGAGTTCCTTTATTGATTTGTTTGGGAAGAGGGTTTCCTCTGGACACTTTGTAAAACCAAACTTTGTAACAAACTGAACTTCTATCTTCTCTTGTTGATTGTTAAATCCCTGAAGGGAGACACTGTAACTTTGTTGAACTCTGGGATCTTTGTTTTTGGTGAATATTATTTGAACTTGCTTAACCGTAACGTGCAAAAAAGTCGCCAGGATAAAGTCGAGCTATTGTGGTAAAATAAACCCTTCAAAGTTTAAAGAAGAATTTTGAAATGTAAATGAGTTGTAAGGGCACAAAACCAACGATCTGTTGATCTGTCAGTGCTTAAAAAGAATGGTATAATTAGAAATCGAAAATCGGATTTGTTAGTTTAAAATCGAAAAAAATCGAATCGAAACAGATATTTGCAGAATGGTGACCTCAAAAGACCCTCCTTGTGTGTTTATTCTAAATAGCTATTTATCTCCCTCCAGCTCCGGGAAATAGCCTGCTCTGGAGTCATGAAGTAACATCCTTCACAGCAATATCCAGCGACAGCTTCACTGAACACAAAGTATTAGTCACTGAGTTGAGTAGTCAGAACAATTAAGCCATGACTTTACCTCTTTTCACTTGGAGTTATTTCTGTCTTTGCCCTCTATCATCACCACCATATGTGTTCTACATGAGGCAGATTAGCCCATTGAATGTGTGCCAACACTGCTCTGCAGTATGCACCACAGACTGCTGTAGAAGAGACTGAGGAGCTGCACCGTCCTGGACCTCCCTTGTCAGGGAAGACAAATGGTATCTCTGTGCAGAGCCGGCCATGCAGTCAAACAATATCTGAACATTACATGACAAGCTCACTGATGTCAGGCAATTCTGAGATACTATACAGGCCAACAAACTGCAAATAGTAGGAAACCAGTCTCCTTTTAAACGCCTTTAGGCTGTCAGTGGAGCAACAACTTAGTCTCATTCACAACTGGAGAGTATATAATACTGCCAAGGCTCCACTATAGAACATTTTAAATAATGTTTGATGCTTTAATCTGCATCAAAATACTAGTTTAGCTCAGAATTCCATGGATGCATGTTTTTTTTTCCTAAACTAAGTGAGAATTCCTGGATATTTTCCTTGGATCTGGATTTTCAACTGAAGCAAATTTTCTTGCCAATTGGCCTATATTTCCACACAATTCAAATGTTAAATCTGGACAATATGGACTTAAAGCAACATTATGTAACTTTTTGCCTTGAAATAACAGCTTGTCATCTTGATGGTGTCCGGTAATAGAGTGAAGGGTGTTTCTGTCTCAGCTACTCCATCCCCCTTATCACTTGTTTCTGCACAATATAACATCCGTGGGAGGGCAGGATCACAGCGAAACCTACAAGTTTACCTCAAGATACACACTTTCAACACATTACATTGTTATGACGTCATATGTTTTGTTTGTAGTTAGCACCTACATTACATCTGACAAACTGTGACAGACCTGTGATGTGTATTTAAGACAGTCAAGACAGTATGATGATGAGATTTTTGATGAATAATCATCAGTGTATATAATGATGAATGGTTCACATAACTTTACTGTAATGCAGCCTTTAAAACCAGGAAGACACTAATGTCATATCAGGATATAACGATATCCAAAATCTAGATCTTAGACAATGAAGTTAAATGTTGAGCTAAAATATCCTGCCTCCGTAATATAAACAGTACGTATCTTTGTCATAAGTGTCTGGTAACCACATTTGAGGGAACATTACAAAAATGTGTGTGTATATCTGCCGATACATTGATATTTGAATTTTTGTCTCCCTAATTTAAGAATAGACATCAGCCCACAAGATCTGCTGGGTTCTTCGAGCATTATCAATCCTTTGCATTGTTGTCTTTGTTTCAGTCTGTAGTTATAATAAGACTGCAGGTCCTGTAGCATTGGAGTGTCCCCAGCTTGTCAAACGCCTGCCTGTTTGTTGCAGTGAGTTGTGGGGATGCCCGGGGTCAATGACAGCCATTTGCACCAGGAGAGGACGAAGGCAACTGTGCTGTAATTCTTAGATATGACTGGCTGGCCTGTGGAATGATACTGTCATGCTACAGGGTTTGTTACTGTAGCCACAACCCATGAGATCATTATTTTCACACTGCGGCGGGGCTCATGCTAAAGTGGAGGGCACTGGAGCTTGTTATTTCTTGTCACTTGGGTTTCGTGAGTAGAAACTTTTGAAGGATGTTAGAGACTACATGATGAGATGCATGCTGGCTGCAGTGTGGACTTGATCATAGAGGATGAACAGATAGCTCTTATGCCTTTTTTATCATCTGACTGGAAGGAGATATGCCATTAAATGTGGCTCAGCCCTCTCCGTTTCTGGAACTTGCCTGCTTGTTGGAGTAATACTGCCAGGAAACAGACATATACATGGATTTTGACCAATGACGTTAACAGGATTAACTTGCCCAAAGTAAAATCTGAAACCCAGAGGATGAAGTTGACTCAAAGCCGAATCAAACATACTTTTGTTCAGTATTTGTAGCAGGTATATAAAATAAAGAATAGTGTTGTATGTTTCCGGTGAAGGTTGATGCCAACTTTAAATGCTGCACTTTAGAGGCTCTCAGATTAGAATGCACAATTATTGTACAATCGGCAACATGAGTCAGCTCACCTTTTCATCCATTTACTCCCTTACTGCAACCCAGATTTAGATGCCTTTTAGGCAGGTGCATGAACGCTCTTTGCTCGTGTTGCATAACATACTGTATTTATCTACGGTCCCTCTGGGACCAGATGGTTGTTTCCTCTCTGGTACTTCAGCTCTTTTTGTCTCGCTTTATCTTATCACCATCAGCATGCTGCCCATGAGTCAGAGAGGGAAGGAAAAACACTTTTCTCAGTCATTAATAATTCAAGCCTCTTGATTAGAGGGCTTGATTTCCTCACGCAGCACGTTCCATTCACACTGCATTGATGGATTAATTCAGCTCATCTGTCATCGGCTAATTGATTGAGTAAATTAAGACTAGCCTGTTATTGATCAGCTATTTGTTATGTTACAGCCACAATGAATATGTTACTGAGCCACTGACTGATGGAGGCTCCACTTCTTTTTACTCAGACATCAAATGGCTTCATGTTGGGTTTCCCCTTACATTATAAAGCTTAGGCACAGTACCCAAGAAGTTATGGGCATAACAAAAATGAATGCAGTGGGCATTAAAACTAACTGGATGACTGTTGTTGGTCCCCAGTGGTCATCTTTATCTGCTTTTGTCTCTAAGGTTTTTGAGTGTCGTTTATTTATTATCTGCTCAATTTTTTTCCAACTTTTTGTACGCAGATACAAAAAATATACAGGATTGCATCAAAAACATAACCTTTTTTGTTAGGGGAGGACCTCCGTAACTCCTTGTCCAAGATGTGCACTTTTACTCTTCCACAAACTTAAGGAACACCCTCACATGAGTTGGGCTGCAAAAAACTATTATTTTCTTGATTAATATGTTAGTTGTTTGGTCAGAAAATGAAAAAAACAAATGTTGATCAGCGTTTCCAAAAGCCCAGGATGACATCCTCTGATCTCTTGTTTTGTCCACAACCCAGTGATATTCAGTTTACTGTTACAAAGCCGGATACAAAAAAACAGAAAAAATTCACACGTAAAAAGCTGGGATCAGACAATTTTTTTCTTCAACTTTCTTTTCAAACTAATGATTTGATAATCCAAAAAGCTTTCAGTCAGTTTGAAAGCTGATGACTAATTTATTAATAGATTAATCGTTGCAGCTCTAGATATGACACATTAAAAACCCTAACCCATACTTAAACATGGGATTCATTTATGCATTCAGTCACCAGTGCAATTATTCACGAGAATTAAAAAGGTTGCGGTACTGCCGATGTATCTGAGCTGGGTGTGATTTAGTTCTCGTACTTTTCTCTCTGATATGAGGGCGGAGGCATAAAATGAATAAATACATGTGATAAATACACTGAGTCTATATCGTGATCTCAATGAGTATTTGCGCAATATTTCGACTTAGATTTTGATTACTTTGGATGTGAAGTGACACAGTAACTTGAGGCTTAATTGCACACTGCCAGCTTTAATTTGGAAGTGTTTTCAGCTGCACTGGATAAACTCTTCTCCCATTTGCTCTGGTTTCGTGAGTGCAAAGTGTATTTGAGCAGAAAAAATACCTCCTCCATAAAGTAACATATGCATTGATTAAAAATATCTTAATGTTTGCAGTCGCGGCACACGCTCTCTTTGTAGTCTTTTTCCATTGCAGTGTATTTTCATGAGTAGTGACTGTGCTCAGCTAGAGTAAATGGCTTGGTTAAATTAATACAGGTAAACAATCATCTGGGCTATCAAAGCAACTCTGATCCCTCTCATCAGCCCTTGATCCTCCTTATCATTGTTCTCCGCAGTAGAACTAGAAGATTGTCATCAAACAATGTTCCCACTGAGATCAAAAGGCTTCAGTGCAAACATTTAAAGTGAAACAAATGAAGCCAACTGAGAAAAGGTATGCAACAGTGATACACAGAACATAATATGTCATGTATCCCCCAAGAGCCACATTTCCGACCTCTCATGGCCGATCTAACACCAAACTGCAGCTTTATTTAACCACTGACTAGGTTTACATTCACACTAGTTTTCCCACAATTATTCCGAAGAGGGCAATATTCAGAATTTGATATAGGTCATGTAAACAGGACGCTTTGTTTAATTAAGACATGTGGGATATCCAATGTTATTCTGGGTTATTTTAGGAGCATTTCTTTTTGGATGTACATACAGCGCGTTCAGAATGTGCATCTCAATTAGGGGGGTTATACCACAACAATCTCAACTTGGTGAGATGCATATACAGAAGAAAAGCCCACATTTGTGGTCCGAAGCAGAAACACATCTACTTTTAACATAATGAAAGACTTGGATATCCAATGATTTTAGGAAATACACAAATATCAGAATGCCTACCTTTTCAAGATTGTGTTGAACAAGTGACGGAGGAGGAGTGTGTTGCATGTGAACTGGGATATTGGTGAAATGTTCATTTTCATTAGCCATGTAAACAGCTTAGCAGGAAAAAAAATTCAGAATATTTTGCACATATAATGTCAATGTAGTCAGTATAGCATTACTAAAAATAGAATATATGGTCTATTGTGTTGTTGATTGCAGAATAACAGAATGATCGAGATGAAAAGCTCCTCTCAGCTTTTCACGAATATATAAAATGCATGTTGGTATACTGTGGTGCACCCGACCAGACTGACCATTAGGATTTCGAGCTTCCTGACACACAAAAGCATCTTTCCACTTTTTTATTCTTGAATGGATATTTTTTTAATCATGTGATAATTAAAAGATAACACCCAAAAGACACTGATTAAAAATAAAATCACCACCCTGCCAACAAAAACAAACAGTAATTTAAAAAAAAAAAATTATTTTCTTTTCTCTTTCTTCCTTCCCTTTAGTTATTCCTTTTCCATTACTTCCCCTAAAATCTACTGTTTTGCCTTTTGGCTGTTTCTGTTGTTTCCAAACCACGTCCTCTTATTTCTCCCCAACACACACACACACACACGCACACACACACACACACACACACGCACACACACGCACTCACACCTACACACACAAAAAACCCTACTCACAGACTGACCTACAATTGCTCGTACACAGCGCCAGTATGCCAGTTTTTACGCTTTGCTGTTGCCATTGTCTGTACTCAGTGTACGATTTCCCTCGACATGCTCTGTCTTGTCTTTTCTTAGCTAATTAAAACAAGGCAAATACACAAACAATACAGAATGAAAGAGGCAGTTTTTAATCAATATAAAAAAATGCATTTTCAAAATGTGTATATACTGTGATCTACTCACCACCCTGACCTCTGGAAATGTGGACTTACTTATACAAAACAGCATCATTTTCATTCTTGAGAGGATATTTTTTAATTAAGTTAGAATTAGATCTATCCATCTATCACTCTGTCCTATGTCCTTCTTCTGCCTCATTTGTCTCTATCTCATTCTCTTTCTTTACAGAGCACATTTAAGTTCAAGTCAGAGAGTGATATCCACTTGGCGGAGCATCACAAGCAGGTGTTGTATGACAACAAGTTAGCCAGCTCCATCGCCTTCACTTACAACGCCAAGGCCACTGACGCCCAGCTCTGCCTGGAGTCCTCGCCTAAAGAAAATGCCTCCATCTTTGTGCACTCACCGCACGCCCTTATGCTACAGGTCAGCTGCCTCACTCAAAGCCAACTCCAACAGTCTGAACACTGTCCCAGATATTGATTCATTAATTTATGCTGGACTCATTTGAAAATGTTGTTACAAAATGATTTATATTCCCTCTCACAGGATGTAAAAGCCACAGTGACTCACTCCATCCACAGTGCCATCCACTCCATCGGTGGAATCCAGGTGCTCTTCCCGCTTTTTGCTCAGATGGACTACCATCAGCTGAATGACAGCCAGGTGGAACCTACTGTATGGTAAGACTTTTATTAGTTTTATTAGAATATGAGGGTCCCCATTATGTCAGTTAGTCCTACTAGGGTTCAAGGCAGAAATCGCATGTTTTGACATATATACATATAAATTATATACACTTAAACAACACACAACATCACTTACTTGTTCTTAAAAGCATCTCTGGTGTTTGTTATACATGATTTGGTGAAGAGTTCCATTCTGTATTTGCTTTGTAAATTACAGCAGATTTGAAGAGATTTGACTCGCCTGTATGATCAGATAGTTATATTTGTGTCTGTTGTCAACATCTTGGTCAGAAAAACACAGTGGTTTCTTATCGCTTAAGTCTGCCTTTTAATCTGGTTTTCTGCAGGAAGCCGTGAGATTTGAGTGCATTTGAGAAACACTTGATTTGGCAGCTTTATTATCAGCTAGTAGGAGATTATTATTTTTATTTTATTATTTTTTAAGATGATTCATAGCAGAGGATGACCAAATGTAGTAAAAGTTAAATATAACTTTTTGCTAATCTGAGTTGACGTTTCAGAAATTAAACACATGAAACTGTTTGAGACAAGAGCTCAGTTTACAGTTACTGTGGATATTGTGAGGCTGTGTTTTGACTGATGGAGTAAAAAAATTTAAATATAATATTAATGACTTAATGACTGGATACCTAATTAATCTTCCCTAATTATGGTGTGGTAGACTTGTTATTATCTCTATGTTGGTGGTGTTGTGTTTACAGGCAGTGGGAAATCAGCCAAAAAAGATGCTCCGCAGCAGCAGCTTTGTTGAACCTTTCACCAAACAGAGTTGACATCTAGGTGATAAAATCTTTATATCCAGAATTAGAGCAGGAGTCTGTTCAAAGCAGTGTGGGGTTGTGAGTGAGTTTTTTCTGCATATAGAGATTAGGTTAAGTCTTGGAAGTTTGGAAATGCTTCTATTGTAATGTTTTTAATGTTAAATGCAATATGCATGAATTTGAATGTACTTCCTTAAAAAAAAAAATCCTACATAATCTGGTGTTTCATCCACAGAATAACTCGTATAACCATAATACTTTGAATATCGGAAATGAAATCATCCCATTGTCATGTTTGTTTATTTCTCAGCATTAAATAAGTACGATCAAAAACTACAATCAATGTTAATTTGAACTGCCAGTAAAATAAACATAGTAGCCATACATCAGTCAACATGTATACTGATACCAATATACACTATATTGCCAAAAGTATCAACTCACCCATCCAATAATTGAACTAAGGTGTTCCAATCACTTCCATGGCCATAGGTGTATAACAGCAAGCACCTAGGCGTGCAGACTGTTTCTACAAACATTTGTGAAAGAATGGGTCGCTCTCAGGAGCTCAGTGAATTCCAGTGTGGTACTGTGATAGGATGCCACCTGTGCAACAAGCCCAGTTGTGAAATTTCCTCGCTCCTAAATATTCCACAGTCAACTGTCAGTGGTATTATAACAAAGTGGAAGCAATTGGGAACGACAGCAACTCAGCCACGAAGTGGTAGGCCATGCAAAATGATGGAGCGGGGTCAGTGGATGCTGAGGCGAATAGTGCGCAGAGGTCACCAACTTTCTGCAGAGTCAATCGCTACAGACCTCCAAACTTCATGTGGCCTTCAGATTAGCTCAGTAACAGAGTGTAGAGAGCTTCATGGAATGGGTTTCCATGGCCGAGCAGCTGCATCCAAGCCATACATCAGCAAGTGCAAAGCAAAGCGTCTGATGCAGTGGTGTAAAGCACGCCGCCACTGGACTCTAGAGCAGTGGAGACACGTTCTCTGGATTGATGACATTGAGCGCTTCTCCATCTGGCAATCTGATTGACGAGTCTGGGTTTGGCAGTTGCCGGGAGAATGGTACTTGTTTGACTACACTGTGCCAAGTGTAGAGTTGATTGAGGGGGGGATTATGGTGTGGGGTTGTTTTTCAGGAGCTGGGCTTGGCCCCTTAGTTCCAGTGAAAGGAACTCTGAATGCTTCAGCATACCAAGAGATGTTGGACAATTCCATGCTCCCAACTTTATGGGAACAGTTTGGGGATGGCCCCTTCCTGTTCCAACATGACAGCAAGGTCCATAAAGACATGGATGAGAGAGTTTGGTGTGGATGAACTTGACTGGCCTGCACAGAGTCCTGACCTCAACCCGATAGAACACCTTTGGGATGAATTAGAGCGGATTATTCCCATAAACACCTTGTGGAAAGCCTTCCCAGAGGAGTTGAAGCTGTTATAGCTGCAAAGGGTTGACCGACGTCATATTAAACCCTATGTATTAAGAGCGGGATGTCACTTAAATTCATATGCGAGTCAAGGCAGGTGAGCGAATACTTTTGGCAATATAGTGTATATGTAAAATACACTGCCTGCTTGTAGTGCCAGCTGTGGTCTTGCTGTAGTGCAGTTATTATCTCCACTCTCTGGTTCAGACTCTCTCATCCTGTGGTGGTCAGTCCACAGCTTCCCCGCTGTGCCCTGGATGGAGTCTGAGCTCTGCTCTAATCCTGTGTTAGTTCAACGACAGCAGTACGACCAGATAGTCGCAGGAGTGGCCACACAGCAGCACAAACCCCAGATGCCCAAAGCTTTCTGCCTCTGTAGTTTCCTCTCATCTCTTCCCTCTTTCTCTCTCGCAAGCATGTCGCAGGTCCTTCCCTCTCAGTGTGTCTCTCTCTTCAACGCTTGCTTTGTCCTTGCCTTGGCTTTTAGGCTGAGTCCTTTTAAAGCCCGCTGAGCTGAAGAGTTCAAAGCTTCTGCAACAATTAACTCTCTGTAATGCCTGTGGAGCTGCTGTAGCTGCTCAACAGGACCCACAAAAAGTGGTTTTAAAAAAATCCTTCAAACAAACATATTTCTCTTTTCCCTGTGAATTCCTAACAGCAGTGGTATAGGATCACTGACTTCTGCTCCATCATATTGTGAGGAAGCTATGCTCGTAGTAAAGGATCTGAGGCTGAACCGAGAGTGCGCAGAGTTGACTGTAACCAAGATCTGTGTGTGTTCCTCTTGGCTCACTAAGAGCTAAGTTGGAGCAGTAGTTAGAAATGAGCAACTGCAAACTAATCTGGTAGTGTGCATATAGTTTGTATGCATGCAGTGTATGTGCAGTATCTCTTGGCGGGCCTGCACAGGAGTGGTTGTGTCCTTGTGATTGTTGCGCTAGAGCGGAGGCCACCAGAGGATGTGAGGGAAAGCCGATTAAGAAGTGTCACTGAGCACCACTGTCGCTCAGCCAAAGGCTTCAACTGGAAAACCCTGCAACAAAGAAGGAAAAAAAAAACGTCTTTGGTGCACTGCCCCTTGAACCCCTTCCCCCCAGCTCGCACACAAACACACACACTCTGTTACAACTCGCTCCCCAGACCACTTTCTGTCCCCAGTGAGCCCGACACACCGACCCTTTCTTCTGAGCTGAAGAGGGATGAAAGTGGCGAGCGAGAGTTCCCAGCTGATTGCTGACATCCTCTGAAAATGACCTTGTTTTTTTCCCTCTACCACGCTGTCTCCTCACGCTGCTGTAGTTTATAGAATAACTCCTTCACCACCTGATGAGTGTTTGAATAGATGGGTTTTATCCCTGTGTGATACGGTATTGCTTCTTGTATTGCAGTGCCACTCTGCTGGCCTTTCTGGTTGAGCTGCTCAAGAGCTCTGTGGCCATGCAGGAGCAGATGCTGGGAGGAAAGGGCTTTCTGGTGATTGGATACCTGCTGGAGAAGGTATGTTGGCACTTCCATTACATTTCACAATGGCTTCCTAACCTCAGTGACACGTTAGTTCTCTGGAAGTTGCCTTTTCCAAATGGAGGTCAGATGCCAGCTGGCGAACGCATAAAAAGTGTTTCAAAATGCACATTTAAGTGTTACTTTTTGTTAGAGATTTCTGTTGTAGAAACGTGTAACATCATTCATATTTAATTGGATTATGTGTTATTTGCAAATTTAAACTTGAAATAAAATAACATGTTATCTAAATGTAGTAATCAATAGGGTAGGATTTGTGTTGATTCTTCTTACCTTATTCACCTGTTGAGTCTTATTTTCTTTGTCTAAAAATGTATGGCCTTTCATAATCAAGGCTGTCTGCTCAATTTTGATTTTTTTTCTCATACTTTGAGCCAGAAATCTCCACTTCAGTAGCACTTACCTGAACCAAACTTTTACATTTTATTTCTATCTATTTTCTGAAGGTTTTCTACGGATGAGTCTGTTCATATATCATTCGTAGCCTGATTTATATTACAAATTATTGCAAAAGACATGGCTGAAATGGATTTTTTAAATTGCTGCTGACAGAATTTTCTGATTTATGGACTAATTGGAAGATAGAGCCATTATTCCCTCTGTTGACTCTCATATGTCCAGAAAAGAATACAATAATTTTGAACGTGGCATTATCAAATTATCAGATTTCTGTTTTTAAAATGTGTGCAAACATAGTGTATATTTGATTAATAACTAACTCATATAGGATGTTTAAAAATAACACTTCAGAAAACTTGTAATAAAAAAGTAACTGTCTTAATGGTTTCTCCCCCATACTGTCTGGTATACACTTTTATAAGAAGTCACAATACATGTAGACCAGTAGTCTGGGAACAGTCAGTAGGACTCAACACGGCATCATTTTTTATTTTTATTTTGAGCAGTGATTTGAAAAATGAATATGCCCAACTCTTCATTTCTGTCTTGAGAGAAACAGTGAATGGTGAATGATCCGCTGATATGCAAAGTTTTAACATGTCTTTTTGTGCTTTCTGTTTTTTTTACTGGAAGACCCATCTGCTTTTGAAACGTCTCTCACCTTCCCCACCCGTGCACTGTATCTTGTCTGCTCTCTCCAAGTCCTGTCAACAGCCTGATCTTCCATTACTTGTGAAGTCCTGAATGTGTCTTTGAACTAAACAGAGCTAGAGGAAGAACACCACAAGACTACTTCCCTTCCCCTTCCCCCCCTCTGTTTCACTCTCTTTCTGCATCAATCTTTATTTACCCATTTTGTGATGCAGATCTAGCAGCTTGCTGGCCTCCCCAGAGTGCTGGCTCTTTTGGAGCTCTGAGAAATGACTCCACTTTGTCACTCAGTGACTTGCCTGCCTGCTGGCTTCAGCTGCTGTTAACTAACAGCCAGGCAGAGTCGGCACCTGAGAGCTGCCGCTTTTTTCTTGCTTCCTTCCCGCTGCCAGGTTTCACACTTCCACATATCGCACCATCTGTTCGCGATCTGTTTATGCCACACCTTCTCATCGCCCCCCCCATGCCTTCATTTTTTCCCCCCCTCACTCTTGCCCTCACCAAATCCCCACCTGGGCAGAGAACAGGTGCCAGACAGGAGCGGTAACGGTATTCGTCAAAGTGAAATTCTCTGCCAAGTCAAGCTTCTAAAACTTGGCCTAATCATTTAAACATTTCTTTAGATTCAGTAACTTGATCAGATGTCTAAGCAGATCTATGCCAACATGCTAACCTGCTCCCACAGAACATGCATGGCACACAAATCCAGGTGAACCTTAAAGTGAGCCTGCATACAGGGGAATTGACAAAATGATGACAATGGTGATTCACATTAGGCGACACTGCAATTACAAACTTATATACCTACCTGTCATTTAACCCATTATTATCCACTTTTGAGTTACAGACGTGGTTCTTTACTTTACATTCAGGGTCCTGAACTGTAAACTTTAGTGATGGTGTTGTTATCCATCGTGTAGTCAGTATAAAGATGGATAAATGAAATCTTGCCAGCAAGCTTTGCAAAATCATCAGTCCTATCGTTCCTATCCTGTCATTTAACATGACTGTGCTTTTTCCTCCAGTCATCACGTGTACACATCACCCGGGCTGTGTTAGAGCAGTTCCTCTCCTTTGCAAAGTATCTGGACGGTCTGGCACACGGGGCTCCGCTGCTGAAGCAGCTGTGTGACCACATCCTGTTCAATGCCGCCATCTGGATCTACACCCCAGCCAAGGTGAGCTCCTGCAGGTAACTCAGCCCAAGAAGAAGGGGCTGGTGTCTCTGCATGCGGTTCGATACATCAGGTTGATGCATAACGGGAGCTCTCAACCTCAAAAGGTTTCAGTAATCCTTTGCATTATTGAACCCACTGTAGAATTGAAACTGTTAGTACTCACACATGCCTATTTTTTTAAAGGAAATGTTACATGCTGTCAAGATTGCATCACACTGGTGTGCTGGTGAGATTGGCCATGGCAGCAAGAGTTTGTGTAGGTGCTGATAAAACAAAAGTGGTGAAGCACACACACCAGATATAAATTCTCACATGTATAAGACATTACATGGTTGCAGCGTTCATCACTTGCTTCCACTTCCCTGTCTTCAGCCTAACCAACTTTTTTAAGTGTTCCAGAATTTTTTTTTTTCCAACCTCCCTTTTAAATAATGACCCATGAAAAAACGGGATGAGGTATATCAAAGGAGCTGAGTTTGTGTGGCAAATACATTTGCCTCAGGATTGCTGCTGGTGGGCCAAGCCATGAATAAATAAAAGGAGGAAATAAATACAAAAGTGTCTGAAGGCTTGCCTGCGACACTCCTCCAAAATAGAGCATAGAGAAAGAGGGAGTGAAAAATGAGAGAAACGGCGAGGTAATGAAGTGGGTTAGAGCACTTTTAGCTACAACGGCACAGAGAGCCACGCTCCTTCCCTGAGGACAAGCAACAAAGTCCACATTTCCTCCGTCCCTACGTGCTGCATGGGGTACAGCTGTGTGAATAATGGGGGAGCATGTAATATGCATTAATTACACGGGCTCACTGACCTTGTCCTAGTGGACAAATAAGATTTTATGAGTGCATTTTACTTTTCTGTTCTCGTGGAAATTACATTACCGGCAGCATGGCGTTCACTTATCTCGAACGTTTTATTTCAGTAGCCTCAAACTAAATCACATCATGCTAACATCGTGACCACACCGCTGCCTTTCATTGTGACTCACATTTGACTTGTTAATATCCTATAATTTACGACATATGAGAAAAAAGCCCCGTATTTATAGCTGGAATGACTGGGGGGGATTAAGGATTCTTGTCAGGTCTGCTGCTAATTACAGAGGACATGCTAATCATCTCTGAACAGAGTGGAGCTGTGACAATTATGAAATTGAGTAATATAGGGTCAGTGGCCATTGCTGCTGTACACCTGCAAGGCTCGGCGAGTGCAATCCAACGCAGTTAAATGTTTCTGTTGGTGTGAAAGGGTGTGTGGTTCGAGAGACTAATTGCAGTGCGCCGTGGATGACATGAATACATCTATATGTGTGTTTCCTCTCCAGGTACAACTATCTCTGTACACATACCTCTCTGCTGAGTTCATTGGCACGGCAACCATCTACAACACGATTCGTCGAGTGGGCACAGTGCTTCAGCTCATGCATTCGCTAAAGTACTACTACTGGGCCATCAACCCAGCAGACTGCAGCGGAATCACGCCAAAGGGTCTTGGTGAGCATATTTTAGCATTTTGGATTTGTTTCAGCATACGTCAAAGTGTATGTGCTTTTCTTTTTCGCTTTGGAACATTATTTGATTTGTTTTGGTTTTCTGTTTATATAAACTGTTTTCCATCCGTCTGAGGGCTCGTCCAAGTCAAAGCTCAGTGTTTTAGAGAGAGAATCATAGGGAGTGAACCAATCACAATCAGTGTGTGCAGTCACAGGCCTGCTATCAAAGTGTCTTTGTGAAATGGCAGCAGCTCCCTCATATTTGAAATGACTCATCCCCACATGGAAGCTCCTGCCTGTCAGCTGTTAGGACTGCGGCCATCAGTGGAGATGACAGTGAGGCAGGCACACCACATCAATACTGTCATCCCCCTATGGAGCTTGGTGTGGGTGTTAGGCCTCTGAAACCTGGGCCAGTAGTGTGACTGGCATCCTCTCTCTATGAAACAACAGTACGTCACCAAGCAGACTGTGCTGGAAGTGAAAGTGTCCTTGAACTATCATTTCCTTGTAGCTCTCCATTCTTCTTTTCGAAAACTGTCTGTGTGAAGTAAAGGTAGTTGTTTCATGATAGTACTGAGAGCTCAGTTTATGCAGCACCAAAGCCTTAAAATAAAATGTACTTCCTGAAGGTGAAAGCTTGTGTTCTTTTTTAACTTCCATCTGCATGATTAGCAACACTAACAATTTCTGAAAATCCCATTTATTAACACTGCAAGATAAAAAAAACAAAACAAATTCCAGCAGGCACTGTCAGAGTTGGCTGAATATAGCAGCATTTTAGCCTATTTTTATGCAAAGTCAAGGCACTTGGCCTACATTTTTGATCTCTTACAGCTGGGAGTGATTCTAATTGATTTCCCACTAAAAGTGGAAGTGACCTGTAGACTGTGGTTAGATGGCATAATACGGGAACACATATCTGTATGTTAGGTCAGTCCACAGGCCCCTCAGTCTCACCTTTCCTGATTTTAATGCGTTCCCTATTCCATCTACTTATGCTGTCTGGTGTCCCTGATCCCTTCTTATACTGTGTGGAGGAACTTAACTAGATGTAATAAGGGATGAAAGCTTAAACTGGAGCTCAATATTTAGTTTGGGCATCAGAGGGGCTTTTAGGTAGGTGTTTTGTTGCTTTCACCACTGTTTTAATAATAGATCTTGATGTCGAAATCACTTGCTGAGGAAATCTCTGTGTAGCCTCAGGCACTGCAGTATAGTTCTGCTTTATACAAAAGCATCACAAGACCAACTAGTTTCATGATTTGTTTTAAGTCAGAGATGTCAACACAGGTTGTAACAAGCTCAGAATAAAACACAGGATGTGATACAGTGTATTTCCTGTTGTTTCCGCATCATGTCAATGTTACACTGATCAGCCACAACAGCAAAAGGACAGCTGAAGAGAGTAACACTGAATTTCTCGTTGCAATGTAACATTTGAGGACCTGTGATTGTACGCAACTTGAACTCGCTGAGGCATGGACCCAGGACCTCTGGGGTATCCTGAGGTGTCCGGTACCAGGATGTTTCCAGCAGATCCTTTGAGTCCTGTTGGATGAGTGGTTGGGTTTTTGTGGATCAGTCCAAGGGATGCTCATTCCGATTTGGATCCGGGGAATTTAAAGGCCAGGTGGACCCCTTTTTCTGCATAGTTTTGGCAGTGTGGCAGAGAGCATTTTCTTACTGTGGAGCGTTGTTACTGTAATGGCGTGTACTTTGTCTACATCTGTGTTTTCATAGGTGGTGCTTGTCAAGTGGCATCCACATGGATGCCAGGAACCAAGATTTCCCAGGAGAGCATTGCATTGTAATGAAATGATTACTTCTTAACCTGTGTGTCCTTTTAATGTCGTGGCTTATCAGTGCTGATGTCTTTGTTGGGTACCAGGCTGGGGCAGGGTTATTGGCTGACCGATGCCTGGCTATTAAAAAGACTCTCGGACATATAAAGTCACCTATCTGGTAGGAAGGGAGATGGAACTTGTTCAAAAGGTTTTATTTTGTTGATCATGTAGTCCTGTTGGCTTCATCTTACCATGCCCTCAAGTGCACACTGGGTTAGTTTCAGCAGAGTGCAGAGGGGTTGGGACGAGAGTTGGCCCTTCCAAGTCTGTTGTCATGGTCCACTGCCAAACAACAGATTGCCACTTTATGGTTGTGAGAATCTCAGGGTTGCCTCTGTGAGTGAGGACAACAGGTAGATTGGTCAGCAGTAGTGCATTGCATTGCTTACATCTTCCATGGTGAAGAGTGAGTTAAGACTGAGGAAAGAGCTTTATAGTCACCAGTGGTCATGAGTTTTGCCTCGTGACCAAATGAGCTGCTGGCTTAAATATATGGTTTTTCCTGTGGATGCGTATCAGGGTCTGAAATTAACTGCTGCCAAGTGCCAAATAGGGACAGATTTTCCATTTAGTGAGTAAATCTCTAAAGGCTATCCGCTGAACTGAAGGGAAAACTATGCTGAGAGTTTCTACAGTAGTGTGTTTTCGTGTAATTTTACAGGCGCTCTGCTTCTGTCCTCTGTTGTCTGTCTGTCTGTCTGTGTTGGGGTTTCACACACACAGCAGGGTCAGGACAGGGTCTTCATGTTGCATTCAAGTGCACTTATATGCAAGGTTGTTTGAAATTGGTGTGTTTCTATTTGTTCTCTTATTTTACTCTGTTGAAACACATACGCCTACATCTGTTATTACTGTTCTTACACTATAGCCTTTTAGATAATTAGATGCTAAAGTCATAAGGATATAGGCCTGGGCAATAATATGATAGCAATATGTATCAGCTGTAGGCAGGTAATCAGAAAAAGTTTGATAAAACGATCGATAGTTTCACGTGTATGCATTCCAACCAAAAGTGTCATTGTTTGATGGCCTGAGATTGACACTCAGTAGTCAACTATCTTTCTCCAGAAACCTGATCACGCAAAATAAGAAGAGAAGAAAATGGAGGCAGTGGGCGGGTTCTCGCACACACTTCTTGTAGATCATACGTGATGATTGGGCAGCATTATTTTTCTATAATGAGTTTATACTCATGTTGTTTTTCATGAGACCCTGCATGGTATATCTGTAGATTGCGATGACTGCGATGAATATTGCATACAGCACAAGGGGCAAATGTGAATGGATAAACAAAAAAAATGAATGGCTATCTCTTTCAACAACTCTCTCTCTCTGACCTCCGTTTGCTCCGGTGGATTTCCCAGGAGTAAATGTGTAAATCTGAATCAAGGCAGCGTTAAAAGAAGAGCATGCATGTGACAAATTGTTCCCTGACTTCCTTGTAATCAGTAATTTATGTCTTACATCAGATATTTCATCAAAATGAAGGCGCACACAAATCAAATCCACCACAGGCCTTGATAAGATTATTCCTCTGAAGCACCTACATGTCTGTCAATGGTGATTTCTCTTCTAAAGGGAACAAGACAGAAGGGGCTTGAATTGAAAGTGGTGACTGGCCAAACAGCTTTGTTAACTGTCCATCTCATTACTCATTATTTAGTAAAACGGAGACAGGGCAGAGATGAAGACAAAGGGAGAATGATAGAGATTGAGACAGACTATGTGGTGGCTCATGAGCACATATCAAAGACTGAAAAAAAGTTGAGCAATGGGCATCTGTCTGTGAGCGCCTGCAGTGATTCTGTGTATAACTGAATGATACATAGCTTTAATTTGATAGCACTCTTTATTAAGACCTGAGGGAAAAAAAGAGGAGGCACTTCCAGAAACAGAGTGGGTAGCTGGAGGAGCTCCGCTTTAAACGTGTGCTCTGTGTCCCCTATAATTGAACACTTCATTATGTGCTTGGCTCTCTTCCTCGTCGTATGTGTCTTTGTTTGGTCATTTCTCAGTTTAGAAGGACAAAGAAAAAGTGGCCTGCCAAATCAAGCGCAGATCAATGGGACCAGACCCACTCTGAAAATTACCTACAGCAGGAGGGCGATCCATTTTAAAATATGTCTTCCCCGGAATCTCAGCCATTTTCTCTGCCCATTGCAATCCACTAGGAATTCACACCAATCAGCACCGTAGTTACAGTCGTGTTTGAGAGGGTTTGTTTTAGGGGGGGCTTAACTATAGATTTGCTATCAGAAAATCTCAGAAAAGGGTAGGTATTAGTGTGTATTTCTGCAAAAACAGTCTTTGTGTTTACTGTTTGGTTGAGCAGTGATTTTTATCCCCTGTGAACTTTAAAAAATGTGTAGTTCTTTGGAATAAAAAGAAAATATACAGATTACCAACCCACAACCACAAGGGACAGAACAATGTGTTATCTGTTTCTCCAGAATCAATTTTGGACCCGTCTAACAATTGTGATGATTTATGGATTCTTATACTCCAAACTTCTTCCGGGTGTTGGAGCTTTTCACCTTGTTCCTAATATTGTTAACAATCAGCCTTGTGAAGGAACATCATTTAAGGATCAATCTTGTTATTTTATTAATCTGTATCATTCAGATGAAGATTGATTTCAAATTGGTAAATCAATTTTTAAAACCCAAGACTCAACCATTAATAATCATTCTCAAGAATCACTGACTGCATCTTCAAATGGTGTGTTTAACAACAGCAAGCAGCAAATTCTGTAGAGTATGCCTTTAAAGTCAACATACTCCAAATGCTCTAAACAAAGCAGGTGAAGCAGGCACAGCTTTTTACTTTATGCTTGAGAAGGATTTTGGAAACCAATTGCCGCTGCTGAAGTTACTACGGTTAAATACTTAATGCATTTGAGTGTTTTTTATCTGCTTTTGTTTAAGTGAGTGAAAATTTAATTGTTCTTATTTAAAGGTTTGTGCTATTGTGTATGCTGTGAGTTTATTATCATCAGTCATAAGCTGAAATAGATTCCTGCATTAATCACACGGACATAAATTGTTTTTCAATAAACTCTTTCTCCTGGCGCCCTTGGGAAGCAGCAAGTAAAGCAATATGTGAATGAGAAACAAGAGCTGTGCAGAGCTGCTGAGCATAATTGGTTGTGAATAACTTGCATGCAGTGGCCGTGGTAATAATGTTCTTATCATCCCTTCCATGTCATTCTGTGTCCCTGCACTGGGTTTTTCCTCTCTCGCTATTAATCAGTGTCGGGATGCAGCGGCACTTGCCATCCTCCTGCAACCTCAGGGAGCTTCGTCATAGATTACATTGATTTGCTGTTCGAGCAGCAGGATGGTCAGGTGTCTGCTGCCGTTGTATCTGTCATCATGGCATTGTCCCCACTTCAAATGAACATGTGTCCAGCCAAGGTGGAGGTTGGAGTTTATCAGGGCCGAGAGGTGAAGAAAGACATTTTCCCTGCTGCTGTGTTTGGCCCAGTTACTGTTGTCTAATACCTTTGCAAATATAAAAGATTTTGTTCCTGTGTTTCTACTTGGCTCGCTCTATTGGATGAATAAGAAATGAACAAATATATGCCAGGTCTAACCGCCAAAATGAAGGCTTTGTGCTACAGTGAGAGTGCTGCTAATCTTAAAGAGATTTGTGTTTGCATTGTTATAAGCCGTAATGTATTCCATATCTTGCATTCTCTGATGTGTCTGAATGAATAGCTCTGTGTTGTATTGATCTGCCTGTTGTTGCAGCCCATTAGTGTGCTTGCTCAGTGGACGTGCAAACACTTCTTGGTTAAAAACAAAAGAGCTCAGCTTATTGAACAGCATCTGACCGTGCCAAAATTAATCCCCGTGCCAACCTAACCGATACAGCGGCAGCAGCTCTGTGATGTGACAGTCAATCAATCCACTCTGTCATATCCTGTCATTCTTCTTTATTTGCACAGCACACATACGCCTGCTGACAGCGTTCAGCCCATCAGATGCTGAATGAGGTTCATGACAGGGATGGATTGCATTGTGAGTGTGGCTTTAGAGTGCCAAAGTGACCTTAAGTTGGCAGAGGAATTCTGGGTAGTTTTAATGAGATCTTGGCGAGAGTGATGGGCAGGTGTGACTGTGGCGACCTTGGGCTGCTTGCCTGGCTGCAATGTTTTGACCGAGACTACCTGGGATACAAAGACACACTGGATGCAGCATGAATGCTAAATACATTTTGGTGAGATTCGATTGTGAGATTGTGGCGCGTAGAGCCAATCTCCAAATTTGTAAACAGGGTAGAAATTATACATTTAACAATTAGTAGAATGTATTTTAACCTACACCGATCAACCAAAACCTTAAAAGGACAGTTGACATTGAACATTGATCATCTCGTTATGATGGAAAATTCTGCCGTGGGCCCTGGCATTCATATGGTTGCATCTTGAAATGCACCTACCATCCAGAACAAGTACAACCTTCATGGCGATGGCACTCCCCAATAACAGTGGTCCACCCAGCAGGGTTATGCTCCCCGCAACATCGCAAAAACTGCTAAGAATTCGTCCAGAACTGTGACAAAAAGCTCAAGGCGTCAACCCGGCATTGAAGTTCCTGAGATCCCAATCAGTTTGTGTATCCTCGGGTTGTGCCAGAACACGTCAGATCCATAGAGGCCCCACACTGGATCGACTTGGCTCTGACCTGTTCGAGGCTAGGACTAAAGTCCTGAGGGTGTCCTTCAGTGTCTGGCACCAAGGCGTTGGTGGTGGTTCCTTGAGTACTGTGGGTTGCGAGTTGAGGCCACCCTCTATAGAACTTGTTTTGACACATACAATGGAGAGTTGATCAAATTGGGACCTGGAGGATTTGAAAGGCCAGGTTAACAGATTGAGCTCTTCATCACATCACTTGGGCCATCCCTGAGCAGTATTTGGTGTTTTGGTTTGAGAATGTCCAGCTCGGGGAGTGCCAGTGCCGTGATGGGTGTACTAAGTGTTTGGATGGGTATTACATGTCATCCATGTGAATGCCAGGACCCAAGGTTCCATAGCAGAACATTTAATTTGGATGAGATGATCGATGTTATTCACTTCACCAGTAGTCTGATTTACTGGATGTAGGCTCTTGGTATAAATCCCGTCCTTGGGTGCATATTTCCTCCTTCCCTCTGTTATCTGCATGTACTGTTGTCAAGCTCCCCATCACTTCGAGAAACAACAGCAATCTCCAAGCTAGCAACCTATACCCTGAAATTGGAAAGTTACTCTTATATTTCTGCTTATCTGTGTAAATTAAAATATGTTCTAATAAAGGTTAATATACAAATTCCTCTGTGTTTATAAAGTGGGAGAATGGCTCAGTGTGCCACATGTTCTGACTAAATTGTTGGTAAATCCTTCTGAAAGTTTTAATACCCACATTCAAGGTGGTTCCACTGAAACAGTACAAAGCTGATGATACATACTGAAGACGTCTTTGAAATGTCCTTATTTTGTCTGTTTGTTTGTTTTTTACTGCTCAAAGCATAAAACATCGAGTGAAATGCTTTATAATCAGAAGCCTTCAAAAAGAAAACATTTGCAGACATAAAAACATCGACAAAATAAGATGAGACGAAAAGATATCTTATCAGGTTCCAGTATTTTCTGTCTCAGTCTGATTGGTTCTCTCCCTCTCTTTCCAACTGCAGATGGGCCAAGGCCGACCCAGAAAGAAATAATTTCTCTGCGGGCGTTCATGCTTCTCTTCCTCAAGCAACTCATCCTGAAGGTATGTCCCACCTGTCTTCATGCCTCGCAGCCCCGCACACGGCTTGATTTTGAGCTGTGGCGAGGAAATATGGAGATTGTCAATTTTCCCTGTGTTATCCTTTAAAACATTCTGCCCGTCTGCGCCTTGATAAATTCGAGAACGCCAGCTTGGAAGAAAACCAGTTGTGCTGAAACTAATTTAACGTATTCATTAGTCAGTCAAGCAAAAATTAAGAAGTGACAGTTTTGATAATTATTTAATCAGCTAAGTAATTTATCAGGCAAAAATAGCAAACGTTTGATGGTTCCAGATTTTTAAATGAGACAAATTGATGATTTTCTTTGCTTCAATTAATTGTAATTGCCTCCCTCTGGGTTTGCTGACTGCTATCAGGCAAAGTTAGACCTAAGGCACTACTTTTGGTTCTGCAAATGTATGAAAGGTATTCGTTGGAATTTAGTTTTTTACTGACTTAATGCGGTGAATTATTTAAAATATAAATGATACACTCATCAATAACAAAAGTATTAGGGTGCCTGAATACAGGGTACACATTTGGTTTGTTTCTTTTGAGTCGGTGTATTGTTGCCTGCATCCCAGCATGCTGTATCTCTGCAGATAATTACCCTGCCGCGTTCTGTAACAGGTTTTGCGGGGCATGTCAGAAATAAGAGGATTTTTAACACTGGGCAGAAAACAGGCTTGGCAAACAAGGAAAACAAGACTTATCAGGCTGTTCAATCTGTTTTGTTGTAGAAACCTAAATTCGTGTGCATCGCTTGCACACTCAATCCAAGCACAACAATAAAAATTGACACAATGCAGGCCAAAACACACAGTTGTTCGTCCCACAGCAATTCCTAGTACCTTTTTTTCAGCTCTATCAAATTGAAAAACCCTGTGATGCTTTTTGTCAGAATATAGAGCGAACATACTGTACATTTGTAATGCAGTGACCCTTCTGTAAATATTTGTCTAGTGCCTCATTTAATTGTTTATCTGTCTCATTCCAGGACCGTGGTGTGAAGGAGGATGAGTTGCAGAGCATCTTGAACTATTTGTTAACAATGCATGAGGTACATGAGTCTATCTCTGCTCCAAGTGAATTCACTCAGTGTTTTAGTGTGCCACTTTGCTGCGCTGAGCCACAAGGTCACATTCATCTTCTGAGTTGCTGTTCCAGGAGAAGTTTATTTTTTCCAGCATTTAAAATGCCCAGCAAGAGGAATGAATCATTTCAATTTGCAGTGGCCAGCGACTGCCCCTGTTCTGCTGTTAGGTGGACCAGGGGCTCAGCAGGGGCTTTTGCAGTTGCAAGGCACATACATCTTTGCTGCAGCTGCAGTTAGACTTAGCCAAGAACAAAGACTGTATTCTCTCTCTACACCTGCTTCCTTCTATGTTTTTTATCTCTCATCATCCGTCTCTCCTGGTTTGTGTCTGCAGGATGAGAATCTGCATGATGTGCTGCAGCTGGTGGTAGCCCTCATGTCTGAGCATCCAGCTTCCATGATCCCCGCTTTCGACCAGAGAAATGGAATACGGTAAGCCCCTCAGGGGGAGACGCAGTCCCTTTGCTGCTCGGGCACAAAATGAAGAGGTGATTCCACGAAATAAACCTAAGCACCTGACACGCTCATGCTGTTGCTGTATGCATGACTAGCTCATACGTTCGCTGAAGAGATATGCATGGAAAAGTAACAATATTAACGCATTGATTTCTCAATATGACGCGGATGATCGAACTTACCCCGTGTGATCCCATAAAATATAAATGCACACAGTGAAGCACTACATGTGGGTTCTAAGGAATTGGTTGTGGAAGGGCCGCTGCTTTCATTAGGACATTCATTTAATGCTAATGTAAATTCTCCCTGAAGGAAAGTGGTTGTCAGCTAACCAGTGCGGGGCCTTTTCATCAACAGGGCTATACTTTATTCTGTCAAGACAGTGTGCTGTTGCCAGCTTTTGCTGCTTGTGTCTATTCCAGGGTAATCTACAAGCTCATGGCCTCTAAGAGTGAAAGCATTCGAGTACAATCCCTCAAAGTCCTCGGGTACTTCCTCAAGCATTTGGGCCACAAGTAAGTAACTGAATCCAATAACTATGTAGTGGATTGTAATTACACACATAAGTGTTTTTGTAATGAATAGTCGAAAGATTAATGAATCGCCGCATGTCTGTGTCTAATTCTGTTAGCTCCTTTGTGTTGTTTTGCCAGTTTAAGCTTTTCCATGTCCGTGCACTGTCCAGGTTGACAACGAAACTGAAGATTCAGTAAATCAGGCTTAACATTCAGTGATATGATTCATCTGTACCTGCCACTCCTTTGACAAAGTGTAGGATTAGCTGAGCCAAAAAAATTGTTCAATGGATGGCAGATTTGTAAATTAGGGTGCACTTCTTTGTAGAACACCTGAATTCCTGGCATAGTGCCTTGAAACCATTACTTCACCTAAGAGAAAGGTGGAAGAGGTCCAAGTTGGGCGAAATAAATTATGAACTACCTGTTAGGATGTCAGCGTATCCTCTCCATGCTGCACATTACTGAGAAGAGAGGGAGTGAGAGGATGGTGGGGAGCCTATGAGTCAGAATGCGAGATCCAGGGAAAGGATTGTGCTGCTCTCACAGTGGCGGGGGCACCAGGTGTTGTTGTGTTACTGGTGCCTGAAGAATGGAGGGAAAGTGCAGCCATAAACGTATGCTAGACTGCCCCAGGCGCAGGTGAAAGGCCTTTATCCTCAGGGGACATGAGGGCTTCATGAAAGCCTGCCTTTCACCCCTCACTCTAATAGCTTTCATACATTTTAAAGAACCATCCAAGTTCACTATGAGCTTGAGTGCACCTCATAAATAATTAACCATGTTTGTTCTGTGCTCTGGCCATCTTATTGCTTTGATAATTGTATTTGTCATTTGTATTTATGCAGTGATGTTAGATGCTAGTTGAGTCTGGGTTGGTAAAACAAAGAATCAGCATCATGTGGTCTCCAGATTTGCGGTGCTAGTGAACACTCTTTGCAGACCAAAACAAGCATGAAAAGCGGTGGGTGTATGAGATAATCATGGCTCCGAACTTCTGTCTTTTGCAGTTACTGAGCCCCTTTTTCATAAACTTGAAAATAAAACATGCTGAAAACTGCATGACGTCAATTTGAAGTGTTAGAATTAAAGCGCGTGATTACCTTGTCTCTCAGCAACAGCAGCGTTGCCAAATCTCTTCTCTCTGAATGACATACATCCAATTTTCATATTTTAAACAGCATGGCTTCATTTGAACGCCGTCTCAAACTTAACACATAAAAGTGTGTTTACAGCTCTAGTCGAGTGCTACTGCATGTGTGAAAAGAGTAATATAAAGCTTTTTGTGGCTCCATAGGAAGCTGCATGTTATCCGATAGTGGCAGTGGGTATATTGCATTGTGGGTAAAGGAAGAAAAAGACGTGGAATAAAACGGTGATATCTCTGGATCTGCTGTATCAATGTTTTTAAACTGTCCATAATGAGTCCAACGGTGTTCCAGGAGTGCAATGATGGACGAGTGGACTGCTTTTCAAATTCTGGTTCCTGCATTACCAATCAGATTTGTTATTGCTCTCAAGCCACAAAAGGCTTTGTACCTCCCTCTTCACATATGCAGTAGTAGTCCCCAAGACCTGTAAACACACTTCAAAATCACTGGAGTTAATCTTTAACTGATAATTTGATCTATAAGCAGGATTAATGAGAGCGACTTTGTTTCGACCTCTCTTCCCACTTTGCCTCGTTCTTTGAGGAGCCCTGCTGAAGTTCCACCTGAGCTTGCTACGCATCATCAGTCCGCCTTTTCACCCAAATTTCCATATTTATAGTTGTGACAAATGCTACTCTTCTCCTAAGTGTCCAATACGGCAGCCTCTACAAAATACAATAAAATAAATGTCAGCTTACAAAGAAGACCCAAGTCATCTTGTGGCTGTGGCAGCACCTTTGGCTTAGCATTGTGACAGCAGCCCTTATGCTGTTTGCAGAAGTAGTTTGTCACTGTTGAACCCATTCACCTGCGCTACGCCTGTGTCGTATCTTGGAGCCATTCCTAGTGACAGGCTGTCTTCGTTATCCTACACACCTCCAACAAAATTTCACCCAATTTATGACAGCAGGCAGTTCCTGACACTTGTCTCCAGAGCCTGGCTCCCTGTGGGTGAGAGCAGGGAAGCAAGCTGACGGCGCTCACTGATCCTTTCACTGGCTTAGGGAGCTCTAAACAAGGCACTTTACCATTATGTGTGTGCGTCTGTGTTTATCCACAGGAGGAAGGTGGAGATCATGCACACACACAGCCTCTTTACTCTCCTGGGAGAGAGGCTCATGCTGCACACTAACACTGTGACCGTGACCACCTACAACACCCTGTACGAGGTAACGGAGCGCTTTCCCCTCGAACGTCCCAAAAATATTGTTCTCTTCGCACAGAATGTGTGACCGATGTCTTCTCACTGTTTCCAGATTCTGACAGAGCAGGTGTGCACGCAGGTAGTTCACAAACCTCATCCTGAGCCCGACTCCACTGTCAAGATTCAGAACCCAAGTAAGCGTGTAATGTGCTACATTGAGTTTTATTCTTTCCAAAGTGCTCTGTTCTCTGGTGAAATTGACACTGTGTGTATGTGTCTGTGTTTGTGTGCAGTGATTCTCAAGGTGGTAGCCACCTCATTGAAGAACTCCGCCCCCAGCACCGAGCTGATGGAGGTTCGGCGGCTCTTCCTCTCAGACATGATTAAATTGTTCAGCAACAGCCGAGAGAACAGACGGTGAGCGGAACTTAAACCACTGCACTTCTTTAATTATCTCACTGATTAATGTATCAAAGAGAAAGAGAAAAAAGGCACACTGTTCCTCCTCCCGCTCATATTGGTGCTGAATCATCCAAAGACACGCACATGTTCTCTAACGGTTTTTGACAGTTGCTCATTGAAGCTTTTTTTTCTCTTTTTCACTCTCACATCTCGTATCTCCTTCTTACAGTCACATTTTAAAAATATTGCAATTAAATTAGAAGTCTTGGGAAACCGTTGACCTAAATCAACAACAAAATTAGCCTAAAATTAAAAGACAGAGACGCCTTCGTGAAGACAAATTAAAAAAAAAAAAAAAATCCAAACTGGCTTTTCACTTGCTGCCCCTCCATCTTGGCTTAAGTTCCATTTTGTTGTGTTTGATCCTTCTGCCAAATAATATATGAGTGGCCAAATGATCAAAAAAACCTTTTTATAAAATAAATGGCGCCTACATGTTCTTTCGACGCAAGGAAAGGTGAAGCAGAGGGAATGATTGGCTTCACACATAATTTAATTTTGATGGAAAAGCTCAGAGCAGACTGTTGTTGAAAATTAGTCCTTTTACCACCAACATTGATTCCAAACAGGATGAGAGTTTGCTTAAATTACTCAGAGTAACTGTCTGGCTTGCATGTGGTTGATATGATTTGCTGATCATGTTGCAGGTGTCTGCTTCAGTGCTCTGTCTGGCAGGACTGGATGTTTTCTCTCGGCTACATCAACCCTAAAAACTCTGAGGAGCAGAAGATCACTGAGATGGTGTACAACATCTTCCGTATTCTGCTCTACCATGCCATCAAGTATGAGTGGGGGGGTTGGCGAGTGTGGGTGGACACACTCTCCATAGCCCACTCCAAGGTGAGTACTGTACTGTACAACAAAGAGGAAACACTGACATCTGCTGTTGAGGCAGACATTTGAACTGTTTTGTCTTTTACAGTTATTTGCATCACAAATATATGGCTAACATGGTCTATAATGTGTCTTTATTTTACAGGTGACGTATGAGGCTCATAAAGAGTACTTGGCTAAGATGTATGAAGAGTACCAGCGTCAGGAGGAGGAGAACATTAAGAAAGGGAAGAAGGGCTTCGTCAGCACAATCTCTGGTCTGTCTGCTCAGGCCACTGGCATCAAGGGCACCGTGGAGATCAGAGAAATGGATGATAACTCCCAGACACCCGAGAGTGAGAAGGACTTTGAGAGCGCAGATTCACGTAACCTCCTCGCTGAAGGCAAAGGGCCAGAAGAGGGTCTGAGAGTAACAGAGGGTACGGTAGCCGGCGTCAGGGTCGAAGTTCACGACCTTTTGGTAGACATCAAGGCTGAAAAGGTGGAGGCTACAGAGGTTAAGTTGGAGGATATAGAATCTGAAACTTTGGGAGTATCTGTGAATGGGGCACTGGTGGAGGTGGATTCTCTGCTGGATAATGTTTATTGTGCTGCCGTGGAAAAGCTCAACAGCAACGTCAACAGCGTGTTGTTGCCAAAGGCCAGCATGGATGACCAGAATGCACCTCCGCTCATTACTCTCGATGATGACAAGGACACGATCCCTAACAGCAATAACTTTCTGTTTGGCAAGGTGGCAGCCAGCATGGAAGACAAGCTGCTGCCTGATCTGAGTCCAGCTGAGCCTCTGGTCCTGCCCAGTCCAGAGCCTCCTTTCCACACCAGTGCCAGTGATGAACTGAGCCTCCTCGCTCATATGACAGGCAGCTCCGAGCTTGGCTCCTTACCCAGCATCCTGGAGAAGGATGAGTTTGAGCTACAGGCAGCTTTGGAGGGCATCAGCTCTGTGGCTGGTACCGATGCTGAGGCCTCCTCCAAAAGCCCAGAGGTCACTGAGAACACAGCTGCAGCAGCATCTGAAGGGGACGCCTCGACTGTTAAGACCGGCAGTGCAGCAGATGCAACGAGCAACAACTCTGAAACAGAGAGATCAGACGAGAGCAAAGACAAGGAGAAGAAGATTCAGACAACAGCAACAACACAGGTTGGTGTAAAGCTAAATCATCATCAGTGTTGTAAAGAAAAGTACACAAAAGTCATACTTGTTAAGTTGATATTGTGTTAAAATATTACTTTGGTAAAAGTGAAAGTCAACCATACGAATAGCACTTGAGTAAAAGGCTTCAAGCAAATGCTATTGGATCTACTTTAAGAGGCCCTATGTAGTAATTTGTCACTTTACTATTGGCCACATGTGAGCAGACGTGACACTGTGACTCGGTCGCCTACATAAGTCTCTGGATGATTTGTTTAAGTTGTTTAATGCTGCTGCACTGTGGATTTCTTTGTGTCGGGTCAGATTTTCCCTCAACAATTCAAAGGATGTGACTTTATGCATGTTCTCGAGTGCCTCGTCTCAGTGCCTCTCTCCACTCCACCAACAGAGAGCAACAGTGACTAATGTTAGTTTTTGTTAGCAGGCTCCATTTTTCTAAACTAACCACTGGCTTCCAGCACAACACAGAAGTTCCACAGAGACCATTTAAGATTCAAAAACAATTTTCTGACATTAAATGTACCTAGGTATCAAAAGTACAAGAAAAAAATGATTATGAATATACTTTCATGCATGTATATACATACTAGTGTTGTCACAGTACTGGAACTTCTAACTCTAATACAATACCTTCACAGATATGATATCATGTTTGAGACCACAGGGGAAAAATTAGACATTGTGGGCAAAACATTCTTGATTATATATGAACGACAGGCTCTAAGTTAATTGACTTCTCTCAGATCATTAGTCAGTGGAAGGAGACGGGCCTATGTGCACACTGCGGTGATGCGTGTGTCAACTCACTGCCCAGCTAGTAAGCACAGCTGGAATGGGTGTGTTGATACTGCAGGAAATTATAATGATAACTGTTTCAAACATTCAGAATCAACATTTTTTTTTATTTGCCTCCAAAATGGTTGCGATACAAATGTACTTATTAACATTCCATCACAGATCATAATTTTTATACATGTGTTTTTTCATGAAACAAATAGTAGAGGTTCTTTGACCTCTCTAGATTCCAAATAACGATTGGGTTTAGCCTGAGGGAAATATATCGTTTGAGTGTGGAAACACAGCAGCCTCAGGGCCACAGAATAGAAGTAAGGAGGGAGACTGTTTTCCTTCGTCAGGACGTGTTGGCCTTTGGTGCACAGTCCTATATTAACACACCCATAGGGATTGTTCCCTTTGCCCATCTCTGGTTGTAATGGGGACAGAATGGCCTGGTGCACATCAGGCATCATCCCAGTGAGACTCAGGAAAGTGGGCTGCTGGAATAGATGAATGAGCCAACGGAAAGGCAGAAATAGACAAGGCATTATCCTGCAACGGTCACCTGGGATTTGTTCATTGCTCCCCTCCTCTCATGTGAGCTGTGCTCTTTCTCAGAGGTCAGGCTCTTTTGCCTAGACTAGGTCACTGATGGAGGGCCAGTGGGAGGCAGAGTGTATTTTTAAACCTCTCTCCGTTGTTGCATAATTGCTCATGTTCAATTCATCGCTGCTGCTTTTTTAACAGGCATTTTTGGCAGGACCTTGCTGACTCATTCGTCTTATGTTTAGAGGTTGCATTGAGCTTGGTGCGTTTTTTTTTTGTTTTTTTTCTGTACCTGCAGGCGGGAAGAGGCTATTACAGGACTCACTTTAATCTAGCGATTCATCATTCTTAGTGAATAGTATGACAGTAGCATTATGACTCATTAAGGCTGCGCTATCGATCTCAACAGAAGAATTAGACTAGTGTGTAGACAGTCTGTCTGTGACTGTATGACTCTGTTTAACACTGATTTATTGATCTCCTATCAGAGTCTACATGGCCGCCTTGCCTCTCAGATGGAGAGGGACATACGTGTGGATTTGGGCTTCAGGGGGATGCCCATGACGGAGGAACAGCGGCGTCAGTTCAGCCCCGGCCCACGCACCACCATGTTCCGCATCCCAGAGTTCAAATGGTCAGCCATGCACCAGAGACTGCTCACTGACCTGCTGTTTGCACTGGAGAGTGACGTCCATGTCTGGAGGAGGTGTGTGAAGTGGTTTATGTGCACTTGAGAGAGAGAAGGGGGTGAGCACGGTGTAGTGATACTTAGACTCACCCTCTGATACGTGTAGTGTGTGCTATTTTGAGACATTTATCAAATCTGTTTTTTATACACATCCTATACATATCTCAATTTAATTCACAGTAAATAGTGATTGAGATTTATAGAATGTAGAAAATGCTCGTACCCCAAATAATCTACTTTTTTCCTCCTTTCCCCTGCAGCCACTCCACCAAATCTGTCATGGACTTTGTTAATAGCAATGAGAACATCATTTTTGTCCACAACACGATCCATCTCATCTCACAAATGGTAGACAACATCATCATCGCCTGTGGAGGGATCCTGCCTCTTCTCTCAGCGGCCACCTCTCCGTCTGTAAGTGCGCCTCGCTGTCTTCACAGCGGGGGAATAACGCCATCTAGTGGTCGTATATTATCACCACTCGGTCCGTGCTCCTCACTACGGTACTGTATGTATGCCCCTGAGGGAAATAAGACTCGTTTGCGTTTATTGATTGGGGCCACCTTTATTTGCTCAGCTTCTCTCTGCTACAGTTAATGCTGAGGACATTCCTTTGAAATTATTTCATATGTTTGTAATTAACCTCCCTGTGTGACATTCATGGTCACGTTCATCAGTCTGCTGCAGATCTCTGATTTAATTAGCAGGCTTGAACTGAAATCGGTTTTAATCATCTTCCGTTGTTTGTTTTTGCCCGTGCATGTCAAGAGTGCCAGCATTGTTGCGTATGCAATTTTCCTTTCTCTCGCTTAATTTCACACGTTATTCACGATCCATTGTGCTTAATACCCATTAAATACATTTAAAAGTACTCCCCCTCTGGACTGCTGCAGTTAATATCCTTATCACATATTTTCCTGAGAAAACCTCTTAATGTTTTGACTCAGAGGAAAGGATAGAAAGTTCTGCTTTTGCTCGACACTCTAAAGAGTATTGTATTCTTATTGCTTCCTCACAGATAAACCCCTACTCACCTTCAAGTAATAATGATAGCCAATGCGGCTGCTCTCCTCCTGACACTTCCTACATTTTACAGCACCCATCACTGTGTTTATATACATCATTTGTCTCTCTTGTCATTGCTAATGCATGTTTCTTTTTGATAAAAAAGTGCTTTAATCACAAAGTAGAGAAAATGTGATAAAAGATGTGCACTTCTTTTAAGTGACCACTGTCTTCCTTTCGCTTGCGTAAGACGGAGTTGGACAACATCGAGGCGACACAGGGCATGTCCTCGGAGACCGCCATCACTTTCCTGTCCCGTCTCATGGTCATGGTGGACGTGTTGGTGTTCTCCAGCTCACTCAACTTCAGTGAGATCGAGGCTGAGAAGAACATGTCCTCCGGTGGCCTGATGCGTCAGTGCCTCCGACTCGGTGAGATCATGCTTGTTGTATGTATGTTACAGTATATTTATGTGTGGTTTGGGGAGGAAAACCGCATATTTTGCCAGTTACACTGAAAAATTGATGAGCTAGAAAATGCTGTGACAGTATTCTCTTCACACACTCTAATAATTCCCTTAATCCCTGAAAAATCCTCTGTTAGATCAGCAAAGCTAATTAATTTAAGAGTCCTTTGCTAATTGTGTACTAAACTGAAGATTCTGCAGAGTTTTTTGCTGCAGTCTTCAGCAGTAGTAACTATGACAGGATCATCACTTTGGAATTCATAAAAAGGAAAGAGAATCATTTGCAGTGCAATGGGGTACTCTGCAAATACAAGCCTTTTGTCTGTCATCAGTGTGTCTCATGGGGACTCCATGAAGTCCTCTCTACCCTTGTGCGCGTTTGAATTTGTCTGTGTACATGATAGAGATATTTTACTTTTACAATGCAGAGTAGACGGCTAAATTCAGAAGTTTATTCAATCATTTGGTAAAATTAGATTTCTGTTTTCGCAGAATTATTTGATATATAAAAAAAGCTTGAAAAATGTCTGTCTCTTTTTATCTTGGTGAATGAGAATCTTAGTCTATATCTGTTTGTGCCTGTGGGTCTGTGTGTGCGCGGGGCTGCGTTTGTTGACTCCAAGTTGTGCCCGGGGGGATGGGAAATAGCCTTCAGACTGCACAGTGTCCTTGTTGCAAACATACAGTTTCTCATCACCGGCTTCGGTGTGAAATCAGTCTGGCTGCTGATTTTTCTCCCGGCTTCTGTCCCCGGCAGCCTGGAACAAATAGTCATCAGAGATAAATGATTAGTTTCAAAAGAGGTCATGCATGTTATCAACATTTAATTTCCATTTAACTCTGCAATGAGAGCCTATTTGTATGCTGTTTGTGTGTGCAGTGTGTTGTGTGGCTGTTAGGAGCTGTCTGGAGTGCAGGCAGAGACACAGAGACAGGGGATACAAGGCTTCCATTCTCAACAACCACAAGACTCAGGAAATCCTGCTAAATGCTGTGACTTCCAGCAAGGTAGGATGTGATGTCATAACTCTGCTTTCTGTGCCCCTGGTTGCAAACATCATCTGTATAATGAATTAATTACAAGAACACTTTGCCCAAGCTTAAAGTGTCACCTGAGTAGTGATGCTACGATACTAGATGCGTCTTAAACAAACATTAAAAAACATTACTTCAGAAGAAACTTTAACAGTAAGTGTCCTGTGGTGTGTAAGGGTTTCAAGGGCATTCTGTGTTAAAGCTGCAACATGTAAGAATTAGCCACCTATCAATTATATACTCCAAACAAATCAACAGACTAACTGCACTGCTGCCAACTTCAGCTAGCAGTTCAGACCGGGAGCTCAGGGATTTGGAGAGTGTTAGTGTTGGCACTTCCGTAAATAACTCAACACAATGCATGGACATCATTTGCCAAAAACCTCTATTTATCCGCGCTCTTTTGATCATTTTAGCTGATTTTTGAATGTTTTGAACAAAAATTAGTACTTGTTGCCCCTTTTGAATGAAAATATTTATCTGTTTCATTGTTGCAGTTTCAGTCGAAGCCTGTCCATTTTCTTTTTTCAAATGTTTGCGATGAGTATTGTGAATGTGTGTTTTTGTTTCTATGCAAAAGCTAATGCTGATCTTAATAAACCAACCAACCTTTAAATGTTCGCAGATTTGTACCATTTCCATATTGCTCATTCTGCTAACATGAAATTATGCAATAAGAAAAATATAAGCAATACCTGCTTAATTTAGCTTCAGTGGAACAGAGTAGCATGTCATATTGTGTTATCTCTCTGCTTTAGACAGCCATAGAGACTGTCCCTAGTAACCTGTCTCCCATCAAGGACCCTGATCGCCTTCTGCAGGATGTGGACATCAATCGACTGCGCGCTGTGGTGTTTCGTGATGTGGTGAGTGCAGGTCTTTGTGTGTGTATGTCTGAGTATGTGCAGGTCGTATATGTCTTTGTGACAACAACTTCACCGCAGGCAGAGGGGGTGAAAATAGGATTTTGTTTCTTGTTCGGAGACAAACAGGTGTGCTATATAACATTATTCAGTTGAACAGATGAAACTATAAAGGTGCCCTTGTTGACTAAGCTGTCTGTTGAACACAAGAACCCTACATTTGAATGGATATATTTCAAAGCAAGTATTATAAATATGTGGTGCTGGGTAATATGTTGATATTATATCATTATCTTTATATGAAACTACACATTGTCTTATAATTTGGATATCATGATAAGTGTTTTATCATGGGTTTAAAGGCTGAATTACAGTGACGTGATGTTGTTTTCTGAGCTTACCAAACTGCTGTTATTGTTCTAATACTTGTCTTTAACCACTTATCTCACTCTATTAGTCGCAGTCGTCAACCCTACAATATTGTTGCAATAGTCTGTAGGTATTTCGTCAGAAATATCGTAATTTTGTCGCCCACACTTTTCGTTGTGCTTTTCAGCAGACTTTAAAATACCAAGATATAGCCTAGAAATTTCTCAGTATTATTTTACGCCCATATCGCCCGACCTAAAAGATATGTTTGAGAATAATGGAAGTATTCTGAGTGTGTTTCCATGCTCTATGCAAGGTGCTTTTACTGTGACAGAATCATTTCAAGCAGCAGCACTGGATTATGTGAAATGAGATTGTCTGCTGTAATCATATTGTGATTCCTCTCCGCAGGATGACAGCAAACAAGCCCAGTTCCTGGCTTTAGCCGTGGTGTACTTCATCTCTGTCCTCATGGTCTCCAAGTACCGGGACATCTTGGAGCCCCAGCGTGAGACTGCCAGGATAAGCAGCCAATCAGGCCGCAGCATGCGTCACGAGATCAACTCACCAACCAGCACAGGTGTTGACAGCAGTGTTCTACCTTTCTTGTATCCATTCTTTCCTGCTCACTAATCTTGACTGTGTCAGATACAAATGAATGTTAAGTGTCCTTGGTCCTTCCTGATACACTGCTGCCAGTTCGAGCTGAGAGCTCATTCAGTATAATAGCAGGGATACCCTGCCTGCACTTCACTGGCTCACGTATGATTTATTCATGAGCTCTGCTAATTGCACCGCACAGAATTAAATGTGGAAGCAAATGGAGACTGGGGCTGGAGATGGTAGTTATGAACTTGAATAGGCATCATCGTTCTCTATGAAATGAAAGGTAGTATTTGCCTCAAGTCATAAATCATGCATTAAGTCACATGAAAGGAAATCAGCGGCTGCCTACAAAGGTTTAACGCGGTGCAGTGCCAACTTGCTGTTAAGAGACGCACGAGTGAGTATACTTTATCAACTTCCATTCCGACAAAAGGTGAAGTGAATAAAAGAAACAGAGGAGGAGGCCAGAGGAAATATGAATGTGTAATTTGGAGCGCTCGGAACACACTGAGGGCGAAGAAAAAGAAGATGAGCAGTGGGAAGTTGAAAGATGGGAAAGCAGCAGCATGCTGACCAACTACTGTGGGTTTTTGGGGCAGTGGAGCCAGGCTTGCTATTTTCAGCCCCATCTGTCAGTGCCCATTAGGCAAGCAATCCACCAGAGGAGAATGGGATCATAGAGGTTGCTGGGAGGAGAAAGGCACACTGCCGCCTTCATAAATTTCACCAGAAAATAGGGGAATTTTCCAGACGGCATGTGGCAGACGATTGTCTGATGGACCAGGAAACCAGACGACTTGCTGGCTAAATCAGGCCCCGCTGACCTCGTTAGGGGGCATGTGATGAATATTAATATGGCCGGCCTTGCATCTAGGTAAGCACTGGGTCACGATGAACCAAAATCAGACGAGAAAGACACCTCTGCCAGTTTCAGGGAAAATCAGTGTGTTTTGAGTCAAGCCGATGGCCGTATAGAAGACATTTCAATACATACATTTCTAAGATTCTTGGTTCAGACTCAGGATTCTATGTATGTAGGAATGTACAGTGTATATAACGTACCAGAATAATAGAGCAGCTATCTGACTCCTCTGCCACAGTTTCAACTCAGTTAAGTAGAGATGCCTCTCGGGGCTTTTGGCAGGAGGAAGCTGAAGAAAAGGATTCATGTTTTATTAGCATAGAAGAAGAATAACTGAGAGATAATCTCACCAGAGGATCAGAGCTTCTGGAGAGAGATCTAAGGAGCTGCGCTGCCACATGGCTCTTTCTTCACGAGCTAAATCTACTTTGACGAGGGATGTAAAGCCAGCTCTGAAATGCATTAGTATTGATATGAAATTATTTCGGGTTTCATTTCTTTCTTCTCTTGCTATACAATGCAAATGCTATTATATTAATTTAGTAGCATATAAGACTTAGCTGAATAATATGGCTTGAGATATTCTTGATAAATATAATAATTGAATACATTATTGAATTAAATGGCTAAATCGCTGAAAGGCATAGTATGTAACATTTCTGCATTATGATATCCAAAAACTAGCTATGTTATATATTTTATTGAGTAGAGTTCTTAATTTATCCTACACATTAATCATAATGAAACCCAAGCAGTGTGTTTTATGTGGCCCCCCCTTGCTATAAACAGGGAAACAGCAGATCATGCAGCAGAGTGAGGAAGGAAGCGGGCAAACTTGGCTACAAATAATATGAAGAAAACTTTCCAACATGACCTCATCTGTTAACAACCCCACCTGAGTCACCTCCGATAGATTTTCATCGGCAGTGGTTGTTTAACATTAAAGACAGCAGCCCATATGATCCCACGCCTCTTCTGTTTTTGTTTCGATTGAGTGACTTTGAGAAGCAGAAAATCACATACTGTGCACTGAATTATCCCGCCAAGGCACCAAACATGAGATAGTTCTAACTTCTTTTGGTTTTGGAACTACTGACAAAACAAAAATGTGAAGGCATCATGTTGGACCATGCAAGCTCCTTTTTTCCTTTATTCTTTTTTTGATTGTACTGCTGGTTTTACATGAACATATAATCATGACACCAGAGCTTTTATAAACAAATATTTAAAAAAAAATGGTTGTGTTATATTTTTCTCATACATCATATACCTGAGAAAAATATAACACAACCATCAGCAAACATATAACACAAAATACAACCAAAAAACATGTTTTTGGACAAGGAAACAAATGTATTGAATATTTTTAAATAATTGTGTCAAATTTACTAAAAGTGGGTATATGTTTTTATGTGGCTAACTGTAGTATCTGCCTGTCGTGCCATTTTCTGTGTTTGAATGTGTGTGTGTGTGTGTGTGTGTGTGTGTCTTCTACAGAAACACCTCTAGCATTTAATCGCAGTAACAACCATCCAGTGCCATCAGAAGACCTCCACATGGACAGCTCTCTTCCCCACACAGACTCTGGTATCGGGGAGGAGCACGTCGCCAGCATCCTTAACGGGTCAGACCTGGACCACAGCGCAGGAGGGCCGGATGCTATGAGTGAGCTCATATCTACACTGTCCTCAGAGGTGAAAAAGTCCCAGGAGAGTCTGTCTGAATCACCCAGCATGGAGGGGCTGAAATCGTCCTCCTCTATCCTCAGCATTAGTCAGTCCAAAAGGGGCGTCAATGTCAAGGAGATTCTGAAGAGTCTGGTGGCAGCTCCAGTGGAGGGCATGGAGGCTGGACTGGAGCCTGTGTCCTACCCAGACCCTGCTGCCAAGGCCCAGGCCCACGCCATGTTGCCCATGCAGTTTCACTCCTTTGACAGGTGAGGAAGTGTTGTAAAAAAATGTTTGTAGGTTTTGCATGTTTTAGCTCATTTACAACAAATCATGCACACATTACATCACAGTTAACTATTATGCAACCCTTGTTGTCCAAGTATCCATTGGATTCTAGTTTCTTTTGCACATGACAATTAATCAAACACACTGTCTTAAGTTGTCCATCACAATGAAAACTTAGTCTGCATTCATTTTTTAATTAAAGTCACAATATCATTGTTAGAATGGAATTCTGCAACTAGATTTCCATACCTTACAGAAATGTATGGAAATCAATAAAAAGAATTACGTTACAAAACTAAACTATATCGACTTGATGCACCAGATGGTTTGTTATAAAGCACCATCTGGGAAGGCACTGCCATAAACTGTTTGGAAAAAGCGTTGGCACTTTCAAAAGTACTTGGCAGGTGATTGGAAAGACCAATCTGGTTTTTACAGTCTACTAAGGTTAACTTCAACCAATCGGATCAACAGTTAGAGAGCCCTACCACCAGCAGAGCTAAACTCTTAGCACAGGTAGACGGGAGAAGAGTGAAAACATCTTCCACTGAGGAAAGCCTTCAGTGATGTTCTTTGCTTTTCTTTCAGTAAAATATACTCTCCGATACAATCTCTCTGATACAACTGATGTGGTTACAGCTATGCCAACCTTTTGAGGAGCTGCAATTGTTATTTTGGAATGAAGAGTCTCCTCTCTGCTGGCATGTAAACCATGCCAGTAGCTGCCTGGACATGTGTCATAAGACACTGATTGGTTCAACACCTGTGTGTTTAGCCACAAGCATATTGCTTCAAGCCTGGCAAGATGGATTTGCGTGATGATTTGGTAAATCCAGCTGCCTTGCAAGAGAAAAACAAGCTTGCACTTTAAATGGACAGTAAAGATGTACAGTATACTGTACATTATTTGTAACTGCAATAGGAACCTAAAACTTTCAAGAACACAGACTGGTCTTTTTTAAAGCCAAAATCAAACCCTGATGATATAAAATGTTTAAAAAAGTTTAAAAAAAGATGGAAATTATGAATCGTCATACGTTTCACTATCATCCTCAGAGATTTACATTTCTCTGTGGATAGATGCAAACATCTCATGCAATGAAAGATGTGTGTATGTGTGTGTGTGTGTGCGTGTGCATGTGAGCTTTCACTCAAGCAAGCGTAAAATGCTGATGTTAATCCTCTGGGTTTATCTAAGTTATTCAGTACACCGCTAATGGTTTCTAAGCAGCATGCGACACATTATTCATTTCAGGCCACTTGTATTGTACTCATCCCCCACGGCAAGGAATTCCTGTGTTTGAAAAGGTCTGTGAAGCACTGTGGCACTGCTGCGGTTTATTTACATTCCTGGATTAGATAAAACCACACAGTAATCTGTCTGGATTTGGGAGTTTACAAACCTGCTCCTGCAGGGATTTCAAGCTTCAGCTCCCCCCTGATCCCTATCCCCTGTGGTTGGTAAAGTTTTGAAAATCATAATTTTTCTGAAAGTAATTTAAGTTGGTTTAGCACAAACAAAAGCTGCTGCTGCCCTCTGGACATCGCTGATTTGGTATTGTGTAATCGCAACCAGGCCCCAGAGAGACAGCAGAGGACACTGTGAGTCAGGGGGAACAATGGGGCCTCCCTTTCTTTTTAATGCATTCTGCTGCTGCTGAGCTGGGCTGAGGTGAGCCTGATGAATAGGGGAGAAGATGGAGGAGTATGTGGAGAGAGGACAGCTGAGAGGGTGGGGGTCTCCAGGGCCTTGATGACAGATTAAACAGAAGCGGCCTCACGCCACACCGCGGCCAGCCCTGTCACCCTCACCGCTCACACCCGTAATGGGAACTGGCAGCCTGAAATGAGTCGCCACAGCAAAGTGTATTATTTTTGAAATGCTTTCACACAAACCCTCCTGACCACATATACAACTTTGTCTCATGCTTTTCATGTCAGCCCCCCCGCCCCCCCCCTCCAGCCTCCATTTGCTGTGTCTAATTGTTTGCCACCTGCCAGCGAAATGAGCTGCCAGACATGGACAGGCCTTTCATTTGTCTGTCAGGGCAGAAATAGATCGAGAGTGACAACATCAAAAAAGGAAAAAAAGGAGAGAAAAAAATGGCTTTAAGTGGAATGCACAGGGGCAGCCGTCGCAGAGGCCCCTCAACCAAAGACTTTCATAGAGGAGGGGTTTAAATTGCTCAACATCCAGATTTCCGTTCAACCAGATGGGAATACAGTATCTTCCTTAATCCCTAACTTCCTCCCTTTCTCCCTTTTTTTCCCCCCAAAAGTCCCTGAAGAATCTTTGTAAGATATTGTTTGTCCATACATATTTGATTTTTCCCATGATTTAGAGCGACCATAATTGGTTTTAATTGAGTTTGTGAGTGGAATGTAAGCACATTTCCTCTGCATCTATCCTTGTTTTCACTGAATGAAGCACTATTAGATCAGATTCCATCTATTGGATTTATAAAGGAAACATTTCTTTGGTTATACTATACAGCCGCAGACCTCATTAATATTAATTCCAAGATTAATCCTTGCTTTATTCTCTGCAACTCAATTAAGACAATCCTATTAATAAGATATGCGCTAGATAATCTATACATGATTCATGAGCACCCACCTAATGAATTATTCATTAAAAGAGGTTCATGTTTTATCAACATCCTGTAGATCTAATGTATCGTCCCTGCTATGCCAGTGGTGCAAGAGCAGGCAGGCAGGCTTCTGCTGGGAGATGCAAGGGATACATTCGGAAAACAAGATCAAATTCATGCCCAGTTCCAACAATCAAAACATGCCAGTGATGTTCAGATATCTGTCGATGAGAGCAGTACAGAGATCTACTAAATAAATGATGCTTGTCATCAGTGTTCTTCAGAGCACAGCGGTATCTCCAGAGATAAAGATATTTCAGTAAGCTTTCAAGCTTTACTCCGGCTCTCTCTCTCTTCTGCTCCCCTGTGTGATTGAGACGATTTTGATCTGCTAGTTTCAAAAATTATTTTACTACTATTTTTGGGGTTGAATGCCTGTCAGGTAGTTGTCAGCTAGGCAACTGTGTAATCCGCTTTTAAATATTTTATCCATAGAGAGAAACTACAGCGCTAATACGTCCGTGACATTAAATGTTATAGCATTTGTAATTCTGCGAAATTGGCTGCATAGTAGAAAAAACGGAAAAAAAAGGCCTGGAATACATCGGGACCAAGTTTTAGGTTTGTTTCCCATGGATTTCTGCATGTTTGACTATGAAGTGGGCTGAGGATAGAAACAGTTATCGCTACGTAAAACAGTAAAAGTCTGTGTTGTTTTTGTTGAGGGAGGATTTCTGGGGATTTGCTTCAGATGACAGCAGGCTTAGCTCGTGACAGTGCAGAGGCCTGGCCTGTGTCACCCGGAGTAACTGCCGGAGATTGGACAAGACATTATCTGGCACCCTCACAAACCCAAAGGCCAACTGCAGACCTGATAAGGACAAGCTTTCCTTCTCTCTCCTGACAGGGAGCTCTTGCAGGGCCAAGTTCACTGCATCATCTCTAATCCTCAGCCAATCAGATTGTATGTGAACAGAGGACCAGTGGGTTACCGGTGTGTCTGTGCTTTCATTCGCTGTAACATAAGGTCACAAGTGTATCTCTCATCTCAAGACTCCACAAGCTTTTCTTTACATGTTTCATTCATGAGCTCTACCCCGTTTTTCTTTAGCAAAATGTAGTGTTTTACACAGTAACTTCTTCAAATACGAGGGGAAACCGCTGCTCAAATGATCACATTATCATTAAAAAAGAGTTGTTTTCCATATCTTGGCATCACTATATGATATATACTCTGTTCCATATTTTGTGCATGCTGACAGGAACTACATCCAAAGTAATGTTATCAGTAGATGCTGAAAAAGCATTTGACCAGTTGTAAAGGTCCTACTGTAACTCTGGAAAAGCCTCAGCTGTATGGGTATCGATGATTTAATTAATGTGATTAAAACAGTTAACACCACCATCTGCTACTTTCATCAAAGGTTACAAGAAGTAGTAGACAGGCGAACCCACTTAGTCTTATGGTTTATTCTAACTACCGAACCTTTGGCACCGACTATGAGAGAACATGAGATCACAAAAAAATAGTTTTGAATTCAACGAAGCAGTTTTTATCTTTATATGCAGACGATATCTAGTTTGGTTTTCTTTAGAGGATACGAGAGATTTTCTATCTAACATGAGATCTTTCATGCAAGACTCTGGTCAATCTCCAGTTACAACGTAATTTGTAAGGAGCTGTGATTGCTTCCTCGAAACTAAAGATGTTGATGCATGTTGTTTCCCACTTAAAATATTTAGGAACTGAAATTACAACCCATTTAAATAAAGAGTGTCCATTGGATTTTTAATGTTACTCATAAATCTACATAATCTGAGCAAGTGACATAGATGCATTTTCCATCATCTTTTTTCTCAAAGACACCGTACAACATTTCTACCAGGGTACTTTTTTCACTCACTGGACTTTTACTCAGCTCATATTTCCTGCAGGGAAATCTCCATTGCATAAATTCACTTTATATATTTAAAGGGAAAAGATTAAGAATTAAATTATTCGTCCATCATCCGAGAGCAAAGGAAACATTTGCTATTTCAATTCCAAGTTTTAAACTGTAATATCAGGCTTTTCAGTTGTGTCTGATAATAGATTGGTTCAGTTCTTCAACAACCCCATGAGTACATATTAAAAGCAGCATCACAATCTTATGCATCTATTTCACAAATGTCCTTTCTCTATATCTCTGTGGGGAAAATCTCTCCTTTTGCTGCATACAGCCTGATCAGGGTGCCTTCTTTTGGAGGTTTTCTGGACATGGAAAGAGATGCCGAGGTAAATCAAGAACACAGGCAGGAGTTTATATATCTCATCTGGCTTTGGGTAATCTTGGAATCTGGTGGACCTGGGGAGAGGGATGTCTGGACTGCCCTGCTTAATCTGCTGCCACTGCAACCTGGCCCACAGGGAGGTGGCAGTGTTCAATTATTCATGATTTATTCTGACTTATAATGATAACCAATCATTTGGTGCCATATCTTGCATCTCTGCTTTCAAAGCTTCTGTTTTTTAAAAAAAAAAACAACCCAAAGACCAAGTAATCTGTCTAGGAACGTGATACAAAAACCTGCTGTAGGCCATAATTTGCAAATGTGTCTAACACTCAACATGTACTTTGCGTCAAAGCCAGATGCTGCTCTTAATGTGCGTGTATGCACAGAGCAAATTCCAACAGATAGGTCTTGAGTTTAATGCTCAATGAGCCGTACAGATCTGTCAGTTCAAACACAGAGGTAGCTATGCAAATTCACGTCAGTAACAACTGCCAAGTTGCTCCTGGAGAGCCTCCCATTAGGGTCTGGGATGTTTTCAGCTCTTCTGAGCAGAGCAGGAGCAGCATAGGGCCAACAGTGGCAAGAGCAGATGTAAGGAAAAGCATAGTAGCTGGCCTCTTGCCCTCTGGTTTATTTCCTTTAGCGTCATGTGTGTGTGTTTGCACTGCATGTGTTATGCTGAAAGACAGAGTTACAGGTCAGGATGTTTACCTTTTCGAATGTTCTGACTAACGTCTGGGGATGCTCATGCTGGCAGGATCTGAGCGCAATAAGAGACAATGAAGATCATTTGGATTCAATTTGTTTTCCTGTAAAACATGTGATTGGATTTTATTTTATCCACTTTGGTCTTGAGGGTATTTCAGAAATGAGCATTACAGGCTTTACAGTCGAATCATAAATCAATGAAATTGTGGATCCTGTGTTTGAGTATCAGAGTTGGTGTTTTACTAAAAGTGATTTTTTTAATAATGACAACTTTTGTCCTGAAGCTTATCTCCTTACCATCTGAAGCAGATGATCATAACAGAAACAGAAATCATTGAGCTCAACTGTAACCTTCCTTCCCTCCGATATATTACTGCATCAGGGTCATGAGTCAGAGCATATGAATAATTCTAAGATGTTATCGCGATTTGTGTCTGCAGTAAAGGGTTTTAGTGTCTTTCACTTTTGCAGGAAAGATACTTGCTAAACAGAGTGCATAAACCAACGACCTCCAACCCTTTTGCCCTTTTACTCATTCATTTTGCATGCGTAGTTTACTTTGCACCAGTAAAACCTCCAATTGTTAACTCTTTAATTTATATTTTGGATGTTTAAACTGTTGATAAGTATATTTTCTCAGTGCATATGTGAATGCAGTATATTATGTGTGTGTGTGTGTGTTTCCTGTAGGAGTGTGGTGGTTCCTGTGAAGAAAACCTCCCCTGGCAGCCTGGCAGTTAACACAGTGGGAAGCAGCAGCGGCACCTCTGCTGGGCTGACAGCTGGCAGCACCCCCAACATCTTTGCCGCTGCCTCTGCGACCCCCAAAAGCATGATCAATACCACAGGTATGTCATGCACAAGGTTACTGGCGTGTACTTACACAGTTAAAATACCACATTTAAGCCCTTGTAATGTGGTTCATTTTCAAATAATACTGCTTCAGAGCAATTTGTGTGCTTAATTTGAGTAATTACTGTTCATCATCTGTTTTTTTTCTTTCTTTGATGCAGTTCCAAGAATAGAAACAAATCTTTTTCTCTCTGTTTGGTCATGTGATCCTGCATGCCTCTGCAGGCGCTCTTTCTTACCACTAGATGGCCCTCTTTACCTGAATATCACTGTCTATAGTTCAAATCAGTGCACTGCCAACTAAAAACTGCTGCCATGGAATCACTAAGATTCCTCTTAATGCAACCAAACCAAGCAACCCCATGTTAATCCACCTTGATTATACAATTAAACGAAAGCCTTTACAATAGTGAAAAGAATCCTGTCTGACTGCATGCCCTCGCCCCTCCCCCTACCGTCACGTTGCTTCTTCTCGGCCTCCGCTGCATTGAGCCGGTTCCACCTCAGGGCTCCTGTAGCCTGGGTCTCTGAAAGGACCCACTTAACACCGAGAACCATTAGGAGCTCCAACACCTTTTTAATGTGCTCCATTAAAGAACAAACTCTCCCTCTCCTCTCAGAGCCCCTCTGCAGGAATGTGAGAAACCTATCCAAGTCAAAGTGTGCTTTCAGCTAAAGCCACAGGCTCTGACCCAAACCCCATGATCTCACTCGCTCTGGTTTTAACCTCTCGCAAGGACAGTTGGAATCATTTTATGCTTGTGCTTACGCTGCCCACATGATGTGTCTCAGGGCTCACCTTGAAATTATAGCTGTCATGATACCCTAATTTGACCAATACTATGTGTAATGTGTAGAAAATCTATTGCGGATGCTGTTTTGATATGTCGGCTGATTCTTCATATTTGTCGTCCTAGTGAGCAAAACAGTTCCACATGTTGCTGCTGGCACCAGGTTGAACAGTCGGCTTAGGTGCACTTGGTTGTAGTTAAAGATGTGGTGCATGATTTTACACCCGTACCATGTTTCATTTGTATGCCGTGGTTGAAATTTGCTGGCTGCTGAGGTCCACTGTCAAGAGCAAGATTTTATCTGCTTTGATAACTTCCTGTTCATTCTTTTTCTTTTTTTGTTTCTTTTTTTAAATTATTTAAGTCTATGTGCCATTACATACATTTAGAGCCCTTGGAAGTGGCACTTAAATGTTATTTCATTAAACATATATATTATTTTCTTTAATATTCAGTCTCAAATTTAATCCTTGAATAACATAACTGTTTTAGTAATTAATTAGATGAATAATAAAAATCAATCCTCACCCCTCTGTGAAATTAATATTGATAAACGTAAAGTAATTATAACTTTTATTATAACATAACAATTATGATTGAGATTGAGTTTTGTACTTGCATTATCCATAATATTTCCAACAATTTTCAGGCTAAACAAATCTGTAATTTTACTTAAGGTAAAAGTGTATATTATTTGGTTGACTGCCGCTTTAACCTTTCTTTAACTTCCACCCAACGATATGTCAGAGAGTGATGAAAGAAATCGGCGAATGTGACTAAACGTATTGTAAAGCTTTCTTATACCTTGTTTGTCGACCTGACTTCTGTATCAGTTACATCAGATAGTTTTCATCAGCAATGGTGGTTGTTCAAGAATGAAGCCAACAACTCCCATGATCCCTCGCTACTTCACTCCATCATCAAACTACGTCTTTTGTTTTTATTGTTTTGACTGAGGATCCCTCCCAAAAATCACATGCTGTACATTTAATTAGATTATTAAAGACGATACATTTGTATTATTATTCTTGTATCGCACCAATGTTGCATGTATCTGTCGGTCTTCCCTGCAGGAGCTACTGAACCAGCCCCCTCTACCACACCTTCCTCCAACTTTGTCAACGGAGCCACCAGCAAGAATCTGCCGGCCGTGCAGACGGTGGCCCCCATGCCTGAAGACACAGTCGAAAACATGAGGTACAACAGAGCCCTCTCTGTTCATGCACCCTCGTAATTCCTGCGTTAGTAAACTCATTTTAATTGTACTGAGTGACTTGGGTATCAAACGTGCTCATAAACAAAGTAGAGCGTTAAGATAAACGTTAACATTTTTTCCTCTAGATTTTTTAAATATTTATGTTATGTTTTATTCCTATTTTTATTTGCTGAGTGATTTATTTTATCGGGTCTGTTTTTGTTGATATTTACATTGTTTACATGTTCAGATTTAATGAGCAATTTAATCAACAGTGGTTTTTTTTTTTTATTTGACATTTTCTTCATCCTCACGTAATCAAAACTAATTGGCACAGCTAAAACTGAGGGGAGGGTTTTTTGTGTGATCACAATGGCAAAATTTTGCCTAATTCTTCTCTGTGTGTGTTTTGTGTGTTTCTGTGTGTACATCTTTGCTGTGACCTTGACTCATCTTCCTCACTCGCTCTAATAGTTTGTGACAGAGGTCCTTAGTCCTGCTCTCCTGCCGACTGCTGGGAGCCCAGGTCTTTCTACAGAGTCTTTCCTTTGCTTTGCTTCAGTGTGTTCTGCTGGAGGAATAGAGATTCAGTTGCCATGGCAGCAGTAACCGACATCACTTAGTGTAACTGTGAAGTCAATGATAGTACTATCTCGCTGTATCTGATCCCTAACTTAAATTTAAGCGGAGGGGAAAAACAGCCAAGCTCAATTTTCCGTTCTGGTGAAAATATCAAATAAATATTATTAGAATTCAGAATTTTATGACTAATTTTATGGATATATAATTATTTGATGAGCTTAACCCATTAAGTAAAAGAACGGAATGATGCAAGTACTGGCTGTGGTTTTATTTGTCATATTTCAGTTTTGATAAAGTTGGCCAGAGTCCGCTACACCGGGGACTGACCCCTCCTGAGTTCAAACCATTTAGCTTCCCGACAGGATAACAGGCAGCCTCCAAGAGCAGCAGGCCAGTGTTTTAGGCAGGAACCTTTTTATGTTAGCCACCAAGACCCCTCACACTCTGCCTTTTATGCTGGTCTGTCATCTCTCTGCCGTGATTCCCCAGGGTGCCGCAAGACAGATAAGACTGCACACAAGGAACACTCGTACAAATCCCCAAACCAGATCTTCCTCTCCTCTCTCTCCTGCTTTTTCTCTATCCTGCTGCTTTCTGCCCGTCTTAGCTGAGAAAACAAGCCTCCACTCTCCTCATGTTGCCTAGTTTCTGCGTGTGTACACGTAGATACGTTGCAGTTTGAGTCGTATCTCTGCTTGTACGCAGTCTTGAGTTGTGCGGCTGCACGACTCCAGCTCACAGTTTCTCTGAGGTGCTTAGATAATGTCAGGCAGCAGCATGTAACGAGTGTGTGTAAGATAAGGAACTTCCCCTCAGCAGTGTGCAGCAACTGTGATTCGATAGGCAAGCCCGGGTAGCACGTCACTACAAAGAATGCAAACAACTGGTGAGAAATCCTCTTTGAATGCAACAGAAATATGTGTTTTGTTTTGGTTTTTAGCAACATGAAATCTTCTCTCCACTAAAACCGTCACCTCTGCAGTGATAGCAGCCACACTCTCATGGATACCCCGGTTGGTTTGCATTCTCTGAAATGTGTTGGTTACCCTCTGTGGCCACCAGGGCTCCATCAGTCTGCATACGCACTAACCTACAATGCTCATGGAAGAGCACAACGCTACCTCCCTTACACTTTTACTAAATCAAGGCTTTTGTGACTTCTGCCTTGGTGTTTTTTCTTTGACAGCATTACTACAAAGCTGGAGAGGGCCCTGGAGAAGGTGGCGCCCCTGCTGAGAGAGACCTTTGTGGATTTTGCACCCTTTCTGTCGCGTACCCTGCTGGGCAGCCACGGACAGGAGCTGCTCATAGAAGGTACAGATGTTGGATAGTGCAAGCTGTGTGTGGAGTCATGTCCCCAGCACCCTGCCGCTGTATGTACTCCGCTGGCTGCCTCAATGATGGATGCGTGCGCAGTTGTAGGTGTTGACAGGAGAGTCACTATTTTGCACACAAGCTGGGGGTCTGTCAGAGTCTGATTAAATCTGCTCTCCCTTTCATTCATCTTGTGACGTCTCTGTGTTTTGCTTTCTTCATGAATCTCTCCACATATTGAGTATTATTCCTGGATGTTGTATTTTTAAACATCAGTGTTTCAAAGTCACACCAAATGTCGTGTGGAAATGTTAAAATAATTGGCAGCTTTTGGCTCAATGCTGGAGACATTTTTTAGCTTTCAAGTCTAAGGTTGCCTCTTACCCTGTTGCTTGGTGTTAAAGGAAAAATCTGTCTTCTTATCTGTTTTCAGAATGATTTTATGGGAAGTGATTTTTACTGGATGTATTGCTGTTGCAGGAAAATCTTAAGCTGTATTTACATTGGAAGTCCAGCGACCATTTTTGTTTTGCTCTCAAGAATCCAGTCAGAATCCACCTAATTGCTGAGTAAAAAAAAGTATAGATACTTGCAGAGGCTGTGTTAAATTTTCATTAATGAGTTGGAGATAAATGCAGTAATGACTTGCTGATGAATGATAAAGCACTGCTATTTAAACCTGGAATCATGGATGTTAAAGCACAGACTTGGTACTCGAAGTCACAAAGAAACAGCCTTAAAGATTAATGTCTTGACTTTAACATCGTCATAATTTTATTTTAGACAGCGTTACAGCAGTCACATTCCATATATTTAAAGTGCTGCTCTGACTGGCTGGGTTGTGCACAGTGTTTGCAGAAGTGTGTGATCCCTCTGCTGCACTCCACTCTGGGCTCTAGTCTTATTTCCTGGTGGCTGTGTGAAGGCTCCCAGAGGCTTCATCAGGCCTCAGGTTGGCAGCCTCTCATAGTGCTGCTTGTGCCTAACCTCACGGCCTGTCTGCCTGCGTGTGTGTGCACTGCCACTCTACTCCTCCAGCTTGTTTTGGCCTCAATTCACAAGAACACGCTGCACGCATGTGTGTAACTGCGAGTGTCTGCGGACGTTAGTGTGTGTGTGTGTGTGTGTGTGTGTGTGTGTGTGCACAGTGTGGAATATATGTGTGTGGCCTCCAGTCTCTTGAAATGCAGTTTGCACAGAGTGAAATTATATCTCTGCCTTTTCTCACTGCCAAAGTCTTTTCTTTTAACTGTAAGCTCAACCGATATTGGTTTCAGGAGTCTATGAAGAGAATGACAGCAGGCTGAAAAAATGCACTCCCGTGACTTTATTAAAGCCGATGTCTGAACGAAGTTGTCTGACATACGTCCACTGTCCTGAGCATAGCGTATTTAAAACATTTTGCGATTAATTTGACGGATATTAGGATTGTGTTATGACTCACAAGACTCAGGTGAATAAGAGTTGTCGGAATATCCGATTTTCACTACACAATTATCATGGCCAAACAAATACACAAAACAAATTCACTGTGTGTTTTGTCTCCCTTTTTGGCAAATAAATAATCAAGTACAAGTTTATGGAGGTGTAAAGAGTCTGTAATCAATTTTTTTTTTAAAAAGAGGTACAGAAAGAAAAACTCCACTCAATTACTTGTGAAAAGGCAACCAGATTAACTCAGGTCAGACATCTCTGCTGGATTAATCAACTCCATTTTTTCCATTTTTTAATATCACTATTATATTGCGATATGGGACGCCCTTAGTGGTGACCATTCTTGAATCCCAATTTTATTTTTCATGAAATAATGTTTTAAATTATGTTGGGGTCTGTACCCAACAAACATATTCTCTGGCATCTAGAAAACAAGATTTGTCGGCCAGATATCTTTGCACCACTGCAGTACTTCATTATGGCGTTCTTTTGTTACACATCATACCCTAAAAAAAATTCAGCTCCTGCGATTTGAATACTGTGATGTTGATATGATTTGATTATGATTAATTGTGCAGCTCTAGTTTTGAATAATTATATAGTAGCTTGTTTTTGTTGATATTTCAATTTAAATATATATGTTTTTCCTTATACTGTAACACAATAAACATGATGCCACTTAGTTACAATGGATAATATATGCAAAAGTTACAAGTGACAGAATGGTACACTTTCATTTAAATCTAATCTGTGTTACGATTGTGAATTTGAGCTTTGAACGTGATCAATCATGGCGCGCTTACTCATGTTCAGGGTCTTATTTATTTGATAAACCAGTCCTGTAAAAAATGAGCGGTGAAATGATGAATTAAGTTCTTGTCTACAGTCATTAAAATGACATTAAAAAAGTCGCTGCTTTTTAAAAATATTTCCATTTGAGCCAGCAAACAGTTTATCCCTCCATATATCATGCATATGCCATATATACAGTGTATGTAAATAGACATGTGGGTATGCCATGCACATGTGGCTAAGGCTACAGACTCAGGGGAGGAAGGAATGAAAAATCAGGTAGCATAGCCTTGACAAGTGTGAATATGTCTGTTACCCTTTCACTCAAAGTCTGTCAGCAGACTGACCAAGCTGACAAACCAGAGCTGAGCTGAGAGTGTAACCCCACAAACAAGGTCGTAGATAGACAGCTCGGGCCTCAGCGCTCTTCACCAGACATGTTTAACCCTGTCTGGGTCTGTGAAAAGTGCACGCTGACACGGATTAGAGCAGGTTTATCAGACAAAACAAACGGCCAGATTTACCACATGCACTTTAAATCTTTAAGGCGCTGTTCATCGAGCCACTCAGGTCTGTCCTCGTTGCACTGCGTGTGATTTTGCAGTTCCTCGCTCTCTTTCTCCGTCTCTTCATGGCCCTTCTCAGGCTCACAGTTGAAATACTGTGCTGTAGTGCAAAGGCGCTCCATTTACCAGTAATTACCAGCCATCCATCACTCCCTAGATTGCCAGGGGTCGAGCCCCCGGTGCCCCCTTTGCCCCTTTGCCTCACCCTATTCCTTCACCCCCCCCTGAAGACGTGGTCACTGTGGCAATTATGTTGAGTGCACCCTGAGCTTTACACTTGGAGTTGGTGGGTGAGGCCTGTGTGTGAACACTGCTGCTGTTGTGATGCCTGCCGCCTGCTCCCTGCTGTCCCCTGAGTGGCCCGGTCTGCCGGCGCATTGCCCCACAATGCCACATTCACCCGTGCCTTAACCCTGCCCTGTTTACAGGAAAGGACTGGCAGGCCGTGTTTAAATAGAATGCATTTAGTTTGTCTACCAGCACAAGGCCAGGGTCAGTCGGCCACCTGACTCCTGTGTCAGACCGGACTGACTTATGGCTCAGCACGTCACAGCTATAACAAGAGGTCAGCCGTGGCACTCTGTGTACAAGAGAAGGGTCACATCCTCTCTGAGTATTTACAATACACTCCCTGGGACAGTCTCCGCTCGTGAATAGAGATCGATGTACTGTAGAAGCAAAAGATCCATCCATTCTGAGCACTGAATATTTTGCATTCCGTCTTACATTGTTTAGTATTTACACAAGTTACACTGCGTCTATTAAATGTTGATATCCAGTAATGGTATCAACTTATCTATTTTGTTGTTGTACAGTGTGAGTGCCTGTTTTAAAAATCCAATAGTAGTCATTGCTTGTGTTTCGTGATTTGTTAGTGGGGCTACAGTTTTATTTACTACTACATCAGATTCTGCCTTTTGATATATATTTTTTAAACATAAACATTTTTAATGAAAATCAATAATGAGTAGAGACATTTTCTCTTTATAGGTAATAGGAAGTATGCAGTGTATTTTCCCCTTTAAAATATGTTTAGATATGTCATCCAAAGCACTATTTTCTAATTGACTGTTGTACAAATTAGTCATTCTGATAACAGCCATTGGTGTCACAATATCTGACTGTCTTGACTACACAATTGTCATGGCCAAAATAATTCACAATAATGTTATTATTGAAATAGCTATAGAACATTTTCAAAGAAAATTTAAAAAAGTATTGCTATCAGTCATCTTTCATTGAATCCATAAAAACTTTTTTTGTGTTAGGTAAATTTCTTCTGTCATCTCTTTCAAAAGTAGCCACACACTGTGGTCATAGTAAGTTTGATGATTACGGAGTCCTTTTCTTTTCTTTTGGTCTATGGAGGCTGACAACTAGGGGTGGAAATCACAGAGTAACTCACAATACGATACAATCATGATCATTGCTCATGACAACGAGAGTACCATGATACGCGATTCTGCGATGATCTATCCTCAACCCTCTACGGAGACATCATGATGTCTTTTGTTTGAAGAATCCAAACTCTAAAAACGCAAAAAGTAGAACTTACGTATATATATTAATTGCATAATGTTGTCCATTGTACAGAATTTGACAAGTGAAAAGAAACAATTAACAAAAAGTGTGTAGATAGCACCGTTAAAAAAAATATATATATATATATATTTGAATATATGAATATTTCATTTTTAAATATCATAGCTATCATCAAGAGCTCAGCTTCTGCTACAATGTAACTGAAGCCTTAGATGAAGAGTATTTTGCTCTTTCCTCTGATTGACAGCCCGTGATCCATGAAACAATGGCAGCCCTGTGGTACAGACTTCTGCTCCTGCCAGCCTTATAATGAGTCCTACAGACTTGTATTCTTTCCCTTTACTAATGACTGCACCTTTAATGGTTCTCGCCGAGTGCAACAGAAGGAGCCGGAGGTGCAGAATGCGAGACCAGTTGCAGCCATTGTTTCTGCAAATGAGCTTTTCACACCTGCCCTTGTTTCATTAGAGAGTTGTCGGCTTCTGCGGCTCACCGTCTACAGAATGGAGATGAGGGAGGAAGCTGTGAATGTCTGTGTTCACTTCCCTGAGTGTGTGTGCATGTGCAAAGGTAGACGTGTGTGTGTGTGTGTGTGTGCGGTGGGGGTGCTAGCATGTGTGCATCTGTTCTGTGCACATCCACTCGGTGCAGATGCAAATGATTATTATTATTTTTTTTTTGATGGGCAAATTGGAAGCACAATTTAGGGGGCTTACAAATTGCCTGCCAATCCTTCCTTATGCTTTTATGTTCCTTTTGCAAAAAAACAGTATAGATTTTTCCAAGTTCTACCATTGGTATCAGAAATTTAAGTAAGGGTATCTGGTTTTAACATTTTATCTAGTATCTTGCCACATAAATGAGATAATAATTACTGATTAGACCCTCAGATGGCCTGTTTATAAACCTAATGGTTAATATCTAACTGTGTTTATCTGGTTTGTCTCCACAGGTCTAGTGTGCATGAAGTCAAGCACCTCAGTTGTGGAACTCGTCATGCTGCTTTGTTCTCAGGTGAGCGCAATCCTCTTTCCCAGCCTCCCGGTCTTTTTTTTCTAGTTCCCATCCTCTCTATTTTACCCTGCCCTTCCCTTCTATGGTTCTCCTAATACCGTATTTTCTATCAAAATTATGCGGAGATCTTTTAGGAGCTGGTTTCACATCTCATTAAATTGACGCATTTCCCAATCTGACAGATTGCAAATGCAATTGCCACAAGATACACAAAAAAAAAACTTGTTTATCATGTCAAAACTGCAGATGTAAATGTGTAAGTGTACGATTCAAGGTTAAATTCTGAGGGCACTGTTTTACATCAGAAGAAATTATTTAACCTCATCGGAAGCTTTGCCTTAAACGCGTATTTTCCAAACCAATGACGACACTCAGGCACACACAGCTCTCTGAGAATCCAGTGGCTTTCTCACTACACCCCGGAGCTTTAATCGGGAAAATGAGCCCCACCTCATGCAACACTGCTGGTGACTGATCACCTCTGAGTTGACCCTCTGAATCTCTTGTTAAGCCCTTGTTTTAGAGAAGGTCAGAGCCCCGATGTAGCAGTTAGAACAGGAGATATTTAACATACCTTCTGTCAGCCCATCAGTCTTGCGTCGGGAGCCCATAAGGAAGCCATTACTTGGTGCCTCTTTGTGGAACCAGACTGGAGGTGGATTGCCACTATGTGTGCGCTGTGGTATCCGCAGTCCAAAGCCCTCTTCTGCAGGGAGCTCCGTTATATGGAGGCCATTATTCAGGGGCTTTCCCCCAAAAGACGTACATAAATGAGGCAGCTGGAGTTGAGTTATTGTCGCTCTTTTGAAGGTTTTTCGATGGGCTTCTTTTTGCGCTGCTTTTCTGTCTGTAGAGTATCTGTGGGAAGTTGCTTTTTCCAGCTCTAGGATTTATTGCAGATGAGAGCGTCAGCATGCTGTTAAGGGTCTGAGTCCATCCCCCCTTTACACAGATAGCATTACTGCGGCTCCAGAGGTTCCTGCCATTAGGGGCTCCAGGGATGAAACCCAGGCTGAGATATCGATCAGACTGTGAGGCCTTGAAACTGGACCGTATAGCTTGGTGTCCTTCTGCAACCTCTCAGATAGAGATGAGCCTTTGCCTCGTATCCTAATACTGCAATCCAGTTATCCTGCCAGTTAATACGATTTAAATATCATACTGTAGTGATGGATAATATTACTCCTTCTAGATGACAAAGCTTGTATCTTCAGAACTGTTTGATAATCACTGGGTGAAATTATATTGTACTGCACAGTTTTTATATTTATTAACAGTTCCAATGAGGGATTTTGTTTTTTTTTTTGAGTAAATGCTTTATTATAGTTGCACAAAATGTCCTGACTAGAGCTATCATGGTATCAGATTATCACTACGCGATTACAGTGGCCAAACAAAATCACGAGTACTTAATTATTGCAGTATCTAGTAGAAATGTAAAAAAATGCTAGCAATCAAATATATATTTAACCTCTTTAAGCTTTGAGTGTCTTCTCTTTTTTCTGGCAAGTAAACTACCATAAAAAAACAAGTGTAGGGAGGTGGAGAGACGTGTCTGTAACCATAACTGTAAAGAAAAGAGCAATTACACTAAAAGGCACGAAGATGAACTCATAAACAAAGGTTGCATGGATATCTCCCTTGGATATGTGTATTATTAGCAATAGCAATATTTATTTATTTTTTAAATCACATTTATATAGCATGATTACAGTTAATTTTCATCACAGCATATGTCAAAAACATGTACCACTGCAACCCCGCACTGATTCTAACATTGCAGTATCCTCCTAATTAATGTCACATACTGTTTCTTAAGTCTTCTCTGACGCAGGGTGAGCTTTGGCTGACATCACTATAAAATGCCAGCTTCGACGTATCCCTCACATATTTCAACATTAATGTTTTAAGACAGCAAGGAGGGCACTTGGCTGACCTTTAGTCCCTCTCTGTTTTGTGACCCGTCACTTTTATGAATGAATTAGTGCTAATGATCTGCCTTTTCTTATTTATGCATACTAATCACAGCAATCATCGTGTGGCTGCCTGGCCACGGCTGCAGACACTGTGTGTCTCTCCTCAGCCTGGGCAGCTGAATGAAAAGGTCAAGCAGCTCTGTTTCTTGTAACAGCTTAAGCGTACAGGGGGGCTGGGATCCAGAGTGGAGCCACAGAGATTTAGTGATAGAAGGCCTCCAGATGTGGAGAGTATAACAGAACAGAGCAAAGCAGATAAAAGCAACGGCTCCCGCACACTGACAGGTTGGATTGAAACACCACAAATACTTAGTGCCCTGCTGAATTTCAGGAAGATGAAAGTGGGAGGAGAGTAAATCCAGCAGAGGCCGGCATGCTGCTGTGTCAGTTGGGAGTTGTGGGATCTTACGTCCACAAAAAGGTGGTGGGTTTTTCAAAGATGGATGAAAGAATGGCACCACTGCTCCAAGTGAAACCACAGCGTCATCACTTACCGTCCAACATTTCCCAACATCGCATGTTGTGTTGAAAGAGTTCACCAGCTTATGACCAAGCTTTTTTGCTGCTTTTAGTTAATTATTTGGTTTTACCAAGTGTAAACCCACCATGAGGTCACCCTTTGGTTTGTGGACTATTTGAAGCTTTGAGTTTGAGATTATGGCCGCTGCCCTTTTGGAGCTATTTGTAACCATATTTGAAGAGGGCGGAGTTGGGGACGATCCAGAATAGTGATGTCGAATATATGGAAACAGTGATTCTAAATATTATAAAATTCAAAAATTGTTTGAATACTAATTTTTAACAGGATCAATACTCCAATACTAGCTGAATTTTTTTGCTCTCCGCTGGAGCAGCAAGTTGACACATGCACCTCTGTGGTGCCCACAGATAGTCCCACCTTCTCCAGAAGTACATTAACCTAGATATTGTAAATTTTGTAGATCCAGTAGCTCTGTCCATATTTAATACAGTCACTGGGTACTACAGTCACTTAATAACACTCATTAGCTTTGTTTTCAGCAGCAGGCACTTGCTTTCAGCAAAAAAGCTCAGGTGAATGAACTGTTTGCAACCTGTCATCACCACATGCAGCGTTTGTAAGCGGCTTGTGGAGTTACGGAGTTGTCTGTGGAAACATCACTAAGAGAAAGCTATCATTGGCCATGCCCGCTGGATATGAAGGCAGATGCTAGCTCACAAGTTAGTCTTTCAGTGTGTCGTGGAGCTCTTCTGCCCCCCAAAGGCCCAAAACGCAATAAATGCTGCTTTAAATCGCAGCTTTTTATATCTAAACTACGAAGCAAACTTCCAATGGCCAGAGGTCCTGCACTCTGATCATGGTCTGCATTTACATCAAGGACCTCGTCTCTTTTTTTCAGCAGCTGCATGTCAGGCCTAATTCCCTTCAAATGGGCAGCAGAGGACTTTTTAAAATCTCTGCAATCAAAGGCAGCCTCCTCTGGGAGCTCTGTTTTCCAGGAAAAAAAAACAGACAAGAGAAAAAAGAGAGCGTCTGAAGTGCTATCGTAGCTGTCAACAAGCATACCTCAGACAAGATAGCAAATTTGACTAGTTCATGCTATACCTCCTCTGACCTGCTGCCATTTTCCCGGCGACGCCCAAGTGTCACATCTGCCTTGATTTCCGTATTTATTTTTGTCACGTGAGTGCGGTGCAAGTGTAACCTCAGAAGACTGGCTGTACATGATCCCTGTCCAAATCAAGAACAGCTTATTCCAAGCAGATACTGTTGCAGAGGAAGGGGGTCACAGGGAACATTTGGAGACCAGATGCTCAGCAGTTTGTCAGCACCATCTCCCTGATTTAACACATCGTAGGGTCAGACTGTGTACTCTTGCGTGAACCGGTATGTGTCAGGCACGACAACTGTGTACAAAAACACATGCCCATACATAATAATGTCAGTGTCAGTTATTGTGTTACTGTACACAACAAATGCTTACCTGCTTACCAGACGCCGACACAGAGAAGCTTGTCGTACTTGTGCTTTACTCGAGTTCTTCTGCTACTTTCTACTTCGACTTGTTTCAGAGGCAGAGGCAATTTTTCCACCACTGCATGGATTTGATAAATTAAATTACACATTTGGATTAATAATCCAAAATAAAATCAACAAATAAATTATAAATACATTATTCTGTCACATTATTGATAGCTTAGGCTGATCCTCAAGGTGAAATTCACAAGCCACCCAGCAGTATATATGGTCCAGTGTGTAAGATTTAAGGACAAACTGGCATATCATATTTTTTTATCAGTTTCCATCAGTGTGTAATCACCTGGAAATAAGAACTGTTGTGTCTTGGTATCTCCAGCCTTTTATATCTGCAGAGGGAGCGGGTCCTCTTCCTCAGAGTCCACCGTGTTGCACCACACTGTTTCTATAGTGACTCAGAACAGAACACTAGAAAGGGAGTTTTTTGCGTTTTAAGCGTTTTTAGCTGCCATGTTGGGCAGAGTGAGCTGAGGAGTGTTCAATATGACCTCTAAAGTAATGTGTGTCTTACTACATCAATAATTACTATTCAGTAATACAATAAACATTATTCTAAAATGGGACAGTCTGCTCGTTAGTTCATCAGTTTCACTTTCTCATAAAAAAAAAAAAAAAAACGTATTTGTGAAGCGCTTATCAAAACTAGCATTACTGTGTGCTTTACAACAAACATCGAAACACAACAATAAAACCTACAGTAACGTACGGATTGACAGACAGACAGTCATAAAAGGTAAAAGATAAATAAAACTTATAACCATCGTTGCTTAAAACCATAGAAAAATGTAAAATGTAAAAACAATGTGCGAGGTAAAATACTGCAGCGCAAGATTTACAAGTTAAAAGTACACCGTAACTCAAAAGATGAAGAAAATGATCGCGTCCACATTTAGAAGAAAGCTTTTCGATTTATGTAACCGTGTGGTATATTTTGTTTCTGATACTTTCAAGTAAAATTCTGAATGCAGGATGATATTTTTACTTTTCACTTTAGTAAAACATCTTAGAATTTATTCCTGCACTGACATCTCCGGATTGTATTCTCCATATAAAGTTTCTGTTGGACACAATATTAATTACTGCAAACTGTAAATGGTTCAAAGGCTCCTTATATATGTGAAAAGCCTTGATTTGCATTGATTTGTACTCCTTAGGAAAGGAAACATTTTTTGTGAATTTTCCTGTTTTCCCTCCTTTTTTGAACTGTGGCCTTCTCTGTTTTCTCTTCCATTTGCACCTTGGTGAGGGCACAGGAGAGCTGAATTTCCCACAGTGAAAGGCGCGCTCTCAAACTGCTTTTTAATCATTTCCAGAGCATGTTGTGAGACAGCAAGTGCTGGCACTCTGGCCCAGCGCTCGGATCCCTTCCAGGCGTATAGTGCAGGGCTCAGTGAGCCTGCTCGGTAATCTGTCACTGTAAGGGACAGAGGAAATGGCTGTATTTAAGTGAGAGGATACAGTTTCATCCCACAATTACATCTCTCCTGTGTTTACAGATCTTTTTCACAGAGGAAGAAAGGATGGTCACACATGCTGCGCAGGATTTCAGCTTTTTATAGACGTCACTTTCTTTCTCAAATGATTCATGAACCAAATGCTTTCTTTGCCTACTTGAATTACAAGCTATGAAACGTAATCCAAATTACAGTTGAAATATGCAATTTAGATGGTGAAATGTGATTCTCATGTGTGTGAGTCATGCATTTATTTTGATTCTCTTACTCTACCATTTTAACTTTTTGGTGAGCATTGCAGAGTTGTTTGGGAAAGTGTGTTTGCTTTAATCTTCACTGCCTCTGATTTATTTTTTGTTTGTTTGGTGAAACTAGTCCCACCATTATGATTTTTTTCCTTAAATTAACACATTGATTATAAGGATATAATTATTTTGTGCCTTCATTCAGAACTTTTTAACAAAACATTCACATGCCAGAAAATGCAGAGTTTCTCTAAGTAACCGATCACAATTTCTGTCATTTCAGGAATGGCAGAACTCCATTCAGAAGAACGCTGGCCTGGCCTTCATTGAGCTAATCAACGAAGGAAGGTAATGTGGCTGTTCTCTGAAATGTATAAGTTTAAATCACTCAGCCAAGCAGTAGTTTATTCACCCTTTTGTCAACAGTATGTGCTTTCTAAAGACTATTTCTTCTCCCTGGCAGCTGTCCAAAGGTTGGTGGAAAAAGTAGCTAGGTGTAGATTAGCTCTAAGCCTCTTGTCGGCTGCTCTGTAGGGGGTAACAGTAAATAAGATTGTGGTGACTGTGGAAGAGTGAGGTCACCCTCCCTTATTCTCTGCCTTCTCATATCTCTGCTTGTTTTACTGTACATCCCAGAGTGTGTGTTTCTCTTTCTGCCTCCCTCCCTCTTCCTCTCGTCTTTGGGTGTGGCCAGACTTTTTTCGTAGAGCAGATCAGGGGCGGCTCAGCCTCCTTGTCCATCTGCTGACCCATCTGGCCCGGCCTTCTCTGCGCCCGGGCTCTCGCCACAGCCCAGCCAGGTTTCTCCATGTCCCCCGCTGGCCCTGGAACAAAGAGCTCCAGTCAGTAGGGCCACACGGCGCTGTCCAGGGTGCTGCTGACAGATACATAATTTCCCAGTCTTACTCAAGTCTCTGCACACCTGCTCTGCTTAACTAGGCAGATCTAGAGGTAGCTAAGAGGCTGGTAAATCTGTTTGCCTTGCAAGGCGTGGCTGACAAAGTATCTGCTGTACTCTATGTGCGTAATTGTGTGCTGTTCCTCTGTTTCATGAAGCAGCTGTTAGAATGCAAAGCTGCTATCAAGCAGCTATCAAACAGATGACTTTACTCCGTTATTTTTCCATTCCTTGTATGAAAACTGCCTCCGGTTTCCATGTTGATACACAATATCCCCCAAAACGCAGAAGTATTTTCTGCATACAGCTATGTTAAGACGAGGGATGCACCCATTGTGAAATCTGGGCTGAAGCAGATACACATGTTTAAAATTACAATTTTGCTGATAGCTGGATTTCTTCAGTGTTTTTTTTCTCTTTTGATAATATTAGATCCCCCCTCTTTTGTGCCAGGGAAAGAAGAAACCTCTGTTATAAAAACAGAGTGAAACGTTTTGCATTCATTCAGCCCGCCATTACACTATATTTGAAAGAGCACAAACTTGATTATAGAAATTTATGAAACAATCTTTAATATAACCTTTCACATAAAATATGTAACTGCTTCAAAAGCCTTTTTATCCTACTTTATAACTACGTACTAAATTAAAAGTATTTTTCTGTACTTACAGAGCCTTAAAGGTGCAATATGTAAGAACTGTAGTTGGAAATGTTAAAAGAATTTGCTAAAATTGCCATAATGTGTCTCAGTCTAAAGCTCCCATATCAGTAGTGTAAACAACTATATTGCCCCTGTGCTGCGAGCTTCCAGTCTTGACCGTTAGCTGCATGGCTAACTAAGCTAACTAGCCAAGGGCAGCTACACTTAGCAGCCGGTACTCTGGTGATATGCTGCCCTGTTTATGTATTTCGAGAATGAATTGACAGGTGGCCAGTCCCGACATATTGCACCTTTAAATTGATGCTGTGGAAGTCACAAGCCAGCGCCATTGCAGATAAATGTTGGCTACTGCCATCGGTGAATGGATACTTACCAATGAGACAATAAGCAAAATGAATATTGGCACATACTGATGTTCGGCCAATGAATCGATGCTATTAATACAAATAGTTGATGCTTTGAGGCGATCAATGCATTTTTTGTGCATTGTGTGTTGAATTTGTTTGTCTCTTTCAAAGACCAGCTGAAGGCTGTTTATGTGTTGTTTTTGTCATTTAAAGACCGTGCACATCCAATTCTTCCAATGATTAGTGTTACCTATCCATGATATATCAAAGCAAGTGCACATCTTTTTCTCCGTCTCCAAATATCACTCGTCAACATGCTTTCTCATCTATTTTTAGTTTCAAAACAAAGCTCAGCATTGTCAATGTCTGTCTATTAATGAGTGCCTGTCAACAGTTAAAGAGGCAGTAGCAGCTGATGAATGCAGCCCCGGGATTACTGCCTCTCTTTGGGACAGAAGGGAAATTACAATCTGTATCAAGCACTGGAGAGGAACAAGGGATGCTTTAATTAAAACAAAGCTAGCCTAATGGTGTGTAAAATGGCATGTAATCTACACACAATAGCTGGGGTGTTTTCAATTATTAAAGATAGTGGAATTTAAATGTGAATGTGGGTGGGGACTGCTCAGCCCCCAAAGTCAGCCATGTGAGAAGTTGTTCACGGCCAGACTTGTCAGCAATACAGGCACCGGGTTGATGTTCTGGTCAGCGGGAAGGGATGCTCAGTCAATCAGGAGTATGCCAGACAGGCTTCGATGCTCTAATGACACTCCATTCCCTCCTTAATGCCACAGAGGAGTCTGTCACTGACCTGCAGCCTTGCAACATAACGCAGACAAATGATGCTGTTTGCCAGTCTGCTTTTTCAACAAGCACGATGTTGCACAATCCTGACGAGCTGTGCTTGCCTTCACACTGCTCCTTCCTTAGACAACAGATTTTGGATAATAAAAATGATATATTGACTGATTAATGATGGAGTCTGCTGCATTTAACTTCCTCTGCAATGTTAAAGGTTGCTCTGCCACGCCATGAAGGACCACATAGTTCGGGTCGCCAACGAGGCTGAGTTCATCCTGAACAGACAGCGAGCAGAGGACGTCCACAAACACGCAGATTTCGAGGTACAAACTGCACCATTCTTTCTGACATCTGACATTAAAGTTTCAGTGTGTAGGGTGTTTTGGTTGTCATGGGAATGTGCCAAATTTGAGGTGAATCGCTCAGTTTCACATAGAAGCATGAAAGCTCATAATATAGGTTCATTCCAAGGTGACGAAAACTCAACAGTTCTTAGTTTCAGGTGAATATACTTGAATTATAACATAAATTTGAATATTATATTTAATTTCTTTATCTAAATCCCCATTAAATACACCACACTGAACCTTAAAGTGGTAAGGTTGGGCTTCAGACAAAATATTTTACAAAAGGGATAATCAATATCCGTGTATAGGACTATTGCAGATGACCCGACCTCCAGAATCAAATGTGACCATCTTTTGTGAAAATGTAATATTTAGTCTTCTAATAAACTCTTAACAAATCCTATTAGTATAAAAATGCTGTTCAGCTGTATATGCTCAGTAATTGAGTCCCTCTGTGTCCTACTGAGGATTAACTCCTCACCCTTACAATTCCCATAAAATAATTTAATTACCGGTCGCAAAGGGAAATGCAGGCATTATTAAATTAGGATTTTGATGTGAGCTTTTGCCAACCAACTCAGAGGATACTCTCCAGAGTGTGTGTTTATCCCACCCACGTCCAACCACTCCTATCTCAGACAAAAAGGAAACAGCTAAGGAGGTTTAAGAAATATTATCTGAATATTGATTTTCTTAATGTAATGAATTTTTAGCTTTAAATTCTGACTGTACAGAAAATATAAAATGAAGAACATGGCCCTTGTATTTTTCTCTGCAAGCTCAGTTAGCACACGGAGCAAATAAATGCCACAAAGATTGACAGAAAGAGGTGTAAAAAAAAGACTTGCTGTTCTTGAAGTTTGTTTGCTTATTGTAGAACATCGGAAGACATGTGTGAGTGTGTGTGGGTGTATGTGTGTAATCACACACACACTTCCACCACCTCTGTTAGCAGCTTGTACATGTGGGGAGTGATGAGTTTCTTATCTGAGGAAAGCAGCCTTCCTCAAACAGCTGCTTGATATACAGTTCTTGAGGATCCTTGACCCGCTAGATAAACTGGAAGAGACGGCTAGATATGCGATGTCAGGAGAAGGGGGGAAGTGTACCTGGCCCCATCCGTTCTGTCTGCCAACTCCAGACAGCCAACACTTTTCATCTAGCTCTGACGTTACTTTATTACCCACTCTCCAAGATTGAAGATTCAGGACGCAGATAAGACATTTTTACAATTAAGTTGGTGTCGCGGCGAGGCGTTATATGCTTTAAAGTGATAAATAACGTTTGATATTTGTCACAGCGTCACGTGGTGATGCGAGGTGACAAGCAAAGATTGAGTTATCTGCCTTATGAAGAATATGTTGAAGTATGATATCTGACAGAATTCAAATTTGAAGCAGGAAATTCAATTAACTTCCAGCTTCTGTTAGCAAATTAGATTTGGAATATTAGCAAGAGTTCCCCCTGGGGGGTGCATCGTGAGACAATCTTGTTTTAGTCGCAAAGATGGAGTCGGTGCATTGGATTACTTTTAGCCGTCTGGAACACTTAAAGCGATGCACTGACTTCTGGAAATTGATTTAAACCTTTATTTTAAACTTTTTTTTTACAACATTATCGTTGATAACATTTTTATATTGATTTGGTGGAAATGAGAAGTCAAGAGACAACAACAGTTCCAATCACACTCAAAAAGGACGAAAGGTGATATCTCTGGAGGTTGGTGTGAGGTTTGTTTAGCTTCACGGGGATAAGAAAGAGTGAGTTATCAGAGGAGTGATCTCACTGGTGCTGAGAGAGAGAAGAGAGAGTAAAATAAAAAAAAATGATATTTCAATTATAAACAAGCAAAAATTAATACAGTATATTATTTAGATATTATATGTAGTGATAAATAAATTATGAAATAACAATTTTCTGCCTTGCTTTGTTATGTATATCACATGATCATCTCAAACATAAAAAACAACAACCGAAAAACACAAAATGGCTCTGTACAACTCGTTTAGTGTAATCCAAGTCTCTGGAAGCTCTAAGGTCCCAAATGTATTTGAAAATACATTATTTTCACACTTTTTTAGAACAAAATCTTCACTGTAGCTGCTGAGCTAAAAGTATTGACATGCCACCGCCTCTGGAGAGGGTGCAGACTGTAAGCTTGACAGCGTCTTAAAGGTGTAAATCATGCATATAATCATATTTTTTTTCAAATCAATTTGGGATTCTAGAGACTTGCATCATACCAGATGAGCCGTATGGAGCCGTTGCCAAAATGCTACAATGCTCTTTTGCTGTGAGGCTTCAAAAATGCTTCGTGTACTATGTTATTTCACCTGACTGTCCTGTGGCATGGGGGTAGTGACTGAATTTTGAACTGCTCTGTTTAAAATAATGCTTGACCCATAGCTTTCCCTGGGCTCCCACCCCAAAATTAGGGTAGAGTATTAATATATTAAATAATGACTGAATGTTTCTTAAATTTTCCTTTAATACTTTAAAACAGTATCAAAATTGACTTCCGAAAGGTAAATAATGTGGGGCAAAGCCAAAACACTATTGATATTTTAATGGTTGACCTCTGCAGGCTACAAAAGGCATTTTGTTCTTATGGCACATTCTGTTTGAGAAAATGGCGGCTTATTTACATTAAAGTCCACTCCTACACCAGGGAACGAAAAACATATTTCTTGATCCAATGGCAGTGTAGCTTTGTTAACTTTGACAGACCATATTCTTTGTGGATCTATTAGAGTATGTTCCCTTCTCCTTTAATAGCACCATCCACGGCTACCTAGCGGGGAGCCTCATCTGTCCACAGTTAGGGAATGGACTGCCTTCATGTGCTTGCCATGATTTACTACTCTCCTCTGAGGGAGCAGAAATATATCTCTCAGCTGTCCACTAATATCTTTATGCACTCAAGTGTGTTGAATGAAGCCATAACATTCTTCAGTGTGACAAATGCTCCATTAGAGGGTATATATTATTCGGCTTTATTCAAGTAAAACATTCTCAAATGCTATTAGTAGATGTGAGACATCACTTTTGGCAGTGGATACTGTACCGAAACCATCAATATACAATGAGGTTCATGCTGTTTTTTTCTTTATTCCCTCTCTTTTTTTTTCCTTTTTTTAAAATCTCAAATTAGTCCAACTGTGCCCAATATGCTGCTGACAGAAAAGAAGAAGAGAAGATGTGCGACCACCTGATCAGTGCTGCTAAACACAGAGACCATGTGACGGCCAACCAGTTAAAGCAGAAAATCGTCAACATCCTCACCAACAAGCATGGTGCCTGGGGGACACTGGCCCAGAGGTAAGCCCTCACACGTGAGACCAACATGGGCCATGTTAAGTCTTTAACAGCAGCCATAGCTGCTCGACCAGAGGACAAAAGTTACCTGTTCGCAAAACTCCGCTGTGATGGGATTGGACCACCAGTTAATGTCATTTTCCCAGGTTTCGATAGGGTCAGCGATCGGGTCAGCAAACGCAATTACAGTTTGGAGTGGCTTAATCCCCCGGGGACAGCTGATTGGCCAGTCGTCCGACAACAGACCAGGATAGAGGAAGGGGAAGAAGGGGGTTGGGGTGTTTCTGCAGTGTTGTCCAGGCATTCATTGACCCTCTCAGTCACACAGCCCAGCACCTGGTGGTAGTTGCAGACTTCCCCACGGGCCCTGTTAAAATAACTGCCGGCTCTCCTGCTCTGCCTCCCACCTCTCGCCTGCATCCACATGGTCCGCTGAGTGGAGAGGCAAGATCAAGAGTCAGTTATAGCAGACAAACAGAGGTGTTACAACATACTGTTTGTGTTTTCTCCCGAGCTGAGAGCCTAGAGTTTGAACATTTATCTTTTGTTACAGATGGAACAGCGCACATGCAATTTTTTATAAAAGACGGAGCTGGGAAGTTGTTGTTGGGTTTATGTGCAACCCGTTAAAAAATCAACATGACTACATGCAGGTCAGATGCAGAAATATATAGTTAACAAACTTGATATAAATTGTGCTGTGAGCTGCTTTCTTGAGAGAAAGTCTGACACTCTTTTCACTCCACCAAACTGCTGATATTCCCAAGCAAATTTTTGCCTCTTTGCTGAAACAGTAGCTTTGGTTTTGGTTATTAAATCTTCAAAATACATTACAGATGTTCCTCCTTGTTTGCTGAAATTGGGTTTGTTTCATATCGAAACCATGTTACCGTTGTCTAGAAAAATATTCTTTTTTGGCATAATTACTTTTTACTGCTAAATGTTATGTCTTTTGACTTGAAGTAGAGTTCAAGTAGTTTCCAACCAAAACAGCAGATGTGGTAAGCAGCTACATTTGGTTTCTTTTTTAATGGATTCATGAAAGATTATCCACTCTGTCTAGCGTTTGACTTCATGATAGTAAATAAAAGTTCATTGGCATTATTTACTGTGTCATTTTCTGATTTAGTTTTTAAGTCATTTGTTTGTTGCGAATGATTTCAGTACTACTTCAAAGAAACTAATAGGGTTCAAAAGTTGTTTCTATCATTATAGATGCTTTCAAATGAAAAAATGTTTTTGCTATGACCCAAAAGGTTACAGTATTCAAGTACAGTTTTGCAGAAAACTGCCTGAACCTTTGCAGAAATACTCATGACAAAATCTGTTGGATTGAATTCTGGGCTGCTGTTCAAATATTTATGGAGCCCCTCTCAGAGGCACAGCATTTGCATTGAAACAAAAGGTTATTGAGCGTGGGTGCATTGTAAATGATACTGCAAAACTTCCAACAAATTCAAATTTAATGGTAACCTGCTGGTGCAAGAAAAATGATGCAATATGCTCACAAGCTCAAGGCAGTGTTGCAGTTCACCAGCTTAGTCTTATTCAATGCTACATTAACTTTCCCATTTATGCTGCTCTTGTAAAATATAAAGCCCTCAAGCATTTTGAGGTGGCTGTCTGTTATGTCTGTGTGTGTGTGTGTGTGTGTGTGTGTGTGTGTGTGTGTGTGTGTGTGTGTGTGTGTGTGTGAGAGAGAGAGAGAAAGAGAGAGAAAGACAGAGAGAGACTTTAGTTGTTAATGTTTGTTTTCACCCTCATGCACAGAAATTGCTTTGCCTTTTACTCCTAAGTTCTGCCTGGAGGCACGCCAAAGGACATTTATCATTTTTGTAGAATATATTATAAACAAAATTATTCTTTGGCAGACAGGGGACAGAAACTAGTATAACTTATATGTTTATATTTTTCTTTTACCACTGTGTGCTCTTAGATTGATACAACCACCTGGCACACTGTTAGATGCATCCATTCTTTCCTGAATTACGGACATTCGCACATTATCCGCGTCTCCGAAGGCCACTCCATTTCGAGCTGTAGTTCTCTTTGTGGCAAACTGTGTAAGAAATTGTCTTGCAGCACATACGACAGGGAAATAATCTGTGCAAGGCTTCAAAACAGCTGCTCTGCAGTCATGTGATCTGAGTGAAGAATAAGCAGATCAGCCCCTATGGTGCCCTGTTAGATCATACTATATGCTTGCTTGATGATGAATGTCCCCCTGTATAGAGTCAGCATAGGAAAATCAATACCCCTCAAATTGAAACAGTATAGGGTTGTATTGATCCACCCCGCTAAATCAAAATGAGGAGGCTTTGATACATCTCTCCAAGACAGCTCCCTGCCCAGTAATGACACACTATCAATTTTAGCTTTACACTGATAAATCAAGTTGAAAATTGGATGTCACAGTTTTTTCCAGCGAGAGAGTGATTTTCCCCGCCCTCTGGTCCCCTCTGCTGTTGACCTCTGAACCCTGCCAGTGGATTATAAAGTTCAGGCTCGTCTAAAGTGAAAGTAGATGTCAAGGCGAGGCTGATGAATTCATTGAAGAATAACGTCCACCACTTTTGCAGCGCAGGACGACCTTACTGTGACAATACTAGGAAGTCTCTTGCGTTCTACAGCTTTTTTCTCACACTGCTGAAGGGTAAATTAAGCACCAACTGTTTGTTTCACACACATCAAAAGCCTGTACCCCATCAAAGAATTTAAAATACACAAAGACGGGTATACATGTAAAATAATTGCCTTTTTAAAAGTGCATTTTTTCAAGCATCCTTTGAGTGTATACAGATAAATTATTTGTATAGGCGTTCTACCATTTGATGTACATTATAAATCCTTACACAGACACATCTACATATTACTGACATTTATATATTCACAATGTGAGCTTCAGTGAACTTCCTGAGGTGCTAATTGTTTTGACACAACCACCCTAACAGAAACGTAAAAGGGGCTGAAGGAGACAAACCTCCCTTTGTTCCCATGCGGGCGTCCGTGTTCACATCAGCAGCATCCGTGACAGCTGACGGAGGAGCCTCCCCTGGCCTCCACAGCAGACCTTAACCTTACCTGACTAGTCTATTGATTGTCAACATTTCTTCTGTATAATTACTTTTTTGTAGCAGCGGAGAGAAAGGAAAATGGCGGCATATATTGATCCGTGGCAAGGCAGTGAAACAGCCGTTTCCCTTGACTAACAGTGAGTTTCATCTCTCACACTTGATGAATGGTAACAATCTGCCTGTGGATAATAACTTTGTGATGGAATGAACCTTTTTACTCACGATGTGCCTGGAGTATTTGGTCCCGTCTGAAAGGGTTATCAATTCTAATAGAAGTGTACGAGCTCAGGGGGGCATCACCCTTAGAGGGTCATACAGCCTCAGAAGATCGAGGTTTGATGACCCCTCTGGGGCAGAAAGGCAAGGCCAAGGTCTCTGGTTGAGCCCGACAATATAAACAAAAATCAGCTTGACAATATAATCTATATAATTAAAAAATACTATTCTTTTTGACATCCAGAGTAGTAAAACGTGCGGCCTCTTCTTTTTTGCTTTCTGTGGGAAATTGTTGTGTCTTTTGTAAGATAATAATTGAAACTAGAAGGACACTCAGACAGCGCAGACTTCCACCATTGCCAATAGTCCACTATCTTCTATCTGAATATATTTCTGAAACTGTCATTTGAAAATATGATTGTTCCCTGCTGAAGCCTCATCATTTCAGCTGTGAATTTATCATGTAATTCAAAACTAAGAAAATAATATTTCACATTCTTAACATAAATCTGTTAAAAACAGGAAAAACAGAATTATCATGTGTATACTTTGTATACAAATATTAAATGCTTTGACTTCAATAACGGCAGGAACATGGTAGCTTGTTATCAGAAACAGTCATTTACAAAAAACTGTATGATGATGCATTTATATTTCCAGAGCCGCATCTTGGACAAAAAACGTGTGGTTACATTTGTGGCGATGTTAAATAAACACATTGTTGCCGGGTGCTCCATAAAAACTCCTCTCTGTATGAATTTTGAGTGGCTACATGTGCAGGCCCCCTAGAGGATAACTGGTATGCATTAGTGTGGATTGTGATATGGAGTCATTGTATTTCTACAACTGGCTCTGTTTGTATTGACCTTTACTATCATCTACTGAACTTAAACATGTATGGCATTTATTCTGCCAAGGCCAAATTTCCTATCTTGCAATTACTTGAAAGTGAAAAATAATAAGTGCATCTGCCCTGTCTTTTAAAGAGGTCATATTATGCTAATTTCCATGTTCATACTTTAATTGGGGGTCCTAGTAGAATAGGTTTACATACATTACTTTTCAAAAAACCCATTGCTGCAGTATCCCTTTTCAGGCACGCTCTAGCTACAGAGTGAGGCATCTGGCCTCTGTTCAGTCTTTGGTGAGAGTTGCACATGCGCATTAATTAACGGGCAGGATGTAGTCAATCAGACACAGAGTAGAGCAGGTTATGCCGAGCAAGGTAGTGTGATCTAAAATAACACAGCTACAGCAGTAGCAACTATATGTCTGCTGACTGACTGGAGTGTATATAGGTCATAATAAATACATAGATATGTATATTTAGAAAACGCCCGGTACATAGAGGGGTACATAGAGGAGCACATAGGTTACCGATGGAAAGCCAAACCAGGTGTTTCAGGGAGTTCAGGAGCAGAGTTTTCTGCAGGAGAGAGTGACTCCCTTTGGCATGGACTTTGGGCCATTTCGCTCCACAGACCTTTTACATGCACAAAAATGCTCCATAACACAATAAAGGAAAGGCAAAACCCCAAAAAGAATAATATGACCTCTTTCATGGGTTCTGCCTTGGGGCATGCTACACCCTTCCACCAAGTTTCAGGAAAATTGCTTTAGTTATTTTGTAAGGACCCCAGGAAGACTAGTGGCGTTCTAGAGTGCAGCTAATGGGGATCCTAACAAATAAAAACAAAAACAAAAACGCTACCTCTCATTTCATTTATTAACTCAATGAACCGTTTCCTAATGTTTTTTTTAATTTCTTGCTAGTTTCAAGTCATCTTTAATACTGCATGATGTTAATTTCATAAATCATGGTAAATCTTTAAATTTTAGAGGTTTTTTTTGTTATCTTAAGTAAAATAGACGATAAAGCAGGGAATGCTTGAGGGCATGGCTACCCAAATTCACGTTGGGTTTACACTTTGCTAATCTGAGACATCATTATAAAGTGAATGCACCTCTTAGTGTTTCTGTGGATTGCATTAACACTTTTGAGGTTTCTTTTCTTCCCAGTCCACCAAACGTCTTTGTTCGGTCTGCACACTATGTTAATTTTTTCAGTCCACTATCTAAAGAGGGTTGGAGTAAAGAGCAGCTCCTTTTAAAACAGCTTGCAAGTGATAATGTTTCTTTATTCTTCATTTAATTAGATCTTATTTAAAACATGATAGTCCTTTGTTCTTGCATGCTGATATTCTCTCTACTTGCATTTGCTCTTGACCTACACCAGGCTCTATTCCCCTGGGGCACTCTTAACCTTGCACACAGTGCTAATTATCTCTGGAAAGAGGCCCATTCACACAATCATCAATTTCAGCGGGTGCTGAAATTGAGCTGGGCATCGCCTCACTGTGCCCCATTTCCGATGAAAGATGGGGATCCACAAAGCTGGTGATCCAGGGGAGTTCACCTCCAGTACAGTACGGCTCCTCATCCCTCGTCTGAGCGCATACGTCTGTCTTCATTACACCAGATGACCTGGAGTTAATCTTGTTGCTGCTGTGTTGTTTCCCTTTCGTCTGTGTCCAATAGCCATTCCTCAGTGTGTCTATTCTCTATCTCTCAATTTCTAAAAGAAAAGTCATTTCCAATAATTAGAAGCATTTGGATCTTAAGGTCGCTATCCTCACGATTGCAATAGTGTTGAGTGCAGTGATGATATGTAACGGCGAAATTAGAGAGATGAAAGTCTTGTGTACCATTTGCAGCCCCCTGTGATAATCTGATCATGATGTTGGCCATACAGTCACTTAACACTTGGCATTCGACAGATGTATGATCAAACTCGATGTGTTTTTATACAGGAAATCACAGTGGGTTTTTTTCTTAGTTTATAGGTTACTTTGAAAGTAGTGGGCTGAGAAATGCTCATCACCATATGGTTGCCAGTCATCACTTTTTGATGCAGTGTCTTTTTACACTGGTAGTTTTTTTTTTTTTTTTTTTTTTTATCTAGCAGCAGTATGTTGAGGACTGTGGCATAAAAATGCTCGCCAGAAAGAATGAGCTGGTTGACAGACAGTGTTTTAGCATTTCCTCGCTTCAGTTTGTAGCGTCTGCTGGCTGCCTGATGGTTTTCATGATGCGTGGAATCCACATCATTATAGATCCGCATATGTGGTTGCCATTTTAATGGGATCAAAGGACCAGTTCGATTAAAGGTTAAATATATAAGATATTGAACGTTTATAGAGCAACAAACAACCATTTTCTATGCAAAGATCATATAAAAATGCACCCTGAGCAGAGAACAACATCACTCACTTCTGAGCTTCTCTGTTCTTTTTCTTGGCAGCGTTTTTGACTTCGTAAGCATGTTACTCCCTTTTCTGTCCTCCATGTGTCTGTTTTCAATGTAGTGTCCTGGTAAGTGAGTTTTCATATTATAACTAAACAGCACACTAAAAATGCGTTTCTGAAAACATTTGAGGCGAGCATTAGGCTGCAGTAACAGATTCTTAATTTGTATTTGATCAGCACTGCCTAATGTTACAGTTTGATCCGAGATAAAACAGCCTGCATTATAAAGCAAGACACAACATGGCCACAGACAAATCTGTATATCTGAAAACATTATGAATGCACAGTTTGTAATTTCTCTCAAAAGAGGAAGAGCTCAGGTTAATTTTGGATTTATCTTCACTCCCGTTTAACAAACTGACTGTAGCAGCGATACCTGGAGGTGACCTCCATTGTTAGGTGTTTATGTTCTGTAATGTTTACTGCTGACTGGAGCTGGAGGTGAAAAATACTTTACTACATCAGCGATATAACAGAGGGGGAAGAAAATAAAGAAACAGAGTCTCTGGTGAGTGCTGAATTGAGTGAGAGTTGACCGTAATTTGAACAGACACACATGCTCCTCAGTGGATTTTTCTTTTTGCTAAGATTTCCTCAATCATTCAGCAAGTACATTCTCAGTAAGTTAACCGTGGACTGTGTCTTTTGGTTATTTTATTTTATAATCAAGTTTAATTTCATTTTAAAGGTCAGTGACTTGTGCATCTCAAAATAATTCCTTATGGACTTTGTATCTCACAGTCAGTGAGCCTGTTCAGACAACTGAAAACGAAATAAAAGACCACTTGTCCTCATAGTTACTTGAAAAAATTGACGTGTGCTCAGTGTCCCAGTGCATGTGATAGAAACCAGCCACTGCGCCTTTGAATAGAATTGTCACTGATTACTGGCATTTATTATAATTACCCCCCTACTCATGTCACCAATGGAAGCTTTTAAAAGGAGAATAATGGTGTTTTATTGGATCAGCATGTCCCTGTCCTTCCTCTCGACTGCTTCACATAAAAAACTTCTCCTCTGTTCTGAGCATAAATAGAATAAAAAGGAAATCTTTAACCATGAGATCCTCTTCTGTCTGCATCGCAGCTGTCTACCATTCTAGTTAAAGTGGCTTGAAAAACACAAAGGTAATTATTACATTAGACAACAAATCAGTGTAATGTGTAAATTGTTTCCTACAGTGATTTTATCTTAATTGTATGTGAATTTATTTTTCACCACAGAACAACACAATTCAGACCTCAAACAACCACATTTTAATCTAGAAAACAGCACAGGTTGTTCCTACCAATGGCTCTTGTTTACTGTTTTACTCAAGCACCAATACTACTCTGAAATAAAATATGAGAAGACTAAATAGTGTCTCTGCTCCACTAATATAACAGTAGCACTAAGAATATATCACCCTCTAATCCAATATGAGCCCTTGTCAGCTGTCAAAAGTGTCTCTCTTTTCTAGAATGATGTTATAGTTACCTATAAAACTGTTATCAATCCTTTTACTTTTATTTTCCTCCCCATCTTATTTTGAATTATGCCTGTCAGCTTTCCCTTTCCTTCTACAAACAAAACACATTCCCTGTAGACTGGGCTGTTAGATCTGGCAACTCAGAGACCTCACCATCGGCTCCTTGAGGAGAGGTGTTCTTTAAATACCTATTTGAGGGAGAAAAGACAATAGTCCTCCTCAAACACATTTATCCTACTGCACTTAGCAAGTCTGAAAGCATCCGTAAATAATGGTGCTCCTGTTTCCTGTAGGTTATCAGTGCTGGAAAATTAGCTTTTAAAATGCGGTTTGAAATCCATTTGGGTGATTGATGGGTGACGGGACTAATAAATTTCGCAAGCTTCTAGGAGGCCGGCTCACAGCCATTCTTTATGGTTGTCATGAAGCCAGACATATTTGATGTGGAAAATAAGGAGGTCTCGAGACAACGTAGCTTAATAAAGAATGCTATTGGATAGACAATTTGTTGTTGTTATAAAAACGATACAGGCAACTGGCTATCTATTAATGATTCTGAAACAGGAATTGTGTTTTATCTGCAGTCTTGAGGGATCAGACGTGGTTGTTTTCTGTTGCAGTATACTAGATGGCACAAATGTGTGCAGGTGCAAGTACAATTAGGCCTGTCATGATAATTATGTCATCACCATACTGTATATATTTCATGGACTTATCGATGTATATAGATGACCTCGATCGTTTTCCTCCATGTTTAAGGAACGAAGAATGTAACCAACATGTTTGCCAGCATAATGCCAGAATATCTACCAAGATTTTCTAAGCCAATAACATATTATTTTTATAAATATTTATTTATTGTGGTTTTATTACCTCAGCCAAGGAGGTTATGTTTTCACCCGTGTCTGTTTGATGGTTGGTAGGTTTGACAGCGGGATTATACAAAACGTGTGGAATGGATTTCCACGAAACGTAGATGGACGGTGGTTGTCAATGCACGGCATTAACTTTTGGTGCAGATACGTATTAAGGGGCGGATCCAGGAATTTTTTCTCACTACCTTTAACAATGTGATACAAGGTGTTTTTCAATATTTTTGTTAATTTTTCGAGGGAATATGCATGGACCTTGATGAAAATAACCAGGAGAAGTCAGGTGCCTGGTATCTATGTATATGTACAATTTGTTGCGGATCCTAATACAAATCTGGATCTAGTGCATTTAATATAGGACAGTCTTTTTCAGATGCTATATGGGAACGTGTAGGGATAGAAACCTTCAACTACCCTATGAAAAAACTCACTTAAGCTCAATTCCAATAATGTATATAGCAACTTCTGGTCAGTCCTAACCACTTGTGGTTGGTTCAGCCTATTTGAAGGTTTAAGCCCCGCCCATTCCATGTATGAATACAGCTACAGATAATGTAGTTGGCTGAAGTGGTTGGTGTGTTCACTCATCCCTGGTTTTCAGTCCCGTATGAGTGAGGTTGGCAGTGATTTTGACTAAACATTGTACGTTGTGTTTATTTTATTTATTTAATACAAAGCAGCAGAAAAAAACAACAAGAAAAGAATAGGAACATATTGTGCAGGTGAGATTAAGAAAGCCCTTAGAGGCTTATTATAAAAACTCAGTATGCTTTATAAACAACTACAAAAGTTGTGTCATGAACAAAAATAAGCAATGAAGCAACCATAGAATCACAAAGAATCCATAAAGGAGCCAAAACATAAAACAGCAAATAATGAAAATAAAGAAATATAATGACATATGCTAAAATCTGTGCTTTAGCATATGTGTGAGTGCACGTGTATAAATTTGTGTATAGGCGTGCATGTGAGTGTGTGCACACGCGTACTGAAAAACACTTGTGTTGAGTCAACCCTGTACAAAAGAGAGAGAGAGAGAGGTTGGTTAAGTGCATGGACACCCAACCGAAGCCCATTGGGACACGTGAAACCATTTGATAATATCCTTATATCCCACTATGTTTTTAAATATGACTGTGCTGTTTGGTGGCTCAGTGCCACCTCGGAAATCCCTTGTGTGCGAGCTCAGTAGCTGCCAGCTGTAGATCTCCATCAGGCCTGTGATCCTCCTGAGCACTTTCTGGACCACCCTCAGAGAGGAGGTTCCTTCAGCACAGCACTTTAGCACAGGCAAATCCGGTCTAGTACTGACCACATGGTCTAGAATATCACAGGTCCTACTCAAACAGCAGAATACCGCATTCAAACTGAAACCATCTGCACAGGATAGAACAAAGGAGACGCACCGACTCATAATAATCAGTCATTATTACTTCAGGGTTTGGTATGTTGTAGCCGTGATTGCTGTGAAAGACAAATGAGAATATTTTGTCTTAAACTTAAGTTGTACTCAGAGCAGACCAAATAAAAAGCATCAAATGCAGCTAATGCTGTTATATGGGAATCTTCAAAGTGCCGGATTTATCCCCCACTGGCATCTGCTGTCTGTTTGCACTAAGAATTAGGGGACATAATCTTCAGCAGTAATCGCCCAGTTGCCTACAGTGGATTTACATTTTTCACACTGTGTAATCTTGCATTTACAATATCATTTACGTGGGTTTCTCCTTTCAACCCGCTGACATCTCTCTTTTCCTCAGTTAAGCTTTGAGGGAGATTGACAGGGGACAAGCTCAAGGCGTTCGGTCTTGCTTTGCATACAGCGCCTCATGATACTTTGTGCATACAATGAGCGCACACACACACATGCACGCACACACACACGCACACACACTCTCTCAGTTTTGATTGATACTTAACTGAAACTGAGCTCTTGTTGCTGTCAGAGCCCAGCTAAGTCTCCTGAGCCTCTTGATTTCTGACATTTGTAGATATTATATTCATGCAGCACGCAGGCTGTATTTTGTGATGTGATCCCCTGTAACACTTTAATCTGTTTAGACTGCTTCAATTCTGTGGCAGGGAAGGGGGCAGAAACCATACAATGCAAAAAAGACGGCTGCCTGCCAACGCCTTACTGTATCCTTCACGCACTGAAAAATCTTTACTTGGATTTGGACACACAGGACAAGATCCAAGGTTTCATTTGGGGCTTTGGGTGGCTTTTTCTATTATTTTTCTTTTTTACAATGCAGAGGTAAAGACAACATTTTGGATGAGAGTCCTGTTCTACGAGAGGATGTTCTTCATGTTTGTGTAATAGATAGCTATCTGTAAGAGTTAAACTCTCCTACGCACACATACTATAGCTGCTGAAGTTAAACAAAATGAAACGGTGATCCCATTTTTCTTTCACTTTTGACTGAAAATTAAATGGAAACAAACCTCATGCCAAGCAGATGTAATCACATCTTACCTTACTGTTAACTGCACACCGACTATTTGAATCATCACTGTTTTTAATGTGTTGCCCTTCCCTGTTAAGGGTAAATTAAAGTAAGATTTTTTGCTGCATTTCCCTCTAAAGGAAACACAAAAGCTTTGAAATAGCTCCAGCTAGTGCGAGGTTGGAATAAGCAGCACTTAGTAACCTAATGCTAGTCCTGGTGCTTAATGGTTTGCATTAGCTGCAAGCAATAAAATTATCCCAGGTCCTCGCTAATGTTGGAATAATCATTTACAAAGATGGTTACCACATGCTGGAACTGTTTTCTTCTTTCTCTCTTTTTTTTACGGCCCTAATTCGCTGTTATTAATAATGAATAAAAATGCAATTTTCTGTCGGCTGCTCCAGGGCTCTGGGAATCATTTCAATGAATATTTCAGCACATTATTTTAATCATGGCTCCACATATGCGGGGTGGGGGCTTGTTTTATAGGCTCATGCCTCAACCGCCCCAAGACCCCGATCATTAAACCCCACGCTGTCTGCGTTAAGGTTCCTACCTTTGATTTACAAGACTTGTTAAAAAACATTGTAAAAAAGGAGGCAAGCTGTGCCATTTATACTTGTAATTTGATGCTGTATTTGTTAATGGGAGTGCCTGTGATTTATGTGTGCAGCGGCTGCTGCTACTCCCTGCTGTTCTGATGCTATAGGCCTTAGCAGAGCAAACATTACCAGGCCTCTGCAGAGCATGCCACTACTCAGCCTAATAAAACTGCTATCTGTGGCCTGATTTTTCTCCTCAAGATGTTTTCCCCTGATAAGGAAGTGGCTGCTGTAATCAGACCATCACTGAGGGGTGTGTGCTCTATCTAACCCTCCTGTCCTCTTGTCTCTTTCCTAGTCATTTGCACGACTTCTGGCGTCTGGACTACTGGGAGGATGACCTGCGGCGGAGGCGGAGATTCGTCAGAAACCCATTTGGCTCCACCCACTTAGATGTCACATGCAAGTTGCTGCAGGAATACGGTGAGTTCGTCATTTCTTTGCGCAATCAGAATGTTTCTTTAATCAGAATTAGAGAGGTTAAAACATGAAATGTAGAATCAATGTTGCCATTAAAGCTTAATAGAAAAAGCATTAAAAGGGCGCTAAAGTTAGCTCAGGCTTGTCCACATCATTTAGCATATTGCTTCGGAGAATTTGCGTGTCATTTTTATGGGAAACGTATTTATGAGTCCTGTGAATTGAACATGACACGTCCTTTTTACTGCACTTTTTTATTTCCATCACATCACATACTCAGGAACAAATTGGATCGCTCGCTTTATTGTTTCTTGTCTTTGCCTGAAACTTTTCTTATTGACCCGGGCAGTCTTGTACTGTTGCCCACCACCTTGTGTCAATTTTGCCTTATGTCATGCAACACCGCCTTTTAAAGGAAGGCAGCTCAGTACTATTAAACACCCTTGGCCCTTCTCTCCCTCCTATAATTGAATAGCAGAGCAAATGTGCTCACGGCACAAGGGTGAAAGTATTGATTCTGAAATTAATGGACTAGGAGCCTTTTTTATTTTATAGAAAATAGAAAACAGGCAATGCATTATGGTCTGGATTACCTTTAAAAACGACTGTGGAGTTACAACAACACAAGCATAATGATCACCATGTTCACTGACCTCCTGAAGCCAACCGTTGGCTGAGTTCAGGATGTCGTCTGGCTGCTTTCAATTCTGCCAGGGCTGCTGTATGAGGATCATGGCAGCACTGGAGATAAACACATGCCAGCTGCTGCCTCGGCTGCAGGTGGTCCATATATGAGGCACACATGCAGTAATGGCACCATCTGCTTTACAGTTTGTTGTGGTTCCATTATTTTTAGCCACAAACTAATTTGTGGGCCTTTGGTGATGTGTACAGTCTGCGGTGGGGAGGACTAAAGGAAATAAATGTTGCAACTCTTTACTACTATACTACTAGAGCCCGACCGTTTTTGGGGCCATTACTGATATTAGGAAAAAGGTCAAAAATTCTGATATCAACATACCGGCCGATATACACACCTTTTTGCAATGATCCCATATGTTTATGAAACACTTCTGACAAAAATCCTTAATGGAAGCAAAACATTTTACAATTTAACAATAAATGTAAGTGTCTAAAACGACACAAGTGTACTTAAATTACCCAAGCTTTTATAATCTCTAAAAATAAGAGTTTTAGCATCAGTGTATATCCTGGCTATGATACTTCAGAAATGGTTTTATATTGCATCCACAATGCTTACCTGTGAAACAAAGCATCGGTATAAAATTCAAAATACTAATCTAGTAATCCCTGTTTTCACTATGCTGCAAACTCACCTCGCTAAACATGATGATTGTAGGTCAGCCGCCATCCCAACATGTCGGTACTTGAAGAGTCGGGAATGAGACTCAAAAATCATCAGCACCCTTACAAATAGTAACTTTAAAATGTTTATCTGTTTTTATTCTTTGTTTATTTATTGTTATCATTTTGTGACTTCAGGACCAAAACAAATAAATAGAATTAATTTGATTTTTGAAAAATGTAAAAATCCGTAAAGGCACTACTTCTAGTGGAGCATCTGAGTTACTGTATGTAGATGAATAGTGCAACATAAAGCTAGTGTATTCAGCTGTTGTGGCTAAACTGTGACCATCCATCACATCGTCTGGAAACAAGGAAGCAACAAGGTTTTTAGAGATGCATTCATAGTCTAGAGACCATAAGTATTTGACTCATAGGATAGATTTACTCTTAGAATCTGGAGAGAAGATTATACTAATATTAAAACGCTATGTCTTCCATTTCCGTTGCTCTTTCTGCAAAATGTTTCAGTATTGGCCTTTTTACTGCTACTACTTATCTACTAGCTGCTCAAATTGGTGTATGAGTGAACCACTTCCTTTATTAATATATGTAACAGATGTCTTCAAAACAATGCCGCTAATACACATCATGTTGTTCAGTCCATCAGATCACTACATAACGCTTTTGAGCTATCTGTTTTGTCTCTCTTCTTTGACGTTAATGCCTGGTTGACTGAAGAGTTGTTGAAGTCCTGCTGGCATGTTGTGGTTTTAATGAGTGGAATAATGTATAAACTTGTCAAGTGAAAGGGATCGCCTGCGGTCGGATGGCCTTCTTGCTCTCCTTGAGAGGTGAGCTGCACTTTCAGGCTCTTTCCAGCAGGCTTTGATGTGGCTGCACGGCGGAGGCCAGGTTTTGTTGTGAGTTGAAATGAGAGGGATCTTTTGTTCTTTAGTAGAGCTTCAATAGATTTTTTTTGGCAGTGACAGTTTTTGTTTTAAATGTGCGATGACATCTTTCTGGGTTTTTTCCTTTTTAATCATGAATATTCACTTTTAATTAGCATGGTATTAAAGATAGGACCCGTCTTTAGCAGATAACCCTGGCATGGAGGCTCAGAGGTTGGATATCCATTAGTCATAGCATCCAGACTTTGTTTCCTAAATTTGACAGGGAGTCTATAGAACTTTTTAGCGGGTTGCCGGCTGCATAGTAGAAAAACAAAGAGGCTTGTTTGAGTTGGCCCTGGAGAGTCATTATGAAAGCTTTAAAATCTGGGACTATCGGAGGACCAGTAGGTTGTCCAAATTGAATACACAGTTTCTGGTTTGACAGCGAGATATGACAATATACGCCACCAGCCACCATCTAGAGTTTGAAGAGGGCAGACTTAACACTGTCGTGCTCACAGTAAACGTCAGTCTTACGAGCTCACTTGGGGAAAATGAAAGTGAGCAGGAGAGTTTTTTTTTCACAAAAACATTGCAGTGAGTGAGTGGCCTGCGTCGAATTTGACAGCATCTAAGAATCCCGTAATCGTCTTTTATTTCTCCCTAGTAAGAAATGTTTTTTTTCTTTTCTTTTTTTTTTTTTAGAAGTGGGATTATTTTTCTTTATTTGTAGTTTCCAACAGATATTATTTGACCAATTATTTTGAACGCTCATGGCTTTTTTGAAAGCTGATATTAATATTTTGGACTAAAACTGCCAATAACAATACATCTAAACCCTTTCTTGTGGAAGACATAGTTCAGTGCTTTCGCCAGAATTATCATACGCCAAGTTGAAACATACTCAAATTCTTTGAGCGTGCAAACGTCAAGGGGAAACTTTTTAAATTGGCAAAATGCGTGCATCAGTGTAACCTTTGTAATCACTTTTGTGCAGTGTGTGTGTGTGTCTGTGTGTGTGAGGAGTGTGTACATTCATGAACGTGTGTGATGGGAGGTTAAACTCTGCCTTAAACTCTGCCTCGTTGTCTATTAGCAGCATTGACAGCTTAGCCAGCACATTCTGTCTCTGCCCTCTGCCTGTAATAACATGCCCTGTTACAGCCAGCCACGGCCCAGTATCAGAGTATATTGTTAGGTGATTGGAATTGGGCAAGCATGAAATGGAAGTCACGTTAATATTGATCCAAGTGTTTAACGGGGTGTTTTACCTCCGGGTGTCCTTGCTGTCCCATTTCAGGTGAGCCGCTCCTCTCCCAGCTGATTGCCCCGGGCGGAGATCTTTATAGCTCTTGTACTGCAGCAGAGGCACCAGCCTCATGATGTGATGTTAACCCTCTCCAGCTTTATGATCAACAGTATTGCATTGTGGCGAATAGCGTTAGGGCACCTACTAACATGCAAATCTGAACATTTGAACACAGCCTTTCAGTAGATATGTGATGCGTTCAGAAACACTTCTCTTAAGTACATAACGTTCAGCTCCAGATGTGGGGATTATGAGACTTTCCTGTTAATGTTATGATTGAGAGAAGATGAGGTTGTTTGTAACCTCTGGAAGCACAGTAGACATGCACCGCACGTCCCAGGATATTGAATAAAGATCGCCCCAAGAGGAAGCGCCTGCACCGTATAAACTCCCTTACATCAAAGTTATAATGTTTACTTTTACAGTCTTGAAACACATTCTCTGCAAAACGGATGGCTTGCATCACAGGAAGTACGAAGCTGTCATTTGTTCCCCCTCATTTCATCTTTCAGTGCAGAGTAAATAAAAGCGAAGAGACAGAGGGCAGAATCGCATTGCCCTAGCGGTAATGCAATCCCATGGACTGGACTTTTTCTCTCCATGTGGAATGTGGAGCCCGTGGAGAGGCTGCGTAGGAGGGCAGGATCTGAAACAGATAGAGGCTGGGAAACGGAAGAGATATATTTAAAACATTTTATAGAGCTCACGTTATATGGGTATTGGAATGACTCCACAAAAAGCCGATGTATATTACAAGATAGTAAATAAGCTGTGGAAATGAGACTTACTACTACTGCACGTTATCTCCAGAGATCTGACACAGTGAGACATAAAACAGAGTAATTTCTGCAAAAGCTCCGGAGTTTGAGCTCTCTTTCCGAGTCTTTGTTTAGAAAGAGGTTGAGATAGCTGTTTGTCTTTAGCTGTGTCCAAAATGTTGCCTGTCATATCAATTGACCAACATTCAGTGATTCCTACGTTTGGCCTTTTCCAGCATTTTCCAGATCGTGCTTTGCTCATCAAACCGCTTCATGAAAGCTTCTCAAAAAGAGCAACCTGGGGTATTTTGTGTTTTATTTATAGTCTTGTATATTGAATTACCCACAGTATTTGTGAAATCAGCTTTTTTCCCTCTTGAAAAGAAGTGCCCTTATACTTTAGCTGAACCTTAAGTGAAACATGATGTGGAGGATTTCTTTTCGAGGAGTGCTAGTGAAGTGTTTGAGGCAGGCTGTATAATACATATGAGACTTAGGAAAACTCATGCTCGCCGGCTCTATGAGGCTATAAAAATGAAAGGCCAGTACCACAAAACTCTCCAGAGTTACAGTATATGAAACATGGAACCCTGGCAACATTATTATAGTTAATTCAACTGTCTTTTAACGGCCTTTCAACTCTTATCTATTCCATACAGTAAAACTACTGAGCGCTGAAATATTTCCAAACGGTGAGCCTGAATCTAAGATTATAAAGTTTATTTGAATTGGGCTTTAGCTTGTTCACAAAAAGAACACAGTTATTTGATTTCATCACTATGTGGCTCTGAGGAAATAATCCTCATCTCTTTGTCTAAAACACAAAATATTTCTGCTCATGCACGCTAACTTTCTGGAAAACTGTCACTGCTCCAAATCCTGTTTCAACAGGAGTAAGATCACATTAAAGAAATACAGAAGCCATGTCATGGTGTCTGTGAAATAGATCGTATTCCTTTTTTTCTCATAATTTTTAACATTGCATTTTAATTATAAGTTTAGTATCATGTGGGTAACGGAGGGTGTCTCCATCTCCAGGATGATGATCATTATTAAAGAAATCCAAAATGTCATCCAACATTATGTTTTTTTTAACATTCTGAGTGAAAATTGTGCAACAAGGTGGTTGGTACATACCCTAGAAGCACCTCAGTACCATGGATCCTTGTTGAACCCCAGTGATGAGGGCTCAGAGACGACCTCCGTTGGTCACAGCTGGCAGGTCTTCATCAGCCTCAACAAAAGCTCTGCAATGCACTTTACTGAGTGTAATTAGTGCACTCTGAAGCAGTTTCAACTCAGTGATTGAACAAGAGGACCCGTGAGACTGGTGATCGGTGGCTTCTCCTGGCACTTCTCCTGAAGGGCCTGAGAGCCGACATGAAATGAAACTGCTGTTTTTTCAGAGACGTTGATAAGTCAATGGAAGTGGCTTTTGATGGACTGCTCACTTTGTAAGGTTAATTAGACCTATGCTAGTTGGTGTAGAATCATTACAGTGATGTGGCATATGCTGCATTTCTTTTCCTTTATTGTGTAGTGAATATTGTTTTGAAAGATGTGCATTTAATGGGATTTGAGGGGAAGATTTGACTTAATTTACAGCTTTGAACTAAAGTATATATTAGCAATTGTGATGCTTGATGCCATTTTACAAAAAAAAAGTATGATTACATTCGACCAACATAGGATTATTCTTAAGATCAGTTTCAGTAAACTATGGATAATGTATGTAACATCCAAACAATAACCACAGCTGTATTCTGAATAAGCTTCTTGCGCCATCAGTTCAACTGAACTGAAAAGACTTTTTAAATCAACACATCCTCATACCTGAGAAACTAAATAGGTTAGTTGCAAATAACTCCAGGAGGACAATTAGGAATTTTCCCAATATAACACAAATTACCACATTTAACTTTTGGACAGTACCAACGACCATTGTGAAATCGTTATAGTTTGGTTAGGCAACTAAAGTACTTGGCTAGGTTTAGGCAACTAAACTTGCTTTTTAACAGTAATAATGTAAAAGTTAGTTACATACATAAACAATACAATACATTAGGTAATTCATCAATGACTTTTGGTTTCGCACAAGACACAAACGGTGGACTCCTGAGTGAGTCCTTCACCCAGTGTCACCCATATTCGTCCTTTGCTCCCTCATGAGTCCTACAGCTACTAGAGTCGACCTCTAACATACACACAAATATGAGTTGTACTGAGCCGCTTTCACAGACGACCTAGACAGTTGTTTTTCTGTTAAGGGGCTGGTTCAAATCCTTAATTGATTGGAAAGGCAAATAGTATCTACCCTAGCCTTCACTTGTCTCATGTTGTTCTTCATTTTAGGTCATTAATGTGAGTGATATCAGATATCCAAAGGGTCCTCTCTTTGTTTCACCATTTAGTGGTCAAGGGGGAACACGTGGAAATGTTTCTAATGAGTCTTCCTCGACACCACTGCACAGCAGATCCTTTGATAGTGACAAATGGCAAACCCTTTCACAGCCGCACTTTTAATATGAGAATGTCTCTGAACTGGCTATCACTCATGAGACGATCACTTTTCATGTCAGCACATTTTCTCCTTCATGTCATAGCTCTTCATTTCTTGTTATTTATAACCATATTACTACTTCTGTGAGAATTGCATTGTGGGTAAAGCTGACCCCTCCCCCCCAACAGTTGAAGTTGCTCATTCGCGTGTGGAAATCAGTATGGTTTATTTAATCTACTCAACCCTGTACAGATTTGCCAATCAGAACATCAGCCTGTCTGCTGAGCGTTCCCTCATTTACTCGAAGCATAATGATGGTTTACAGAATTACAGTTTTAAGTTTCACTCATTCTGCTTTGATCTCTGACCGCTGGCTGGCTTTTGCCTTTAACATTACACAGAATTCATTTCCGAAAGGCACAGACTTCTTCCCTCCCTCGGATGAAAGCACACCAGATATGAGACAGAGCAGGAAGCAGACTTTTTTCTCAGTAGCAGTGTTGACAACAGTCAAATGTGACCTCTTCAAGACAAGGTACATGTTCCTCAGGGTAGGGAGAGGCGAATTAAGAACCCTGCTGAAAGGAAACATGTCAGACGGGTGTCAGCCACCTCCAATTACTTGATATGTGTTCTTCCTTTCACACACGCAAGTTTTTCCTACATCATATAAGCGTTCCGAACAGCCGTGTGGCAGGCACATGTTGGAGATGGGCTGATTTAAGCTGATAAATGTGTCGTGAGACCTCTTTGTTTTGCAGGATGTATGAACAGATCTTGTTCAATGAGAGTGCTCCACTATAGCCATATGATGAAACCCTGGTGTAAGCAGCCCTCCTAATTGTGCTGTCTGTTCAGTCTCACTCTTGTCAAGCCTCCAAAAGCTGCAAATGATATCTCTAATCGACTATGAGCTCGAGATGTATCCCCCTACTCAGCTGCTGGTCTTTCAAGATAAAGATAGTGTTTCATTGTTGACCTTGTCTAAAAAAAAAAAAAAAAAAGAAAAGCATAGACACCTCTGATGTTCAACCATGCGAAATGTATTCACTGAACAAATGTGTACCCTGACATTCTTTTATATGCTGTGGCAAGTACATTAGTGAGCATCATATGTCAGGTTCATCCTGCATGTAGTGAGTATTTCCTGCAGAGTTTCTCCATGGTTTGTTTCTTTTTATGTATTTTACTAGATGTTATACATGTTAATAGTTTATAAAAACCAGATTATTTTGTTTGAACTTGGACACGCCCAGACTCGATTAGAATAAACACGTTAAGCTCTTACTCTGGTTATATGAAACATGATTATGATAACTGGTTTTCTCCATTATTTTGAGGTTATGATATGTAAATGTGTTACTGCGTGACACGAGTAATACTTTTTTCCCCCTCAAATTTAAATCTGTGTAAATCATCAGTCTTTGTGTGAGTGTGTGTATTGTTTTATATTATATGCTAAATGTATTACTAAAATCTAGTACGGATAGACAGATTTTCTGATCAGATACTGAGCATTTTTCCAGTCTTTGGGTTACTTATAAAACAAAAATATGCAGTTTTGGCTCTGATGCAGTTGCTTCTTACTGTCTGTAATCACCACTCTGTAGTCTCACTCTGTGGTCCCAGCCACACCACTATCTGATTGGTTACTCATCATGCGCAATGGCCTATCAACACTGAATAATCTAAAACCTGCAAAGTTACTAGTAACTAAAATGACCAAATACATGTAGTGAAGTTACAAGTACAATGTTTTCCTCTAAAACTGTTGTAGAGTAGCAGTATAAAGTAGCAGAAAATGAAAATACTAAAGTAATGTACACATTCTTTAAAACTGTACTTCATGTGCTGCACGCTAAATGTTACTTACTTTACAAACCATCACTGGTAATTTAAAATTTTGACCAAAAGAGTTTCATTTTTACTACAAATATATATTGGTTCCAAATATTGGTCCTGTGTAAATATGTTTGTCGATCCCTAAAATGTACTTTATTTTGTAAATCAAATAGCCTTTTCTTTCAAAGCCAGCTTTTTCTCAGTCGGTGAATTCAACAGCTCAACCTTTTCATACTTCTTTCACAAATATATAAGCAGAAACTACAGTAGTTAGTTTCAAAATAGGAAAGGTTAGGACTTTGCCAAGGACTAGACGGTAGCCAGCTGTTTCTGTCTGTTTCAACGTAGTGATGTATAAATCTGAGCTTTAGAGGTCAGAGTACAATATTTTAGTGGTTTCTCTTCCCCCGTATGTCTTTTGACAGGCACAGAGCAGGACGAGGTGGTCAAGTCTAAGAAGGTCTTCCGCAGCCAAACTGTGGTCAGCCAGAATCCCGAGACAGAGTTGCTGCTGGACGGAGACGATGATGCCGTCAGCCTGCTGCAGGAGAAGGAGATGGACAACCTGGGTGGTAAGTCAGCACACCGGCACCTACATTAACCCCAAGTCAACATCACTTCTGCTGGAGCATCAGTGCTTGTCTTTTATCTGTGTGCTTGCTAATAGCTGGCATAGTTACAGTGTGCATGATTAATACCAGTGCATCAGATTACCTGTTTGGATCAATGCAGTGGCTTTTAATATTCATTATGCTGCATTGGAAACAGAAACGCTGTAAGGGAAGACTTTGAGATGTTTAGCATTAGTATTAATAGTACTGAAATCTATTTATCTCATGCATTTAAAGTTTACAGGTTGTTTTCTGCAGCTGTGAGGTCAAATACTCCTTATGTTTGACAGCTACACATTGTTTTGATCTGATAAGTGTCCTTCTCTGTTTTTTGTTTTGGATCTCGTCAGCAAAGTTCCTTCCGCGCGTGTTTATCTCCAGAGGCAAGTCTTCTAAAGTTAAACTAACACCGGAACGATGATCAGTCCAGATATGTCATAACTCATAATCAGGATTCCTCAAGCAATCACTGATTCAAGTTGATAAGAACCACATGAACGTCACGATGGCCTTATTTAACCTGTCATCTGATTTGATGATCTACCCTCAAAATCTGTTTATATAACCTGAGACTGAACATCGTGTTTAGTTCATGTTATTAAACTTCAACTTAAACTTGTTTAAATCATATTATTTAATGGACATCCTGTTGTCCTATGGCTTATATATCAATCGTTACACTTTGATAAGGCCATTGTAAGGTGTCAACAAATCTGAGCTAAGATATCTGATAACAGTTGTTCCTCTTACTAAACATCCTGTGTAAAAATCTTTTATCACTCTGAAAACTAAACCCTGCGTAAAAATTACACGCACATAATCAAACACGTGTATCTATCTAACAAATGATTTGATAGTTAGATATTGTTTTTGCTAATCAATTTTTTTTTTTTTTTTTCAGGAAATATAATTCATTCCATAGGAAATCTTAAATTACAGTGATTATCTGTCCTCATTCCAAATGAAAAAGAAAAAAAATAGTGAACTGAACCTTGCCAAGAAAAATGCATGTAAAGTGTATTAACTGTGTGGGTGGGAGTTAATAAGGGAGAGAACAACAACTTAATTATGCTGCAGTCAAACTAACCCCTATTCTCTCCACAGTGAACAATCATTAAGAGATTAATTGGCCCTTAACAGCTGAGCAAAGAAAATTAAATCTTAATCTTGATTTATTTTACCCATGTGATTAAAAAAAAAATCTTAACCCAGCTTTAATACTTTGTCTGACGTAATTCAGTCAATAGTGCAACCTGCTGCCGAGGCGCTGGTTGCCCAACGGTTGTATAATATAACCGGCACCACACTCCATGTGTGTGTGAGCCAAACAATCAAGCCAGCCCTCGTAGCTGCATTTCAAGTAACTGCCACAGCTTTAAAAGGTAAGTTATCCAGAGTTCACTTGAGTTTTGACTGCAGATCAAGAATGCTGCTCCACGTACTCGTCAGTAAAGCCCAATCTTCACCTCACACCTCGTGCAAATCATTAAAATAAGCAGAGTCTGTCAGTGGTTTGTTTATATGATACAGGCTTTTATGTAGAATAAAACTAAAAGTCAGCACTGGCAGCCATCACCAGTTATACTTCTGTGAAAAGGATAATAAAGCAGTGAGAAAGTTTCTCCTCTAATGGTGAGAAGTCTGGGCCGTGTTTTTTACTTTGGTTTAGTGGCTAGTTTGGACAATTTAAAGTTGAAATGAAATATAAATGCCTTTTTAACCCTTTCAGAGCACTTCTCCAGTCATATTGAGACTCTATTTAACTACATACGCCACATGAAAATTCATTTCTTTGTATCCTTGTGTCAAAATCCAATCATGATACATTCTGTAAAACACAACTACTATATGTGCGTACACAGGCTTGATCTGAGATTCATTCATGTTGGTGTGTCTTCTCCGTGTTTGTTATGAAACGCCCACTTTCAAATCAAACTCAAATCAAATTCCTCCCAACGTTAAGTCCCGCCCGCGTATCCTGTTTCACTCAGATAAATACCATGATACAATAGACAGACATCCTCGAAATGCAATTTAATCTAGACTTTTAAGGAACACTCACTGCTCCAATACTGTTCATGGATTGTGAGCCCTTAAGCTGACATGCTGTGCGTTGAAAATATTGTTTAAATGATGCATAATCTTAGAGATGTTGCTGTTTTCATAGAATTTATGAGTACTTGCTTGATCGTCTGCACAAATTACACAACACGGGAAAAGAAAAGGGTGTTCTCTTTTTTGTAAGGGATTTTCAATGATAATCTCACACTGTGGTCCTGTGAGTTAAGGAGTTCGGTGCTTGTAATTTTGTTTGTTGACATCTGTGATGTTGCCAAAATGTCTTCACTAAATCTGGGCTGCCTCTCAAACCCACATTAACACTAACAAATATGAATGCATGTAGCTAATGGAGTAATTCCAGGTATCGTATTAAAAAGATGCCCTATGACTCTAGATTCCCACACACTTAAATAATGGCATGAGGTTCATAGCCCTGTATACATTATCTAGTTATCCTGGCTTAGTATGTGAGGCTCAGGCTGAACCAGGCCACTGCTGAGTAGTGAAATCCTCTCGGAGATCCCACAGATGAATCTCAGAGGAGGAGGCTAACCCCTCCTCTTTGTCCCAGAGCCAGCAGGCAGCCAAACACTCCATGTCTGTCAGATGAACCCTGCACTGGCCAATCAAAAGAGCAAGGCTGGAGCTGAAATACAATAGGAATGTATTCTTCCAACAGAACTAATAAATGACCTTGTTCAAAACCGAAATGCTGAGATTTACTATTTCTGATACATTAATGATGTGTGAGCTTGTTTGCCGTAAAAATCCAACTTTGAAGAATACGAGCTGGGATTTATGGATATTTTTAAATCAAAATTGAGTTCATGCTTTTACCAGTAGGGGAGCTCCCTCACTCACAACATTTGGGTAATGTTTTTACCAGGATGCCCTGTCTGTGTTTGGCCTGTATCTAATCTCAGGCATGAACAGCCTTAATGAGAGATCTGGGACTAGGTCCTTGTCAACAACAGTGCTCCTCCTGCCAGCCGTTGGGTCAGTGCCTGCTGCTGCTGCTGCCGCTGCTGCTGCCAAATGGGCGGTGCCTGCACTCAAGGGCCCAGGCAGTGGTGGTTACTGAACCTATGATTAGTTTTGCTCCCCCACAAACATAGAAAATGCTGTCTGCGCTCACACTGGCATTAAGTGAGCCTTTTTTGTGTGCACATATTGTAATTGAAATCAGATAAAATAGAAACTGAAGATGAGCATGTGAGAGGGAAGAAGAGGAGCCTCACAAGGCATTTCTTGTGTCAAGGAGGAGTCTGTCGATTCGACTGTCCTGCTGTCATATACCGGAACTGTGTTAGCATATGCCCCGAAGTGTGGTCTAGCGGCCACAACCATTTTGTTCTGCCTCAATTTAGTCTTTCTGTATCCATTTTTGTCGTCATTCACAATACAGTTCCCTTGAATGGCTTCATGTTTATAAAAGAGTAAAACCCACAGAACATTTGTTAATGCGAATCTCAGTAAAAAAAGAGAAAGACGGAATGTTATTATTATTTTTGCACGATCAAGTTCCTCAAGTTTCTATTTTTTTGTTAATTTAGAATTCAAAGTTCTACAAAGCCTTTCCTAATATAAACACAATACGTGGAACATCAAAAAGAAAATACACGAACAGCACTCGAAAACCGATTTATTTATATTAAATATTTAAATGTTCCTGCTTATTTTAAATTAATCCTTGTATGCTGCAGCCTCATTAAATAGTACGCAATGCAGTATATATTTCTTCAGGGTTTCGCATGTAAATGTTTTATGTTGAAAGATGAATGCAAGCTTTGAAATCAGTGGAAAAATGGTCACTACTACAGTACAGCAACACGAATGAGCAACACGGCCCTCAGCATGCAGCGGGTTCTAATGACTGCAGCCGTGCATGTGTATGTGTGCACTATAAGTCACCATGTGTCTGTTTGCAAGTGGATGATTGTGCTCAGGTGTGCAAGTAACCCACTTCCACTTGTATTTCTCCCATAATGTACAAAATAAAAGCACTCGGCCCCATCAGACATACAGTCCAGCGGGTGGAATGTGGATAATAATAAGCCCATCTTCTCAGCACTTCTCCCAAACTCCCTCCACAACCAAATGAGACTTTTCATCACTTCATTAAATTGGCCTGTCATTCGACAAATATTTGCATTTTCATTAAAGGAAAAGCCCCAACAGCCGGATATTTTCCGAGCTTTAGCGTATACACACCACTCATCCCATGTAACTTGCCCTTAATTTCATTATTCTCCTGTAAACATTTTAATGCCATATAGCCTAATTATGTAAGGATCCCTGAGGGGATTACCGCCTAATCCTCTTCCTCCCCATGAGCAATGGATGCTGTGGCTTAATGCTTCAGGCATTGTGTCTTTTCTCTCTTGGTAGCCCTTTAGGGCCGAAAACACAATACATCAGCCCTAAAAGTGTTATTTTTAGTAGGAGGTGAATGGGCTTGTAATTTGTAGTGAACATGAAGACAATCTGCTTTTTATTGTAGCCGAAACAATTTATGGTACAGAGAGGGTCAACTGGCAATAATATAAAAATAATAATGATAATGATAATAATAAGAATAAGAATAAGAATAATAATAATAAGAAGAAGAAGTTAAAATAGATACTTTCACTTTTTGATGTCATATATATATATATATATTTGTTTTTACTTTTTAAAAATTCTATCATTTTTATAAAGTTATCTAAAATGCAATCAAACAGGCTGAGGTTTCTGCAAGTATTTACTGTTCATATGAAGCTTGTAAGCAACGTGTAGCGCCCGGGCTGATAGCATCAGCAGATAGGATCGCCGTTAATGGACCCGAGCAACGCTGAGAAGAAGAAGAAGAGGAAAAAAAGAGAAAAACAGGGAGGGAGGTTTGACTGTGCAGCCTGCAAGAGCGATGAAGGGGCGCTCTGGGAGTTGAGACCGAAATCCACTTGTATTCCTGTAACACTATCGGCCATAATTGGCTGAGGAACGCAGATTAAGATTGATGAGACATTAAAGTGGCTCTTTGGAGTTTAAGGGATCGATAAATATCCTGATTTCGAGAGCTTTTCGTTTGAGAGCAGACAAATCACTGTAACGGTGCTCCACAGCGACACGCTGATCTGAGAACATGGAGGATGAAGCAGAGAGTGGGGAGGAGGAGGGGGAGGAGGAGGAGGCAGAAAATAAAGATGTGATCACTATCAGCTGGCAGGGTCACAAACCCACCTTAAAATTGTGGACATTTTTTAGGACTTGAGAACGGGCCTGTAGTTTTATTGTGGTCCTACATGTCTTAATGTACAGAGAGGGCAGGAGGGTGCGCTGGAGGATACAAGAGCGGCTTTTTAAATTCATGCACGGCTTCCTCTCATAGGTCGATGCCCCCTTTAAAACCAACCCTGAATATCAATGATGCAAATTAAAATGTGTCACCTCCGCTGCATTCCTACATCCAGCTTCCTGAAAACATGTTCCCCTCTAGTTATGATCCGGTCATATCATAAAGGCATTTACTGTGATTATTGTGATTATTATTGTTTTTGTTGTTATCAGTGCATCTAGGATATACTTCTATGCATTTGTAGGCCTGATAAATGATCTGTGTTATGCGCATACATTGCTCGAAATGTGCACTTGAAAGACAAAAAGGCGTTCAGGCGGCTTTGTTTCGTGGTGCGATAAATAATGAAGGATAAAATAAAATGGAGACTTTGACGGGGCTGTCACAGTGTATAGTGTTTGACCGAACTGCAGTAATTAATCTAAAAAATATAACAAATGTTTTTTGTTTGTTTTTTTTAAGCGCAGGGTTGAGACGCATTGGTGCAAACAGGCCGCCGTCTGTCTCCAAGTCCTGTACACGCTGGACCTCAGACTCGCTTTATTTTGTGCAGAAGAATCATCTTTATATTTTCCTCCTTGTTACTGATGGTGCACACGGCTGCCCTCCTCTGCACTCTGCAGGCCCAGTGGTCCTGAGCAGCCCGGCCCAGCTCGTTGCCCCCGTCCTGGTGGCCCGGGGGACTCTGTCCATCACCACCACTGAAATCTACTTCGAGGTGGACGAGGATGACCCTGCCTTCAAAAGGGTCAACCCAAAGGTAAGTAACCTGCGAGCAAGTGTGCAGCCCAAGTTTAAAGCGGGCACTTTGGCTTGTGCATTTTTTTTTTCTTTTTTTTTTCTTTCCTCCCCCTTTACGTTGGAAATGGTCGACAGGTATTAAAACATTCAGTATATTCTAAAGAAAGAGCGGGTTGGCGCAGATGTTTTCACAGAGGTGCGCTGCTCCGTGTCGCTTCTTCTTTTTGTATTTTATGACGACATTTTGTGCATTTCACGCGAACCACGGTTCATTTTTGCTTCGTGTGTATCAATTTTATGCATTTAAAATAAATGATCAGATAATGATAATTGAGGCCTGCTCGTCATAAATCAAACAGTGGAGACATTTTTCAACCAAATTATGTCAAGTGAGCTGGTTATCCAGTGTTTTAAAGAAATTACACGCAGATTTCTTACACAGCTGGTTGTGGTTTTAAAAAAAATAATAAATAAATACAAACTGGTGCAAAGGTTACAGATATGTTCGTGTTGTGTGTGGAATTATTATTGTCCCTATTAAGAGTCGGCGAAATTAAATGTGTCATATTATTGCTGCATGGCGTTAGGCCTACGTCACTACTGTAGAGAAACACATTTAATAAAACCATAAAGGGGACACAAATATAAAACAGCTCGTTTTATTAGCTCTTTAAATTAGATCAGAGACAGAAATTAAAAAAATCAGATCACAGATGTTATAATCCAGTGTATTTCAAGTGCATTTTTTTCAATTAAACTGTAATATATATATACTATATATGTTATCATTTTCATTTTTTTTTATCATGTAGGCCTAAGCATGGTAGAGAAAAAAACAACAACCCAAAAAAAAAAAAAAAATGTTCGAGTACTTTAAATAATAATTCAAGTAAATTGATGGAATGTTTTCAATGTAACAGATGTCGTACGCCTACCATCAAAATGTAAACTTTCAAAAATGAGACAATGTCCATTGAAACAGATGAGTCAGACTACCACTGATGCAAGTATAAATAAAAAAAAAAAAACGTTTTCTACCAGATAAAGAAAAAGTTCAGAAGTAGATTTAAACAGGTGGATCCTATTTACGTGTCACAGAACAACATTCACAATTTCAGACCACTGGAATCACAATCTATGAATGTATTTACAGTATAAAATGTACAGATGTGTGTGTGTGTTTTATTTTTTTTTTTCTCCAAAGTTTGTCACGGGGCTTTATTTTAAAGCATTTAAGAAAAATGTAGGATTTGGACTTTTTTTGATAGAGAGGGAGAGAGAGAGAGAGAGAAGGAGGCACTGCTGAGGTGCACTCCTGGATTAATGGTTGCCAATAATTTAAATTTTGCTCCTAAATATTGACACCGCCAAAAGGTGCACGGGGATGATGGCAAACTAAATTTGTCTGTCATAAAAAAAAATCATCTTGAAAACAGGCCAGGCCGAAACAGATTCAACAACAGAAGGACAGTCACGTTTCACAAGACTTTTTGCAGATTGGTTGGCGATATTTTCTCTGTCCGTTTATGAGCTCGTTAGGCCTCTTTAACACATATTGTTTAAGACGAGGTGAACTGACATGTTTTACCTCAGAGTTTCTCCAAGCTTTTGGGGTTGGTCAGTATTTCTCTCGCCAGTCGCCAAGTCTGTTTGGCTGCGTTCTCTAGAGCAGAGTGAGGTTTTCCTTGAAACAGGTCTAAATTAGGCAGGAAATAATGCGGGCACCTTCTGCACTGCAAACATGAAATGAGCTGCAATAGTATCCCGTTCAGACGGTCGCCGAGGCAGTTCTCATCCCAGTCCGACTCCCTGGGATGCTTCTCACACTCGTAGGAAACCAAAGTTTTCATGTGGTAGTTGTTCAGCGGCTGTCCGGGCAGTTCGAGGTGTCGGTCGCGTAAGGCTTTGAGCACTGACAAGCATTTCTTCCTGCATCCACCCAGGAGCAGCCGGTTCTCGGCCTCGGCGAACTGCAAGACCCAGGCGTCGCTCTCTGCCGAGCTCTGCTTGCCGTTCAGGGAGTAGCACTCTTTGGATAAAAGATTGAACCCTTCCGCTTTGACTTCTGCAACCCGGTTAGGTCCCGGCCAGGGGATGTGGGGGAGAGGCCAATGCGCAGCGCTGCGCGGCCAGATCCCAGTGCACTTGAACGCCGGCGTGATTTGCACCACATATCTGTCTCTAATGCGCAACTTCACCTCACTTGTGTCAGCGACCATTTTGACAACATCTCTGTAGCTGCATTTATCCACTGCCTGCGCCACCAGTGTCTGAAATCTCGACCGGATCTTGCGCGCCGAGAGGTAACCGGAGGCTGTGATGAATTCGACCCAGAGAGACATGCTTCTTTTGCGGCCGTCGCTGAGCTTGAGCACGGCGCAGCCCGGGAGAGAGCCGTCATCCACAAAGTTGAATACTCCCATCTGATTCAGATAGAGCACGACCTCGAACTCGGTGGGCGAAATAACCTCCAGTCCCTCGAAACGATTATCCATCTCGCTGAGAGAGCTGATGAAGCGGGGCTCCTGCACCTCGACCTCCTTCAGGACATCCGATACCACCTTGCACACCTCCCGGATGGTCTTGGAGATGGCGGCTTTTCGAGACTGACATTTCTCGTTGTAGTATTTGTTGAGGTGATACACCAATTTCGCCTGGGCGGCTATCATATTAGGGCAGAGATCCGGGTTATACACCGGAGTCTCGCAGTAAGCCGAGGGATCCAACGCGGCTGTTTGTACGGGAGCCAATTTTAGAGAAGAAAGAAAGCTATTTAAAAAGAAAAAAAATGTGTCTATTTATAAGACAACTACTCAAAACTGTGCTCAGAGCACATGCGTGATGATCAGATCATAACATTCACAGCTGTGGTACCGTAAACTGCATTGAAGCGAAGTCCTCCGATTTATCAGGCTGACCTGATTAAAAGTCCATTTCAACCTTGTGAGGTTCAGTAGCTGGGAGGGAAAAAAAGCCTTTTTGCCTTTTTCTCTGATCACCGTGCCAGTTAGGAGTCCGCGTAATTGCGCAGAAGTGGAGTGTGCCCTCCTGACGCAGACGCCCGGTGTTGCTGTGTTTTACAACAGGGAGACACACACACTCTTTATTATAAGGGAGGAGTTGAGACCAAGATGTCCAATCGCTGTCGGATGCGTCACCGCTTCCCAGTTTATCGAAAACAAATTCATCCCCGGGTGTTATATACAAGTAAAAAGTACAGGTAGTAGTAGTATATCGAGGAGCGGAAGTACACCTACGCATTTGGAGAGAAGAAAAAAAACAAACATTTTCGCTGCGTTACGTTGCTTTTTTTTCTTTTCTTTTCTTGGACTCTGCTGCTTTTCAGTCAGCTATATTGAATCATATATGAAACAGTAGGTGGATTCCGAATTGTTAACGTGGGCTCGTTATGCTCTCGGATAATAAAACATTTACATTTACTTTATTATTTACATTTTTTTTTTTTTCTCCAGTGGACCGGATCTAATTTCTGCTCCGTCCGGCTCATCAGATGAATTGAAATTAGAGTAATTTCGGGAGCTTTTCGGACGCAAAATATAATTATATTCTATAAATGTGTTTTTGCTTATTTTGAAGCCACACATTAATAAAATAATCACGAATTAGTTCGTTATCTCCCCGCGTTAGTTGAATTCATTGAAAATTCTTATTTCTGAAAGGTGTAAAAGTCATGGTGCTTTTTATACTAAACATTGTGATTATATTTGACACATTTATTATCGTGTCTGTGATCCATACGCGAGTTTAATATCTCGAGCTTGATCGAGAAGGCGTATTTGTTTTTGCTCTTTTACTGTGCGGGGACTGCCTGCTGTGCTGTGTGTCTGCTCCCAGCGCCAGTGTAGTCACGACAGTTTAATTCATTTATATTTACAGAAATAAAAGATACATTTCTCTCTTACATAACTGAGAAATGAAACGTATGTGAACCCTTTTATTAAACTAGATATTGCAGTTTTTTGTTGTGTTCATCTGGCAACCAAAAGGAGTGTTTAAAAAGTGGGTGCTTTCATAGTTATTAGTTTTTATTCTTAATGCTTGTAATATTGAAATTATTATTGTTTTTGTATTGTTTTTTTTTTTACATATATGTCATTAATTTATGAAAAACAATAATATACATTGACATTCTGCAATCTGTTATTTCTGGTAGGCTGATAATAAATATATATTTTATTCAACAGCAAAACAGCACAATAGCGTAAAAAAACATTTGAATGTTTATAAAAAAGACAACTTGATTTAAAAAAAAAAAAAAAAAAAAACCTGAATTGCTAATAATTCTAACAATTGCGGCGGAACATTTTAATGAAAGTGCCATGATGTGTGGTGTGTTGTTTTAGCTAAGATGGTCTGATTCACAAATAAAAAAAGGTCTTGCATCCACACTAAACCCGCTCTGGCTCTCATCATTGCACTCGCACCCCATCTCACAAGGTACAGTGCATCCTTTGAAGAGCACTTCAAAAAGATGATGCTGCACAGATCAGATAAGGAACACAAAGGCATTTACACTCATCTCCGCTCCAGTCAGAGCTGCATAAGACCAGACATTATGAGGGCAAGCGGCCGCACGTCAGCTCTGACTCGCGCTACACGGATGCGGCTGAGCGGGAGGTGGCGTGCGCGGGAAGGACCCTGATAGATAGGTGACTCCCATTATCATCACAGCCTGTCATGGACTCAGTGCCAGTACCTTCTCAGCAAACCCCAGTGATAATATCACACTGTTACCAGGCAGAAATTATGGAAGTGTAGCTTTTTTCTTTTCTTTTTTTTTTTTTTAATAAATGTAATCTGAAAACTGTATAACTCTGAAATTAAATGATAAGATAAGGTCCTTTAGTCTCATTGACTTCGCATTTAGGTCTGATTAAATTCACAACAAAAATGTATATTCTGGCTGACATATTTCTGGAGGATATGGAGGACATTATGGAAGGTTTTCATGTGGTGAGAGGTAGCTAAAAGCCTCTTCCCCTCTCCAGCTTTGATAGTCTTTTCCCTCACTCTCTCCCACTGTCTGTGGCCCAGCAGGTACTTGCCTTTTATTGAAACCAGACTGCCCTGACTTTCCAGGCCATCTCGCTCCAAGTCAGATACCTCAGAATCCAGTTGCACCTCTTGAGTTTGTGCTCCAGCCTTTGGTCGTCCGTATGCGTGATAGAAGGGGGGATTTTCATTGAGATTATCACCTCTTAATCTAAAGCATGTGGCTGCACAGATCTCACAGTAACTCAACCTGCTCCGCAGTCCCAAGACTCCAGCAGTTGTCAGGTCTAGCCTAAGACAATCCAATCTTCTTATCCATATCTTTACCATTACAACATTGCAAGCTTTGTTGCTTCATTCGTCCTCCCGCTAGGCTATTGGAGCCCCTCAACCAGTGTGATATATGGGGCTGTGAGTCGAGCAAAGGCCTATTTCTGACCCAGCAAAATGCATGCACGATAGTGTAAATCAATACAATGACTTCTCCTTCCCCTAATTTTGCACGAACATGTGACCCTGTTTTGAAGGCCTCTTTGTTTCCAGAGCATGCCTCTACACTTATTCATTTTTTTCTCCTCCATTTTTCGTTTTTCCTTTCTTCTCGTAAGACTGATCGTCCTGTTAACATGGCCGGGCATAAGGTCAATGGTGCTTGTCTGATGACTGAAATTGCCCTTTGATGACACCACTCGTGCTTTGAGTGACTTCAGATGATACTCTTACTGATTGTGGCAGGAATCGTTAAATGCATGTTGCTTTATTTTATCCTCGAGGCTCTATGCAGTATTTACATACATAGATTAATAATACATATGCTAACGTATATATGTTCATATACAAATGAGCATAATCTGTGTGAAAACAAGATTATTTTTATTGTATGTACAAGAGAGTGTGTAGCCTCAAGCAATTAATACAAAAATGATCATATTTTGAAAAAGTGAGTCTCCAGAGGGGGAAATGAAAACACCATGCTCCACAAAGATGAACGTTTATTGTCTGACTTGACTAAAACTATTCATGCAGATTTCACTGTGATGTATTACCTCATCACGACTATTTACAATCATATGCCAATGATGGTATACAAGTATAGCATTTAGCTGATTTTAAGCTGGATCAAGAGCATTATAACCCGCAATCTCCTGACTGGAATCATAATTATGGATGACATTTTATTATTTTGATAATCCTATTAAGGACAAGAACAAATAGGTCTGCCATGTGCGTTTTCATTAATTTTCTGGGGTCATTTAGTTTTGAAAAAGAGAATCTGAAGCCATTTCCTATATAAAGGGAGTTTCCCAGCTAGCTTCCAAGCTAATATGCAGATTAGTCAAAATGGACTTAATAGGATGACATATTTCTATATAAATCAGATTAAAAGCAGTGACACTTCAGAGAACTGACATCAACACTGGCACTCAAACTGTGAGACATAATATATCTCATCTCATGGGATAGCCAGTCACATTGACACATTTTCTATAATTTATTTGTCACAAAATGAAATTGTCATTGGGATTTTTAATAACGGAACATTATTATTCCAAAGCAATATGTTGTCTCTGTAGGAGGCCAGATAATTTTAGGGCCCGGAGCTGCACCGAGGACCCCCTTTGGATTGTGTCCATTCATTTGTTTAATTCTCTGCTGTGTGTTAGCAGCCTCCAATGGAGAAGTCAGGAAGCTGGACCACATAGCCAGAGGCTCTTAGAGACCCAAGATCAGTTCAACAGGCGCTGGTCACTATGACCCGCATCCTTAACATTCACACGTGGAAAACACCAAACTTATGAACAAGCCGAAAATTCTGACAAAACAGAAAGGTGGCCAAAAGTGTAAATTATGAATCTTAATTGATTGTCTCAGCTTCATCTGGCCCTTCACCCCTCCCCTCTGCAATATGGTACGCTTGTCAGCCTTTGTGATAAATTACATGCATGTATTTGCATGAATTTAGCACAAATACAATTCAGTTCTGTTTACTAAAGTACCGGTCCAGAAAATGTCTGGTTTGTTTCACAAAAGAATAAAAAAACAGCAGTACATAGTGTTTTGTGCACTTTCTTCCCTGCACAGGTTATACAGTTGGCAGTTGAGTTCAGTGAAAGTGCTGGTGCAGTGTTTTCCACTCGTTTTATTAGCACACAGTTTAGCATTATATCCTGTTGTACAAGACAATGCTAAATATTGGGATTGTTGAAAACTGGAGCTGGTTTATTATTACTTTATTCAGTGTGTATTTTCCTGCTGTTTTCTGCAAACTGGTAGGGCTCTGATTCTTCTAAAATAATTCACTAGTAGTTTATTTATTAACCTGAGTTATTTTTTTATTGTCTTTTATTTATCAAAGATTATTCCTGACTTCGATCTTATCTGTTGTAAAAGGCAACCATTCAGCAGCAGCAGCAGTAGTGTGATTAATCTTCATGTTTGCGAGATGTCTTCCATCTAAGGGTGGGCGCTGTAATCATCTGCCCACTGACCCCATGATGCTCATCTACAGTCCTCCCTGCAGCCCCTCTGTCTGATAAGTAATTTCAAATTTCAGATTAACTGAACACACTTCTCTCCCACGTGTCATGTGATCTAGGAGTAGGAGTGAATCTCACAAAACAAAAGAAAATGGAAGCGTTGGTGGCATATTGTAGGTGTGGGGCTGTTGGTAATCAAATGCTGCTGGTGAGGCCTGTGATGAAATTAGGCAATGTTGCCTAAATAAGGGATGAAGGGTTCATAATTGCCAGTCCTAGAGATCTGAGGTGCCGGGTGCCAACTGTCAGAGCAAGGCTAATGATGACAAATGTCTCTCTATGCAGATTGCTGCAGCAGCAGCTCGGGTGTGCAGCTGAGGAGGAACAAGAAAAGAAAAATGCACAGAGCCTAATAAGAGAGAGCTTGTGTGCACATATTTAGTGACCTACATGGAAACAAACCTCTTTAACTGATGGACTGCCTTTGGACGTACTCAAGCTTGATGCCGTTTACAGCTACCATAAAATGGAGGAGTCCCCTGCAGTACCTGTGACTGATCTTTAATAGTCATTAATCTGCATGACTACGAGGAATCACTGCGATCTGCTGCTTCGCAGATACAGAGAACAAAAAATAGAAACTACAATTAACTCACATATGCTTGCAGGCTTGTCAGGATGATTTAACAATGAAGATTTGTTATGTTGGAAAAGTTAGCTCTATATTTAGCCAAACAATCCATCAACTCTGAAGGAGGGGACATGTAAGCATGGATCAGCAATGTCCCTGCGTGTAGTTTTCCTCATTAGCTTTCTAAAGTTGATGTTTGGTCATTATTGTGCAAGATGGCAAAGTGTTGTTAAAAGAGAAGTGGCTTGTTACTCCGTGGTGCTTGTGCAAAATAACAGGCTGTTTTTGGTTAACATCGCTAAAATGCTGTTGGTTAACATGGTTTAAAAAAAAAAGTTTTGTGTCCTAAAAGTGTGCGTGATTTTAACCATCTTTTGGAGCAGGGAGCCATAAATCTGATTTCACTTACTGTGACGTAGGGCTCACGCTAATAAAAGAGCAAACCCAGAGTGTTGCATGGCCAGATTTCCCCAATTTGTTGCATGAATGGCTTTTGAAAGGGGTCCCTCTTTGTACAAAGGGAGTCTCGTCTTTGTTTGGTTTCGCCCCATCTGTGTCATCTGGTGGTCTGTGCAAGAGGGTGGTGTCTCGGGGTGCTCCCCAGCGGCGATGCCAGTTGTTTTATGGACTCGGTGGAGTGGTGCTGGGAGTTCATAAGTTGGCTGGCCCATTGTGTGCTGAGCCCAGCTGACACGTGTGAATTGACTCCAGCATATTGACAGATCATTTCCATTAATGAATCGGAGGAGTCTGCCTTGTTTCACTCTGTGATTTATGCCCTTGCTTCATCATCCTCAGAGCTCAGGGTTAACTAACGGCACCCTGAATGACTCAGCCACAATGAGCTGAATGAAGGGAGTTTGCTTTGTTCAGTACTTTTATGAACACATTTTGAATTATATTTTCAACATTTTATATCTTATATTTCAAGATAAATCAAGTGAGTTCATATATATAACCCCAAATAAAAAGTTTGTCTCAGAGTGTTCTACAGTTTGTACAGTATCCTTCAGATCATTAGACTCTCTTAGAATAATGTTAGTGTTTTATAACTGATATTTACATTTGACATAAAAGCAACTTGGCTGAAGTATGAATTAATGTTTTTCAGGGCTGCAACTAACAAATATTTTGATTATAGATTAATCTATTGATCATTTTCTTGATTAATCGGTTAGTTGTTTGGTCTTCAAATTTTAGAAAATGGTGCAAAATGCTGATAGCTGTTTTCCAAAGCCCAAGATGACGTCCTCAAATATCTTGTTTTGTCCCTCACCCGAAGATATTCACTTTACTGTCATAGAGGAGTAAAGAAGCCACAAAATATTTGCATTTGAGACACTTTTTTAGAAAGTACACATTTTAAAAATAACTCAAGATGATGAATGGATCGTCAAATAGTTGGTGATTAATTTAGTGGCAGACAGCTGATGGAATAATCAACTAATCCGATTTCTTATTGTTGTAAATTATTTTCAAAACGCATTTCTGCACATTAAAACTTTCTACAAGGAAAAGCGGGATGATGTGCAGTCTGTTATTATCAAGCCCTGCCAGACAACTAAGTTAACATTTATCAAAGAAGCGTTTTGTGTGGGGATGGGAGGCCTGTTTTCCTGATTTGCTTTTGTTTGTAACCGCTGGTGTCTCATGAGCTCAGGCCCTGATCCTCCATGGCGTCCATCCAGGTTGTTCAAAGCAACAGCCACACAGTGCTGATAGCGCTGGCCTCAGCCTGCCCTGTCACCCCCACCACTGCTGCCACATGGAAGGCACATTTGCTCGCCACCATTTTATGCCGCTGTCACCCTCCCTTCAAGAGCGAGGGGAAAGAGGGGAGGTGAAAAGGAAAGGAGGGAAAGAGGGAGGCTCACCCTGAGCGGATGCTAGACAAAGATGGCAGCAGAGACATTTTGTCTACTTTCATTAGTTCTGGTGCTGGTGAGCTGTGCTGAATATTAGCCTGTTACTGGCAAAGCCACACATTGTGGAGCGCAGACGGCGAGCATGTCAGAATCAAATCTACCCCACCTCATTTCCATCTTCCTCACTGAAAAAGTGGGACATATGGGGCAGGATGCCAATTGCTTATTTTATATGGTAATTAACATCCTTCAAACCGTGTTATATGGTAGGTGTGTCTCAACCGTGACAAAGTTTATCTCACAAATTTACATATATTTTCCCAGTAAGGGGCGATATTTTAGGATCCCAACAGACTACAAAGGCTTGTGTGCTATATGTTATTGGGAAACGAATGAACTTTGCTGGCCTTCACTCGTAGTTTCACTGTATTAGTTTTGTTGTGACAGTGTCACATTCAGCTAAACTCAGAACCGTCCTAAACCAGTGCTGTCATTTCCTTGAGTATCTACTATCTGGTATCTGTCAGCTTAAATTGGAACCCTACCTCAACCCACACACACACACACACACACACACACACACACACACTCACTCTGTGCGTGTGTTTGTGATGGGGTGTTTCTGAGTGAGTGAAGGACAGTCGGGTATGTGATATTCTTGTGATGAACTCGATTGGTAAATTGCTGTTTGTGATCAGCGTGACACAGTCACCCAAAAATCCTTCTCTGGCAAAACACAGATGCTTCTGATTCTTTTGTTTACCTAAATAACGACATTCGCGCAGCAAGTCCCAGATTGGTGCTAACCCTTTTGTGTGTGTGTGTGTGTGTGTGTGTGTGGAGATGTACTGTATCTGAATGTTGTTTTGTCCTGCTGAGCTTTCATCTGTTGGACTCATTATAGCAGTCATCTCACTGGGCACCAGTGGAGAAGCTCGGGAGACGGGCTCCCCATGAAAAAGTCATGATGGATGAAGAAGTGCTGATGTGCTGGTTCCTGCCTCCAGGCTTTCACCTGCTCAGGAACAGCCCCAAGGCAAAAAAGAACCAGGCCGTCAATGAAAGGCTGTGGAGCTAAAGTCAGACTTTCCGAGTGTTGCACACTGTGAACTGAGGGCTCGGGTTTGTTGGAAAAAGTTAATTTTTTGAATCTCTTTCTAATGATAAAAAAAAAAAAACAAGTCAAAAGGTGGATGAAAGCCCCGAAAAAGACGGATAAAGTTGTGCCGTTCTACCTTGTTAAATTTCAAACGATTTTATTAGAGTGTCAGTGCCGTGGCCTTGGCAGGGCTCGGGAGGTGTCTGAGCAGGGAGTGCGGCAGCAGGGCGAGAGCATGTCGGCTGTTGACACCATCTAACGAAGGGAGGATTAGGAGTTTACAGAGGCAGTAATATGATAGGTCAAAAAGAGGAGGCACTCCTCCGCAGCACTTGGCTCTGTAATGAATGATTGACTGGAAAAGGAGAAGCTGCCACTCGCTGGCTGAGTGCTCATCTTGACGCCTGCCGCACCGCTCCACGGCTCCCCTTGATCACGTTTCGCTGCTCCCTTCTCATCTAAGGCACCAGTCTGCAGGGAAAAGCTGCTTTTCCCTCTTATTTTTCTCCCTAATTTACACATTTAAGACATTTTTGTTTGCTTATTTGCAATTCCCTTTTTTTTTTGTCAGTGAGCCTCTCTCTATCAGTCCTACTCCCAGCTCTGAAACCAGCCCCCCACCACACACACACACACACACACACACACACACACACACACACACACACACACACACACACACACACACTCCCTCACTTACAACCTTCCCTTTCTCTTCTGTTTGCCTCGAGGCAATGAACTAATTTCAGGTTCCATAATTGCGGTGTGTTGTACACCTGTCTGCTATTAATTCTCCCCTGTCTCTCATTCTCTTTCTTAATGAGATATTATTGTAATTATTGTCATTATGCTATTTTCCGTAATGAACTTGATTGATGTTGTTGTTATGGAACTATTTATTCTCTATAATTACTGTGAATGTGTTGAGAATTGGTGCAGGCATTGATAGTCTGAGACTCTGGTTATGAGTGAACTCAGTCGCTCATTCACTCATCAGCTGACCTCAGAGTTCCCGCTTAGTGCCGAGTTTGTCTTGGATATGGAGAAGAGAGCTGAGCAGCCTGGTCACCGCTGAATAGGGCCCTGCTTGTAGCCATTTTAAGACCATTACAACAGTGAAAGGCTACACAATGGCCAGCGCTGGGCTTTGTTTCAGCCTGTCACTTGCACCCTGTGAAAATCAAATAGTGCTTTGCCTTAAAAGAAAAAGGTGAAAAAGGTTTTGCCTATACTCCCATTTTTGGAAAATCTGGTTGTGTTTTGAAAAGAAAAAAAGTTTTCAGTGACTTGATTTTGAATGTTATTGTTGAGGAGGCAAACTACTGGAAGGAATGCTAAAGAAAATCTCCGCTGAATGAACTATGTTGAATTTTTTTTTCTTAGCAGCTCTCAATCCAATTAGGAGTTTAATAAGGGTCATGCATAGGGACTTCACGCTGCAGGTTGGTTTCTTTTGGGTGCTTTTGGGGAGTAGGATGGGGCTGAAGTTGGATACGGCCAGACTGAAGGCTGGCTCTTTAATGTGAAGCGAGGGGTCTTGTGCCCCGGTGAGTCATTGAAACTGTCTGGGGAGCACAGATGAGCTTCTCTGTTATTTGTGAATGCGAGGTCGGCCGATAATCTGACACTGTGGTTAGATTGGTTTCTCAGGTGGTACCAATTACCTGATCTCTCACGAGCCTTTGCCTCCCCCCCTCACCTGCTCCTCTCGGCTCCTGTCTCATTTCTCAAAGATTTATTTCTATAAAAAGATCTTTTCACTGATCAAGACAACATGATGCACTCTCAATTGCAGATGTAGTATTGTACAAGTTTTGTGTCTTACCAGTGAAAGCTATAGCCCTTCTTGAATACTGGAATTTGAGGAAAGGCTATATATGGGTCTTTAAAGAGGCCTTAGTTGATCTTTAATCTCCCCCTATGAGAGGGAAAGTGGGTAGGAGGGCCCTAGAAGTGGACACGTCCAGCCTTTGTGGGTTCGTTCACATGCTGGGGAGCTTTGAGTGTCTGACAGCCGTTTAACTCCACACGACCTGGTTCTCAAGTGCCATCGTTTGGGCGCTCTTGAATTCTGTTAGGAGCCATAATTACAATTCATGCACTCCCTGTGCTTCTTTGAAGAGGCATTGAGAGAGCAAAGAGGGGTGCGGAGAGCCTGAGAGAGCCCCAGCAATACTGGCCCTTCATCAGTGTGGAAACACTCACAGCGGCTTTCAGTAAACCGCCTGAATACTGTGGCCAGCATCATCAAACTAAGCGTCAACAGAGTTTTATGTGATACAAAGATCCACAAAATGCTAATAAAAATGTTGGGTTATAGAATGGTGTAAAATGTGTATACAATTACTTTCTTCTTTCTGTCGTGCATGTGGAAATCTACATTTTACATGACACATTTTCTAAAACTGCCCTTCTTTCAAGTATGCAAACAACTTGTGAATTGAAGTGCGAGTGAAGTGAAGCACATTCTGTGACTTTCAAAGGGAAAGAGGAGAAAGGGTGAGCATAATGCCTAATAGGTGCTTTAGTAATTTCTGAGTTTTCATAGCTTAATCCGTTCTGAAAAGCTCAGGAGAAGAAAGGCTGCAAATGGCCCTCAGTATTAATTTGATGTGACTTCTGTACAATAAGGGCTGTGGATCCCAGAAGCCCATTTTCAAGCTTACCTTCTTTCATCATCCTCAGCCCTTGGAACTTTTGCCTAAATGTTTCATGAAACCAAGGCTGTAAGCCTCTTTGGTATTCTGTCTTTATAACGCCTGGTTTAAGACTATTATTACACCATGTTCAAGGCAGAGGAGCACATACAAACAGTGAAGCTGCCTCTCCATTGTGTGAAACTCAAATTGATTTGGTACAATTGGGAGAGCACTTGTATTAAAACACACATATTCTATGGCTCATTTCCCCCCTTTCATTGTGGAGTTTTGCAGATGCAAATGAGGGTTATTTTCCCTCCTTCTTTTTTACAATTGCCTTTTCTTTCCGTGTTTCTGAGTATATCTACTCATTTTTAAAGCAGATCAAATGATGTTTTTTTAAATATTTGTATTAATCACATGTTTCAACATATCATTTCCTCAGATAAACAATTGTGTGACCAAACCACACATTAAGAAACAGCGCCTCATTGCTCAGATATCATCCTGATATTTTGCTAAGATAAAAGTCAAATTAAAATGAAATTTTGCACTGCTGTCGTCAGCATGCGGAAAACCTCCTGAGTTCAGCTATCTCCATCCCCACATGTGAAAAACAGTTTTGTGAACTCTGCTACCTCTGTGAGATTCTTAAAAGGCCTTATTTTGTTTTTCTTTTCCTGCAGAGAGATGAAGCAGGCAAAGGATTCGCTTTGTTATCAAAGAATCCTGTGATGATGTGCCTCAGGAAAGTGCAGCCTGTATCTCACAGCTTTCTCTGCTGTGGAAAACAACACATTCTCTGCCATTATAAGAATAACGTCAGGGATATAGACACATGCTCATTGTTTTTTACATTTTAAGAAACAAAGAGTCTTCTTTCTCTCTTGTGTATATTTTGTTTGCACCAAAAAGGGGGGAGCTAGCAAGGAACACACTGGGTGGGTCAGTGACCCTGGAGAAAACAGCTTGCATTAATATGGTCTAATCCAATGTAATTAGTCAAATTACAGCACGCCAAGCAGCTTGTCAAGGGCTGTCGGCTTTGGCAGGCACACAAGATAGCCTGGAGTCCCCCTGGACAGCAGAGAGACCTCAAGAGCTCTGTAAAGCTGCCCTTCTGCACTTACTTTTAGTCCTTTCAGTAAATTTTTCTGGTCTCCTCCATCTTTTCTTTCTTGATAAAAAAAAAAAAAAAATGGGGAGGGCTCTTACAGCTATGCTACAATGTTTTCACCTTTTCTGAGATGTCTCCCGCACCCCCAGGCTCCAAGCTTGGCTTCCTGCCTGCCTGCTAAGGTGGATCAAAATGATATGAGGATTCATAGCACAGGCTACAGAAAGTCAGAGTAATTATATCAGCGCCGCACTCCTCCTACGTGATTTCATGAGAGAGAGTCAGATGCACGCTAACTAGTGTCGCTAAGAACCACAGACGCGGTTAAGACACTTCCTCGTGTCGCAGGATTAGCATTGGTAAAAAGATTTAAACTATATAATTACATGAGGATAAAGTACAAATTATCTAGTGCACTCAACAGCCAGATTATCATCCCCTGCAAGCCCCGTTCAGCCCCAAGGGGTGAGCCTGGATGACAAAAGGCCCTCATTAGCATAAATTTACAAGCGCCCTCGTTCAGAGAAGCCGATAAGAACCTGTTCCACCTTTGCTTTGGCCCTGAATGGCTTGTTGTGCTTTTGGCAATGACAGATAAGTCAGGGTAATTCCACTTTATGCCTGAAAAAATGATGCTCCAGATTCTGGCTGCATCCCGAAGGTGTCACCCACGATAATCCTCAAAGAGCGTCCGGCAGAAAGGGGGCTGTGTGTTTTCCAGATGATATACTGCGAATGACAGAAAGAATTATACGAAGGAGGACAAATCTGTAACATATTATTAAGCAATTCCCAGTGAATAACAGGGATAAAAGGATAATGGATGAGGGTGTCGTTATTACCTTGGTGCTGAGGGAAGCGCCAAAGCAAAGGTAGAGAGACAAGATTAATTGAGGACGAGTGAGGCGCTCATTGCTCATCAGGCCCTCTCGTCTAACCACTTGCTCTTTCTGTCCCTCTCCTCCTCTGTCTCTCCGCCTCTCCATCCTTGTCTTGTTCTTTCTCTTCCTCTCTGTCTTGCTCTGAGCCCCTATCCCTCCCACACACCACTGAAAAAAAAAAAACACAGAAAAAGAAAAGTTGGATTTAAAGCGATCAGCTTGGCACTCTCAGTGGCAGCCAGAGGAAGCTGGTACCCAGGCCAGGAAGATTTCAGTCATCTTAAGGCTGACAAGTTGCTGAAAAAGTCCTATTAGGAAAAGCTTGCTGAAAAGACCCCATACCAAATGACTGCATCCCTTTTCTCAAGCTCCTTAGTGAAGGCATCCTCAAGCTGTTTATCTGGATGATGTGCTCACTAAGTGCTCGTGTGTGTGTGTGTGTGTGTGTGTGTGTGCGTGTGGCTGTGGGTGGGTCAGCGCTGGCGTATGTTCATACATATCTTTTAATGTTGGCTGTCTCACTTTGTTCATTTGTTTGCTCGATATAAATTTGTAATATTATTCAAGAAAATAGTTTGTTTCATTTGATCTCCCCCTGCTATAACTTCCGGGGGAACTGCAGACGTTATGTCAGAGATTGAGGAAGTAAGTCAGCAAACGTGACTAAACAAAACATGAATAAAACTTTACCTCTCGTGAATTTTCTGCCTGAGGCACATCACACAGAATTTCATCTGCAATGGTGGTTGCTTAAAAATGAGGACAACAACTCAAATGATCCCACTCTACTTCACCTCATCATCAAACCATGCTTGTTTCAGTGTTTCGATTAAGAGACCCCCCGCAGCAGAAATTACTCTGAGTCTAAACACCACATTTACTTACCAGGAGGGCTAACTTTTTATGCTTGTTGAACTGGTGAGTCTAACTTTTTCATTTAGGTGCATCAGGCCATTATTTAGTTGCGCCCAAAAACACATTTTAATTTGACAAATTGTGTAAATGGTTGTTAGCTGGTATACAGGTGGAGATACATTTTGTAACAAAAATATTTTATATATTCCTTTTTATCTGAATTAATGAATTCATGATGAATATCATGTTCACTGATGACCAATGAAATGGTTTGGTTGCACTTGATAGATTTTTGGGTGCAACAAAACTGCTATAATTGAGCAGCTAAATCTGTTAGCTGTAGGCTACATGTGGGCTAGCCTAGGTGTATGAACGTTACAACAGTGGCTACACGGAATAGTATTCAAATGGGCTGCTTCTTTCTTACACTCATTTCCAAAGCAAATCCACATACTATTCAGATTAATATCTTTATTTGAGGATGCTGGTTGTGTCCATGGGGCTGCTTTAATGATGGGATGGGAGTATGGTGTATTTTTTTATACCCTCTTTATTTTTTCCTTGTAAAAGGTCACAGCATGTTGTGGACCATTCGTTTGAAGGGTTAAGGTGTGAACATGCCCTTATTATCAACACAAGCACCCAACTACTTGCAGCATCTGTGAGAGCAGTTTGCATTAATACATGAAAGTATATATGCTGTATATGTGCTTTCATCATCACATATTGATCATTAGACTTCATTGTTCAATATGCATTTTCCAACTGCCCGTGTACATTCAACACACTGTCAGTACCAGTGAGGTCGTGAAAGAAATACATTACATTTTGATAGTTTCTTTGCATTTCTTGAGGCTTTATATTTTAACATAGGCAGATAAAGGATGTCTGAAGAGCCTTGACTCTTTAAGAAGAAATTGCATACCAGGAAGAAGGCTCCTCCCACCTGTCCTACCATGGAAGTGTTGACGACAGCGCTGCAGGGCTTGCTAATGTGCGTGAAATACCATCCCTGACGTAAATGTTATTGACAAACTTGGCTGGACATTTGGGGCAGTGAACTGCCAACATATTTAATGCATATTCATCTCCTTTATCCCACTGGTCTTGCCAGAGCACCCAAGCTGTGTCATCTTTCCACACTCCAGCTACCACCCAAATGTATAGTGACACTGATTATGCAAATCTGTATCTTGTTTTCCCCCCAATACCTGCATTAGGAGCCTGCTACTTTATTGAAGCTGAGATATGGGTCTCACAGCGAGGAACCAAGTTGCATGCTGGGTTTTTTTTTTATATATATAATCTGGTGGAATCTTTTACATTTTTGTATTTCTACACTTCATAACAAGTGTCACATTAAGGGTGGGATCAGATGAGAAACATGCTTTGATGCTCAGGCACATGTTATAAATCTTTACAGGATGTACAAGGGATTAAATAAAAGTGTGGATTTAGGCACATTATGGTCAGACGACGCATATTTCTGACTTAAAGTTTAGTTTAATTTCACAGTGTGTGGAACACCTGAGTCATTTGTGTAGATAAGAACATGCAGACACAGTTTATTCCTTCTTTCTATTTAAAGGTCTCATGTAAATTGCAAAAAGTTATATCTTACTAGCTGTATTTATACATGCAGGTAGTTTTGGTTTAACTGGTCATTGAGAAATGTATATTTACTTATATTATTTTTCTCTGTTATCATGAAGAAACACTGTTTTTAAAAAAAAAAAAATATTTTATTTTATTTTTTCTGTGAACACAATTGAACAAATTTGCAAATTAAATCAAAACTACATATCTACATGGCATGACTAGATATCAAATGGGTAAGCAAGAAAATATGTATAATCTCATTCTTCTGTTTTATTTTCAAACATTTCTAAATATAATTTTTTTTTTTTCCTGACACAGTCTACCACATTATCCATGGCGGGCGATGCTCTCCCACTTAGCTGAGAGTTGCTCTCTGCTCTCGCTGTTACCAGCCTTTATGCTTTCTTCTTTTTGCCTTCACCGACTGCTCAACCTCTTCACAGATTTGGCCCATATTGCCCGGGGTCAGCCATTGAATACAGTATACACAGTGTGTGCTGATCCTCCAAATTGCCATGTGTGAAATCCATCCCACTCGCTCCTGGGGGACTAGTCATATCACTCAAAATGAAACTGCCTCTCGTATCCTCCCCTTATTCTTCCACTTTGCCGTTCTCTCCGGCCGCCTGGGACCATGCAGTGGTTAGGCTTTATGGTGGAAGCCTATTAGACAAATCTTAGAAGAATGCAGCCATGGAGGTGCTGTGATACCAGGTTGTCAGAGTGCGCCACAGTCTCATATAAATATATCAGTCATGCTGGCTTGGAGGTCTCACTGAATTATATTATTTTCCTATTTTGGTATAAATTCAGAGGAGGGGGATTGTAGTGTTCCATATGGGAGAAAACTGCATCAGGTTTTAGAGAAAATGCTTCGTTAGATTTATTAATAACATCTGTCAAAGTGTCTCAGCCAATGTGGGGTTAAAGCTATTGGGAAGTCAGATATGATTAGAATCTATTTCCATGCATGAAGGGGCTTCCTATCGTTTTAAAGTATGATATGCTCTATTTGAGCATCTGCACGTTATTATATATGAGTTTCAGCCTAAACACCGGTGTCACCTGTGCCTCTCCTCATCTCATCTGTCACAACATTTTTTCTGTTTTCCACCTGTGATGTTCTACAGGCAGAATCCAGCCTGCCCTCTGTCAAATCAGGGAAAGAAGAGAAGGGGAATAAAGGAGAGAGAGGACAGAGACGTTAAATTGCATTATGGCTGTTATGCTGTGGAGATGTATCTCCCTGCAGCTGGCAGAGCAGCGCATGCGCCTGTGGCTCCTAATGAGCCTGCGTGGAGGGACCTGTGTGGAAACAAAAGGCTGTGCTTGTCGGCCATACCAGACCCCTCCACCCGTCCCCTCACCGCTCCCCCAACCCAGAGCGTGACAGACCAAGAGCAGAGCGCCGGTCCCTTCCTGGTGGCGTGATTAGATTGGGGCCGAAGTCTCCAGCTGGCAGGCCTGTCTGTGACTGGAGGCGGCGGTCCCCAGCGCTTGTCACTGGCTGACACCTCTGACAGGCAGGGGACAGCTTCAGCAGACAGGTTCATTAAATGGCATTTTTTACAGCTGGGCCTCCAAAAATGAGGGCTGGGCTTTGTCAAATCTCCAAGTCTACAGGGGCCCCTGCGTGTTGGTTTTAGACCAAAGCTTTGTTGTTATGACAAATTTTTTGATCTGGGCTGTTTGAAATCAGCTCTTTTTTCTCCTCTTTAGCCTCTCTTTTGTTGACAGCTAGCCCTTTGGCCTGTACTTTGTCATGGCAACAAAATGTTCACTCTGGCTGGGTAACTAGGAACAACCAGTGCTAAAATATTAGTTTGTTGACAGTAGGTTAAGAGTTGCAATAATATACCTGTTGTTATATATTTTTAAATTCTTAAGGACCTGAAGTCGAGTATCTGTTTGACAAACGTGTTCTCATTGCATTTCTTTTCTACTTGCTGGGTTGTTTGTTGCTGTTTGTTTTAAAAATACACGATGTGACGAATGGAGAATTCAGGAGGCAAATTTATTATACTGATAAGATAGTAAAATGATAAAATATATAGAGACTTTGCTGAACATGACAAACAATTCAAAGTCTCTTGACATCCAAATAACTTAATATGTATTCAAATAACAGCTTGCTATTGCCTTGGCAAAGTAAGCTGTTGTAGTCTTCCCATGATGCATATCAGTACAACTTGCCTTTCAGCATTGCACTCTGAAGACTACTTCCAGAACATCTGGCTGCAGAGCAGGAGGGGGATAAAAGCTACCCTGCCTCCTCGAGCTGCTGCCGGCCCTCAACAGTGCGCCCGCAGCTCCACTGCCGTCCCTTTTTCTCACCTCCCTTCCTCTCCTCTCCCCCCTCCAGTCAGCACGCTGCCTCCTCTGGGCCGTGCTGTCTCTATGACAACTGTTTGAGTTGGGGGTTGCAGAGGTGTCAGGCAGGGGCATTACTGGGAGGAGAGCACCAGAGATGCTGCGCTGCACATCCAGCATCTCCACCTAATCCAATTTTAATTGAGCTCCAGAGATTTTGGATGTGGCACGGAGGTCGGGCATGAGCTATTCCAGGGAGAAATTAAGGCAGCCCGGCTCGCGCTGCACTCTTCCAGCCTGTCACTATTTTAAATGAGCATTAGCATCAGACCTAACCCAGCTGAACATCTCACTCTGGCTTTCCTCCCTCTCCGCCTTATCCACCTCAATCACCCCCACACACACATAGGGACACCCACACATCCACATGATAATGTACTTTATGGCCTCAACCCTTACCACCTTATTATATCTTTATTCTCTCACACTCTCTAAACTTAACATATGTGTGATTATAACCTGGGGAGCTGATGAGGGTGCACCCGGCTCAGACTGTTGGACAAAATTGTTCAGTCAGAGGAAGTGAGATGGAAGTGGTGGGGGGGGCCGGTGTGTGCGGGGGCCATTCTCACCTGTCAGAACAACTGTCTTGGGTTTTGTGTGTGTGGAGCCCCAGTGGTGCTGCATACACTAATGATCCTTTGTCCGCTCTCTCCTCTCCTTGGCATCATGGTTTTTATTGATTATTTATGTGTCACTGACCCAGGGGGTCGTTTCTTTTCTTTTCTGACCACTTGCCTCGCACTTGAGTTTTATAGACCAACTGAGTAAGTGTGAAACACCCGCAGATAATCTGTAAAGAGCTTCATATTGTGTGGAAAATTGCCTTGAGAAATGGTGCGTTGTAACAAGTTAAAGTGAGGAATACATGAAATGGTGCTGGTGTGATATTGCTATCCCATCTTTATTAAACAAGAATCTTAATAAAATAGTTATTAAGAATTTATGTGAGTAGAATGATGATTAAAAAGATAACACTGAAAGTGTACAGAGAGATCAGAGTACTAATCAATGTCTTGCAAACTGAGAATAAACAAGAAAAAGAAAATGTAAAAAAAAACCAAAGTGCAACAGTTGCAACCTTTGCAAACTTTCCATATCACATGACTCAGTTTACACCAATATTTAATTTGATTATTTAAGTCCTGACTCCTAAACAAGGGGTCTGCATCTCCTAGGGGGTCTACACTATTATTGCAGGGGGGCAAAAATTTTTGTTTGCTAAGATTTTTTGAATGTTTATGTTTCAAAACTAAAATGTATTTGAAAATTCACATCAGCGTGAATCAAACATAAGCAAAGATAAATTATATTAAAAAAGAATATTAATTGACAAAACATTGATGATAGTACAATTTGCCTTTGGCACCTATCCATATAGTAACACTAAACTAGTCAGCTAACTACTCTTATTAAAAAACATATTATCATCATCACCTGTAGCCTGACATAATCTGTTTTTTTTTTTGTTTTGTTTTTTTACAGCTATTATAACTTGAGGTAATTTTCCTCTTCTTCTTCTGCCCTTCTAGGTCTTAGCATACACTGAGGGCTTACATGGGAAGTGGATGTTCAGTGAGATTCGGGCGGTATTCTCGAGACGCTACCTCCTGCAGAACACAGCGATGGAGGTCTTTATGGCTAACAGAAGTAAGTGAAGGTGCCAATTAGAGTATTTGAAGTTCATGGTTCACAATCATGCTTCTTCATCACTAAATGATATCTGTCGCTGTTTCACAGCGTCAGTCATGTTCAACTTTCCTGACCAGGCCACAGTAAAGAAAGTGGTCTACAGTCTTCCTCGAGTGGGAGTTGGTACCAGCTATGGACTTCCACAAGCCAGGTGGGTCACACATGTCAGAAGAAAATAAACTCATCACTGAATATTTCTAATATTGTAATCCCTTCATGGCTGATGTTGCCTCCTATGTGTTGTCTGACGGGGCCTCTGTGCAGCCTGGCCTGCAGCAGAGTCATTTGGAGTCCCATTGGTTCAGTCATTGAAGTGGATGTGCACTGACCCTGACTGAACTGACCTAATTCTCTGACAGAAGACTCTATACAGCAGGGCTGCAGCCAGGCCTCTGACCACAGTGAAACCACAGATTCCCTTTAGACCCTCATAGTGCTAACAGGACTATTTATAAACTGTTACAAAACAAGAGCATTCCCTTAAACCAACGACAAGGAGCTTTTAAAGGGTTGTGCAACAGTCTTATTTTAATACTGATGCCTTTACGAACGACAAAAGCAAACAAGACCATCAGCAAGAAGATTGGCTATTTCAATATAGTTATTCTTAATGCCAATCACCAGGTTGGATTCTGAAAATTAAAACTATTTTTTACGACTGTGTGTTAAAGAAAAATTTAGGTGAATCATTGTCTGAGGAATGAAGTTGCTCTGTAGTCCGGTGGTACGGCAGCAGATACTTTCTGTACTGCCAGACAACAGCAGAACCACTGGATTATAATATAACATTTTATAGTGGCTTTACTACTAAACTATGATAATAAACTGCAGCCTTATTCTTAAGAAGATATAATATGACTAGAGAATGTTGATAACTATAGCTGTAGAAAAAATCACAGTTGTTAATCTTACTTAGTAACAAATATATACATCATTTCATTGTCCTTCAAACAGCTGTGTTTAAAAAAGGGAAATAGTGTTATAGTGATACATTGTGTCCTTCTTTCATGTGCTTCCCTAAAGCAATTGTGCAAACAAGCCATATTAAGACTTTTATTAAGTGACATACCAGTTGTCTGTGATGTAGCCAATTCTCTGAATTTAACATATAACACATATATATAAGTTTAAAAATATCCATAAGTGACACCAGCCTTCTGTTTCCCGATTCGTCGTTGACATGTTTTTCCAGGCGCATCTCAATGGCCACCCCTCGACAGCTTTTCAAATCCTCCAACATGACCCAGCGCTGGCAGAGGAGAGAGATTTCCAACTTTGAGTACCTCATGTTTCTCAACACTATCGCAGGTAAGGATTCCCAAGTGATACTCTATTCTTTTAATTTGGAAGTAGCTGAAGGTGCGGAAATAATATATTCTCTCTTTCACAGCCATCGGTTAAATCGGTTCTGAGTTGTTTTCTTCCTTACCCGGGGAAAATATACAAGTGTTAAGTTTTAATCTATTATCTATGTGAATCTCTTCACCATTAGAGACTTATGACTTTAAGTTTAGCTATCATGATCAATAAACTTTATGTGTCAGTGGAAGCAGAGGCATACTATAAGTGGCCTCAGGTATGTCATATTTGTTTAAGAATCCACAGTAACCTTAAGTGGTGCTCAACGTGGTAGACTTCACTGTTCATGGGAGTGTGCTGTTTGAAGCAAAGAGCAGGCACAGCAGATTTTGCCAGATAATTAGTGCCTGGCTTTGTGAGAGCTTACACGTGTGTGTCTGCGCAGTTGAGAGGTTCTGTTGTCGACTCTCTGATCTGAACTGCGACTAACAGGGAAGGCGAGAGCAACTGCACGCTACTCTGCTCTGAGAGGTGTCATCCTCTCTCTCGCTGCATATTCATGCATATTTATATTTAGCTCGTGCTCGAGTTCGATACATTATTGTCAGCTAATTAGATGTAAGGCAGACAGAAAAACATGCCCAAAATTCATTAAAAATCCCTGGTAATGACCTGGGCTGACAGGGATGTCAGAATAGTGCGGGGCGGCAGACAGGCGGGGGGGTGAAGTGCTGAGAAGAGGTGCGAAAGGGAAGTGGTCTTCTAATTAAACACTATTCCACTGTTATTAACATCCTGCCACCCCAACTCAGGCCTCAGCACCAGCAGGTTGAACCACACCAACACCCCCGACTCTTCCTCCACGCTCGGCCCGCTGCTTTCTTTTCACTGTGTGGCATTAACCTGGATAATTATGCTCTGTAGCTTCCCCCAGACCCTGGATAGCGTGCTGAAGCCTTCCCATTGACTAGCCTGTCACACATTATCAAGCGCTCAGCTAGATTTAGATTATCTAATGCCAACCTGCTGCAGTCCAGGAGTGAGGGGAGACAGGCCCGCTTGATAGGTGTAAGTTCATAAAGATTAGTAAGTAATCATTAAAAACTTCTTGTCATGAGCAAGCAGATTTTGGAGGAGCTGTTCCAATAAGAGCTGCAACGATTCATTTTCATCACTAACTAAAACTCTCTGTTTCCCAGCTTCTTAAATGTTGATATCTTCCTGTCTCTTTGCCCGTATGAGGACTTAACTTCAACTCTGGGAAACAGTTATCAACATTCTTCAACATTTTCTGGCATTTTATGGACCAGACAACAAATCACATGATAAAGAAAACTGTCAGATTGATCGACAATGAAAATAATTTAGTTGTTACCCTAATATGCATTCTACAATCGTATTTAATTGCGTTGCATAATATTGTATACTAATGCATGAGCTTTTGTTTAGATGTCATCAAACTGCCTTAGTGTTGCCACCTCTTGATGCTTCTTTGATTTGAAATGCTTAAAGCATTCAGTTAGTTTGCTATTACATAATGGAGCTAGAATGTCTTCTTAAGAAACAATGTGCTTTACATAATTGAACTTGTCGATCTAAGATATTTCTCTGACGGCTTCGTGAACATCAATTAACCATGAAAACGTAACATTTTCTAATGTAAAGCTGTGCAGGAGTGTCTCATTTCCTCCCCCAGTCCCTATGTAATGATGCAATAATGTGTTACTTTGAAGTCACTATTGACCTCCGAATTAAAAAAGTCATTCTTACAGTATACCTTAGGATGGCTTGGTGTATGCTAGTCAACAACAGGAATGAAAAAGAATGAAAAAGTGTTTCTGGAAAAAATGTGGCGTTCGATTAAAAAAGGATGTCCTAGGAATGTGGTCAAACCTTAGAGTTTGCACTGCTTCCATTTGCAATTTATCATGATCTTTCTTTGTGGGTTAAATAAAATGTTGATTTGCTTTGAGCCCACATTTTTGGCTTGATTCATCATCAACAGTAAAAATTCCAACTAAATCCATCCATAGCAGCCCTGTCAGTCCTGGATTACGACTCGCCACCACCTGACCTACCAGCTGTATCAGTGTCATCTTCAAAAGAAAAGTAGAGCATTAATGACAACGTGGTACACAGTTTTGGCTTTTCCCATGGATTTCCCTTGACACATTTTGCCATCTGAAAACCATATTCCCACTGCCACAGCACTGAGGAAATTCACATCTGGCTACTCAGACTTGCAGTGACATTTCAGGCATTTGGAGTCATGGCCCTCAGGAGAATCTATATCCTTCAAATTACATCCCATCTTTACAACTTGGACATACTTGTGTTCTCTATAAACTTAAAGACAGCTTGCTCAGACCTCTTGTAACTCCCACAGTCCACTGATGATGTACACTCAACAGGAAAAGGCATGGGGAGCACAGAAAACATAGCAAAGAGAGCTCGCCATTAGTGTATGTTTCCCCGGCAGACTCCATACGAGACAGGAAGTGCGTCTGATTGAGAGCTCTGAGATTGGGGCCTTGTTGGAATGTTGCATGCTGATCCCCCAAAGTAACTGAAGCCTCAAGTGTACCCTGCCCCGCTTTCAACCCCTCTGTTTCCTTCTAACCCTTCATCACTCACAGATTTCTGTCTGCTCTGCGTGTCTAGGGAGGACATACAATGACCTGAACCAGTACCCGGTCTTTCCCTGGGTGCTCACCAACTACGACTCAGAGGAGTTGGACCTGACCTTGCCAGGGAACTTCAGAGATCTCTCAAAGGTACCGCGGCCTCTTGGCCATGCACCTCAGTATGACAGGGAAGGGAGGAGGGTGGCCCTGACGGCAGGGGATTTCCTTTTTAAGGCCCAGACTGTACACAAATATCATATTTAATAGCTAAGTAATCATGTGCAGAGTCTAAAGTCACGAGTTGGAATGTAGAAAGTGGAAAATGCTGATTGTAACATCCTGAAATGCACTCAAATAGGTTATGTAAGTTTTCTCCCCATTTATTTGACACTAGATTGTTTCAGCATGTATTTGCACTTGACCGTAAGCTTAAAGTGGCTTCTGGGACCCCATTACAGAAATATGTCCTATTGACTTGTCCAAAGTCTTAACATAAGTAACAAACATAGGAAAAGTCGTATCTTCCTTTCACAGAATCAGTTCCAAATCACATGGCTGCATCCCCTATTCTGTCTCAGACACCGTATCTGATCTTAAGAAATCTTAAAATTGAAAACCCAATTCTTCAGGCACAGGTCAGTGTTAACTTCTCCAACAGACCAACAATGCAGTTAGCTTCTCCAGCAGGCTATGATCCATGTTAGCATCTGCAACAGTTATGGTTTGAATAGCCTTTCAATCATATTATTTCAGTGTTGCTGTCCCACATCTTCATTTACATTGCAATAGCCTACAGAGCCAGCGACAGTGGTGCTGACCTTTTTTGTCAGTTATGTTCAATTTAGAACAGAGTTATCCTAAGTTAAGAAAATTCTTCAGTTGGGAAGACTAGAATGGCTAATTTCCGATCCTAAGATAAATGCAATCAGGAGACATGTGTCTGTAATACCACAAATCCCAACTGTCATCTTAAAATGAGATAAGATAGGATGTCAGACTTACAAGGTTTTTGTACTGAGGACCTGATTTCTGCATCTGAGAGGTTTATACATTTTTATAACCATATGTTCCTTGCGCAATGGATAACCATAAATAATTTTCATGATCTTAGGGTGGTTTGGGCTATGTAGTCTAAGTAGTTCTCATAATGTTCAAGCCGCTATTATAAATATTTAACAATGGACCACATGCCTACTTGTAAGTGAAAGGGTTCACATGAACTCAGAGGGAATAACTTTTCAGCTCTTGTTTTGGTTCTCACATGCTTAACTTGTTTTTCCCAGCCCAGGACCACACGCCAGACAGGACAAAGTCAGTAACTTGTCGAGGAACATAATGGAGTATAAAGAGCCAGATACTTACCACAAGAGTTTGTGTAGAACAAAACAGAGCAAAACAGAGAGTAAAGTGAGTAAATATTGGATTTACATTATAAATTGGTTCGCCAAAAGTGATGCCATAACTGGCCAAAAATGTGTTAACTCAGTAACTAATTTAGTTAGTTTTTTGCTCAGAATTTTATTTTATTATGATCATACCATCACTACAGCTTGTCTGTAGTCTTTACAGCTTATTTCTACACACTGTAACGTGAAAAATAAGCACACCATTGGCATATTTTTTTGTAGCGGGTAATTTTATTAATAAAACATTGCCATCTCAAGTTTCTGCCCATATATGACTACCAAGGTTGATGATCTGTTAGAAACAGGTCATCCTCACAGTGTTGCAGTGAAAGACCTTCTAAATATGGCAGGTCAAAAACGCATCAAGCTGTGCAGTAGCGAGAGTTCTGCTAATGCTGTCAAATCACACAAGCTGAGACACAATGACACGAAAGCCCCGCAACCCTGGGAGATAAAGTTCAGCGTTGTGTTTGCTCTGTCTTTGACTGAAGAGGAAAAGGCAGCGGATCACTCTACCACAAACTGTGGCCTGGTTTACTTGTTCACCGCCCCCTTTTCTCTCTCTGTCTCTCTGTTTCTGTCTCTCTCTTTCTCTTGCACACTGCAGCTCACTGACCTGAAAACAGTCGCATTCCTGTCTGAGTTCTCTCTCTCTCTCTCTCTCTCTCTCTCTCTCTCTCTCTCGCTCGCTCACTTTATCGCTCCCTCATTCCCCCTTGTTTCCCTCAAAGCGCCGACGTTCTGACTAAGAGCCTCAGTTTGCCGTCTCAGTTCTCGACAGTTTGTATCAATTTTTAGCCTTTCAAGGCATGCGTGTGCTGTGTTTTGTAGCAGGAGGAAAAAAAGGAAGTTCCTCTGAAATGCAGACAAGTAAAGGGTGTTGTGAATTTGAAAAATGAGCTTCCAATGCTCTGGAGCACTTTTTCATATTTCAGAACGTTTTGGACAAACAGCCCAGTTGTATGTCTCGCCACCGTCACCTCAGCACTTGTCTCCTTTTGGCGGCTCCGGCCTGTGGGGTATCCAGGTGGGCTGAGAGAGCCACAGGGATGTGTGTGTGTGTGTGTGTGTGTGTGTGTGTGTGTGTTTGCTTGCTTGCCTGTGTGTGTTGGGGGGTGGGTGATCAGGGCTGAGCCATGTGCACTCCTCCTGCCCTGGGGAGACAGTTATGTATTGTAATGTATTCCAGTGACATCCTCCCATGCTGTTTACAGGGCTGAGCTGCCTTCATTAGCATGAGTTCACAGCCCGTGTCTCCTGACAGTTGTCCTTGGAACCCCGGGGCTCTTACCTCCAAAAGTTCACTGCTAGTGTAGCAGGGAGGGGACACAAGCCCCCCACACTACTCTCTGCTTGGCCTGCCCTTTTGTTCAATTATGGATCAGAGGTAGCCGCACAGTCTCTAGAGACTTGTTCATTGTATATAAGGGCTGTGTGTGTCTCTCTAAGGTGTATGTCCTGGGATGTGGTTGTGTACCACGAAGGCTGTGTGTGTGGTAACTAGGGCTGGGTATGGTTTCATATTTTTTTATGCGGTACCTTATTTTACCACCAGTTGATGAGGAAAATATATGTTTTATGTTCACAAAATAGTTTTTTTTTGTTGTTTGTTTTTAAAAAAGATTTGTTACAACTTAGCTTAAACACACAGTATGTAATTTCTGCTGCAAACTCGCAGCAAGCTAATATGACTCACTTCTTGAGCAGTGTTGCTACAAAAGTGGGTCATAGAAGCTGGAGTGTAAGTCACATTAGATTCAGTGCTTGAATTTGTTTTCCATGACATATTACTTCTGCCAATAGGGGTCCCTCAATCAAACAATGTAAACAAAAGTTGTAGTTTGATGAATCTGTAAAGTAGGATGGGATCATGGGAGTTTTTGTCTTCTTTGTTAAATAACCGCTTTTGCAGATGAATACCTGTCTGATTATCTCACATCATGTTTTGTCATATTTATTCAAGTAATGTCATGTCAATTAAATAGACAAAAAGTAATGAATGCTATCGTATTGTTACAACAGACAACGAATACTTTTGCTCCATCAAAATGAGATATACAAACAATCAAGTCACTAACTATCTAGTTTTCCATCTTCTTTTCTCACTCTCTGATTTATCGTCTGGTGTTTCCCCAGAATCTATAGCAAACAATTAAAACTTGTTCAGTGCTAGTTTTGAATAATCAACAGATTTGGATCCATACACATTTTCAATCTGTTCCTAAAAAGGTGTTGCTCTTTGAAACTAAGCCTGAGCGGTTATTACATTGAGCTTTTTACTCATTTCCTGCTTTAATTTGTATGTTTCTTTTTTCCTCTGGACTTGAATAATATCAAATCACCTCATGTAATATCATCCGTCACTCCAGAGTTCACTGAGCTGTACTATCATGAAGATAAATTGTCATATCATTACTCCAAGGTTGGCTAAAGCAGCTAAAGTGTAATTGCAGCTAAATCATACAGTGAAGCACGTTGGCGTTGCACAATTTGGGCGGCTTTTTATTCCCACAGATTGGAGTCATACCTGAGACCTGTTTGTCAATTACAAGTGACTGCCATTTGATTGACAGCATTGTTTAACCTGCAGGAGCTCTGTGCTGATCTGCCAAATAATATCTTCACAAACTCACTGAACACACCTACAATTACCTGCTGGTTGGGCACTCAGTCAACTGTGAACAGGACTGTTGAACATTGCATTGCTTTGCCTCGGGGCCAGACTTCTGCATATTTGGATGTCAGATACATTCATGCAGTGAAGTTTTTTATTAGATTGTAATGATTATTTCTTCATGGATTGACGTGGATGACAGATAGGCGGAAGCAAATCTTCCTCATAGCTGTTAAATGATGTGATGGAAATTCATATAATTGCACAAGAATAAATAAGCAGATGTGGAAACACTGTGCGTCTTCACAACTGACAAAAAGTTAGTAGATGTATCCTTTGTTAAATATTGTTTTAAAGACAAGCAACACCAAAAAGACTTTCATTTCTCAATAACTGTAATTTAAAGTGTCTGCATACATTTTCTACTTACCTTAAATAACTGAAATATTGCTGATAACTTAGACTTTTACTTGTAAGAACATTCTGTCCCTCTCAAGCCTTCTGCTCTGGCATCTGTGAGAGAAACACTAATGGTAACGCAGACAAGGCTTGGCTGCTATAAAGAACCCCTCCACACATTTCTTTCCATAATGGTGCCTTCTTCGCCCTCACTTCCACTCCAGTCAGGCTCTTGGGGAGCACATCTGCTTCATCTTGAGTTTGAGCAACTTGATTGCATTAGACTGGAGCTGCATGCAGCCCTGCCTCTGACGAGGCAAGCAAAAACGACTGCGACTTCTCCTGACAGAGCACCATAGCAACATACTGTAATGTAATTTATTTTGAAATATTAAATGTAATATGCGTCTCTTTGGGAGGTAGCTTAGATACAACCAAACAAATAGAAGCACTCTATGCACACTCTCTCATCAACAGCCATGTTCTTTCCTGCATCTTTGGAGTGCAACAGCGGAGATGATCCTGATTGAATCTGAAGCCAAATCTAAGTTTGATCATACTTTGTTTAGTTGTGTTGATACATTTCACTGGGTCAGGTGTTATACAAGAAATCACCTCGGATAGGAACAAGTGTGGAACTGTCTGAACCAGTTGTTTTCATTGTCTTACATCTGTGATCAGTAAGATATGCAATGCAGGAAAAGGGGGATAGGTGATTATGCTTTGTTGAATAGAGGTAAACAAAGCCTGATTGGGGCTCATCAACAGATGGGAATATGACGGGAATACAACCACTAAAGGACCACTAAAGGGCTTATTCTATCTTTTATCGTGATTGGGTTTTTATTTCTCATTGAGCAGCAAATCAGTCATACATTCTCATATTTTTGGCTGTCCTTTCATTGTCAAAACAAAATCACGTTGTAGAAGTTTGCATTCATTTCGGGAAGTATTGTTTGAATTTGACATATCCAGACAAAATACTTCAAATTGAGGCGATTTTTTTTATGGCCAACACAGCACACCGAGGCTGTTTCGAAAGGATTTGGACTAACCGAGAAGTAGCCTTTCAGTTTATCTTACACTTGAACTCTCTCAAGAGCACCAGTGTGTGATCTACATCAGGCCGAGCTTTCGTGTTCTTGTAGCTGAGAGTGCATTGTCTTAGCAAACATGCCATGGTAGTAGTATTTGTTTTTTAGGCTACCTATGGTCAGTTCTTTACGATGTCATGTGGTTTCTTTTATTGCCGTGCTAAGTCTGTTTTGGTGTCAAACACTGCCTTCATTATCTGACACATTTGGGAGACATTTAGACATCAGGATTTGTGAAGACAGAGAATCACATTTTGTGCTTTAGTCTAATTTTGTCTTTAGAGGGAAACAACTAGCTCTCTAACCAGCACTCAACACTTTGGTTTGGAGCTTCGTGTTTATTTGCAGATGGTGGACCACAAGCCACCAGAACTGCCTTAAATTTCCCTCCCCATTCATTTATTCATATCTTGTCCTTGACTTTCTCAGACAAAATGTTTTGGGCTGCATGATATTGTGATTATTTTTTTATTACGAATGCGATACAACTGACAGTTAGTGGGAAAGGTCATTTTTGCCTCCCATTTTTTTTTTTTTTTCACTGAAAAGAGGTATTAAAATCATGAGGATGGGACATTTGTGGGGCTCTGTACCAAACAAATTTGCTGTTTTACACCTGGAGAACTAGATTTGTAAGAGAGGACGTCTCTGCATCAGTATAGTATGTCTTTATAGTGCTGTCTTGCTGATTTTACCTTAAAAAAAATAGATAAATAAAACCGCTTCTGCAATTCGGACATTGCGCTTGGCCACACTGTGATTTTGATAACTATTTGGTGAATCGTGCAGCCCTGCATCTGCACAAAAAACATTAATCACCTGAGAAAGATCCATTCTCAGCTTAACTTTAACTTCACTTATATTTTTTTCTGTTTTAGTTTTACTTTTCAGTGTATTTATTATATATTTGCTGTATAACAGTCCCAATTTAAGCAGTGTTCAACAATCTGGCAGGTGCAAATTCCCTTCAAGATGACACCAACCTGTAACAAAGAAGTTCTTCAGTGATATGGCTGAACCGCTAAAAGTTTCGGCATGCAGTCAATATAATTATCCTAGCTTGCTAGTCATGCAGGGTTTCTAGAAAACACAATAAAAGCAGCCTTCCTTCAACACTACATGTCACACAGAAAGTGTCTTATTATATTTCTGCTTACACAGCTGAGTGACTTGGGAACACTGTGAGAACATTTTTGCTTCATTAATGTAGTGCCAGATATAAGAATGAAGAGGAAATGACTTGTCAGTAAACTCGTCTTTGGATGCCTTTCATGTAACGTGGTGCTTCGTTCAAGATGTGTTTGTGGTTAGTTTAGTCTCCAGAAAAAGTAAAGAGCTGGTGGCACAGTCTAGTCCGGTACTTTTTGCAAGTTTGAAACTTGAAGATGAAATGTTAGCTTATAAACATCCCTTTAAGCACAGTTATATGTTACATGTGCTCGCCTTTAATAACATGACTTAGTTTGTTTTCCAACTTCTTTTAATATCATGATATTAAAAGGAAAACATAAAACTATATTGTGAGCGTTGTTCCGAATATGTAGGTTGTTTACTTGCACTTCATCACTTCTACCTGTAGCCTTTTTTTCTTATCCTCACATGTCACATGTATTACCTGCATCTTTCATACAGCTCTAACCTGCATTAGTTACACTAGGGGCGGTTTTACGGAGTGCGAGACGTCTTGTGGCTCGCACCCCAATCCAGCTGGGCCAAGACGTCACAAGCAAGGCTATTATCACCCCATAAATCTATGCAGATCTCAATAAACTTCTCTTTCGGTCTATTCAATTGTGCTAACACTGATGTGGACTGCCATTAAATTTTAAGGAAGAGACAAAAAAGAAAAAAAACTGGCCCAATTTAATTTTGACATAGAGCTTCAGGCATGTGCCACACATGGATACGACCAAAATCTTCAATATGACCAAGAGTCTGAGGTTGCATTCAAAATGTCGCCAGCCAAAAGAATAACCGTGCAATTTTAATAATGTCAGAATGAGTGGCTTTATTTCTAGGCATCAGTCTGAGACCATTTTGAATTGAGGGCTGCTATTTTATTTCTTCTGACCTCTGAGCTGCAGCTTTCAGGTAGAAAAGCTGCCATTGATTACATTACCAGTCTCCCTACCCCCTCTGTAACCGATTCAGTGGTACTGAGTATATTAATATTGACTGCCAATATGCCTCCGAGGCTCTCATATTGAATGAGGTGATTGAAAAGGCAGAGAAAGCAATTTATTCACCACTAAATGTATGTTTAATGGGAGTAATTTTGTTGCCTTAAGAACACATGAAAATGAAACAGCCGCCAAAGGGCAAAAGCCCAGCGATGGTGTCAGGACAATATTGAAATTATTACTGAGGCTGCGGTTAAATAATGGCCCAAGCCAATCCAAGGTTTGGCCTAACTATGAAATAATTGGATGGATGTCAAATAAATATAGCAGAATTTTTCTTTTTTTTCTTCTTTTTTTTATGTCCTCACAGTAATTAGGCTGCAGTTCTTCAAATGTAGAGCTGGGAATGAGAATGTTTTTATGATTTCTGACATTTTCAGTCTTGACACTGCCGTTATTGCTCATTTGGCATTTTGAGGCTCTGCCATTGATCAGTAAGAAGCTGGTTTGAGGCTTTAAGTAATGTGTTTTCTCATAATTGTGATAATGATGACAGGAAATTGTTGTGGCTAACCTTCATTCTTGATTTTATGTATATGTTGTGGGAGTTTTTATGATAACATGCTAACGTGGTTAATGTATAGTAATCTAATAGTTTGTCTGCAACTAATGCAAGCCAATTATGCACAGCATTTCAGTTTTTGATACAATTTTTCTGTTCGGTGATTTTAAAAACAATGCTTGTGGTGTCCATTTTTAGTTTGCACAACTTTGTATAGGTCCTGATAACTTAGAATTTCCCAGTTGCACGGAAGGACTCTGAACACATTTGGGAGTAGCAGTGCTGAGTAAAGTGTTTGGCTCTATGGGTGCGCTGGGTGTAAATCAGGTCAGCCAGGGTTAATCCTCATGGATTACCCACAACATTTAGTAGGAGACGCTTATATCTCCTCCCTCCGTCCTCAGTGTGCCATCCTGCTCGTCCATGCTGCTGTACCCCTCTAAATTTCAGACAGAAAACAGCGCAACAGGAACTTTTTAGGGTTCAGGAGAATAATGGGCTCTGACAGACAAATCCCAGAGAAAAGCTTCTTGTCTGCCCTGAACTCTCCCCCAGCCTCTCTGCCGGCCTCACCACATGTAGCCTAATGGGGAACCACTAAGACTAATTATGCTCAATTATGTTTTCCCAATCCTTGTGCCTTCCCAACACGAGGAATAGGGCCGCAGTTCCTATAAACTGTGTACCCAATAAACACTTAACCTGTAGGTAAAAGTAGAAGTACTGTAGCGTCATTGCCAGGAAAGGGTCTTAAATAAGTTTCTCTCAGCCATGAGTTTGGACCATCACATGAGAAAATTGGCAGCAAATCATCTGTGTCACAGGGCAAAACTATGTTGTTGCTTCTGCATGGGCTATACCGTAAAGATTGCAATGATGCATCTAAAGAGTGTGATACAAAATTAAAAAAAAGACCCCTCAGATCTATGAATGCTTTTGTGCACTCTCATAGTCTATTCTATAAGCATAAGGACCAAATATTTTCCATAACCATCCCATGACTGTCATTATATCGGCATAGTCGTTAAGATTTGATGGATGGAAGACTGATCATGAGACCTGCTGTTTCTATAAGCAGTAAGATTTTCCATTTTGAGACTCGAAAAAGATGAAGATTGGACGGTTAATGCTGAAGATCATGCAGAAAAAAAACTATTCTACTTCTACTTCCAAAGGCAGATCTCTTTTTTTACGAGCCTTTAGTGTGACTTGTGTGATTGCCTAGTAAGTAAGCCAAATTAAGTACATTAGATGAGTCAGACTAACTTAAGTTTACCACTGGTGTTTCATAAAAGGATTTACTAACAGTGTTTTTTGGGGGACTGTGAGGTCTGAGATGGTGCAGTTTAAAAAACTAATAAGATGGATTAGAAAATGATTTATTTTTCATAGTTTTGATAGCATTGGCTTGCACGATGATATACTGACCAAAAGATACAAGTTTTCACTGACCTGATGACAGTTATCTAAGTTAAGTCAGTCAGTGTGTGTTTGTGATTAGAAGGCAGCAAAGACAAGAGCAAAGAAAAGAGATACTCATGCTGGTTTTCAGATATGCATAATATAGTTTTTAGAAGCCTTGAACTTGTCTATAAAGCCTTTCTTGGACTTGTCTTTCACGATATCGTTAATATGCTGCCGAGACATGTGTCTGGTAGAGTCTTCAGATCTATAGACTTCCTGCTGCTCAGTGAAGTTACTGCAGTTTTGGATCCAAACCTAGAAATGTTTGAGACAGCAAGATCAGTGACTGGAGCCTGGCTTGTTGCCTTTATTACTATGTTATTACCATAATTATTTGATACTTCCAGATGGTTTTGCTGCTTATCCATCATTGACTGTGCTTTTTGAATAAAACTTTGTTTTAAGAGTTTTACAAGTCTTCTATTAATGGGATAATGTGAACCAAAAGTTGGATGTCAGAAACGTTTGAGAAAGGATGTATCAAAAAAGAAGGTGGTAATGAATAGAAGCATCCTAATTCAAAGTAAAAAGTCTTCAAACACAGTTTTGTTTAAAGGCCCATTACACCAAAATTAGTTTATTTTTCATCTTACAGGTCGTTGTTTGTATCCATCCCGACAGTTTTGGTGTGACTTGCAGAGTTTTGAAGATATCGGCCCTAGGGATGTCGCCTTCGCTTGTATATAGATAAACATTAGTGGCTTCCTCCGTGGCTAGGTTGTAACATGAGCTAGCTTAGGTAGCTTAGTAGGTAGCTTAGGTAGCCTCTCGTCCGTGAGTAGATGACCATTTTCTACAGTGCTGTGAAATAGAAACTACATGAAACTCTTCACAACAAGGTCTCTGGATTATCTTGAGTGAACGAGTCCTTTCGTTTCTGGAAAGAGAAAATTTCCGGTATTTTTTGGCGCTTTGAACTCCAAAAGCTAAAGCTATCTTTATCTACAAAACTTTGCCACTCAAGCCAATAACATATATATGGATAAAAAGCACTACAGGTAAAAATATGTATTTATGATATTTGGGTGAACTGTCCCTTTTAAAGTATATAGAACACAAATACCGCGTTGTATATGCTCATGCTTGCAAAGCCAATTAAATTATCAAACTGTTACAGCCATATGTCCATGCATATCAAGTTTGCCTTCATAAAGGATATAATTTACAAAAGCGTGCTATGTAAAACTTCAAAATCAATTTCTTAAGGTTTGCCTTTTTTTGTTACTTAATAGGCAATTAAGTTATAAATTACTTTCTTTGCACAAACTGAACCTCTTATTTTTTTCCAGCCCGTTGGTGCTCTGAATCCGAAGCGTGCAGCATTCTACGCTGAACGCTACGAGACTTGGGAAGACGACCAGACACCACCATGTCATTACAACTCCCACTACTCCACAGCTGCCTCCACCCTGCACTGGCTTGTCAGAATAGTGAGTAAAATCACTCCTTCAACCACCTTCAACCACCATTATTGTACCGTGTTCAAATTCCCCCGAATTAGTCAAGCATCTGAATAGGAATGAAGTCAAACCCACATCCTCAGACAGCTTTTCATTTTTGAGTCTGCATTAGCTGATTGTCACTTGTCAGACTTGATGATGCTGTTACTTTGAGGTCTGTCGGCTTCTGCACAGGAAACGTCTCGACATCTCAATTTGATTGGGCCTGAGTTAGACCAATGGCGCTCAGAAAACACATTTCACAGGCCAGTAAACCGGCATATGTGAACTAAATAAAGAGTGGCTGGGTAATGATTTACAGAGGCTGCTGTGACAGGTTTATGTGTTTCAGGCAACCCAGTGAGCGCTGGAGACGTGTCCATCAAGGTTACTGAGCACTGTCCTCATTTACTCTGGAGGAGAAGCAGGAAGCACGCGCGCTCTGCCAATCTGCTCCCCACAAAACAGGCCCTTGTAACCCACACAGTGTCTTTGAATTGGTGTACATTTGATTTTGAAGTCAGCTTATTAATTTGAACGAGCTTTATAAGGAGTTTATACTGTATTTCTCCTCCTCCCCCATCATTAGTAGAAAGAGGCCGATGAACTGAGGGAGCTCCCTTGACAGCAGTTAGATTGGCCTCTGTGGGTTTGTTCCCACAATCCCTTTCTTCCTCTGGTGAGTGATCCATCCGCCCCAACCGGCAATGGTCGCCATCTCAGGCTGAGAAAACCAAATTTCAGCCAATTATCACTATGGCTTACTGTACTCAGGAAGAGCACTAATTAATTCTCCCCCAGGCTTGGATACAATGAATGACTGATCTCTGCAGAGAACCCTTCGTCTGCCGCAGAAAGAATAACAATGAAATAATACAGATAATCCAGACTACTCACATGTATATTAATAAACTGCATGGTAATCCAGTAAAGCAAAACAGAGATTTTCAAATCAAAATGCAGAGCAAGAGGGTAAAAAAGATAATGATGACTCTAAAATTGGGTGTGGATCTTTGATCTTTGTGATGTCTAATTTGCTTTCTCTGCAGGAGCCCTTCACCACGTTCCTCCTTTGTGCCAATAACAACAAATTCGACCACCCTGATCGCACCTTTTCAGGCATCACCCGCTCCTGGAGGAACTGTCAGAGGGACACCTCCGATGTAAAGGTGAGAATCACATCAAAAGCAAGTAGTACAATCCATGTTTATGTGTATATTGATACCTGGAGACCTGAAGATAAGTGGAAGTTAAAACTGCGATCATCATCTAGATATTTCCATGTCACATGTCTTACTTAAACTGGTGTTATGGACCTGTGAGTGCTGTCTAATTCAGACAACAATGATAGTAAACATCTCTATATATTGCACAACATACCTACTAATATAATTTCAACTATACACTCTTTGTAATTGGCAATATAACTATACCAAGCCTTTCACTCACTGTGCTCCCCTCCTCAGCCAGTGTGCCTCAACACTCCTGCAAAAATATATACCATTAATTATAAATGCCTCATCCAAACAGCGAATCACAGAGACCCACAGTGTGCAGGAATACCCTAAGCACTTAGAAATGCACATCTGATTTATTTCATGCAGAAAACAAACTATCTCCGAGGTAGAATGATCTTGTATCTCTGCATGCAAGCACTCACGAGTTTGAACAAAGGCTGTGTCTGAGAGAAAGACAAAGCCCTCCCTCTGCAAATCCACAGAGCAGTTACCGAAAACGCTGAACCCTGCTGATTCGCCTCCATTTTGCCCACTGCATAACACGCAGCAGGAATACGCACTGACCTCAAAGTGTCATATATTTCTAGCACACCCTGCATCGGGTAGTGTTGCCCCAGGCAATTAATAAAGCTTTAATGACAAAAGCTATTTAAAATGTAGTCTTTTATGTACGGACAGGGCTTTTACTCGCTAGGATCTGGGGGAGAGCCGCCAACAGTCTATGTGAGGCAGAGGCAGTGAGCTGCGAGCCAGCGAACAGCTGAATAGTCAAACGCCACCCTGTTAACAAATACAGCCTACTTTCAACTACTTGTATGTCTGCATGCATTCGTTTTTACACACATAAGATTGCTACTGATCTATTAGGAGAGGCATTGTAGTGTGGAGGACAATGCTGGATTACTAACAGTATTTCATAATGTATTAGAAGCAGGAAAATATTACGCAACAGCTTGTTTGGCTTGGTAATGTCGCAATAGGGGTAAACCACTGTATGAGGCAATGCCACTATAATGACTAGATTCAATTATAAACATTTGCAGTGATCCTTTTAGATAACAATCACAATTTCTGTTATTTCTCTTGTTGTTTTTTCTTCCAACCCAGTAATTAATTTATGTATTTTTCTATGTATAAAAATGGCATCAATCATCATAATCACATCCAAATAAAACAAAATGAAAGCATAGGTTCCCATGCATTCCAGCAGAAAGGCAGCCAAACATGCAGGCAGACACACAAACGGCATGCGCAGACATCATGTAGAGACTGAGACTGACGGGAGAGTCCAGGGTTAAGGTCAGCTTCGGCCCGGTACACCAAGCAGGTTATCAGGCCCCTGATTAAAAGGCAGCTTTTTTTTACTAGGGTCTCTCCTTCATTAACCCCGGCCTCCTCCAGCAGTAATGACGACAAGACTGAGGGAGGCTGAACCCCTGATGGGGATGACCTCCTAAAAGAGCAAGTCAAATGGAAACAATCCTTTGCCGACCGTGCCCCTCACCTCCTCACGACCACCCCGTCATTATGTGCATCCATACCTCTCATTTATTTGTGTGCAGTTATGTTAAGATGGTACAGCCACCATGGGCAGAGAGAAGCAGACATTCCTTAGAAGAAGTGGGCACACACACACAGACACACACACACACACACACACACACACACACACAAACTGCCACCATGCTGTCTGAAGGAATCCAGCAGCACTCCACTGGTGACAGATTTTGACGAACATGTCATTAAGGTGACACAGTGTAAAGCAATGGAGGCTTGTGTGATTGACTTGTTAGCCCATTACGATGCTGTTGCAGAATTAATGGCTGCCATGGGAGGGTGGCTTGAAAACAGAGCTGGCAGTTTTAACGGCTTGGCGGTGAGTTACGGCAGGAAGTTTACAGAGGAAAAAAGTGGAGGGAAAGAGCATTTGTGTGTATGTGAGAGACAGAGGGAGACCAAGAGAAATGGCTACTTGACTCCCTTCCCTGTCGTGTGCTGAGGGTGAAATGTGACCAACAGCAGACCAGGAGTGTTATTGGCCTGTACCTTGTCTTGCTAACTCGCTCCCTCAAAACCCAGTGATTTATGGGGGCCTAAAGGCTCCCCATGTTATGTATCCCATAGGCAATATAAAGCACTATACTACCACTGAATCTGACAAACACTGCATTCATAAAACAAGCCTGACACAGGGAGTTAAAAAACTGTCTTGCAACCTTTATAATTTCAATCTAAGAGACAGACACCATTTAACTTGTCCTATGTGTGTTTTCTAATGAGGACAGAGCAGAGGATCTACATTCCTCGTGTGCACATGCCTCATTGTGCAGAGGCTTTACTCACTCATCCTTTCATAGCTGTATGATCAGGAGGAGAGGAGATCAGAGCAGGGGCTTGAAAATCTCAGAAAGTATACATACAGTAATTTATATAGCAAATACCTTTTCTTTATCTTTATAGTTGTTGAATGACCTTATCAATAGTTTCACAAATTTGTCCCCCTTTTCTATCCAAAGCATGCTCAAATTTTTTGACTGACTTCTAGAAAAACTGGAAGCCACCATTAAAAGCTGTTATAAGTGATGTGTTTTTATTTGAATAAGTGCCAGATCGCTCTGTATTCCAACAGTAATCACTGTTATCAGGTGTTTGGTCAGTGACTAATGACTGTCCTCCGTCAACTCATGCAGTGAAAGAGAAAATACATTTTCTGGTATCCCTGCCCACTTTAACCATTCATAGCAGAGGACTCTGTAAAGAGACAATCCTGTCTGCTCGTGAACATGCAGCTTGCTCGATCCTTCTGTTTGCTGCCATGTGAGGAGGAGGTCCTGGTCTCATGCTGATCTTGGATCTGACTGAGAACCTGAGGACATGCCGTGGTAGCGGCCTGTAATTGAACATCATGCTGTATTGAAAACGACTTGACACTGGTGATCGAGACCATAAACCCACAATAAAACTGTTTACTGAGGTAATAAATCAAGTGAGAATTAGGGTCATTTTCTCATAAGCTTACATAGAATCTGACTTCTTTTTTAAACTAATTGCATTTACCCCAGCTGGCCATCAGACATAATGCAGGTTGAAGGCACATCTGCACAGCTTTGTTGAGATAGGTCATCATTGAATATGATATATGAAATACGAAATTATGTTTTAATTCATTTTTGTTGAAGTAAAGGTTCAGTTATTGCAGTTGAAATCAAGTCCTGTCTGTACAAATATTCTTGCTTCTAATAATGGTATGACATCTAAGTCTCAGAGTTTGCGGCCAGAGAGCGAAAAACATCAATGTTGTAAAAGTTTCGGTATGTAGGTATCAGCAAAAAAAAAAAAGCATTACAATGTTGACACTTCAATGGTTATCAAAACACAAACTGTGCATGATGTGTACTCAATGGGTTAAACAATGTTACACTACCATTATTTTGGTCATTCACCACAGAGAAATGCCTTCAGGAATAGTCTAGTCTTGAAACACGGATAAATATTTGCTCTCGTCTCCGATGTACAGAGTCACACCAGGCTTTATGTAGGGGGCTCCTTTACCATCCTGACTTCCCCTTCACCGCGAGGTCCTGACCTCATCACAAGAGCCCAGAGACCAGGGAGAAAAACCCAGCTCAGTTCCAGTTTCATTTAACACACCTAACACCTCTGCCTGGAATAACTGGACTAGCACCTCTCACCGCCTTCTCGTGGCCTGCTGTTTAGTTTGTTTGTGTTACCTTTCCCCCTGAATTCTCACTTCATCTCAGTGTGATACAGAGCCTTTTTTCTCTGTTTTCGTGGCTCTGTCCTCACATGTGTTATTTCTTGCACTATGCTGAATTGTCGGTGCGATTATGTGGTGAGAACTGCGGTATTAGATGTGGCCCTGTCAGTGAGCTGTAAAACATGAACGTCGTTCTTTTTCAAAACGCAGGAACTGATTCCCGAGTTCTACTACCTCCCCGAGATGTTTGTCAACAGCAACGACTACCACCTGGGCATGAGGGAGGACAGGACAATGGTTTGTGACGTCGACCTGCCAGCATGGGCAAAGAAGCCTGAAGACTATGTCAGGATCAACAGGATGGTAAGGTTTTTGGAATGTGTAAAATTCAAAATCAAATAGAAATAGAAAATCTTCAGACAGAATTCAATTCCGCTTCATCTTCAGCCTTTTTCTTCTTTTCTGTCGCTGCCAGCAAAACATTAATTCTCCTGAATCAGATCATGTATGACACTTGCTGACTCTTTGAATAGTGCAGGAAAGCAGAATTAATACAGGAGAGCCAGATGACCCAAAAATTGTCCGAGGTCTTTGAGGGTTAAAATAAATTCTTGACATGTAGCTTTTCTGCCTCCTGCTCACAGCAGCATATAAATCCATTTCCCCTTCTTCGTTGTAACCTTCCCATGCATCTGTGTCTCCTTGTCTTATTCATGAAGCATCTAATAAAGTGCAGCGCTCAATACAAACACGGTACCCCTGACCCTGGTGATGTCACTAAAGGACAGGACCGAGGGCAAGTTTGCCCTATAGTGTTACCTTCTGTAATGCCGGGCCTCATCACTTTGTCAGTGCGCAGGGCCCTCTCCGTCTGCACGTGTGTGAACTGTGTCTGCACGTTTAATACAGACAGCCCATCAACATGTGGTCCACAACTCCCAGCAGGTTTCAGGGTGCAGCACGGGGATAGAAATGGAGATCCAACTCGTCTCTCGCTTTCATACAAACTCTGTTTTCCTTTAATCTGGAATCACTTACAGTACAAACTCAACATCACTTCTAACCTTATGAAAGAGAATACAAATATTTGATACAGTGGCTACATGATGAATGGCCATTGCGTGTATTTATAACCGTGCTGTTTTTAACACACACACATATTTTTTTAAAATAGCTTGTTGTTAAATCTAAAATTTCATTGTTATAGTTGAAAAAGCTGTAAGATGGATACCCAGGAATCCTGTATCACAGTGTCAGTAAACTCTACACAACATGTAAATTCATCCCAGCCTTGGCTACTAAGATTTTTGTTTTGTTTTTTTACATAACACGAAAGAAAATTTGTATTTTGTTTGCAGTTTTGTGTTATTGCAAATTCTAGAGTATTAGGGACCATGGGTGACGAATAAAAAATTTCAGGAGGAAGTTTTTTTTGTTTTCATTATGTACCTCAAGAAAAAAGTCGAAGTGTCGAGGATGATGTCGATATACAATTCCATGAATAAAGTTGAAATGTCAAGAATAAAGTTGACATTTCAAGATTAAAGTTGACCTTTTGAGACCACATCAAACAGCGCATGTGACTGCCTCAAAAAATGCCTTGTGTAGATGAACTGGTGAAACTCTTCTTCAGAATTGGCTTTAGTAACAATGACAGTATCTCTCGTTTAGCTCATAAACAGTGTAGTTGTTAGTAATAGGAATTTGAAGACATTGTGCCGAAAACTTGGTCAGAAGGAAAAAACACACAAGCATGGAAAAGCTGTCCGAAAGGATGTAGTAATGGCAGGGAAAAAACTGGATGCTCGAGCAGCTCGCAGAGCTGTCAGTCGCTCCAAGGTCGCTCCCCTAACTGCATCTGAGGGACTTTATTCTCAACATTTCGACTTTATGTACAAAATCTCAAGGTGCTTAAAGAAAAAAAAAACCTTCCTGCTCTCTTTTTTTTCTCATCCCTGGCCCTTATACTCTTCCAGAAAAAATGTTTTAAAAACGTTTTTTTAAATCTCCTCAGAAGCACTGGGCAGCAAAATCAAATATTGCATATTTTTGACAAAATACCTTGATATCGATATTGCGAAAAAATTGTAGGGTTGACTATTGGAACTTTTGATGACTTTATGATTACAAAAAAAGTTCATCCAGAACACCCAGAGGACTTTAAAAACTTGTTTTAAAAAATCTTAATCAATAAAATTCTGAATTAAACACATTGTTTTTTCCGGAGCTGGTTACATAAGTTGCTAAGGAGTGAGACATCTTGCTTCTTTCTAATCTCTAGTGATTGCATACTAATGCATATTATACACATTAACATTGAAGACAAAATCCAGATGTTAGCAGGCGTAAGTGGATGTTTTGTTGAGTGTTAAAACGGTATAAGTGAGTGAAGACAAGTATTAGAACAGGTAGAGCAGTTTAATAAGTTCAGGAACTGACATCAGTTTACTGTACAGCCTTTAAAACCAGGAAAAGAAGACACTTATGCCATATCACAATATAGAGTAATAACATCCAAAAAGTAAGATCATATATAGTTAGATATCACGATAGTGTTGTGATGTATTTCCCTCTCCCAGCATTATATAAAATAGCTGTCTCCACCAACATAATGTAATGGGTACATTTACAGTCTTTAGAGCGATGAAAATACTCTGATATGTCTCCGCTCTCTAATTTAGGTTTGGTGAACCTTCAGTAATGCTGCCAGGAAGACACAAAGTTTCATACATTTTATGTATCCTGAGGTGAGGGGCCACAGTGTTTTTGGTCCAGAGGTAGAAAGAGGCTGTGGGAACACACTTGACCTTTTCAGCCGGAGTGACAGAGCTTGGCTGGTCTTATGGAGGTGACCTTTCCCCATGCTCTGCCCACGCTGCCTGGTCGAGCTCTATCAGGCTTGTATACCGGCGGAGTGGGTAGTTGGAAGGGGGGGCGACGCAGGAGGGGAGGGAAAGGCGAAAGACTTGGAGTTGTTACGGGCATGTCTGCATCTCCAAAATAAGGAGGGAGGATGACAAAAGGATTACAGTGGATATTTTTTCTCTGTGGAAGGATACATGTGTGATGTTGCCTTGCATTGTTACATTCGCAGACCAGCGTATTCACATGCCCAGAAAATCATAGTCGCTCTGCCTCCATGTTTTTGTCTTTCTTTTGTTCTGCTCCCTAGCTAGCCCACACTCTTGCTTCCTCTATTATTTCATTTCTGTCAGTGGATCTCTCTCCCTGCCTCCCCCTCTGTCTCACTCTTCCTCTTTTTTCCATCCCTCTTTCTCCTCCTCCCTCCCCTCTTCCTCCCACTTCCCATCTTTGCATGTGCCACTTTCAATTGTAGTGATATGCCCTGTGGCAAACTCTGCCTCTGTGTGCTCGAACAGGCTTTGTTGGTAATGGCTGTTATTCCTGACGCGAGGGGCTGAGTGTAAATTCCTCTAGCAAAGCCTTACTCCAGCCTGTATGGGAATTATATTGTTCCGTATTTTGGAACAATACATCAAACCCTGCACTGCATGGCTTCCATAGGTATATTTATAATAATTATCTGTCCTGAATCTTATCCCAAATCTCTCACTAAGACTCCCACAAGAAATCAAGCCTCCTTTTTCAGCCTCACAAGTGATTTATCAATGTTGCTGCTGCAGACAGCTTTACAGTAAATTGGAGCCCTGTTAGTATTGAACGGATTTCTTTGTCTCCATGCAAAGGCAGTTGGTCTGTATATAAAGTGGACGGAGAAATCTGATATGAGGGGCTCATCCTGAGTTAGCTGATTACATTAGAAAGAAGGGATGCGGCTTTCTTTCTCTTTCTTTTCGTCTGTTATCTTCATGAGCAGTAAAACAGATTAGATACTTATCTTTTTTTAACTAAATGCATTTAGTTTTCCCTTAAAGGGACAGTTCACCCCCAATATCTGAAAAATATGTATTTTTCCTCTAACCTATAGTGCCATTTATTCTTCGAGTTTGTTTTTGTATGAGTTGCAGAGTTCTGGGGATATTGACAGAAAGATGTCTAGATGTCTTCATGGCACTCAGCTTGTGGTGCCGATAGTGCCAGAAAACACACAAAAAAAGATTTTTCAAGAAATCATGACCCGGTTACTCAAGATAGCCCACAGACCTTGTCTTTCGGCAAAAAAAAACAAAAAATCATACATGAAACTGCTCGCCACGATGTCTGGAGATTATCTTCAGTAGACCAATCGTGATTTCTGGAAAGGGACATTGCTGTAGAGTTTTAGAAAAAAAATAAAATAAATTTGACCCTTTGAGCTCCACAAGCTGAGTGCCATCTAGTTCTGTTTTATTTGAGAGATGGCGGACATTTCTACAGCCGACATCTCCAAAACTCCTCAGCTCACACCAAAACAATCTGGATGGACGAATAGCAAAGAGGAGAATGTTGTTTTTTATTTTGGGGGTAAACTGTCTCTCTTAATTAGATTTGGGATTTTGTCAGTGTTCACTGTTGTTTGTGAAGTACAATTTTTGTTGTGTATTTCGTCCCTCATGCCGCTGGTATGCCTCTCTCCTCTACTTGCCCTGTGCTCCTCTGACAGGCCCTGGAAAGCGAGTTTGTGTCATGTCAGCTGCATCAGTGGATTGACCTTATTTTCGGCTACAAGCAGCGAGGCCCAGAGGCAATGCGCGCCCTCAACGTCTTTCACTACCTGACTTACGAGGGCTCCGCCAAGCTGGACAGTATCACTGACCCTTCGCTCAGAGAGGTAAAGCACATGCACACATTGCCATGGAGACTAAAGCCCCTCCCCCCTCCTCTCTTATTCACCATAGGAACACAACTTCCTGTCTCTGTTTGTCCTGGCATGTGCTGGAGCTCCGGGAGCATTCATATCATGCATCTGTCAATCAATTATTGTGTCACGCAGATGTAACCCGTGAGAGAATCGGGCAGAGCTGCTGACTCATCGAGTTCACTTCGAGATTAGCGTCATCTTCTGAGGACCTGAGTTATTAATTTCCTCTCTCTGTCTCTGTCTCTCTCTCTCTCTCTCAGATAAACAGTAATCTTTTAATATCTGTCCACATTATTTATAGAATCATCTTAACATCATCTTTTCTGCTCTTTTCTTTCGTGGTGCTGAATATACTGTTCCCTTAATCAGATCAATGAATCTGACTGAGCTCTCTGATCAATCAACAGAGGTCGCTCAGTCAATAGATGAGGGAGTGAATCCCCTTGTTCTTATCTAATTAATTGAATATCTATCAGCTCGACCGTACTACTCGTGAATAGCTTAATTGCGTAGAGGGGAAAGGGGACCAGAGACTGCAGCAGCTGGCATGCATTGTGGTACTTTGCAGTGTGAGCTTGTCTCTCCCTGTGATATCCACCATCTGCTGTCTGCAAAACAAGTCATTTATATACTGTCACTTCCAGGGGCGCCTTTATTTATCAAGTGACCACTATGCAAATCACCTGCAGAAGATTTGGCTGATCTAATTACCAAACCATATTGTGAAAGGTTTTGGTTTTCATAATTTTGAGAAAGGTTTAGGCGATGCATTTCTTTTTTTAATTTTGCGTCAGGCTGAGGGGGCTCTTTGCTGTCGTACACCCTACTGTTACCCTGAGAGATGACAGTACTGTTAGTTAGTTGCACATTAGGAAGCCCGCATCTCAGGCTCCCTAATTGTGCCCAGTTGATGCAGTCGCTATTGTGACAAGTTGAATGTATTTGTGTTCGAGAGAGAAATTGGCTCAGCTAATTGCAACTGATGTAATGCGGATATGATGAGCACTAATTAAGACAAGCCTTCATACCTTCAGTCTTGTTCCTTCATTCCAGATGGATTCCTCTTTTCACTGTAACATAAAGTATAACACTGTATATCTAAACCCCGTATACTTAAACATGGCAGTATCTTGATAATGCTTTATGAACAAGTCGGTTAAACTGCGTAAAAAAAATGTCATTATTTGAGTTCCTTGCACGTAAATGATGTGAAAATGATTCACTGGCTATTCCAGTATTGTTAACTGATGATTATTTTCATTGTCAATTAATCTGATGATTCTTTTCTTAATTAACTGATTAGTTTTTTGGTCTAGAAAATATAGAGCAAAATCACAATCAGTGTTTCTAAAAGCCCAAGATGACGGCCTTAAATGTCTTGTTTTGTCCACAACTTAACAATATTGAGTTTTCTATCATAGAGAAATAAAGAAACCAGAGAATATTCACATTTTTTCCTTGGAAAAAAAAAAAACTCAAACCAATCAATCAATTATCAAAAACCAATACATTTAAAGGTAGAGAAGGCAATTTGAGAGAAAAAGATTTGACAACAGATCAATTAATTGATTTATCTTTGCAGCTCTACAAACAACACATTTTTCAGCAGCCCCTGCAATCCTTTTTGGAGTAGAGAATTAATTTTTAGTATATGCATTAAATGTCCAAGTATTTCTCGTGGCAACTCATCAGCATTTTCATGCTGATGAGTTATTTAAGTTGAGCAATTTCCTGCACAGGCTGTGTTAACATCATGATAATTTTGTAGGTGCTTATCTTGCAGGATTTATCATAACTTCATTCCCACTACTGTTTACCACTCCTTGTCTCACAGAAGCCAGGGTGTGAGTCTGAGTCAGTGAGGTGGAGCATGGAAAAGTGCCCAATGAATGTCTTGCAAGGACCTGCTGAAATGTGACGATTGACTCCAGGGTATTGATTCATTCTGGGCCTGACAGGTGAAACTGCCGATCTGGCATTAGTCAGAACAATTAAGGCATTTGAAATGTCAAGAAATTAGAGGTCATGAGAGATAATTTCCGTCCGCGTGTCAGATGGAAATGCTGACACTCCTGACATGCCGCCGGGCCTCTGGTTGAGGGCACGGTGACAGCTCTACTGGGCACACTGCCGGAACAGCGGTCCTTCTCCACGATGCTCCTCCTGACAGGCTTCTCTTATGGAAAAACATGACAGCAACCCCTTGATTCAGACCCCGCTGTGTCACTCAGAAGTAAACAGACAAATTATTCATCAGTGGGACTCTATTCCTCCTCAGCTGCCTCCGCCCCTCCCGCCCCCTCTGAATCGACAAAGACAACAAAGTGTGCTGTGGCTAGCCGGTAAAGGGCTTTGAAGCGTCTGACATACTTTAAATTGATTTCACCTTGATATCCTGGTGGGGATGGAACACAAGTGTTTAAATGCTTGACCTTAATGACAAGAAGCTCCCTTCATATGTATCACATTATGTGTACGATCCAGTGTGCATGATAGGTGCATTAGAGGCAATCAGCTACTGGTGGACACGTGTTGGAGACGTTTCTGCTCCAACATACAGTAGTGCACATGTCAACTCCAAAGCTGTCACTCAAGAAACAGCCTCAGGGTAATTCTTTGTTATTACTTAGGGATTAAAATAATTCCTGATGCGCTTACTTTAAACAAAATGTCAGTGGCACGTAAAGAATGGCCAGCAGTGCAGTCACATGAGAAAGTAACACAATTACACAGCAATAGTTTGTTTATGTGTATTTGCCCGTTCCTGTATCGTCACTGTGCTGTTTTGATCAGTTTTTATAATCTGTTTAAACTATTTAAAAGCCAGAGGTACTTCAAGCAATTTGCTTCTGTAATCTTCAGCATCAGTCAAAAGGTGAAAGGTGTAGCAGCTTCATATTTGTAGTTGCCACGGCTGATCTCAGGTGTCGTGACTCAGCATGATCCCACGGCGCTTAGTGGGTCACTGCAAGGCCGTGTTTGCATTCTGTCTGACAGAGCTGTTGTGTTGCCGCATCGCATGAGTGCACTTGAGGATGCTGTTAGGGGGATCATCCTCCAAAGAGTCTCTCTGTCACCAGTTTGGGGACCAGGCAGCAGATAAAAGAGAGAGCTGCAGCCATTCACCTCCTCACGCCAAAATCAGACGCGAACAAAGTCAGACAGACAGACACGCAGACACAGTGCGTTATGATGGATGTTAGGTGCTCACCCAAGCAAGTCGGCTGTTGCTGGGAGAGAAGATCATCCAGATGGCTTTGGCAATAAGTGTCACTTATCAGCCAAAAAGCAGAGCCTGAAGTGACTTAAACTAATGAACTGCCTGTTAAGTGCTCTCCATCTCAGACTGAGATAGAGATAAGTTTCTGACATACCTCAGGGAGGATTAGTGTTGAAGCACCTGAGAGATATTGACATGTTTTGATCATCTAGTGGAGGAACATGTTCTTGAGTTAACCTTCAGCAAGTCAGACCCCCATTCCCCCGACACACAACACCCAACACACAACACACAACACAAACATATACAGACATACCGCCCCCCCTTGCACTCCGAGAATAATTGCTGGGCGTCAAGGTTGTCTAAGACTACCAAAACGGGACATGCAACAGCCCAGTTTCCCTGGTAATAGAATCATCACAAGAAATATGGTGATGTTTTCCACATGGCCCTCTCAGCCTTTCTGATCTTTGTATCGAATTTCTCTATTTGAGCAGACATTGTGACCCTCAACCCAGACCCAACCTTAAATAGCCATAATGTCAGTTGCTTATTGCTTGACGGACTGCGTTGTAAAGAAACACCGGCTAACACTTAATGGTTGCCAAATGTGCTCACCAACTCGCATGGAACTTTCACTGCTGCTGTGTGACAGCAGTCAGCCGTGCAGACAGCGCCTTTTTTGGTGCTGTGAAAGATAGGAAGTGACCAGGGGGTGTTAGGGGCGACTGTTTGGCTTGCAGGTGGCCTGTCCCGAGTCAGTATCACCTCCAAACTTCCCGCGCCACATCTCCCTCCGTGGCATGTGCTACCCAATAGGTCCTTTTGATAGTGAGTGGTGTGTACAGGGCAGGCGGGGGAAAATGAGGGCTAGTCACCCAGGCAGTCAGAAGGGCGGGTGAGAGGCTGAGCGATGTATGTTCCATTGTGCACAGTGGCATTGACGGACGTCTACAAGCTCCCCTCTGATGGTGGAAGTGGCTCCAGTCACATCAATCACTCCCGCCGTGGAGTGCCCCACTTTCAGTCAAGCTCAGCAGCTCTTACTGCTTCTTTCCTCGCTCACTGGCGGCAAATGAGATTTTTTGTTTATTTAAATAGAAGTTATTTTCTAATAATAGTAAAATGGTCTACTGTTGTTGTTTTTTCCTCTACTCAGTGTGCCACTTGCCGCGCTGTTTTTAGTTTTTTTCCTTAGTCACAAGCACCTGCCCCATCATACCCCATAAATCATCCTTCATCAAGGTACCCTCTCCCAAATCGCCCCGGTCTGCTCGTGTGATTTTGTGCCTCTGTTTCATACGTCTGTGTGCGCATGGACTTGCTTTTCCCCTTTGTTTCAAGCACAATAACATCTAAAAGCGAGCCGGCCTGCTGCAGTCCTAGCTGGATGTCACTCCAGGTTAACGTTTATGCAGTGGGGGCCCCTGCGCCTGGAAATGGGAATGGTTAACTGAAGCATGTTAATAGGAAAAGGCTTGTCTCTTCCATACTAACACTTGGATGACTCTGCAGGCCGAGGGGGGAAGGGGGAGCACCCAGGCGGATTGGGAGTGCTCCCCTTTCCCTTTACCTCCCCCCTTCCTCAGAGGCACGGCTGAGTTAGGATTTGCTTGCATTGTCAAGTAACGCATTGACCCATCACTTTGATGCATATTGATTGTGACAGCCGCTCTCTCTCTCTCTCCTTCTCCCCTCTCTCTCTCCCGCAGGCCACAGAGGCACAGATCCAGAGCTTTGGACAGACGCCATCTCAGTTGCTTATTGAGCCACATCCTCCACGCAGCTCCGCCATGCACCTGGTGAGCGCAGTGAGCATGCTGGGAAAATTCCCTGCACCTCTGGTGTTGAAGGTGGTGTGTGTGAGAGAGGGTGGTGGACCTGTGCGAGCCACGGTGGTGTGTGTTTGTAGGTAGACACAAGATTGAGATAGATGCTCTCTGATTTTTCATGTCTGTATATTTCCTCAAATCCACTCTTTTATAACCTAAGATAAATATTTTAGAAGGTTTACCTCATGTAGGTCACAGACCCGCAATATAACAACACATTTTCAGCACTAGTTCTCTGCACTGTTTTATAGCTGTTACTGCCTTCTAGCTGTGCCGTGTAAAGGGAAGAGTGCTCCCTACTGGCCTAGCAGCTCCCCTCCTCCTGCTGTAAGCTGCTCTTCCCTGTCTAATCCATGTAATAGCCAGCCTAGCCCTCATTATCCACATGTGGCTCTCTCTGTTTCTCTCTCCCTACAAGAAACTTTGTAAGGCAGATCCCTTTGAGACCCTTTAGTTCAATTTCTCTACTTTTCTAACAGACGTGAATGTTTTCTATCCACTTCCATCCACTTTTGTCAAAGGTCTCAAAATTAGAGATGGAATGAGTGCTGGAACTGGTTCAAAACTCTCAGAGTATTGTCAGGATCACTATCTCTGCCCTTGCTTTTACTCCTGCTACACATGTTACCCAGGGTTGTAAAAGTTGAGCTGAAATTCACTGTGGTCAAATCGACCTCATGCTTCTGAATCGTCCTGATACGTGTGTGTCATTATGCACCATCCCATGTGTACAGCCTATCTCATCCCAGTTTTTCACGTCTTACCCTTGTCTGACCAGTCCCCTTGTCTGACTGCACTGTCCAGAGGGGGTCAGTGCAAGAAGCTCTCCTCTGTGTCTGAACCTAGTTTTTCCTCCAACCTCCACACTAATTGCCTCTTTCCATTCTTTTTCTCTAATCTTTCCATACCGATTCTTTTCATTTTCTCCATCCCCCCTTCCTCTTCCTGGTCCTCTGTCCTTGTACTCCTCCTCCTCCTCTGCCATCATGACATCCCTCCATCCTTCCCCACATTCCGTCTTTTCTCTCTTCTACTCAATAGTGTTTCCTTCCACAGAGTCCTCTCATGTTCAAGGACCAGATGCAGCAGGATGTCATCATGGTGTTGAAGTTCCCATCCAATTCGCCAGTGACGCATGTGGCGGCCAACACGTTGCCCCATCTTACGATACCTGCTGTGGTCACTGTCACCTGCAACCGCGTATTTGCCGTGAACCGATGGCACAACACTGTTGGTGAGTGGAGCTCAACACACGTGGCAGGTGATATGTTCAAACATACACATGTGCCCTCGTAAAAAAAAACAAAAAACAAAAAAAACTGTGCCACGCCACATGTGATACCTACCACAGCAGTGGCCCTGTAAAATCACTTCATCACCGTCACACACAAGCCTGCCCACCGCGCATAATAGAGCTGTAGCCAGCTGGCTATGTGAAAGGCTAGCACCTCCTAGGTAAGCTGACCATGAATGTTTCCACATGTTCCTTTTCAGACATGTGTGAACAACATTACCCACAGAGCCCCTCCCTGAGAACCGGCCTCACCTCAGGGTCAGAGGGCCAAAGCAATGGTTACTGGGAAATTAGGCCGCAACTGCACCACATTCTCCTCACACGTCCCCATCTGTCACAGTAGAAACACACCGAGCTCAGGACCAAAGAGTCCACACTGTGTGGCTGATCTGGCTGCTCCCACACTAATGAACACAGCTGCAGTGCCCTTGCCATCCTGTCGCAGAGGAGGGAAATGCGGTTTGGCTTTTCAGAATAGTAATGATAATAAGGCCTCCATATTTTCAGGCATGTTGCTGTTTGAAATGCGGCTCCAGATACAGATTGCACGGATAAAATATCTCCATTCAGTTTGACACTCTGAGAAAAAAACAAAAGCCCAGTAAGACAGATGGAAATCTTTCTGATGAACCTCCAATACTTCCATCTCCTGGAAGAGACTCTGAATTAACTTTGGCTCTGAAAAAGGGGAGCAGGTGTGTGATTATGTGTGTGTGTGTGTGTGTGGCTGTGTGGCTGTGTGTGTGTGTGTAAGAATGCACATGTGCAGAGGTTAGAAATATCCTCAATAATTCATTTCCTCATGTATCCCCAGGTCTTCGAGGAGCACCAGGCTACTCTCTGGAGCAGGCCCATCACCTCCCTATAGAGATGGATTCTCTGGTTGGTGAGTAAGAGTCCTTGTTTTCAATAAAAAAATAAAGGACACAAAAAAAACACTGACTTTTTAGATCGGTTTTAGCGAGGGTCCTATTGCAATAACTTAGAACATGTTTGTAACTCCTTGCGTATTGACACCTGTTCTGTATTTCCCTTTTTTCCCAGCTAACAATACTGGAAGCAACAAGCGTCAGATCACAGACCTAGTGGACCAGAGCATCCAAATCACCACACACTGTTTCGTGGTGACAGCTGACAACCGCTACATACTGGTGTGTGGCTTCTGGGACAAGAGCTTTCGTGTGTACTCCTCCGAGACAGGTAGGTTGCAGTGTAAACTCTATTTCCTATAGAGGTGTGCAGTGATGTGTGGAGGTCTCAGCGCTATGATGGGAATAATACAGTATTGTTGCTGTTCTCTCCTGACAAGCTGTGTAGAAAAATGGATGTCTATACTGGAATCCACTGATTTTCCTTCAGCGGATAATGACTAAGTAGGAACAAGTTGATAATGTCAGAAACATTCTTGTTTGATTATATAAATGGGTTTCCCTGCTGCTTGTGAGGAACGTCCAAAGATGAATCAGATGGGTCACAAGACGATTGGAAGTAAAGGAAAAAATCTGTTGTGTTAATTTTTTTTTCATTTTGTGAAATAATTGATACTTTGGAGTATATGTACTGCATGCTCACATTCTGAGTGTTTCATTCCTATGTTGCCATGACTCAAGTTAAATATTCTGTTAAAGCACATAAACCCCACTTCTGTCCCTAAACATAACCCTCGGAGCAGAGGACCTTCAGGACATCAGCCCTTTTTTCATAGCCTGTACTTGAGTATTAGAGTATTTTTTTTTTCTGAGGCAAATACAGTACTTTTTACCCTTTATATTTATTTGATAACTTCAGTAACTTGTTACATTGCAGATGGCATGATGCATCAGGGCCAAAGTAACATATTTTTTAATGAATTAATTTGAATCAGAAGGAAACGCTGATTCTGATAATGAGAAAATTGCTGAATACCGGATAAGATATTTGGCCATGTGGGAAATCATTAAACCCAAGTTATACAGTAAACATGTAAATATATACTTATAATTTACATTAAATTATTACTATATTGATAGAAAATTACCCTTGATTCTTAAATACATTTATTGTTTTATACTTTAAGTACTATTTGGGTATGGGTCAGAAAGTCGCAAGCAGACACTGATTAACTTCAAACCTCAAAAAGGTTGGGAGCCACAGATTTCATTATACTGGAAATATTTTTTCTCTGTTTCAAACAATACTCCCTTAACTTCCGTCAGTGAGCCTTTGAACAGAGTTGGCAGTAGTTTCACCATATTGCACTTCCTTTCAACTTCATCGAAAGCATTTTTGTACATATTTTCTTTAGGGAAGCTGACCCAGATAGTTTTTGGCCACTGGGACGTGGTGACGTGTCTGGCCAGATCAGAGTCGTACATCGGAGGAGACTGCTACATCGTCTCTGGGTCCAGGGATGCAACACTTCTGCTGTGGTACTGGAGTGGACGGCACCATATCATCGGAGACAACCCCAATAACAGTAAGTAAGAGTACGCATACAGTGGCAATACTCTCTGGACAAAGTCACAGGAAAATCCTTCAGACTTTTTAGTTTTTCACCCATTAAATCTTCAACTTTGTTGCTGAGTAAAAGCCCATGAAGGTGCACGAGTTAATTGTCAGCATTTTTAGAGTGATATAGGAAGAAAGAGTCTTTGATCAACACTGGAGAAAAGGCTTTCTACCCTAGAAATCGAATAATGTGTAGAGACAGAGAGATGATAATTTATATGCGCTGTAGCTGTGATATATTAGTGTGATCCACGGCATTGAGCTGTGCTGCTTTTAGGTACTGTAGAGGACTCCAGATGTCTTGGCATCAAAATGGTAGACCCCAGTGTGTGATTTATGCAGCTCAGTTCATTTAGCTGCTCATTCCCACTGATTGTCTGTGTTCAAAACAATCCGTCAGAGCAGGAGAAGAAGACTTCGCAGTACTGTTTTAGGTGAGGAGCGCCATATATGGTGGGGAACTGTAACACTGAAGATGAGGCAGAGTGTTTTTATTTTATTTCTGGATGATATTATGTGTGTGTGTGCATGAAGATCTTGTGTTTCCAATTGTCACAGATTCTAGTAGCTCCTGATTAGTTGCGAGTGTTCTCTAATTAACTTCACTGAGGCTCCGACAGTTAATTAAGAATTTAAGCTTGGTTGCCTCCAATTAGCAAGGGGCAATAGCACTTGTGTTACTGCAGCAGGAAAACAGTATTCCCCTGATATTCACGCTACTACTGCTTACAGTGCATCTTCAACGGACAAAAGGACGGGACGCTGCATGGCTCATCTCAAGAAACGAGAGACAGGATGTGTTTTCACTCCATCAAATTAATTCCAATGTCAATATCTCATCAATAGTGTCTGACCAATGTGTTTTCTTCAGGGCCAATAACAATACAGAATATAGTTTATAATAAAAAAAAAAAGGTAAAGTAACTAAATACAATAGTCTCAAGTACTGTACTCTACTTTTTTTTACTCTACTACATTTATTTGCTATCTTAAATTAATAGTTAGTTTGCAGAGGTCACTCAGATTTCATAGGCTTTTACTCGAGGCTTGTAACCGATCAGATAGTGCTGTGAGCAGGACATTGAGTGGGACTGCAGCGTGGTGACTACAGACAAAGAGGGTGCTGCATTGGAGCCAGAGTTGCACATTTTTGAATTAATTTATTGTGTTTAAACGTCAATCTGACAAAAAAAAAAAGCAAAACAAACCCACTCAGATTCTGATAATCACAAAATACTTAATATCGGATCCGATAATCACTCTATCTTTGTTTATAAACATAACATGCCAGAGACACTTTTGAGGCAGCAATGAACCTAATTTGGTCCAAGAATGCAGAACACTAGATGTGTGGGAGCTGTGAGAAAGGCGACGGTGCCGTGGAAAATGACTCAATCTGCTCATACTGTTAATACTGTATGTTTGACGCAGCACTGTACAAACATCTGCAGCCAGGAAATATCAGTCATGTTCAAATATGGATGGTAAGCACTGCAAGGACCCCAAGGGATAAACCACGAACACCTTTTCATACCTTCGCACTTGAAGTCCTTTTTATTCTCTCACTTATTGGCTTATTCATTCCACAAGCCTCATTCTAGTGATTTCAAGCCTATTATATTTTCCATAATACTGCTTGAAGGTTGTGTGAATGTGTGGCAGCACCGCTCCCTCATCCCGCAGATGTGGCGCGCCCGAGAAATTGATTTCACCCGCGCCCCAAAAGGCTGCATGTGTCTTAAATGTGTAATAATTAAAATAACTTCCAGCTCAATCAAGGCCCTGCCTCTCAGACTTGGCCCGTCACACCAGTGCAAGGGGATATTTGCACCGGGTAATTGTGGTGGCTGACTTCGGCTTGTCCCAGAGGGCCAGAAGATGGTGGGGGGTACGCAGTGCAGGCTGATTGAATCTTTTGTCGGGTAGGTGAGCTGCACAAGGTCCCTTTTTCCCCCTGGAGGCTTTTTCTGACACTTGTCCTATTCAGCCCCCCTCGACAGTGGGTGCTGGGACTGACAGCGCTGCTCAGGTCCTGGTCGCAGAGGGACTGCGCTGCATCGATCACAGTCCAGCTCACTGACTGGACCGCTACGGCTGCAGAGGCGATATGCCGAGCTGGAGGAGGAGATGATGGGGGAGGAGGAGAGAGGTCTGACACATATCCACATCATCTATCAGGGCTTAACTGTCATCGAGGTGGATGGAGAAACTTTCACTGAAATTGGCTGAAGTTGGAGTCATGTGTGGAGACCAACAGCTACATACTGTATATTTAATGGTAACTCAATGCAGCTCATGTTTCACTTGAGTTTGCCATCACTACTGGGCTGAAAGGTGGTGAATATTAAAGGTCCACACATATTACACCATTAATTTAAATTACTACAAGGATTAATAAGGATGGGCATTGCAAAAACAGTATTTTATAGTCAACGGGAGGTATTAATGTAGAAAACACTGTGCTTTACACGTTTTACCAGAGCCTGGTGATACCACCAGACATCACGAAATTTCCAGTCACCGATAAATTAAGGGGACAATCTGTGTACAATGTGTTTTTCAGACGAAACCAGTCAAGTCTAACCACTATTGGAATATACAAAAATAAAATGTATTTAAAAAAAAAAATCCGCTTTCTTTCTTTCACTTACTTCTAAAAAAAATCTACACACTAGCCATGCATTTAACAAAAAAAGGAGGTGGTGCCTCATAACTCCTTTTTCCACAATCAACAAAAAATGTGTTTCTTGGAGCTGCTTCAACAAGACTTTAAACTTCAATTTTAATTATTCATTAAAACCACACAATAAAAATGGAGTGCCTGAACCTTGGCTGCATTTGGTTTGCATTTCATAGATTGTTGCCAAATACAGATAATTCCACTGATTACAATAAACTGGGTGATTAATTAAAAGGGTTCAACTCTCTGTAAAACACAGACTATCATAATTATAAATTACCATTATTGGTGATCAGTGAACACAAAGAGCGCTGCTTTCATACTTCAGACACCATTCTGGCAGCACTCGGCTCCAGTTGCCGTGAAACTCCCCTCACTAACCTCTCCCCTGGCCATCATCAATCATGTGACACGCAGGATGAAATCAAGTGGCTCGGCTGCCATCGGTGGGCATCCCTGCATTTACATGACAATCCAAAGGGACCTCCCTGCTAGCAGATGTGTGTCACAAACGCTGGGCTTGTGTTTATATGATTTTACTGCCTGATGAAGGTATGCTGGTGATTATTCACAAGTGCAGCATATTCAATATGCTACACTGGTATCCAGATGGTTTAGGTGATGTCAGACAATAGATTTTTTTTTTTTAATTAACCATTTGTTTTATGACATTGTGTATCCGTCATCTTTTAGGTGACTACCCAGCACCAAGAGCAGTTCTGACGGGTCACGACCAGGAAGTTGTGTGTGTGTCAGTCTGTGCAGAGCTGGGCCTCGTCATCAGTGGAGCCAAAGGTCAGTGTACTTTTCCATGTCCCTTCAACATCATTGTCATCAGAGAAAAGAGAAAATCAGGTACACTTCTGTTTTGAGTTTAACTGCAGTCATACATACTGTAAGTTACGAATATATTACGGCCTCAGGTTGACAGATAGTCATTTCAATAAAGACTCCAGACCTGCGCATGTCTGCAGCTAAACAACATACGTCACAGAAAAGCTGTGGGACCAGGAATCCATATCTGGTCATGCTCAGTAGTGATCTTATAATGTAAGAATAATTGTTTTTTTCTTTTTTTACATTGAACTTTGCTCATGTTTGTGTGTCTATCTGTGTATGCTGGCAGAGGGTCCATGTCTGGTCCACACCATCACGGGAGACCTGCTACGGGCTCTGGAGGGGCCGGACCACTATCTGTGCCCACGGCTCATCTCAGTGTCCAGCGAGGGGCACTGCATCATCTACTACGAGAGGGGCCGCTTCTGCAACTTCAGCATTAATGGGAAACTGCTGGCACAAATGGAGGTCAATGATTCCACCAGGGTAAGCTGACACATGCCTTTACACCAGGGTTCAATATTTAGATTTTTTTATTTTTTTATTTAAAATTTGTAGCAGCCCACTATTTCAACCTTTTACCGATATACAATGTAACATTCGCACATTAAAGCAACATAAACTGGAAATTGTATTTTTGTGCAATTTGATACCCCCCAAAGTTTCTGAATGCTCATAATTACAACAACTCTAAATAAAAACAGAATGCAATGATTTGCGAATGATTTAGATCTATATTCAATTAAATACAGTACAAACACAAGATATTTTATTTCCAAACTGACAAACTTTATTGTTTTCTGTAAATTTACACTATGAATGTGATGCCTGCAACACAAAAAGTGAGAAGAATCCCAGCGTCCAAACCTTTTTGGGAATCTGGGTTTCACAAAACTTTAGAAAACAGAGCTGCTGCATGTCACTCTCATACTGTACCTCAACCATCACAAATGTTGTTTCAATAACTATTCTACAAAAACTGACAAACCGTGACAACTTTTCCTGGACAGCACAAAGTTTAGTTGCAAAATGTCATGTTAAACCTCTCTTCTGTGTCGCTGTAGGCTATTCTCCTGAGCAGCGACGGCCACAACCTGATCACAGGTGGAGATAATGGTGTGGTGGAGGTGTGGCAGGCCTGTGACTTCAAACAGCTCTACATCTACCCCGGTTGTGATGCTGGCATCCGAGCAATGGACCTATCACACGATCAAAGGTCAGAGCAGGCAGCTGCATGGTAGATACAATATGTTGACACCATAGAGTGAAGAGAGGATGTGTACACAAACCCACATTAATAAAACAGTCTCACACTTACCATATTTACTGTTTTGTGGTCGTGGATGAGGTGAATCCAGCCAATAGACAATATCCCTTATTGATTTCCTGTATTTTATCTGACCATTCAAGAAGGAGATACAGAGAAGCAAAAAACTTTGTTTATTTTGATGTAAATCAAACTGCAAGTCACATCCAAATGGTTGGTACATTTTTGTGTATGATAAGAACGAGACGGTGTGTGATGTGGGATCATCTTGGCTCCACAGAATCATTGCGTGGGCTTGTTGTGTGTTTATGTGCCTGTGTTGGATTGTATGTGTAGGCTGGGGATAAAAAGCCTTGTGTTTGCTGGGTTTCATGGTTGTCGCTGTGCATTTCAGTTAGTGGAACATCCACCATCCTTTTCCTTTAAATAGAACCTACAGTTGCCATAGAGACAAGAAAATTACCGGAGTATCTTCTGCAATTGCACTTATTTTGGATAAAAAGACAAAAGACAGCGAGCACACATGCATACTGCACAAGTTACCACTGGCAGGTCAGCCGCATGTTTTTCCTCAGTGTTTGCATTCTGTAAGATTCGTCAGGAGTCATATAATGGGTGCCTGGATGGCGGCGCAGAGGCGACAGTGTTCGCTCTGAGGCTGTAAGCCTGACGTCATCATGTGACCCTGGCAGTCAAGAGAGGTTAGTGATTCTGAACATTCAAGCTGGACTTCACAGCCACAGGCCAAATCCCCCTCGGCACTTACAGTCTGGTCCACAACAGAGGCCTGGTTCTTAATCATGACGAACTGCACAACCTGCAGGTTGGTTTACTGTAAACTATTAGTCACATTAGAGACTAAAAATACTTAAGTACAACTTGCTATTTTTAAGGTTTCTTTCAACACCACTTAACAAATCAGTTGAATTAAATATTTGAAGAACCCCTTGATTAAGTTACAATCTCATCCCTCAGTGAGTTGACATTAGGTAACATAAGTGAGCCCTGCACTTACAGAGAGGCATTCTGCTTCAACTCTGTTCATTGTGCGTGAGCATTTAAGCCCTCGGGGTGTAGTAGTATAAGGCGACCCTGTGAAATCAGCTGCTTTTCCGACATACCAGCCAGCCGTGGACACAAGAGCAAAAGGGTTGCAAAAAGACACTGGGAGTCAATGGTCTACTTCAGCTGTCGGAGGAACCCAGTAATTTACTGTCACGGCCTCTGATGACCTCCTGTGCTCGTTTCATTCACCACTATGGACGTTTTAACAAACTGTGCATATGCACGGAAATAATCTTCAACAAAGATCCAATTTTACATACATGTTGGTCCCTTGCTCATATAAATACACCCTTGAAAACAATTAATCAAATAGTTGGCAATTAATCAATTAATTGCCAACTATTTGATTAATTGACTATTCTGATATTTGAGTAATTCTTTTTAAGAAAAAAAGGAACAATTCTCTGATTTCAGCTTCTTGAAAGATCTGGTGTGTAAGATTTAGTGGCATATAGCAGTGAGGTCGCATATTACAACTAAGTAAACACCCCTCGTCTCACCCTCTCTCCGGATAGCAGCTAAGAAATGTGAAATGCTCTCTCCAGCGTCAGTGTTAGGTTTGAACGTTATGAGCAACTGTAAATTCATGGCAGTGCAACATGGCGGACTCCATGGAAGAGGACCAGTTAATACGAGGCTCATTTTCAGGAAACAAAAACACAAGAATCTTTAGTTTCAGGCATTTATACACTTATAAAAACACAATAATATTATGTTCTACTTAGGTGCTTAAATACTTAGGTGCTTGACTATTTTCTGGTTTCATTACTCCACTATGAGAGTAAAGTGAATATCTTTGGATTTTTAACTGAACTGATCAATAAGAAGAACCATCATTGTGTTAAGTTTTATTGTGATTTTTCCACATTTCACCTGCTATCATCTGTTCACTGACAGTGATTTCATGTTTTCGTTGCTCCTCAGGACTTTGATCACAGGCATGGTCTCTGGCAGTATTGTGGCATTCAACATTGATTTCAACCGGTGGCACTACGAGCATCAAAATAGGTACTGATCACAGACAGATCCACGCAACAGGAGGCAAGTTTGGTCAAGAGAGACACCTACCAACCAAGCTGTGTTGCTGACGATCCACAGAGCACGGAAGAGATCCAGTGGGCTGGGGAACAACAGCATGGTGGTGACACTACTAAAGATCAGGGTTAGCTTACATGTGATCATCTGGCCTCTGAGGCGAACCTGTTGCTGAACAATCTGGACCCATTTTCTGTTGGTTTTCATGTCTTACCTGAACACCAGCTGATGCATTTCCACAACCAAGTCGAGCAGATCTGTTGTTCTGGGCAAGGAGGAGGAGGCAAGAACTTAACTTAAATTAAAACAAGTTGATACAATGTACTTAATGTGAGCTTTTAAGTTCCTCTTTCAAACTGTGAAAATGCAGAACAAAATGAATCCTCTGTTAGGAACATTTATACAACATTTGTATGGCAGATACATATCTCACTTGGAACACTTTTCTAGGAAAATAAAGTTAACCTGTAAATATGGACAGTGTAAAGTGTTTCTCGCTTGTAAAGGCTGATATAAAGATCTAAATGCTGTTAGACTAGCCACCATGCCACCAACATTTCCATCATGCGAGCCATGTATAAATGTTCAAAACGTCTTCATTGCACTTCAGATATTAGTTGGTTAGTATTATATGTATATGGCCATTGTTCACTCATTGTTATTAACAGTGGTCAAATGTACTGTTGTGTGTACGTGAAAAGACAAAATGTTCATTGTTACTTTGTGTTTGATTGTCTATATGGAAGAAAAGTCAAATTCCGTGTGAGCTTAGTCCTTTGTGAAATATTTGTTTTTGATCAAGATGTCAGCAAAAAGTTAAAATAATGATACATCCATATTTATTTTAAACTGAAGACTATTTTGTTTATTGATGGCAAACATCTTTAAATCAGTCAAGTGGGATATCTGGAACAGCAGTTATCAGTCTTTTGTTTTGTTTTCTTCCAGAAACATATCCAGAGGATTCAATACCAGATTTATTGGATAGTATGTGACGACTGTTAAAGTGTTTGTGGTAAATCAGTACGACATTTTGTAAAAGGAAGTGTCATTTTTAAAGACATCCTACGGTTGTTAATAGGGTTACTTGTGCATCTCACAGTGTTTTCAGTTTGCCTATTTTTGCACAAAATGTTTGCTCGTCTGTTTTCAATCTGTGAAACCATGAACACCGGGCATTGGTAAGCAATATTATGACTTGGTTGCTGCAAAGGTCTAAGGAAGGTTTTCAGCTGTGTGATAAAAATGATCACAAGATAAACAGGATAGTCTTCCAAAATGACGAGGTCTATGTCTAGACTATGTCTATTTTTGGTGAAATGAAAGCCGTTGTATCCGCATTTAATTGCAAAAATGAGAAGGCTGTCGCTGTGAGCTGACATTTTCAAATGAACAAAAATATGCAAGTTGATTTTGAGTTTGCATTCTGATTTTCTAGCGGTGCTTCAAGACACCACCCGACCCAAAGCTGAAGTTTTGCATGCTAAGAGCTACTGAAGGCATTGGGTTTACTTTGCTTTCCTGTGAAATCATTTTCTTATTAATATGTTTTGGATTATGCAGTGCATTTTGACTTCTTTTAATTCATTTTATACATTATGATTTATATATTTTAGTTTCGACAATTGTTTTTTGCATATGTTTGAAGCTTAAGTGATAATATCAGAACAAATAACTGTAAATTCAGCTGCCTTCATTATTTTTGTGTTTTTAATAAAACTGAAAAAATGTGCCTGTGTTGGGAGTGGGGTTTTTTTTGTCGAGATAGTACTTATGTAAGTGTGTAGACTGACATAATTCATGCAGGTATTAATCCCTAATAAAGTATGTATAACCACCTCTGTAAATGCATGCTAAAAATGACTAACTGAGGGTGGAATTTTATTGGATATTATAAACTTTTGTTGTTTGATACTACTGCCACCTGCTGTCCGAACATGCTGCTGCAGATTTAGTGGCTCTACTGCAAGTTGAATTGCAAAAACAGTCCCAATCTGACTCATAAATTAGTTAAATTCTTTTTTATTTCCAGGTTTGGTTTCTTTGCAGAGTACATTGGAAGTTTGCTTTGTAAACACAACAATAGATTTTTTCCTCATGAATTGAAAATGAGTGCATTACTTGTTGTTCTCATTTAGATTGTTTTATAACATCCTTACATTAATGGGATATTGATATAATACAGCAATCACATTCTCCATCTGCTTCCACATAACACTGACATTCTCAGTTGTCTTTGAGTACCAGTTTGTTATACTGTACATAAACATTACAAGTTTTTCAGATGATGAAAAACAGACAGTCTTAAAAGCAAACACATTGCCAAAAAGTCACAATCACAACTTGCTTTCCTTGTGCTTTTTGGTTCACTCCCTTCTAGTCAAAAACTTAAAAGCCCTTTAACAAAATCAGTGGTGCGATGTAACATTTCTGTTAAAATACGTATATACAAGTCTTAACTCAGCTGTGGTGTGACTATAGTCTGCCTTAACTGAACTGTATTCACCAAGACAGCACGTACAATGACAAGAGAAATGGATTCATATCTGATAGGCGTATACCAAACAGTAGAAGGCCAGAACAACTTATTTAGGATGTATATTATTACACATGCAGGTTACAGTCTCTGATGAGGGAAGAGGACATTCACATCCATGAATATTTGGTCTCTGGTGAACCAATGTATGTGGTCAGGGGACATACAGTACATTTAGTCTGGTGATTCAAACATCTAAGTCATGTTGTTTGATATTTAAAAAAGTCAAAAATGTGTTGACTGAATGAACAAATATTAAAATAACAGATTTTACTGGAAGCACTGTTGTGTTTACCAACATTTAACTTGTTTCTTATTTCAGTGTGTGAAGAAAAATGCATGTTACACATGTTCTAATCGCCCCCATCCAATAGAGAAGTGTGTCATTTGCCAATAGATCCATTCTCACTCGTTCCAGCCTTTCGTAGGACAAAATTTAAAAATACTGTGCCCAATGGGCAGTACACCTAATTGCACTTAAATCCATATGTGCCAAGGCAAGGCTTTAAACATGCACTTACTACCAACTACACAGCACTGACATTCATCTGTACCAACACTGAATTACAACCACTCTCACAGACATGTGACAAAACTACTGGTTCAAAAATCATCCTAAAGCACACAGGTGAGCTAGATCATCAAGAGTCAAACATTAGTGCCCTCAAGCTACTGGGTGGCAGAACAATATGTGTCCTACTCAAATAAATATGTTCGTCACAGATGATGCTTGTGGTACAACATAGCAGCCTGTTTTTTACCCATCTCTTAAAAGTTGCACTATGTAGTTTTGGGGAACACATTTTAGATATTGACTGATTTCTCTTTATCTTTTCATTGTCATGACTGGATAAGCTGAATGAACAAACTGACCTTAAAGGAGAACTTCGGTCGATTTAAACATGCAACTTCATTGCTCAAGCTACCCTTGACTTGCCAGTACCGAAGACGCGAACAAATTTGGTCCAACCATTACAGAGCTCCGTGAACGGAGACTTAGCATTGAACGCTAACAGCAATCGGGTCAGAACTTTGACTGTATTTTAAGCGTCTTAACATGCTCCACATCGCACACCAAAAGTTATGCAACATCAGCAGACACCTTACAACACAGCACTGTAGCGTGTATGACTCAAAATGAATAAAAAAGTTGTTAAAACAGTGTGTTTGTGCAAGCAGCTACTTACCTGTTTGTTGACATCCATGTGTTCCGGTAGCTAGTCCAAACTAGTATATCCATCGAGTGTGCACTTAACAGGCTTAACAGGCTATTGTAAGGCTCATGGCTCATGACAGGCTGTAACATGGACATGTACATTATGAACATCAACACGAAAATGCTGGATTACATTTCCATCTCCGCCAGTGAGGGAGTAAGTGCACGCTCGACGGATTGACTAGTTTGGTCTAGCGACCGGAAGAAGCGGATGTCAACAAACAGGTAAGTAGCTCCTTGCACAAACGCACTGTTTTAACTACTTTTTTATTCATTTTGAGTCATACATGCTACAGTGCTGTGTTGTAAGGTGTCTGCTGATGTTGCATAACTTTGGTGTGAGATGTGGAGCATGTTAAGACGCTTGAAATACAGTGCAAAGTTCTGACCCCATGCTGTTAGCGTTCAATGCTAAGTCTCCGTTCACCGAGCTCTGTAATGGTTGGACCAAATTTGTTCGTGTCTTCGGTACTGGCAAGTCAAGGGTAGCTTGAGCAATGAAGCTGCATGTTTAAATCGACCGAAGTTCTCCTTTAAAGGACAACACAACTTCATGTTGTTTTAATTTGCTTGTATGTGGCGGACCCTGCCACCTTTCACACTTCAAACAGTGTTCTGGGGATCTTATTTTCCTCCGAGAACAGCTTGCTTATCCAACCATGGAACAAATAAATGTATTATTCTACATTAAAACTGCAAATATTATGAATATTACTTTATTCAACAAAACCAAGTAGTGCCCATTGAAGGTTTATGCACCAGATTCTTAAGTGCCACAGCAGAGTCACCTAGATGTCATCCACAATAGCGGAATGGTTACTGTTACTGCTGATGTTGAATTGAAGCATTTCTATTTAAACCAGTATGATAAGTGATAGGTACTGAACATATCATATCACAAAACCATTTAATATTTAAAAGCTATGGTTTCAATATTTTGCCTTTACACTTCCCATTAAAAAGCCAAGTGCTTCGTGAGACAGGTTGTCTGTCCTGCAGTATACTATATAAACCAGCAGAGGGCTCTAGAGTACTACAATAAACCAGTGCTTGCTGAGTAGAAATAAGGCTCAAACTGTTTGGTCGCTTTTGTAAAAGAAAAGGGAAAATGTATTAAAAACTGTGTCATGCTTTTAAGGTGTATTCTTTGATACAGAAACTAATGTGCCTCTTATTTTTCAATGTATTTTGTCTTTAAAATAAAAGTATTATGACTGGGAATAAATAAAATAGGTACAGGTAAGTTTGCAGTCTGAATGTCCAAGTCAGCAGACCTAATTTTTCCAAGGAGGGGTCAACGGCACCTTGGCCTCAGCCAGGCGGTTAGAACGGAGAGATGGGTGAACGAACAGTGTCAGCCGAACTCAGGGAAAAATCCTCAGACTCAGCAGGGGAGATGGCGTAGTTGGCACTGTGGGAGGCACCAGCACCAATACTGTGCGGGAAGTGGGGAGTGAGCTTCACATCCTGGTGGCGTCTTCGTCGGAAAACTTGCTTCTCTTTATCAAGTGCCGTGGTCTGAGAGAGGGCGACACAGCAGCTACCGTTAGGTTCTCCATAAAAACCACAGAGATGAGGAGTGGCATGTACTCAACCACCAGTGAGACAATTGGTAAATGGTAAATAAGCCAATGTCAGCATGCAGTTGTATCTGAAAAGCTGCATTTGACTGACTATTATTCTCCTGAGAGAATATTAGAAAGTTAATAAATAAAGTTCTTGCAACAGAGCAAGTCTAACTTCATCTTGTGACACAGCAAACTAGTGCAGTGCGAAACAAAATAAGAGAAAGTAACAACACGAGACAATAAAGTCTGCCGCCATCAGGTCTGTGAAGTCAGCACTTCTTTAAAAGAAACAAGAGTGCATTCATTTTGTTGATCAAGATCATGTTGCTCAACGCATCACATGAATCCTCAAATGAAGCTAGCACTTTCTAGGCAAAATAAATAAATAAATAGCAAGCTTAGATACACGACCAGGCTAGAGGGAACAGCCACAGCACTACTGAGATGATGAAGTAATAAAGTAATGGATCTGATGGAGTAAATAAGGGTGAGGCATGAAAAGTGCTCCGTTCAGGGTCAATGGCACAAACCCTTTGGGAGATGGGAAATGGAGACTGCCAGCACTTTGCCATGGAAATACTGCATATTAGCGCTATGCTGTTTCATACCTTATCCAGTACAATCCTGGATGCTGGTAGTGGTCCAAAGACCCTGACCTCTGGATGGTAAAGTCCTGGTCCAGCTGAGCAAAGAGAGACGAGCGCAACTCAGAGGATCACCTTGAACTCAAAGCATCACGGACCCGATAAGCATTAAGGAGCACAGCTCTAAACTTCTGTTATAACTGCTGTGATGAGAGGGAAAGAAACTGGCAGAAAACTGTCACGTCACTGTCAACCGACACTCTGTGATCTGTCAGAGAAATATTTCCATTTGGAAACTGACAAGTGAGTGTTAGGCTCGCCTACGAACTAAATAAAAAGGCTACATATCAGAAATGTAGACGAATGCAACTGATACCCCCCTTTCCTGTCAATGGCAAGTAGTAAATAAAAAGGTAGTCTCTGACATTGCGAACAAGTTACTTTTCTTTCTGCCAATTGTACAAATCCAGCTCAGCTTTGAAACTATTCAAGAACTCATATTTACTGAACCCGAGTGATGCGTTCCAAGTCCAACTATATAATTTATAAGATTTCCAAACAAAAGTGCTGACAGTCCATCTACAAGAGGAGGATGAGAGGCCAGAGCACACACAGGAAGATCTGGCAGCAAGAAGCAGATGGATGAATGGATGTGTATCATATAAAAAATAATGTAGGGGAGCCACTAATAATAAATTACAAAAACAACGATGGACAACTGATTAATATGCTAAAAAGCATAAGCTCAAAAGCAGACAATTCTAGAACAAAGGAACTTTGACGACATCCAAAGGATAAAGAAAACAAAGCTTTGCCACACTTCAGCAGCAGGTGAACATGAGGAACACTGTGGTTCAAAATTCTAAATTGCAGGTGTTTTCAATTTTGAATAACACCCAAATCATTATCGCTAAAGCACATTCACAAAAAAACATTTCATCTACTGATGCAGAGTTGCATGCAGTGTCAGTGTGTGGAGGGCTGCGGATCCGTGCTTACTGTAATGACTGACACTCCTGCTGCGGTGCTGTTGAGCTTGGGCACAGGGTTGAAGTGCTTCTTGATCTTCCCAGCCACAGGCAGCTGGTGCTCGTTCTCTGACACACCATCATCCTGGAAAATACAAAGAACAAAGCTTCAGCAACTCTACCTGTGGATCAAGCTGCATATTCTTTCTCAGCAGTACTTGTACGTACACAGGCGATTCTGGTGAAAAGACTGACTTCAACATGCCGAACTTACATTGACCCATGGGTTATCGAGCACCTGCACGGCGGTGTACCTCTGATCTACCTCTACCTGCAGCATCCCAGTGATCAGAGCCTAAAAACAGACATGATAACCATGAGTACCCAGTATAATGATGTAATCTAGGACACCAGAGCAACAGATCACTGACAGATTCTGGTGTTTCACATGAAGCATAACGATGAGAGGGAGATGAGGGGAGCACTTCCAGACACAAACCTTGGCAGCGTCAGACACATTGTCCCAATATGGTGCAGGGAAATCAAGCACGCCCTTCAAAATCTGCTCAAAGAGAGCCTCCTGATCTTCACCAGTGCTGTAGAAATTAAAACAATGCATATTTTATAAAACTCAACGTTTCATCATCATTGTCTACAAGGTGATGGCATACCACAGACATTTTGATTGATGCAATTTAAACAAATTAAACATTGATGTGATTAAATCCTGAGGTGAAAGAAGTACTCAGATATTGTAATATTAATATTGTAAGTCATGCATTTAAATGTTTACCTGAACACACTAAAAGGAACATTCAACTGGTTATGAAACCGTTTAAATTTAACACCAATGCCCACAGTTAGTAACTATAATATCCCTTTTTCATATATTACAGTTACTAACTGTTGTCAGCGGGTCAGATTCTGACTTATTGGGGTTGGTTATGTTCTAAAATCGAAATTATATTTATGGTGGAGTGCTGAAGTGCAAAAAGTAAAAGTACTCATTATGCAGAAGAGAATATTTCAGAATATATAATATCATATTATAGGATTATGAATATTGATGTATTAATGTGTTTATCACTTGAATATTAAAGCTGAAAGTAGAAGTATAAAGTAGCAGAAAATTTAAATATTCAAGCAAAGTAAAAGTGCTTCAGAATTGCACTTAAGGTCGTACTTCAGTGAATTCACTAAGTTTCTTTCCACTGCTGGTTAAAATGTCATACAACCTCCTGATCTAGGAGCACATACCAACGGAAAGGAGGAAAGCCACACAGCAGTATGTAAGTGATGACACCAGCTGCCCAAATGTCAACCTTGAGGCCGTACCTGTTATAAAAGAGGAAGATATCACGTATCAGAAAGACTAATCACATCTGTGGGTAAAAAAAAAAATCATCAAGAATTTCAGTGGCCATTTTTGAATGTGGTTGTTATCAACTTTTTCACAGCAAATGCCATATTACTCATGTCTCAGATGGCTCAGATGATGTACTCATCTGACTCACCCTGACTCAGCAACGATCTCTGGTGCTACATAGGTGGGAGTGCCACAAACAGTATAGAGGGGACCATTGACGACGGTGGCCAAGCCAAAGTCACCTAGCTTCAGAGATCTGCTACCATCGGTGTGTTCATACACCTGTGTAACACACATAACACAGGAGAGTGAAAAACAGCAAGCAGGAAGGTCACTAATTAATATTGATCGCTGTGACAGGAAGTCCATAAATGAGCTTAATGTGATGAGAAAATGTTACAATGAGTGCAATGACTTTCCAGAGTTGAAAAATAAAGAACTTGGAAATATGACTTTAGACTGTCATTTGCATTACAATAAACACGACAGTCTACAATCAAAGAACAGGAAAACTATATTCAGGAAATGCAAATACAGATGAAGACTCAACAGACAAACATTTTGGCTCAATTCATTGCATAATTAGTATAACCATAATACAGTAAGACAAAAAAAAGAAAGATAATTTACTGAATTTACTTGTATTTCAAGAAAGTATCTTTTTTGAATGTCAGTCTTTTTTTCCTGTTTAAATGAGCAAGCTTTTCATTCAGTTCAGAAATCTCAAGACTTGTGCTTCTGAAACTACATTTTTACAATTAATGGATCAAAGCTATTTTAGATCTAGGTCAGACCCCCTACAGAGGGGGAGGGGGTGGAAATCTGAGTGCCAAAATGACCACAGTGAAATAATGGTGGAGTAATAAGGTGGAGTTTTGTACTGTGATTTCATTTAATAATTTTCATGTTTTCATGTCAAGTTGCAAATGAAATCTTGCATGCATAAATGTTGGTAAAAAAAGTGATGAGGGGAATGGGCAAGGTGATTAATAGGTTACATAGAGGACTAAAGATGGGAAGCTTTGACAATGCTGCTCCTCTCACTCCCATTACAGAATGTTTGCAGTGTCCTACTCACCAACAGGTTTTCTGGTTTTATGTCTCTGTGGACAATATTGAGACTGTGCAGGTACTTGATGGCACTTGCCAGATTGAACAGCATACAGCTGGCGTCTCGCTCTGTGTACTTGTTGGAGGAGGTGATTGCATCAAAGAGATCGCCCCCCTGGAAAAGATACAAATATTTGAGATGTAAAAGAGTACCAGTTGCTAGTTTTTAACTGTTGTTTGGCAGATGCAGCTGGGGATGTATTAAACATGAACACTTTATCCTGAAACACAAATTGATTTTGATATAAAATTGTCACAAAACAGACCTCAAGTGAAATAATTTGGATGGAACAAAATTTCAAAATGAGCCCTAAAATACAACTTTTACAGCATTTGAGCTTGACATTTCTACCCCAGAATCAACAAACGTGTAGTACCTTGACCAACTCCATCACAAGGTAGAGCTCACTATTGGTGTCCATTTCCTCAATCAAAAGAACAATGTTGGGATGTTTCACACGCCGAAGGATTGACACTTCACTCTGGATCATGTGCTCCTGGGTAATCAAGGAAAATTAAATCAAAAGGAAAATATATAAGTATTGTACGGTGAAAAGATTTTAAACGCATACATATCAGTGGAACGTTACTCTAGGCCTCCTGTCAATAATCATTTCAGACAAGATGATAAAAAACTAACTGGTTTCTGAAGTGAGTTGAAATAGTTGAAATTAAGAAATCAAGAAATTAAAGAACCTAGATTTTAGTCTCAGGGGAGATAGCACCATCTGCTGACCAATGATGAAAAAGAAACTGAATGAGCATCGGAAATCGCAAACGGAAAATATATACAGAAATAACCTCTTGACTAGGGGTGGGCGATACTGCAAATTTTGGTATCGATCTGATACCAAGTAATTACAGGGCCAGTATTGCCGATACCAATACCGATACTGATACTTTTCACTTGAAAATTCCTGATCATGATTATGATAACGATAAAACACAGGACAAAGATTTTAGCGAAATAAGAAAATTATATTCAACTTAATTAAATCTATAACCTTTCTACATGTAGCCTAAATAGAAATACTGATGTTCCTTCAACAGATACACAAAGAGGTTATTACATTCTGCCATATTCAAACTTCAGGTTTGAGGTAGGCTCTATATCAATATAAGTATATATTTCTGAGTTCCAGTTACAGTGAACCTGAGTGAGTGGAGTGAGAGAAGTGAAGAGGAGCGCTGCGCTCACACAAACTCTGTGGAGAAATACAAGTGATTTGCTGAATTTATAGAAGAAAAACTACAACAAAAATATCGATCTCATCACGCTAGTATCGATCCGATACCAATACTCACCTCTGTATCGATACTATCGATATTTGGATCAATCCGCCCACCCCTACTCTTGACAGTGAATCACAACAAACTTTGATCTCTGATTATTGAAGTCAGCGGATGTACAGGCAGGCTCACCTTTCCCCTGCATTTATCTTTGCTTATGATCTTCAGAGCGTACTCCCTCCCGGTGGACCTCTCCGCACACTCTCTGACCACAGCGAAGTTTCCATCCCCTAATGTCCTCCCCACTTTGTACCTCTCTGCTATGGAGGCAGGAACTGAGGGGAACTCATCCATTGGCTCAGCTGTGGTGCAAAACAAAAGAACTATATAATTTAAAGGTAGAAATAGTAGCATGTACGCTACTTGCAGACTCTTTCCACTGTTTGATCCTTACCTTCACTGCCAGGCCCGTCTCCTTCATCCATTGAGCTGCAGACCTTGGTGGAAGCTAAAGAGAGTGAAGAGCCACTGTGTTGTGATCCCTGGAAAGAGGAAACGGGCATCGAGTGAGAAAGACACACTGATGCACTTGTCCTACATAAACTTGAGAGAAGGCAAAGCTTGTAAAAATGTGATTACAGCCAGCTTACACAAAGCCTATTTGTTCCACTCTGCCAGCCTTGAATATGCAGTTTGAGATTAGATAGAAATAAATCAAGCATGCTGAAACATTATATTAACCTTTCCACCAGCATAAAGACTGGCATGTGGTCGGGAAAGGAACTGAGAGAAAATAATATCCTCCGTCACAGCAACCATACCAACCCCAGCCAGTCTTATGACTAATTAATGATGGTATCACTGAAAATTGGTTTTTGCTCCAGACTGCGCTATGCAGTCTCAAATCTTGCTTGTCCTCCCAAGATCTTAGATAATCACAGCGAAACTGTGCTGCTGCAGTACTCATGACGTTTCATGACAACAGCCCAAAAGCTGCATAATACAAGCAAACACAGCCTGTGTTGACGGATGGGACGGTGAAGCTTGTTGATTTTTATTTTTCCTGAACTCACAAACATGTTGCATATGAGTTGATATTTACATCCGGACATCTGTCTATACTGCCATCCCCTGTGCCATCTTTTTATGATCTCCCAGTGATATAAATAACAATGGCAGTGTCCCAGCCATATTACTGCGCCACAAAAACATGGCAGTCAATAATGTATAGCTAGACAAAGTTCACAAATGTTCTCTGAAGGAGAAAAATTATTAACATTTATTCCCATCAACAAACCACAATGTCTGTTCAATCCATAGTCACTAGAATACTTATAAATCTTGTTCATTGATGAAAAGAATTGTTAAACTTGTTCACAAAGCCTTTTTGGTATGATGTATGAGATCATATGAAATAAATCTTTATAAACGTATTTATAGAAACATTAATTTTCCTACCTGTCGTCTTCTGAGGCTAGCTGGACTGGTTGGAGAGGGGCTTGGAGACTTTCCAGATCGAGGTGTGGATAGCTGACTGCCTGCAGTGCCGTTAGCTGTTGGTACAGCAGAAATGGAAATAATCAGCATAATGATGAAATATTGCAGTTTCGCTTTGTCAAGGCATAACAGACACCTGAACTATTTGATGATGGAGACTTGCTCCTACGGGACATCCCACCACTTCTTGGAGAAGAGCGACCCTGCAAAGAGGGCAGCCGGCCATATGATGCAGACTTTGCCACCCTGCATTCTGTAGAGAAAGAAAAAAAAGACAGAACAAGGTAGTTTAGTATTTTTTAAGAACAATACTGCTGCAGCAATCGATTTTTATGTTTTTTTCCCCTCAGCTTTGAGTCATGACAATTTGAGGTTCTGTGCTAGTTTCGGAATAATTTTACATTTGTCAAAAAAGGAAAAGAAGAGATTGAACAACAGTTCCAAAAACTAGGGACATACAAAACATCAGATTATTAATTAGGAAGATTTTCTCTTCTCTTGGGTACAAAAGCCCAAAACAACAGAGCCACAGACTATGAGTGATGACATCTTCTATACTGTGACCTGCACATTCATCAAATACACACAGCTATAAAAGTAGGTCAAGTGAATTAATGAAGGTGGTGATAATATCTTGCAAATCATCTGTGTTCAATATGAAGCAAATGTTCATTTCAGACTGTCTCCTGACCACGGCAACTACACGCATGAATGCTGTGTTTAACCTATAAAAAAAATCTGCAATAGCTTTGTTATTGGAAAGTCTGGTCTCCAGTACATATATTGTCATGTCGTCACATGTTACCATTATTTTTAAGAAAGTCTGGCTGATACATTTTGAACACAAACATTCGTAATGAAATCTACTGCTTTGACTGCTACTGCTTCTTAATGTATGAGCAGTAGCAGCCAAAACTGTAGAAAGAATAAATGCATAGTTACAAATATGCAAAAAACACAACAATAATAATTTCATGTTTGGCATATTCAGCATTTAGTTGGGCCAAAAGGGAGGATGATTTAAAAAAAAAAAGTTTAACAGAGTAAATCGCTTGCGTTGCCTCAAATAAAACAAAGACGACTCACCACTTTCATCCAAGTTGAAGTCGTCCTGATAACGAAACTTCTCGGGGCCACAGGCAAAGAATATATCATCGTCTCCAAAGAAGTCCTGAAGGCAGGTGACCTGGTAAAAATGCAGACACGTATGTCAGTCACAAGACAAAAACAAGTTTGATATGTGATGTGTACTCTCCCAAAACCTGATTTAACACAGAATCATGCTGTAGAAAGTATGCAACGTAAGTATGCATTATATTTCAATCAGTGCACGGACACTGTTGCTGCACTCTCTTGTCAGTTTTGGACTCGAATTTGGAACATCTCAGAGGATAATTAGTATCATTTCAATGTGTGATGGTAGTGACAAACACCCACAGAAATGACTCAGAGACTGATATGATTTATAGATATCCCAATGACAACCACATTTAAATCAAATTATAGGAAATGTCAAATTTCATATTCTCTTGGGCAACAATCACTCAGTTAGTGATCAGTTCAAAAGGAATATTCAAAATACACTTTTAAGTGACTTAGTTAAATCTGTAATTACCATGAGCAATTATATTTTTTTCTACTACACTGGACATACACTGCAGTATATAAAGAACTAGATCATTCTACGTCAGAGATCATACAAAAGCACACAGTTAATAACATCACTATGACTTTTACAAATTACTCTTTGCACATTGCCCTCCCATGATTTGTTACATTTGGGACAATCTTCAATTCATAGAGGTGAGTACACATGTTCTTTATTTATCATAAACAAAATTCAAGTCCTCTCAGCGTACAAGAGAAACAATAATGGAGGAAATACCACTGGATTAATGACACTGTAGGATTGCGGCTGAGCAGACATGCAGTAATTGCATATTCAAAAAGGCCAAAGTACAAAGGGAAAATGAATGCGTCAGTGTGTACAGAATATGAATAATGGAATTAACATTTCTTTCTACTGGTGTATCAGCCTGGTTACATGTGAAAACGTCTCTAGGGTAACTACAAAGAGAAGTTAAGCTTCTTTTAAACCTGGTGGATATTATTCAGTACAGTCTGTGACAATGGTGTCTGTCGGTAATTAAATTGTTCCAGCCCCTTGTGAGAGATTACGTTAATTGCCCTCCACTGTCTTGGACTACTCAATGTAAAACTAAGTTTTAAAACCAGTCATCCCTTTAGGTTGCCAATCACATCAAGAGAGATTGTTACTCAAATGGAAGTATTTTCACAGTTTACTCGATCGTTTTAGCCAAAATCAGATATAATGGCAAAAAACAGCTGGAGGTAATACAAAACTATGAACTTGAGCTGGAGGATGGCTATGCTTTGTAACCTCTGTTAAAATAACATGGTCTCTACATATCATCTCAATAAAAAGAGAGAGAAATAAATGATGATCTTTTAACCTCTCTACAAAGAGAAAGTGGATGCTGCATCTGCTGCTCTCATTAATGCAGAAGCCCATCACAGTGGATGCACTGTCATAAATAAATGAAGATGCTGATGGAGTTTTGACCTTCTCCTCAAAAGGGTTATTGATGTGCTTAACTACAGCAGTGTGCCAGTGAATGCAGAGCGCTCCACTTTTCATTCCCTCTTCAGAGCGGTGGAACCACAAAACACCTCAACAAAAATGTAAATCCCATATTGATATCATTTATTAAGTGGAAATGTATTTTGTCTCGAATTAGCAGTTATATTACATGCCACTGATTAGACATTGCATTGCATTCATTTATAAATAATAAATTATGGATGTTGATGTTATAGAATAAGTTGTATTAAGAAAAAAAAACAGATTGTCACCTAATCCCTAATGAATGCATTCTTTCAATGCCATTTAGAACAAACAAACTAAACACTGAAACATCAAGACAGACGAAAAATCTAATGTGTACAGTACATAAATGATTCATTATCTCATCATCAAGACCCATAGAGAGTTCAGCAGGACTCTAATAATATGACTTAAGTGCTGAAACATACAGTAGTGCAAAGAAGACCAGACAAGGAAGCCACCACAGTCGGTAAACCCGCCCTCTAACTGTATATCAAAAGATATGTTATCATCCTCCCTTGTTATTATGTGCCAACATCTGGTTTCCATTATATGAATCTCAGATTATTTTGGAAGAAATGTCTTCTATAAAATAGACAATAATTAAGAGAATACAGTTAATACATCTTAGAAATTACTTTAATACAGAATAATGAAATGCTGGATTATCCACCACACAAAGGGATTGTTTTATCAGTAACCTGCAGCTAAACTGCCTTCAAATTGCAAAGGTCACTCAGCCATGAGATCTTAAAACAAAAATTGCGCACAGAAGGGGGCTTAATATGGCCCTGTTCTCTGCAGACGCCCCTCTCTGACAGCCCCCATTCCTCCTGCATCCCTTCTCCACCCCTCCTCCAGTGAGAGATCCAAAAGGGAGGAGAGCTGCACAGCCGTTGCCAAGGAGACCAGACAGAATCTCAGATGAGTGAGACGATGAGAGGGACACGGCTACTTTAAGACCCACTGTCAGATCCTATCTGGAGCAGCGAACAGTACAAACTGCAGGCAACAGAACAATCTTGCCATCAGTCGAAGTACAGCGGAAATAACATAGAACACCTTGTCCATGATGACATTGTGGGTTCAAATCTGGCTTCAGGCATTAGGTGGATGTCAACCACTTTAACTCCCAATCCCTATCGAATAAAAACAAAAAATGTCCAAGATAAAATAAGCAATCAGTAAATCTGACTAGAGAGAAGTGACATTATTTGATAGTAGGATCATGTAATCAGATTTAGATGGTTGATAATTACTGCTAAGGAGTTAAAGCCATAAAAGAGATCTAATCAATGGTGAACAGCCTCTTAACAACAAACGTGTTCAACCTAAAAATGACTAAATATTAGAGCTGGGTTGATTAGTCTATTGAAAGAAAATGGATTGTCAACTATTTTAATGATCGCTTAAACGCATTTTCAAGAAAAAAAAAATTGGTTCCAGCGTCTTAAATACAAGGATTTGCTGCTATCATTCATGATAGAAAATGATTACTCATTGGGGTTTGGACTGTTGGCTGGACAAAAAAAAACAATTTGATGACATCTCTTTAAGTTCTGGGAAATTGGGGTTAAGCATCTTTCTCAATTTTCAGATATTTGATAGACAAAACACTGATGAAAAGATCTACGGATTACTCGACAGTGGAAATAATTGTTAGTTATTAGTTAAAGTTAGTAGCAGCAGTACAAAATACTTTTAAATATGACATTGTTCATCTTACACACTAGGAAACTGGGAAACCCCAACCTAAAGCAAGGAACGGAATAACTGTGGCAATCATGAATCAGTAGCTTTATATTGATTGCTTATGCCTGCTGGCTCAGTGACACAGCAGCTTCATCAGGCCTACCATCCCCCTCACACACACACAAAGGCAAAAACACTCCTTGTGGTCCTGGAGCATCCTGTGCAGATATTGATCACCAGGGTTTCATCTGTGATATTTGAAGGCATTAGCATTTCTGCTGAAGACAGAAAACACAATGGGAGGTATGCATGCCATCTAAACTAATCAATCTGAGTCATGGTAAAGACCATAGAGTACATAAAAAATACAAACTGGAGATAAAACGGATCTCTACCAGTGGACAGGTGGAGCTCTCCAGGGTGCTGAATCCCCTCTTTGAAGTGGAACACTAAAGACAGTCACATGGTTCTAGTTAATTTTTGATTAAATAATATTTACACTGTAGTAATTTGTTTACAGGAATCAAGAGTAAATTATTTGCTGTAATTTATTATGAGCCAGCAAACTCAGAAGAATCCAGCAGTCCAGTGGCAAGAGGAGATGATGTAATGGAGTATATTCACAGACATCTATAATCCGAGATTCAAATTAGGTCTGCAGCAGAATTTGGTGACATAACTGCAGTTGCTGCAAAGACAGATGAGTAATAACTGCCTTAAAAAGCTGAAGTCAGCACTACGAGGACACCCGTAAGGACACACCCGCAATCCAAACACACATTTAAACACATAAACCATTACACAAGCCCACCCATTTCCAGCATCCCTAATCATAACATCCGTGTCTTGCGTTTCTATATTTAGCCCTTAGTAGTTCAAACAATGTCAGACTTTCAGAGGCAGGAAAAGAAAAATGACAAATTCACATAATTTTTCAAAAAGGCTTGCTTGCTGATATGACTAAATTTATCCCTGTAATAAAAAGGCAGATCATACCATGTAAGATGACTTTGTGTTTTCCCTGGGTTTATGGGAGGCTAATGTGCCTCCCCCAAGGAAATTTGACATTCCCCAATAAAAAATATGCAATTTCAAAACATTATTATCATAATTCTACACATAAAAGTTGGAAAAGCAAGTGCAGATAATAAATAACCAACACCCAAAAAGCTTCATGATAAAACTTGCTACAGAAGTCGACAGAATATGTCCTTAAGTCAGTTTCGACTTCACATTTATTTCAGCTTCATTCCGCTTTGGTGCTACCCAAAACGGTTTGGGTGCTGCTTTATTATGGTAAGGAAAATGATAATGATATACAATTAACATTACAACAAAACAATTAATTAAATTGTATTAATGTGGACCCTATTTCTCCGACAAACAGAGCTCGCAGGACGCACTTGATATGCTGTGAAGATTCTGCAGTATTCTAATATTAGAACAACAGCAACTTCCACTTCAGCTCAAGCATCAGAACAAAGAGAGGATAACAGAACATTTCTTCTCTATGCCAAATGCAGTGGGACACTGAACAAGTCACTGTTCTGTGCTTAATAGCCAAGTCACAGCAGTCGGTACGAGGGAAGCCAGGCAGCCTCCCTATGTCCTTCATCCCTCCTTTTCCCCTTTAGTCACAGTGAGAGGATTTAAAATGGAAGGGTTTAAGAATGATTTATTCCATCAACTTATTTACGGAGTAGTAGTATTTTTCTTTCATTAAGGAGTATTTGAGAAAAACACTATACACATAAACACTATATTACATTTACAACAAAAAGGTAGTTAATCTGTCTATGCACCACACAGAAATGACACCTGTGGTATGAGCAGAGACCAATGGAGACTCATTGTGGGCACACGCAGGCCAAACCAGTAAATGACCAAGTCAAGGTCAACAGGACGAAATGAACTGGAGAACATAAGTTAGGTTTTGCTCTCTACCACAGAGGGCCCCATGAATGTAAATAACCGCTTCCACTCTGAATCTAATATTTCTAAAGCATGAATGGGCTGTTTATCACATCTACTGATACATAATTTTAGTACCGTGGAGAATTAAGCCTCTGCTTTCATGCGCTGGTATCAAGCCAGGCTCTGTCCTCGGGTGGCTGTGTCGACATCTATTTCAACAAGAAATCTTGACTACCACACAGAGAAGTTAGTGGTGTGCTGAATAAAATTACAGTACAGAACCATATCCACTGAAGTGGGGATTGGAGTGCCATGGGGTAAGTCTCCCTAGACATATTCATTCATGCCAATATACTCCGGTCTATCTCTACACAAATAACAACAGGATCACACCAGACCATAGCATATTTTCTTAAGCCGAAGAGGCATGACTGTTCCTCTAACGCTTTCTCTCTACCTTTTGTTTGTAATACTGGATAATGTTTTATCAATTATCAGTCATCTGAGGTTCATTAAGTGCAGCCCACTGTCATTAAGTGTGCTGTGTCCATTTGAACAAGTTAAACCTCTCTCTGATGGCAGAACACCATTACAGAGTGACTCAGCAGTATGGAGGGATTATAGATATCAAGCTGAGCCACCCACTAAGCAGATCCACTAATAGAAACATGAATCATGAGTCCAAAATAATGTGAATAAAAACAAAATCCCAAAAATCGTCCGTCCACTACTTTTGCCATAGAGGAATAAAGATAGATACTAAGACAGAATGAGAATATCTCTTTAAAACTAAAAGAAGAAAATTATTAAATTAAAAGCAGTAATAACATTCTAAGTAAATATAAAGGCTAACCAGGTGATTAACATGTTTAGAAAACAAACTTGCTAGAAGTAATCGCTTCCACAGACATGGCATTGCCTCAGGACCAAAACCACAAGTAGGTAATTTACCAAAAGGTTAAACGCCCATGAAAACTTGCTCTGTGATGCCAACGGGGGCTTATTTGGCCATCTGGAGCCCCAACATGGCAAAAAATACAAAAAGCAGTTAAACTAGAGCACAGAGCAGCCCTAACAAGCACACTGCACATTCAGCTTATCATCAGGAAATCATAGATAATATTAAAACCACTAAACTGGTGAAACATTGATATACTGCAATTTCTGTGTCACAGACAAATGCAAAACTAGACAGAGAAATTGCAATTTCATGTCCATTCGAAAAAATCTGTATTCCTAAAATTACTTAGAGGATCACTGAAGGCAGATTTGTTTTTTGGTGTGAAAATCCCCAACTGTTTCCTCTTTATACCATTACAGAACGGGTTCTATCCTGGGACTATACCCGAGCCATGTGCTCCATCTTGCTGCCATGTGTATAACAAGTCTGACCGACCAGGAGCTGCATCTACAGTATGAGCCCTCTCACACTACACCTACAGTCCTGACACATCACTACTGCACCGCTCTGCCGCAGAGGCTGTTCCTTAGCAACCACGTCACCATAGAAACCATCAGAGGAAAAAAAAATTCATTATTGTGATAAGGTTACTAATATGGAGTGCAGGTGACAGAGTTTATGAATAGGTTTAGTTTAAGACTATTATTTGTGTGGGATTTTTTGTAACCAATTTGCTCAGTCAATTCTATGTGCAGTTAAGTGTGGTCCATCTCATCCCTTAAAGCAAATTCACCTGTTATTGTAATAGTATTCAGAAGAATGTAATGTATGGGACACATTGTAGCCCCAAGAATTTATTCCATCAAAGAATACAAATGTAACACATTCTACTGTCCATTACATTTAATTAAATACACATATGTTCGAAATAATCGTTATGATTAGATTTCCTGTCTGGTACTGAGCGGATATCATTCAATAATGTGCTACGGTTTGGTAGGAATATAACACGGAGTCCTAGAAACCTATTTCTCATAATACATTTAGCAAATATTCCCAGTTGGCTTTGAACCTACTGGGTTGTCTCTCTTTGGGTAAGGAAGCAAGTCTCAAAGACGTGAATGAAGAACAGAACAGACTACCTCTAATGTCAGAAGCAAAGTTCTGTTTCTTCCAAAACCTGGAAATTCAGTAACGGTGTAAGATGAACTCGACATGCAACGACTGCAAATATTTACCACGTCTGCCTCATGTGCAGTGCGCTGAGATAAGCTTTATATTTGAGGTACAGTACCACAAATGGGAAGACAAAATAGAATACCTATCTCCACAATCAAATACAAAGACGAGCTATGGACAAAGGTACCAAATTCATGCCAGTCTCCTTTGACTTCAATCCTTTGATGACTTTGTGATTTAGTTTGGAAAAGGCATTCTGTAAAAAAAGAGTTAATAAACCAACCTGAATGTGGTCAACATAAGCAGGTTGACATCTCTTTAAGATAAGGAAATTTGGTTACTTTTTCAAAAATGCAGATTAACAAACCTTGGCTAGAAATGTGCGACTAGCGTCAACAACTGCAAGCACAACCTGACAGAGTTATTGCAACAATTGAATTAAATCTTCAATGAGAAGTTGATCAAGCAATTTAGAGTGAAGCCACTAACTGCACTTAATGGCATGGCTGGGCAAGTATGCAACTGGTAAGAGATGCAGTATGTTAAATGCTTCCTCTTTGAGTAAAGGGGTCACTGAAAGTCAGACAAGGAGGATGGGCTAAGGACAACTTGACTTTGGTAAACCTAAGTAGGCCGCAATAGGATTGCTTAATTAACTGATATCCAGTATCATATTATTATACAATACAAGGTGTGGCAATTAAACGTATTATGGGCAGTGCACTTAATAGTGTAGGACCACAAGACAGTAGTGTCACACACACAACTGATCTGTAGTAACATTCATGGCAACGCGATGCAGTCTTATTTTCTGAAGTTTAAGTAACTGACAGGGCTGCAGCAATTGGTTGATTAATAGAATAAAACAATTTCATGATAATTGATTAATTGTTTCAGTCATTTTTCAAGCAAAAATGTAAGAAGCTGGTTCCAATCAATAATCAAAATAATAGTTAGTTGCAGTCATATTTAAAGTTTACCTAGGGCTATTTTTTATTCAAAATATGTTTATCTTTGTTCTTCCATGTTAAAATCATAAGCAAAAATTAGGTTCACAAAATCAACACATAAAATGCTATCTTAACACCTACCATCTTGCCGTCAACAGTGTACAGCCTTTTGACGACTCCAGTGTCGAGCTTAATGGCATCAGTGATGTCAGTCAAGACTTGCTCAAAGGAGTGTGCAGTCTTCTTGTTGAGCAAGATCCGTACGGCCTTGCGAGGCTTTACTCCACTGCGGACAATGGTTACCAGTTTGGGCTTGATAAAGTCTTTGCTCTCTCTGGTCTCCTGGGGTACAGCCTTGGCACTGCCAAGGGAAGGAGGGTCACGGGTGGACACGGCAGTCTTAGCACCAACTGCCCAGTTGGGATTTACATTCTTTGTGTAGTCCAGCTTCTTGTAGGGCTCTATGGATGCACAAACATAGCTCTCTCCTGCAAAAAGTCAAGGAGACACAAGAGATGTTGTATTTGCCCACTAGGAAGCTTTTATCAAAGGAAAGTGTAACACTTGCTGCTGCTGCACTACAAGACTGAAGAAGTCAGGCTTTTTTTAGCAGCATGGTCATTTCGGTGGAGTCTATCACTTGATCTAAATTAAACCTGGGGTGAATTTAAAACAGTTCATTAACACTACTCACCTTCCACCAACTGGTCCATGCTGGTGATCCTTGTTGTCCCATCAACAGTATAAATGGTCCGCACACCTTGTGGCAAGTTGACATTATCTGACAGGGATCTTGTGAGGTCAGCCAGGAGTGCTTCTATGGACCTAAATCTCTCCTGAGAAATGGCATACACAATCCCTTTGAAGTAGCGGTCCCCATTGCGGTAGAAACGAATCTTCTTGGCCTTCTTTTCAGAGATCAGTGCTTGCAGTGTCCTGGTTCTGTACAGGCTGCAGTGAGCGCTGTGAGTGGGACTGGGGAGCCCATTGCCTCTTGAGCCCCTTCGGGTATATCTCAGAGCCTTGTCCCGCTCATCAAAGTGCTCCAGCTCCATGACTGTGCAGTGCTAATGTACCTTAAATAAGACAAGGAGACTGCTTACTAGTATTCGAATTGGCTCCTTCACTTGAACTTGCATAATACATGACAGAAATTAGGCTCTCTGTCAGTATAGCTGCTTTCAGTCCTGATTCAGCACTGACACAATCATTGATACTGCTGCTGCTGCTGCTGCTGCTCCTGCTGCTCATTCACACATTATGAAGTAACATGTCACACCCATTTCATATGGTGGGTCTCAGATCAATTTCTATAGCAATGAAATTCACATACATTTGCAGTGAGAAGCACAACAGTATACGCTTGTTTGCGGATCCTATAACAGGTAAGCAATTACACATTCAAATCAATATAAAACATATGGATTTCCTTGTTCTGGTGCAATCGCTCTTACCTTTAAGGTGAGGACAGGACAGATGCTGCAGAACGTGTATATATAGGCGGAACTTGTCTCAATGAATCATTAATTCATTTGAAGCCTGAGATGAACCATGCGTCCCTTTGTTGCCCCTGCGATGGTGCTCTGTCGTCCTGCCTGCTCGCCGTGTGTCTACTCTGCTGTGTGCTCACATGCAGAGAGGAGGCAGGGCTGTAGCCGGTGTCCTCCGCCCTCCCTCTGCCATTGCAGTGATTTACACCGGACCGTTCGGGTGTCAGCACTCCTCGTTCACGTTGCTGTCTGAGCGCGTCCTCACAGTGCGTGGCTATGTGATGCGCGTTCACGTAGTCAGGCGGTTGGCATGCTTATAATTATAATCCAGTTATCACCATTCACAAATTAGCGCACAATCACAAGAAAGCGTTTAATTAAGATAAAGCCAGTCGCTGATGGCAGACATGTGTTTCCCCTCACATATCACCATAGCAACAACAGCTTCATGCTAACCTTACTTTTACAAGCTAGCTAGCGATTTAGCTAGCCAAATAACTGACTAACGGGTTTAAACTGGGTTAAATGTATTACAAACATAAAAGTAAAAAAAACAATCAAAATAAACAATTTACCTTCACCTACATTAAATGTTTCTTTTTATAAATTCATGACTAAGATAAACCTTGCAGAGTAGCGAAGTCACGCCCCTTCCGGTGGGACGTTAAGGAAAAAACATCTTATGGCAAGATAAGACAAGACAAATACATTGTTGATTGCGTTTGATTTGTGCCATGAACTACACATATGAAGTTTGTGTAAATTTAAAAGATGATTTTCCAAGTCAAAAAAGTCACAATTTTGCTGCAATTTAGGAAAATATAATCTAGTTTTGTGTAAAACTGCTCAGTGAACTACATCATGTCACTCAACTGACGTCACCAACACCAACATGGCCGCCGGCTCCTTACAGAAACCATACAAACAATTGTGAAAATCACAATAAAACTGATCAAACAGTTGCACAACTATTATGTGAAAGTGTAGATGGCAAGTTTTGTGACTAAGCTTATGTACAGGACCCACTCCGTAAAGTTTAAGTTACAGGTTTTTAGGTGTGTTCAATGGAGACGATGCCAGCGACTGTTGGCTGTGTAGTCCCCATAATTAGCTACGTTTTCAGTCTTATATTTCATTAGTTTTGTGACAGACTGACTTTATTGACTTGTAAAAGTCAAAAACAGTGTAATGAAAGCCAATCAGAATCAGTTTTCCTTTATTGTCCCACAAATGGGAAAATGTGTTTGCCACAGCAGCCAAAGGACAGTAGTATTAAAAAAAAAAACAATAATAGTAAAAAATAAACAATATAATTAAAAGGTAAGAAATATAATAGAATAAACTCCTATATACATATGAACATAATGTGATATACAATTAACATGAATGATAAACAGTTTGGCAGTGAAATTATGACAGTAAGCATTGGTGCGTCACACCCAAAGCTTGTCGTTAAGCATGATGGGCAGCTGTACCAGTGGGTCTAAGACACACAGCTTTCTGTATTTTTATGGCTATCAAGCTTTTTTCAACCTGATGCAAACAATCACTTTATCATAGGGCTTTTATCCAGCTGGCCTCTGAAGACAAAATTTACTTACCTTCAAAGTTTAGAAGGTTCAGAAAGTGAGTTTGCTGATCAAGCTGTCCAACTACATTGAAAGACCTTAATATAATGGACACACTTGTGAGCTGTCGGAAAAAAGTTGACTTCCAACTTTCTCCCAACTCAAACAACCTTTATGTATGTATGAGGATGAAGTTTGGATATACACTATATAATCCCCTTAAAAGGATACAGATAAGGTTTTCAGTGGATATTGGATCAGACATTGGGCCCTTAGGACCTTTCAAAGCTGTACCAGATGTATGATAACATGTATGATAACAACCAGCGATGATCAGGCCCTCGCTGCCCACGTATGTCGGGCTGTGGTGCTGTCCGAGGGCGTGCACGTAGATGTCTGCATGGGCACGTGTCTACCGGTAGTCTGGATCTAGGAGTACTGTTTGAGTATTCCTATGGCAAATCCATAACAGAGAAAAAGATCAAGTATATTTCGCCCAACTTTGATGTGGAATAAAAAAAACGTACTTTACATAAATAGTAAAAAATAATTATTGTTCTCTGGTAAGGATTTTGATAAAGTATTACTCGAAAAGTACACAGTAAAAGTACTTTATATTATGCATGCAAGTAGTCTAGGAAGTAGTAAGTTCAGCAATATATGAATCATGGACAACTTATAGAAAATGCGTTTTTTATTCCACATCAAAGTTGGACGAAATATACTTAATCTTCTCTGATCTCTGGTCAGGATTTTGACAAAGTAGTACTTGAAAGTACACAGTAAAAGCACTTTATATGATGCATCTAAGTAGTTTATGAAGTATTTAGTTCAACAGTATATGAATCTTGGACTACTTATGGAAATGCGTTTTTTAATTCTACATCAAAGTTGGGTGAAATTGATGCATTCAAACCTGGGGGGACTGTGTCAAGCAGGCGCCACCTACTAGACATTAGGGTTGATGCACTTTCCTTTGTTAGTGCAATTTAGGCCGCTCTCATGTCAGAACCATGTGATGGTCCCAACATAAACATAATGTGAATATTAGAAACATTTTCTTGTTTATGACTGATCAGAATATTACGTCACTGACCTCCTCATGCAATTCCCATGGATTGTGACTGGATCACAATCAGAATTCCAGTTTTGATCCTGCAAATGGGGATATTTGTGTGTCACAGCAGATAGTCGAAGTCACATTCACAAGTCGTTGAATACCGACAGTTTGGGTTGGCAGAAGCCACAACAGTGTCACTGTTGGGACACTAGTCTCTCTCCCTCTTTTTCTGTTGGCAAACAAATGATGTACAAGTTACTTAATGGGAAATAAGAGAAGGAAGTAAAAGTAGTATTTTAAATGGGTTTTACTAAGTGCTATATTTTAGGCAACTGGCATTGTTTCAGTTCAACATGTTAAATGGGTTTTGTTTACTGAGAGGAAATATAAACTGTATGTCTTTTTAGAACGCCTGCATTTATTTGATCTAATTTATGTCACGGGTTTAAAGGGGAAAGCTAAGGAAATAGGAGGTGGACCCAAATGCGGTTACTCACAAGACAAGAGGCAGGATTGAGGGAGAACAAAGGGCGAGTTTTTATTAAAATAAAAGCTGATGGCAACAAAAAACCCAAGGAGCATGAAACGAAAATGAATCCAGGACCAAAAACCAAAGTAGCAACACACCAGCAAGACAAAGTAACAAAATAAAACAGTTCAACAAAGTGCAAAGAAAAAGGCAAAGTACAAATCAAACAAGGGAAAACCAGAATTCACAATCCAAAAAACACATACCACGGGGGAACTAGAGACAGAAGGAACTCTGGGAGGACATCACACCGACAGAAGCAGATGCAGATGCAGACAGAAGCAATAAACGGACAAGGAGTGAATGGGGAACAAAGGCTTTTAAATCCAAGACACTGACGGGACAAGGAGCAGGTGAGGAGAGAAGAAGACAGGTGAGATAACAAGGGGAATGGCACAGAGGAGAAAGCATGGAGGTAAAAATGCTGACAGACAGGGGGAGACAAACATGCAAGGAGGACGGGGAGAAGACAGAGGAGAAAGATCATAGAGGAGAAAGTTAAAGGACACAAGAGGGCATGGAAATCAAAACACAAGACTCAAGACACAACACAAAGAACATGAACCTAGAGCCATTAAAATGTATATATAATATAAATTATATAATTATATTGTATTCAAAATGTACATCTACACTGTTCAGCCATCTCTATATAAAAGCAAGGAATGTCTGTCTGTGTGTGTGTTTGCCTCAAATATCTCTGCGGATCAGGATCAGACTGACCTGAGAGTCTCCACATGGCTGCTACGTGGTTCAAGGGTGTGCATCGTCGCATTTGTTCGGACTGCAATGATATCGTTAATAAATTATTTCAGAAATGCTTTATGAATTCCGCTAGCATTGCTAACCATAGCCACCATTGTCACGTGTGCACCAGAGCCAATCACTGCACACCATAGCCACGTGTGCACCAGAGCCAATCACTGCAGAGCCCGACTCCACAACACACCTCAAGAAACAAGCAGAGTTATACCTGCAGCGGCGCAAGCTGGACCGGGATTTTGCCGGTGGTTCGGTCCCGTTCTGTTCTGTGCATCTAAACTGACTGTTGTTGATTAATGAGACTAAACGAGTCCGGACCGAGTCTGTTCCCATCTGAGGAGATCCAGAGACGCGCGGGCAACAAAGTGGAATCGGAATCTGTGGATGTTCGTGTGTAGCTAGCTGCTAGCCACTAGCCCACCCACACGGCCCACCTCCCAGTCTACGGACCGGACGCACCGGCACGTCCAAAACCGGACTTAGGGTAAATAATGTCCGCCACGCTTTTTTTCGTGAACATTGACGTCACGTTTGCTTTGTGTCTGGTGCAGGAAGAAACGGTAAAACGGGCTTTTGTCACGAAAGTGTCCAAGTAGCAAGTTTGGTTGTTGAGGAACAGGCAAAGTTGTGTGAGGGACGCTGGCGGTGATAGAGATAGTGACAGAGATAGCGACAGAGATAGCAAGTTTTGAGAGTTGAGAGATTTGTGATATATAGCGTGTTTGGAGTGTATAGTTAGTGTGTAACGTAGTGTTTGGTGTAGTGTGTTTAGTGTGTAGTGGAGTCGTTTTTTTGTGTTGTGAGGCAAAACAAGGAGGAGACTGCTGAATGTGGAACAGGCAGGAATGAGCTGAGGAGCCTGAGGCATTGCCTGCATTTAAATGTAAATAGTAACACATAACTTTGTAAATTTAAAAAACTTATGCACAAATTTAGCAAACAACAATTTATATTTGCATTATAACTAATGCAATTGGTTCATTAAACATATTTGTGGTTTTCACAGTAAAAAATCTAACTTTTTCCTACTCTGATTTTATGTTATTTTGTGATTTTAGATCCATAGTGTTAATATAGTATGTCAAAATGAAAAAATAACTGTACAGTCACACATGTGAGGTTGGGATGAAAATAATGACACCAAGCAAGGCAAGGTAAATAGTTTTTAAGGTGAAATATAATGGTATAATCAAAAGTAGTCAAAAACAGCCAATTATATCCCTGATGTCCCAACTTCAAACACAACCTCATTTGGCCATCCATGAAAAAGCTACTTAACCTCCCACTTTTCTATAGGAATACATGCTTCCTACGGGCAATGCACTAGTAGTATTAAAACAACTGATAAGTGAAGTGAGCACTGATCATCTTGTTACAATCGAATGTTCTGCTGGGAAACTTTGAGTTCTTTCATTTCTGAGCCTTTTTGACAAACACCACCCACCCAAACACCGTTCAGACCAACTACACCCCCTCATGGCAAAGAACCCAAGGTGTCAAACTGTCATCCTCATTCTCCTGATCCCAATCCAGTTGAGCATCTATGGGATTTGCCAGAGCCAACCCCCATCCATGTAGGGGCCCCCGTGGATCGTTCTTGGCTCAGACTGCATCAAGTGGAAGCTCAGTTGGATTGAGATCTGGGGAATCTGGAGGCCAGGTTGACACCTTGAACTCTTTCCCATGTTCCTCAGGTCGTTTCTGAACAGTTTATGCAGTGTTGCAGGTGCGTTGTCCTGCTGGGGGTGCACTGCCACCAAAGAGTGCTGCTGCCATGAGGGGGTGTACTTGGTCTGCAGCTGTGTTTTGGTGGCTGGTGTTTGTCAAAGAGACATCCACATGAATGCTAGGACTCATGGTTTCACAGCCGAACATGGCATTGGAACACAATGATTAATGTTATTTATTTCACCTGTCACGGGTTCTAATGATGTGGCTCTCCGTGTATACACATGTTAAATGCTTTTTACAGATACGCACAAAGCCTCCACAAAGACACTCAAAACCTTCACAAATACAAAAAAAATGTCTACAAATACACACAAAACATCCACAAATACACTCAAAATATCCAGAGAAAGACTAAAAATCTTTACAATGACACACAAAATAACTATACATACACACAAAACGTGTTGGCTGTAGCTCAGTGGGTAGAGCTGGTAGAGCTGGTGGACCAGTGATCGGAAGGTCGCTGGTTCGAATCATTAAATAAGTCAAACTTATTTTACAAGCCTGGTGTTGTCAAATGTTTTCTATCAGATCAGTAGTGAGTGCTGTGCTGCTTGCAAACAGACTCTCAAGCACAAGAGCACCACCGACCCTCAGAAGCTCCCGTGTTCAGTTCAGCCTAAACGTCTGGAGAAGAGCAAACAGTACACGTTTTCGTAACTCAGTCTACATCAATACATTCAGCAACTCCTGTCGCTCACAATGTAACATTTTGGCAATAAGAGTTTTGGTGTTTTTAATATGAGCAGGAGGTATTTTTTTTAATTAAGCAAACTCACAAACGTTGTTTCATTCATCAAGGCAGAAACTCCTCTCAAATATTAATGTTCTCTGTCTCTATTTTTAATAAGTATTTTGGCTGTTGGACATTTTGTCCCTCTCTCTCTCACAGACAGACCACAAGTGTCACGGAAAATAGTAATAAAGTATCTAACTAATTATACAATAAATAAATAGGCATTAATAGATTATTTATTAGTCTAAAATAAACAAAATTAAAAAGTTTCCCATATCACTATTTAAGGATTTTGACAAAGTATTACTCGAAAGGTACACAGTAAAAGTACTAAAAATTATTCATGCAAGTAGTCTAGGAAGTCCTAAGTTCAGCAGTATATGAATCTTTGACTACTTATGGAAACAATGTTTTTTTTTTCTTTTTTTTCGCTCACATTGTCCTTTACTTTGAAATCCGGAAGGATACCTATGTGATACCTTCAGTTTATTACCGGGAATAATTACTGTAAAGGTATGGTATGTTTCATGGGTCTGATTGTGAGACTGCAGTCTGCCCCAAATTCACTACCAGCAGCACTATTTTGCACAATGTTCATTGTGTGTCCTTCAATGAATTTAGTTGGTAAAAAAATCCAAGGGGTCATGTACCTTAAAATGACCATGCTTGAAGTATATTGTGAGAAACATGAGAAAACCCTGCCTGAATAAACTTAGTCCATTTCTTACAATTTAAAGGTGTATTTACTCATTACATTAATACAGTTATAAAAGGCAATTGTAGTAGGTAGAGAAGGAAGATAACTGGATAAAATGGAGTTGTTGAATTAGAAATGTCACAGTTATGATTAAGGCATCCTGCAACAATGTCTTTTGGGAGGTGTACAGGTTTGTCAGGGCAGGGTGGTGCTCCCATTGGGCCACCCCCCTGTTAAAAATGAACAAATCACCTGCTGGTCCTCGCACTGATAGTGCTCGGGCCCTAATTATCATATTACAGAGTAAGATTGTCTGTGATATTAGGATATATAACCTAAATAAAGTGTACTTGACTTAAAAGAACAGCATAAAGCACTTTTCATCTTCACTTGTTTAAACCTTAATATGTAAATGAACTGTTTTTAATACGAAGGAGACATCAGTATGGATTCAGGGCTGGGTTTGCCTGCAGGTCCAAATCTGAGTTAAAACATTAACCTACAGGGGGGAAGCATTATTCTGAAAAGGAAAGTGGGCTCCGTGCTTCTCTTTATTCTGGCAAGGAACAGAAATGGAGGTTGGACTTTGTAATTTGCTTAAATTCTTGTGTTTGACTGGGCTGGGTATCTCTTACATGCTGTGTGTGTGTGTGTGTGTGTGTGTGTGTGTGTGTGTGTGTGTTTGTTTGTGCCATAATCCTAATTTGGACAGAATTATTTGATTGTTGACATCAACAAGAAGCAGTCAAACTAGAGCTCACTGCAAGGTGCATGAGCAACATGAAGGGGACTCTGCCTCTAAATGTTCTGCCTAAAGTCTACGTCCACTGCTTCCTTGTAGCAGAAAAGTTAAAGTGCTGTTTTGAGTTTTCATGACATAATGTCCTTGTTTGCACAGTTCAATAAAGCAGTTTAGCATCATTTATGGGCTTTGTGGAAAAAGAAAGACAGAAACAGGACAAACTATCAAAGATGGCCATGAAGTTATTATAACCAGGGAAGATAATTTTTAGTTTTGGTAAATATTTATGACAAGTGAGAAGTGGTGAATATTTGTTTTCCTACAAAAGAACAGTCAGGCGAGAGAGGAATATCTTGCAGAGAGCAAAGCCAGCTGTAAAGATGTCAGCTGAGGGTATGACATCTTAGTTATTGTGCTTTCTGTGTGTGTTGAATTGTTCGAAAACCTTTTGCTGCAGTTTCAGTTTGATGACATAGTATTTCATTTCAATTCATGACTCGAGAACATACACTGAGCGGAAGATGTATAAACAAGTAAATCAGCCATTTGTGACAGTAACCGATAACTGATAATGGATCTTTTTTATTTTTCTTTTTTTGTCCGCTTGTTTCCGTGAGGGTTGCGGAGATGTTTTATCCCCCCTTTTTCAGGGGGGGTTACTGGGGCCAAATCCAGTTACTGTGGGCGAAGGCCAGGGTACACCCTGAATGATCCGCCAGCTCATCGCAGGACAACGATGGACTGGGTCTACATACAGTAACTTGGCATTCAATACATGATCCTCATTGTGACAAAGTCTAGTCTGAAGTTTCTGTGCATTTCGAGTAATATCTCTTAAACAACACTGTGTTGTTCCTAAAAATACAGATGGCACTTTAGGGTTTGTTTTTTTGTACATCGTTTCCTGTATAAGAATTATGGTATGTTCGCATCTTTTGAATTTTATGTGAGTTTGTGGTACATAAATGGGAAGCCATTGTGGGTAGATTTTTTGTGGCTGTATGCAATATTTCCTTCATTTCAGTTAGGAGTAATACTCCAAACTAGCTACAATTAAACTCTGACATGAATGATTGTAATCTTATTTTCAGTAAATTAAAATTTGAATAAAAAAAACTGTATTGAGTGAATTTCAGCTGACTCAACAGCACAAAACTACCATATAGCCCCTGAAGACCTGCTGGGATTTTATAAATGTGAATTAAAATACTTTCCATGCTGCATTTCTGAAATTTCTCTAAATCACAACCAACACTGACTGTATTTCACACTTAATACAGAGTCGTTACTCCAACCAGATACAAAAAATATTTTTTGATTTTGTCAAACTTACCATATGATAAATTACTAAATGGTAATTAACATGTTGTAAAACATACAGCCACTAGATGGCGGTAATATGCTGACAGTCTCAAGATGATGTCTAACGGATTAAGGCTGCTCCAAACTATTCTGCTCTTAACACACAGAATACACAATAAATGGCCATGAACACCAAAATCTTCAAAGATAAAACATTTCTTTAAACATTTTATTTTTCCAAAAAGGTTTCAGGTGGGAAAGAAATCTCACTTCGCAACTAGAATACTTAAGAGCCATCTGAAATGAAAATGACATTTATCTGCTGTGGTTTTAAAGCTGGAGTTTAGAAAGAGACAAACCAGATCACTCAAAAAACAAAAAAAAAGGTCAGCATCACACTTCAAAATTCACATTTTGTTAAATGGTTTGTCGTTACATCCAAATAATAAAATCTAGATTTTCATATTAAACACTATAGACATTAACATTTCAAAGATATTTGGATAAAACTCAACTGGTGTCCGGGAGACATTAATGTAGATCGCAGCTGAAGACGAAAAAATAAATCAATTATACAGTGTTAGACTCCTCAGACTTGCAGTTGAGACATTAACATTGTTCAATAACCTTCATTCACAGAAGTGAAGGTCTAACAAAAATACACAATAGACTATATAAGCTTTAGTTTTACAAACCGTTAGATTTTTGCATATCATTTGATAGTTGCAGGCACAGTCAATAGCAGTGATGACGACTCATTTTAAACACCACAGAGAAAAACAACAGTTTAGCAGACATCTGGATATACCGATACAGATAATATTTATCATAATTCATTCAAAGTATTTAAATTGCACTTTCCCTACCAGGGAAAAACTCAAACACACAGATGCTTTGTAAAGATTTGGAAAAATTCAAGTGTCAAAATAACAAAAATTCAATGCTTTCTTAATACAAAGAGCAGTGTTAAACTGGTAACTTTTAGGATAAGTGAAAAATACCTCAATGTTAAATGTGTATCAATATACTGTACACTCAAACTGTATGTTTTAATTTGTGTTATCTGCTGTTTTTCTTCATTTAGGTCCATATACCTTAATTCAAATAAAGATTAAAGTGCTTAGGAGCTGTATCAACATAAATGATATGAATAACAATAGTAATCTTGTAAATATATACCATATTGTATAAATAAAGAATATTAAATATATATTTATTTGATAAAGGAATACAAACTCTTCTTTAAGGCAGAATGAGGCAAGGCACTACTGGCTATTTGCCTGATTTTTCCACTTGCTTCCCGTTCTCTGGTTTTTCCTGAAGCTTGTAGTCTTCTAAAATGGCCTGCGCAGTGTGCTTGCCAGTCCTTTTCACCACAGCTTTGATCCCCAGGTTGTCAACATTGAAGGCAGTGATACCGACGTTAATGGCAGAATTGACGGCATGGTCTGTGGCTTGTCCTGCTGCTGCCCCATACCTTCATTAGAAGTCAAGATTGGATGAAATGTCAGAAGAGGAGGCGAGAAACAAGAGGATTTGGAAAGAATTGAATAATTGGCAGTACAAGGGTTGCAAGGATGCCAAGCTGTATGTGAATTTTAATGTGAGGATTACACATGCAAGTGCGCAATCTTGAATAAAGAAATTTCTGAGGGCTAGAATGTGAATTCTAATCATTTTTCCACTATGATCCAGAAAACTAAGGGTCAGCAATATGGATGTCACCATCTATAATGGGATATATAAAAATCTTCTCACTCATACTATTAATGTATACTATCTATAATATAAACATATTCTTTCTTTATTTTGAGTCCAATTCCATTGTGTTTTATGTGCAATGACAACAAAGCATCTCAATCTTATTGAAATTGAATTGGTGGGTTACTTTTGCTAATCCAGTTATTTAAATATCTGATAACTCAAGGTACATCACTTAAATAGAAGAAATTGTGTAACAAAAATTCCTTTGATCGCTGACAAATGTAGATCATCTCACAATACACAAGATGATATCACCAAACCCTATAGAAATCAACAATCAAATATATTTTGTATATGTTTTTACCATCATTCGAACATGTGCCACCGAATCACACAATTTAGGGAGATTTTTAAATTAGCAAGGACAGAAACATTACTAATTGTGAATTTAAGAAATCAGTGAAAAAAGCAGGACCAAAATGTGAATTGTGACACGTGGCAGGCAGTGAATTAGCACAGCATAGAGGGACTCATGTCATGCTTGTGATTAGCGGTGCAAAGAGTTAAATAGCTGTGTATAATTAGGGCAAATTACATTTCTCCTCATTAGGTGGGTCAAGGATTTTTTGTAGACCCCTAAATCTGCAAAGCAAATTGAAAAGTACAGTGAGTGAGTGCACGTTTTGCATGTGTAATGCAAGAGGTCATTTGCAACATACACATCAAAAACATTTTGATCAGCGTTTAAGTAAGTGACAGTGGTCCGACATGTAATTTGAAATAAGAGGGATGACTTACTTGTGTTTCACGGTGGTGACTGTCTCTGCTGCTACACTCGTAGTGATGTTCTTTGCTGCTACTTCCAAACCAGTCCACATGGTCGCGAATCCTGGACAAAAACACAAGATACAAAGCACGTTAGGCCATTTTAGTACTCCTCTTGTGAACAACTTAAGGGCAGATGCACTCTACCTTGCACTCCGCTGGCAGCCACCACCATGGCGCCATCTATGTTGGAACGCCCATCCTTGTCTTTTTTCATAGACTCTGGGATCAGCTTGCCTCCGTGTTTTTTCACGTGTGGAGCCAACTCTCGGCCCACACAGCCAGCAACTGCACACACCCCGTCCACTGTTGTAACACAGCATTAGTTAATTAGAAGTCCATTGCCAAATAACACAAGGTCAGTAAAACATGCTGACTGGGGGCAACTTAGTCACCTAGAAATTGGCTGACTTTGACGGCTCCCCCTGTTGCTTGCTTGGCAACATGGAGGCCTTTGGTGACCGTTGGGCTGACGTGGGTGGGTTTGTCTTCTGGAGTAATGTGTTCTCGGAGTTTAGACGCCCCTTTGTGAATGGCCTTGCCTGTGAACTCTGCTCCCTTCACCAGGCCCCAGCTGAGCCAGGATGCACCTGAGAGGGCGACACGATCACACAGAGCTAGTCATGCAGTCTCTAGACTTTCTGAACTAACTGCTAGCAAACTAAACAAGTATTGAACGGGAAAGATGCAGTTTGAGCTCACCTGTCAGAATCCCACTTGCCACCTTTTCACTCCACTCAGGCAGAGGTTTATCGTCCTCTGTCGCCGCCGGTGCAGCCTCTTCGGGTGTAGCGATGGGCACCTTCTCACTGAGATTAAGGGTTTCTGCAGCTTCATCTGGAGCCTGATCATACAGACACATTGTTTAGCCACTGTTTGATGACGACAGACAATGTGGGCCAAAAATAAGATCAAAACAACTTGTTTGCTACTTTGTACAAGCTGTACACATCCCCATTAAGATGCGTGTCTCCTAGTAACCCACACAAATCCACACAATAGCTCCTCTTATTATGCTGTGCTTCCTCTTACAATGCAATTTTTTGTTTGCCATTTTCAAACGTCTCTGTGCAGACAGAAAACAGTCTCCCTTTGTTCTGAAAACCTTAAATCTTCTTCTTGACCCAAAAATAAAAACAACAAGAAAGTGCCTACTTGCTGAAAGAGAATCACGTCCATCAGAGGAGATAACTAGCTTGACTGCATTCATCAGAAATGACCTTGTTTAGCATCGATCTGAGCCAGCGTCTCTTTCTCCATCACGGCTGAACTGGCACTAGTCTTTCAGCTGCAGCCCTGAGGTTGTTCTAACTGCTGCAGATAAGAGCATTATGACAGATTAATTCTCCTCACCTGCCTGTCTCAAATCCCCACAATGCTGAGGCAGGGGTGACTTGGAAAAGTGTGCCAAGTCAGAAGTAAGCAGGGGCAAGAGTTTCATGCCAGGCAAAAAACAATAACAGAGTTTGAAAGCCTCTCAGTCTGCAGCCTCAAAGCAGCACGTAAGTGGCAACTACAATCTTTTGTCCTGGGAGAAACAGATTTAAAAAGGACAAGTTTGGAGATATTTACCGTAGGGATGTCTGCTGTCTTTTTTCACTTTTGAACACAACAATTATAAACAAAAAAACAAAACAAATCAGAACATCCTTGTGTGTGAGGTCAATTCTATTCAGGTGGTCGGTATGGAAAAGGCTGATTTGTTAAGTTGAAGTTCACTATTCTAGTGTTACATATTAATTATCATGGTACAACTAGACTAATGAGTTGGATCTCAGGTTTCAGAGTAGAAGAAAAAGATTAACCCACTTCTACACGCCTGTAACCACCAATAGCAGCAGAGCACTCAAACTTCACAGCATCGCTCACTAAAATAGCTCTTTGTGTCCCACTGGCACAAGAGGATTTGCCAAAAGGCATTGGGCAACAACTCTTTGGTGACTACAAGTATTTATGTAAACATATTTTGATGTGCAAACAGTAGGAATAGATGTCAGAGTGGCTGTTAGAAAAACAGCTTAAATATAAATGGTGTATAAATATATATAGGCCCTTTTCTTTTGTGTTCCCCATGGAGTGTCAGAACATGTGTTGTGCTGTTGCAGATCTGACAGCACACTGACCTGAACCCTGAGGTCTGTCATCTGGGACAGCAGGTCCTGGAACAGCGCTCTGTCTGCAGCAGGCAGCTCAGAGGATAGCACCACCCCCACATAATAGCCGGGAGCTGGCGCCATCATGTCCGGAAACATAAACACACCAGTGTTACACAGCAACACCGGAGAGTCCATGGCCATGAGAGGGTAGAGCCAGTCACACACCTGCAAGAAAAGGAAAGTTCAGGAAATTAATGAAGCTGGAAAGTGTGATAATAAATAGAAAAATATTTGATGCCCAAAACATTGGTTTCCGCGCCCTAATATACAGCAAAATAAGAATGACGGCATGGAAGTCAGATGTAATGGGGGATGAGAGCTCTGCAAAGAGATATGGTTAAATTATAAGTTTCCAAATATAACAACTTCAAAATGACCAGCCTTACATGTTGATAGCGATTCTGCTTAATGCAACACAGTGAAGCGTCTGAGAGCAGACAGACCAGAGGACACTGTCTCCCTCTGACTGCCGCATGTCTAACAGGATTATGGGGCATAACAGTCTAAGCAGGGTTCAGATAATCACTTGCACTCATGTGAATTGCTGACGTCACCCGCTGGCAATACCACCTGGGAAATTCCCCGATGAAGAGTCAAATTTCAGTCTCATGATCCACTAATGTCGATGGATTGGCCATTTGAACAGACAGCAGGGGAAAACATCAGCAAAATAACAACAGAACTGCTCAAAACAGAATGAGTCAGATTCATTAGATAGCGAATCAATTGATTGATTTAGTCTTTTAACAAAAAGCTACGCCGATACTTTTTTATGGCTTCTTGTAATTTCTTATCTTATCACGCTTGTTGTAGTGTTTACATATGACCTCCACATTTACAAACCAATCTAGTGGTACAAAGGCCTGATGTTGTGTACACTAGCTGGGGACAAAGGAACAGTGGACCCAAATGTGAGCTTGTTTATTTCTCCATTCACCGACTAAATTACATTAAGACAGATTAACGGAAATACGTTGTGAGCGTCTCAGACTCATCTCTGCATCTGGGGGTTTTTCTTATGGCAACAATATTTCAGTGCCATAAGAAAAAGACAAGGTAATGTTTCACATGGTGACACGGATGCATGATGCAGAACATTCAGAAACTGTTCAGTTGTTAGCTTAGCTGCTCAATGGCTAACAACTTGCTTCCCATCATTGCAGAGCTATTCCTTTATTAGGAATTTTAAGGAAAAGTTCTGTCTTAAAAAAAACATAAAAACATAAAACTGATTCTACTTGCAGTAAGTAAACCTGCCTGAAGACTTGCATTTATTGCATCACTTCCAACTATACTTGCAACAGCAGAATCACCCAAGTGGTACATGGTGAAAAGCAAAATCAGCAGGATGACTGCCAAAAGCGTAATTCAAATTACTACCAAGACGATGTAAATATTCAGGTCTGACAGAAAAGAGGACAGCGACTTCAGAAGGAAAAGGCAGATGATGCCGGTGAGAGTCGGGATGGTAATCGAGGACCGATTTCGGTTCAGAACTGGTTCCAAATGTCAGATCCATCGGAATTATTGACGCTGGCATGTTTGTCTTGCATTGCGAAACAACTGCGTAACTCATGTGTCTGCGCTGCTGAAAACCTGCAACAAGAGGGAGGAGGAGGAAGGAGGAGGGAGGAGGAGGAAGGAGGCCTAGAGAGAGTAAAAGTCCAAAGTGGTGCTTCATTTTCCAAAGAAATCTGACAACAGTACTTGTTGTGTGATTTCTGTAAAATTATTCTTTTATTCAAGGCTGGAAACACCAGAAACATGCTGCTGAAAAATCTTCATTGTGGATTGTGATAAAAAACACTCAGGATAAGTCAATCGTGGTTAATTGGAATTATCAGGATAATCTTGACTATCCTCAAGAATCCTGAACGACCGGAAAATGCTGTCTAGCTCACTGACGTACAGTTCTGTATTGGTTTCCCTTTTCTTTTTCAAACTGCATGGCTTGCACATTGTATCTCCCGTAAAAACAAGTCAAATCAGTTGTGTGTTAATACTCAGCTAAATACGACCGGGAGATGAGGCTACCACCGTTCATTTATCCATTATTGTACTGGAAAAACTTATGATTTATTAATTATTTAAGACTCTTTGATTGATTGTTTTTAACTTAAAAAAACAAAAACAAAGACATGTGTCTTCTCTGTGATGCGAGACAATGCAAACTGGTTTAGTCCTGACAAAAACAGGAGGGCAGCGACTTCAGCAGAAGAAGACGGATGATGCCAATTAGAGTCGTGATGGTAATGGAGAACAGGTTTCAGTTGTGAACTGGTTCCAAATTGTCTGATCCATCAGAGTTATTTACGCTGGCATGTTTTTCTGACAGTCGCGCATTACGAAACAACTGCCAAAGTCACGCTGCTGAAAACTTGCGACAAGATGGAAGAGGAGGAGGAGGAGGAGGAGGAATAATTTTATTTTTAAGTTTTAAGAATATTTTGATGAATATAAGGCTAATATCATGAATTGCAATTATGTTGGACAGGATAATCGTGACATGAAATGTTTATATCGTCCAATGCCTACTCCCAACGGAGCAGCCTGCACGTCACCTCGTGTAAATATTTAGTCGTCTTTTTCTTTGTCTAAGAAAACCTAAAAGAGGACTTCTGCTGTACAAATATTCTCTAATTTCATTTCAGTTGAGAACTGGTTCCAGACTAAACAGCAGGGAAAAACCTGACCTGCTGCACACCTGAGTCACATGCAGGTCTTTTACCTACACTATCTTCAGACTCAGAGATCACAAAGGAGTTGCAGTAATACTCAAATGATGGGAGCCTTCTTTTTCACGCACAGGAATCATACATTTGAATGCGTTTGTAGGTTGTAGCTGTACTGGACCCAACAACATAACAGTCAGCCGTAACCTCATAAATGTGATTGCAGTGCTGCTGAACCTGATTGCATCAGATTGTACAGGCGTCACTACTTTGTTTCTTTTTTTTCTGTTGTAAATGTTGCTGCTCATTAAGGTTTTTTTTTTTTTTTTTTTTTTTTAATTGTTTTTACATTTGGAGCAGTATTATCTGATAAATGTCCCTTTGATTAGAAGGGCAATAAATAAAGTGAAGGGGAATAATAGCTGTATACTTTTTCAAAAAAGATTTGCTTTTGGTGGTATTTGTGTATCATACCATCATATATGACCACGTGGAGAAGCACATCAGTACATCATGCCTGATGTCCACTTCAGAGTAATGCTCCGTCTGATGTGGGATTTCCCGGGAGGATGACATCATATCCACAGCCCCAGTGGGATTAGGGCACTGAGTAAACAGCGCTCACATGATCCCGTTCATAGGGTGAGGGATAGAGATCATTAACTAGCCTATCTTCTGCTGATGACTCACAGTTAAAGAAGTCTTGACGAGCCCAGCAAACGGCTTACAAGAGCAGGTTAAAGGGCACAAGATTCAAGAGATTTGGTGACGCAGCAGTGGTGACATTTCTCTTAGACTCATTGCATCAAGCTTTGTACCAGAGACTGATGAAGTGTGCTGAAACACCCTGGGGTGGGGGGTTATTTATTTTCCCTTACCTGCAGAAATGCTGGTGGTCGATTGGGCATCGTCTCAGAGTGGTCACTTGTAAACCTCACCAGCCGCAGGTAGCCGGGGTATGATGGAGCGCTCACTTGCCCTTCAGGTGTGACGAAGAATATCTGCACGCCATGAGGGATGTACAGCAGCTCCTCTCCCTCTTCACCCATACTCTGAGGAGATGGTGTCGAGTTAGATGTGCGACTGTAGAACTCATCCCCGACCACCGACAGCTCCCCTGATTCGGTCCCGTATGAGATAGACAGGTGGCCGTCAGCCGCCTGCGGAGAGTAAGCGGGAGGCATTTCGACTGGAACCACAGGCTGTCTGGTGGGCATCAGATTTGGACCCTCAATCTTGCCTCCTGCAGCTCCTCCTGCCTGGCCATTAGCAGAGAGGAGGTTTGGTGGAGCTGGCCTGTCTGGCTGCTTTTTGGTGGGCAGGTCTGGGTAAAGAGGCCCTGCAGACACACTGTCAGCGCTCGGTGCGGGTGCAGATCCGGAGTCAGAGCTGGTCTCTAGGATGGCCAGGCGGGTGGTGATGTTGTTCAGCGTCTCCTGCATCTTCTGCTGCATCTGTCTGGCTGATTCCCAGGAGCTGCCGACACACTCCTCCCCATGTGAAGGCACACTGATGGCCCTGAGAAGGTGCTGTCGCCCTCGCTTGTACAGCTCCAGAGCCTGGGCCTTGTCCCCGGCCTCGTCTACTGTGAGCCCTTTGTTGATGCACTCAAAGGCCCTCTCATAGCCATCTTTGATCACCTGAAGTCTGGCATTGTCAAAGGCATCTTGTTTAGCTTTCTCCATCCCCTCTGAAACAAGACACATTGGCTGGTTGTCAGTTTGCTGTGTGCATCATCAAACATGTGCTGACAGCAACACATCACAAATAAAGCAGACCTCAGACACTTTCATTTATTTTTTATTTAACACACTTTCTCATAGTCTTGCTTCAGGCTACAGGTTACTGTGCTCACATTCAACTGCTTACTTAAATTCTCACCTGTTATATCACATCACTAATTCCACACCACTTCGAAAAACAGTGACACTGTACTGAAGTGACCCGTTTCTTTACCTGGTGATAAGAAGCATCACCTGATTCACTCAAACTAGTTTTGTGCGTATGTTTACATGTAAGCTGAAGTGAGCTAAACACAAACACAAGAGCTGACGTCTCTGCTCACCTGTTACGCCACGGTGCCATTGTGCCAAAAGCACATGACTACAACAATGACAAGTCTGTTGTTAACTTTATATTATTAGTATGAGCTAATAAGCATTAGCTCCTCTGGAAGCTAACGGTATCCACGCTTACCCCAGAGAGCGACAAACTCCGAAGAACAGCGGAGCTAATTAGCCAGTTAGCTCTGTTTTAGCTAACAATCCTCGTCACAACAGATCCTAGAGGCTTTAATTTCACCCAGCAGTCGTCTTCCTGGGTAAATACGTGCCCTCTTCAAGACTCCCCACAGCAGAGTGATGATGTTGCACAAACTCTCCACAGTACTGACCTTTCGAAACAAACGTATCGTGACCGGATGTACCGATGTCTTTCGCTTCAACACGTCAAAAATAACGTCCCGACGTCGAAACCTCATTTTTAGCTTTAATTTGAAAGTGTTGACCGGAAGTGTAGCATGCTACCACGCCAGCATCGACGTTAGCTTGATCGATTTAACGTGCTGCAGTTTGATATTACGACCACTAGATGGCAGCACACACTCGTTTGAAATACGTTGAAACAGCGGCGCTGCGCTCGACTTGGCCCCTGGTGGAGATGGTATTCACATTAAGTGTTACTGCCCTCTGGCGGTCACAGCGGGGAACTGCAGCATGTTCAATTTAGTCAAGTTGACGTCAATGTAGAACAACCATTCCTGGGTTGTATTTTCAAAATAAAGTGAAAAGATGGATGCATTAAGAAACGACAAAAACATGTCATATTATCTGAAAACACTGATTTAAATACAGACATATGGATGCGCATTTTCAAGATATGTAATATGAAAGCTTACCTTCTGATATATAACCTGCAACAATGCAAGAGACGCTCGACGTTTGAGACTAATTTCCGGTAAGTACTTTCAAAATACAATGACCAAATTGAGGTAATTGGGAATGTAGTGGTATCTGTAGCAGGCAAAAAAAATAAATAAATAAATAAATAAATGAAAAAAATAAAAAATAAAGATTCAACAGCAAACAAACAAACCTGAAACAAAACAGATATTTTTTTCTGCTTAAATCCACACTACCACTAATGATACCAACTAAAACAAACTCCCCCTAACTTTTATAAACAATATTTTTAGACTAAAGACATTCACAACTTCAGAAAAGCTCTGTTTTCAAACCCTGTTTTTAAAGGCATTTTACCAAGATGTGTCGTTACTGACCTCATCTCAAAAGGCAACCCAGCTGCAGAGAAAGATGTATTCCCATGTGAATTCCTGTGGCAAGACCCAACACTAGTTTGATTCATGTGTTCAGGAGGGGGCCGCTTTAATGCACAATGTGACCTTTCCGTGTTTGCTGCTGGCCACCCACAGCAAGAGTCTGGATCACGAGATTGGGGGAAAAAAAAAAAAAAAAAAAAAAACAACCTTTGGGTAAAGACACAGGAAATGGCCACTCTGCTGAAAAAAATCCCACATAAAAAATGGTTGTGTCATTACGTTTGTTTAAACAGTTGTTGACACATAATTATTACTTACATTTCAGATGACTCATTAGATACTTAGTTCCCAGGGTCCTTGTACTTTTTTGGTGTGTCTTTCTTACAGCAAATTTGGAAATATTCCAACACACTGAATGTGAAAAGTTGTTAGAATTGAACAAACTCACCTCAATTCACTGCAGCAAAGCAGAAACGAGGAGATCAGCAGGTCAGGTTTGACATGGAGACACTGTATTGCTGCTTCTTATCTTCTGTGCATGAACTAAAACTTAATCACTGAGGAGAACTGATCTAGAAAACACATTTTGAAAGGAGCAGATATTAGTTTTGTTAAATATTTACGGGTTGAATTATCATAAACACAAAGTCATCAAACAATTGCAGCACATTCAGACAGTATGATAACTTGGCTATTATTATCTATGAGGCTCTGAACATGGTTAGCTATTATAAAGAAGTCACAATAAAAGCCTGGTATGAGACAAATGTATTTTTATTTAGGTTGCGAGCATGTAAATTCTGTACATCAGCTTACGGTTTTGTCGAAACTATCTGTCAGTGCTGGTGTGAATACAGTTTACAGATATCTGTTTTGTGAGGAGAGTGCTGGTAGGTAAAGACTGTAATCTGCAGATGGCGCCATATCCAAGCTCAAACCAAAGCTTTGATGAGATTGGAGACAGACAGAGTGGTGTCTATGCTGCTGTGGCTTTAAGTTCATCACAACATTTTTCAGCTCTCGTGATTTAAGGATTTTGTTTGAGCATTGGAAATCACCGTTGGCACAAATGACCATTAAATTGCTTTTCATCAGCACTGATGAAGGGGCATTAAACAAAAAAAAGGGCCACAGGCTTTAAAGGTCTGCAGTTAAAACCAACATGCACAATTAACTAAGAAGTCTTTTTTCTCTTCAGCCTTCGTGTCTCCGCTTTATTATTCCGACGGCCGCCTGTTTCTGCACGAGTCCACATAGTCAGTGCTGTGAGCCTGAAGCAAAAACACATCAGTCTCATCGCCAGATTGACAGTTTCCCAGAATGCTCCTGCACAGATACCACAGTGCTGGGACCAGACTGGACACGCTCTACACACATGTGGAAGTAATACAGTGGCCTCAGGTCATGATCATATCCTGTCACAACCAATGATACTTTGTTTTCCATCTCCAACACAGAACATATATTTATGGGGAATTGAAGCTCAGTCCTTAAAGTTCTGGTGCTCATTATTTTCTTAATGTCATGTCTACTATTGTGCAAAGTAGCACAAAGTGAGTAAAAGAGAATTTGATGATGATTCTCCTTTAAATGCAAAAAACAACAACAAAACAGCGCTCTAACCTCTCTGCACTACTTTTCACTGTGTTTACTCAGTTGGTCTCATATGCACATGCATCACATGAATTTCGTGCTCTACTCACCACAAGGAAGTTGTAAATTTATCTTATTTTGTCACGGTGGGTTCGACAGCAACTAATGTCTTCAACTGAAACAGACTGGAGGTGATACATGCCTTCTGTCTTTTATGTCGGTTCACATGTGGACGACACATGTGCCCCTCATCGTCTTGGAAGACTGACTTCTTCTAAATCTATAGTATCATAAATGTGGTTCGGTCAGAGCAACAATTTGTCAAGTTGACACCCAAATAAAAAAAGGTAGTTTCCTTTTTTTCCACTGTGGGAAGGCAGTCATTATTGTTGGGAAAGTTTCAAAGTCTGCAAAACTTTTCTTGAACTTCACAGCAAAGCAGCGCGGCAGCGTTCTTCTAAACGTAGACGTAGATGGAGACGTAGTTTTAAAACATTAAAACAAAAAATGGAAAGAAATGCCTCCAATGATTAATCCAACTCTGGAAGCTCTGAGATCCCAAATTGATTTGAGATGACATGATTTACACCCTACAGCTGACGTCTTCAGACTACACCAGACAAGTCTTATAGGTGATTTTTAACAATCTACTTCAGATGTTGCAACCCTGTTTTGCTGTGAAACTTTCCTTTTTGGGTGAACTCATCCTTTAAAGTAAGCCAACATGTGATGATTCCAGCGGCAAGGTTGAAAGTTAGAATGATATAATGACTACCTAATTTTTTTTTTCTCAATTGTTGTTGTTCTTCATAAGCAGTTCCCACACGCGAAGAAGCCACAACAAGATTTTAGTTAATCTGAAACAGCCTGTCAGCATTCTTCTCACAGAACGATTAAACAATGATAAACGAGCAGCGATAATTGAGCCAGCATTCAAATTATATGCACGTGGTCGGTGTTAGAAAAACAATTCAAAACTGTTTATTGGATTCTTTGATGAAGAAGATTGCTATTTCAGTCATTTAATCACACTGAGCCGACCCTCCTTCTCTAAGTTGCACAAATGTTACGCACACATTTTATTAAATGTCTTTAAATGTGATTATTTTATTATGCTGGAATCCATCAGATCAAACTGAACGTTAATCTAAAGCTCTGTTCTTTTTTTTATGAGCAGCTCTATTGATCACTTCTACAATACGACTATTAGCTTTTATAATGTCTGTTTTCCCCCCATTAAAAAAAAAAAAAATCATAAAAGTGTTTTGCTCCACTTTCCCTTTATCTGACCTCTTATTTTCCCAGACTGCTGGTCTTCAGTTTAATCACCAAGCACATCAAAACACACCATCACACACGCAATGATTAGTTTTTGTCTTTGTTTCAGCTATGGATACATTTACAGGAATCTTTTTATATGCTGTTCTATACTCTGCTCCGCTTTGTTGCAGACATAAAAGTCTGTATTTGTTCCACAACTTATGGCATGTAATATGAACATGATGTGGTCTGTGTTTATGGATCGATGATGTCACCTAGATACAGATACAGATTTATTGAGGACAGGGTCGGTCAGAAGAAAGAATGACAGCCTTCTTTCATTTACTGCATAAACACAACGTTGGTATCAAACTTAGTGCAGATACACTGTAAACCCCTGATCCATCCATGAAACAAAAACTTTATGATCAGTCGACACAAACTGTCATCCGTACCAGGATTGACATATGTTTTTGTTTATGTAAGGGCATTAAGGCTTTTACTAAAATGTTAAAGCCAACATAGCCTAATGAGCGTAAGGTCAACACATAACTTGTGCACTTAGCCAATATGTTAATAGTTTAATAAACTAAAAATAATGTTATGAATATATATATATAGTGAATGTTTTTTATGCTCATATTACATGTTGTCACTGTTTCGTTTATAACTTTAATGTAACTGTACTGGAAAGTGTTTTTTTTTTATGTATTTGGATTTAGCTGAATTATTAAATATATCAATACAATTATATAAGTGTTGTACATAAACAGACACGGTTATAACACATCATTATGATTGGGTTTAATAAACATAGATATAAACATTCAGCAACCTGATCATGTTGACCCTTGTTCAGTTGATCAGATGAAATCATGTTTTGCACTGAGATACATTTCCAGTCAGACAAGGGTCATGTGATATATTTATTTTGTGCATGGTGTACTAACTTCAACGTCTTGAGTGCAAGCTGTTCCCAAAAATGTTTTTAGTTTGAGTGACCGGGTTGGGGTTCACAGTCTAGAGCATTATGAAATGGGACCTTTTGGTCAAAAAGCAAAACCACAAATTATGCAGCTCTGATGTCAGCCCTTTTAAAGTATTAATGTGTAACTTGTACCATAAATAATAGATTTTGGAAAACTAATACACTGAAACAGCACTAGATCAAGTCAAAACCATGCTTTCCTTTAGTCTTTGCATCAGCTGCAATTAATATTGTCAGTTTTAACTTGTAGTTTACAGACAGATAGTCTGGACAAGTCCATTAATTGAAGCTTATATGGCGAAGTTTCAGGAGCAGGACCACACCTCAACAGCGCCAACTTCCGACATTCCTATAAATAACCATCTGACCCTCTCCTCGCCTTTGCTCTCGTATTCTGCGCCCCTCCCCCCACCCAATTTCTCTCTCCCTGTTTCTTCTTTCCTTTCTCTCCTTTGTAGGACCATGAGGGGGCCCGTCGCTGCCCGAGTGCGGCGGTGGATTCTCTACAGAGCTTCCCCACAACGCACTCGAAGAGCTCGAAGAACAAAGATCTTCAACGTTTTCGTTTTCTCTTTCTTTCATAATAAATCGTTTAAACGTATCTTGTTGAAGGTGTGGTCCTTGCTAGTGAAATGAACTGTCAACAAAACAAGGAACACTAAAAAACCATATGAAGATAATGAAGCAGACCTGGCAAGCAACAAAGTCTACAGATGCTGAGATCGATAAGGAACAATGTATGCTGTCACCAAATACAAATATTATATCAACAAACTGGGAAAAGTACAAAATATGCCGTGAGTCGAATTCCATATGTTTCAAGCTCCTGAGCTAAACTGGTCCATTAAAGCGTGATTGAACCAACTATAACATAACTATAAACAGGAGAAGAGGGAAACTATGCAACTAGGACAGAAGGGAAAACAGATAGCACACGAGTCAAATAAATTCTAGTGTGAAAACTCATGTTTTCCGTCTTTTCCTACTGAAGCTGTAAAAACAAAGCTGAGGAAGAAAAAAAAATGCCAGCTGTGTCCTCTGTCCCACATTTTGTTATTTTGGAGACACAAAGACATACCCCTTGTGCACACTTAATAAATCCCACATGAATTTACGCTGTCAATAACGGACATCACACTTGTCATGCTGAGGCTCACGTGGTAAGTTATTGTCCCCGCAGTGCAAAGAGTACTGTAATCTGGAAAACTAGCACCTTACATCACAGTAATGCTGGACTGGAACTCGCTCAAATAACTGGCTTATGCTTTAATTCCCCCCTGAGTGTGACCTGAATTTGGAAAGTCAGCCTTTTCTTTTACCGCCCCGATTTCTTGGAATGATGTTCATCGCACACTAAAAATCAAGACCAAACTACCATGTGGACGATTTAAAACCACATTTACAAACTCTCTGCTCCCATATGTAGCTGTTTTAACTCATTTCCCTTTGTTCTCATCTGTGTTTCATCCTTTTTATTTTCAACTCGACAACCTCGTCAACATTTGTTAAACAAACTGTTTATGGTTACAACTGGTTTTTATAATACCGTGTAAATGGTAACAAATGCTGTGTAGTTATCTAAAAACACTATTTGAATGGCCATAATGAAGTTGCGACTGATGTTTATAAACCTTTGCAATTGCTTAATAAATGGTTCATAAAGTTTGTTATTGATCTAATCAGCTGTAAATGTACCTTTATTATTACTTATATACCTATTATGTGTTATGTCATTAGGGTTTGAAGTGAAATACACTGTTTATAATTCTCTCCTTCAGGCACCAAAAATGTGTTACCCTGCAGCCATGGCCACAGATAAGAGGGGAAAAGGGGGAAATGTCTCAGCCCAGCTGCCGCCCAGCCCATACAAGCCAGCTTTAATTAAGTTCATCCTCATGTGAGCAACGACATCCAAATTTAGTTTTGAGGCAAAACACCCACTAATGCTTAAATGTATCTAATTAGAATCAAAACAACAAAAACAAACATTTTATTATTGTTGCTTTTGTAAAATGTTGCCTGTTTCTTAATGAAAACCCCCTGAAAATAGAATGAATCATTTCTTTGGACGCTATACCCAAAATGCACTGCAGGTGGCCGGCCACATGACGTGAGAAAAGCTCTGATACTTACTAATTACTAATACTGGATTTAACTTCCTTGCAGTGCCTGGACCTGCACATAAATTTGGGTGCCAGAAAAAGAAGGAGAAGAAAAAGAGGCAGCTGGCAACAACTTAAAAGCCAAATATTAATGTAGTGATCAAATTTTAGCCGTCAGCCAGGCTGAAGATGTGAACAATAGCCAGGAGGTAACATGACAAGCCAAAAGGTAGCTAGCACCTGTGAGAAAGAGGACGATGTAGCTAATAGCAAAGACGTTTTGCATGTGTGTAGGAGAGAGTGTGTGTTGGTATGAGTACAACAGTTCTGGGGAGGGCCCGTTCACTGGACCATGTCAGGGGCCCAGCCTGCCAGCAGTAAGTTCACGACAACTGTTCAGTGAATTCTTTTTTTATTTAGCCCCATTAGCCTCTATTCTATGTTCTTCTGTTCTTTTATTTACATGATGAGCAAAGACAAGCTTACTGCAGATACCCATGACAGGATACAAGTATTAAAATCTAAGAATTATTAGTGTTTTAGAGAAAAATGCTTATAAAGACTGTGTCAGACAAGTTGCTTGGAATGTGTTGCCTCAAGTAAACGTCTTTTAAGCTGCTATCATTTTGACCGCCTTCATTTATCAAGATAGGATGATAAGACATTTGGAAACAATCACAAGGAACAATGTGCTATAGGGAATGAGGGGTGTTAGATCACATCAGGAAGTCAGTTTATGAGTGTATACTCTGGTGATTATGGTGGATAACACTGAAATACTAAAGTATAAAATGTGCTTTTTTTTATTCATCTATTCAATTTTTTTTTGTTTTTTTTGCACATTTTCATTGTCCTCAGTTGATGTCCTCATAAGTTACAGGAGGCCGATCAAAAACAACGTTTTCTTCCAGTGATGGATGAAGAAAATGGGACTGGATCACAGTCCCTAGTCCCTAGTTCCCTGTCCTGTGATTTATGGGCAGATAGATCCTGTTCTTTTCTGACTCCAAGAAGCAGCAGAGCCTTGAGATATCCTTCCCAAGGTGAAACAAGGCTCCAAGATTGGGAAAAACACTCTTTCCCCCGTCTAACCGCTGTGTCTGAAAGTGTGCTAAATATGGAATGGGTTACAAGTAATCTGAAACAGTCCTGTACCAGGAGTGATTAAGTATAACACAAAGGAAAACTTTTAAGTGCCCCCTCATGATAAAAAAAAGTGTCCTCAGTAAATCACTCAGCTGTTAAAAAGTTATTGTCTTTACCAGAGGCAAAAGTAAGTCATTTCAGAAACCTGCCAGTACTGCATGCATGATCACTTTACCTCTGGAGAAATGAGCTAAAGATACAGTAAATGACGTCATCTGCATTGGTATGTTTCTCATAAACTTCAACCCGGGGAGGTCGTTTTGCCTGGGAACAGTTGAGGGTTGAGACATTTCCCTCTGTAAATTGCCCAATCCCAGATACTGTAGCTCAGTTCGCCACTCTTTCCTTCCTGTCCAGTAATTACATTAAAGGGACTGTTCACTCCAAAATCAAAAATGCATGGAGGGGTGCCTGTTCTCGCCTTACCTCCTCTGTCCTCACAGCCTGAGTGCGCTGGACTGCTGGACAACCAGAGGGAGGGAGAATGGTCAGTGAGCTGCAATGAATTTACACTACATCACAAAATGAGAAAAGAATTAGCTAGCTACTGTGCTATTTCCTAACTGAATGTTCAGTGGTTCAGTAATAGTTTTAGTCTGTGTTTTTCTTGCAGTTGGTTTGTAAAACAAACAGCCAGAGACAGAGGTGACATGGCTGATTGAACACCTTTGGCCACTGCAGCTGCAGTGTCTATGTGCTACTTAGTCAGAGCGGACAGATCAGGTTCACAGAATTGACAAGCGGACCGGACGGCTAGCTCTGTTTACCCCAGAGACACACTGGCAGTGAAGATTGTCTCCAGAAAATGAGTTACCCTGAGAGGAGCTGCAGAAGACTGGGAGAGAGGTGGAAGAGGTAGGTGTGTCAGCCGTCTCAGAAATGCAAGAAATTATTTTTTACATCCCTTGCTGTACGTGTTATGGTGAGGTTATACTTTAGGACCCCAATGCAGACACACACACAGGAGGCGGGGGCAACCAAAATGTGAGCTTTATTAACAAAAGCTGAATAGATACAAAAACCGAAGGTTCCTAGACACACAGACATAAAAACAAAGTACAAAGGAACCAGGAAGAGACGGACCGACGGAGTTACCAGGAACAAACACAGAGGACATCACAAAACGAACTGACAAAGACCAGAGGGAGGACAAAGACTATAGACAGACAAACTAATGACCAGCATGGCTCAACTAGTGAATTGTTTTTATGTGGTTATGGCTTTCTCCCAGGTTACAGCATATTCAGTAGTTCTGCTGAAGTATACGTGCATCTACATGATATTTAGAGATGTAACACACTGCAGCTTTGTGTGTTTCTGCTTACCATAGAGAAGTTTTACTTTAACCCCAATAATGCTTATTATGTTGTATGTATTGTATACCTTCTGGCCAGAACTGGAACTGTAATGTACAAGTAATATGTAATTACTTAATTGCTTTTAGCTAGTCTGATTAACCTCATTTCCATTGTGTATCTAAAATGTTGTATGAAGTCATTACAAGTTATCGCCTTACACTTTGTGCGCTTCTGCATGAAGTTATGTCAGGCCACGTCTTTTAGTCATGGCTGAGCTGTTAATCGTAGTGTACCAGAGTCAGGAGTAGGAGTCAGGTCGGCTGTATCTTGTCATACTTGCATGTGGAATATCTTGCATGTGAACCTCAAGTCACTGACCGCGTTTGAAGTATTTCAAGTAGATGAGCCATACTAATGACAAAGCCAGGAATGGAAGTTTCACAAACACATGCAAACATCATTGGTGCAGTTTCCCAAGACAGTAAAATATCATTGGCAGGAAAGAGTGGGAGGAAGGCCAAACATATTGGGTCTGCTGCATCAACATCAGGACAGCCAGCAACCGATCTTAGCGATAGAAACATACTGAGAAAAATAAGGAACATATAAAGCATTCCTACTGCACTGACTTTTTCAAATCTGTTTGAATGTAGATAACTTTAAGTGATAAATTAGATGCTTTTTAAAGGGTGCAGAATACATTAAAACATATTAAACAGGAGCTATTAAAGGTGCTAAGTGATTTAATTTATAGCCCAAGCCCAAGCATTCAGAGAGAAAACATTCTGTAATTATCATCAGAAAGGCTTGTAAAGTGAGTGTTGAAAGCAGCATGATTAATGGCCTGAAAGTGCTACCTTGAAATGCGAATATTGCGTAGAATCACATTAGAGTGTTTTTCTTTTTTAGCAAACATCACATACAGTATGCAACACGATTCAGGGATTTGTAGACCGAGATGTCCTGTTTTTAACACAAGATGGATATCATATAAAATAATCAATCCACAATGTAAGTAAGAATACAATACTTTACAATTGTTGCTGTACAGGATCACTGTCACCACTTGCCTCAACACATCACAACTTACAGCACTCTTGGCTAAAAGTGTGGAAAAATGGGGATGTGTTCAGCATGCCAGCACAGAGAGAGGAATTCGTCAGCTGCATTTAGGTGTGGCTCCACTATATTGTCTTATCTCAAGGCTATGAGTTGAAACAATCAGTTCTCATTTCAAAAACTTGACATTTAGAGGGTGTAATAAATTCTGAGAGATCGTGTATGAATTACCTGGCAGAACACGGTGTTAAGGTATTACGTATCAAGTATGCACCCCACACAACCCTATGACACTTGACATTACCATTTAGCTAGGCACTCACACTCACTTTCACAGACTCTGGATTTTTCAGCCAGGTAGAGAAAATGCCATTTTAAGTTCTTAGGCTGGTAATGTACTTTTTGTTTAATGTCAAACCATATCAGATGAAAAATACCATTCAAATAAGAGACTTTATACATCTTAAAACACGCCTAAGGGGGGCCTTTAAAAAACTATATATTTATTTCTACTTACTGGTTCCAATGAATGAAATATGAATTATTATTAAACATATTAATAGTTTTTATGGACTTCACCATTACATCACCTGGAAAATTTAAAAATATCTTGTGGATCATTTGATACACATTTCCTGTTATTTAGCTTGATAAATCCAGTTTCTTTGAAGACTCTGTCCTGAATTCAAAATAAACTTCTGCGGGTTTGAATCCTGCATGACAACATGACTATGGTAATAATGGACTCGCTGCATGGGGATTGTGAGGTCAAGTCTTAATGACACTTCTTTTTTCTCTCTATAAATGAAATTTATGATGCACAGGAAAAATATGAAGTTTTTCTTTCAGAGAAAACAACTTATGTGGAATTTCACAATTAATGACTCAATTAGTTTGGCAACTAAGAATATCAAATAGTGTGTTTCTGTGAACTTCTGTCTCCCTGCAGGGATGAGGAAACACTGCGCCAGGACTCAGACCATCGCACTGCCACTGGCTGGATGGAGAGGAAATGGCAGACTGGAAATCTGGACCATGAAATCACAGGGAATCCCATCGACGTGGCTCATGAGTCCCAGAAGCTGCTGGAAGAGGGGAAAGGGGAGTGCTGCTGGCCATCAGCTCACTGTTCCTTAAGGAAAGAGTGAAATATTGCTATTCCTGTGAGCAGCAGCAAAAAAAAAAAACAAGTTTCTTATGTGTAGCCTAAACAAAGAATGTAAATGTGTGCACTAATGACTTAATTATGAACTCAAATGCAGTGGGCAGTTTGTAACATCATTCGGGTCACATAATTCAAAGTTTCCTGGCTCCTTACTGTACATGTGTTGTCATAAATCTCTTTTGACTCACTGTAAAATAACACTGGATACTTGGTTTGTAATGAACGTGAGTAACCACAAGATGCATGTATTTTAAACGGTTTAAGTCTCAGAATAAATGAGTAACTTCAGTAACTTTCGTAAAAGATCACTCTTATTTAAGTTGATTGACTCATAAACAGAGAAAGAAAATATCTAAACTCATATTTCAAACTCCACACATGCAGAATCCTGCACTCCCTTTAATGCAACTTGACAGAGTTTTTTCATTGGAGACATGATTTGTAATGCAGGCTTTTTCTGTTAAAAACTGTTTAGCTCCAAACCCTAGCTGGTGTCATCACTCAGGTTTTTATCTAAGACTAGACAAAACCTCGTCCAAAACCAACAGAGACATTATACAGATGTGTTTATACAGTGTGGGGCTGGAAATCCAAGGAATTACGCCTTTATTGGACAATTCCACACCTCAAGATTTATATCCAATGCCAACTTTAGGGGAAGGATTGTATCCTGTATATAGTGAGGTGGAAAGTAAGGACACTGAGGTTGGTGTGGTGGATGTGCATGTTGCACATCCAGCCCAGTTGCCAGGAAATAATGTTAGCAGTAAATGTTTCTGCAGACAGCATATATGTCCAATGTTGACATTTGTGCCAAAACTTTCACAACTGAAAGGTGGAGGGGATGGTGATGTTGTTATTACAGCCAACAAGGCTGCCAAACGGCAGACGGCAGTTCAAGGCACACCACTGGATATTTTTAAGGACTCCTGGAGACTCCATCTGTTTTTGTGGCGACAAAACCAGGTGTATGTATTTTGACCAATTTTTTGTGGCATGAAAAATGGGTGTTTTTTTTTTTTTAGATCTGAGGACATTTCCTGCACTTATTGTGCCAACAAAAACCAGCTATTTTTCACCAGAAGTCGGACCATCGCCATTCATGATAGTGACGACCTAACCAGGTATTTTATGCCAAAAATGACTTTTTCTAAACCTTAAACAAGTGGTTTTTGTGTACTCAGCGTTGTGACTAGAGCAAAATCTAAAATTCAATCTCAACAAAGTTGCAACATTAAAAAATGTTCAGTTTGAATTTATCCGTGGTTTTGTGGAAATGTACTTTAGCCAACATTTATTTTGGCTATTGGGTTGTGCGCATCAGACTTTCATGCAGAACATTGGAGTTTGCATCCTGTTGCATACCTGCAGTCAAAATGTTACTGTAACCACAATCTCTCCCTAGTCTTAACCAGAGGTTTTACTTGCGTAACACTAATCCTGCCGTAATCCTAAATTATCACAAGTTTATAGTATTAGTTTTGCCACCGAGTTTCTGTTGATATTCTCCAAAAGGTAACGGTTGTGGTACATCATATTTCTGAGGTATTACATCACTGAATGGTGTGGCAGATAACTTGACACCATTTCAGTGCTGTACACACTTGAACACCACGGTGCATGTCCTCCTTTGGCAATGTGGGAGACGTCGGGAAGTTTTCCACAAGGTTGAATCATGTAAAAAAAAAAACCACAAATGAAGTCAAACCTGAGCCTGGTCTCTTGGTTATACTGTTCAATTAAAACAGAACTGCACTTCTCCGAGCTCTCACTTAAAGGAGTCATCACCTGTTTTTTTACATATCCAGTCTCTCTTGGATTGCTTTGGATCAATTCTTAAAACTTATTAGAAAAAAAAATAATAATAAAAAATCAAACATGACAACATGACACTTTTTCGTATCGCGGCTTTCTCACGCGAGATTATGCGCGAGGTTTTGACCGGTCCGGATGTGCATTGTATTAATATGTAATGAGGCGCGCGTTGATTGGCCGCAGGAAGGACAGAGCCGGAATGGGGGGCGAGCCTGCATGCACACAGACTCCAAAACATAAACAGCCCCCTGTCATGGCGCACACACTAAATGACAAACCTTACGGAATTCAGGCATTTATGTACGAGCCGGAGTCGGAACCTGAACGTGAGAGTGAAGAGGCAGAGACGGTGGAAGAGACACGTTTACAGCAGGATGTCTCTGAATGGTAAATTCTTTTTTTTTCCTTCTTACTTTTCACACTGGTGTTTTACATGTAAGACCTGAGTTTTAATGCTGGCGGTCACAATGTATGGCGTGAAAATGACAGAGAAATAGGCAGATTCGGCGTGCTCACTCTGGCTGAGGACGGCTGTGGGCAGATGCGTATGCAAGTAGCCTCCTGTGGTAACGTCACCACAGGAGCAGAGTCAAAATCTCGTGCTTTAGGAACGCGCACTATTGTGCGCTATTCCTGTTCGGAAAAAGAGCCAAAGCGAAAAAAATAAGCCACTTTCAAACTCCAGCTTTTCAGGCAAGTTTCAACAGAGGTCCAACACCAATATGCATAATTTAACAAGAGAAATTGCGATTTCCAGGTGATGACTCCTTTAAGCCAAGAGCACTCAAGTAAATATCCAGTAAAAATGAAGTGTGTTATGACACCACTGTCCAAAACATGTGTGCAATATAAGAGGATAGTGCTCCTGAGAAAAGCAGAATTCTAATTTTAACGTCACACCAGTCTTTCTACACTCTTATTTAGAAGAAGAAGTGGCCACGTTCTTCTTGGAAGCACTAAAGTTGCTCTGAAAAAAACATTCCACAGCTGTTGAACTTGTTTCTAGGTCAAAAAGGACAAATAATCAGTAAATGCAGCATTGAAGAACGCCAACAGCAGACTTCCATTCAACTTAGTCAAAGTTACAATTAGTTGATGTAATGACTTACAGTACTAATTCTCTGTCTCCTTCATATTGAATCAGGTTTTTGAAAGAGTTAAAATCCCCATTGTGTCATGCAGGCTGTCCTACAAGCCAGGACTCGAGATGATTCAGGCGTTTCACGGTATTTGGGTTGGCCCAGGTAATGAAAGATGTTGATCCTGAAGGCGATGAATTTCTTTCAACAAGAATTATTAGAATATCGTATCCTCATGCGTCCTTTTATCAGCACGTAGGAGCTGTCTGCTCTCAGGTTCTTACTCAAAACAAGTCACCAGGTAAAATGTACAACCGCAGTGTCCATAGTATGTTCAGCAGAAAAGCTTTGATGGTAACAAAAAAGTGCAATCAAGATTGATGTCCCGTCAGTGTGGTTTCACGCTGGCATTATCACATTCATTAAAACTGAGAGAGTAATCCAAATACTAGATCTCTGAGGTCTTACTGACAGAGAGCTTTATGTGTTTTCCATAAAAATATTACCAAATCTTTTCTGTCCACCTGCATGTGTTGGACAGACTGTTGGGAAGTTGCTGCATGTTGTTGATCCCTCTTGTGCTTTGAGCCAGCAAAGGAATCTGGAAAAAAAAAAAAACAGGAGACTGCAGCTGCTGGAGGTCAAACTGCCCGTAATGTTTTTTTGTAATCTGACTGGTCTCAATGTTATGATACAAGATGCTAGCTGAGCACCGAGAGAATGTTACAATATGAGATGCACAGTGAAATATTATGACAGGAAAGCTCACAGTGACATCTTCAACAGAAATTCAAGACGGAGAAGCTTTGAGTTGGAAAGTAAAGTTTAAGGGGAAAGATGAGGGAGAAAAAAAAGTTAACTTTGAATGGATTAAACGCTCAATTTAAGGAAAAATCTATCTCTGCCAATATTTTCTATTCAGGGGAACAAAAGGACCTGTCCATGAGCACCCAATCCATCTCACATCTCCATGGAAACATGAATGTTGCAGTGCTGAAAATACAGTGATATGAAAAATACTTTTATGTTTGTATGCTCTTTAATGCAATTTAAGTCACAGCATCATCAAAACAGGTTGTAATTTTAGAAAAAAGGACAAAACAAATGTCTAATAGCCTCATGTGACCTCATGCTTCACCAACCATGCACTGGACAAGTGTCTCTCAGGGAATTTGTAAAACAGTACATTTGCTTAGATTTGAACCATATAGACATAAAGCAACATTATGTACTTTTTTATTACCCTAAAATGACAGCTTCAAATCATTGTGACGGTACAGCGTCTTGTAATAGGGTGAATGGCGGCCACTCTGCCCCCCATCACTTGCTTGCACTTGCACTTCAGTGAGCGTGTCGGATCAGAGCATTGCAGTCTTCAAATTTTCAAGACATAACATTGTCATGATGTAATGAGCCCTCTACATTCCAGCACTGCTAAAGGAGATTTTTATTTTTTTATTTTGAAGTACTCAAAAATAACGTCCACATGATGAAATAACTTAAAACAGAAATCTACCACATAAAACCTCAAAACCACACAAAATACAATGCTCAAAAAGAGAAATAAATAAATAAATATTGATTTCATAAAATCCAGCTATCACCATCCAACCAATAACAGTTTTTTTTGGAAGAATCATTGTCAGAAGCCACACAGGCATTAAACTGATTTAATAGGGATATCAGCCTAAAGGATCTTAAGTCACAGGTGCTGTTCTTATCTGATTTAGACATAACTTTAATCCAACACCAGAAAAGAGTCCAATTCATGAAATATTGTCTGTTGAGTTATTGCTGCCATGCAGCAATATTCAAGTCCTTTTCTAATTTGTTACAGATACAACGGCATCTAATCCTCATTAAACAGTTAAGGATTAGTAAATGGTGCAGTGTTGGAGGCTGCAGTGAATTTTTTGTGTTTTTGTGTTTCACATGCACTTCACATTTTGACTTTGGCAGGTGGATCTCCTTTAAAATGAACTTGAGAGATTTGTGGTTAAATAGGGTGTTCATGTTTTTTGTCAGCCTCAAGATATTATTAAATCCATATGTGCGTTTTTTACTGCTTTTTACGTAATTATCTAGACTGGAGCCAAACGATCGGTATTTTGGACTCGCATGGAGTAGTATAAAACACAACGACTGTTTCTCACAGAAGAATATTGGATCCATCTGAACACAGCTCAAATGTTCAAGTAAAAGTGAAACAGCTCTATTGAACTGTACAAACATGTGGGTAAGAAACCATGTGGAATATTTACAGTTACGGTTAGCTTCCAAAGCCAACAATTGAGCTAATAATTATAATATTCACGATTTTTTAAAGCTGCTTTGTTTGACATTTTGATGTGATTATAGAATTTTTTAAGTAAATTTTGCAGTCATGGCAGGCAGCATGCATCGATGTTGGCTTCAGTGATATTTTTCATACCACCACTGGGGAGTGAAAAAGTTGGTAATTTTCCAATTTAAGGTCAGACAAAAAGATGAGGGGAACAACTGAATTATTTATGGTTTAAGAGGAAGCTTCCAGAAACATAATGAAACATTTAAATATGGGGTTGGGGTCAAAATGGAACATTTTCATATTTACTACATAGCTACTTTAAATCATTGCTGTTTTTGGACTTTCTCCTTGTGGTTTTGCTCCTGTTGGCCTAATAGAAGATATTTAAAATCTCGCATTGTGCACTGACAAAGAAATGAGAAAAGTCGACTTGATAAAACGTTTTATACTGAAAGTTTATTGTGAATTTGACATTTTAATATTAAGCAACAAGTCATTACCCTGCCTACTTGTTGATTAATTAGGTTAGGTGTCAAAGTGTCTTTTTGATAGTTTTGTGTCGTTTTAATCTTTTCCTATACTGACAGTTTCTCTTATTGTGTGCAGCGTTCCCTACACCACATCTGCTCCTAATGCTTGTTCAGAAGTGTACAGTGTCCATTAATCTTTATTGAAAACTGCTAAGAGTGACAGAGATGAAAGCTGACAGGTGCTTATTAAAAAATCTATGTGAAATCTGCACTTTTATACTCAATTCATCTAGGCGATGAAACTTTATTCTGTTTAGAGGCCCAGATGTTATGTAACAAATTGGTATTCATGTGTGGAAACAGTCAACCTAAATTCAAAGTCTGCCTGTTTTGGTAATAGTCACAAGATGAGACGTGGTGTCCAAGATAACTGGCCTCAATATGATTAATGACAATGATGTAATTTTTCTTTTGCATGTGTTTTTTTTTTTTTCTTGCTCACTACAAATGTATGATATTGCGGGTTTTTTTTAATTGACATTAAAGAAAAAAGTAAATAAAGTGCTGACTAAAGACAGTAGTTGGACGTGGAAGCACACAAAGACTATATACTAGAACATACAGTTCTAAACAAAGAGTTTTTGCCACAAAGGGTTATAGTAAATAAAACTCTTGGCTGAAGATGTTCAATAATTGATTCATTGGGCTCCATTTATTTAGTGCTGGCAATTATTCCTGGCCCTCTGTGAGAGAATGACAGATTATGTAACATTTGAATCTGCTCCTCTCTATGATACATAACAGAGATGGAAAATTAAAGTCGCTGTGCTCCATAGATTCAACGATGTTAAATGACCTCAAATTAACTTAATGTATTAAGCTTATCAGTTTAGTTAGGATGGCTCAACATCTACCAGCTGATTATAGTGTTAAAAACCTTTAGGTGTGTATAATTCCCTTATTTAAGAAGATTTTAAGTTGACCTGTTGGTGGACAGTTTGATGAAAACCTCTTTGGTGACTGTATCTGTCAGCAACATTTATGTCAGAAAATAAGAGTGGGATCTACTTGAGTCTAGTGTTTTTACTGCAGTAGATGCTGAGTGAGACAGCAGTATATCATGGTGGGTTTGAGAGTGGAAATGCGAGCAGGTCCACAGGCTTGAAAGTGAAATCTTGATGCCTGATGTCTTTCTCACGAAACAGGTTTGTCGTTGTCAAGCTCTCATAAAGGCTTCACTAAACCTGAGTGCTTGCCACAAAGCTGCTTATCTGGTTTAGGTAATACAGAATTTTCCAACTTAGCTACATGTGCATTTAAATCAGTTTTGTATTCAGGTGTCTAAAAAATGTCCAGACCTTTGTTAAATATTTTGTTGAATTGTGTACTTGACTTTTCCCAAATGTTTTCTTCAATGTTCACACAAGTTTACTCAAGGTAACTGTGTATTTCATTTTGTCCCCTGTTGCAATATCTTCCAGATGTGAGTCCAAGTGAGGTAAGAAGTAGGTGAACAAGACTAACGTTATTTGAAATATGCTAAAACTTTATCTTCCCCGCCATTTGTGTGTGAGTCACGTCAGATTTTCATCAGCACTGGTGCTTGTTTCATGGTGTGTTCACCACCAGTGAAGCGGGTTTGATTAGACGATCATTTGTGTTTATTTGCACGCTTCATAAAATAGTTTAATTGGAGTTGTTAGTACTGACAAGCTCACTTGCAGCCTGTGTAGTACTTTTGTGTTACAGGATAATAAAAACTGTGCTAAAGTCCCATTTAAGGAAATAATCAGTACCTGTAAGTCAGTTCAGGTTCTTTTTTATGATTTTATGTAATACAAACACTCCCCTGACCTTGAACTGTCATTCAGAAGTCAGAGGGAGGACACTGATTTATGTTTGCTTCAATATGAGTACATTTAAAAATTGCTTTACTGCTTGGGTGATGTTCAGTCATTCTCCTCATCTCATGTCAAAAAGGACAGACTTTATTTTATTTTATGGCCAAGTCCATACATGCACATGATGGCAATGCAGTGGAAACTCAGCCAAGACTGAGCAGCGATTGTGCCAGGAACCTGTCAGCTCATCGGAGTCAATGTTGCATCCAGATGACAAGTCACTTTCACATAGCTGCATCCAAGGCAATACCAATATGCACAGTAAATGGGCCAGGAAGCTCTTCTGGTATGCTTACATGACTGAACTCCATTTGAAGGTCAGATGAGGTATACCTGTATCCTAAATCAAGAACTACCTATCATACTTTACTCAATGCACGTGTAAACCTCTTGCATTTTGGAGTTTGAGATAATTAAGTCATTCATTTGCACTGATGACACCCGATCAGCTCAGTTATATATAACACTTACAGCTTTTAAATGAGACATATGCATGTGTGATTTTCTAAAATCTGACCTGCAATGAACCTTAACTGTTGGAAGACCAGCACTGAAGAAGAGGTACAGTTAGCCCCAAGTCCTCATCCCTGTAAATGATACTCCAAATATGGAAACTTATGTATTGTTGCATGATATATTATGTATTAAGCATTGATTGATTGTGTTTTTATTTCATCATTCTCTCACAGTAAGAACATTACGTTTGGTGTAAAAGCCACAGCATGATGTGCCTTCCAAGTCTGAGTTATTACAGGAGAGGAAAACTCATGTCATCAGTACAATGTGTGGTCACAAAACTACAAACAACATAATTCTGAAATATGAGTCAAAGCTCATCCGACATCCATCCACACAATATATGGATTTTCAGCCTGTGTGGTTTCACTAAGGGATGACGAACAGATAGCTGCATGTTGGTGATAGTCTTCTTCTTTTTTTTATGCCTTGGTCCTTGGAGGGTATAGGCCGTTGACAAAGGATCTCCAGAGAACTCGGTCGCTGGCTTTCTTTTCTATCTGTTGGTGATAGTGATGAGTGGAAACTGCCACGCCAAGTAAAGTGAAATCTGAATACGTTGTTGGTGATACCAGCAGTCTCATAAATGACTTAATAATTGATTGCAAGATCACAGCTGAGTACAGTGTGGAAAATCCGAGACCAAATGGAAAAGCAATCGGATCCTCCAGCAGATGTTTTCTCAATTCTCAGACGATGTGGTAAATGTATAAATTGTTGCTTGCTGTGTCTGACTGCAGATTGTATTTGCTCTTTCTTCAGCAACAGCTGCATGTTACTGTTGCAGTTTGCTGAAATACTTACTATTACATAATAAACAAACAGGAGGATAAATTATTCATTTTTATGGCCCCAGCCCAAATCCAGCATTACAAACAAGCAAGTTAATATCATTGACATCCTCATATTGCAAAACAATCTATGAAGCTGAGGATGTTTCACTTAGACTGAATTAAGGTCAGTCAATTACAGCATGGCACTCACTATACAGGACATATTTCCCTGGATCAAACACAAACTTATCAAATAGCTGCACAACACCAACTGACGTGAGTCAAAGTCATTTATCTTTATCAAGATGTAAGAAAATATGGCATGCAGATTTACATACATGCATTCACTTATAAAGACTGTCAGATCTACATATTTTAATCAGAGATTTTCAAATGACCGCATTCGTATGGTGAAGAGCAAGCAAGTGTTTAACAGTAATACTTGTTGAAACAAGCAGAACATTCATTAATATGTTCAAACATGCAACAAGGAGCAGTATTTAAGGGCTACATTAATACATCTGTTGGAATTTCTCTACAGTATAGAATAACTTACCACTGACTAGATGAGCCGACAGAAAGCTTCACTTAAGGTGTTAAATATTACTAATTAAACCAGCATGTAAATGGCACCAGAATGATAATTAGTACAATGACTTAATCACTTCAAGCAGAGATTTAACCAGCTGCCTGGACTAATAAGCGCTGTTCTTGAGTACAGTGAATTATTTTGAATGTAAAATTACAGATGAACAAAAAAATGCTTTTTTACATTTTGCCATGTCTGTGTTTTTGGATGGAGCAAGCGTTAGTGTTTGTAACTTGGCAGTTGCCCAGATTTTAAACCATTTTAGTCGATCCAAGAAGCCATAAAATTCAGTGAAGAGCTTTGCACAAGAGCCAAATAACAGAGGAGCTGCTGGGCCTGATCCAAATATCTGTGCACAACAGCTCACACAATGTCCCTGCAGCCTCAGAGCAAATATTTCAGCTGGCTGTATAGTTAAAAACACCAGCTAGCATTTTACACATCCTTCTGATCAACATGTATGTAGCAATGCACTTATTCTTCTTTACATATTACCCACTGGAAATAAAACCATATTAACTGATGTCAAAGTTAAAATTAATGATTTGTTTTCACCCTATTCAATTTATACACACTGTATCATATAGGGATAAATACATTTCATGAAAAAATGGGAAAAAGAGAGTTCATTTTGCAAATTAAACCCAGTTTATTTTATATTACACAAAATGTCTTGGGAGTTTCCAAAGTGGACAGCCAAACTCCCTTTAAAACATGAAGAAAAATGACTGGGCCACTGACAAAGGATCAGTTCTCAGTTGAATTTAAAGACCTTGTACTTGGAAATACAAAATGTAGACATAATATTTAGATTGGACATTTGATGTTTAATCTCTGAACCAATGTCATGTACCTAGGAGTTTTACAAGTAGACATTACTCCAAACAACACTGTCTTCAGATGCCCTCATCATACTGGCACATTTATTGCAAAAAAAAATGAACTTTATTAGCAGATGCTTGACAACCTTGACAACCTGCAGTTGGAGACATTGTTCCAAATGAAACAAGCATAGACAACATTTACATAAAACCTTAAGAGTTTGTAAAAGTCTAAATCTAAAAACACATCATCATTTCTTTTTCCACTCTACATCATGCTGAGATAATATCAATCTTGCCAAACAGCTAGCACAATCTTCCTTTAACCTTCACCAGTCAGAAAGACATGGAGAAGTTTAATACTGAAATGTTTTTATTACAACCTTAATGGCCTGAAATTTATTGCTACCCTGACTTGCTCCACGTCTTTAAAGTCATGCCAAAACATTCATTTGAACACTGTTTACATACTATGCTGAATTAAAAGACTAGTTCAAGACATTGCACACTCATAATAGATATACATTCAAAGCACCATTAAATTGTTTATGAGAATAGTTTTATTTTTGTCAGTTACACCTATTACAGTATATTTGAAATCACTGACATCCTAAGTGTATCCCCTGTATTAAACATCCTCTGGTTTTGGTTCTCTCTCTGCCTTTACAATGCTGATATTCTCATCCGTCCAGGCTCAGTCCCTTCCTCTCCTCCTGTTGCCAGCTGGTACAAGAAAAGTCAAAGGGTACAACCATTAATACATGTCACTGATCACTATGTAGCTATGTACTGTACCGCGTTAAAGTTTTGCGTGTAGGCTCTGATCCCAGAGGGAAACACCGAGCTCAGCAGCAGGGAGTGGGGAGTGATGATGATGATAATTACAGACGCCGAGCTCACAGGTGGTTTATGGCGTGGAGGTGAGGCTCTTGATTTGCTACACATTATAAACGACAGCTGCAGCACCAAGAGCCAGCATAGCTTAATGAGAGCATTGTGACGGCAAGCACAGCAGCAAAAGAGTGAGCAGCACACAGTTGGCTGACAGGAATAGCTATAGATTTGGGGAAATATGCTTATTTGCATTATTTCAAGAGTTAGATGAGAAGATTGTTATGTTTTCTGTGTCTGTATGGTATAAACATTCAGCAGCTGCTAAACACCTCTAAAATGTATTTAAAGGATGGCCCATCCCAAAGTGACCTCTTGTGCTATTTATCCACCTAGATTTTTTATTTACATCTGTTTAATTTGAGTTGCAGAATTTGGGAGACATCATCCATAGATATGTCTACCCCATCTAAAATGAAATGGAATGATGGCAAAGGTGCAGATGGAAGTGTGCATCTAGTAATGGATAAGAGGCTCATGCTAGTGACAGCATGAGACGTCACATTAAGGTCATCCTCTTTGGCGGAGCTGCAATGTTGGCATGTTGTCCATTAGTTAGCATAGTTAGCTAGCCTCTTGTCCACATATCGATGCGCATTTGCTTCTGTGCAGGTATTATGGTGCATTTTGGTTGAAAAAGAAATGGTTCTGACATGAAGGTACCAAGCTCCTCAAGCCAAGTCCCACCTAGCGCCATCTTACAACAGAAGGATCTAAAATATCTATTTTTGATGTGGGGGTGAACAAACCCTTTGACACATTATATCTGGTTTGTTTAATCTGTACAGAGTTAAAAATGACACATTGTGGTTTTATGTGGAGAACTATATCATGGCAAATTTATATTCCTTCACATGACCCCTTGTAAAATCAAACAAGACATAAAGTGACAATGTAAGCTTTAGAGGTGTTGGTAGGCAGATTGTGCTCCCTTTTGGGAATGTTAAGCTTTGTGAAAAGCTAAGCTATTTTGCTGCTAGTTGTCTCATCTTCTCATCTAATTTACTGCAAGAAACTAAGAAGCCTAAGTATATTTCCCGAAATCTTGAATTATCCTTTAAGTACACCCGCCACGATTGAAGAGGTGCATTGGATAAATTATGCAGGAAGCATAGTATGCCATGTGAACGTGGCAGTTGACTGCCTGAAGGAGCTCACATAGGCTAAACTACATTTATTACAAATGCAGGATTTCTTTTAGACTGGCCGTTTTTTAAAATGTATTTATTTGTTTATCTATTTTTACCTAAAACTCTTCGGGAAGAGGTTCTTCTTGAACCACCTCCTATAGAGGCAAAGAAACATATTAATCACATTTTATTTCTCAATTATTCTTTCCCAGTCACTGGGATGTACAAACTCACCTTGGATAATTCTGGTAAGCCTTTCAGCATCAAAATTAGGGTTCACATCTTGGCTGGAAATTTCTGAAAGGTCAGTTCCTGAAGATAAAGGAGAAACCTTAAAGAGAAACTGACATATTTTTCTGCAGGCATACATTATTGTTACTTAAAGTGAAACTCTCGCCAAAAAGCAACCGAGGCTTTATTTGGGATTGAATATGAGTCAAACCTTCGTGTGAAAGCATAATTACGACGAAAGAGGCCCTTTTAAGATTTACCATAGTTTTGGTTTTGGGCACGTTATTTTTAGAACACTAAGAAGGCTCGACACAACATGAAACTTTGCTCGTAGCATCACTGGGGTCTCTACTCATGAACAAGAGCATTGAGAACATTGCCTTCTTAGTGTTCTAAAAATAGCGATTTTGAGGCTAGCATGTCTTGCCCCATGCACTCCCGTTCAAATTTAACATGCCCAAAACCGAAACTACGGTAAATCTTAAAAGTGCCTCTTTCGTCGTAATTATGCTTTCACACGAAGATTTGACTCATATTCAATCCCAAATAAAGCCTTGGTTGCTTTATGGCGAGAGTTTCGCTTTAACAAACTTTGTCTTCAAAACTAACTGGGGGTTATCTTCTAACTGCAGCTTGATTTGATTTACATAATAGGTGTTTTAAGTCTATTTAATCTCTCATTACCATCCATTATATTAAGTTTGTCTATTGTTTTTTTTTTTTACAATATTTTTAGGATTGGCATTACTTGTAATACATTACTTGAAATAGTGTGAATTTAACCTATGTTGTTATATAACCACTGGTAAATAAACCCCAATGCTTAAAATAAGAGAAATTATCCTTGAATTTCTGTATTCAAATTTGAATCCCTTTCACTGACCTTCCAGGTTGATGTTAGTGGTGCCAGTGCTGACCGAGTACTGAGGACCTGTAGATGATGACAGTGTTCGTGTGTTCTTAAGATGATGAATTATATAAAGTTGATGATTCAACACAGCCTCACCCATAATGTCTTTTGGTTTTACACAGGACAAGAACACCGGTCTCCTGGGTGAACATTTATTTGACCCATCCATCAATCCTGAGCTCCGCCCTAATTGCACTCTGTTGCTCTTTATACTACCTCACCTGACACTTTTTATGTGTGGTATTTGGTAGCATCTGTTTTCCATGTGTTATTATAGACCCTTCACTCTTCCTGGTCACCTTTATTGGTTTGGTTGATTGGGATCAGGCAGGAGGAGTGAGACTGGTCTTGGTTAGGGTTAGAATAACAGGGTAAGCAAGTCAAAGGTGAAGTAGGGTGAAGGCATGACAACTTTCACAATTTGAAAGTCTGTCGTGGTGTTATTTTAGCGCAGGTCGAAGAGACTGGAGCGGAGATTTTTACCTGAGACAACCCTTGTGACTTTGGTGATGGTGGGATCATTGTCAATGACCCGCGTGACTTTGGTGATGGTCGGCTTTGCTTCAATGACTCGGGTGACTTTGGTAACAGATGGTTTTGCTTCAATGACTCTGGTGACTTTGGTGACAGAGGGCTTTGTTTCAATGACTCTGGTGACTTTGGTTACGTCAGGAACTATAAAAAGCAGAGAAGACATTGTTTCAGCACATTGAAACAGGCGGCACAGCATTGCCCCTCGATACAGAGAATTCTCCATTTGTATGCAGGTTACATGACAAATGGACCTTTCACTGGATCAGAAAGGTTGCTTTGACAAAAATGTGATTCATAATCAAAAAATTTCTGCCATCTAGTTTTTTAGTAGAATTTTGCACATGATTTAATTTCATAAGTTGTGTTCCTTATATATTGTTAATGTTTAACCGTGAAAGTAATTTATGTACTTTTCTCTTATTCTCTATTCTTTTCCCTTCTCTATGACTAATACTTAAGTTGCTAACCCCAGCATATGCGTACATGTACTTGCATGTGTATGCAGAATTATCTGTTAACAAAAAGTGTCAGCAGTTTATCAGTGCATGTTTCAACTCAACAGGCACCAGCCTTCCTATTTTTCTCCGCCTATTTTAGGCTTGCAACTATTATTGTCCAAATACAATATGTAAGACTTTACTGATTAGGAATCACATGATGATGATACTGCAATCATCATTACTGTACCTTCCTGGATGACACGAGTGACGATCCTCTCTAATGACAATAGGAGATATAAAGCCATTAATGTCACCAAAGAATGCATTTAGGGGTAATTATTGCAAAATAAAATAAAATAAAAAAGCAAAACAAAAACTAAAATGTTGTTACTTACTCATAAATGTCAGGGGAATCTCCTGATACCTGAATCCTGAAATATACTGTAAAACAAAGATAAAGTAAAGTCTGTTATAGTAGATTTCCAGATGAACATAAAAATGTACAGTATGACCACAGCTGGACTTGTGTGTATGCTGCACAACAAATCATAAAACTAAAAGACATTCGTTTATGATTAAAAGCAAAATTAACACCTGTGCTCAGTCAGCAGCCGCACCTAATGACTCTCTTCTTTCAAACCACTAACTTCATGCATGGTTTTCAAGCAGGGTCTTGTTTTGTACTTTATGTTGAGAAATACATTTTTTTTGGCAACCAAATCAAGAGTTTGCAATGAAACATACACAAAGAAAACTGCACCCTGCCCTAAATAATAAACCTTGCTTAATAACAATAAATCATGTTTTGATAAAACACCTTGATTTGCATGTAAGAGATGAGCCTCTTCAACAGCATGAGGAGATCCTGGCTTCCAACAGGGATATCTGGAGAAAAAAAAAACAGGGCGTTGACTGCAGTCAGGCATTTACAACAGTTATAAATGACAGAGAGGGAGCATCTCTTGACAGATTTACAATAGAAGGGAGTCTTCACAATTTTGACTGGGTAAAAACTTTACCTCCAGGATACAAGACTTGTTTGACGAAGTGAATGACTCCATTTGTGGCCATGATATCAGATTCAGGGACTTGGACGGAATTCACTTGCATCGTGTTGTTTGCCTGAAGGAGACAGTTAAAACAGTTACAGACGCGAAAAAACACAAAATGAAGGGCTTGAACGAACCTGTGTTTAAAGCATGAAGATGATGTTATTAGCTTGCTGAGGTGACTGAGTTTAGCAAACTGATGATTTTAGCAGATAATAAAAAATGACACTCCCATGATATTAAGGACTTTTAAAAATAGTTTGATTTATTCTCTGTATTTTTATATTCAAGGATAACAAAAGGTATAACGTTTATTGCCCTAGGACAAAAGAAGTTCAGTCTTGCTGCACTAAATACTCACAAGCATCACTCTGATGTTGCTACCCTGCAGAGACTTGAGAAGGTTCGTCACTCCACTCTCCAAACCACCACCAATGAAGATACCATTATTGAAGTGATACAGAAGGATCGTTCTGAGAGCATTTATGTCACCTGAAATAAAGACAGTCAAACAGAAAATCATTCAATTATTTTGCGTGATTTTTAGCATGCAACAGAAAAAACAAAGATAATCTGGGAGACCTACCCTTCAACAAGGCCAAATCTCTCTCGCTCACACCAGCAAAAGCCTTATCGGTTGGGGCGAACAGAGTGAAGTCTCCCTCCTGTTTCAGAAGGTCAGTCAACTCAGCAGCTTCCATCAGAGACAAAAAGATCCTGCAGCACAGAGAATAAAACAGTAACTTGGCTGAAACCACTGCAGACTGACAGCTTGCAACAACAGCACTTTCTCATTCCCATATGTGCCATGTGTATTTAATGGAAAGATCCGAAAAAATGTGGTTTTAAGTATCATGCCGGATTTTAATACCAGAGTCTATTTTACTAGCATTGCTCAGTACTTACTTGAACTCTCCATTTTCTGTCAGAATGTCAAACATATTTTTTTCCGCTGGTTTCAAGAAAGTCCTCATGAGATGAAGGGCCCCGTTGCTTCCTTCCTTGCTGCCTCTTATCAGACAGGAATTCTCAATGCACACAGCCTGCAGAAATATTCCACAAGGTAAAGGACAGGAGATTAATGTCATGTGTCAAAGACAAGAGGATTGATGGTCAGATGATATGGTTAATTCATATAGTGTATGTATAGTGGCAGCCAGCCAGAAGTGGACGCACTGTGCGGTAGATGAAGACCCTTAGAAATTTTCCTCCGATGGTCTCCAGCCGCTGGCCATTATACAACTGGCCCAGGACAACCTTGCTCTTCAAGATGTGGCTCTCCAGAATAAGCTTGAGCATCCTCTGATCCATGGACATCACTTCATCTGTAGAGGAAAGAATTGTTTTCTGATATTTTCTAATTAAAATACCGGCAGGATTATATATTTACACCAAATGTATTGGCTTCATTGACAAAACCTCTGTTTACATTTTTATTCATTTGCCCTGAATGTCCTGAGAACAACAGCCATAATAGTAACTGTGAGCGAAGACAAATGTGCTGTTAATGACTTGATTTACTGCACAGTTCTGTAGGTGGAACATGTAGAGTAACCAATAATTCATGTCTCATGATTTGTAGGTTTCTGCACATGTAGATTCCAATGAATTTATGGATGAATGTAAGGTTCCTTTTACATCCAGATGTTTCTGCCATGTGCACTCCTTACAACCATTTAAAATCGCACGTCTATAAAGATGAAAGTATTCTGCCTCAATTTATCACACCTTCTTGTTACAGAAAAAACAAAACATCTCTACTCCCTTTGGGTGAGGTTCAGGAATGTTGTCTGGGAGTGTGGGTATTTGTTCTTATATGACCTAAAAGTGTCCTAATTTCCCCGAGGCTCCATATATGTGCATATCCATTCAGTTGTGAGTCAGCACGCCCAGGGAAGCATTTCCCCTTTTCTAGACTATGACTGAATGCGGAGCAGCCAGGCTTCATATTCAACCAACCGCTGAGAGGAAAACAGGGAGGCTTGAATGATGTAATGATCAGCATGTGACTTACCACTGAAGGCGACGTTGAGGGGAGCCAGCAGAGTGTACTCAGCTTCTGGTCTCATGGCAGCAGAGAGACCCAACTCGGACACCATGTCACCGAAGGTTGACTGAGAAGTTCCAATTAGTTCCATCACCTGCTTAGCTTAAAGTGCACAGGAAATCCCAGCAACATTTTAATATGGATGACAGCAAAATACCAAACACCTTGCACAATGTATATATGTATGCAGTAAATCATGCTTAAACAAGAAGAGGAGATGTGAGTCTTACCTGAGTCTGGCATGAGCACTTGGTCAATAAGGTGGATGACACCGTTGGTGGTGACAATGTCCTTCTTGAGAACCATCTTTATACCGTTGACTGTCAAGCTTTCGCCATCACAGCCGATCTCAATGTTGTTGCCCTCAAGGGTCTCATAAGAGGTGCCAGCCATGATAGCCTCAGAGCACTGGACTGAGTCCAGGAGGTGGAAACTAATAAGAGCTGAAAAAGAGGGACCAACATTAATAGTGGTTGAAATACATCAGTAGATCTCAATCAGCTGTGGCTCAGCACCAGCCAGCACGTGCTCCGCTGCTATGAGAGGCTAAATTATAAAGTGCTTTCGTCCGTGAAGGTAGGAAATATGAATACAGTTAATTTCCCAAGTTGATTTGAATGTAGACTGGGTCAGTTGGCTTTGTGGGCTGTTTTATGTTCTTTCTCATGTTACACTGCAGCTGAGGCTATAAAGACCTGGGAACCTGAAGACCCTTTGGATCCCTTGGGTCCTTGAGTGAGAAGACTTGTGATTTCTTCACAGTTCCGTTTAACTTTATGTGAAACGGTCTGATCTCACATCATAGGGCGAGCTGTGGGCTAATAAAAAGTTTTGGATTCCTGTCAATTTGACCAGCTTCCTCAATGAAGCAGCTGTTTCCTGTCGGTCTGTGTTGACGCAAAACAAGCTAAAAATGATACAAATCTGCACTTTTTTTTGCTTTTTTCACCATCATTTCTAAAGACCTCATAGTCATTGAACATTTAAATATATACATTGTTATAACTGACAGTTGAATTGGTGTTGATCCTGATCCACTCGTAACATATTTTTAAACAAAACAAAACAAACATTACTGAAGCATCAGATGATGCGCTGCTTTATTTGACTTTCCAGCCACAACTTCACGCATGACTTGAAACTAGAGACCTACTTTTATTACTGTTTGACACAACTTTGTTGAACAGTTTGCCAAATGTGTGTAGGCTCCAATCCACTGCGGCTTCATCTGTTTCAAATTGCAAGAAGTTGAACATGAAAAAAAAAAGGAACTGAAAAACCGAGTGACTGTGTGTCTAGCATATATGCCGCCGGGGGAACCACTGCTTTTCTTTCCCTGTACCTTCATCCTAAAATATAAATATGGTTCTACTTTGCTACAGCTAATATAAACCCCCAGTCTCCGCTGCAGTGTTTTAAATGGCCTTGAGTGATCTTTTGGGCATTCAGTAACAGAGACAGACCTTTCAAGAATAAAAGTTTGGGTTACCTTTGAGGACCTCCGGGTCGCTCTGAAGTCTCTCCAACACGTCGCCGCCCAGACTGTCAAAGGCATCGTTGGTGGGGGCAAACAGAGTGTAATGTCCTGGCTGACCCAGCTTATCCGACAGTCCAGCTCTCTGTGCCATATCCTAGATGATGATTTCACCAGTAGGAGTCTGTTTAGTGAACTTTAAATGTACAATAAAGTAAAGTAGAAGAAAAAACTGCATGAGGTGGTTTCAAAAACCTTATTATAACCTTAAGTAAGAAATCTCAAATACAAACTCTGCATTTGTTTTTTTTTTAAGTTTCCTCTAAACCTCTGCAAATGTAAGTCTGAGCCTGTGGTCTGGTGTGACATACTTTTGCATCAGTGTTTACAGTTACTGCAGAAACCTTGTCCTTGAGGTGTATTATTTTGTCTACTTACACTCAGAGTTGTCAGGTCATCGTCAACGTCGATGACATCCTGGATTGTGTTTCCAACAGAGCTGATGACACGGTCAATGACATGCACAACTCCATTGGTGGCAACCTGGTTTCCATAGATAATCCTGGCACAGTTCACTGTCACCACCTGCACATTTCATATATATCAATGTTATATCGCTAAAAGGGTTTTTAGTAAAACTGCAGTGGACTGTTACAGTAGTATTGAATGATAATACTCACCCCATTGGAGTAATGGTTAATCTGAAGACCAAGGTCATTGTACATGGAAGTGACTGTCATCCCGTTCCTTAAATCTTTAGTTAAGAAGCGTTTGTCGGCCATGTGATAATGCAGAGCGTTGTACAGTTCAATGTTCACGTTGCTGACGAGTGCACTCCTCACTGTCTGTTAGACAAGGAAAATGAGATGTTCAAACCTCCTACTCAAAGAGGTTCCACTGCTTTCCATTTTGTCCTTGACTCACCTCATCCAAAAGCTCCCAGGCCTCGTTGCTGGGGGCGAAGAAGGTGTAGGATCCAGATCCCTCAATCTCAGGTCTTAGCTTAGAAATGTCAGCGTAATTTTGGGTTGAGGTGGCTTTCACCAGACCCAAGGTGCCATACACATGGTCAATTGGAGCCACTAAAAAGAATTTAGGATAAGCATTATCAGATGTAAGACAGTCTTTCTAAAATCAGTAATAAGAAATCTCTTGGCTTGAGAAGAAAGACTCTACATGTGTCATCAACATGCTACCACATCCTCTTCTAGTGTGTTTGGTCTGGTTAAAACAAAACCATACATCTGCTCTACATGTGGAGGATACAGCCTCATCTAACCTCTATACACCGACTAATTGTAGTTAACATACTATACCTGCAGGGCAACCACGCATGCCCTCTAGCTTCATGTACCCGGGGCAGCATTCATAAAGCACAGTCCTGCAAGAAAAGCACACAGATCACAAATGTTGACATAACCCCATGTAAGTAGCACGTTCTTTGAAATACTGTTTGTATGTTTTCAACATAACCGTGCAAGAGATTTGTATTTTTTCTGGCTGCCATGTTAGAAGCTGAATCATTATTTTGGCTTGTGTATTCACTATTTCCACATGTTACTCATTATCTCCTTCATTACCCCAGCAAACCATGTGCTCCAACAGCTCAGGCCAAAACCTAATGGAAAGGCTGCCTCAAGGATTGAGCTACCATTACAGTAGTAGATTTATATTACCGAGACCTCCTCTTTGAAGCTAAACAATTAGTTTCGACTCTACTTGGCATTTGGTTAACCTCAGAAACATTACGATTTTGGCCTTCAAAAAAATGCAGTGTAATTAGGACTGAGTTTTGGGAAATTTCGGTTGACACAAGGAACATTTAAATGGTTTAATGGTCTGTATGGAGACCTTTGAGCTAATCTGAAAAATAACATTATTCAATTTTCACCAGAGCTTTTGTTACAGATTTCTATAATTAAGAGAATGAAATCATTATTTCTCTTAAGACATATTACATCCAAAAAATAGAAGTTTAATTGCTGATCGACAAACATGTTCGAGGAATGTCTCCTCCTAGTTACTGCAATTGGTTCTGGACACTGTAGCCTGAGGAGGATAGTAAAATTCAAACTGCAGCTGCTACATATAAACATGACATTCTCCCTTGCCTCAGCAGGTTTGAACATGTTGGAATTATTGCATTGTTTCCATCTCCTGGAAGACCAGAGATGTATATTTCACCTCAAATTACTCACAGGTATGCAACAATAAAAAGACCCACAAGATATAAAGATCACCACAGATGTACCCATTAGTGATAAACAATACCACATGCATCCAGAGTTGGCTGTGGGGTTCATCACTGTAGACTGCCCTGTGTTTATTGTGAGAAAACCTACAGGGAAGCTGCTACTTCCCTTGTTTTTCACCTCAACATGATCAAAATCATCAGTGGCAACTAACAATCGTTTCATCATTGTTAAGTCAGTTTACTTAGTTGATAGGTCTATAAAATATCGGAAATTGGTGAAAAAAGCTGGTAAGTGCTTCCAGAAAACCCAAGAGGACCTTCACAAATTTCCAGTTTACTCCACAGCACAAAGATGTTCCATTTACTGTTATGGAGGAGTGAAGAAAACCAGAATATATCTACTTGGAATCAGAACATTTTGACTTAAAAAAAAAAAAAAAAAAATCAGTTGACAACTAATCAATTAATTGTTGCAGCTCTAACCATGACAAACATCTTTGTATATTTACTTGCTAATAATACCTGATAATGTTCTTATGGGAGTGAAAAATGCATGGGAGCACTATTGATACATAACACAAAAGGATTATCTGGACACCAGGAAAGCCCTGCATGAGTACCAGTTGTAGTTGAAAACAGACAGACTTGGCAGCATTGACAAGGGCAAATAATGGCTTATCTGAATTGAATTAACAGCTAACTAAAAGATGCAAGTGGAAGTAGTTGCTCTTCATAAAAATGAATTTGCTTTTGAAAAATCCATATGGAACTATCTCAAGTAATCGTTCCCATGGACATCATAGTTGTTCAGGACTGTAAATGATGAACAAGGCAAGAATGTACCGCACACAGCACAACCATCTGTGGATAGCAATTAATGAGTAACACTGAAACTCTGGGTCGAAATAAAAGGCTTCAGGCAGAAACTTGTTTCCTTTCCTGTCGCGGGTTGCCCATGGCTGTTTTCCACTGTTGATGTCTCAGACTGAATACAGACCGAGACTTCTGGGTCACGGCTAACTGCACCCCTTCCCTTCAACAACTGTATTTGAATAGAGTTGGAGGGATGGGGATGAGATCACACAAACCCCATTGGGGCAGAGTCAGCAAAAAACCCTGCAACATTGCACTCCCACACTGAGGGGTTGTGTCTGGCAATGGAGTTGGAAACTTCTGACTTGTCAGCATCTCTATAAAAGACCATTTCCACTAAGATTCATGATAACTCTGTCAAACGTAACATAAGCCATATGTGGCTTTATTCCAATTCAACCCATCAGTAATGTGCAGTGTGGTTGTACACAATTTTCATGGAGACTGCTCTGGAAGCAGAACCCCTCTCATTTATTGAATTAGACCTCAGAGGGTGAAGACAAGTTCTTTGGCTGGCTTAATGAAATTAGACTGAGCTACGATTGCCAAAAGCTACTGTAAAAAGTGTAATCTAAGCCATATTAGATCATCTTGCTCAGTTAGATTACCTGAAGAATTCTATACTTTCCAGATGGGAATGCTTGCCTGCAGCCAATACGTATTGTAATGGAGGTGCCAAATTGTATTGTGTAAACACAAGTGACCTCTGCTGGAATTTATTTAAATTTCTTTTAAGATAAACTTTGAAGTTGTGATCGTTCTGAAGTCAAATGTATATATGTATTTTCTCAGAATGATTTGCTATTAAATCAGCTCAACTGAAAGTGCTGACTAAAACAATTACACAAACAGCTGAACTGAAAATTAGCAAATGTTATGTCATTGTGCTTGTGAACTGCTGGGAAACATCTGGGAAGCTTCTGGAGGACATGGTGGGAGGAACAATGTGAGGTTTGAAACTTCAGGAAGGTAATATAATCTATGTGATGATAATAACTAATGCTAAATGTTCACACCTCATTTTCTTAATGCATGTTTAACACGTTTGTCCATCCCCTGAACCAAAAACAGATTTAATGAACATTTAATTCTGTCTTGAGAAAAGAAGATACTCCACACTGCTCTCAGCACCACAATGTATTACTTCCACCAACGAGATTATACTTTTACCCGTGTCTTGTTTGTCAGAAGGATTACTTTCAAATTGTTTAATCAGATTTCCAAGAAATTTGGATGGAAGATGGGTCACGGCCCAGATAAGACCCTATTAACTTCTGCTATCAAGCCAGATAAACAGACAGATCCAGGAAAACATTGCGAGATAGGGAGTTTTTCAACATTTTGTTGATTTCAACACAGGAGTTGATTTCACATTTAGATGTGAGTGAGTACAAAAGGGGACTGCTGGGTCTTGGCGTAGGTATGCGCTCTTCTGACTGTCACTCTATTATTAATACTAATGTTTGGTCCCTCTGGACCTCCACTGAAAGTGTTTCAACCAATTGTTACAACCATGATAGATAATGCTCAGCCCTGTTTTTGTGTGCAGGTGTGGGTCAATTATTCTCCTATGGGAGTGTCTCTTTATTATAAACTATTATCTATTATCTATTTAAACTCTTTGCTGTAGGACATTTGAAACAATTCCAATTATTACTGAATAGTGATGCAGAGCAATTGCAGTGTGTGTGATCTACTTCCCTCATGACTGAAGTGACACTTTCCTATATACCATCTTAGATGGTTAGTTTAAAATTACAATTGAATTACAACAAAAAAATAATTGTATCTTTAATTATCCAACAATAAGCTATTGTAGTATATAGTTAGAGCTCACAGTGCAGCTCTGCATTGAAGAAATATTTGTTCAGGAGATCTTCAATGAGGATATTTTAAAAGGAGTAAATCAGTGAACCAGTTTACCATTTGAATTCAACTCTGGCCCAGCTATCTTTTGATTGATTCCGTAGTCTCACGTCAGACTCCCATTGAAAAAGATAAAATTCTATGGCCGTTGCCACCGTTAACATTTGCCAAGTTCAGTGAACAGTGTGCATTCATTATGAAGAGCTAAGCCTATTTAGAGAGCTGAGCATGACTTAAGCATAATGCAGGCATAGAGGGCAAGCTTAGTATGCATGTGTGAGAGAGAGGGGAGAGACTGTATAATAGGCATGGCGTCGATCCATGTTTAAACATAAAAGTGCTGAGAGAGCTGGAACAATAAGAGAAAAAGAGGTTGTCTTGAATGATTGAACTGAACGCTTTTCCATTCATGAGTACAGTCGACATTTTGCAGCCACATCATATCCTGGAATGAGTGGTTCACCACTGTGGCATCCAACGACGACTAGGCTTCCTAAGTTATGAAAACCCTAATTTTCAGTTTATAGGACTGAATAGGACAGTCTTCAAAACAAAGGCCTAAGGGCTGTGTCCATCAATGTGTTTTCCATTTTGAGTGGTAGTTTGATTCAAAGTAAGATAACAGATGTGTGCCTCTATGGAAACATGAAAGTTTCCATTAAACCCCTCAAAGAAGATGCAGTAGAAGAAGGAGAAGAAGTAGATAGTACAGAAAAATGCTTTTGCATATTCAAATCTGACACTTTTAAGTCATTGAATTGTCTTGTAATGTTCATCTTTAAAGAGGAGAAACAACTTGTGTTGTTGGAAACATGAAATAACACTTACGCTTTCTTTCCACAGATGGCCCCTTGGTACCAGTTTCGACAAGTGCTAAAGTACTTCTTCTTGGTCCCCATGACTTGCTGGAGTGCGCAGACATTGGGTCTGATGAGAATTAAGGGAGAACGTTTATGTTTTTTTTTTTTTTTTTTTTTAGATTTATACTATACCGTCCTAGAAGGGGATTTGTTTCCATTTCAACATAGCAACACACAGAAAAAAAACAATGCATTAATACATTCAACAAAATGGGGTAAAGCATTAATCATCAGGTAAAACACATGAGTAAGATTCTATTCAAACGCTGAAATAATTTACAGTTGATGTGACAAATAGCCCTGCCGGGTGAGACAAGGCTATCTAAGTGTGAATAATTGTTGGCAACTACCCATGCTGCTTCTGAAACCACACAGTCAAAAATGAATAATGACATCCACACCTGCTGGATGTTAAAGTAGTTTGCCAGATTTGTGCTATGATTCAACTATTCAAATACAGTAAATGAAATATGCCATAAACAAAATACATAGATATAAAGGTGAAACAATTGTGATTGCATTATACTAGAGCAGATTTCCCATAAAATCATAAAAGATAAAAATATGCAGAAATGATAAAAAACTAATGGTGCTTGTTATGCTCAAGACTCAACACAATTCCATGCATGCAAAATAAAATAACATAACATCACAAGGGCAACAAAAAAGCCTCTAAAATAATAACAATGACAAATATTAATAAGCTTACCCTTCTTTTCTTGCCCTGATGCGACTGTGGGCAACTATTTTGTCATAAGCTGAAGAGTCAGCCTTGTCAAATGTAGAGAGCACAAAGAGTGCAAAGGCAGCTACAAAAAGGAGCTTCATCCTTGAGTTCTCAGCCAGCCCTTCCAGACCCAGAGTAATGGGAGAAGACTCAGAGTGGGAGTTTATATACCACAAGTCTCACCCTCCACTCAAGGAGGATGGCTACATTTCATGCATGCATGGACCACCCAGAACCTCTCAAAATCTACATTTCTTTTGTGTCTTCATCATATTATATTTGATTAACAATGTTATGTTATGTATTCTAAAATATATAAGATTATTTATGGACGTCAGGTTTTAACAGTTTTAAAAGTGTGACCCCTAGCACATTAAACAAAATGTTTTGAAGTCTTTGCACACACTTTTGATACACTTGTCACAACATCAAGATTTTGGGCTTAAAAAATTGTTTAAAACTAATTGCTGAATTATCTTCTCAGTACACTGCTACAAAAAAACTAAGCATGCATATTACAGCCCTTAGCCAGGTGCTTGACTAAGACATTTATAATAAGCAGATGAGAAAGAGAATCCAGATGTATCTTATCTTAAAGTGTCATTTATTTGGACCGCTAACAAAGAAACATTACATACTATCTGCTCTGAGCAAATGCCATTGCCATGGCTGTATTAATCTTTCAGAGTGTAGTTTGCGCCACCTAGTGGTGAGAGAGAGTGCAGGCAGGGAGTCTCACTGCATCACTACTTTGCACGTACTAATTTTTACATTGAGAGGGAATAATGTTGAATGTTGAATTATTATTTGAATAATGATAGACCAGACAACTCATCCATAAATTGGATGACAGTCTGATATTTTCCATTTCAAAATCTCATGCATTCGTAAAACATGCACTTGTGTCCTTACTAAACCTGAGTGTCTATACAGCTACTCTTATTGTATTGTCAAATGTACAAAATCTATCTATATTTCAAAATGTCACACTGATTGGCAAGTCCTGTAACACAAGAAACTATCAGCGCAAAGACATTTGCTCTTCCATGTAAACAACAGTATGTTGGCGACAACAACAGGCACAACAAGCTATTTGTCTGTGAAATGGCTCACACATGCACAGAATTGTTGACAGGAAATGAAAATAAGCTGAACATGAACACACGTGTCAAACATATTAAAGCGGCTAATTTTAAATGTGGTATTATTTTGTTGTTTTTGTAAAAGGAAAATGTTTTTTAATATTACCATTCTTTATTTCTAAGCAACATGACCCATGGCAAAACAGCATATCATTTTGTTTATGCCATTCAAATATGATTAGATTTAAAAGTGTAGCTATTGTTAGCCGTACACGTGGGTATTGTTACTCACAGCATACCCAAGTGGCATTACTTATACCATTCATTCACATATGTTGTTCAACCTCCTGGCTAGCCAGATGTTCCAGATGTGAGCAGGACATTTTTTTTTTTTCAACAATGGTGGTTAAAAGTGGGAAAGACAGTGTTTGATTCAATACTGCAGCACAGATTTGAAAGTGAAAACAAGTGGCCTTGTGTATTATATCATTGTCTAACCAGTGAGTTTGAAAGTAGAAAAGTTTAATATACAAGCACATGAATTATTCAGCAAACCACATGTCCATTAAAAAGATGACACTTTCAAGGCAGCAAGCCTCTTATGAACTTGATTTGTCAAGGTTTTTAGAAAAGCACTTACGCATAAAATCCCTTCCCGGGCTTCTCATCTCTCCTAAAATCCCAAAGACTGGAATACATTAACTTTACAATCCCCACATTCCAATGAGCAGCCAATTTTCTAACTTGAGACTCTATATTTGCTTCGATGGGGGAAATAATGGCACTCATTAACAACACTACAGCGATAATTAAACGCAGCGTGACTTTTACACTTTGAATCAGAGCTCTCTGCATGAATCAGTCACTTTCACACACACTGACACACGGACACAAACACTGCATGTGCCACAAAGAACGGATAAAAGTCAGTTTTGGTACTGAGTGCTTTCTGCTCTTTGTATCTTGCTAAAAAAGAAACTCCTTTAAAGTGGAAATTGAAGGGAAAAATGCAACAGGAATCTAACTTGAGGGAGCTCTTCAGATGTAGTACAAAGACCAAAACATTCTGTTGATTGCCTTTCTAGAGATAGTGTGACTCTCTTGCTCTCGGCTGCTATGGAAACAGAAATATGAAGACTTCCTCTAGCACCCATGTAGCCTGCAGCTTCAAGCTATGAAGGTGTGGAATTAAATGTACAAACAGAATAACAAAACTTAAATAGCACAACACTAACAAAACTGAAACATAACTGCTACTGCTATTAGTTAATGATATGCTTTTAGCTGTAATACAGCAATTACTGCACCTCAAATTGACTCATAGACCTAAAAAAAGCACAATCAACAAAGGTGATTGCAGGTTAAAAGCAGCTACAACTTTCATAACATGTTAACAGGTTTAGAGATGTTTCAACTTTAGAAGTTACATTTGTGGATGCAGAGACCACAGGGATACCATCATTTACACAAAACAGTGCACTAGTCTTTTCCATCACTAGAGGGTGCCTGATTGCCTGATAAGAAGGAAAGCTTTTTACCAAGTAAATGATTCTTCCACAGATCATTAGGGAGAGCTGGAAAAAAGCTGGTAAGTGTTAAATCATAAGAGCGCTAATGCTACTAAATTTAATAATTTAGTTGTCAGCAATCTACGTCAAGGTTCATGGAAATTGTGTTGGACTATGAGTCTGCATTAAACATGGAAGCAGTATTTTTCTGATGTTGAGGCGGTCAATTTGGAGCTAGTTTTAACAAATGTTATTTTGGGCAGTTTAATCTAGAACAATTCATCACATGTTCATGCACATTATAGTCTTTTGTACGTCAAGACTTGAGTCCAAGTAGCAGACAATAGAAATACTCAAGTGAAACACAATATCCCACAAATTAACTTATTTAACCTACTGAGTCAGTTTACTGTTATCATATTCTATCACTGCTCCTTTGTTGCGAGAGCTAATTTAATTTGAGTTATAAAGTAAGGCAAATATAGCTAATTGGTTACAGAAGGGTTGTGTGGAAGTCTTCTGTTTACTGGAAAAGATGTGACCATGAATCAACAATAGGCATCATATGAATTATTAATCATGAATTATATGAATCATTGTTTCAACAGTCAGGTAGGATATGAATAAGGGTACCAAATAAGCATTTATTCTACAAATAAGAGAGTTCAACTAGGACTTAACTAGTGCTTCTCTTCGGACAGATCCCAAAATACAAGATCCTAAAATCCTCAGAGGGAGGATGTCCGTGTAAACTGTGTATCTAGTGCACTTTGTCAGAGGGACCACTGTATACACAGTCAGAGAGAAGGTAACAAACTATTTACGGAAATGTTTCCTCCAGTAAACGAGATGAAAGGGAAGATTTCAGGAGAATGGCAAATCAAGAGACAGGCCTATTAAAGGAAAAGTGCCATTTGTTTTCTCCGTCTTTGTGCCATCTACTCTCTGTCCTAATGTTAGTATTGCCATTTTGCATAAAACTGTGAAGTGTTCATCAAGCAAAGAGAAGTAAACATGCTGTCTTGCCACAAGTGCAAAAAACACTGCTTTTTGACTTAGTGTTTTATTATTATTTCATTTCTTTTACAGAGTAAGGTCATTACAAGTTACAAAACTGCACAGTAACACACAGATCACTAGAGGGCCCTCACACTTGCAAAGTGTAGTAGATAGTGCACATGGTTGAGGAACAAATCCTCTAACAAATCTTTAACTAGACAGCAGTGCATGCCTTTCTGTTCAAAAGTAAAACTTTTTTTCTCACCCTAAACAGGTTAGGACAGTGATGATGGATTAAAATAGAAGTTGACCCGTATCTCTGAATAAGCTAGATGCTACAACTGGATAATTTGCTTAAATTACATATATATAATAAAGTACCTGTTTACTCAAGTGTGATTTTGTTAATATATGTCTTTCTTTATGATTGACTATTTTTTCATAAAAGGATTAGATACTATCAGCGTATGAGAAGTAATACCTTTTCCACAGAGATAGAGATTTAAGACAGTTTTGCATATCTCAGTAAGAGGACAGTTCAAGGTGAAGGAGGAGAGTATAGGCAGCAGGGTATCAAGGCTCTTTGGAATTTAAAGCTCAAAGTAAAACATGAATTAATAACTTGCTTCACAATTCCCTGAGCATCAAGTCAGCAGTCACTGAGGTCAAATCTCACCCAGTATGTATTCTATGAATCAGAGCTGAATGCATGTAATATAATGTGAGATAACATGTTATTATGCCTTTGTATACATTAAAGGATAATTAAACTAAGTATATCATTCAAACCTGCAGTGCAGAACTTTTGTCTTCCCTTTCTGAGACCTTTATTCAAACAGGGATGGGACAATAAGAGCAAGCTCTGTCTTCAGGGCCCCCTCTGAACATAACACATGCAACATTTTGATATAATACGATATAATAGCGCTGCAATGAATATGACTGGATAGAATGATAGTTGGTCAAATAAGGTGATCAAAAGAAAAGTATTTGCCATGTCATAAATTGTGCACAAGGGGCCAGCCCATCTTATATTTCACATTTCTGCAAATTCTTCTTCTCTTGTGGAACATATTTAAAAATCAGTTTCCCAGTGTCAGTATTAATATGCTGCTTTTCAAGGACTAGATTGTCCTGGGACTTTGTGCAAATTTGATCGACAAGTGAGAAGCTCAGGTAGCTGGCGAAGAAGTGCTTTGTGAATGACAGCAGTGCTGTTCTCCTCTCACTCCCAAGACTGCCCCCCAACTTTCTCATGTAATAAACAATGATGCATTCTATAGCCATCCCCGGTTATGAACCTAAGGACAGGATGATAGATCACTCAATTCAATAGAGCATCGAAAGGTTTATGAGTGCAGGCAGGAGAATGCATTACTCTCCTGTAATTATTCTCACTCCCAGATTCTGTAGACATGCCTCTGACACTGTAGACCCCCATTTACTCTTTTTTTTCTCCGTCCCACGACTGCATACAGAATCCAAATATAAAGTTCTGTGAAATACACAGAGATTTGTCTGGCACTGATATACTTCATCAGCACTGTAGCAGACATTCATTTATATGCAAAGGTCCTGCACTGCCGGTAACTATATTATATATATTAGTTTACTCCATGAAGTATTTTCAACATGTAGATTAGTGAATGAGAATTAAATCTCAAAATGCTTAAAAACTTGGAGACACGGCCTAGTTTTGATATATTTTTGGCCCATTTTTCACTTTCTTGCTTGCAGCTTTCTGTAGGACTTCCACAACCACTTTCTTAGTCTGTAGTTCTTTGTTTGAATGATCAGATCCAAATGTATCTTCCTCTGACACTGAATGAATTTCATCACATATCTGAGAAGGGGGTCTGCTGTGTCTCTGGACGGGCCCAGATGAGCCGACAGAGCTGGCGGAGTTGGCGGCTCCACTCAGCAGGACGGTGGTGGTGGTCAGATCAGACACGCTCAGCCTGTGTTGAGGATCTTTAGTGGGCAAGTTCGGAGAATATTTGAATGAGTTTCCAGGATAAGCCAAGGTGGAGCTTGCAACTGTACCCGGGACCCCACCTTGAGGTTTACCCTTCATCATTCCAAGGACTTCATAGCGGAAACTAGAGATATCCTGCTTTAGCTCCTGTTGAGAAGCAGAGAGGAAACAACAGCAGAGATTATCAGCAAATAAAAAACATGGTTATTGAGGTTCCAATAATGAATATCTGTATACCACCTTGAAATTCTCTTCTGTCAAACCCTCTTCTGTCTTGGCATCTCTGATCATTGCAGCCACATATCGCTTCACAAGGTTCCGCAGAACCTCCTAAAAAGATGTACACTTTTTTTTTAGGCAAACTACAGATTCATTTCTAAATTAAGTTTAATCAAAATACCATAAAGTGGTACAGAATATTGTGGAAAACAATTTAATACCTGGTACTCATGGTTTGATCTGACATTGTCAGCTGCACGTCTCTACAGTTAAAGAACATAAAAAGAACCATTAACAAAGCGGCATGTTATGTCAGTTTGCAATGATAGGGTGACTTTCTTACGTGGTGCAAAATACCTTTCTGAAGAGAACAGGAAATTCAATTAAGGCTTAATTTTTGGGGCTTCTCACTTTGAGGCTGTCAACAGATAGGCACTACACAATGTACAACATTTAAACAGTGGTGATCAAAGCAAATGTTTGGAAACTACTTACCCCCAGAGTTTCAAAAGTGTCAAGCCTTTTTAAGGCTGGTCTCTTAAACAAATGCCTCTGTATCCATGAAAAAAGATAATAAACAGACTTTGGACTGGGTATTATATTGAATGGAGACGGCAAAGTTCCGCCTTCTTCAAAATAGCTCATCCATAATTTCGTTCTTGCAAATTTCCACTCTATATCTGCATGATCCTGAAAAACAAAACAAAAACAAAACAGCAATTAATCAAAACCTTTTGCAAAGTACTGCAAGACAAATTAGTGCAGCAAAACGATAAAATAGGTAAGCTACACCACTCACAGCAATGTGCTGATAGGAGTTGTTCATCATTGCAATTAGCATGTTGAGAAGCACTACCAGGGAGATGACATTGTACGTGCCAAACATGGTAGTGCCCACGAACTCGGTAAATTCGTGGTCTGGTTTCACATTTGTCACATAGAGGGAAATCAGGCCAAATATAGACCAAAATAATGACTGCAGCGTCTCGAACAGCCTGAAAAGCAAACAACCATACATCACATTATCCACTATTGAAAAACAAACATATTAATTCTTAATAATCCAGATTTGTTAGGGATAACTTATTTTTAACTTGCGTTGAGAAGGCATTGTTTTGTTCACTGCAGCGAATACCATGGCACTTGGGACTATCTGTTTCATAATAAAAGTAGAGCTGGTTGAGGCCATTGGCGAAGGCTAACAACACCAGACAGTAGATGAAGAGGAACTTAAGGATGTCCAAGAGCATGCGGCCCAGTGAAATCTGTAAGGGGCCAAGATGGGAGTTGGCAGTGAAAAGGCAGATGAGGCGCAAGGAACTGAAGATGTTGGCGATGGCAAACAGTGCCTCTGCAACCAAAGTCGGGTGCCACATTTCCCAGTCGCATCTGCGTTTAATGCCAGTGTACTGTAAAAAAGTAAAGAAGGATGAAAATGACAAATTGGTTTTGATAATGGATTCAAGATTTTAAGCAAACTTGAAGTATGTTGAATTTCCTTCCTTTGATGTTTTTTAATTAAAGCAGCTACAAGGAACTTTCATATGGTTGATTCTGGCCACCCCTACGATGCACAGTACCTTTACATAAGCGACAATCTTCAGTGAAATGGTTGCAAGATACAAGGAGTTCATTATAAAGTCCATCAAGTTCCACCAGTCATCTATGTAGTCTTTGAGGCCACTATCCCACATCTGTTTGATCTCGGTCCATATAAAGCCTTGGAGAAATGAACAAACAACAGAGGTTATTTGTCACTGAAATAAATTATTTGACATGCATTGTGCAGGTTGTACTTTAGCATACGTGTCACAGTCACAGAAAGCACCTTAGTTTGACTTTTTTAAAATGTGTGTGACCACAGTGTAGAGTGCATAATAACATGACACAACATGTTAGTGTCTGTGTATGTGTGTGTGTTTATTGTTACCAAGCACCCATGGCAGGATCATCCATTCCACAGTGGTGGGTGGCGGGCCCTGACGGTTCTTCTCTGCAGAGGCTATATGCTGCGAGGCCAAGAAGAGCAGGAAGAGGAAGCTCAGGTAGGAAGCGGTGTGACAGATGAACTTGATGAACGGCTTCCGGATGAATAAGCCATAGCGGCTCTTTGGCAAGATCAGGTAGAAGATGCATAAAAGGGGGAAGAGGAGGCCGATGAAGATACATGTGATGAGCTTTACTGCCCAGTGACGCCTCCTCCAGCCTGGGAACTCATCATACCACCGAGAGGCCAGCAGCTGTTGACAGTTGGGCTGAGCAACAAACTGAGGAAGAAGAGAGAAACAAAAAAAGATATTAACTAAACTTAAACAATCACTAACATTTTAATTTACATTTGCAAATACCTGCAGACAAATAACTGCAGACGAAATTGCTTATTCCACCACTGAAGAAATACATGCATTTTATTGTTATGCTATGGTATCTAGTCTACAAGTATGTTGAGGGGCTATCCCTTTTTATTTTTTAACACAATATAGTAATGCTGATTATTGTTGCCGAAGCCAGCTGTTTCAAGATTTGCAAGACAAAGGTTTCAAGTAGATCACGCGCTGCATTTTTTATTTTTGTCCTCCATTTTGTTTTTATTTTATTTTCCTCTGACCTAGTTGTCACCTCTCATGTTTTCGTATTATGTATTTGTTTGTCTATGTGGTCTACATACTGTATGCGTGCACTAATTGGTGAATAAAAGGAAAATTGGGAAACATTTCTAGTGTTCTCTAATGTTCTGTTGAGAAGTCAAAACTGTTTCCCATACACATTTTTGCTGCCCTTTGAGATTTGATATTGGCATCTGCTGGACATCTGTGGATGGTGATGGAAGTTAATTTCTACTTAACCATGTTACAGCCAAATGGATTCCCATTAAGGTACTATATAGCGTTAAATTGTGGTTGATGAGGTCATGCATCAGTGCAGGATCTGACATACTAAATGTTTCCTATCTGTCCTTGTGTGATGTTGACTTGCCATAACATGACTGGAGGCTAATGGTGACATCTGGCGGGACCAGATTTTGTCTGTGGACATTTTTGGACATCCACATGTCACCCCACACTAATGACACACTGTGTTGTGCAAATCAATTAAGCTATATGATAACATTCAATCAGTTTATATGAACATCAGTTCTGAAGATAACAATCAAAAGCTTTCCTACAATGGTTTCTAGTAGATAACATTACAACAGATGCATAATGTACATAGACAACTCAAACAGTGATGTGTTCTTTTAAGATATATTCTGCACTTTGAATAAATTACAACATAATGAGCTATTATCACTCCTAAGTGCAGCAGGTAGTGGGACAACAGAAGAAAAACACTTTTCTGAATGCATTAAAGGAACATTTTGCTCCTAATAATGTGGACATCCACTAAGTGCTGGTGGTCTATGAAGTCCATTAAAATTCTTCCACCACTTTAGTGCATTTTCTTTGAAGAAGTCCAAAATGGCTAGTCACCCTAAGAGCCCAGATTAATGATGTGTGTTATTTGTACAGTTGTTTGTCCAAACACACAAATGGACAGTAGAATTCTATATGCCCACTACATTCTATACTGGTAGTAGCAGATGCACCAACCTCTGGCTGGTTACTCCTGTGCAGTTAGGTAAGTGCAGTACAAACAATAAACACTCCTACTGTATGTTAATTTGACTTACTTAAGGCTGTCTAGAATTTGTTTGAAATGGTCTTGGCTCATAGGTAAACAAAAAGGAGTGTCTCAACTGTTTTTGTGCACAAATTCAGGCCAACCACAGATGTAATCACAAGGATTAGGATGTCAAAAATTGTCGAATTTGACACGTGAAAAAACACTGTTGGCAACTGATCATACAGTATGTATATGAGGCATGAATAACACACTCATTCTTATAATCAATTTGGATACCCCATTGTGGATAATACAAAAGAGGTCAATAATCATAATGTGTTTGCATGAAATGAAAAACAACTTTACGATGATCGAAGTGCGTTAACTATAATTGGAAAACGATTGCTACAGCTAGAGCACAGCTGCACCGCTCCTCGAAACAAGTGCACTAATAAGGAAAAGACATTCAGCTCTTTGTTCTATCAAGTTCACTGATTCATCTCGATTCAGCCTCGGTCCAGGCTATGTAAGACCAATACTTAAATACATAAAATGAGTAGCACACCACTGCAAGGCTTGCATTAAATGTTAATATCTATCATTGCTCCAGAATTTTACTGCATAAAAACTAAAAAATTACATTTTTATTTCCAAAGCTCAAGTCAAGACTTCAGGCATCCATTTGTAAGGAGAAATCTAAATTGACTGCAGATAAGTCTAAGAAATTATGATTAAACTTAATAGTAAATAATGCAATACAGCAATCCAGAGTGGCAAGTGTTGTGTACACAGTACTGTCTCCTTCTTATATTTGAATTCATACAGTGAAATCGTGTTATTTAGAGCAAACAGTGTAACATTTTTCAAAAAACCTTTTGCCATGAACACCAGTTGTGCCATATAGAGATGCCGACAGTCGCACTGATCTTTCATTCTCACATTGGCAACTATCTCATCAAAAAAACAGCAAAGTCAAAACACCGCAAACTGCATGCAATTACTCTTAAATGTGAAAGGCCACGACTAAATCTAAACAGAGCTGGTGAGCATTACACAGGTGGCATGAGCTTTTAACTCTGCAAATACTATGTGACGGCTGTATACAAACAACACCAAAGGGCTCTGAACAGTCTATATACTGAGTGGAACAAATAAGACACATGCTGAAACTCAGTCTGCACTTTATACTGTAGCCTGTTAAAAAAACCCCCCTGAATGTTCTTTACCTTTCGTGAACAAAGTAAAAGCTCTAAAGCAACATTTCCTGACAGAAGAGAAACAAGATTTTACTTAATGTGTTGGATCACAACCAAAAGTTCCAATTTTCACCAGCTCATAGCAACTAGCAGCTTGTTGTTGCTATTTAAGCAAAAATCCTCCCAAAGTTTATACATTTACAGATATAATCCATCATGAAGTTCACAAGTAAGCTTATTCTCACTGTTTCTGTGTAATCACAATGTGTAAATACTGAGTAACACTATCTATACAAACAAATAAAATAATGTTTGCATTGTATCCAAAGAAAATACTCCAAACAAAATGTTGAAAGACAGTAAAACGTTCCCTCCCTTATTAAAATATCATGAGTATGTATTTCAGGGAAGTGGCCATCACTTATTCCATCATTACCCCCAATTATCCAATTGTCATGGGACTGTCTGAGAGGGCTACTGTAATGCATTGCTAAGAGCCAGCCTGACAATTACATGTTGTTCTAATCTCCCAAAGGACATCTCCACCCTTATCAAGTCATTTACAGCCCATCTTGGCACCGTCTTTGTAATGCAGTCCATGTTGTTCAAAGAATTTCATACTTATTCCTATTCGTACTTAGGTTTTTATCCACTGTAAATCCTACCACTTCTCGGTGCGTCTGTATGTGCACCGGTGTTATCTAGACAAGACATCATTGCTTGTGGTATCTTTTTTACTTTGAAGATATCCAGAAGAAAAAAAACAGTTGTAGTGCTGTGCTGCTGTAGGCCAATCTGACAATGAGGATATCATAACAACAAGGAGCTTACCTCTTTCTGGCAGTATTTGATAGCCAGCTTCAGTCGAGCCAGATCATTACCATTCTCATCCAGCAGAGGGTTGATGCCATCACGGTAGTTGAGGATTATTTCCAACTCTCTAGAGCTTCTGGTCTGGTCCAAGAGGTCCTTTGCAAATTGTTTACACGTGTGGGACAGCTCCTCATACTCTGATTTGAACTCATTCTCCACTGCGCTGAGCTCCTTCAGCTCCCAGCTGAGCTGAAAGGCAGTGAGGAAAGGATCCTCGCTGGAGAGAGCAATGAGAGAGGGGCTGGAGAGGGCCTTGTAGATGTTGAGACGGGAGCGTGAGTGACGAAGGCCGTCCACGTCTGAACTGGACGCACACTCCACGCAGTTGCAGCGCACAGCATGTGGCTGAGGTATGGAAACACCTCGCTGCACGAGCAGTTTGATGATCTCATAGTTGTTGGTGTGGGCTGCGAGGATGATTGGAGTGATGTCTGGGGTGAAGTCTGAAAACTGTCTGTCCAGGAGAATTGGTGGGATCTTTTCAGGAAGGCAAAGAGAGGAACACACAGATGGACAGACGTGAAAATTCACTATAATTTTATCTGATAGTTCGCAAAAGAGCACTGCTTATTAAATCCCTCACAGGAATTGAAATTACTGGTTTGAATGGATCTGATTTCATCTGTCTTGTGTCTCTAACCATCTTGTCTAACAGCAAGCACACAGCTAATGGCTTGTGGTTCAGCTGGTCATAAAATACCTTTCTGGTTGGAGGCAACAACATCCTTTATTCTTTTCCCAACTCTTCACAGAGTACACCAAGTCCATTACAGTGAGAACCAGCAGCGTCAAAATACACATTTACAAATGATGTCAAGAATTTGAAAGCAACCAGAAGCTATTATCTAACTGGCCGATACACAAACTATGGACTTTTTGTTGTAAAAGCTGCAGCATAAAGACATCACATCAAAAAACATCAGTGACTTTCAATTGGAAAACAACATTGAGTTGGATTCTTAAAATAATCTCAGTCATGCCTCAAACTAAGAGACAGAGAAAAGCATGCCTGTATAGAATGTTCTATTGTTTGTGAAATGTTGTGTAAGGGATTAATTGATTCAGGGAAAAGAATAATTTATTATTAACAGATAGCAACAAACAGGCCACATTGTCCCCCCTGTTGCTTAACAGGAAGGATAACGTTACTCATCGAAGCAGATCAGGAGCATCACATGCTGCCGTAACTTGTGCCCACTGACTCCTGAGCCACAGAGATTTTATGAGATGAAAAGAAAACATCACATAAGGGAGAATAAACCTAAATCATAACACTTTTGTCCAAACTCTAAGTGCTGTCATTGCTTCAACACAGATTTATGAAACTCTGCACACATGTTAGTGACAAATATAAACACAAGTACAGCCTACAGTACATCAAATGAGGCTCAAAAAGGTTTCTGAAAGCCCAGTTGGACACAACAATAATACAATTAAACTGTCTGAAACTTTATGGGTAAGTAGTTTTAAAAGATGTGCTCTGATCAGTGTTGCGTACATTTCCAGTGCCTGTCTGTTGTTATAGCCTCAAATGAGAAGCACAAGAATAATTAAGACTAAATATAACTTCAAAAACGTATTATGCACTAAAAAATTGTTTATCTCTAATGCTAAGCTAGAATTAAACCATGACAATCAGGTTTGTTTTCCACAATTGTCATTTGTTTTCCACAATATCCTGTAAAGCAAATGAAATGAAACTGTTGGCAACAGGTCTGTCAGACAGAAACCTGTGGGAATGTGCACTGTAAAAAGGATGTATTTCCTCATCTACAGTACCTGTTTCTCCCCACGTGGCTTCTTGTGGTTGAGCAGCAGCTCCACAGCTCCCACCACTTCTTTGCGGATGGCGTGTAGCAGCGCATCACCAACATACACATTGTAGCTGAGCAGCAGCTCAATGATCTCCAGGTTCTCGTTGTCAATGGCGATGAGCAGCGCCGTGCGTCCGAGGGGGTCGATGCAGTTGATGTTGATCCTAAAGTAGATCTCAGCCTCCTCCAGGGCTTGTTTCACACTGGCATAGTCCCCCTTCTCCACAGCCCCCAGGTAGGCCCTCTCCAGGGCAGAGAGCTCAGCCTCGGCCCGCACGACCCGCAGCGGGATGCGGTCCCTGTATGACGAGTTGTCAGCTTGCCTGTAATACAGCTGTGACATGTCGGCTACAGCATCACGGTCTCAACTGAGAGCGAAGGAGACATAAGACGAGGAAATGTTGCATCGAGTTTGTGAAGTAGCGTACAAAAGTCAAATCTGGACTTTTACACCGTAATTTGAACAATACAATATCATTAAAAAGTTCAAATAGAGAGAAGACATAAAAAGAAAACGGAGTTGGATGATATTTTTAGCGGTTGTTCGGCCAAAAAGGAGACGCATTTCAGTTTTTCAGTGAAAATGTTAAAAACACGTCATGCTTCAACTTAAACGCTCAGGAGTAAAATTCATTTTTCGTAAGAGGGAGAAACAACACAATTATTTCACACCAGCTGGCTAAAAGAGAGAACAAAAAATCGCTTAATCTATAAAGAATGAGTGAAACTTTACCTTCCCAGCTGTGATTGACATGAACCACTCGATGGAGAACCAGACGCTGCAGCTGTCAGAGAGGAAACTTGCGTGGTTGGATCCTCATCTTATCACCAAAGTCTCCTCTGGAGACACTGCTAATGGCATTTCAAGCAATCATCTGCCCACCCCTTTCGCTCTCTCGTGTGTGGGGGCAGTAGGACATGTAACTGACCTGCTCCTCTCTGAGAGATACGCGTCAGATCAGCTGGGAACACGAGGTGACAGATGCTCGCACTAACTGCGCGCTCCAAAGTCAGAAAATGTCTTTTTGGCCATCACCGCCCCTCCACTTTCAGGTTTGCTTTTCAAAAGCGTAACACGTGTGGGTGTGTGGGTAGTTTCCCATTATGGAAAGCAGTTACCTACCGTTTATTTTCATGCAAAAACCATGTAATTATTTTTATGAATATTGCAGGGCAGACATATTAGCGTTGAATTCTGTCCCAGAACAATGTGGCACGGTGTTAATAAGTAATCACAGTGAGGAAATGCTTATAGTTCATTTGTATTCTTCTCAGATTTTGCAGGCTTACTGGGCTGAAGCGAAATGTATGGATTGCGAGCATAATTACATTTTAATTATAAGAAAGGTATTTAGTCATTGTTTCTTACTAATTAAAATCCTGAAGCCACTGGCACTGACATTTCTATAAAACCCAAGCAGCATAAGCTCCCGTGAAAGTCTCTTTAATACCATTTAAGCATGCATGGTAAAAAGTAATATAGGATCCACCCCTCCAAAAAAACAACAAAATAATCAAGTAAACATGGATTAAATTGTCACAGCTTCAGGAACTGCATACACAAAAGCAACACGTTTTGTTTATATGCTTTTTGCATCATGGGACAGCCATATTTATTGCACATTTCCATAAATGTGTATTTTGTAAAAATCAAAGGGAGCAGGGCAAAATATTTATTATTTCTATTCATTTGTTTTGGCATATATGTATGCCTTTAAAACATAAAAGTTTAGAATTTTTATTAAATGCACCATCAGGTACTTTATTTCATACCAATCAGATATTTCTTAGCTCTGAAGGGGCATGTTGTCTCGATGTGGACAACCTGATTGCCCCTACTCAGTTGTACACAGTACTCCCCAAAAATACCATCCTGTATCCCTGACCTCAATTCAACCTGAGCTGCTTCTATCAGGTGAACGTTGCTGAGAGAAAAAAAACAAAAAACAAAACATAAATCTAAAGAAGTGGCTCTTTGGATATAGATTAATCGCAGTCAAGAAGACTTGTACTCGCAATGTACAGCAACAACACATTAATTTAACCATATGTGATGAACACAGACCATGATTGAACATATAAATGTCTTCTGGCTCATACTATACCTTCAACAACAAATCAACAGTCAAGTTTAGCTGATTCAGTGGTCTCTTCTTCAGTGTCTACTGCAAATGTTCTTCTAATCACTGATAATTATAAATCTGTGATGTCTAGTTATGTCTAGAGTTAAGAACTGTTGTTTGTAAAGTTTATCACACAACATGGAGAACATTCACTCAAGAAACTAACTACCTCAGCATTTAGGATTTTTCAATACACATAAGTCAACAGCTCCTCAAACATGTTTTTTTCTATCGACTTCATTTTGCGTTAACATGCCAGCATCCAGATTACCTTTCATCTTCCAGTCACAAAGCAGCATGGATATTTCATTGTAGTTGTGTTTTATGGCAACATGATAAATATACGTACACTCTCCAGTCCTCAGTTGTTCTCATGCAACTCCTACGAGACATATCTGGGTGTTTAGTTGCCATATTGCTCTACTTCCTCTAGTTCTCAGCGGGCTTGAAACATTGAATTGGATGTTACTACAAAAGTATATTGGCTGTGAGAGCATTATTGTGTAAAGCTGGCCTGGCTGGATTCAAACAAGAAGCATAGGCTTATAATATTATGCCAATTATTCAACACAGGAAGCCATGATGCAGTACAACCACTTAGCTCAGTAAAGGACATCAAGAAAATCCACAGAGCTACAGATTAGACAAATTTATAGACTTCTGAACATATTGTAGACTGACGTTTGGAGACGATGCAATAATAAAACATATTGCTAATATGTTTCAGATAATACGCTATAAATGAATGTGTACAGTGTTGAAAAAAAATATAATATGTGATGTTTGTTTGAAACCACAATGAAGGCATAAACATCCTTGCAGAGTCGATCCTGGGAAAATAAAGACACACCGAGGCCCTGTTGAATGTCGTTAGGACAGATTGATAAGATTTGCTGATACTGAAACACCCATTGCAAAACTTTCATGATGCAAGAAATTATCACAAGAAAAGCAATATACTTTCCCCTGAGCTTTTAAAGGGTAATTACTATAGTAGGGAAACAGCCATAAAAGATGTTTAACATTAGTCTTAAGCTGGGTAGTGAGCCTGAACAGTTGCTAAGAAACCTCTTGCAAACCCATTTCATACTTTTACTTCCATAGGCACGAGGAACAAAACACATACAGTATGTTAATGTTCATTACCCTCTTAAGATACAGCTGCAGCTTAAGTCTGTATAAGGCAGCATTTATCAATATTTGAACAAATCGTGGTTTCATGTTTTCAATTGCGATCTCATTGAATATCTTGAAAGCTTAAAAGAAGCGTGTGTAAAAGCATTTACTCCAATTTTACTCCATTGGGTACAATAAAAACTCATTAGACCATCTAGTAACACACTTCATTAGGATTTCAGCTAACATATAAAATTATAAAATCATTTTTTCATACATTTTAATTGGATATTAATCCCTCTGAAATGTTATAGTTTTGCTAGATATTTATTTGTTTCAGCATTTGCACATTTCTAGTGCTGTTCTGAATTCAACAGTACTTTCATCTGTTGCTTCAATGTAAGAAGACACTGTTGTGAGAATCAATGTGCTTGCTGTACGAATCCTGAGTTCCTATTCAGCATTTCCCCCTGTTCCACCATGACATGGCAAGCAGCGTGTTTTGGCCTGGAGCAAAGTGTGTGCTGTTGCGTTATTTGTCGCAGATACTGTACGTGTGAGAGGACACAGTATGTGATATAATACATTTCACTCCCTCTGAATCAACAGAATCTCTCACTTACAAGACTTGTGGACATTATTATCATCGCTGCACATATTTTCCCATCACACTCATTACAAGACATCTGCAAGCCAATCTGGTTTGTGTACTTACAAATGCAATTATATCTGGACCATCTTACCAAGAAGTACAGTGAGATAATATGTTATACACAGACGCTATATTTAATTGGACTTTGGACATGAATAATGTATGTACTGTGAAACCTCTTTAAACATTATAAACTGGTCATGGGTTTTTATGGTTTTACACAGCCAGACTAAATGGCTCCTATTAGCACAGCATAACTTTAAAACACAACTCACTCATACTTTAATATAGATTAATTAAAGGTGCAGTGTTTAAGACATGGCCACCGGTCAAAGGCCACTCCAAACTAATAGGGGTCAGCATATCACCACAGTAACCACTAACTGCTGCTCATTAAACTATTTGGTGTAGCTATCTTCAACTGTAGCTGCTAACTGCTGCTAGTTTATTTCAGGAACAAAAACATCTTTGGTTCTAAATAGTGAGAGAGAATTTCTTTTTAATTTTTATTCCATTTGACAAAAAACGATGACTGAAATCTTGTAGAGCTGGTCCCTTGTATAAGCTAGCTTATACAAAACGGACTAGCTCTCCTTTTCTGCATCTGTCATTTTGTTCTAACTTTCACCCTTTTAAATACTTTTTCTGTGACCTGATAGCAGCCATGTTGGTGTCGGTGGAATGTGAGCGAGACAATGTAATTTACTTAGTTGGTTTAAACAAAGCTAAACAGTATTTTACAACAAACTGTGACTTTCTTGACTGACAAAGTTATCCTTTAAATCGACAAAGATCATGTGTGTAATTCATGGCACAATTCAACCTGGATCAAAAGATATTGTGTCTATTGCCATTGACTACTATGTTTTTCTTTTCTAAATTAAGGTGCCAGCGGGCTCACCAGAGGGATTGTGACTTTCCCTTTCTATTTGCACTTATCTGCCTCAAGTCTCTGCCAGGAGCATGGAGCAATCGTGGAAATGTTGGTGATACACTGCCAGCAACGGAACTGGGCCCAGTCAGCACACAGTGAGATCGAGACCGAAGCACAGTCTCCGTAAATGACCAATGATGATGTTTTACGATGCTTGAATTCAAAACGGTGTATGTTTGTAATTTTCTGTTTAATAAGGATGTATTTATTAGACTAAACATTTAAGAGAGCTTGTAAAGTGTAATAAACTTGCCCCTCGCTTACATTTCCCGGCTGAAACTACGGGGGGCCTAAGACTAATGGTACTACAAGACAGGATGGGCTGGGACTGGCTGGTTAGCATGTCAACTTCAGCAGACATCGTCTACAATACATAGCTTCCTCTGACATCAACACCGCTGCTTCTTCACATTCTGGTGATAATGATGTCACCTTTTAAACTGAATTCTGAACATATCTGACATATTTCCTCTTTTAAATTAGGTTTGTCAGAACCTAAAAGTACTTTATTGCCACAATGATATATAGTGCAATGACACTATATGCAGCTAACACTCCACACACACCCTAGTGTAATAAACCTCTTTTCCCATTGGTTAGCCTGATTTATTTGGGGAGTCCCCCCTTGACTATCTTTTTCTCACTTCATGCAGTCTGGTCAAGTGATTGAGAAATCTCCACCAACTTTTACACAGATACAACAAGCGTAACTTTGCACTTACAAGTGGCCTAATACTGAATTTTTTAGCTTATGGTTACTTGGCAAGAAGGCAATTGTCTTTTAAAATGTTCAGACAACGATTTTCTAGCTCCAGGTTATAAAATAAATTCCCCAGAAAGTGAACACATGCCTGCTTAATTCCTCCAGGGCTGAGTTTAACATCACATAAAACAAGACAAAGAAAAAGCCTGTAAAACCTTTACAGCCACAGTCAATATGGAGATTGAGAATGGTTATAATTCACGTAAATGGACTTCTGAGTAGACAAAGATCATGTTGCAGTTAAACCACAAATGAAAATTTGTAAACATCTTGACATTAATAATACATAAAAGCTTCCTACTTTGCTGTGCTCTTGCAGATGGGTCGGCTTCAAATGGGTCTACTTAGAGTTTAAACATTTATTTTTTATGTCAATTAGAGCTAGTTTTGGAGAGCTAAATATGCAGCTCAGAATATTTTTGTTCTCAAAAGTATTCTTCCTGGATTCGGTTATCTTTTTTATATCTATCTATTTTAATTTCTCTACTTTTATTCAGGACATGTTAGTTTTAAGTACATTTAGCTACATTGCCTGTCGTTTAGTTTGAAAAAGTAACACATGTTACAGAAATATGCAGTATTTGCATCACACGTTGAAGTCAACTGAGATAAAAAGACATTCAGTTCTCTGTGTTTTGTGTGTCTCCATGCGTGTGTGTTTATAAATATAAATCAATTTTTCTTTTCTTTTCTTGAAGATTATAAAGCAGAAACAAAATATTCACCACAAAAAACATTTTTAAGCCCAAAAATGAATAATCAAAATGGTGTAAAAATGATTCAAATGAGTAAACTAATTAATTCAGCAGTTTATGACTCAGGCTGAAATTCTAATATAACCATCCAGTGAAGATCAAAGAATGATTAATAGGTTCACGACTGGCATTTGAAAATCTGTTGCAGCAGGTGTTTCATCTCTCCAGTTTGTCCCTCGTTGCTTTTTAGTATGACAGAGCACAGTTGAGGCAGCTGCTACATTTCTTTGCCCCGAGGAGCATTCAGCCTTTTCTATTTATTCCAACTGAAATGTGCGGGCACCTTCCGAATATTACCTGTTTATTTTTATATCCCTGGTTGGATTGCCTGCCGTAGCACTGCCCTGTCAATTTAAGTGGAGGTCATACGGTATGATCAGCTCACACGTTGTATTTTCTAGTTTGGACGCCTTTTGCAGGAAAGAACTGTTGATAGACAGCTGATACAAGACTGCAGGATTAGATCTGTATTGCAAGATATTTCCTCTTCTTGGTCAGCATGCAGTGCAAAACATGTATTTTGTGGCAAAGCAGTATTTGTCTTTAGCCTTTGATAATGTCACAGACCTAAACAGTCGGCTTGGGTGGTAAGTACACATGCTAATCTATTTTACAGACAAACTCAAATTTGGATCTTCCACAAATTGACTGACAGTTGTTTTATTACATGTAGTAGCTCTATGCAAAAACTAAACCTATTAATGTTTCTAAAGTTTACACCAGCAATATTGGCACAGAAGTAAAACACTTTCTATTCATATTCTCTTTAATTATATATGAGGCTGCAGAGTCAGAAAAAAATCTGATGGAGCTTTTAATAATAACACTATAATTGACTCAATGAATTATTGAACTCCTTTGCCACTAGAGGGCAGGAAGAGATTTCCTACTGCTGATGAACCTCTCCCAGTGCAGATTTTTAGGGCCATCAGATTACTAATAGCATTTTTTTTATTACTGTCTCTCAGCCTTATCCGCCCTGTTTAGCAGCTCCATACTTGGGACCTAGAAAACTCCTCTATTAGGAAGAAACATTCCCTAAAAAGGTTCCCGTTGAGTGAGGTGGTTTGAAAAGAATATAAACTTCCGACAAAGGTTTATGTTTAGTGAGGGTTTGCAAATCTCGGCCAAATGTTTGTTAATGATGTTTGCTAGTGCCAAAGACTCTGCTGACCCAGTTTTTGGCATGTTGATTACTGCTTTCACGTTTCTTAAGTATGCAATGACTCACTTTCTCTTGCCAGCCCTTGGTGTTTATGTCTTTAATCTGCATATAATAAATAATGAAAACTGAAGTACACTTCAAAAAAGGTATCAATTCTCAGTGGTAAACTTTGGATCAGGCTGCAGAAATACAAGCTGCCAAGGGTGACTGAAGACATTTACAAGCACCAGGATATATTATTAATTGGACAATGTTTATGTTATGTAAGAGAACGCTTGTATAACTAAGCATTCATGCACTGTGACCGATGACTTCTGCCAAAGGTCATTAGTAAGACAGATAATCATTCAGAGTCCGTCATTTATGCATTTTTACATTCACATTTTTAACTGTTTATGTTGAGTCTCCTTTAAGCTGAACACTCGCCTCAGCAGAATTCACACATTTATGTAAACTCGTAACAAATGGCTTGCATACTTGTAGGGAGAGATGATAAATATTAAAAGGTGAAATCAATGCATTTTAAAACGTGTGTGTTCTGCATGGCTAGTTCAACTTCACAAGAGGTCATCAGTCTTTGCTCTGCACATTGGTGCAGAACACATTCGGCATTGCAGTCCAGCTCTCTGTCAATTAGATGTACTATGTATCGGCCAGGTTTCAACCCTGCTTCTAAAAATGAACACTGATGCAATAGTCAATCTGGCAGCAGAAATTCAAAGTCATTACATGAGGTCCTGAACTAATTAGGCCTGCCAATCTTTGAGAAGTGAGGCAACACAGCTACAGTAAGGAGCACGACTGACATGTTGAACCAAACTGAACACATCTGAAGATTTTATATACTAAAGGTGTGGCATTATTGTTTAATGATGAGTACTTTTCCCACTTAGTGCCAGACCTGACTGCAGGCATGACATTAATACTTACAACATAACTATAAATGTGATACATTGCAGTTAACTTTTATTTAACCGAACTTTTCAGTTATCATTTCTGTTCAAGATATTTCGAGAATAAAACTAAAGCTTTAATGGTATAATCAGTGCTCCACACCCCAACTTCAGTAGTTTTTTTTTATTTTATTGTTTTGATCCGGTATTTAGTCTTCCATTTAAATAATTTTGTTTCGAAGTAGCATCGAAGGACTACAACTACCATTTTGTTGTTTATTGGTAATCTTGGTAGTGTAATGATGATTAAATTGATCTTGACTCTTATGTTAGCCTCATATCATTTCATATTATCCAATCAAGAATAATGGAGATTAAATGACAACTTTACTTTTTTTTGGACAAGCTGTTTTTTTAAATGCATTTTCTGACTAATTATGGTTTTAAAAGGGGTGTGGACAAGATGTCTTCAGCGTCCCCACTGTAAAAGACATGTCATAATATTATATATTTATGATGCTAACCTCTGTAGTGTAGTGTGGTGCTTTGCAACACACTAGTTGTAAAGTATACAGTATAGCTACTGTGATGTTGCCATCTTCTGGCTGTGAAAGTGAAGTATATGGTACACGATACGGTACAGCTGTTGAAATCTAAAGGGTATTGTAAGCAAAATTAACGTGAAAAATCAAAACATAAATGCTGACTTTTATCATCATACAAATAAATGCAGTAAACACATACATTGTCTCCAAATATTCTTCAGCACTCTGTTACCATGTTTGCTACCTGTGGAGGAGTGAATATGTGTGGAGGTTAAAGGTTCTGTTTATGTCTGTCCGCAAGGGTATTTACCAAACTCAGTGAGATCATCAACACCCCATCACCTGACAAAAGTGAACAAGAGTCTGTCAGTTTGTGTGCTGGTGCTTATTAGAGCTGTCAGCAGGGGAGATGTGTGTATGTGTATCTGTGTGGTAGTCATGCATGTGTGTTTGTGTGTAGCTCTTGGGGCAAGGGGGTTAAAAATCATCCTTAGGTCTTATAGCTAAAACTCTCATTTACCGGGAAGAATAAAAAGCTCCTTGTTACAACAGTTAACTCTAACAGATGACAGCTGACTTTGGCGACTTGGGGCTAATGGAAAGATTATGTCAATTACAGCGTGGCAGGGGGACTTGGAAATATTTAAGACATTCCCAAGAATATTGGAACAATAGGCACCCACGCAGCTGTAACTTGGAGTAAATTTCATTATGTCACAGTAAATCTTGGAAAAAAATCACTTGGTTCCTTTCCTAAAAAAATACATCTTGATAATACTATAACAATGATAAGCGTGATACGCAGTCCAAGAGAAAGCATTACTGTCCCCACATGTGCAGTGTGTGCAGCTTTTTCACGAGCGTCTGGTGAATGCGCCTTGTTTCATCTAGATGAAATTGCTGCTGACTTAGTCCCCAACTTTAGATCAAACAGAGCCGAAAGAAAAGGCATTCAGCTCAGCAGAAACAGGAAACTCAAAAGGGTTGATAAGATAAAACACAGCAAAGACGACAAATGGCCAAAATATTCAGCTGTTAAACCCACAAGGAACAAAGTCAAATGCCTAAACTTAAAACAAATATTTGGAGAGTATCATCAATCTTTTTCCTCTAGAATTACATTTTTATTTGCTCTACATTTATTTGTTTCCTGTTGTCAATTTCCCTCTCACTGCCGAATGCAATTTGCACTTTAGTTCCCCGACAATCACATAAGAAATAAACTAATCAAATTTTTCGGCTGGGGATGTGACAATGACCAGATGTCACACAGTGACTCTCACCAGGTGAATTCTCATTTCTCTTTCTTTGCGCAGTGTGAATGAGTGCAGCCCGCAGGGTGGGCATACATGTTAAGTGCCTCTCAGCTTTAAAACTCATCAGAAGAAGGAAGGCCTGCAGGGCAGCTGGCAGCAATCCGATTAAAAGATGTAACCTTTGGCCTGTAGGTGACCACACCTCTGCAGGAAGCCTAAAATTTTGAGTTCCTAATAACATTTAAAAAGCCTGAAGTCAAAAACACAGCTTTCAGTTACGGGTGAGTGATTAAATGTCTGCTGGTTGGCCTGTACTTGTGTCCTCAGCTGCCACCGCATCAGTCAGGTTAGTTGGAATATAATGAAGGCAGTTTTGACAGTGCCCTGGTGCCCCTACAATTGCTTTTGCGCTGTTAGAGGCTTTTGGGCACAGCTTTACACATCGTACTTCATTAAAATCTCTCTGGAACATGGTGTCCTTAAAAGAGTGCAACTACATCAAGCAGTTAATTGCTCACAGACAGGAACCTTGATTTGGTACCGACCCAGAGTGATTTTGCGTTAAACCTCTTGTTCATAGGTTGTGACTGCATGTCGAATAACACATTTGCTAGAACTAATTAAAATCGTTTCATAACATTTTTTAGACCACCACCTGTTCAAGACAACACACATAAAATATTTTTTTTGTATGATCAAATCTAACAAAACATCCTGCAAACTCAGTAATATACGTTGTTTAAAAATAACGTTTAAGTGATTTCAGATTGTCCATCACAGCCAGTTAATTTCTATATGCAAAGATGGTCAAATGGGACAAAAATAATACATTCTCAGTTTGACAATGAGGGTCTGAATAAAGGGGTGTAACAGGCGTTTAATGTTTTTGCCACATTTCACAGCCAGATTTTTGTCTTTAACACACTGGTCTGTATGCATCATCACGCAGTAACCACAATCCCTGATTTGTATTTTCATGTTTTTATCCACTGGTAGGCCTGGATGTAATACACTTCTCCTGCAAACATTCTTAAGTGAAACGTAACCTGTCTTTCCAATGATATTGGGGTGAGTAGATAATGATAAATGTTTCATTTTTGGGTGAACCTTTCATTTAAAGTATTCACCAGTTTTTTCATCGGTGTTACAGAATCAACACGGAATTAATATCTATCAAATTCCATCTTCTCAACTAAGCAAACATTAAATTCATCAAAACATATTCTTCATGTTTGAAAATGAAAGTCAGGTCGATATTATTCTGTTTGAATGCCAATCCATTGGTTACATTAGCGCCATTTCATTCTGGGATTTAACTTCTGCCTTATGCAGATAACACGCTTAATTCTGAGGATATGTCCTGCTTTAAGTGGAGGTCAATATAATGTGGCCAGACTTCACATATTGCTGCAATTTGTCCATATATACACACACAAAATACACACACGTATAGATTTGTGTCCCTGTTGTTGAAACTTGTTCTTCTCTTGTTTTGATTGTCCTTGGGTTTCATCTATTTTTGTCTTGTTTGTTCCTGCAAAGCCCACCGATGAACCCATTTGTTAAAAGCATGCTGTAAATAAACCCAACTCGACTTGTTTTGTAAGAGGTATCTTTGCTCTGACCATACATTATAGTCTTAACACATGGGTCCACACAGCCCTGGGGAATTTAGGAGCACAAATAAAGAATATGATTAAACTTGACTGGTTCTGCTGCCTTTTTAGTTCTGTATTATCCCAGGAGTAACGTAAGGTGGGGAAGATGGATTTGGCTGCTGGTTGGCTGTGCATCGTGTTTCTATGGGTTACACAATTTACTTTTGTAGGGAATGACTTCAGAGTATAGCTGCTGCCACCATTCCTGCTTCAACCATCAGAAGAATTGTCCCTGACAGAGACGTAATGAACTAAAATAGGCCTAATGAGATCAGTGAGGCCAGGGTTGTATTGTCGCTAGGGACTAACCCCCAGCAGAAATAGTCCTGATAAGTCGGAGCAATTGTTAGGACGGAGTCACTTTGGCAACACTGACAAACAGCCCGGTAACACAGAGGTATTTCTAGTGAGATGGACACTGCTGTCACTACAGTATGTACAGAACAAACAGTGGTAATATTAATAATGACAAGACTGATTTTGTGTAGCTTTGCATTATGCAGAAACGTAATTGGCATTGATGTAAAGAATTGTATATCCTGTATTGTTTACTGGTTTATTTAACACAGACAGCCCACATTATGGCTATTTTCCAGCCTCAGTTCCACAGCCAACTGAAAACTGTACTAAATATTGAAATATGATATAAGCAAGCAGAACAATAAACAATTGTCACTGTTGTTGCAGTGAATAAAGATGGTATACATATATAGAAACAAAAAACAATGACTGTTAGGAGTTTGTTTGGCTGCAGTTTGAGCTCGAGCTGAACACAGCTGGCCCACCCTGCAGCACCGCATTATCCCTGTATCAGGTTGACTCAGTGATGTCACCTCTCAGAGCTCAAGGCACCTTACATGATTGGTATCTCTGTTAACTCAGTTACAACAACAGTGGTGTCACTGACAGCAGGGAATGCAAGCTTCCCCGTGTTTGGTCTGTCTCTGTGTGTGTGGTGATGACAGGACATTCAGCTGAGACCAAAATGAAAGTTATCCCAGCCAGGACAGGCAAAACAGGATATTTTTAGATTATGTATACATCGTAAATATGCTTTTTATTGTTTTCTTTTTGGCAGGCGAAAAAGCTGGTATGTGCATATTTAGCTGTCAGCACAGCCCTCACAAAACAAATCAAAACTGAGCAATGGCTGTTAGCAGCCACAGAAGAGGAAGAACTAGATGAGCTCCTGAACAAACAGCCTTGATTATTTTCTTGATGAGTACGGACACAACTTTGAATAAATGAGCAAACTAAAATCATCAGTGTTATTTTGATAAACATTCACGTTCAAACATGCACATTTAAACGTGACATCAGTATTTCAGCTGAAGCTCCATCTGCACCATGCACAATAAATCACCTGCACATCAGGGGTGAGATTAGAATCCTCTCACCTTTATAGACTGACAGTTCTATCTTTTAAGAAGGATTGGTCATTTACAATAAATTTGATTTAAATGTGATATGACAGTATATCATCAAACTTCCACTCTCCTCAAAAATAAGCCTGAAGGTTTTGGTATGATCCAATTCCCTCTCTGCCGTCGCTGCTGTCAGAAAGTTCTATTCATCTTCTTTTTCATTTTCTCTTGTAACTAGGAGCTGTCAAGGCCTGGGGGCTTTGCCTTGCAGTTTGCTTGGCTATATTTATAATTGGACCCTGTCAACAGTGTCCAGTGCAACTCAACTGCACAGTTTGTTATGGCAGCTACTGTGTACCGATTTCAACACATGCCAGCTGTGAGGCAGTTTGTATGTTATTAACACGCAACTACAGGCAGGTGGAGACACACTGGCTGCACCGACGACTTGTGGATGGAATGAAAATTATCTCAAAGGGATCAGAGGGGACTAAGCACAGTTGAAGTCAAATTCTTCCAGGCAGTATAAGGCTCCAGGGATGCTGCACATTGACAGGGGAGCATAGGTATGGGCCAATGTGTGTACATCTAATATATACAAAGGCAGTGGGGTGAATCAAACACGCTGAACAGATGTGCCTGCAGCTATGTACAATGAGAATATGTGTTTGAGAAAACAGGTTACTTTTTCCAATATGCTGACATTGTACGTTGTTATGAAAACAGTACAAAACAACATAAAGGAACCTAATAAGACAGTATGGAATTTGCATGGCACCAGCTCCACATTCCCAGAGCCCCCCACAGACACATATCTACATCTATTCAATCTGCGGTTCTCACCTGGATGTGCGGTGATATTCACCGTGCCAAAAGCAAACCTCTTTTTAATATAATTGAGTCATTTGGCCTTGCAGTGTTGCACAGTGTCTGTCTAAGGGTCCTCTTAATCAACGCTGGTTCTGGCTCATCTGGTTCTTCAGATGAGTGGCTGCAGAGAGAGGCCGGATCATGACTGGGCTTGTCAGCAGTCGGAGGAGAATGCTCTGCCGTGACACATGGAGGACCTGTGTGATGAGAGAGCAGCACAGCATGAAATGGGACAATGTCACCGGATGATAAGTGGAACTTTTGGCACATGCTTTTAGAGTGGATTGTGGGCAGTTCCGCAGGGTCATGTGGCCACATTGATTTGCTACACCGCCTGACAGTGGACACAGTTCAACTCCCGCAGTGCTTCCTCTCCATCAGCTCTGGTCTGTGTGACTGCAGACAGACTACACCACCTCAAACACTCAAACGGCTACAGAGACTTGTCACAGCAGTTTATAGCCTACTGAAGTGGCACGGCGCATGCAATGAAATCAAATAACTTCATGACAGACTTGTTTTTTTTATAAGGAAAAAGAAGTTGGAAAATGTGCCTAAACATCGAAGACAGGGTGTGATGACTGCTGATGATGTAGAGCTCTCCACAACGCAAACCACGAGAGGGAGACAAAGCTTTTCTCCAGTCAGAATACCATAAGGACTATTATACACAGCTGCACTTCTGATTGCTTCTCCTTATTCCCAGGAATGGTCTTGAGCGAGTGAATTGCTTTGATTGGAGAACAAATGTAGATCATTTTCTAAAACAACATCTATCAGAGAGATTTCTCCTGCTTTTGGTGTGCAAAATGAAGTAATTCGAACATATTCCTGCGCACACTACAGACTCGAAAATCTTTGATTTGTGCTTAAACATCTCCTTATCCGTCTTTGTCTTACCTTATTCACCCTGACGAGGTCCAGCCCACGCGGAATCGTTTTGTCTGGCGAGAATGACACCAGCCACATCCATTTAAAACCTGACAAACGCATTCCAGCAGGGATATGAGCCAATCGGCGGAGAGGAGGGCGTAACTCTCCTTACTCCGGCAAAGCAGGAGTATGAAGTTTAGGTTATCAGTGTGCTGCTGCTGCGAGAGAATGGTGCACCTTGGTGCCCATAGGTGCGTGATATCATCCAACTCTGATTTCATATTCTTGCAACTTTAACCGCCGCACTTAGTTTACAAGCGTGTATGCGCAAAGTTCAACGTGTCTTCTCTGCGGTTCCACACTACAAATGGCTTGGATTATTCACCCGCATCTGCACGGGACCGGCGCTGCTTTCGTTCTGCTGGCCGTGATTCTGACAGGTGATGCAGCCGCGCAGGTTTTTGACAGCTATGGATTATCGTACGCCCTGAGGTCCGAGCCGTCAGAGGACACGATATTGGTTGCCAATAATGGGATCCGCGTGCCTTTCGGGAGATCAGTCTTCATTGATCCCATCAACGATTTAGTCATCCAAGTTCAGCCCGGTGATAGATGCAGCATAACAGTCCTGGACAATGACCCCCTGTCTCAAAGGCCTGGACACCTGTCTCCGAAAAAGTTTCCCTGTGAATTTGGCCCCAACGACGTGAAGTATTCTCACTTTGGCTCCAGGAGTCCTCCGAGGGACAGAGTGAGATTACAACTCAGGTATGACACCCAAGCGGATACCATTATTATCCCTTTTATGATGGAGGTGGAAGTCATTTTCACACAGCTGGAAGTGTTGACCAAAAACATGCCACTCACTGTTGAGAAACTGCTCGGTACAAGTAACCCCATCGATAGAAGAATTTTAGAATTCACTTATGATAGAAGTGCACAACAATGCAAAATAGCCTCTCTTTCCAGTGGCAGCGTGCTGCCCAGGTATGGGAAGCTTGTGGATGAGGACAGTCTTGGAACAATGGTGGACTGTGATGAATTTATTAGAATGAACATCCGTTATCAGCACACTTTTGCTTTGAAGTCTCCAAACAGAGATTACATTCCAATGCTCGTGGAGTTGCATGATAAGGAAGGCAATTTGATAAAGCAGGAATTTTTCCAAATTTTGGTGAGGATCAGAGAAGGAGAGGACAACACGGCCCCCAAACCCAGCTTTGTTGCTATGATGATGATGGAAGTAGACCAGTTTGTAATGACAGCGATAACCATGGACATGCTGGCCGCAGAGGATGTCGAGTCTAATCCTGACGAATTAATTTTCAACATCACATCCAGCCTGTCCTTTGAGGAGGGCTACATAGTGAGCACAGATGATAGGAATTTACCAATAACCTCATTCTACCAAGGAGACCTCAAAGACCTGAAAATCGCCTACAAACCCCCTGCTGTGGACTCAGACACTGAGCGGATTTTCCAGATTGAGTTCGAGGTTGTGGACACAGAGGGGGCTGTGTCAGACCCTTTTGCTTTCATGATTGTTGTTAAGCCTATGAACACGTTGGCCCCTGTGGTGACTAGGAATACAGGCCAGTTGCTATATGAGGGTCAGTCCAGGCCTCTGTCCACTTCACAGACTCTGGAAATCAGCGACGAAGACAATTTAGACAAAGTCAAAATCACCGTTATCGCAGGACTGAGGCACGGAGAATTAACCGTTCTGGGCTCGAGAAGGAAATTTTTCACCCCGGGTGACCTCGATGCTGGAGCTGTCATTTATCAACACGATGGCAGTGACACATACAGTGATAATATTATTTTCAGGATGACAGATGGCACAAATGAGGTGGAGTTTCTGTTTCCCATCACTGTTGTGCCAACTGATGACGAACCTCCGATAATCAACGCCAACACTGGTTTGGTTTTATTCAAAAACCAAATGATGCCAATCTCCTCCCTTATGCTCAGTGCGGCAGACATCGACTCAGAGGATTCCTCAATTAAATTCACAATAGAGGCTCCCTTTTCCACAATTGGGCAGGTGTTGCTGCGTCAGTCTGAGGCCCCTGAGGACCCATCAACCTGGAAGTTTAATACAGAGGACGAAGTCTATGAGAAAGTAGTGACTGAATGGCTGCAGCAGGATATCATCGATGGTAAACTGTTTTACAAGCACATCGGGCCTCACAGCACCAGCACAGTAATGGATCAGTTTGTGTTTAGAGTACAAGATGACAATGACCCACCAAACCAATCAGGCGAGAGCTCGTTCATTATCAAAATTCTCCCTGTCGACGACCTCCCACCTGAGCTCTTCCCTGGCACGACTCTACAAATGACTGTACACGAGTATCAGCTTACTTACTTCCGAAAGAAATTCCTCCGCTACACTGACCTGGACTCAGAGGACCGGGATCTCAAATACACAATCATCCAGCCTCCGACGGACACAGATGAGAATAGCCCTGTTGTACTGGGAGCACTGGTATTAACTGAAAAGCCAAACACCGAGGTCACAACTTTCACGCAGGCACAAATTAATCACCATAAAATAGCGTACAAACCGCCTGATCTTGAGCTCGGAATTACCACTCATGTTTTACAGTTCAGGTACACTGTGGAGGATGTTTCTCGAAATATTGTCGAAGGAGTTTTCACTATACTTTTGAAGCCTGTGGACAACAAGCCGCCTCAAATAACAAACTCTGGATTTACTGTGCTCGAGCGCGGCACACATATCATTAGAAGTGCAGAGCTTGACACCTCAGACACAGACACAGAACGCCAACAAATATCCTTCACTGTTACTCAGCCTCCACTGCACGGCCAGATCCTGTATACATTCACTGTTATGACTAAAGGAAACACTTTCAGCCTGGAGGATATTGCAAACGGCAGAATTTCATACATCCATAATGGGGATGAATCCACAGTCGATACGATACAAATAGACGTCAGTGATGGGGTCCACGTTGTCCCGATCACTATAAAGATTAGTGTAAAGCCAATTGATGATGAGACTCCAACTCTCAGTCTCCCAGCTGGCACAATTGGCTCTTACATAGATGTGCTGGAAAATGGAGCGACAGAAATCACAAGTAATGTCATTCAGGGACGAGATGAGGACACAGATGACCTTCGTCTGACCTTCATTGTGGAGGACCCGCCATCATTAGGTGAAATTCTGGTGAGAGGTGTCCCCTCCCGTACATTCACCCAGGCTGATATTATAAATGGCCTTGTGGTCTATGCTCATACCAGCGGGGAGATAGGCTTGACAACAAAGGAGGACTTTTTCAATCTCACTTTGACGGACATGTCTGATGAGTGGACTGTGGGGGGAAATAAAATCACAGGTGTCAGAGTACATGTGACTATTCTTCCCCTGGACAGCCAGGCTCCAGAGGTCTTTGTGGGTCCACAGTTCACTGTTGTAGAGGGGGAGAAGAATGTAATCCAGATTCTTCATATAAGCACCGATGATGTCGACACCCCCAACGATGACCTCCTCTGTACAATCATTGTACAGTCGACTTCAGGGTACGTGGAAAATGTCTCCCCTGCCCCCGGCTCAGAGAAATCCAGGTCCGGTACGGCTATAAGTGCTTTCACCATCAAGGACATCAGACAGAATCACATTTACTATGTTCAAAGCATTCACAAAGGAGTCGAGCCAGTGGAGGACAGGTTTACGTTCAGATGCTCCGATGGCATCAATTTCTCCGAAAGGCACTTTTTCCCTATCTCCATAATCCCCTCTAATGATGAAAAGCCAGAGATTTACATGAGAGAGTTTGTGGTGATGGAGGGCATGAACATAGTCATCGACACTCCCATTCTGAATGGTGCTGATGCAGATCTCCCCTCTGATCAGCTAACATTCATTATCACCAAACCCCCCAAGCATGGATTTATTCTCAATCAGCTCACTACCGGGACTATACCTATCTCTAACTTCACCTTGGATCAAATCCGGGAGGCCTCCAGCATTGTGTATGAGCATGATGACTCAGAGACCACAGAGGACAGCTTTGATATTGTTCTCACAGACGGAAAGTTCAGTGTAGAGAAAACAGTAATAGTAATGATTATCCCTGTGGATGACGAGACCCCGAGGATGGCAATCAATGACGGCCTTGAAGTTGAGATAGGTGACGTGAAAGTCATAAACAGCAATGTTTTAAAAGCGACTGATCTGGACTCGGAGGATAGCACACTGACTTACATTATTCGCTACGGGCCTGGACAGGGGTATTTACAGAGGACAACGCCTTCTGGGACATTGCAAAATATCACAGTTGGAATGAACTTTACTCAAAATGAAGTGGATCAGGATTTGATTATATACATCCATAATGGGCAAGAGGGGATTCGTGACCTTATCAAATTTGATGTGACAGACGGCATCAACCCTTTGATTGACAGATACTTCTATGTCACAGTGGGGGGCATTGATATGGTTTTCCCAGACGTCATTAGTAAAGGTGTATCACTTAAAGAGGGAGGCAGGGTTAGTCTGACAACAGACCTGCTAAGCACCAGTGACCTCAACAGCCCAGATGAACACTTGGTTTTCACAATCACAAGAGCTCCAATGAGAGGACACCTGGAGTGCACAGACACACCTGGGATGCCCATCTCATCCTTCACGCAGCTGCAGCTGGCTGGCAACAAAGTCTACTACATCCACACTGCTGATGATGAAGTGAAAATGGACAGCTTTGAATTTGAAGTGACGGACGGCTACAACCCTGTGTTCCGCACCTTCCGCATTTCCATCACTGATGTGGACAATAAAAAGCCCGTGGTGACGATACACGGCCTGGTGGTGACCGAGGGAGAAAACAAACTCATCACGCCTTTCGAGTTAACAGTGGAGGACAGAGACACCGTTGACCGCCTCTTGAAGTTCACAGTCACTCAAATCCCAGTTCATGGTCGCCTGCTCTTTAACAACACCCGGCCTGTCACCTCCTTCACAAAGCAGGACCTGAATGAGAACATGATCAGCTACAAGCATGATGGCACGGAGAGTGCGGAGGACAGCTTCTCCTTCATTGTCACGGACGGCACTCACACAGACTTCTACATCTTCCCAGACACAGTATTTGAAACTCGTAAGCCTCAAGTGATGAAGATTACTGTCCTCCCGGTGGATAATGGGGTACCGCAGATTTTGGTGAACAAGGGTGCCTCAACACTGCGGGTTCTTGAGACTGGCCACTTGGGGTTTGTGATCACCAGTAAGACCCTTAAAGCAGAAGACAGAGACAGCTTACAGGGTTCTGTGACTTTTAGGATTACTGTTGCCCCAGAACACGGCTACCTAATCAACCTTGGCAGAGGAAATGCCACAATCACCATCTTCACACAAGGTAAGAGAGCTGCCTTTCAACACATTTGCAATTTGTTAGATTTGTACTGTACTGCTGGGACTCACATTGAAGGCCATTTTTAATTCTCCCGAGCCCACTCTCAAGCTTATTTTACATTTACTCACTCTGCTAAACTTACTCTCCTCTGATGCCTGAAAAATGCTGAGTTCAAGCATAAAGGTTTTTGTTTTCACTCAAGAGACTGCCTATTTAGAGAGATGAAGTATGCCAGTGCCTGAGGCTGACCAGATCTCACTAGAGGAGTGCATTTTTCAACGTGCATTTCACTTAGGAAGAGAACTAGTGGTGATTTGTACATTACCGGAGTCATAATTTCTCACATAAGACAAGGACGGGGGTGGCATAGTGCTCACAGCAGACCACTGGCTTTGCAAACATGTGTACAAAAGTTGTATTTCAAGCAGACCAAAGAGGTGTCTTGGTAAATGTCAAGTATCAGGGTAGCAGCATCAGTGTACAGTCAATATCCATGTATTCCCTGCCTTTATTTACAGAGTTGCCGTGAGATGCTTTCCCCAAGAGGCCTGTTCAATATTTCAGGAGTTCTCACAAGAGTAAACAGACAGTAAATAAAGACACCATCTCCTGGGCATTTGAAATCGGTGGCTATGCATTTTTATGCTTTGGTCCCTTTGAAGGAAAATGTTTTGACATCAAACATTGAAGACAGCAAGGGCTGTAACTTTAGAATCTTTCAGATCCGGGACTATAAAGAACCCTATCTAGCACCACACTGTCAGGATGGCAACCCGACGAATGTGATGGAGCCTAAACAATCAAGCTATTCTTTATGTTCTGTGTCTTTCAGGAGTCTAATAGATATACAGCCCGTGTTACCAGGCAGTTTCTCCTTCCCCTGACACTATGCAGTGAGCACATTCCATCACACAGCCTCAGTCTGCTTCTTATAGCAGGGCTCAGGAGTAGTTATGGACAAATAGTCTGTCAGGAACCAGTTGGAGATATTTCCCCATTTGTCATCTAAGCCCATTAACTGATGTAAACCTTTATGAGTAGGAAAAAATGGATATTTACGTGCGTTTTTCTTTTTCAGCTGAAATTGACGAGATGAACATATGCTATGTTCTGAGAGATGGGGACAATGCCACAAACGACATCTTCTATTTCTCCATCGAGGACAGTGGTAAGTTCCTTTATTTAAACATGCCCTCTTGAAATTACACCATGTGGCAGGCCCACCATTAAGGTTGAAATGAGTCTTTGTTATGCTAACCTTTGAGGCTGAAACACTTTTAGTTTAGCCTGTGTCAAGTTTAATTTTGCAAAACTCTGATTTTCTTCAAGAAGGGAAAAGAAAAAGCTTGCATGTGCCTCATAATGTGGCTAATTTAGCAGCTTTACTCTGCATAAGCTGTGCGCACAGATGGGAGAGATTTCCAGAACAATAACTTCACACGGTTTCCAACAGCAGTTAATGAGAAGAAGAGGAAAATATATATACGACTTACAGCTAACTTTTGTTTGTGCCATGCTCTGTTGATTTCCAGTCAACCAGTAGGTCAGCCAAAACATTTGAATGTCAGAGCTCCCACGCTTATTAACCTTTTATCCAAACCTCGTATTAGTCTTACCGTGCAGTACTCCGTGGTCTAGTCTTACAGTGCCTCGCCCACTACCCATTATTTTTTCCATGCAAGGGCCTCTTGATTTAGCAAGTAAGTAATTAGTAGAACAATTAGCGGGGACCTTCCTTCCACTGCAGATATGTAATCAGGCACAGGCTCAGTTAGTGGTTTGAGGCAATCATGCCGGTGTTGCCGATTAGCAGAAGCAGCGTGCCTGACAGTGTGTCCTTTTTGCTACCCTTCAACCGTGATGAGTGAGCACAAAGGAGCTCTCTAATAGGGGCCCACTTTTCCCACAAGCACCTCAGTGGGCCCCCGTACACATTTTCTCATCCTTCGACTCGGGACTAATCTATGGCTTTGGCTGAATAATAGACAGGTTAACATCAATGCCAGCAGGTGGATGGGGTGCTAATGAGTGATGACTAAAATGCAGGTGACAAGTCCTCATCAGGGAGTGACGCTAAATGAAAGTGCTCTACCTGAAATCCTGGCAAGAACCGAGTCTGTGAAGAGCTCTTTGTTTATAAGTGAGGTCCATTTGTTATTGTCTCAGTTGGGTTATTTGTCATGGATCTCTTTGCGCTTATCTCTCTGTCACTTTCTTTCTCTGTCAGTCTTTCTTGATGCTTGACGACAAAGTTGTGTCTTACAGAACTGGCAATTAGATTCCCTTTTTTTCAGCACTCCTGACAGATTTACATTACTTTTAGACTTGTTAAGAGGATTCAAATCAGTAGATGTCTTATTCTGTCCTCAATCATAGTTATGTGCTCAGATGAAACAAAGCATGAAATTGCTGTGGTCAGAGACATCACATATCTCTGAAATGTCATCCCATGACACGGGAATTGTGCTTGATAGTGGCACCTAAATGGCTCGACAAATTGATGAAGAGTCTTGTTGCATGACCCATCCATAAGGACTCGCCACATGCTGCACTGCAGCTTGTGAGGCAGTCAGTGAACATTTTTTAATAAGATTTAAGCTGTGCTGGTGGCTGCCCTAAATCCCAAGACAGAGCCTCCAGCTCTTTGAACATTGGTGTTGGGGAGGAGCTGAATGGTGTACACTGGCACACAGCTGCACTCTGTCATGTTCAGCAGTGGAAAACACTCTCCTCCTTACTTCAAGTTCATTGGGAAATTTTCCAACTGCATTTTGGCAATCTTTTTTTTTGTGTGAAAAGTTACTTTTCATGTTGCAGCTGCTCAGTTAGATTCCACGGGTTTTTGCCAACATCTGTGATGAACCATTAAAGTGTACACAGCCAGGAGTGTATGCATGACTACTAATTATCGTGTGCAACTGAATTTGTGTGCATATATATGTATTTTAGTGTGATGGTCATTGTGTTTACAATACAAACATACAGTATCAATAGACATGACCAAAACCAGGGCTGCAGCAAATGATTATTCAGTTTTTCCATTCAGAATAATTGATTGATCATTGAATCTACCCATGTGTCCAATATGCACCAGATTTGACACTGCACTTCCTTTGGTCCTCAACAAAAAAACCTTCCAGATGTGGAGTAGATGGGATGAACGATTCTCGATATATGCAAATTACATAGACAGTCCCCATGCAGCACAAAGTGAGGACTTCAAATTGCTTGTTCCTTCCAACTAAACACAAAGATAAGCAGCAAACCACTGAATAGCAACATTTGCCTGATAAACCTTTCAGAAAGTATCCATTGTCTCTTACTGTAGATTGCTTTTCTGTTGGTTGGCTGATTAATATAACTAATCACTTTAGCACCAGTTGTAGCCCCTGACATTACCATATTGCGCTTTGCCTCTGCTCAAAGATGAGTTCACTGTACTGGGATCAGTGCCTCACACAGCTTATTGTTACAGGATTTCTGCTGGCTCCATTGTCAGTCCAAAAATAAAGTGACTTACAACCTGCACTCATTACAGAGCAGAGTGCTAATTTACTCTTGGCATGTTTTCCACAGTTGGAGAATGAATGGAAAATGCCAAGCCATTCATTAAGCCCAGTCCAAATACTTATGGCAGTCTGACATCTGACCACAAGGTTGTTTTAGCTGTTGAAGCTGAGTTCTTAGTTTCCCTGATAGATGGATGGTCTTGGTACAGGACACAGTCTTGGCTCTCCTAAATTGAGTCGCCAAGGGGTTGAATCCTTCTTGGCAGCGATGCATCTGCTGCTCGAGGTGTCATTTACACTGTAGATGGAGTGTTCAGAGCCCAAACTTAAATCTATGTTGGACTTGTCCAGTTTACACAGCAATAATAATCTTTGCTGTAAATATTCATGATTTTACAAAAACTGCTAAAAAGCATGATACACGCCTCGTGAATTGTTTCGTTTAGCTGAATAAATTATGCTGATGTAATTCTGAACTGAAGAGACGTTGCTGTTTCACTCAATTAACTCGGCTACATAAAGACAACAGATGGGCTTTCTGTCAATTTTAACAACATGGCAATTAGGCCACATCCCAAAATGCTTATCATTTTGAATCAGTATGCATCACGTTATGAGGATTCTCACAGTGTGACTTAAACTGCTACGTTTAACCCTGTTGTGATAGAACAAACATCGAAATGATACTGAAATAGATTTAAAATTATACTCTGCATTCTTTGTAATACTTTATAAATATAAATAACTTTATAACCATATGTAATTTATGGACTTTATGCACATTTTCTCCTCTGTTTTCTAGTTCCTTTTTAATTTCAGAAAGCTGCTACTATGTGCCTCTACAACAGTTTTTAGGTGCTTTTATCAAAGAGGAGATAGCAAGGCTTATTTGTCAGAGCTGCGTGTGTGTCTCGCTATTTGTCAAGCTTGTCAGAGCTTTGAAAGAATAGTCACAGAGGGCTGAAATTACACATATACATTTTCTGGGTGTCTGTTTTCTGTTTTGGAGAAACATTACACCTGGACGGCAGATTCAGGGACAGACGAGAAGGGATAGGCGTTGGCCAGAAACTTCTTTCAATCAGTTAGAAAGTGACCTGTTTAGAGCGAGATCAGTACCTGGATGTTTGTTTGTGTGTTTGGTGGGGAGGGGGCTGCTCCTGTCATTCTAAGTCAGTTAATTGCTGTGTTTCATTGGACTTTAATCCTCCCCTTTTCTCCTGAAAATTCAGGGGCATTCAGGTGAGCTTACCTGAGCACACACACAAGCCCTGGCATTCCCAAGCAGTTGTTTGTGGAGTTGAATCCCTGTCTGCCTCTAGCCAGTCACTCAGCATCAGGGATGTTCCTACTGACAGACACACTGCTTTGGCCTTTGTTTCTCCTCCCAGGCACTCACTACCATCTCATTTTTTTTTCTTTCTTTCGCTGAGCTACAAAGAGGCAGCAAAGGATCATTGATTGATCAGTGCATAAAAATGTAATACTTTTGAAGGTCAGACTCTGCAGCTATGTCCAAGGTATCTTTGTGTTTTCCCATTTGACTCGTGAGACTAGTTTAGCACGTAAAGTACATCTGAAAATGGAATGGGTCTGCACAACCAGATCAAATTCCTGACCAGAATTTTTTTCTCTTACACGCCAGCCCTTGAAACATAGAGGAATGTTTCTTTTTCAGTTTCCAATGCAAGTCTTTAACGCCCACCTAAGCCTGTTTTGTTTGTTATTTCTGTTTCATGAAACAAGATAAGCCCAGGTCACTTTGAGTACCTCGACCTAATAAATCCTCCCAGCCTTTTTCTTTTGCAGTAACATCTGCCGTGTAGATCTTCTGCATCTTCTATGTTATCGGTGTGTAATCGCTCGTGACACTGAGTGCATACTTGAATCCATCTCTCCTGTTTTGCCCTTCTGTCTAATCCTAGGTTAGGAGGGATTAGCCTTCTCCCCATAGCGTGCTAGAGCAAAACAAAAGTAAGGTGGAGCATGCACTTACATGCAGTTGTCAGGTTAATATGGACTGTGTGTGCTATAATATCCCCATCATAGCACAAATGATGACTCTGCAGTTTCTCTGTGCGTTTAAACCATGTTATTAATGAAACCTTCTCCCCTACACTTTACTTGGGGGGTATAACATTCCTCTGTCCTTGGGAGCTGCAGTATGAATCATATGCATAAAGTATGTTTTGAGCCCTAGGAAATTACATAGCGGGGCCAGTTGTTGTGTTTAAAAGACATTGTAAGGTGTTGCATTTTCCTCACTGTCCATCTGTGCTGCAGCTAGTAAAATATTAGGCAGTCGTTTTACTGGTATGGAAAAATATTTTGTGAGAAAACATCTGGGAGTTGATTAGATGAGCTATTCCTGGGTAACAGCTGCTTCACTTTGAGGATGAAAAACTGAATTACAGAAAGAATTTAGGCTAATCTTTTTAGATGGAGAGTGATTTAAGTGGCTTACTGGTCCCGTATGTCCTTAGTCGCTAACTTTGAGTCGTAATGTTCTCACCAGTCTGCAGTACAGCTATCTTTGCTATGTTTATTACCCATAAGATACCAATTTGCTATGTTTATTACTCTATTCAACACAAAAGGCAACGTGTATCTCGAAATGTGTTTTTTACTTCACCGTGTGTGTGTGTGTGTGTGTGTGTGTGTGTGTGTGAAGAGCAGGGATGACTAAAGTAAAACAATGTGTACTGAGTGCTGCAGTGACAGAACAAGTGAAGAACCGGTGCTCAAACATTTGTTTTTAACATATTTGAGCCAACGTTATTCGTCTTGAAAAAAGATTAAAGTGCCAATATTAATGATTGGCTCTTTTTACAAAGCAAGCAGGCAAAGACAGGCTGATGAGAGGTTTAATTGTTGTTTTATCAATTAACTATTGAGTTAACCAATTAAGGCTTTTCTGTTTTTCTCCTGAGTGTCCTTGGCTCAAAATGTTGGATAATTATCAGCCGACGTCTCTTAGTTTTATGCCTCTTGTCCCTGTTTTAGTTTCTTTTTTCTGTCAGATTACTGACTGAAAAAGATTACTGCTCGACAGTCCTTGTTTAGTTGGAAAAGTATTTTCTGCTCGTATGCTGGGACAGAAGAGAGCCCTAAATGCAGTATTGATAGATAATGATTTAGAAGAGCAACAGAAATGTCTTATATATTTTTTATCCTAGTAGTGATTGTGTATCACATAAAATGTTAAAGCAGCTACGAGGAACTTTTATGTATTGTTCATTGTGATGGCCACTGCGGACAAAAGCAGTATGAGCACCTTCACCTTGTGTCTAAAGATAGTGATCCGGCCAGCATGTGCATTTGTTTTGAAAGTGCATCCAAGAAAGACGCAAAGTAGTTTTAATACTATATTTATTTTTAAACACAGTTGTTTGCAGGATGAGGAGGTTATGTTTCCATTTGTGGCTATGTAAGATTAATAACTGTAATATGAATATGTACTGCATCACCAGACTGAGCAGCTTTTTTCCTCAGGCTGTGAGTCAAATCAATTCAGTCCGCTGCAAATGAAAATAGACAATCTTCTTGTCCATGGTCTTGTTTGCTTATGTAGGTCATATGAGGCAACGGTATTACTTTGAGACTGTTTCATGACCAGGTGTAAGTTCTTTGTAGTACGTTACAGTAAAAACGTGGCACAAGCTTAGATGCTTTCCCACTGAAGTGCCCTCAATTTCCCTTTGGTAACAGAAGGGAAACCCTGTTTGATGATTCCCTCTCTCTGCCTTAATACACTGCCAAAGTAAGTGTGTAGAGCCAAGGTTAACAAAGCAAAGGCAAATTCCCTAAAGTACAGAAACCCCAGGCCCAGGCTTGTTCCCTGGATGATGATAAGTGTCGTCATACCTGCCTTAGGATATCAGTCTAGCAGAACTGGGGTTTTTCAAGCACTTGGTTTGTAGAAAATCCTTCTTTTGTGGAAAAAGTTTGCAGGCTGAAGTTTGTGTTATCGGGTCTGAGTTGTGACAGTCAGGAGAAGCATCAAGTCCTGAAAACCTGATGAATGCATGTTTTTTTTATGCATAGCTTTTTAGCACTTGCAACAGGAGGAGGTAAAAAGTGTGGAAAATGGAATGGAAAACCGAAGTGTTCAGGGAAATGGAACAGTTTTGGAATCTTTTCACAACTATAATGGGAGCAAAATTAACATTTCAGTCACTAATGGGAGCGTTCCATTTGTGTCTTGTTTGATATTTTGCCACAACATATCAAACGATTTAATGAGACTCTGTTTTGACAAATCTGATATTCCCAGAAAACAGCAGGAACTCTGAGACTCAGTGATGCTACAGTCGCTGCTGTGACATTTCTCTTTTTGCAGTAGCAGAGCTTTTGTTCCATTTTGCAAAATCACTCTGGATAATGTGCTTTTGGCCCCTGAATCCCAGCAGTGGGCCGGAGCTGCTCCTCTCTGCCCTGCTGCATGATAAGCCTCTGACAGCTGGGCGAAAGCTGTACTGTCACAACTCTCTCCAGCTGAGCCTGGGTTTCAGGACTGGAGCTCGATGCAGGGTACACCTCCTTTGTGCACACATTTTATGCACATTCACACACACAAAGCACCCACCATCTATCCATCTCGGGGCCAGCTGCCTGATCCTATAATCAGAGATGAAGCTGGCGCTGCTAAAATGTTGCACTAAGATGCTGGGCATCAACTACAGTTTAATTGATAACTGCTTTGTCTTTGATTTCAAGCTGTTGCCTCTTTTGATTAGAATGCTGTGATGTAGCCCGGGAAAAACAGCAGCTCCTTTCATTTGGATATCATCATCATTTCAGTTTGCCAAGAAAACAGAGAGGCGCTGAAAATGTTACACAGTTTCAACCAAGATCTCTGGAGAAGGTTTGCTTTTTATACGCTCCTTACAAAAACAGTAGGAGTGTGTTTTGAGAGTAACCAGGCTCTCATCTCATAAAAGGTATGGATGAAACCCTTTGGGGATCCTGTGTGTGGATCAAGCTCCCTCTCTCCACCACCACCTCCACCTGCTTTCCTCCATAAGTGGAGCCTGATAGACAGGATGTGAGAAGTCATCTGGCAGAGAAATGGGAGGGAGCAGTCAGAGGAGATGAAAGATAGAAGTACTCTGTTGGTCCCAGTGTTGGTTGGGGCAAGGCATCAAGCTGCTTCCTGTCGCCTGTAGCAATGGCATGAACGTGCTGATGTGCTGTTCAGTCTCTAAACAGCGCCTGTGTTGACAAGTTGCGAGGGCTCTAATGTAGTAGGTGAGCTCTCCGGGTGTGCAGCCTCATCTACATATGAAAGTAAATAAGTTTTTTTTTTTTTGGGGGGGGGGGGGGGGGTTTGCCCCATGTAGCTTTGAGGAACATAAAGAACATTAAAAAAACATGTCAACAACCTGGATGATGTCCAGAGTTTAAGTCAACCCTTCCCCCCATGAAGAATACTTAGGAATGCCTTGGTGCCTTAAATTAACTAGACCGTGCCTGGGCTTATCTTGGTCTTCCAGGACATGGGCTTGGAGTAAAGACTTACATATTAGCAACTAAATGGGAAGAGGGAAACAAAGATAGGCCACGGGGCGCAGGTTTATTCAACTGGTCAATCTGATGCAGCGCTCATATTTAGCTCCTTAAATCCCCAAGTAATTGGCTGAAGCTATTACAATTACCACAAAACCGTTCTGTAATATTTTAAAGGTTATCACTGGTCAATGGGTCATATGCAAGAACATTAAAGGCAAAGAACATTTAGTGCTACTAGGGTGGTGGAATACCTTTGGGAAAGTCAGCTAACAGATTTAATTTGCAATTAACTTACCTCCTAAAGAGTGTTGATTATTTCTTAAAGGGCATTCAGTGTGTGTGAGTTGAAGTGTCACAGATGGAGCTGAAGGCAACAATGCAACTTTGGCACGCCTCATGTTCATCCCTTTTGACATTTAGCTTTTGTCCTTTGGATCTGATAGTTTTCTGTGTGTGTGAAATGGAACGCATCACATCTAATTACTTTATTCCATTCCTCGGGGTCCAGGTGTTGTGCTCCTTAAACCAGGCTGTGCATCTTGAACACTCAGTGCCTTTGAATGGCAGCCTGACAAAGAAAGCAGCTTCATGAGGCTTAGTCTTTGTTGAGGTGTCCCCACACGTTTTATTCAGTTTTATTATTATTCAGTTTTATTAAATTTTAGTTGTTAGATTTGTTATTTTTTTTAGCTAACTGCCTCTGTCAGTTAGCTTCAACTTGAGAGCACTGCTGCGCTTTGATGCTAACTTCAGTCAGTGAAAAATTAACATTAGCGGTCGACCTACTGTGATATAAACACCAGACCGAGTCCAAGCTGAGCTAATGAGCTTTCAATTTCAATCATTGAATTCAGAGGTAGTATCAATGAAACTCCTGCATCCAAATGAACAAAACAGAAAAAAATACCGCGACACAGCTAGCTTACTGGTAGCCTGCCGCTGCCCTTCCAGAAACGTTTCCTGTCTGCACAGAGACAAACAAGTTATTGGCATAAGGATGTTTGGGAGATCATTTATTGATTTCTGTGTGAGGAGGGTTTACACCTGGGAGATTAACCGAATTAAATTAAACTGATAACATTGTCAGAGATCCTTCAGTGGAGATGATTTACTCAGGACAGATTGGAGAATCCAAACTTTGCTGCAAACCAAGTTTCTATCCTTTGTTGTTTATTGTTGAATCACTCAATCATTTTTGGTGATATTGTTTGAATTTGCCTATCGCTAACCACCGGGATAAACTGACAAGCTGTTGTTGTGAAATCCCCCTATCTTTTTAAATTAGAATTTTAAAATGCAAATGATAGTTGGGAATCCTCAGCATATAATAGCATAACCAGTATAAATCAGTGAAAATTGTAAATCAGATCTAATTGTAACTTTAAATGGATGGTCAAATTGACTGCCTGGTTATGCATTACATATTTTTATTTTTACATCTTCATCTTTCATCAGGTACAATAATATTATGCAGTAATATAGTAATATATGCAGTAAAACACATTTTCCAACCTATCTGCAGTTTCTGCTGTGCTTATTTCATATGCCATCTTTGATATCTACCCAACAGCAGCATCTCATGTCTGTGGCCGGACTGTCTCCAACCTAGTGTTGGTGAATGTGATGTTGTTAATGAGATATGAATGCATCAAACATGCGTTTTAGACAAATTAAGTGAAAACAGTTTGACATAACATCTAGAAAAAGACAATTAAATTGCATCTAAGCTAACATTGTTCTATCCACAGTCAGAATTCACCCCTGCAACTACAAGCGTGACTCTGACTTTGAACCAAAGGTTCTTTGAGATTTTTTCTATAGAAAAATTCTAATTCTCCAACAAAGGCATCCAGGATTTATTCAAATGCAGGGAAAAGGACTTAAAGTGTCTAAATGAAATTTTGCAAGCATTCTAGAAGTAATCTTCTTTTAACATACCTGTGCATATTTTTGAACCCTGGGTTTGTTCCATTGCACAGACTAATCTTCAGTCCAATATAACAAGACAATAACAACACTAAATCCTGAGACATTTTCCCCCCTCTTTTCATGAATGCAGACTAGTATGCTTATCTTTAACATGCAGGTTTGCACAGTTCTACTTGAAGGTTCCTTTTCACCAGACATAAACAAAAACCAAGAGTCATTTAACACCTCTTTAGGAATTACCATTTCAGCATTTCAGGCAGCTTTTCCCTCTCAGGCAAAAGCCTTTAACATGTGAGGATTTGCGAGTAACAACTGTGAAATGCAGCTGAAACATGTCGTTATAAATGAGACCAATGGAGGCCGGCCCTGAGAACAGCCTCGACAAACACCCCGCTCTATTAGTATGGAGCTCATGAGTCTGTGGGACTGGGATGGGGTTTTATATTCTATGGCCTCACACTGCTGCTTTCAGCAAACAGTCCACCATTATTCGGTCTGACAAGAGAGCAAACACTGTGCATTCAAGGGTCAAGAAAAAGCACGTCCCGCTCTCTTTGTCAAGTCCCTTCATCCTGCGTCCTTATGTTGCTTTGTTTTCTCTCACATTTTCACACTTCCCCGTGTAACTCCTTGTTATTTCACTGCCTCTGTTCTTTCTATTCAGTCACCAGCAGCACTGGAAAGTTGAGGTACGTTTAACACATGCACTCGTAACAATGCGAGCCTTTCAGCTCCTGGGACTGAGCCAGAATGTTGTCTCTATGAGCTCATCTCTTCAGGCAGGAAGTGTTTGACATAATCTTTGTTTTCTAAGATGAGCTCAGAAGGAGTGTCGCATCTTATTCTTTAAAAATGTGTTGTTCAGAAAGGTATTGTGACAAGTTTATGCTGAAATGACAGTAGATATATTTTTCAGGTTTCCCCTCTTGCATCTTACTTTATGCTTTTTGGTGGGTTGCCAGAGCTACGTTAGTGCAAAGATTTGGCCTTGTGGCTGTCAGGGCATTCGTACTGTATATAATTGACTGGTAATGAGTGAGGAACCTCTTGATTTCAAATCCACAATGACCTTTACATGTGAATGCTGAGGAAAGCCCTGCAGCTGCTAATTCTGCCTTTTGTTGTTATTTCCGCTGCTATTGAGAGTTCAGGCTTTTGCTCTCTAAACCGTGCCACTGACTATTAATTAAGACACTTGGGGCTGCATCCTCTTTTGACAGACAGGAATGCCTTTCAAGGGCAATCAAGGAATACTGTGTTTGACCTCATCTGCACAATTGAAAACACACCCCTTAGTGCTAACTCTTTGGATAGGTTCTCAAAACTCAGTGTTGGCGAATTGATTTACTTGCTGGCTTATACAGAGATACACAAGGATTCGACTTTTCATCGGATTCATGTGCAATAGTCACCCTTCGGCTGAACAAGTCCAGACAACAGAAGCTGTTGAATGGTCTGAATCTGTATATGTAATGCATCAAATGGTTACATTTATGTTTTAATTGCACACTGTCCTTTACAAATGAAATTGAAATTGAATTGAATTGAATACTAGATTATTCAGATGCACCCTTTTTTAATTGTGTTAAAATGGAATTCTAATCTTGTTAATGATTAGGCTATAGCTTAGCCAAAAACAAGGAAATACTTTCAAATTACTTGTGCCCACCCAAGTCTGACAGTCTGTTTTCCAGCCCTAATGATGTGGTCACGATCAGGGATAAGTCGTGACCTTGGGTGCTTGTCAGCACACCCTGTGCCCCTGGTTGGAAGTCAGCAACCCGCGACAGAGTTGTGCATCCAGAGTGGCCCTCTTGCTAATCCTTATGTGTTTGGAAATAGTCTGTTTCAACTAATATTTCTAGGCAAGCTAATAGGATTATACAAAAAAAAAAAAAAAACCTAAGATGCTTGCATGTGTGTGATGCCAATAATTTGAGACACAGAGAAGTAGTGAAACTAGCCAAATATCCAAACAGCTCTCTTTTGAGTTGTTTATCTGCCATCAGTTTTTTTTTTCTCAGCTGCACTCACTGATTTGTATTTTCTGACAAATTAATTCTGAATGTTCCTCCAAAACTTTTGAAAGAACAATCTTCCCGGCCACTGAGCTGTTTTTGTGATAGGCGTTTTCTGTAATTGATGATAAATGACGTCATCTGTGGCTGGCAGTGTGTGAAGACACCAGAGCGTGAAGCAGACTGAGTGACCTTCCCTACACTCACATTGTACAGTATTTCCTCTGACACAATTGTCTCCTGGGCCCGCAAATAAAGGAGCCCCATCTGAAATAAGAGCTCTGGGAATTCCTCACTGCCTTCCCACTCAGGCGAGGGTGCACCCACTTTGTGACCCAGGAAGAAAGTCATGCGGCAGTTTCCACAACAACCTCATGCTGCAAACTGGAATCAAAAACAGAAAGTGCGGGAAAAAAATGAAGGCTTTTGGTTTGCTTAAAAGGTTTCTTGCTGCCAATCATACTGTGGAGGACGACATTGATAAGAACACTTAAGCACATTTCTGTTTCACAGGAGCCACATTTAAATCACAAACTAATAACTTAAGTGCTTCACCTTGAAGGACTTTCTGTGCATGTTGTTAATGGTGCAGCATTTTCAAAATATGCTCTGGCTCTCATGAGTTATTGAGTTTCGATGCTCATCCATCCATCCCTTATGTGTATTGACTCTGAGCTGAATTATAGAAGTCTGTCTTAATGTAAGGTTTTGCCGCATTCTGCTGAACAAAGGGGAGAATATAAAACTTTATTTGGTTGATTTCTATAATTGCAGAAGTGGTGAAACATGACTTGAATAGCTTCCAAAGTTGTATTCTAATTTTTCACAGTTGACATAACAGGATAGGTATTTTCCCCATTGGTATTAACCTATCCCTGTGTAGAGGTGTGATATATAAACACCTCTTGTTTATTGCATTATTAAACACCTCCTTAACAGCTTCAGCAAGTGCCTATTCATGATTTGGTTATTGAAAGTTTAAGACAAGAACCCACATTTAGAATATGTTGAATACTGAGAGTTAAATCACCTTTATAGTTGTGGTTCAGATGTTAATCTCAAAGAACTTTCCCTGCTGAGAGCAAAGCCTCGCTTGCTTTAAGCCCCGCATGGCTCTCTGACCTGGCACTTTTGTTCCGAAGTGCTTTTGGCCTTTCTTTCAGGCCCCTCAAATATCGCCTCAGAGTGACCACTGTGTCAGAGTGGACAGAGAGGCGGGAGCAGCCAGAATGGACCCTGCGGAGCAGCCAAATTTATGGCAGAATGGTTCCCCAAAAGGCTGCGGCGGTAGAAAAGGGCCTGTGAAATCATAACAGTTCTAAATCTTTCAAGACACGGCCAACTCGTTACAGCTGATACAAGGATTAGGGTGATTAGACCATATCTCCCTCTCTCCCTCTCTCCTCTGCCATGTGCTTTCTTTCCTTCAACAGGATTATCATATCCCTTTTCCCTTAATTGGAGAGATGAAAAGTGTGCTGGTAGGGTCTGGTACATTTTGTAGCCCAGCTCAAGTCATGTTGAAGAGTTAATGTAAGTTGTGTTGATAGAAAGTGTTTACTTCCCATAACAAAAAATATGCTTTATCTTCGATTTATTTTAAGAAACAGTACTTGCTGTTGATTATTTTCTCATGTATGTGTGAGGTCATCTGGTCATTTTGTCTCTCACGTCTCGTCCTAGAAGCAGCGGTGAGCTAAAAATGTCAAGCATAATCCTGCTGCCACAGCAGAATTTAAAATGAACAGGATTAAACGTCCTACTAACCCCCCTCAGACGCAATATTCACACTACATTACAATATTAAAGTCTAATATGCAATGCTATTGTGACAATTCTGTAGTATTAGAGGCTTACTGCCTGTGGGGCTTAAGGTGTAGTTTTTGTTGGCAGTGGTGCCAGAGTAAATTTTATCAGCTGGTCTAAACAGACGTGTTTCATCCTCTGGAGATCTCAAATAATTACACTTGTGAGATGCGAATTTGTCAATATTTTGATTCATTGTACAGGCCTAGTTTTCAACAAAAAGTACTTTATCACAGGCTTATGTTTTGGCGAAGGGATTTTCTTTAGCTTGGATGAAAGGTAGAGGGTCATGTCATCTTCTTCTTAAAATCATCAAGATAAATCCCAAAGCTTTGTGGCAGTCTGGTCAGTAATTGGTGCGATTTGTCGCTATGGATCAAAATGTTAATGTCAGACCCAGTGACTCTAAAAACCAGAAGGGTAATTATTGTAAACAAAGACTTTCTTCAGTTTACTTAAGAAAAATAATCACTACTTTATAAAGATTCAGGGGCTTTTATAGATTGTGTAATTATTATGAGTGATTCTGCTCAAACCAGACACTTACGGTATATCTCCTTCATGAGACTTTGTGGCTCCCGGTGCAGGTGCAAGAACTCCCTACCCAGCGTTTTGTTACCCACATGATTAAATATTTGTGTGCTCGTAAACAAATTAAGTATGGGAAAGTAAAGTGCTCATTTATGCTTGATACAGGGTTTCCATTTCCAAATTGTGCTCCTAGATATGAATCAAAAATGTTACCATTTGTAGTATGATTTAGTATGTAGATCATTCAGCGAATAAACTGTCACGTCAATGACAAATATTGTTTTGGCATTCCCGCAACTGTCAAGCTTCCCCCTTTTAATAAAAAGAGCAAAATTAAAGGTTATTGAAATCTTGAGCCGACTGATTTGATAAGCTCAAATTAGAACTACATTCAGATCAGTCACTTTGTTTTGATAACGCAGCCTTATGCTTAAATACTTTTGATTAATGTCTCCTTCATTAACACTAAACACCCCATAATGACAAAGCCAAAACTGAATTTCTGGAAGTTTTTTCAAATGTTTTAAAAAATAAGAAATATTATATAAACATAAGTATTCACAACCATAACTGAGTACTGAGTTGAAGCACCTTTTGGCAGCAAGCACAGCCTCGAGCCTTCTTGGGTACACAAGCTTTGCACACCTGGATATGGGGATTTTCTGTCATTCTTCCGTGCAGATCCACTCAGAGCTGTGTCAGGTTGGATGGAGTCTGTTGGTGGACAGCCATTTTCATTTCTCTCCATACAGCAGGTGTTTATTTGGTTTCAAGTCAAGGCCCTATCTGAGCCACTCAAGGAAAAGGAGTTGATCCTAAGTCATCCCTGAAGTTAAATCACACTACAGTATTGGTCCTAAAACTACTAGGGGTCCAGTTTCCTTTGACTGCAGCCTTTATGAGATGTTCTAATGATAGAAGGGGGGTTACACAGTTTTCAGATTTAATGCCTTCATTATGAAACATAACATGGTCAAATAAGAAGCTCCTCTGGCTTTGACTCTCTGTGTGGTCTGTTTTAATACAACTTGAAAGGATTCCCTATGAATCACAGTTGTCCATCTATCTCTCTTGTATGTCGCTTGATGTTTCAATGTTACAGTAGATTACAATTACTGCAGATCATGGAGACTGCTGGCACACAAAGTCCATTTGCAGTATATGATCATTAAGTATTTTTAGATGTATTGTGTCTATTGAACAGGATTCACAGACTAGTCCCAATTTATCCTCCCTAATCAGTGTGGTGCTGGCTCTGTGGGCAAAGGGCCGCCTGTCTGTCTGCCTGGCTGAATGAACAGACGAGGGTCCACAGGGCACCGTGGCCTCACGATGCTTGACGGTGGCCAAATAAGGGCTGTCTGCAACATGTATGCAGGGAGGAGACAGGGGCACTAAGTTGGCACAGTCCAGTCTCTCACATTCTTTGGCCTCTCTCAAAAGGCTTCTGTCCCTCAACACACATCCTCTATGTGAGTGGACAGGACTTGTGTTTAGATGTGCAACTACATGAACTGTACAAGGGGTTTTGTGAAAAGGTTCGTGCACAAGGCTGTTAATGATCAAGTGGTTAAAAGAGCAGAGGTTGACAGTTTATTGACCCGGTTATTTAGAGGAACGGGGAGCTAAACAACTTACTTTAAATCAAAAAGACAGATTGCAGGCAGCCAGTCAATTAATCAATGAATGAATGGCTAGAATTCATGGATCCCTGCTATAACCATGTGAGTTCGGGTTTTAATGAGAATATGGATGTCAAGTAGAAACACACTCACGTTCATGTACCTGCTATGAGCAGCTTATATGATGAATCTCAATTCATATGATGTATGTTTCTGCTCTGACCAGCGCAGCAGTGCAGAGATATCGATACTGTGCACTAAATTCTGTCTCAGTGCTGTGAGTGCTGGTTAAAGATTAACGCCGGTGTTTTCCTTGGGGCCTCTTTGAAGTGGACTTACTCAAACCTCCGCTTATCTTAATTAGAAAGAAATCTGGAGGAGTGAAGTGGTCCTCTGGAAACGAGCACCTCCACTCCCCAGCTCCCCGAAGGCCACACTGCAGCTTTACCAGGACTTTATGGCCCCCTAACTCAGTGTTTTCTTGTGTTATGGTGTTGCATGTAGTATAAACTATGAACAGAATTAATTTTTCTGAAGTTTCAATGCGCTGCTTGCTGATTTATCCTCCTCCTCACATATTGCTGGAGTGGAAGAATGAATAATTGATAGAGCTACTTCATGTGTCTGAATGCTGTTGCAAACCTGTGTTTAAGGTGATTCATCCTGAGAGAGAGAGTTCCTTTTCGAGGCTAAGCTTGATGTGGAGGCTATTTCTTAAGTGTCATGTAGATAATTGTGCAAAACGTGTGGCCATTTAATGTTGAAATGTGTGAAGTAAATGCCTCTAAAATGTCGCTGTGTTTCAAGTGTTTGGTTATACAGCGATGATTCATTTAATTTAAATTCTCCATTTTCCAGAATTATCCTTGCGATCAAGAGTGTCAGCCGTGGTATGACTATTACAAAGCCTGTGCCAGCGTGTGAAGTCGGATGAATAGTCGCGACCTTCTCTGTTTCCATTACCTCAGTGGAGGATGGCCTCCTTCACGACTCAGAGATCACACATGAAGTGTTTACTGGTGGCATGCGTGCCATGATGCTGGCTTTAATCCAAACGGAGTAGGGAGGTCCTGTCATACACAGGTCACCTGTCTGCTAGAGAAGGATGTGGAACACACAGGAAGCAAAATCCTACACTGTGGTAGACCTCAAGAATGTATGAGGTGTATAATGTATTACTTTAGACATTTTCAAGTCTCTATTACCATATCATACAATACAATAGTGAGTCAGCCTTTACATTTGCAACATTCATGCATCAGAGGTTTTTTCTTACCCTTAAACTTTTTTTTGTGCACATCATTCACAGTTCTATGATGAATTGTTTGTCTTATTGCTGGCTTTCTGAAAGTGTAACACTTTGATTTCGATCTACCAAACTTGACTTACCAAGCAACTTTTCCCCCTACTTGTCATTTATTCAGAGCACCTCCCTTATGATTTTTTATTCATGCAGTGATGCAAAGTTTAGCATAATACTCAAGAATATAGATATGTTTATTACATTACCATATTAATAGCACCTTATTTGGGATTAACAGAGGAGATGGCTGCACATGAACAGTGACAGTGACTGATGGCTGGGCAGACCAACTTAAGAACACTGACAATAAGATATAGAAAAACAGCTATCACCTTTTGAAGTTTCATAAACAAATTAAAAACACAATTTTGTTGATTTCAAATTTGAAGGAAATACTGGGACAAATTCTTCTCATTGTATGAACTGTCAAGGAAACTGTTGTTTTCTGCTTTGAGTCATAATAATTTCAGGAGCTCATGATGTCGTTGTGTGTTAAAATGGTGTCGGGCTAAAAAAATAATTTTCAACGAGATAAAGAACCTCTGTGTTCACGAGAATTGAATGTTAATAAAAATGTATCCAACAAGATAATTTAAATGTTTTGTTTATTTTGCAGGAGAGAGAAAATAGAGCAGCTTCTCTTTACAGTTTCCGCAGCTATATGTCCCAATTACAGCTCCATGTTGACTTAACTGAGTCCGTGTGAAGTTCACTCTGAACTGAATCTTTAAGTTTGAGTCACATCAGCTTCCGTCTATTTTTTTTTCTCGCCAGCATTTTTGATGAAGTCCATTAGTGCTGCTAACCACAGCTGCAAAGATAAATTAGGGAAAGTCATGTTTCTTTCACTTCGCACTGAATTCTTAGACTTCAAAACTTTGAGTCATCTATCTGGTGGAAAACATCAAAGCACCTCCATGTGCTCATTATGGATTAAAGAACTTTATTCAACTAAATGATTTAAATGAGTTGTTGGTTTTGTATGAGTGGTGGGGGAAGAGAACACGCTGTGCTCCCCGTCGTCCTTGTGCGTCACTCAGACTTTGTCCCTTTTCCAAGTTACGGTTCTGTGTTGTCAAAAAGAATCGATGTCAGGAGCATTAAGACCTTTTTTTACTCTGTGTGAGGAAATATGAACACTATTAGAGCGAAGGGCAAAGCTCTGAACAGGTGCAAAGAATGTTTCAGATGTGCGCACACATTCACTCACACACAAACTCGTAAATGCATGCACTCTCACACATAATAAAAGACCCAGGGTGAATGTGTATAGGTCTCACTGTGCCCATGGAGAAAGGAAATGGACACAGTGGAGCGGTCAGCTGGACGTAACAGATTTACCGACCATAACAGCCGGGGTGGGGCAGGATAGAGACTCTCAATCGTGCCTAACACAAACAACAGCGATGTCCTTACACCCTCCCGGCAGTTTCACTTTTATTCCACCACTTTCAGAAGTGCCAGATGTTTAGTGGCTCAGTCGTCTGTATCTCGCTATCCTCGTCTAGTACTGCAGCAGGCAGCAGCTCTAACTGAGCAGTCTGGTGAATGCAGGAATCAGTGGATCATTATTTAGTCTGCCAGTCGGTGCTTTAGAAATTACGTGTGATGTGGTTTCTACATATGTTCGTACTTTTTTTGTCAGAGTTTGTGTACCTGTGTGCGTTTGATGCCAGTATTTGCAGCGCTGCTTAGAGTCTTTATGGTCAAATAGTAGCAGCGATGCCCTCCAGTATGTAGTCATGGCCTTTGAATCCAACTTCAAACGGCAAGGATAAAATAACCCAGTTCAGACAGGAAACAGACACCTTTTATCTTAATTAGAATTGAAGCAATTAGACAGCAAGAATTCCATTCCTTTTGCATAAGGGCCATACAGTCCTCTTACCACCCACTGAGTGCTAGAAGAGTCAAAGTCCTAAAGGTATCCAAGAAGTCATTCTAATAAGGAGCATGGAAAACTTCTGTGCCACCCCAAAAATAAATAGTTATGGTAATTTCTGAAACATGTTTTGGATTATAAATTCCCAGTTAAGCTGTTTGACTTTTGTGCTTTCCCCTGCTGTGTGATGCGCTCTTGGGAGCTGTTATACCTCTTTTTCCTTTAACTAATGTATAAACGATTTGCTTGCAGGAGGCAACAGACTGAAGAACCAGCAGTTCCGTCTGAACTGGGCCTGGATCTCTTTAGAAAAGCAATTCTACGTGGTGGATGAAGAGGACAAGTTCCTGGAGGTGTTGCTGAAGCGTCGGGGCTACCTGGGGGAGACCTCCTTCGTCGGTAAGCAGACATCATCTCTAATTTTATCAAGACACTTCCAATAATAACTCCATCCAAGGTGACAGATATCCATCATTATTACTCCAAGTTACTTGAAAGTACTGAGAGTGTGTAGCATTATAATACATATAATTTATCAAATGTTACTGAATGTGCTGATTATTTCCAAGTATCTTGATAGCTAACACTCAAGAAGAACAAATAAACAAATAAATGTGATGAAAAATAAACACTCCTTGTCAGAATATTGCCTAGGGTTCCCTTCAGCTATTTATAGTCTTTTTTTTCTTTTTAACACCTACATAAAGGAGAGTGCCAGAGGCCAACGTATTGACAGACACAACTACACACACTCACACAAACTTTGAGATACTTAAGCACAACCCTATGGCTGGCATAGACACCCTTTGGGGTCGCACAGGTCTTGACCTTTCCCCCGTCTCCTCCGGCCAGTATTTACGTCCCAGTCACACAATAGCACAGGACAATCCCAAGTGACTGCATCTGCACGTGAGAAAGGTCACACAAAGTTGGTGGTGATGGAAAGGCGCCACTCCAAATGTTAGTCGAGGCAATTTACTGGCCGGAACTAAACGAATAATAACTGTTAAAAAAAACAAGCTGCTGTAAGGATTTATGAGAGGTAGGAATTCTTACTGCTGGCACCGTTCGTCCCTTTAGTGTTGCCATTTATACGGTCCATAAAAATGAGGTGTGATTAAATTGACCTGATGATAGTAGAGGTCACATCCAGTGGGATCATTTACTGTACTGTCGCCTGTATCTTTGAATACCCCAGGGTGTCAGACTAATGAAACATCTCTCAGGCGATATGCAAATGTTAGTGACCTTTATAGTCCCTCAAACTGCACAATATATCTACTCTACCTCCGAGACTTGGTGGAATAAAAAGAATATGTATTTTAAAACAGATTATAATACTGAGTACAGATATACTGGTGGATATACTCGATAATAGTTTTCACTGTAACAAGTAAAAAAAACAAGAATACATTATATTGTGTTGTTCATGATGCGAAGGAACAAGAACAAAAGAAACTAAAACTAAAAAATAAACGGAAACGCCTGAGTGATGACCTCACAGTGATCTCTTTGCAAAAGAATGTTACCAAACACCAAATGATGTATCTTTAGAGGGAGTTTGGGTAAACAATCAAATAATTGTCCCTTGTTTATAGTTTCTGGAGCATTGCTACTATTTTATTAATGATTGCATTATGAAATAAAGAAGTGCTAATTTGAACTTTGGATGCACTCTGTGCTCACTACCCAGAAAAAAAACAGAAAACATTTGCATTCTATGATGTCCGACTGTTGTGTGCTTTCAAGTCCAAACCGTAGTTTTTCATAAGCAGTTTTCTTATGATTGAGGCAACATGAAGGGGATTGATAATGGATGAGGGGGAATGATTTACCTCTCCATGCTGCCGCTGGAAAGCACACAAAAGAAGCTGTAATTTAAATTTTGAGAGCGCAGTCGGAACCATTTTGCTTTACAATGCCCTCAAAGTACAAATAGCAATAAAGTTCCTTTTTCTGAATGCATATCTGGTGAAACCTTTTATGTTTCTTCATTTCTCATTCCACTAAGTGAGTACATGTTTACCTCCTCAGGCAGTGATTCTTTGATCATAGACCACTCTGTTCTTTTTTCAGTCTTATCAAATATCCTTGGAAGTTTATGTTTTACAATTTATAGCCAAGAATTCAATCTTAAAGATTGAACAGAAAATGTTTTGAATGTGCTATTACGTTAATGAGTATTTGTAATTCGCATGTCAAACCCCCTTCCCTTTTTCTGTCACGCTCAGGCTGTAACATGAGTATACTTAAATATTCAGAAAGCAATACAGCGGCATGGCAGGCTTTAATAATTAAACTACAAGGAATTTGTACTACAAGGAACCTTTAACTTCTTATGAAACAGTCATAAGCAAACGAGACCATCAGAAGAGTGGCTATGTCTACATATTTTATACGGTTAATATAGTCATTCCTAATGTCTGTCGTGGGGTTGGATTTCGACTTATCTAGGACGGAAAAGTCATACTGTAAAATTTGAACTAGTTTATATGGCAGAGTGCTGGGTATGAAGTGAGGAGTCTCTCAGCTAGAGGAGAAAATCTGCGCAGCAGTCTGTTGGTATTGCACTTAAACAATGTTTATCTTGTTTCATCATCATCACATTACAGTCATTAATCTCATATAGCCACAAGTACATACTTGACCTCAATGCTTTGCATCCTGCAAAGAGCTGTGTTTTAAGTAAATGCATTGTATCTTTTTTCACTGACTTCCAAAACAAATGCAAGCATTAGCCTGATCACAATAAGAGGCACTGGTGCTCATACTGCTTATTTATGCAGAGCTCAGCAGTCCACAACTGCCAACCATTATTCTGCCTCAGTCAGGCCCTGGCCACACTACACAACTCAGATCGCTGTGTTGTTCACACTATAGAACTTTCTGTTGCCGGTGATCGGTCCCAACGCTGCGGGATCACAGTTTTGAAGAATTCAGACATACTGACTATAGCACATGGGGCCAAGCCAATCTGCCTCTGTTCTGAGGTTTTTATGTCAGCAATCTTGAAACATGGCGGCGACAGCAAGATAATGGCTAAAATTCTGTAGTGTCAACTTGGCATAAGGTGGTATGATTCATGGTTAAATAAAAACAGTATTAACTATTTTGAGTTTTTCTTTTTTCTGCTGCTTTGAGGACAGGAGAGCAAAGGCAGTAGACCGTTTTGATTAACCAGCATAAACAGGCCACCAGAGCAGCCTGACAGTTCAAGCCACCCATCTGCCTCTGAGCTGCAATGAGATGGTGACTGATCCCAGACCAGTGCCTTCTCATGAAGACTAGGGATATCTCTCTTTTCCCAGCCCTGCCTGAGTGAACACTGATCAGAGGAGCCCACTCTTGTTCTACTGCCTCACTGGTCAATGTGCACAGTGCAGGTGGCACCAGTTTGGAGGCTGCAGATAGCCCACCTGCCGCGAAGTCTCACAGCGGCTGCTGTGATCCTGGCCATCCAATCCTAGCATTGTGCAGGAGAGTTAGCCATCCTCTTCTAGCTACTCTTTGAAGACTGCTGATTTTTCAAGCTCCATTGAGCTTGACCATTTTATCTCAGCACATATGTGCAGGAGCCTTTTCCTTCCGTCTGTACTTGCATATCAAAGCCCACTTTTCATTCCCATCAAAGAACAGAATGGTAATTTTCTTAAAAACCCAAACTCATGCATTTTTCTATCTACGGTCTTTTGAAGATCTTTTGTGTTGTCCTGATGCAGCATTTCAGTTTCTCTCCTCTCTTTCTTCTTTCCTCAGTTGTCAACAAATAGATTTTTTTTACTACAGTGCTCCATTTTGTCCAGTATTTGTGGATTGCCTCTCTGATGTGCAGTTACATTCATGCTATTTTCTGCCAGACCCCTGCTGTGAATTGTGTGGCCAGTTAGCAAAGACAATGGTGAGGCTGTGTGCCCCTGCTCAACAGGACTCCTGCAAGCGTCACAGCTATAGTGACTGTGAGCCCCCATCAGACAGTTCACATGCTGAAGGTCAGACAATGCAATTTAGCCTTCAACCACTGCTGCTGCAACCAGGCTGACATTAGGGATAATTGGCTTTATTCCAACCATGGCCATTTGAAACACTGGGGTTGTTAGTCTGCACCCAGAAGATGGCCAAATATTATCAGGCTAGACCAACTGGGGTGTGACATTTTCCTGGTGTTATAAGAGATGAAAAACAGTAGTTTAATTATATTTTTTTAATGATAAGAATATATCATAGTTCACAGAACACTCTAACACAGTTTATTCAAAGGTAGATATGAAAAAACGTATTAACTTACTTTACTACATTACGCTATATGTAGTATTTAAACAAGTTTTAGCAGATGTTACCGTATTATGATGATAAACCATTTTTTCCATGTGCTTCTAAAGGTATTGGTACGAATGATGTCACTGCAAAAAAGGATAAAGACTTCCGGGGAAAATCTCAGAAACAGGTGCAGTTCAACCCTGGCCAAACAACAGCCACGTGGAAGGTCCGGATCCTGTCAGACAGCGAGTATGAAGTGTCAGAAACCTTCCAGATAATTCTGTCTGAGCCGGTGATGGCGGCCCTTGAATTCCCAGAGTTTGCTACTGTTGAGATCCTGGACCCTGATGACGGTCAGTAATGAACTCACTTCTGAGTTGTTATTGATTATTATTATTATTGATTCAGGATTTGATTTGAATTCAAATGTTTTGTTTCATTCTCTTGCTTAACGTGGGTATACACTAAGTTATAGTGATATTAAACATTTCCACATTGAAACAGTTCAAAACAACTAGACCTTTGTTGAGTTGTGTACTGTAATTTTATTCAAGGCAACGGTGTGTTTCATTTGGTCACCTGTTGCTTTAACTCACAAGTAAATGTCAAATGATACATCAGAGAGTGAGAAAGGAAGTCACTGTTCATTACTAAACATCAGATAGATTTTCATCAGTAATGGCTGATGATTAATAATGAAAACACTTTATGACATCATCGAACTACGTCTGTCGTTTACATTTTTTTGATTGAGAGTCCCCTAGTGGCAGAAAAGACATGCTTTGCAGTTTATACATTTATTGACAATTAGCAATTAAACACACTATGGGCTTACAGTTTGAGCTATAATAGAGTTTGACAGAAGAACATTTACCAGCTATTGAAATTTAATTGATCATTTGATGTGTTTTTCTTCAACATTTTGCAACGTTGTTCGACCATCATACAGTGTTGGTGTTGGTTACATTTTGAATAGGAGGGCGCAGCCTCAATGATGGGCCATCTCATGCCAACTAGTTAGCAACTTTGAGCGCTAATAGCAAACATCACAGTACATGTTCTTTCTCCGTGAGTTAGAACATGAAAAATAAATACAGAAAAGGTAATAAGGCAGTGCACCTTTCGGGAAAATAAGCAAACCAAAACAAATGGGTCACTAAAGTAGGTTACATGTCACCCAGTGCACTGAATTTCTCCAATTAGTTTAGGAGTACCTAATTGTGGATCTTTGTCTAGCTGCGCAGATCTTAGTTCAGGTCCTTTAATTCATTCGCTCTCATCCCAGCTTTATTCATGTCTTGGGGAAATGCTTATGTCCATCTGCCTGATGACATAAAACCACATAATATCATAAATACAAACTTAATTCAAATCAAGACTGAAACCTTGAAGGGAACTAATAACATCTTTGACCCAACTTGATTATGAAAATAGCTACATGATGAGTCTAAAGCAAACCGTGTTCATGGGCAATATTTTTATTCCACAAGTGTAGATAAACAAGGTCGAAAGGATATGGAGATATGCTGACCTCCCTCGAATGTGAAATGAGCACTACAGGAACAGATGAACAGTGTTTGTGATAACAGCTTGACTGTAATGGAGCTGAGATGGAGAGCTGCATAATATAAATATTGATAATGCTTCTCCTCTTCCCATAGGGCTTCACTGGGTGAAAAGTAGGAATTTGGTGTCAACAGTTTATGTTGATTAACATGTTCAGTTGGAACTTTGTTTCTCAGAACGTCAACCTCCAGAGGGCAATCAAAAAAAAACTGTCAGCTATCTCTCTGCAAGACGAGTACATTTATTGTTGTTTCTTTTTTGTCCTCACACAGCCATATGTCTATTAACATATCATTATTCTGTTTGTAGTTTCTAAAGTTTTATTTTATTTTGGCCTCTCAAGGTCGAATACTCTTTGAAGCCTCATAAAAATGTATTTTTCTGTGTGTGTTTTTTCACTAAGAGCAGAAAAATGAAATAGCCTAGAGGCTGCCACCCTGAAACTGTGAGAAATAAATTATTTTACACCAGACAGACTTAAATGGCTCAGGCTGCAAGCAGCTGGGCATTAAAAAACAAGATGTGAAGCGTGGCCACATCAGCCCACGCAAGTGTATGCATGGTCTCCAGGACGGGAGAGGAAAGGTCGAGTTCTGTTGACTTACCAACACCTCGTTAATGTGGGTGATGCTCACTGAAAAGCATGCAAGGCTTCTGTCTGAGCTCTGTGGCGGAAATGTTGCAAACCCATTACCTTCCTGATTGCAGCTCAGAGAAGGAGGGAGACAAAGAGCTGGAGAGTTGCCAGAAAAACTGAAAAAAACGATTTGTTTAACGTGTCCCTGCTTGCAAACATAATTAACAAACCTTTTTATTCAAGCCAGTTCTTCTGGGCAACCACAGCCCAATAACCAAAATGAATGTTGGCAAGTAACTTTCAGCAAACCATGGACATGCTGAAACTTTACTTTTCTTTAGGCCCAATTTGCAATGTAATGTTGTGACAATGCTGTGCTTATGGTCTGTCTAGGTTAAGGAACTAAAAACCCTCACTAAGGGCAAGAGAATATCATGTTTTGGCTTACCTGGTTCTTTCTCCACAAACAAAGCTGGAAAATATCCCCACTTCTCATTAAATGTATCCGGTGGTTTCATTCTTACAAACGTTGAAACACTGCCTTGAACAGTGGTGTCTCGCTTAGCAGCCATTTTGGCCAGCTCAAACTTCACCACCACCTACTCCTCCACTTAAATGACCTTAAAAGTCATATTATGTGGTCCGATAGGATTTGAAAAATGTATTCTGGTGACATGGCTGGCAATCAACAATAGACTCCTGTAATGATACCGAATATGCAAGACGTTGAAGTGGACACATTGTTTTCAGTTCACTAAATTATTCTGTATTGTTTTTCTAAACATCTTAAAGATCGCATCCATCTATTTTAACTTACCGTGTGAATAACCACAGCTGTCTCTACGTGATATTCTGTGTAACAGTGTAAGCCGCCTCTAGGTTGGAATATTTCCTGCGGATGAATAAACAGGAGATGGAGGGTTTTGATTAAATGTGATTGAAGCACCATCAGCGGAGCTGTAAATGAGAGCTGTCACTGGTCCCGGTGTGTAAGCTGCACGCCTGTGGTTTAAAGTCTTTTGATGCAAATAATGTCACATATGATTTGATGTTCTGAGGCGCCTGCTTTTTCTTCATCTCCGATCAGTCAGTTCAGTTCACTTGACATTTAATTTACCACGTTCAATTTGCCAGAGAACAGATCACACATGAGCTACTTTCTGGTGCCAAGAGACAGATAAGACTTAACATAAAGGTATTTAACTCAGATGATATGAACGCACTATTTCAAAAGTAATGAACTGATGTGTTGAATTTTGATTTTTCTCACATACAGAGTCGACAGTCTTCATACCCTCAGCTGTGTACAACATAGAGGAGGACATTGGTGAGCTGCTTATCCCGGTACACAGGAGTGGAGATGTCAGTCAGGAGCTCATGGTCATCTGCTACACCCAGCAAGGTAACAAAGGAAAGTAGTGAACTGTATTTTCATGAAAGGTTTGGTGATTGAAGTGAAAATGAGCAATGAGCTCGACCTTAATACCCGCTACTCCTCTTGATCACCTCTCTGTCTTGAAATCAGATGTGGATTGAGGCTGAAGTACTATAACTGACATCTGTTAAGGCCAGCATGTTTTGAAGTGGCAGATGGTGAAGGTTGCCATGTTGTTAATAACTCACTGCTAATGATTTTCGCAACAGTTTTGTCATTTTGACTTTGCAGCAGTTTAATTCCATTGATTCATTTGTACATTTCTTGCCTGCCATATCAATATTTCTTCAATATGTATCCCAAATTTGAATGTTTTAATTTTCAATGTTATGTTGTGACAAAAATGTGCTTTAGGTTTTGTTTGTTTAGGCACAAAAGCCACTTGGTTAAGGTTCGGATGAGATCATGATTTGGCTTAAAGTACCTGGTTTTGTAGACACAAAGATGGCAGCAAAACGTCCCAACATCTCGGTCACACCACCACCATCCCCTCCTCCACCTTACATGAACGTAATACGAGATGTATTGTTGAGATGTTGGCATTATAAATATAAAACGCACACATTTAGAAGCTCTGTGGTTTGCAGAAAAAACAGAATGGCAGCTCTTTATTCGGGCGACTGGGCTGTTCATTCTTGCACATAAATGTAGGTGCAAAGTGACAGTTAATCAGTGTACCAGAGAAAAAAGAAACCCACAAGCTGCTCTGTCTGTTGTCACTGACTCGATGGCAGCTGTTCAGTTGTCACATGCTGTAATCCTTAAAAATGGAAGAGGAAGTGCAAAGAAAATAACCTGATAAAGATTCCATGTCAGCTCAAAAGAGTGAAGGCTTCTCTTTACTGTCAAAGCAGGGCTGTTGTAATTCAAGAAAGAGTTAAGGTTGGTTTGCTCAAATGATGATGTGTATATACATTAGGCAGGAGTCAGAGAATAACTAGTCTAAGAAACATTATGTAGACACCTATAGAACTACCTCTACCTCGTAAGGTGGTATTCATGTAAACATTGATTATCGAGAAACAATTTCAGAGTAAGATGAAATCATATTTGTATATTGATTTTGATGTCACTGTGCTGATGCAGAGTTTGGATCGTTAACTTTGCTTTCTGTAATTCTATTTTCTGCCCCCTCAGTTTCAGCTACAGGCACCATCCCCACCACAGTGCTGTCCTACTCTGATTACATCTCCAGGCCTGAGGACCATCACAGCATCCTGCGCTTTGACAAGGGAGAAGTGGAGAAATCCTGCCGGGTTGTGATCATCGATGACTCTCTGTATGAAGACGAGGAAAGTTTCAATGTCACCCTCAGCATGCCCATGGGGGGCCGTCTGGGCTCAGAGTTCCCCACAGCTAGAATCACAATCATTCCCGATATGGAAGACGGTAAGATGACATTTCACCGTTCATAAGTGTGAAATGTTAATGCAGTACAGTGTCAGGTTGTCTCTGCAGGGACAAGACAGCAAAGGGCTTTGATAATGGAAGCCCTTTGTGGCATTTAGAGAGTTCGTTCTGTGCTTTTTCCTTTGACTTTTAAAGATTTTCCATTTTGATGAAAGCTCAAAGAAAAGGCAGAGCGAATCTGTTTCTTGGCTAAAGTTTCCTTTGTTTGTTTCATATAGGTAATGCGATAGCACATTTGACAGTAGCTGAAAATGAGTCCTGAAAAACGTTTGTGATTGCAATATTTTTGGCTGTATGAATTAATGCATACAGGTAAGCAGGTGGGCAGACAGACAGCAAATACGTGCCTTTGTTTGAATTTTTTGCTGAGTGTGTTTGTGCTTGTCTAACAATGTCTGGGAGATAAAGTGCTTGAGTGTGCGAGCCTCCTTCCTGCAGGCGAAGCCTTTATCTCATATCTGCAGGCTCAGACCGGAGGGCAGATAGTCTCCAATATCTTCATGACGCCTCTTTGTTCTCCAACACCTGACGGCCATTCCTCAGTTCCCTATCACTCTTGATGATCTCCGGAAGCACTGCTGTGAAGTCAGGGCTCTGTGACTGCAGGCAGGCAATGCTGGAGCTGAAAGACCCAGCATGATTGCGGAACTGTCTTTTTTTCCTCAAATCAAATACAGTTGAAACTAGATAATTGGGGTGATTATGCAATTTTCAATTCAGCATTCTATTTAATTGCTTGGTTTAAATAGTCAGAAAATCATGACCAATGGGGAATGATTGGTGTTTTTGCATCTCATTGTGGTAAACTAGCTTCATTGAGATTTTTTTTCTTTAATTCTTCTCTAAATGCTCCAGTTACTTAGAGACTTGCTGTTTTGGGAGACCTCTCAGTTACTGTACACACTGCTAAAATGTCATAGACTTTAATGTAAATTGAAAAATCATGCTTTGAGCTAACCTGTCTCACCACAAAACCACCTGGAAAGTTGCAGCTACAAACCTTTTGGAAAATGGCAGGCGCTTAACAAACACTTGGCAGGTGATTGGATGAACTATCTCGCTTCCACTGTCTATCAAGAGCTAGCTTCAACCAATCACATCAACAGGAGGAGAGTGCTACGACCAGTTGAGCCAGTTGGCAAATCAAATTCTCACTAAAGCCACAGTGAAAACATCTTTTCCATTGTTCTTCTTTTAATTAAATGATCTCTCCAGTTCTGACACAACTGATGCTATGGCAGCTATGCTAACGTCTTAAGGAGCTGACATTGTTTGTTTCAGACTAACAATCGCTTCTTTTGCTGGTCATCACATCTAAACCCAAGGCTGCCGGTTGTTCCTCAAAGGATGCTGACTGGTTTAACCACTATATGTTCGGCCACCAGCGCTTACATAGATTGTAGCCTCGCAAGATGGATTTGTGATATCACATGATCACATGATCACAAGATCCTGTGCCTTGCAAGTTAAGATCTGGGCACAGCATGGCACTGATTGAGTTAATTAATACTCAGAGGAAAAGTCACTGTCCAAAACAGTTGAAACTAACTGATAATCAACCTTCAGAGCTTCAGCAACACTGAAATATTAATTCTTTTTGGCTCCCTTTTCAAGAATGTATTTAGACATTGAGCCGATCTTTTAGACAAGTCTCTTTCAGTGTCAAGGATGTGAATCATCTGTCCGTGAACCTGGATGTCATGCCTTCAAGGCTAATGTAACAGCAGCAGTTTTCAGACTGTGCAACAGGTTGTTCTGACTCTGAATTCCCTCGTGGGACTCAAGGCAGACACACTTCAAGAGGATTTGTTTGACCTGCTTGAGGAAGGAGGAGGTTTACGTGGTTGGAATGTCTACAGCAGCGTCCAGTGTAACCTGAGAGTGAGTACAGGGCCTTTTGACCTCCACTGCTCCTGGGTATTGACTGCCGACTGCCAAGACAGCTGCTGAGACACACAAGTTTTTAATAGGATGCACAACAGTCGGCTCTCACGGCATTCAGACTGCTGTTTTACCAGTGCAGCTGTAACATTTCCAAACACTGTCACAGCATCTATAGATGGCTTTGACTAACAGTGCATGTCTTTACAGCTGCCAGAGAGCTCATTGATTGGAGAAGTTATTGATTAATTTCTTGCTACAACAGTCTCTCTCGGCCATATACGTCTGCTTGTCATTTACATTTAGGGTGAGGATCAATTATGTTTGAGGAACTGGGATGATAACAAATAAAGCACATAGATTTTAGGAAGTACTACAATGAATTAAGATTTGAAGATTGCTTGGGAGATAGTCTCAGATGACAAAAGGCAAAGGGTTAATGGGTTACTCCTGTTCACAGTTTCTTGTTACTAAGAAACAGCATTTTCATATTCATGCATTATTCCCTGTTAGTTTGATGGACGGCAAAACTGTATTTTATTGCCCCGGTATGCTTCCTGTTATAAACAATGACTTGAGTAATCACATTTTTTGAGCTTGAACAGTCAATTCATTATACAATATACTACAAAATGCTCTCACTGTACAGATTTGAGGCTTCCTGGCATGCCTTTGCATTCATTAGAGGTTCTCTATTTTCACACAGAAACAGGAGAAAAGGAGGCTCAGTGCATTATAGGATTAACTTGACTCAGACTGACAACCAGCCCTAACAGTCCGTGCTCAGGTTTATTCCTGCTTTATCTGCAGTCATGTTTTCTTTTGCCTCTGGCTTTGTTAGGGCGGCTGAATGACAAGTCAAAATCTCCTTTTGCATATCGTTTGTCAGAAAGCACCAAACTCACAAGGGTGGCCCGTACAGCATGATTGTCACGGCCAGACTTCAGCCTTGCTCCAAATTTATTGTTATTCTCAAAATGTGATTCTCTTGTCGAGACCTTCTGTCTGATGTGGAGAGAAACAATACCCGGAGCTATCATCCAACAACTTGGCGCCTTATTATAACGACACCAGATCCTGAAATCAGATTGACTGCCTGAACACCCACACGTAAACGCAGTTGCACATGCACATGCACAGGCAAACACGATATGTGTAAAGTTGGTGCAGTGACACCTCCAGAGTATAATTTAGATTTGCTGGAGGTGTTTAGTTTGCCAGCATCCAGTGAATAAATGAAACGTGAAGAGCGGAGAGAAATAAGGTGGTGTCAAAATATCATATCTCCCTGAAGGAGGTGATAATTAAATGGCTTGAGCACTGATGGTGAAGTAAATGGTAAATGGCTCCGAGGCAAGCAGAATAAGCCCAATCTCCTGTCTGGAAGAGTAGAAAGGCAGATCAGCTATTCTTGCTTGGTATTACACTCCAGCCCATAATTCCTTTCCTAACTCCAGTATATACGAAAGGGAGGCAAATGGGGGCACCACATTCCTCTTTGTCATTCCTCTTATAGCAGCCCTCGTCCAGTGGGTGTTGTACAGGGGAGGAAGGAGTCGGTGCATGGCCGAACACCTGTCCCTGCTTGCGAGAGCTCTATGCTTGGGCTCCCCATGCTGGACTTTAAGCACCTCCACAGAGCTGTGGACTCAAATAGTTCTTGGAAACAGAAACTAGTGATATCAGCAAAAAATGGATGTCAGCAATATGTCTTCATTTCAGCAAACCAGAGTAGCACAATGTGATGAAATTAGAAGCCACAGGGCACCGAAAAATGCACTCCCTGCTCTGTGCAAATGCACACTCTCGGCCACCTATGAAGGAACAAACACGAGCAAGAAACCACACATGCACAGTCGGTGCTGGAGCTCATATCGTCTGCCAAGGGTCTGATGTTAATCTGACAATTTATGGGAATTTAAACTGAGACTGTTTGTAGCTTTTACACCTAAATGAGTAAGAGTTTACTGGTCTAATAACCAGTTTTGTAGACCTGTGTCATGGAAAATAAGGCTTGTTTTCTCTCCAACCCAAACAATAATTTGACTAATTAGAACACCTTTAATTTCAGAGAGGGAGTAATTCAAATCTGTTCTGTTCAGAATTCAGACTGTTGCATGGCACCTGAGTTAACATTTCTGCCACAGAGGGAACTTTGTTGGCAACTGAGCTCAGACAGAAAGTGTAACCAAAACTCAACAAAATCCCACTGGGTGGTCTCTAGACCACCCTATAAATCCAATATTGCCAAATTAAATTGTGCTAATTTATTTAAAACATTTCCAGCAATGATTGATATTAGCTGAGATAATTTTGCCCACATCAGTTATCTGAGTGCTGGAGTTTTGTTTGTTAAAAGTTACACTCACTCACAGTCACAGTGATCCATGTACGTATGTGGTCCAGACTCTTCAACAAACACATTGTCAGTCTACACGAGTGCAAAGGTGGGGAGGGACCATTGTCTGCTTGCTACGCTTTTGATCCCTGCTGATTGTTGCGGTTGTGTTTTTGGCAGAGAGGGATCTGGGAAGGATAGTGTGAAGTCTGAACCCCTTCATGTTAACAGTCAAACTGACAAAACTTTGGAAACTCAGGTGCAAATAATCAGCTAATGTCTCCTGTCTATCAAACAAGACTAGATTATTGTGAATCTCTATCTGAACCTATAATAACCTATACCAGGTTAATCCAGCTATCAGAGGAGGCACTGCAATCAAGAAGTGGATAATGTCACAAACGGTAGAATAACTAAAAGAAAATCTACCTGAAAAACAAACAGTAGGAGGAGGAAATAATTAGAAAGATAAACAGAAGCGAGTAAATCTGAATAACAAGCAAGGACAGAACAACAACGGGACTTAGTGACAGCACGAAGCAACACATGGTGAACAGGAAGAGGTACAAATGACCAAGGTCAATGAAAATATAAAGGGGAATGTGATAATTAGCTGGAAATGTGTGCATGTGTGAAAAAGGTTAGAGCTGATTCTTGTTTTATATCGTCAACAAAAGAGATCTAAACACAGCCTAATAGCCTTTCTCATATTGTCTCATCTCAACACGCCAGCAGTTAATGCACAAATAGACACACTATGGAGCTGCTGCCAAAAATAAATATATATTTTTAAGTTTAGTTTATGTCAGTGACAGTTGACAACTTTTTTACACTAGGAACATGAATTGTGTTTTCCCTTCTTTCTACATAAAAGTCAATATTCTGCCAGCGTGGCATGTTAGACTGTAAAGTTTACAAGCTGGCCAGGTATTCTACAGTAGCAGTCATGGACAGCTGCTATGCTCAGAATACTTGCAATTTTCCCAGCGGCGGACCATCTGCACGTAAACGGCCACATCCTTACAGTTTCCACTCAGGCCTTTTGGCTGTGATGGGTTTGGAGAAACTTGTCCTTTCTTGCAGAGGTAATTGCTGTTTGATATTGACTCTGCATCCGGGAAAATGTTTTGGTGGTTGGGGCTGTAAGACAAGAGAATGCTTGTACAGCAGGACTTGACTCGTGTATTTATAGACTCGCGTCAGTTGCCCGTAAATTTCTCTCTGGTTCTGAAGGTATGATTATGAGCTGTTTTAAAGATGGGCGGATCCCATGCGTGTGCATTATATCCTGGATGGGGATGAATCGAGGGGGAACCCACGAACCCTGTCATTATGCCTCACCTGGATTCCCGTTCATTCTGATATAAACAGATGTCCAAAGTACTTAAGCGGAGAGCTGCTGACTTTAATCAACAGTCATCAGACACTGAATCCAGGGCCTTCTTTGAACATTCAAGTGTTTCTCACAGTCGTCAGTGTTTAAAGTTGCAGATTATTCTGTATTGAATATGGAGCTGCTTTTGTATGCTTTTGCTGCCGGAGAGAGATTTGTCGAGAACACAGTGGGCAGAGGAGCATTTGCCAGGGCTCAATTGAATCTCACCATTAGAGAAGCCACTTAGCGCTGCGGGAATGTCATACAAAGTTCAAGTGAAATCAGGCAGTCAGTGGGAGTGTAACAGCCCCCTTAGGGATGCCTGTATCTCTTCTTGTGCCTGTTGTTTTACTTTATGTTCACACATATGCAACAGGAATGATATCCCCTTTGTTTGGCTTTGTATATACTGTATATACTTGTATATAACTGTAATAAATCGACCACCATAATGACTTATGTAGGTGGCTGTTGTAACTAAGTACTTTTAATCAAGTACTGTATTTAAATACAATTTTGAGGTTGAATTTCCATTGTTTGTTGAGTTTGTACAAACAATAGTAGTCATAACAAAAATCATACAATCATACAACAAGTATGTAAAATCTTATAATATATTTGTCTTTTTGGAAAAATGAATGTTGACACACCTTACATAATTTTAGAAGATAAGTGAAACTAAAAGTGGATCATTGCCACTTGCATCCAGGTAACCTAAGATGTGCTGCGTGGTGTAGGAGGCTGCTGCTGGTTCGGCGGATGGAGTCCAGGAGCCAGTGGTTTACCTTTCAGTTAATGGGCCGTAGCTCTTTGAAGCTCGCAGGTTGTCTGCTTCACAAACCTTATCTGATTACTGGACTAGTACAACAGGGCCCGAGTTCCTGGCTGCCAACCTCAGGCTAGTAGATCTGATTACTCCTGTTGGAGAGCCGCTACAGACAGCCAAAACCATCTTTGTTTGGGTTCTCTGTGGGGAGAAATTCTGGCAGCTGCGAGCCTCTTGATGCAGCACTCATTGTCCCGGCTGTGCTCTCAGGACAGATTAAAGCATAAAAGTTTGCTGTCCTTTGCCTGCTCTTAGGAGAAATATTATTTCAGCTGCAGAGATGGCTCCTCTGAGAACTACAAACCCCAAGGCTTTGCCTGAAAAGATGATTTCCCTTTCAGAACTTGTCTTATCTTGTCACTATAGAGCTGGTACCGCCAAAGCAGGCTGCATCAAAATGCAATGCAATTTCTTCTAAGACTCAGATTACGTGAAAGAATAATGATACAGCGCAAAATAATAAACAGGCTTTTTTTCCTGATCAGTAATTGTGCCTGGCAGCACTGTTGACTGACAGTTAATCTCTTTTTTTCCTTGCTCTTGTATTTTGTTTCATTAGATAACATAATCAGGCAGTTCCAACAGTATGGAATTTTTTTTGCTTTTATTTTTTGCATTTATCACCCGGTTGCACATCCCCGCTCTCTTTTTTTGCCTCGCACTGTGTGATGAGAAACAGCTAAGTACCGTTTTGTAGGTGCAGACTTCCATTGTCATGGAAACCACAACTCTGCCCATGGCCATTGCCATTCATTTAATTTATTCATTATTTGGTCACAGTTGCTCTCAAAAGCACACAGTTTCACCACTCAGTAGTGGCTTGTTCCCATTAGTCATTCTAACAATGACGTATTTGATCAATTATAAGACTATGTGCATTGTGTAAGTAAAAATTGCTTTTTTGAATTGCTTTCAGGTTTTGGCTGCTTGGGTTATTTCTGTATTGCTCTAAAGGAATAAGACTGTCTCCCTGCAGTTTAAGTCCATAAATAGTCTGTTTGTGATGGCTGTTCTCTCGGTATGACAGTCGCTGACTGCACAAACCAAAGGGTAGGTATACAGAGGTCCAAGCCCTTAAGGCATTGATTTCTCAGGAAATGACATGTTGTACGTCACTGAGAGAAAACAGAAAGGGCCTGAAAGGGTTAAATAGAATAATAGTGGGTGAGTTTGGCTGCAGTGGAATCTCAGCTCGTAGAAACACTAATTGCAGTCAGGCAGGCCTGGGCTGGCACATGGTGCTTTACATCCCCCAGACCTCCTGTCAGGCCTCCTGTCTGCTTCTCAGACCCGTCACGATCAAAGTCAACTTCAACACCAGACCCATCAACAACAAAATCAGGAAATTCACTCCTGCCTCCAGGTAGCTTTTTTGTCTTTTAATACATCATACAGATGTAAAATCCCTACACCCCCCCAAAAAAACATCATTACAGGAAGTTAGAAAGTGTTGTTTAAAGGGCTGCAATTACAGTGTTGACTACCTGCTGGTGTTTCGATGGAAACATTCCCTCAATTTCTCCTGTAATCAGCGGTAATCTTACAGAGCATTCTAGCTATTACAGATTCAACTCCACAATTACAACAGACATCCAGGTATCCTGTTGTGAAACAAGATGATTATGGATTACATCCTCCTGCACGCTTTTCCTCATCTCCTTCCCTTTTTCCTTTGTTGTTCTTCCCAGCTCCCATCTTCTACTTCGGCAACACAGGCTACCGCGCGGATGAGAGTGATGGCTTCGTGGAGGTGCAGGTGTGGAGGACAGGGACTGACCTTTCCAAAGGAGGAACCGTCACAGTGCGCTCCAGAAAGACAGATCCTGTCTCAGCTGAGGGTATGTGTACCTGCCAGGCGCCATTTTCTGACAGCTTTAGCTATTTAGTGCTTAGAGAAACATAAACCACAGAAAACAATAGACTCAAGTCATCACCCTGTCACTTTTTGTTTACCTGAGCTCAGGAGTCCAAGGAGAGGTTAACAGTGAATATGTTGGGTGGCTGACCTGGGGAATGTAAACATCATTTCAGGTTGGGGGCAAAGTCAGGGCTCGTCTGTTGGGCCCTGGCTTTGTAGGAATCAGATATACACTGTGTTGTGAGGACAATAGTGGTTTGAGTGAGGGCATAGCTTTAGGAATGCATAGCGATTGTTCTGCACACTGGTAAGCGCTTTGTACTCTAAGACTGGTTACCATCTCCTCCAGCCTTCCCTACAGCCTCTATTATCTCCTGCCCTCCGGCAGTCTTCTCCCGCTTGTGCAGATTCTTAACATCTCTGCTCTTGCCTGCGTTATAATGGTAAAAATAACAAGCATCTAATCATATGCAGCACGGTAGAAATGCAAGCCCACACTTACGCACATAACTGGGTCATAAGTACATGAGAAAAGCCTACGGGCAAAGGGTGAGCTCTCAATACACAGACGCTTCAAAGAATGGCAAATGGATAACCTGTTTGCGCTCGGGGAGATATCCAGTTTCTTACAGCTCTCATTTATTCACGCACCAAATTCCAACTGATCATCGCTATCGACCACGAGATAGAAAGCGTCACACTGTCAGCACACAGTGCATATCCTTTAATCTTGCTTGCTGCCTGACATTTGCAAATGAATTATGAAGTAACATGAGAACTGCTGTTGAAATATGACGAAGTACTGTAGTCCATTTGTGCTACATCCACTATTGCCCATAAGCAGTCCGTTCTTTAAAATACGTCTGACCTATACTGTGTTGTGGAGCAGCTGGTGTGGATTATGTCGGGATCAGCCGGAATCTGGACTTTGCACCGGGGGTCACCATGCAGACATTTCGTGTGATCATCCTGGATGACCTGGGCCAGCCGGTGCTGGAGGGGCCAGAGAAGTTTGAACTGGTACTGCGGATGCCTATGAATGGGATTCTCGGGGAGCCGAGCAAGGCTACCATCCTCATCAATGATTCTGTTTCAGACTGTGAGTAATCAAAATTCATTCCAAAGGGGACGCTCAGGGATTTAGCCACTGTATTTTTCTGATGTTGATTTATGAGTGTAATTATTGTTCCTCCAGTGCCAAAGATGCAGTTCCGTGAGTCTGTGTATGTGGGCAATGAGAACTCAGGACAGATCTTAGTCAACGTTTACCGTAGTGGTGATATCAGCTACAAGTCCACAGTACGCTGTTACAGCAGACAGGGGACAGCCCAGGTCATGATGGACTTCAATGAGAGGCCAAATACAGATGCTTCCATCATCACCTTCTTACCAGGTACCAACCTCTTCGTTTTCGTGTTTTCTTTACTGATTAAAAATTATGCAAGGATTTTGAGTTGATTAAACTCATTTTCCCTTTCTTTTTGTTTAGGAGAGATAGAAAAGCCTTGTGTACTGATAGTAGTTGACGACACAGAACATGAAGAAGAGGAAGAGCTCCGTCTGGTGTTGGGAAGCCCCAAGAGTGAATCTCCGTTTGGAGCATCTATTGGAGGACAGAATGAAACACTCATCAAGATAAAAGATGATGCAGACAGTAAGAGTGCTTTGTTTTCTTCTCGCACGCTGTTCCTTATAATATATCTTGCTAATTGCCACCGTATACCGACTTTTTTTCATGATTATAGCACCTTTTAATATTTGTTTGCAGAAAAATTGAGACAATTTGTTCAGTCTGTGTGTCAGCCCATTTATCTTGATTTCCCCAGATCCACCATTGCATCCTTTATGATATTACCACTGTGCCAGCAAATTCAGAACGTTATGCATACAGGGGCTTTAATTTGTGGCATGCTGTAATGTTTGTGACTGAAACTGAAATGCTACGCTTTCTTAGAGGCGATTATTAGGTTTGGAGAGACCAAATTCAGTGTGAATGAGCCAAAGGAAAGTGGCCAAGTGGCTGTGGTGAAGATCCCAGTGTTGCGTGTCGGAGACACCTCCAAGGTCTCTGTTGTTAGAGTTCACACCAAAGATGGATCTGCTACGTCTGGGGAGGACTACCATCCTATATCCGAAGGTAAATCACTTTTTCTTTCTTTTAAATCAGGGCAAAATTCGTTTTAAACTTGCTACAAAAGCATTTCTCATTCTAATCATTCTTGGCAGAAATTGTGTTCAAAGAGGGTGACAAGGAGCACTATGTGGAGGTGGAGGTCTTGTATGATGGTGTGAGAGAAATGAGGGAGGCGTTCACTGTGCACCTGAAGCCTGATGAGAACATGGTGGCAGAGACAAAGGTGAAAATTAGCCAAATTAGCATATAATTTAACTGTCAAATGTGTAACTACCTGGTTATCCATCACGCCAGAAGGCAGCAGCAATTTTAGCTCTGTTAACAGCGTCTTAATTGCCCTTGCTTGTCAATCAACAGATGAGCAAAGCCATAATCTATATCGAGGAGACCAACAGCATGGCAGATGTCACATTCCCCTCGGTGCCCAGAGTGGTTTCGCTGTTGCATTACGATGACATCGACAGGAACAGAGACGCTCTCCCTGTGGCCGGATACCCTGTCATTTGTGTCACTGTACGTCCCAAGTGATAGTCCAATAAACACTTCCTTTACTTATTGTTGACTCTGCTAATGATTCATTTAGCAAGACTTTTTGACAGTGAAAACACGTAAATACTATTAGCTAGGTAGTTTAGCAGATGTACGCACACCTAATTCTCAGCTTAATTATCAGCTACCTTGAGGGCTCATCGGAAGTGTACAGAAATGACTTTGAAGGCTGCAGTGATTCTTGGGTTCATTTCACTCACCAGCATAATTTTTTTGTCTCTCTCCCAGGCCTGTAACCCAAAGTACCCAGATTATGACAAAACAGGCTCAATCTGTGTAAGCGAGAACATCAACAACACCCTGACTCGTTATCGTTGGCTCGTAAGTGCCCCCACCGGCCCCGATGGCGTCACCAGTCCTTTGAGAGAGGTTGACTTTGATACCTTCTTCACCTCCTCCAAAGTCATCACTTTGGACTCAGTCTACTTCCAAGCTGGTTCCAGGGTCCAGTGTGCAGCGAGGGGCGTGAACACGAACGGGGATGAAGGCCTGGAGCTCAGTAGCCCCATCGTGTCCATCAGCATGGACGAGGGTAAGTGCAACTCATTCTCTTGGTTGAAATGTTTGGTCTCTCTCATGGAAATGGTTAAGCACGAAAAGCAGATGCTAGCTGCATTTTGCTCTCCAGCTGCAGTACTTGCTGTCCTTGCTGTGACAGAAAGCTGAAACATAAAATAGAATTTTCTGTGGAGGAATTTTTCAGGAAAACAAAACGTTTGATGTTTGTTTGTGTACGGCACCGTTGCAGGAATGTGCCAGCCTCGTGTCGCAGGCACTGTGGGGGCCGAGCCCTTCTCTGCCAAGCTGAGGTACACTGGAACAGAAGACACGGAGCACCCCAACCTCATCAAACTAACTGTCACCATGCCTCACATTGATGGTAAGAGGAGATCGAATGTTTTAGAAGAAGTTACATCCATCTACTGGGTTTCTTTTGCAAAAGACAATCTGATAGACACAAGCGAAATTTGTTTTATGGTTTTTCAACATATTTCCAATCGCCTGTGGTTCTTGATTTAAGAAAAGACTGACTAAATGTACTTTCACTGCCACTCAATACTGCTGACAGGCTTTTTTTTTAGGAATTTGATTGCCCCCTGACATTTCCTTCAGATAAGAACACATTTCCACAGAAATAAGTGGAAGAAGGAACATGGGGAGAAATCCAAACATTGGGAAAAACACCAGACTAGGTAACTGACAAAGAATACACAGCAGGCCAACAACATTAGGGACAGGTGAAACTTACAGGACAAACAGAAAAGGCGGAAAAAAGACAAAGACAAGAAAGTGTAAATCAGATGAGGATAAAACCTACAAGTTAAGTCAGGAAATAACTGAACTAAAGCTCAGGGCCATGACTTCAGTGAATCCATTACGAAATAATAACAAAATAGAACATTTTTCGTCACTTATAATATCACTTGCAGGTTGTTGGTTTTAAACCCCTCTCAAGCTGAGAAGGTCTTGGACATCTTGGTTCCATGTGTCACTTATCAACCACAGTCTTTTAACAAGATACTACTTCAGTTACTTTTCCTTAATTGTTAATTTAACATTCCTGTGTCCACCATCTGACTTCTTTGTGTGTATCCTCCCTCAGGTATGTTGCCTGTCGTGTCCACCCGGGACCTGTCCAACTTCGAGCTCACGCTGAGCCCTGACGGTACCCGTGTTGGCAACCATCGTTGCTCCAATTTGTTGGACTACACTGAGGTCAAGACTCGCCACAGCTTCCTCACCGAAGCCACCAAAAATCCAGAAGTGATCGGCGAGACAGCCCCTTACCAGTACAGCACTTCCCTCAGGGGATCCAGCACACTGCGATTCTACAGGAACCTCAACTTGGAGGCTTGTTTGTGGGAATTCACCAGCTACTATGACATGTCTGAGCTGCTCAGTGACTGTGGAGGCACCATTGGGACTGATGGACAGGTAATCAGCCCCACCTTTGACGTTGAGTTCACCTCTGACCCCCTTTTGTCATTGCTAGACATGAAGTGCAAGGAGTCAGTTCAATAAAGCAGCAGACCCCCATGAGGATAGGAATGTGGACTCAGCAGTTACTGGTCTGTTGTGTCCTATAACAAGTCTTGCTCACTTTCATTTCAAAATGCTCTTGGATTTTCAATCCTCATTAATCATTTACAGGCATATTAAAACTCTGCTTGCCTACTTGGTTTTCCTTTAAAGATCCTAAAGTAAATACTAGCCTGTAGAATAGTCATCCATTATTGTCTGGAGACCCATGTTAACCTCCGTGGTAATGACTAACCCGACACCCTGCTTCCTTCAACTGCTGGCCAGACCAGTTATTTGACTTGTCAAAGTGGCAAGTTGATAACAGCAGCCCTCATAAACAATCTCTATTCTTCTGTTACGCATTTTGCACAATATGCTGTTTGCAGCAGCAGCAGCAGCAGCTGTTAAATGTGGAGCTGAGGGGAGGAGATCTGGAAGCCTTCTTGTGCCTCACAGCCTTAGACATTTGTATTCACCTTGGAAAGCAACTCTTAGTTGACTTGCAGTTAATTAAGGAAGAGTGTTGATAAAGACAGGCTGGAAGAGTACACGGGGCACATCATGGTGAAAACCTCCATCACTCTCTCTATTATTAATTAAAGCCTACAGCACTCGCAAATATATTTTGGCTCGGAAGGTATGGAAGAGTGTATATTAGTTTCTTATTGTAATGGGAGGTTCTCATTTTACATGGCTTGGGGTTCATTTAATAACAAAGGCATCACCCAGGTGATAACATCCTTTTCTCAACAAGTAGAACTTTGTTGCCTGCAGCCACATGATTTAAATGTGAATGTGGCAGTAATAAACATGTCTCGACAGGAAGGCAAGCTGCTGCAGGTAATATAAACTTCACCTTGGCCAGTAGCAATAGCAGAAATAGACAGTGCACATACTTTGGAGCAAATGGCGATTTATGTCTTCGCTTTTTAAAAAAATAGAAAGTTACTTAAAGGACTGAAGGATCTTGTTCTCAAAGCCTAAAGAACACACATCTAACAATAAAAACTCTATTCTTGTCCCTTGTCTTTCCATCAAAGGTGAGAATGGTATACATTCGGCTCTTGTACAGCTCTGTATGGAGATTTGGTTGCTATGGTTACTGAAGTGAACAGAGCAAAAGACGGTATGTAGATTCATAGAGTGATGCGTCACCGGTTCAGTTTCAGGATCTGTGAGGCCGGATCAATGGAAAAAGAAAGTGCCTTTGTTTGTGGGTGCCCTGTGACCCCAGTGCTCCTCTAAGTGGGCAGGCAGGCTCTGTGCAGGCCGGGGCCAGTGTCATGTCACAGTGTAGGGCTTAGTGCCCGGCTTAACACGACCACAGGAATCTATTAAAGCCCAGCAGGTTGTGTCAGGAGGCCATTCTGGAAATCATTTGCCTGAGCTCTCAGCGCCCAGAGGCGTAGGCACGTCTCCACACGAACACAGAGCCAGTGCAGGCAGGTAACTCTCACAGGTCAGAGGAAAGTGCAGATACCAGAGAGTACTCCCTCTCAGGACTTTCATCACTTGGAATCCTTTGACCATTTTAGAACAGCTCTTTGAGACAAAGAGCAATTTGTTCACTCCAATGAATGTAAATATAATGCATTATGTGTTTTAGTGTTTCATGATGTGAACTAAAAACAGCAATACATCTGAATGCTTTAAATTGATCTGTTTGAGAAAATAAAAATTGCAGCACTTCTGTAGTTGAATACTATAAAGTTCCTCAATACATGATCTCAATGAAGCACTTTCAAGAACTAAACTTGCTTTTAAAAGCCACAGTGATAAAATGTTGTTCTTTGTCTCAAGGTATTACACATGTTCTTTATTTCTCTATATCAAGGTTAAGGTAAATCTGCGAAGAAAGAATCTTTTTTTTCCTGCTTTGACACAACATGTTGGTTTTCACTGCAGGTGCTGAATCTGGTCCAGTCCTACGTTACCCTAAGAGTCCCGCTCCATGTATCATACGTTTTCCACTCTCCAGTTGGAGCAGGAGGATGGCAGCACTTTGACTTGCAGTCAGAGCTGCGGCTCACATTCGTGTACGACACTGCCATCTTATGGAGGGATGGTATTGGTAGCCCACCAGAGGCCGAATTACAAGGTAAGACTTGAACGACAGTTACCAAAATAAGAATGATCAAAAGAACAATGATCTAAAATGTGTTGTATTCCCCAAATAATTTATTGTAAATGAATTAGCCAAAATTAAAGCTGTCTGGGACTGTCTATCCAGGTGCCCTGTACCCAACCAGCATGCGTATAAACGGCCATGGAAAACTCGTAGTCAACTTCCGCACTGAGGCTCGATTCAGAGGCCTGTTTGTGTTCACACATCCAGGTACAGTATATCATACAGAAGTGATGAGTGTTTAACAGTCTAAATTGGATGTGATATATAATATATATATTTGTATATATTTTTTTAATGTTGTTGTTGTTGTTGTTGTTGTTTATTTTTCTGTTCTACCTATTCAAGCTTTAAATGATAATTCTCTTTTTATAGCATGTTCATCTTTAGTTGATATTGATGGTCCTATTTTCAATTTTGTATATTATGTTTTAAGTATTTTAACTTGCAACTGAGCATACCGATTATATGATGATTGATGTATTTTCCCCTCAGCTTCACCTCTTACCTCCATGGTCATGTGTCCGGACCACCCTGGTTTGACCTTTAACCTCAGTCTTGTGAGGAATGAGCCGACCTACAACCAGCCCATCCAGCAGTGGACATTTGTCTCTGACTTTGCTGTGAGTAAACCTCTTTTTTTCCCATGCAGCAGATTAATTGTTTCACTTTTGTTAATCCTTACTGAATATACTTTCTCCTCTCAGGTGCGTGACTACTCTGGCACATACACAGTGAAACTGCTCCCGTGTACATCTCCTCCCAGCCTGGAGTACACCATCCCTGCTGTCTGCAATCCCAGAGAGCCTCTCACCTTCGACATGGACATCCGCTTTCAGCAGGTGAACTCATCTTGTCAAATCGGAAAAATGTGAAAGTTTATTGATTCTTGCAGAGAAATGTAGTCAGCAAATTAGGCTCACATTGACACCAAAATAAAAATGTGATTTTCAAAACACACGCGAGGCTCTGTTATCTCAGTTGAAACACACATTATTTCAGCTGCACTGATGGAAATCCTGAATTTAACACATATTACTTGGACTCTGCAAACTATTTAGAATATGTAAATATGAATCTTTATGAAAGTTAAATGAGGAAAACACATTTTTCATTCATTCACCCCTCCTCCGTCATTCATTTCTTCCTGTCAGCCACACGGCTTGGCTCCTGTTCAGTCCGTTATTTTGTTGCCTCTAATCCCTTGACAAATCTCAGAGGAAACTCCCTCCTGGTTCACATCGAATCGAGTACTCATAAAACTGCAACTCTTCACTGACAGGAACAGATTTCTCATCCACATCCCCTTATTAGCAACTTAGCTGCATCCTGATGATGATGCTAACATCTAACCACCAACCAACTATTTGATTTATTATCCAAATCCAGAATATATTCAGAATATGAATTTTGTGAGCATTGCAACTAAAAAGCAAGACTGTGAATGTACACTATTGAGCATTTTCTTCTGATGTGTCATATTTTACACTGACAAATAACCAGAAATTCTTCATGTAGTATACATAAATTGATTGGTGCATTGACTTAAATCAAAAAAGATTGTTTACCTAGAGCACTTGTCACAAATGAGGCCTCCTGATTTTGGTTACTACTCAGATAGGTTCACATGGTTCACACGCTTTTATTCTCAAAGAACACAACTATTTCCTTATACTGTCAAGTCCTGAAGCACTCTATCCCCCCTCTGTCTGACATGCTCTCTTTTTTCTGATTGGTCAGCTCACACAAGCCTGAGCCAGCATTGTTCAGTCGTCTCTGGTTGGCTCTGTTGTGTCTTAGGCTTCCAGTTAGCTTCACTTCTACCATGTATATAGTCATAAAATATGCACATGTGCAACATGGTGAAATAGTGTGATGTCAAAGTCAAGGAATTGAAGGCGGGACTACTGACGAGGCGTTTCAGACACTTCAGGAGCAGTGTTTTCTGTGGGAGAGAGGAGCTGATGTGGCCCAGGATGAAACTGAGTTTGACACCTCTGACCTAGTACATATCAATATATATAGTAACTTCGCTTTGTCTCTAAATATGGTTTGTTTGCTTGTCTTCATGTGTTTCTAGGTTAGCGACCCTGTGGCTGCTGAGTTCAGTCTGAACACGCAGATGATCTTACTCTCCAAACGGATGCTCTGGCTCTCAGATGGGTCCATGGGCTTTGGGCAGGAGAGTGACACTGCATTCTCACAGGGTAAGGCAATAATAAGCATAAAACCTCTCCAAAAGTTTGTGTATTTAACAAACGCAACAGTATCAAAAATAACTATTCCCTGTGTGATGAATATTTCTGTTTATTTATTGTATTCCCCATTATTTCTTGATCAATCAGGATGAAACTAGTGGAAAATGAGGCCCCCATAACTTTGACCACTTTCATGTCTTTTTCAAAGCCAAGCTAATTATAAGAGCCTGAGTTTCATTTTTCTCAACAACATCTTGAAGAGTGCACAAAAGCTTTTGTTGCCAAGATGAAAAGAGTTGTTTCGGCTGAATGTTTCGCTCACTATTGTGCAGTTGTGATATGTTACGTGTTTTGCAGTGATGAAAACTGTATTCCTTTCCCCATTCAGGGGACACAATTTACGCCCGAGTGATGGTGGATCCGGTGCAGAACCTGGGCGACTCCTTTATCTGTAACATAGAGAAAGTGTTCCTGTGCACCGGAGCTGATGGATATGTCCCCAAGTACAATCCCAGCAACTTTGAGTTTGGCTGTCTGGCTGATGCTCCATCACTACTCTACAGATTCAAGATAATTGTAAGCAACAGAAGTATGTGTCTTAAGATGTTCCATGTGCTTTGTGTCTGTTCAAACCTAAATATTCCTTCTTCTCACCCCAGGACAAGGCCCAGCCAGAGACCCAGGCCCGCACATTTGGAAATGTGGCCTTCAAAGCCTTCTTGGCAGTGGATGACCCAGGCGCTTTACCTCTAGTGAGGCAGCCTGGGTCAGATGGTTTCAGATTAGATTCCTCGGCTCTCTTCCAGGTCAGTGCCAGAACCACATTCAGCACACACACTCCTCCCTTGAATAGTCCACAGTCTCATGTTTCACCGATCTGGGATGCACTCCAGAATTTACGTTGTGTTTGGGCATTAAATCAGCCTGTCTCGCAGTTCTGAGGGAGCTGGTGTGAACGGTGGCATCCTGCTGTGTAGAGAGGAAGATTAAAATATATTGTAAAAGTCATGGAAAGTGACCTCAAAGATGTTTTTTTTTTCCATGGATAGTTTACTTTTTCTTCCTAACAAGCTGAGAGAAAAAGGGACTCATTGTCCTGACACTTGCTGCATTTAATGGAAGCCTCTACAATCCCATCAACATGTTAGCTGGCTTTTACACCTCCTGTGTGAAACATGAATGAAACAAAATGTGATAATTTGCTAATCCTTTTTAACACATGATTGAAAACAGTGGACAAAGACTTAATATTAAATGTTTCATGTTTTTCTTTTATCACTGAACCCTTGAGGATTTAATGGCGCGCTGATGAAAGCTGTGTTAAATGACTTGCAGGTGTCAGTGTTTAAAAAATAACTGTTGTTCTGTCCAGGTGTCTGCAGGGAGAGAGTGGTACATTCACACCATCTACACTGTCCGTTCTCGGGACAACGCCAACCGTGGCATAGGCAAGAGAAGCCTGGAGTACCATGTCATGAGCCAGCACACTGATCTGCTTCCAAAGGCTCAACATCGCATCAGAAGATCAGCCAACGATGTGCCAGACGTAATAGAGGAGATTGGAGTGAGTAACAACCGCGGCACCAACATCCTCCACATTGCGCTGGACCGCAGCAGCCAGCGGAGGACGAGCCCGGAGAGGGAGATCTCCACCAAAGGGATCGTCCCTCGTGAGCTCAACCAGAGAGACAACAGCGACGACAGACTAGTATTGATCATTGGTGTCTTTGTGGGACTGCTCCTCACGGTGCTCATTGTCATTGTGGTGGTCGTACTCATCCGGTCCAAGCGAGAGAAGAAAGACGTACCCAAGAAATCCAGCAGCGCGGAGCCCATGATGACACAAGCCCTCAGCAGCAGTGACAGCTCAGAGGTCTAACAGACTGACGATTGAAAGTTTTGGTTAATATTTTTGTTTTGCAAGTGCCTCACATTTAGATAATACAAGTTGAAGATTGTGTGTGAAGCAACACAAACGACAAGAGCTTTGTTCATGTTCAGAAATCTACTTGAAATACTGCATCACCTCCACGGCCGGGGGGTGGGCTGGACACTAACTTGGAGACGGACTTTGTTAGCAGCTGTTTTAAGGCACTTGTCAAGTTGTCAGCACTCACTTATTGATTTGCTTTTGATGCCACTTGTTCCAAAAAAGGTGTTACTACGTTTCCAAAGGTGCTATAGAAGATGCCTTCTAACTTGAATGGCATTTGGTGTAGGTCGAGAGAAGGTGGATGTTTTGCGAACTGTAGTTGTTAAAAACAAGCTTTGTATGTTTGATTTGCTGCATCGAGACACTGTCCATAGTTTGCTTACACTGGGTAAACCTGTCTGTTCTTATAGAGAATGATTTGTCCTTACTGTAGATTCAGTGCGTGCCTAAGAAATCACAGGATTTTGAGGTTTTACGATGTACGTTATGTCCTGTGTGATCACATTGTTTCTTTGTGTTCATGTTTTTGCATGCATTTATTTTTGTATTTGTTTGAATTGTAAAAAAAAAAAAATGCCTAAATGCTGATTTGAATGGAATTGTGACAAATTTGTCTGATCTACTGTAATTTCCACCAGTTTGTATTGACAATATATACCATGAAAGACATTATTTATCACAAGCTAATAGTTGTTTTTTTAGCAATTCCCCTAATGTAGTTGTTAAACACTATAATTTTTAGACCTTATAATTGACACATGGCACTAAATCAAATAAGAGAAGTTAAACTGTTAGAGTCTGTAATATTGAAGCGACTTTCAAGACAGCTGGTCTGCAATGTACAGTGTAGTATAGTAGCGGCTCCAAATCCACTCTTGCCAACGGGAACTATTTTCACTCTTGGCACAACTGGTATGCTAAATTTCGAAAAACTTGTTGACTACTGTAGCTTAGTAGAAATCGCTGGGACGCCAGATCCATCTCACTACAGGGCTATGTGTCGACTGTGCTGTTCTCAAAATATCGTCTAAGATGTTTCGCAGATTTCACTCAAAGGGAAATGAAATGTTTCACCCTCAGTCAGCATCTTTATTGTCAGAACTGCTGTGCTCTGATTCATTAGTTTGAAATGTATTTATTTATTATTTTGTTATTCAGTACTGATATAAATCATATCTTTTTCTCTCACTTTTTATTTTTTTCTTTCAACCTGTCTTTCTCAAGCTGTATGACTTTAATAAACAACACACACAGACAGGTTATGTTCCATGTTTGGATTAAATCATTGTGTGTATAAGGTGAACATCATACAAGCTTTTCTATGTATCAGTGTTTTTATGTTTGTTTTCACAGATCCAGGCACCGGACTGCCATAAACTCTGATTACCTCATATATCATATTAACTTCATACTCACTTCTTTTTAAATGTTGTGTTTATTTGCAATCTTATTTTGAAATTGAAAACAATTCTATGCAACCTGTGATATCATACCTTCATGAAATGTTTACCCCAAGTTTGATTTTTTTTTTTTTTTTGTCAGTGCACAATTTGCTTGCTTATCTATAGTTTGACACTGTATCAATGTACTGTGGTCCTTTTATCCCACTCTAATGCTTTGAGTGCATTCTGAGCTTTTTTTATGCACATGTATGTATGTATATACATATGTATTACCTATAAATATACCATTTGGATGTTTTCGGGAATGGTTATTGTTTCAAAAAAATGCATACTGTATGTGCTGTAAGTATTTGTAACATAGACCAGAAGCACAGCGTGGTCTGCAAATAAATAATTTTTCAAGAAAACATAGTGAGATGTTTTGTCTTTTTAGGAAATTTCTAGCTTGAAGCTGTAGTTGGTTGTCTGAGGGAGTTTATACCAGTTATACCAGTTCTTTATACTGTCACCAAAACTTTTCTTTAAATAGTTGGCATAAAAATGATTGCCATGAATCCATGATTATACCTATTGATTCAAGCCGTCCCTTTGTTGTGAAAATGTGAAAAGGACTTCTGGGGAAACAAATGCAAAGTCATAAATATCTACACCCAAACTATTCGGAGGCTGGGCTTATTGTTATTTTTTAAAATAAATTTCTATTCACAAGACCAACAGTGAACTACTTACAGGAGACATGTGCTCATTTACAGGTTCATAATTTACTGGTTACTACAAACATAGGTTTTTGTTCTTCTGAGATGCTGTTCTGAGAGCCTCTGTCTAATACCCAATCTACTCTGCTTGGTCACCTCACAAATGCCTGAGCCAGCACCATTCACCGTGACTCTGGTCGGTTCTGTCCTGTTTTCAACTTCCCGTTGGCTTCACTTCTATCCTGAATATAATCATATAAATGTGCAAATATGTGACATGGTGATGAAGTGTGATGTCACAAAGTCCTGGAATTAAAGGCGAAACTACTGACGAGGCATTTCAGGTACTTCTGGAGTAACGTTTCCTGTGGCAGCGAGGAGCTCTCGCTGGCGCAGACTTTGGGCTTTATAACTTTCATGCACGAAAACCAACACAACACAATGGAAGTAAAGAAAAAACTTGAGAAAGCATTGGTCTCCTTTGACTGATCGTTTCCTCATTACTAGCATTCCGCAATTACATTTAGGAAGAAAAGAAATCTAATTTTCCTCACTGAATATCAAGCATAATGAGAAGTCACATGGAAAGGCAACAACTCAGTAAACCATGTGCTTTTATTACCAGTGCATATTCATAGAGAAAACAAAATTGTTTGCATTGGTGTGACACAAACAGCGTAGGGTAAAATGCTTCTGACACATGTCAAAAAGGTGAGCCTTTGACTCTTTAAAGATGTCAGGGCTCCTGTTTGGCAACAAGTCAAACAACAGATCAGGTGCACGAAAAAAACAGCAGCTTCCTGGATGACTCGACGGGTGAAACTGGGTCATATCCTGTAGCTTATAGAGTCTATACACTTGGAAGGGTGAATGTCGGTGTTTGGGTATTCAGCACAATGGGTATTTATGTCAGACCAGAAATGTGCCTTCTTCCTGCACCTGGTCTCTCTTCTGCTGTGGCACCAGGTTTTCCTATGACATTACACAGTATGAACACCAGGGGGAGGAAGAGCAGAGTAGCTCTCCAGTTGGGAGTCATGGTTTGATGTAGTGCAGGCAGAAACTAAGATCTAACAGTGTTTTGTTAGATAGCTGACAACAGTATCATAGGCGAGTGTATTCTAAAGCGCGGATGAGTTTGCTGGCAAATGACATCAAATAATTTATCATTTAATAATATTGTAACTGTTTCCTATTTGAAAGCGAAAAAAAAACAACACTGTAAAACAGAATTCATATTCCATCCCAATCATTTCTGATCTGCATTTGCATAAATTAACAGTTTTCTTGCAAAGCTCCCAGCATCTCCCCCGCAAAAAATCTGATACCATCAAAAGAAACAAAAATATAAAAAGTTGTTCCATTGACATGGTGATCTAATCTGGATGGATTTCCTGAGATATGTGTGTTATTTCTGGTGTGTAGTTGTTAGCACTTTAATGAATAAAGCTCTTAAATTGTTAAAGGCAAAACAATCATTCTATAAGCCCATATCTTAAGCCATTAATTCTGAACAGATAAGTTTCCCAAAAAAATCTGATGGCATCCCAGATGAAAACGAAGATGGGACTGTAGCTTTGGAAACATGGACTCAAATTTCCAGATGAGAGGAGATACTGAATTCTGCTTTAAGGTGAGATTTCCTTTGAAGGGAAAGGGGTGAATTTCCAAAGGGGGAAAAAACCAAAACATAACAATTTATAAAAATAATTTGTAAATGCTGAGCTAGTGTATAAAATAAAATAAATTAGCATTTTTTTCATTTTGTATTTTCCCTTTAAAACAACAGATATTAACAAAAAAGATTATTGTGCTGCTTACATTAGCAATAAATATGACACTCTTCTTCTTTTGAGCGTGTGCTGGGTATGTTTAGAAAGCACACTTTTTAACAGCTGCCATACACACATTTTTAAAATCCTGGAATCCTTGACTGCTGCTCTCTGAATAGCCAAAAGGCTGTGTGTTTCAAAATCATAGCAAATACATACGGAGTGATCTAATATACACAATATACATTTATGTATATACAGTACATACAGCAAATCAATGCACAGATGGTGGCGACATTTTTATGTGATGTCAGTAAATGACAACTTTTACATTTCATTGCTGGAGAAGCGTAGCACTGTTCATTTCACTGTAAGCATTAACTAGTTGATGAGAAAAGCAACTGATGGGTACACTGTGTTGTTGTCTAGGCATTAAGATAAAGTAAAAATTCATGCATTGGACAAGTTATGGCTCATTAAATACTTCAATCTATCTCCTACCCTGTCCGGTCTCACAGAAAGTGTGGTTTAATATTACCACCAACGGGTTCTAACACCAGGCCTTAGCTTTATGTCCATTACTTGTCCCAAGGATGCTACATTACCCAACTTTAAAACAAACCTTCAATGCACATCATAAGTAGGGTAAACTCGAGTTCAGACACTTAATTATATCAGCTGATGTGCACATCAAAAGGCTGTATTGGAAAGGTCATTGCACCCTGTGGAATACATTGGTTGTGTCGTTGTCAGTGCTTTAAGTGGTGTAGAAATGGCTGCCTCGGGTCTCTACTGCAGGTAGCGGTAGACCTTGAAGCAGTGGTTCCCAGAGTCTGCCACCGCCACATGACCATCAGATGTAAGGGCCAGGCCCTGGGGGCCGTAAAGAGGGTCCGCTGATGTGTTGATGTAGGACAGGAAGGACCCAGAGCTGTCGAACACCTGGTGGATGAAAGAGTCGGATAAGTGAGTGATGTACTTGGAAATCTGCTCTCTGCATTCAGTGAGAGGTAGTTCTCTCAAGCTTACCTGGATCCGACTGTTGCCCCAATCAGCAACAATGATATTTCCATTGGAGTCCACAGCCACGCCCGTTGGAGCATTGAATTGGCCGTTTCCCTCTCCATGGGAACCAAATTTAAACAGGAACTCCCCATCTGCATTGTACACCTGCAGGAAAGATTACACAGGAAAGAGATAATGACACTCAGCTGTCACACATAATAAAAACATGCCAAGAAAAATATGAACAAGCATATTGCTAAAATTATCCAAAACAACACAGCCAATCAAGCACAACAGCTGTTCTTTATGTGTCTTGATGTTTGTTTGATTCTGCTTTTTATGAGTGATTTTAAGTTGCTATTTGTTTGTTTTTTTGTGTGTTTTAAATGCACCAAAAAAAGGGACTAGCAACATCATTGTGGGGAAAAAGGAGAGGTACTGTTTAGCTTCGCTAAGTGAAATTAATTGGAATAAACTGTAGATATTTTGCCTGTAAGCTATTTATTCTACTACAGTAAAGAATGTACACACATAGTTGCAACAAGCCATACCTTGACCGAATGGTTATGGAAGTCTGTAACCACAATCTCATTTTTGTTATTTACGGCCACAAAGTGAGGACCTGGAAGCAGCACAGGAGAGAGAGAGAGAGAGAGAGAAGGGGAGAGAGGGCAACAGAGGAAAGATGAGTCATCAACTGCTTTTGCAACATACGAAAGGAAGTTCCACACTATTTTTGGACTTTGAAAAAAACACGACACATAGCCGGTCACAAAGAGACACTGAGAGCCGACGTGGGACAATACGTGAGACATGACAGAGTTCACATTCACAGGGAATTGATTACTTACTGAAAACAGGGCCAGATTTACTAAGCTTTTGTTCCAGTGCAATGTTTGCACAACTTTTTTCTAAAAGAAAAGAAAAGGTCCAAGTGAGAAATTAAACTGAGAGAACGGGCGAGATTCAACTCGCTGTCTGTGCAACAACCGAAGCCATTTCAGTGAGGGATTCCAGCAATGCAAGCAAGTCTCATTCACAGCCTTCTTTCGGTGGGAACACTTTATATTCAGGTACACATATTAACCATTTATTATTGCTCATTAGCATGCATATTAGTGGCACATTGGAACATCCAATAAGGAACATTTAGCTGGTTATGCAACAGTCTCAGTTTAATACTGATCCCTCTATATGACCTACATAAGCAACATGGTTGGCCACAAAAAAAGGAAAGTTCTTGGCATTAGCTTTAACTAAGATCTCCTTAAGTAAACTCAAAGTTAGTGCTTATTGATAGCAAAGACGCTATGTTGAATGACAATCTTAATATGCTTTGCTCAGAATAGCCCTCATAAGGTGGAGATGTCACTTCATGAATATGGTCTCCCCAAGTGTTAATAGTGTCCAAACACCTCTAAATTAAGTATTTTAGACTACTATGTTACCCAAGCTAAAGTGAGGTCTTTCTCATAACCACGTCACTAGTAGTTTTACACGTATTATTCCAAACAGGTTCTACGAGTGAACATATACAAATATGTAGGCTAATATGCAGCTAGATGATGATAAAGATGTGTACCACAATATAAAAGTGTAACAAGTTTGGTTGAGTTAGAGGCGAAGACAGGAAGGACAATCATCACATCTTTGTCATGCATTGGTGTGCATTATGAACACAGCTCTGTCTTGCGGCATGATGGTCGGGTGCTTGTTTTCAGTCCAAGATTATCAATGCAACAATAAATAATCCTTAAATGTGTTGATTTCTATAATCAAACAAGCAGCGAGACATGCTTTAGTTGTTAGTTTGACAATGGTGTTTAGAAACATGCTGACCACTAAAAACAATAACATTCCTGTTGAAACATACATAAAATCTGTAAATCTGGCCCAAACACATGCTCTGCGTCATGTTTCATCTGCATCTTGTCTTCCTGTAAGAGACATCATCAATGAAATGATCGTAGCTATATTTGCTATGTAAATATAATGCAGTACCTGCAAAGTGTCTGTCTGATGTTCCCCTGGCTCCAAACTTTGTCACCAGCTTCCCATTTGATTGGAAGATGAAGACACAGCAGGCTTTGTTGTCAACCGTGATGATGTGTCCATTTTTATCCACGGCCACACCTTTGGGTCCCATCAGTCTTCCAGCACCAATTTTGTTCTGTGACACCCAAAGGCCAGTTTGGTCATTCAGTGGAACATTTTAAATTTGTGCAGAGAAAATATCTTTTCCCCCCCTGGATGAGACCACTTACCTTGAACTTGCCATCAGAGGAGAAGATGCTAATCCATCTGTTGTCATAGTCAGCTACAATGATGTCACCGTTCATGTCCACTGTGACCCCTGTGGGGCGCTGCAGCTGCCCTGGTGAACGGCCTCTGACCCCAAACCTCATCTTAAACTGGCCGTCATTTGAGAATACCTTAAAAAGGGAAAAGTAAATTACCCAAATAAACTTAAAAAAAATTCAATAATCAATAGCATTTTTTATTGTGGCTCCAGAGAGTGACAAACACTGACCTGTATACACTGATTGTTGCTGTCTGCCACCACGATCCTTCCATTACTAGAGGTCGAGATGCCTTGAAGGTTAGTGAATTCTGCTTTATCCCGACCTCTTGTTCCTGTCATATCAAGAAGACACCAGGCTACTTCAGCACAATGCATGTGTAAAAATAATCCACACATCAGTTCTGCTCTACTTTGCCTGGAATATCTCTTCATATGTTCAGCTTTGAATTGGCTTTTCAGTAGTTTACACAAAGGAAACAGAAAGTGGTCTTAAACCAAATAAAGTTGACTTGACTTAAACTGAACACTGCATCATCAGGTACTCAAACTATGATCACGCGACACAGTTGCCATAATTAAGAGCATAAGCAGCCACGTATTCACCCACCCACTCTGTAGATCAGCTCATCCTCTATTGGGTTTTCCTTTTTCTTGGTGGTGCTGTACATGCTGGAAGGCCTGCGCACAGCTTTCTGTCGAACATGACCTCCTCCTCCACTCGGGGACTTGACTCTCCTCTTCACGTCGTCTGGTGACTGCAGGACATCTGACGGCTTGACGGCACGCAGACGAAACGGACTGCCCCTAACAGGCTGTTCATACAGCAGCAAAGAGAAGGTGAACTCTCCCTCTGAACGGATCGTATATCCGACCTCGTAGGTGCCGTTCTTGTTGTCCACCACCTCGGCTTCAGTGCACACTCCATCTGCAGAGACAATCTCTGCCCTCAGAGCAGCATTACCAGTCTTCACAAGCTCTCCATCCTTGTCTTTAGTAGTGACTGTGACAGTAGTGTGCTGGCTGACCAGTGCATGTCGCAGGCCTTCACCAGTGGCAACACTCGTATGGCCGACAGCACCTGTTGTGATCAGGACTCCCAGGTTTTGGATGGAGCGTCTCAGTCCATCAGTCTCTACCTGGCATTCCAGATGTCCATTTTCGTGGGGGTGCTCAGGGAAAGTGTGTCGTGCCAGGGCACTGACCCGCTCACCCATCTGTTTCTGGACCAACAGGACCTCAGTGGCACTGCCATGGCTCAGGGCCTGCTCGGTGAAGTTGCAGCTGCTCTGAATGTTCTCTTTGCCCTGAAGCAAAGAGGTCAGCTGGGCTTGAAGCACCTAAGAATATCCAAGGAGACAGAAACTGACAGTCAGCGGTGCCTGGACTAAAATGTAAAATATAAAGACAGCATATTCTCAGCTTTTTCCATTAAAAGAAAAAAAAGCAGAAAGACCTCTGACCTTCTGCTTGGTGCTGCAGATATTTTCCACCTCAGTAATGAGAGCAGTCTTGCGTTGGTGTAAGGCCTTCTCCAGCTCGTCAAAAGTGTTACTTATTTCAGTAACTGCCTCATTTTTCCGCTCTGTAAGCTGCTTGGAGATCTCATTCACAAGATCAATGGCAGCTGTCAGCTGAGGTAGTCTACCAGGAGAATGATAAAAAAAAATGAACATAGATTAATTTCATTGTAATAAATCATACTTTTTTGAATATTAACAAGATCCTCTAAATGCAAAAAAAAAAATCATTATCTATTAAAAGCACTGAAAATCGTACCTGTTGCGCACAGCGTCCAGCTGATTTTTAAGCGCTGACTTGTGCTGTTCCAGCACATCCCTCAGAGGAACTGTCACATGTTCCCTGTGTTCTCCTTCTGTACACTCCAGACACATGGCTGTTTCACATGACTCGCAGTAAAACTCCATCACCTGCAGATGGTGCAGTGGAGCACAAGACAAGTGGTCATTATATTTCTGTGGGTTCATTTGCTTATAAACACTTTTAAGTAAAAATACAAATTTGGGTTTGTCTCTGGTTGATATTGTAACATAAAACATCCTCTGTCCTCCTGTCTTAGCTCACCTTGCCCTCATGGTTGGGACAGGAGAGGGGCTGACAGGCTGTGGCTGCACTGGCTGATTCAAGAACATTACAGGCCTCTGGTCGGCTGCACTCTGGGTCTCGCTGTAACACCTCCATTAGGTTTGTGATAAAGAAGTTATTCTGCAAGGCTGCCACACCCTTCTCTGGCAAGATGGAGGTCTGTCTGCATACTGGGCAGGACAGCGTCAAAGACTGGGGAGGGATGTAGTTCTGTAGACACCTACACAGAAACAAACAGAAGTAAATGAGAGGGGTGCAGCTGCAGTGTAAAAATGCTAAACTTTTATTTTTGACTTCCTTACAAGACAATAAGTCTCTGGTCTCAGCTTTTAATGGGTACCAAATTATTTATAACTGTACTATCTGTCCCATTTGGGAGCAACAGAGCTGTGGAAATCAGCGCCTGCTGCCAACAACCTCGGTCCATAAAAAATGCTGTCTGTTTTCTTGCGGCCAAGCACAGAGTGGTTCGTGCCTTACATCATGCAGAAGACACAGTTATGAGAGAAGAGCTGGTATAAATGCTGTTATTTGGGGCCATTAGATTTAATTAAGCATAACACTGAACGCATTAAAGGATGTCTCATCTTTGAATTTTTCTTAAAAATGGTTCATAGTTCTTATTAGCTTTTCTCATCTTGTATCGCTTTTCTCTTTAATTGACACCCAATCCCCTTCTGTTTGTCTTCCTACTGTCATTTTAATCCTATTGATCAGTCAATAGGATTAAGGTCAATCAGTCGTAAAGCACTTTGAACTGCATTGTATGAGAGATGCTGTACAAATAATGTTTGATTGAATGATCAAGGGCTTACTTCTCACAGAAGGTGTGCAGGCAGGGCAGGACCTTGGGGTTGTGATAATGGTCCAAACAGATGCTGCAGACCAGGAACTGCTTGTCTATCTGCCTGACCACGGGGCTGGTGCTGCCTGTCTCACGCTTGGCCATAGTGATGGACATTCAAAGGGGGCGAAAGAGCCACTTAACCTGTACACAAAGGGGGACAAAAACAGGAGAAAGGTCAAGAAAGCTTTAGGGAAACAGTCAAGCAGGGTGAGGAGGGTGTGTTTGTCTGCCCTCAGCATGAGCAGAGGAAGAAATGAGTCATAATGCTGTTAACATTATAAAACCTCATCCTAGTCCTGTATCTGCTGGCACTTTACGCTCCCTCTCTCTCTTATTAAAGTGTGTCAGTTGGTTGAACACCCGCATAGCCAGAGGTTGTTCGACTTTATAAGTGAAAATACTAATCTAGCTAATGCAGTGGAATAAAAATGAATACATGTGATTAACACTGCAGGGCAGAACTCTCAGCTGTGACAACTATGCAGTCTAGGAGCCAACATGTCTGTGTTTACAGTGCTGTTAGAAGTGTAGTAAATATGCTGTGTACAAAAAAATGCTTCAGTGCATTTTGTGCAATTCCACCATTAATGATGTCTCCTGTGTTTTCGTTTAACATTCGCTGAACTCCAGACGAGAGGATCCCTGCTGTTTTTCTGTTCAGATGGCCGTAACTGCTGCATGAAATTGTATCACTGGGTCACGTACAGATTATCTCAGTGTGCCACAGACATGTTGTACATCTGTCATATTGTACATAAGCACATAAAGGATTACGCGAACACAGAAAACACACACACACAGTACTTAAAATAAAGAGCAGTAGAAATTTAAACATCAACAATTTGCATTTTATATAAAGTCAGGAACATTTTATCCATTGGTCTGTTTCTTTTCTTTGATTCAGCTGTAAATCAGAAACTATTCAGTCCCATTCTCAGTCTTCCCCCAAAATAATCTGTCATTACTTAAATCAGGAAACTGACACAACACACAAGATTAAATTGAACATTGATTATTAGCCACTAGCTCTTTGTGTTTCCGTTTCATCTCAGATACTGCTCTTGTTGTCAGGAACTACTCTGTCACGCACCATTTTCTAGAAACCTTAAGACTGCATTGTGTTTTTGAATGGACGCAGATGATTTACAGATAGATGTCATTAAACAGGGAGTATTGTCTGACAGTGTGTCATTGGTGACATGAAGGGCTCTGACCTATCGAAAGGCAATCTGTTGAAGGATCCGCTCCAAAGAAACTGTGAATGTTGCACTAACTGAGAAACTACCAGGCTTTCTTTCCATTTTTTTGCAACACTGTTAAGCAACATCTTTCCTGATTATGTTCACATGACGTAGGTGAGGCTTCTAGAGTAAAGTCATAAATGCTCATAAATGCGTGAATCGAGTTGGCAGAGCAAAAAATGATGTAATATCTTGCACAAATGTCACTGAAATCTGTCTTCTGCCACGCAATGCATTAATCACCTATATCTGGAAAATGATATCTTAAATACACCTCCTAAACAAAGTATATAAAACTCATGCAGATATCTATAAGAAACGCTGACCCCTGCTTTGTTTACATTCAGATTCATAGCTTAAGATAAACTACAAAGACATGATAAGCATGAACATGTAGTGCCAATGTAATCAGTGAGAGCCTGAGAGCGGCGGAATGTGACAACCTGAACTGTACAGCTCCCAACTGTCATGTTTGAATGAATTCAACTGCAAAGAAAAGAACAATCCTAGAAGCAAAGTGAAATGGGAACAGATGCTATTTTTATCCCCAAAACATTCTTGTGGACCAGAATGTAGTAGTTCTACATCACCAGGAACTGTGAAATATCACTGTAAAGTCAGTGATGCGCTAAACAAGCCACACTTATTGTAATGTGTTACACCACAAGGAGGCAGGAGATCTAGCAGATAAATGCGCACCTTCATGTAAAAAATGGATCCACTTAACTGAGACTCACTACTATTTTTAATAAATCATAACAGCAGCTGTTACTATGCCAGTTAAGAGCCATTCAAGCTAATTAATCCTAAGAAAGCACACTCAAACCTTTCCTTAGAGTACATTGGTAACTCACCCATCAGCTCCTCATGCGTCATAGGCCTATGACTGTACCCTTCATCAGCCTCGCCTCATATGTCATCCGCTGCTCCAACAGCAGGGTTTGTAATTTCTATGTTGAGGTTGCATTTAGACGACTGCTGGCTCTCTCAGTCTGACCTTACTAGCAGGCCTGCACATCACCTAGCACCAACTGCTAAAGCCTCCCACTCTGCCTCTCAGCTCTGAGCAGTGCCTTGAAAAATATAGCTAGGCCCCTTTTTCTTTGAGAGTGAAGAAAGGAAAGAGGAAGCTTAAAAATGCCACTCCCAAAATTCCTACTAGTTCCTTCCCTTGACTCCCAGCTGGCTGAGTTCAGGCCCCACCTGTCTGCCTGTCTATGGGGAGTTTGGGGGAATATTCACGGTGAACTGGGTTGTCTGTCTCACATGAGCAAGCGGGCCTCAGAAGCAGCTGTCCCTCTCTGAAACACAGAGCAGCGAGCTCTAACAATGGCATTCCAGCTCAGCTCGCAGTGCACCACCCCACATCTCTTCCCCTCCTCTTCTCCTTCTTTCTATTGTATTCTCCTTTTCTTCTTCTCTCTTTCTCTCTCTCAACGACATAAATTCACTCGTAGCATCAGCAGGCCTGAGCTCAGCCACAGACGTCTTGCAGATGGGGATTTGCACAAGCACGTAGGCCCATTGTTGCGCCCTGCCAAGTGATTTCAGGGCCTACTGACTGAGGAGGACTACCGAGGCCTTTCACTGTCCTTACAGCCCGCCCTTCCCCGACCCTCTTCGTCTCTCCCTCCCCTTGCCTCCCCTCAGAAGCCCTCCCCTCCCCAAGCAGTCTTCCCTTCTCATGGACTCTGAATTGCAGCAGCTGAATGGTGACATCAGGAGGAAGGTTGAGGAGCCAAAGCCCTCAGGCTCCTCCCCTCCCGGCTGGCTAGCCGCTGCCTTTAAGGCTGCAACAGTCTCCCCCCCCACATCCCCTTCCCTTCCCTTCCTCCCTGGCAGCCCGTTCTCTAAACAGCCCTGCTCGGCTCAGTTCCTCCCACTAGCCTCACCACAGAAAGAGGATCTGTCTTTAAAAACAGTCTCGCTCTCTGACAGCAGTCCCTGTTGTTGTGCGTGTGCTTAGAGAAAATCTGGACAACATGAGCAAAAACTGCCTTGAAAAAATCTACAGAAAAGATTAAAAAAACGTCAATTTATCCATTGCAGTTGGTAACACACAACTTTACAAGGCTTTGTTGCAAAGCTCTAAAGGGTTCCACTGTTCAAAGAAATACAATGTGGACAGAAAAATCTAAAAATAACAGAAAAACATGAGTTGAGATCTTAAAAATAGCTCTGATAGAAACATAAGACAGTAATCGTGACAGCACAGACTAGAGACCTAAATCTGCAGCACGCTGATGTTTGAAGTTGCATGTGACTGGATCTTTTTCAAGGCTCTGTCACGGGAACTGCATGATCAGCACTTCATACAGATGAGGTCAGTTGTTCAAGTCAGTACTCAACTGTGTTTTCTCTGAACTGTATCTGTCGCATTAGAACATGACGCCTGCAGAAAATCCATATGAATGTTGTTTGGATATTCATGCTGTTTTTACTGCAAAGCATCCCTTGCCACTCTCACCCTGCATGACAGTTAAGTGGCTTAATGTCCTCCTGCAGGGTCAGCCCCTGTCTGCCATCTGGATTACAGCGTCTCCCAGACTCTGATGACACCATCACGCCCAGTCAACTCAAATTAAAGCACACGCCTCACACACACGTACTTAAACTTGGCCTTACACTACTCAAATAGTTTAACATTAGCACCAGTGAGGAGTGGCAGTCATTGCTTGTCCATAAAGGGGATATTTCTTACTTGATGTCAGTTGTTTGTGTGCTAAACGCTTTGTCCCCGATGGCACAGACATCTAAAATAAATGGTTTAATTGGATTTCAGAAACATGAGCTCACGTTTAGAGAAAACACTGCAGTCTGCCTAATCTGCTTGGATTGCGCCTGCTACACAAGGGCAGGTAGCCTTGCCCCGCTCTTCACCCCACCAACAAAGTGTGGCCTGTTTTTGTACAGTAGCTGTGTACTTGCACAAGAGAGCTGTCTTTTTTCCTATTTGCAAATTACCACTCTGAGGCTATTCTGTCCTACATAATACAAAAAGTAATGACTCATGTCTGCTAGCCCAGTGCATTTCCTCTACTTGAATGTGAATGAATAAAAGAAAGAAATGTTTTGCCTTGTGACTAATGGATGGAATGAGTGATGCTATCTTTTACGGATGTGAAAACGTCCCACTTAGAATCACCCAAAAAGTCAGACTGAATAGATGATCTACTTCTCCCACCAAGAGGTTTAATTATTCATGAGACCTATTATGTAATATTCTGTGGAAAGGCCCTCCAAAATATGACCTAAGTTAAATCAGGCTACTCCCAAACTGACTCATAGTTAGTTAGAAATTTAATATGAATTTTAATATTCATGTCTTTTAAAGGGTGGACTCTTCCACAGGATAAAATCCAATTTTAATTTTCTAAACTTTTGATAGAAAATAGTTTCTGATGAGAGATTTTCACAACAACATCTGTAGATTATCTCCACTAACTGGGGAGTGGCTCTCGATTGCCTTTCAGCAGTACATACTTCAATTCCATTCACTTTGAAAGGGCAGGTTGATGATGATATCTATCTATAAAAGCAAGGAATCTCTGTCTGTCTGTGTGTGTGTGTGTGTGTGTGTGTGTGTGTGTGTGTGTGTGTGTGTGTGTGTGTGTGTGTGTATGCCTCAAATATCTCTGCGGATCAGGATCAGACTGACCTGAGACTTACAACATGGCTGCTGCGTGGTTCAAAGGTGTGCGACTTCGCATTTGTTTGGACTGCAATGATACCGTTAATAAATTATTTCATAAATGCTTTACAAATCCGTGAGCATTGTCCACCGGAGCCACCACAGTCACGTGCGCACCAGAGCCAATCACTGCAGAGCTCACCGCGAACCCCCCACCTTAAGAAACAAGCAGAGTTATACCTGCAGCGGCGCGAGCTGGACCGGGATTTTGCCGGCAGTTCGGTCCGTTCTGTTCGTTGCATCTAAACTGACTGTTGTGTATTAATGAGACTAAAAGAGTCCGGCCCGAGTCTGTTCGGGTCTGAGGAGATGTGCGAACAACAAAGTGGAATCGGAATCTGTGGATGTTCGTGTGTAGCTAGCTGCTAGCCGCTAGCCAACCTACACGGCCCACCTCCCGAGGCGACAGACCAGACGCAACGGCACGTCCAAAACCGGACTTAGGGTAAATAATGTCCTCCACGCTTTTTCGCGAACATTGCCGTCACGTTTGCTTTGTGTCTGGTGCAGGAAGAAACGGTAAAAACGGGCTTTTGTCACGAAAGTGTCCAAGCAGCAAGTTTGGTTGTTGAGGAACAGGAAGTTGTGGGAGGGACGCAGGCGGATGATTGACAGGCAACAACGGTCGGTGTATAGACAGCGATATTGAGAGTTGAGAGATTTGTGACATTTAGCGTGTTTGGAGTGTATAGTTAGCGTGTTATGTAGTGTTTGGTGTAGTATGTAGTAGAGTCGGTTTTTTGTTTAATGAGTCAAAACAATGAGGAGACGAATGAGCATTGCCTGCATTTAAATGTTAATAGTTACGTATAACTTTGTAAATTTTTTAAATGTATGCACATATTTAGCAAACAACAATTTATATTTGCATTATAAGGAAAAAAAATGGTTTGTTAAACATATTTGTGGTTTTCACAGTAAAGAAATCAAACTTTTTCTACTCAGATTTTGTTTTTTTTGTGTGATTTCATGTCCATTGTGTTAATACAGTATGTCAAAATAAAAAAATAACTGTACAGTCACACATGTGAGGTTGTGCTGAAAATAATGACACCAAGTAAATAATTTTTAAGGTGAAATATAGCCTAATGGCAAAATCAAAAATAGTCAAAAACGGCCAATTATACCCTGGAATATCGGATTTCACAACAAACCTAAATATCCCTGACGTCCCACCTTCAAACACAGCCTCATTTGGCCATCCATGAAAAAGCTACTTAACCTCCCACTTTTCTATAGGAATACATTTTTCTTACGGGCACTGCACTAGTAAGTCAAAGGCAAAGATCTTGAAAACCTGTTATACAACATGGTCTTGATGGCTGGATGTGATCCTTGATGATTGAAATCAGTATCATAATATTTAGAAGGATGTTTTCTGATATCTCTTCATGACATGATACAGCAAATGCATGCAAAATCCAATAAATAATGATAAAAATCAATGTTAAAAGAAAAGTATTATCTTCCACTGTTTAAGTCTATTAAAGCAATTTAATTATGATACTGCTCCACTTTAAGGTGATAAATGAAATGATACTTCTGGAAATTTGAATTCACAAAAATTGCATATGACGTATGTAATTCATATGTGAATTTCATGTTTTGTTTTCATTAGGGGGAAACTGACCCTTTAAGCGGGCCGTAATTTCTAGATTGAAAATATAATTCCCTCGTTGGACTGTTCAGGATTCCAGGATGTTTGCACTTCAAGGGTCATAAAAAGTACTATTTCCCTTCCCTTGCTCTTCCCCTGTTTGTGTAAGAGGCAGGTACATTTCTTCCAAATCCCTCCAGTATTTTAAGTCTGTGTTTCATGTTCATCTTCTTACTTTTTGCGTTATTACATGCACTTTTATGTGGAATAAGTTCTTTGTACTTCTGTTACAGCCCAGTGATATCTGCTGTTTGTGTCCCAGAGAGGACCTCAGACTGTAGAGTTTCTCAACAGTTTACTTGATCAGTCAGCTGGTCTGGTAAACATGGGCTAAAGTCTGAGTGACCTGAGGTAGAAAGTGTTGGCCCTCGATGATGTGGGGTCAAGATTGTGTTTAAATATAGACTGTCGTTTATGTTTCCATCCACATCTGTTGTGTCCCTGTGTGTGTGTCATCAAGCAGTAATTGTTCCTGTGTATGCTCTGCCCGAGAGGTAGCCTGGTGTTGGTTTTGACTGAAGGCACCATTGCAGATAGATTTTGTGAACTGTGAAGGAACTGTGTAGATTGTACTGAGGAAATATGTTTGACCAAGAGCGAGAAAGGAGAAGAGAGTAGAATTAAGGAAGACTAAGCTTTATCACAGGGATTTATTCCATAAATTACAGAACAACAAAACATCTGAATAAGCAAATGGGAAACTTGTGATCATTGTGTGGAATGTAATTCAGGATCAGGTCAAGCAGAACTGGTGTATTGTCAGATCTGTACTAGAGATAACAGTCCACGGGGCCCTTGTGCTGTTTATAACAACATGGCCGATGTAAAACCTGAAAACGAGACATCTGAGAATCACATTTCTGAAGTCAGTATCTGTGTTTTGAGGGTGTTAAGGGGCTGTCGTGGGGCCAGCGAGGGGAGCCTGGCTCCATGATGACTCATCAATCATTATTCACACAACACAGAAACCTCTGCTCCTCAAACTAACAAGCTCCCCTTCCACTCCACTGCATAGGATGAAGGAATCTGTCTCAACGCATCAGTCTCTGTCAGACGGGGGACAGCGGTAATGGCAGTGGACGTTGGATTTCACGTAATGAAAGTAGAAAACAGCAAACGTTATGTTTAAGATCTTTGAGAACGACAGACTCACAATAAGACACGACTATTTCAACCATTGCTTTTTCTTATTCCACACTGTTTTCACAGAGCTCATCCTCTGCAGAGGAATACATTTTCATTTAGCAAAAAAATGCCTGACAAAAATTTGCCGGCCAAGTTAACATTGAAAAACTATAAAAATGGACTCTAATTGTAAAGTGCAGTCTATTATGATTATTACTCCTTTTCTTATCTGCCTTTGTTTGCAGCCATGAGATTGATAAGATCTGACAGCTAATGAGAGAAGATGAAAGAAAGTGACCACGTCACGTCAAGTACAGTAGTCAGCAGAGCTTTTAATCACGGCTGACATAAAAAAGGAGTCAGGAGACATCTGTGTCTCTCCCTGTAAGCTCACTATCACAAAGGCTGGCAGAAGACAATGCGGAATGCGGGCAGTGTGTCTGCAGGCACAACATGCTGCAGATTTTATAAAAGGTCGATCAGTGGACAACCCTCATCCACCTGCAGTCAGAGCTGCGGGGTGACTGTGGCGTCTCATATGGTGATTCATGATATCTTGTGCAACTACACCGCCATTGTTTTTCCTGACAATTTGATTGCCAGTGGTCAGAGTGGTACAATAATTAAGTGGTGTCACAACTTGTAAACAAATGTCAATTGCTTTGCAACATGACAAGTGAATGTTCAGAATGTATGATGAACTGGATGTGATTTTGAAAGGACACCATGACACAAATGTTTGGTTTGATTAAATGTTTTATAAAAGTGGTTAATGCGCTCTATAAAAACTCAAAAAGCTCAAAACATATGCGGGTATTGTAACATTTATATAACTAGGATTTGTATTGCCTTGTGTTTAGATAAATTGACATAGCAGTCTGTTGTGTTCATTAACTTTGGAATAAATGTTTCGGGAAATGTTTAAAACCTTTTTAAATAACTGTAATGTTGTCTTTCCTGGAAGCACTGCATCATCTGGGTTTGGTTTATGTTTATATGCTGCAAAATACTCAGAAATTGCATTTAAGTTCAGGTTTCATATACAGTTTATGTCTGTATTTACATTATATAATCTCTTATGTGTCTGCGTCCTTCTTCATTTAGGTTATGTTACACTTAAGATGCCTTGTGTGCAAAATTTAAATACAAACCTTGATGGATATGGCCACGCCTAATCAAGTTGTTCAAGGAAATCCTTCTCAAAGGAGAGCAAATTACATTGTCTAATGATTGGCTTTGATCAATCTTAATTGGAAACCAGGACATAAGAGTATAATGAGCAGAATTAAATTAAGTCTTGTTAATAATCATACGCGATCCAAGTCTGAAAATAGGCCAAGAACAATCTTCATTGAGGGAGTGATTTAAAATTTAAATAGTAGAACAATAAAGAAACTTCAAATGACCAAACTTAATACATAGGTGGATTTTACTGGGTGAAGCAATTTTCTTTGCTTTCTTAAAAGCAAGTGCCATAGTTATTACACACAGCAATATTATTAAGAGCTACAGTTCAGTAGTCTTCATTGTATTGCATTGGAACTTTGGTTTTCTACAGACCTTGTGATGAGAAGTAATAAAGGTTAAGAGGGCGTAAGAAGTTCTGATTTAAGTACCATATTAAGACCATTTAATGGAACAACAAAAGTGAAATTTAAAGGACAAGCCCAATCAATTGTTTCAACTGATGCAGAATTAAAACACATTTGGTTGGTACCTTTTGATTTCAGTGCATGGCACATTAAAATAACCACAGTGAAAGTTTCTGTCACAGGCCTCATTTACATGTGAGCTATGTAACCTGGAGATTATATTATATACATCAGTGAAAATGAAAGATCAGAGTCAAATCATTTCAATCAATCAATCTTTTTAATCAATCCACCTATCTTTTTTATTGGGTGGAACGTGAATTGAATTTAAAAAGTAGAGCCCAGCTTCACCTTCATTAAAGCACACGTCTGTATTCAAAGGTTGTCTCTAATCAATTTTAGCCTACGATTTAAACCCTGCTGTTCCTGGCAGCAAACACTTGGTCTCAGTTCAAGATTTAATAAAGATGTATTGAAACAATTCAGAGTGTACTAGTACAGTCAACACAGCACACTTGTTTGTAACACAGTTCTCTTATGCTACCAGCCTAAGAACACATACATGAGAGAGACCAAACCCATGTATACAACCTGCATGAAAGCCTGCAGACCTGAGACAGACATGTAACTCCTACTAATAATGTGCCCCCAGGCACAGCATTCAGGACCGTCTGCAACCTCCCTGTGACCCAGTGCAGGCAGCCAGCAGAGCAAAACCCTTTCCATCATCAACATGTGACTTTTACGATAGTTTCACACCAAGATGAGCCATCTTCCAGAACAAAAGACCAATCAATACGGAACCACTGAGCCATCCACTCACAGTCCAGGCCAGAGGTATGAAAATGATGCATTGGCTGTTGCTGCAGCACAATGCAACACCAGGACTCAGAGAATGACATAAGCAAACAACACGCTGATTCACATGTGGCTCACACAGCTTCCCAGCAATATAACCCCATACATATTCAGATCAGAACACCAACGGAAGATCACTAATCCTCTAAACAAAAGAGCATGTATGGCTGATTACAGAGCCCAGCCCTCAGACTGCAGCACAGATGCCCACCTGCTACAGAGCCGGCAGCCAGGGCCGCCTAGGAGCTAAAATGGAGAAGTGTGTGGGCTGGTGGAGGAAGCAATAAAGAATCAGAGCAGCACAGTGTTTCAGTGCAACAGTTGCTCTTGAACGAGGCTGGATTAAAAAAGGTTTTTGCTTTATGTTTGTCATGACTGATGAATAATAAAACAAATTAAAAAAGCAGAATATATCACAACAGAGAGCACATCAACCCCTGTGTGATTCACCAAATGCACAGATGCTGGATGGGATGCAGTGATCAATAATTCATCTGCTCTCATCCCAGTTATTTTATTATTCAGGACTCCAGTTAATGGCACAAACGAGATGAGAAAGCAGAAATGCGATACCATCAAAAAAAAGGGGTGAATGACCAGATTGTACTCACATGAATTCCCAGCAGGAGGGAGTGGAGTGTCAGCATTGCAGGCCGCGGAGAAAGCTTCCCATTGTCAGTGTCCCAATCCTCTACAACAAATCCACAGACCGGGCGACAGAAAGGAAAGGGCAGGGTCTGTCTGGGAGAAGAAGGGGACAGTAAGGAAGAGGAGAAGGGAAAGGAGGAGATTAGGGGAGTGGCTTGCACGCAGCATTGGTCAGATAGCAGATGGGAGGAGTTGAAGAACCCAATGGCATATGGAGGGGGCAGGGAACATGCAAACCAGTCGAAATCTCAGGAACTGACTGAGGGAAACAGTCTGTCTGGTGCAAAGGGGTTTGGCTTCCATAGATAACACCCAGTTCCCTTAAAAGGACAAAGGATGCAGCTTATTACCTTTAAGCTTTGAATCATTAGGGTGCATTAAGTGTGAAGACAGAAGGAAGATACTGCTGAGTAAATAGGCAAAAATCCTGAAACCAAAATGCAGTTCAGTCGTTTAACAGTTCAGCAGCACATTTTATTCATATTCTCTTAGATCCTACCTCAGGAGACCCCAGTTTCCTCAATTTTTAGAGTTATCAGGGAAATTGCAAATAAGTATTTATGATGGCAGGGAAATTACAGGGTGTGGGGGGAGGGCAGAGACATGGGTGTGTGCAATCAGCCGGGGGAGTCCTGCTCTGGTATGGAGCTTTTGGGTGTCATCAGGTGGGGGTGTGGGGTATAGGGTCAGGACACTTGATAAGTCTAAAAGGATATGTAATGATATAAACTGTGTGTAGAAGGGTGAATATAGAAAAGCAAAAGAAATCAATAGCTTCAGCTCAAAGACTGCAACATCTCTCTCTGAAGGTTTATTTGCAGGAGGGTGGGGGAAGGGTCAAATTAAAGACTAGGTGCTTCAGGTAGGGACTAATTAGACGGAGGATTAATGAAAAAAAGATGGCCCTGTGTTGTAATGTGGATGCACTGTGTGTGAGGCTGCCGTGGTGGTGCAGGCGGTGGGGAGTTTGTTGGGGGTGGGGCCTGGGGTGAGAGTCATCTCTGGGTTTTATTCTGCAACGTGGAGTTGCCATGGAGACTGCTTCCATCGTAGTTTGGTTAAGATGGCTGCTACAGTCTGGCAGCAGCAGCAGCAGCAGCAGCAGCGAGCAGGTCACACAATGCAGACTGTAGGTAACTCTCACTGTCAAGAACGATGGAGTCAAACTAGCTCACAGGATTTGTAACACTGATGAAGGAAGACTGTATTTTTCAATTTATTACGTCATACATTCATACATTTTAACAAACATAACATCATTATAACGTGTCCAATTTGCTATGATATCCCTGGATAAAAAGATGTTCTTCTTTCCGAATAAAAAGATTTTCTTCAGGGTTGCCTGCAGGAAATGATAATTGCCAGGTCCTGCAGTTCCCTGGTAGTGGATACGTAGCTAATTTAATAAATCAAATCATAGACTACATGTGTTACAGCATGTGCATCACATTTTGAGCAAATGATGTAACAACACACATAATCCTGTAATTAAGGTTATTACACAGCCACTAATGCATTGCTGATTTAAGTCAGGTCCCAACCTAATAAAGTAAACTGATGTCATCGTCATAAAACCGTTCATTACATTAATTGTTCATGCTATTGTCAGTCATTTTAGATGCAATTATGACACTACTCTGACAATTAATTTAATGGCTCATGTCAGAGTACAAATAAGAACACCAACTCCTCTATGTGTACGCTTTATATTTTGAATTGCAAAGTTTCAAATGACATTAGAAGAGTTCAGAACTGCTAACATTTATTGTGTGACAGTAGATGACCCCGAAAGTGACAATAGTTTTACATTTTAAGTCTGTTGAGTAATACCGCATTTCAGACATTGTGGAGCTCTTAAAATATGTTGTTGATTTTCCATTTGAGAATATAAATATATCAATGTAGGTTTAAATACTCTTAGATGGATAGTAGAGTTACCTGGACACTTTAGTGATTCTCATATAAATTAATTTTCCACCCTCACTGATGAAAGAACAACTTGAAAACTTAGATTTAGCAACAATAAAATGTATTTCTCTGTAATTTTCTTGGACAAACACATCAGTCTTAAATATATTTTACAACAAAGAAACATGAAAATCATTCAGATCACTCCTGTCAGTGACTAAATGAGATAGATAAATAGAGAGTCATGTCCTTTACCTCATTGCCACACTGCTGAAAATAGTTCTTAAAAGGATAATATCGTACAGCTCCTAGGTCGACCCATGCTGTGACCCAAGTGAAGTGTGTGGAGACATTGGGGCCGTGCCCTGGCATTGCCACAAGCAGTGTACAGTGCTAAATTCATGGAGGTCGGTTCATGTTTACATGTTAATCAGCCACCTGGAGTTGGCCCTTTAACCATGATAATCTCTTCTCAAGTTAATTCGAGATCAGCACCCTTCACTTTGCCACTGACAGTCGTTGGTTCAGCTCTGCTCAGATACAGGCTGCCTTTGTAACACTGACCCATTTAAGCCCAAAACAATGGCTGAATTGAGTAAGACCCTGAAAGCATCCCAACAATCAGCATTTTTGATGCAATCGTGTGACAACGACAGAGGAGGAAACTAGAGAGGCTGCCAACAGAGATATTATCACTGTGAAATAGAAAAATAACAATACTGAATTCAAGCATGTGCAGCAAATAGTAATTTATCAACGTATCAAAAATAACAACCAAAGCAAAATTTTACATGCAGTTTGACTTAACTATACCCTCTTATACGCAACATTCATTAACTTTCTCAATACATTCTGCAGGATTGTATATTTTAATCCAGGCAAAGAACACACACTGTATTAACACACGTATCCACCTGATGTGGACGATGCTATGCTATCAGAGCAATATTACTATGACTGGATGAAACACGATGAAAAAGTGGTGTTTACATTGAGTGTGCCCGTTGCTCTTTTGTTTACTAGACAAGGGAGAGACTGCCTGGAGATCAACAACACTCCTATTTTCTGAGCACCAGTTTGCAACAGACTGCAACGTTTAACTGTTGCAGTCTGCCATCTAGTGGTCCAACATACACAATGGCCTTTCCTCATTTAAAAGACTCTCCAACAAACCCACTTTCCTCAAACCTTCTCTGTCTCCGTACAACCTTATTATGAATTCACAACATTAACATGGAAAGAAACACTACATCATCACCAAGATCAGTTAAAGGTACAATATGCAGGAATAAAAACAGTTCTTCATCCAAAAATAATCCCTCGAAATCAGCAGACGCTCTGCCCTCTGGCTGTATTTTCTTATTTTCTTAGCAATTTGCGGTGTTTGGGACGTTTCTGGGCGTCAACCTTTGGCAGTGATGTGTAGTCACCATACAATGAGGGTTGGGCAAGCAGCGGACAGGATGAAGCCTGCTTTTAGCTGACATTCACTCAAATCTGAACACACAGCACCTTCCAGCAGAGTTGTGGAGAGGTGTGCGGAAGTGTGGCCGTTTTTAATTGTGCTTTATAGCGTTACAGCCATGAAACAATCACAAAATAGACTTCGCTCTGCCACCGCTGCTCTTTCTCTATCCATTGAACTTTGAGCAGGGGAGGGGGGCAACTCTGAATGGTATGTTTACAAACTGCAACAACAAATCCTGCATAGTATACCTTTAATTACGAGTAACAATAAAGTTACATGTGCTTCCCTGACTTTAAAATTGATATCTTTCAAAGCTTATACACCCGAACCACTGGCCTTTTGGACAGTTTCCTTGCTGTTCTGCGCTTTGCTCATGTCTCCAAGGCGTTTTAAAAAGCTAAAAAACAGTCCAGTGGTTTCAGTCTTAATCCATGCGGCCTTGGGTGGAACATTTTCACTATTCCTCTGTACATGGTTGCCTGTGGGCTCCATAGATTTGCCCTCCTGGTTGTGCTGTCCAGGCCCGCTATCTGGAACATTGGTTATAGAAACATTTGGCTTGCTTTTCTTTTCTGCCGATGGGGAATCCTGGTCTTGAGCACCAGATTTTCTTAAGTTTTGAGATATTTCAGAAAAGTCAAACACTTGTTTTGAGGGACTGTGCTCTCCACCCTCTGCCTGCAGTGGCTCTTTTACTCTTGCTGCAGATTTAGGAGTTCTCAGGGGAGGCTGAGCCCACACGCTATCTTCCTCATCCTCAGTATTAGAGACCTTGGCAGGCAGAGTATGACGGCGGCCAAGGTTACGCTTTGAGGAGGACGGAGGAGTGAGCAAAAACGTGACTAATTCGTCGTTGGTTGGGTCTCCAGGATACCTCTCTGTCTCCTCATCGAAGGTGCGCTGACGGGCTAAGATTTTACTTGCACCGGGAGATTTCTGATTTTCCAAAGAATAGTCCCCAGATGACACACTGCTTCGGCTGTTCTGAAAACGCAAAACCTTCCTAGATGCTTCCCGCAACTTTCGGGCCTCCTCCTCATTATTGTCCTGCAGATCTTCTTCATCGTCATCAGTGGCTGCTGAGAAGGATCTGCCTGAGGAGGAAATGCTGGTGGTCCTATTGGCCGGGTGTGTAAGACTTATAGGGTCCTCTTTTCTTTCCTCTTTTTTGAAAGTGTTTGTCTCTTCTTCACGAGGAGTGACAGTTGTTTTCTTGTTGTCCTCACTATTGGACTGGACATTCTTTTGGGGAGAGTTTTCTGTGAGTTCACCTGCTGAGTTCCAGTCTTTTCTGCCAATCTCCTCGATTCTAGAAAAGCCTGCTTTCTTTTGTTTTCCAGTGGGGAGGTTTACCTCAGAAGTAATTTCTGATAGGCTCCCGTTGTTGGGACTGTCACTCGTAGGGCTTCCATTAGAAGATGACGGCCTTCCTAGTTTCCTCCGAGATCCACGATTGTTGAGGAACTTGTGTAGTACGGACTCTAATGCAACTCCTTCCATTTCCCTGTCTCTGCTGGAGCAGGTGGCTGTGGACCTGCGCTTGGAAATATTCTGCAATCTGTCTCTGTGTCTCCGCTGCACCTCTGCCACCTCTCGAGCCTTGTTTTCCTGCAAAACAAATTGTGCAGTTAAGAGATCGATCAGGAGTTGTTTTTCTGGCCTCAGCGAAGGAACACATGCCAAAACACAAGCTTACCTGCATGGCCCGCATAAATTTCTCACAAAACGAGTTGAAAATGGAGCAACACTCATCAAGTTTGAATTTCTTTGGGTCTTCACAGAAATACTCTGCCACAGAGTCACTCACTGACTGCAACTGCTGAAGATCACTCTCTGTTTCGGCCAAGCAGACCTCAGCTTCCTAAATGGATTATAAATCAAAACATTAGAAACATCTAATCAACACCAAAATGTACATAAACGGAATTTCTCAACAAAAGGCTTCCTCACCGTTAGGAAGTCCTCCATTTGTGCCTTTAGTTCCTCCTGTTTCAAGGCGTCTGCTTTAGCATCTTCTATTTTCTTTACCTGTCTTGCAAACTCTGCTTCAATTTCACCTTTATTTATTCTAAAGTAAAGGGAACAAAAGAAAAAATTCTGATGGTAGAGCAAATAAAAACGACGGTTAAAATGTGCAGAGTACCTTTGAAACAAGATCGATTACCTTGCTGCAGCTTCAACGTTTTTCAGTTGCTCTGTAAATGTGAGCAGGCCCGTGTCTGCCTTCTGAGCTTGCTGTGGTGAATAGGAAAGTTTGCATTAAAAAAAAACACATTTCACAAACATTTTGTGAGATACAGAAAACTGACCGGAAGTAATAAAAGCTACTTGCCATCACAACATAATGCATGAGGTTCATCCCAGGTTTGTTTGCTTTAGTGTCTGCTAACTTCAACAGAGAAGCCATTCGGAAGCCAATTGCGCTGCCTGCATATCCACCCTGTGATCAAATAAAATAAATGAGACTCACAATACAGAAAAGGAAAGCCATCCAAGACACCACTTCCACATGTTACACACTTACAGCATTCATGTAGTTTCCAGTCTTGAGTACCAGGCGAATGACAGAATGGAGACTGTCTGACTCCAACAGCTCTGCAGGGAGACACACATGGTGAATTATAAGTCTAAATATGCCTCAAGTTATATTTTTGCTCAAAATCTGTTACGATTCCTCTTTGAGAAATGTTACCCTGTCCAGCAGCCGTCAAAGTGCTGATGAATTCTTTCATTTCATCCATGAGGGGGAAGAATTCCTCTTTGAGCACCAAGCAGCTGAGACGCTCGACATAACTGAACAACAAATACAAAGTTCCCATTATTAGTCAACTACCACTGTAATATTTGCAATACGTGTAATTACATTCAGGTAACTCACCTGGGAATCTTGACAAGCATGAGCATAAACAGATCTGCTTCGGGGAGAGCGCCGGGGTCGCCCTTAAAACCGTTCAGCTGCTTCTCCTGCATTCATTAAAAGAGCCAAAAAGAATTTGACAAATGTTAAAACCTGATTCGTCCTTTAGGTGAAATTACAAGCAGCACGGTGGTGAGATTTGCAAAAAACACATTAGAAAACATTAGAAGATAGAAGCAGCTGTCACATGTACCTCCCCTTCATCTGGTAGCATCTTGGACAGCTCCCTGAGTTTCCCAGAAGCAAAACTGAGATTACTTCCTGATTTTATATCTTTAATCATGTCTTTTACAGGCCTGTAGAGAGAGGTGGAGAGGCAGATAGAGTTCACATATTTAGACACCAGCGTGTTACTGTGTTAATATCACACTTTTGCATCTTTAGAGAAGTTGGGCTGCTGACACCGGCAAGCCTCTACCTGCTCAAATAGCTTTGCGAAATAGCTTCTGATGTCAGTCCTCACAAAAACACTGTACACGAGGACGATGGGACGTCATTTGACGAGTAACATATCTGACATTTTTGCCAGTTTTGGCGAATGTTCTGAGGCAGTAAAAATAACAGCTGTACATAAATAAAAGTACAGTATTTCCTGTTCGATGTGTTGCATGTGCCAAACAGCCTTCGGCAATACATTTACAAAACAGTGAGGCAACCCGTTGGAGCTGTAGAACAGTACAGATCAGACCTGCCAGGACATGTTGCCGCTCAGAGGTTTGTGAGCATGAGGCAGCCATGTTGCAGACTAATCTCTCTGCCTCATCCCGTGTTGTTTAATACTGAAATATGACAAATGTTGTGCAAAAACACTCACACCTTCACAATACTACCACTGACTCACCGCTTGAATTGCTTCAGGAAAATTCCAAGGTTCATGCTCCTCTTGGAGCTGAGGATGGAAACCTGGGAGTGGAAACAGACACATACCTGGATATAATCAGCTTGTCAGTTGTTAAGATCACTCCGCTATTAGCTTGAGCAGTGTCTCTTGTGACTTTTACAAGCAGACAGTTGATTCCAAAGGTTAAGAATTCTTTGAGATGATTGTATTGAACGATCAGGGAATGATACCATTTTGTACAAGTAATCCATTTTCTCTCTCTTGGACAGAGGGCCGTAGTTCAACATATGGCTTACTATTGTTGGACACGTTACGTGAGATGATCTGCAAAATTAATGATCAGATAATATTGAGAAACTTTTCTCTGTTTGTTTTGGGTTAACTCGATGCCTTAGTATTCCATGACCTGAAAATGAGACTCAAGGATTGGTTGTTGCTGTTTGGTCTGAAAATAAACAACCAATCGTTCACCAAACCAATGCGTCAGTATTTGACAACCTAGACTCCAATAATCTCCTTGAGATTCACCTACTGCGCCTTTAGTGCAACCAACGCTGTTTATTATAGTAGTTTGAATGCAGAGCACAAGTAGGCTACTTTAAAGAATAGTGCTGTATGAGGACACAATTAAAACCTCCTTTAGCAAACAGACATGAAAACTAGTGAGACTCCACCCTTTGTATTATATGATTCAAAATGAAAACAATGTTCTTCAGGCAGACATTACATCATATTTCTTAATACTCTTTCTCTCTTGTTATATTATGACATATGGGGAGTAAGCTGATGGAGATCTTTATTCACATCTGCTGCAAAAGTGGTTTTAGCCGAGGGCAACATGTAAGAATGTTTCCAGTTGATCGCAACTGCAAACCTAGAAAGAAAAAAATCAATCCAGGTCAAGAGACCTTATTACACAACACACAAGTGTGGCCCATGTAACCTGTGCCTGGTTGTACTCACCATCTCCCCTCCTGAGGCAGCAGTAGGCAGGCCCCTCAGACTCTGGCGGTTCAGGGCTTTGAGTTTCTTCTGGTCCTGCTTGTGGCTGAACAGCTCCTCCATGTGATCAGTGTCCAGCTCATATTCCTCATCTGACTTATCTGCCGTCCAGATGTTGTGCTTTCCTATCACACTGTGTTTTGGAAGGGTTTCCCAGTTGAAATTGCGCATCCTGGAGCTCCGGCGCCCGCCTTTTCCAAATAGGCCCGCGCCATGTGGTGGTGGTGGTGGAGGGAGGCCAAATGCTGGAGGAGGAGGAGGAGGAGGAGGAGGAGGAGGTGGTGGTGGAGGAGGCGGTGGTGGAGCGGGGGGACCTCCTGGTTGCATCTTTTGTCGAAGGAGCTGTCAGCAGGTATGGGATGCTACCATGATGTCAGTGACACATTTGGCTCGGATTAAAGCCAATAAAGAGTTGCAGTGAAATGTAAGCTCCTCTGAATGACTGTTTACTGAGCTGACGCCGGGCTGAAGGGACTTGTCCAAAATGTTGTCAGTCAGGATGATGCACTCAGACTGAAAGAAGCAGAGCAGGGTGGGGACAGTTACTAAAACTACTGTATACATTATGACTGTGTGCAGTCAGTGAATAAAGGATTTACTTTCTCCATAGAACTTAAAACTACCCTTTACTTCTGTAAAGGGTTTTTCAAGCATTCCTCCAACTCTATCACAATACTACGGAAGCATATTGCTGCCATACAGAAAAGACAGATATTATTAACTTTATAACGTAAATAGTATGTTGAACAACACTTCCTATTCTAAAGTTGCATGTTATAAGAAGAACATTTCACTTTATAACATGAAATGATTGTACACTGTTATAAGTTAAGAGTTTCTTGTTATAATGCGACAAGTCAGTATGTTGTAATTGCAGGAAATAAACTTTGACAAACAAAAACTTTTCAAGTTATAGCTGTCACATGAACATGTTATATTCAGTCCTGTTGACTGAGTTAGTAACTCAGAGAGCTTATTTGGCAATAAATAAATAAATAAATACATGTATATATATATTATAGGCTTATGTGAATAAAACACACAATTGCAAATAGGCTAATAAAGGCTCAGATGTAGCTAGTGAACGTCTGGTTTTATTCTGCATCCAGGTAACCTTCATCACCTGATCCTATTCACCCTTTTTTTTTTACTTTCATTATTGTTTATTGTTATATTGAGCTGTCCTTTGGCTGCTGTGACGCACAAAATTTCCCGTTTGCGGGACTGAAAAAGGCATTTCTGATTCTGACTCTGACTCTGTTTGATACTTAAACCACCACACAATGTTTGTTAATATTCTAACATTACTGTCAGGTACAGGACAACTTACCTTTATTCTTGATTCAGCTGCTGTCCGATTATCAATGTGTCCTTGTTCCCGGTGTTATCCCCTCGTCGACGTGTTGAAACTCAGCAGCGGGGTGAAGAGCGTCAACAACCTGGATAGAGTAAGAGCGGAGTGGCCAAACTACCTGCGTGTAAGCGACACGCCCAGGTAACTCATGGACTTCCATGGCAGCCCACACCTTCCCAGCAGGAGGAACTCCGGGATTGCTGAAGGTGTGTTGGCTGGAGTTTAGACACTCTGCCCTGCTGTCATAACCCCATGTGAGCAGTCCAGGTCCGGAGTTATAGACTCCTCCAGCGTGATAAACATCCAGACTGACAGGGAAAGATCATTGATTTCTTTAAGGTGTTTGTAGCAGGCTCACCACTACTATAAAGTAGTACAAATAACCACTAAATTATGCCATTAATAAAACACTTTATTTTGTTTTAGAGCCGGTGTTCTCAACAGCTTTATTTTTTGTTTTGTTTTGTTGGTAGAAATAAAACAAACAAACATCTGAAGTGAATAAATGAGTAACAAGCTAAATGACAGAATCCAATCTTTGGTTAAACATTAAGCCATTTGACCGGCTCAGACAATGCTATTTGCTTGAGCGTTGGCTGGTGGTCAGACTGGCCTTTAACTAGTCAATCAAGCAGCAAGCACTTCAACTCTGCCCCAGAAATGATAAGTCCTTAGATTGATCGCTCTAATACCCCCATGCATTTGTATGCAAATCATTTGGTTTCTACTCTAAAATACTGAGGGGGTCCCAAGAAACTGCAATGCCAAGCATATTGTTTGGGTAAGCAATTTTAAACTTTATGTATGTTAAGATTTCCTGCCTTTAAAATGTATTTCTCAAAAAGCTAAAAAAAAAAAAAAAAAAAAAAAGTATTAACGAACTTGCAGTTCACTTATGTATTCACTTAATTCAACTACAGGAAAACTGGAATACAAACTAGAGAACATCAACACCAGGGAAGTATGGAGTGGGATGAGGGAGATAACCAGCTTCCAGAGGAAAGGTGGAGGAGGAGCTGAGGTAAATGAACAACGAGCTACCGAGTTCAACCATTTCTTCAGTAGGTTTCACTCCAGCTCCCCCACAGCCCCACACCAACCCCTGCAGCAGACACCAGCTATCACCCTCTCCAGTCTGCATTGGTGGGACAGATGTTGACCTTGTGGAATCATACAAATACCTGGGTGTTGTGCTGGACGATAAACTGGAGTGTTCGACAAACTATCTATCTAATTCAGGGGTCAAATATTCAGAGACGACTGATGGGAGGTTTTCAACAGGAAAGAAACTCAATACTTAGGACAGTCAGTCTGAACTTCTTGTCATTTGAAGATAAATTCAGAGTTCAGACACTAAAGTACAGAGGGCGGATTAGGGTTGTGTCTGAAAAATCAATTCTGCTTTAATCTGATATTCTCCTTTCGATCTGAGAACATTCAGAAGCTCTGTTCAGACGGAATGAGCTTTATTGGGAGGAAAGCTGGACAAGGGAATCATCATCAGATGATTTTAATGTTGTTGAGTTGTGTCATGTTGGTAGGTTTTGCCAGCTGTACACACCTACAACGCATCCGGCTTCCTTAAGCTCCTGTCAGCTGCCTAGAAAATAACAGGCCAAACTCGTCTGGCCCTATTCAACATCCTTCAGAGGCACATTAGGAGACCTGCGCTGTGACAGAAAAGAAAACATACTCTTAACATTTGGTCCTGGATGAGTGCTACAACTTGTATTGTAATCTAGAACTTGTGTGGCTTCACAATACTGTAAAACTATATGTGTTATGTGTTTAGAGGTTTGTTTTTACATCACAAGTCTGTGAACACTGCTCGGATAAAGGAATCAGTTGTGTTTCTAACTTAATTTCATTATGACCTCAGAGACAAATTATTTCATGCAAAAAAAAAAAAGAAAAAAAGAAGGTGGTGTTTCAAATAGCAGTAAAAACAAGAAAATGCTGCAAAAAGTATAATTTGATGATTCTGAAATGAGATAATAAGTCATGGAAAGCAAGTTAGAGATATATCAGATTGTATTTTTCATGTACATAATTACTGGTGCCATACATATTACATATATTGTGACTTTTCTGTACATAATCTGTGAGAGCTTCTCATATCAAACCAACAGATCTGTGTCAACTGCACAGTTAGGTGAAACAAAAAAAAAACATCCAGCAGACTTTATTGGAAATGCAGAACAAGGACAGAGACAATCAGCTGACTAGAACCTAAAAAGGAAATGGACATAACATGTACAATGTTATGTACAAATATCGGTAAATAAATAACACAAAATAAGAAAAATGTACCCATACATTCTGTCTTTGAAGAGACACTGAAGCTTGTACTGTAACCTAGAATGCATGTATTCAGTATTCCTATTCACTGCACACTAGCGCCTCCTATTGAAACATTGTCACTCAACAACTGGCTATGTATTGCATTTTGATTTTGATGTCTTTAGATAGTTAAGATGTATTTTTTTACCGAAGAATCCAATAAATGGATTGACGTCATAAGTGTTACATCTGTTTGTGAGGCTTGTTTCCTTGTGTAAACTCTGGAGTCAACAAGACAGATACTTGTAACTGTGCTAGATTCATAATTACATAAGGTACCTGAAATTTAGGAGATCAAACTAATGAAGGATCATATAGTAGGTTAGAGAAAATCACTATATTCACTATATATATTTTCCCTTCTATGCTTAGAAACTGTAAACTGACAGTTCAGGCTGGTATTCCACAAAGTCACTTCACAAACAAAGTGGGATAACTTTGAAAATGATGATATATCCTGATTTCTTTGATTTAAATCTGTAAAATGATGATTCAGTCATGCATACTCATGAAAAATAAATTTCTGAGGATATATCATAACATTTTTGACATTATCCCACTGACTTGCTGATGTTATTTGTGGAACTCCCCCCCCCCCATGTGATATACTCTGAAAAATTAAAGAAAACACAAGACAACATTAAAAAAACCAACAACAAAATAATGCATGTGCAAAACTGCCAAGGGATACCTCCACAATAGAAGTCTATACTGTACATAAATAAGAAGCAATATCCATGTAAATGATTGTGCTACCTAAAAGTATAAGAAAGTAACAAAAGGTCATTTTGTGGCTTAACAAAAAAATTCTAAATACAACTGAAAATGTTGTTCCATCTATTTCATAAGCGATACTGAAAAACCTTACAAAAGAGCTATCTCGTGTTTTTCTTTATCACTGGCAGCTACTGCTCCTACAGTATTCTCCTTTATGCATTTAATTCTTGTCCATCTAACCACAACGACACATTCTTCACTGACCAGCGTGTCAATGTACATGTCAAACAGCTGAGCCCTGAGCGCTCTTTACTGCTCCTCCAGCCAGGATGGCTTGTCTGATCCTGGGGGCTTTAACTTGACATTGAACTGTATGAGAGTTTGTTCCAACTGCTGCTGGTTCCCGGCAAAGTAGGCTGAGATAGCATTATGGAAGAGAAGCAGCTGCTTGTGCATCACCTTCACCTAGGAGAATAAAAGAAGAGGAAAATAGCGCCGTTATAAAAACTGTTTCAAGTGTCTGCAGGAAAGCAAACAAATATCTAATGAGATTTACTCGCTGCTCAGATTAATTCCTGGGGATTCAATCTAAAGGCATCTTGCACATTACATGCCTCTAAGATGTATTCCCAAATGTGGAGCAGGCTTTTAAAGATATTTTTAGGCATGAGAAAGTCTTACAAACTGCGACTAATGTTGTTTTGTAATCTTCTTGTTTTTCATTGATTTGGCAAAAACAGAATGATGTTCTATGTCTTTAATCGGATCATCTTTGATCATTTTTAGTCTTGTCCCCTTTGTACTATTGTAATCTTGTGTTTTTATATAACTTTTAATTCTTTAATCATGCATACTTATATTGAGGCAGATTCTAACCCATCTGCAATAACTTGAAAGCACTTTGGATCAACATTTTTCAAATGTGCTGTCCAAATAAAGTGTCTTGACTAACTAGTGTGGATTATGGGTCTGTATTTAATTTAACAAAATTGAGGCATTCCTGCTTTACTGTTATTACTGCAATTATCTAGTGCAGGTATGTGCTTGTCTGTGCACCAAGAAGTCTTCCTGCTTCCTTCGGATTGACCTGGCCTGCCTAAATAGATGCATAATGGCAAAAAAGAAGATTGACTTTCTGTCTCAGTGTGGAAAACTACTGTTGCAGTACAACATAGTTGAAAGTAACAGTGAACGCTGGACCAATTTAACATCGTAAACTAGGCATAATTGAACAAATGAATATGATGTGAGACAGCTGTGACAGATCGGAATGCTTCACAACACGCTCCATTTATTCTAAATATGTGCTTTAATTTTCTCCACATTCAGAAAGCTGTCCAAAGGCCTCAAGCAAAAGCAGCACTGATGCCTGTGGTTGGGCGTGGTCAAACATGTGCACTGCTGCATCTGTAACCACATCTCACAATGTTGTCACAGGGTCCTGCAGTCCACCTATGCACCACTGCAGCAGCGTGAAAAGTTAAACCACTGGATCTCAGCACTAACAAAAACCTTTCAAACACAAAAGAAAAACTACAAACCTTATTTTCCTCCAAGAATTTGAGCTTGATGGTGACATCACTACGCAGCCGTTCGTACTTCTCTCTGTGGACCTGGTAGTCATGCTGAGCCATCTCAATGCGGACCATGGCAGCTGCATCCCTCTGGCCCAAACTCATCTCCTCCAGATCAGAACGATAGGCATCGAACTCAAGTCTGCGTGCAAAAACAGTTGAGACTGTCACAGTCTCTGCTTTTCCAGGAGATCACCCTAAAGACACTCAGATTATTTATCAACTTCTTAAACAGGATGTCAGGATCTGTTACCTTGCATTTTCATACAGCTTGATGGTCATCAGGGTGTCCTCCATTGTTTTGTTGACCAGCGTGTTGATACCAGACACAAAGAAGTTGATGGCACCGAGCAGTGCTTCGCCATTCTTACACAACAGCTTTTGTGTCTCTGCATTGTACCCAAACTCGTCCTGTGGAGAAACACAGAAAAGCTTTGCCAGCTGACTTCAATTTTCATGTTGGAATACACAGGGAGCTTTGGCAGTACTGTACCTGCAACTCTGGTGATTTTTGGCTGAGGTCGGTGAAGGTGTCTCCGAGAGCCTGCTGTGTCTGCACCATGCTTTGAAAATGCATGGTTAGTGCTGTGGCCAGTCTTAATATGTTTTCATACTTGATCTTGGTGTCTCTTAACACATCGATCTGAGCCTCCAGCTCCAGGTCCACTGTTCGTGAACCTCGTCCAAACCTCTCTGAGAACATCTGCTTCGTACACTGCAGAGTGGGTATCAACAGAGATGACATTAAACACAGCATTACAAAGACCTGATGAAGTTAAGGTTGTATAACATCATGTTGTCACTATGACTGGAAAACGTGTGTCGAGTGGTGGGCACGGTTGCTTTTTTGACTCTCAACACTCAAAGTCGCCTCATCTTGCATCCCTAGTAATAAAGAGTAATAAAGGCAATTTACTTAATAAACCTGACAGAGGAGCAACACGGGTAAGCATGTTAGCAAAGGATACCCAACATTTCCACATATCCATTTCAAATGTCTCTTAAATGCCAAACCATACAGTTTTATCATGGTAATGCATTGAGGGATATACATACAGGCCTAACATATCTATTTTTATCGGAAAACAAATGATCTACATACAGTTCACGATACCTTGTATGTGTTGATGCCCCATTTCTTCACGCCTTCCAATTTCTCGACTGCTACACCACGAGAGACTTCCTCAGTTGAATTAACTGCGCTATGGTTCGACGTCGACCCTAAAGGAGGATGAAAAAAGAACAATTTACACTCTAACACACGTTGTCTTGTATCAGGGTTTACTGTACGAGGAAGAGGTTTACTGAAAATGCATGGGTCATGACAATGAGTGGGGACAGTATGGACATGGAGATGAGCCTGGTGATACCTGGGTGCTGGTCTGTATGTAGGGCGAGTCGACCGGCTGCAGATTGACTTTTAGGCAAGCTAACACCCCTGGATTTCATGCGAATGTCTGAAATGAGCATGGTGATGATAAAAGGTGAGGATGAGAAGAGACATGGGGGGAAATATGAGTCAAAAAAGCAAAAGCTGCAGCTGAGCAGCAGAGTATGTAGACTGAAAGAAAAATGTTAGGCTCTGTGGTGGAAGATACATAATGAGTTTGGAGTTAAAAGGTATTTGAAATAATCCACCATGCAGGTTTCTCATGCAAAAGAGAGGGATTATTAGAAAAAATGAAAATGGACTTCGTGGGATGAAAGGTAATTACAAGGCAATGACAAAACAGTCATCCAAAGTGCATTTTACAGTACAAACGAGGACATTCTTATCAGACAACGTTTCAGGTGACAGCTCTGTAATTCATGTTAGTGCATCCCTAATTTTGAAAAACTGCCAACACGTTTCTTGTTGCGGAAGCTGTGAGTTGAAGAGGTACAAGCAAGGGTGCATACAACTCCCTCGGTCAAGCAACACCAAAACCTCTTCTACGGGGCCAAAACAGACCAACATATAAAGGTTAACTTAGAAAACAAAAAAGTTGTCTGAATGCACAGCCACCTGGTCCTGCTGCAGGGGCTCGTCTTCTGTCCAGATACTCGGGGTTGAAGCGAATTGCAGGCCCTAAGGAATATGGATGTTCGCAATATGAACCAAGGAGCCTAGAGGTCAGCAACGGTCTAGTGACACATCAGAATACGACGAGGAGAGGCTCTCTGTAGGGTTTCTTAAAGGGGTATAATCGACCTTTCTCAGTGAATTACGGATCGAAAAAACACCGACATATCTTTGGCAAAGTGCATGACAGCCTGCAATCGACAATAGACAAATTGTGTGTGGTTGTGTGAGCTGTGTGAAACCAGAATCTGGCAGAGTACAGGGTCATGACAACCAGATTACACTGAAGTAAAGTTATAATTTTAAGATATGGTACAGTGACTCTTTGCAGTGCAAACTGTGTCGGTACTTTGAAGAATAAACAACAACACAAAGCCTGTACAGGAAGGAATTCAAGCTTTCTAGCAGTGCCATACCTTTGATGCTGCTGGTAGGAATGATGCCCCCTGCAGGTCCTCCATAACCTCCTGAGACAATGCTGGTTTCATTCAGGTTGGGTCCAGACACCATCACCTGCTGCAAATCCTGAGTTTATAACATATATTGGTAATAATTATGGTTTAGAAGGCAAGAAATAGTCTAATTTTTCCTCATCTGCAGTATATGCAGCCACTTTCCTTCAACATGCTTTCGTACATTACTTTTTTTTTCCCTGTAAAAAGCACGGCATCTACACGCTCTGATATGCTGATATGCACCTTCACAGTTTGTTTGCAATCTGCCATAGACACAGAGAAGAAGGAGCGGACGTAGAGCTGCGTGCAATACATGTTCAGCAAGGGTTACAAGATGAAGGCAAAGGTCTACAAGTTTAAACACAGCAAATCTTATTAGAGCTATGGAATATTAAATCATCCAGCTATGCTGACTACATCTCGGCCTGTCGTATCCTCAGGTTTGAATAAATTACAGGTTAGAAACTTAATTTTAAAATATTGTAGTGGCAGATTCCTCTTTCAGGCTTTTTAAAAAGGCTAACTGATTGGTTATCTTCTCTAAACTGAAAGTGAGGGATCCGAGTCAATATGTATGTAAGAAAACCAAAAAAACCCTGACTCCCCGAGGAGGGCTTGATGCCGAAACACATCAGAGTTTGTTTTGAGGGTCTCGAATGACCATGCAGTGAAAATAAAGCTGTTTTAGGCATTAGAGGGTTTTTTTTTTTTTTAAGCTTTTTGATTATTTAATATGGTTGCCCTCAGTATCACTCACAGACAGACATAACATTCATGTTCTAAAACTGCAGCTTTCGCAGCTCTGTTAGGCTGTGCCAAAATACAGTTCCGTGCAAAAACTCACATGACTTAAGCCTGCTGTCAGAATGACTCCATGCTTTCAACACATCATTCCCAATTGCAGGTACTTCTGGTGACAGTAGCATATATATATACAGGCCTATGCATTGTTAGGTAACAGTTGGCCTAACAAGCCTACAATTCCTGGACTCTGCTGTCACATGATGAAAGACATAGAACAAGATGCCAATACAGCCTCGGTAGAAGGACACTATCAGTGATGAATATGTGACTGACTGACCTGCTCCAGGCTGTCATCCTCTGGCAGAGTCCCTGTGTCTCCATTGCTGTTAATGGGGATCTCCATGGTAGCAGCCTTACTCATGATACTGTCTGCCATAATGAAATATCTGCAAGACAGCACCAGACACTGACACATAAAGATGGGCTCATGTTTGTGGTTTCACAAAATGATAATCATTAACTGCTCTGATCCACATCAGCACAAAATACCAGCTTCCTCAAATTGATGCTAACGTGGCTGGCTAATGTCAGCGGGTGCTGATGTGGCTGCTAGAGAGGCTACTACTTGACAGCTAACCTAGCTTCCTCACCACTGTAGCAGCCTGGTGTTGGAGGCAAGTCCAGTCGTCCGAGGGAGAAACAACACGTTGTTTTGCACAGACAGCAGACTTGAAATGTCAAATACTTTCAACGGTGAAGCACCCTTGTCCTCAATTGTCATTCAGTGCTACATCCATGATGCTTTTATCCCGCAACGCTCACGTTATCTGCCTACTGCTTCCATACAACTCAGTCAGAAAATCCCTGCATCCAGCAAGCTAACAGCTTTAGTAGTGCCACTTCGAAATAAAAGTGTGTGTGATATTTATTGCATTATAAGTCACATGGCGGGGCTTGAAAAGTAAAGCAACATGTAAGTAATGTTAAGTAAGATACATGACTTATGCTTTTAGAGTGTGTTGTTTCACAAATAAGTAACTGGAAGCTTAAACTGTGAATGCATGCTCTTATTTTGAAGAATAATACCTTTAACGTAGCATCATCGTCAAGCCTCCTCCCCCGCTCCATCTTCCACGTCGTGCAGTGCTGACGTAGCTTTATCCCTAAACTGCAGTACCACCCTACCCCTGAAGATGTCACTAAGAACTCACTGACTATTATAAGGAGACCTGACATGTCAAACATACAGTAACTATTCATCAGTAACTCCAGCCCCACAAATGTTATGAGTGTTAATTAGACAGTAGGGTTGTTGGGTCCTGCCTGTAACATTGATTGCAATATCTCTTGAAATCAAATTGTATAAATACGGTCGTTTGTTTTGAGATGTGAGATAGGCCTCGGTCTAGTAAACTGACCACACTTCTAATTATTTGCCTCATTTGTTTCAATCAGGGATGCAAGTGAAGTGCACATGGTCTCCAAATGTGGAAGTTGTTGTGTAATTACTCCGGCTCCGAACAGAGAACCAACTCCTCACACCCACCCGCATATGTATCCCGACAGTGAAATGGTAAATTTTTCATTGACATGCTGATTATCTGCAAGTGACAAATGTTCTGAAATCTCAATTTCCTCATCCCTTTTCCCCCTAAGCCTGGCTTTTTCTTCATCATCATCCCCCCTCCCTCTTTTCAAGCTTTTGCACATGACTGAATGTGACTACTGCATCCCCGAGATCAAAGACCCCAAATGATGAAGCTGGATTATTCATGTTTCCCCCTAATCAACACATCAAGATGTCAAAGGCTATTTGACTGACACAATCTGCTTTTGATCCTCCTGCCAAAACTGATAGATGCTGCAATGCTGGACAAGTACAAGACAAATATGTGTTTACATGTCAGAACATCCTCAGCCATCAAGTTAAGCTCTCTCGATGTAGATCCATGTAGTGACCCCGCCATGCAAACTTTCTCATTTTTTTTTTTTTTTTTTCCAGAAACTTCTCTCTAAGCTTCACTTTTATTTCTTTTTGGTATGTGCAAATAAGTGTGACACCATGACAACCTTTGAAGAGAATTGTCCCGAAAGCTGTTCTCACCATTTGAACTATTCTCCCACTATCTGGAGGCAGGTGATTTGAAATAGGCAGCCTATAGCGATGTGCCTTTTGATGTGGTCTGACTCTTTTAAACACTCTCAGGTCTTAAGGTACGGTCACATTAGCCTTCTTTCAAGGGAACTTCCCTGCAGCAGCCACGAAAAGTTTGTTAAAACTCTGATCAATATTCCTTTATTAGCCGCATATGTGCGGGTAATAAAGGAATATTGATCAGAGTTTTAACAAACTTCGAACAGTGTAAAAAAGTGATGCTGCAGTTTGCAGTCTGGTAGCATGATAACAAACATGGTGATGAAACACACTACAAAAATATCTAATCGACTCCTGAACGCGTTGCATCAGTGTTTCTACTGGCCAACGTTGCACATCTTCATGGTCAGAGCAGAACAAAGGTGAACTGCAAATCCACCCGAGACAACTGAAAGTAAAAAATGCAGGACAGCACATGCAGGCTTGAATTCAACCATTCTGTGGTCAGTAGAAATGAATGGAGGGCAGAGTGAATACTTGTAGGACAGAAGTGTAACGTAAATGAACCTTTAACCTAAGCAGGTTGTTCATAACATATGTGTGTTGTTGAGGTCAAAGTTTACACACTTGTCAATATGTCCATTGGAGGCAGCTGTGGCTTCGGAGGTAAAGTGGGTCACCCAATAATCAAAAGGTCAGTGGAGTCCATGTACATGAATCCTTTAGCGTGAATTTCATTTGTATTTCATGGACTGATCTTGATAAACATATAACATGACATCACAAACTTTCCCTAACCTTAACCAAAGTCAATCCTACACATTGAGATTAGAGAATGTTTCAGGAGCTGAAAATATCTTTTACTAACCTTAACTAAAGTCCTTCTGTTGGCTAAATCTAACCACAGACATGTTTGTGTTTGTAAAAGTCCCAATCTTCGACCATTTCCTTGCAACTCCAGTGTGGTTCATTAATGTACTGTAGTGTTTCAATCATTCAAAGAAACGTGACACAGACACTAAAGATAATATTGCTGAGAGTTACGAAAACAATAAACAATTTGTGTCAAAGTACACGAATCCTGACGGTTATATTTTGTGACAATGTCACAAACCTCAGCGATACTGTGTTGCCATATGTAGAATCCATCTTGGTGATCGGTTTTATTTGGAGTAAAGTAAATGTAACAGGTCATATTATCTTTTCCATTGCACAGGTATCTCCAAACACATTCTGCTGAGAAGACAAGCCAAACAACATGATTAAAAATGACTTTGGTACAAGAAACAAGGCAAACACTGTTAAGAGACTGACTCAGTTTTGGGTCATGATACCTGTACAAATTTTGATAATGAATGAGGCAGGCGCTTAGCTCACAGAAAAGTTAAAGTAACGAGGTTGAGACTATCGTCTCAAAGCAAAATACTTCAGTGTTTGGCCGGCTTCTTTAGTTCCAGTTTGGTGAGTGAATAATTGAAAGGGTATGTTTTGACTTACCATTTTAAAAGAGTGACTGACTCAACATCCTTCAGCTCCGGTACCTTTGACCTTCACATTATTCATGGGCCACAAACAGCCTGTCTGAATTGTAAAACCAGTTATTTTGTTTTTCTGAGTGGAGGTGAAGGAAATTGTGTGCAGCAGTTACTTACTAGCATTTCACAAGATTTTCAAGCTGCAACTGGGCACTTAAGGCTTATTAAAGTGCTTAATCACAAATCAACTTACCTTTAATGTGATAAATATCACAGATGTAGCTTTGTTAACAGTCAGCAGTTTGATGTTTTAACAGGGTCAGTGGTGTTTTTATATATATATATATATATATATATATATATATATATATATATATATATATATATATATATATATATATATATATATATATATATATATATATATATATATATATATATATATATATATGCCACTTGTCAAACTCGCTCTAATCACACCCTTGGATAGAAATGTTAAGACACCAAATTCTCACACAGGAGAATGTAAATTTAGTGTCGCCTATAAATTTAGAACAAGACCAAATTAAATTTTAAAGGTCTCAGGCGGGGTCTCCTGTGAGCCTGTACTGCATGTCACCAAGCCAGCTTATGCATGTGAGGGGAGCGTGAGACCTAAACCACAGCGTACCCCTCCCCCTGTCATTTTAGGGAATAGTTCATCTTGCTTTTAATGATCATTAAGCACGCTTCCAGATGTTGGGAGTGAAATTCATCCTCACACAGTCCCCTGTGCTCTGCAGCAGCAAACAAGGGTACTCGAGTGAGACAGAGGAATCCAGAAAAACATGGCAAAGCAGTGTTGCCTGAATCTTTACTCCATGGGAATTACAAACAGCGCTCAATTTTTACATTACAGAGCATGTGGAAGTAATTTTTTAGTGTCTTTAATGTGCCATTTCAAACAGTCAGTCAATTTTTTTTTTCTCCAGTTGGTGGTTCAATCAGTGCTCACTCAAAGAAACGGCCATTCATCATCATAAAGGATCTTTGGATGCTGTGAATGTCAGTGGTAGAATATCTGAACAGACAACACACAATCAATAAAAATACAAACTTTTATGCTTTCCTTTTACTGCGTATTGCTTTAAGAGTAATTATAAATCCATGCTTTGAAAAGTAAAGATATGGGTCTGTGTGAAATAATACATGGTTTAGAGTGCTAACATACATTTTTAATGACAAGAAACATTATTTTCAAGGCTTGTTCTTTTAAGAATAAACACAGAGCTGTCAAGAGTATCTCTATTATTTAGACACATTTCAAAACAACTTTGGAAAATAATACCCACCAAATCAAAGAAGGAAAAACAAGTGTGGAAAACAATTTTTTGTCTGCTTATAAGGTAGATATTCTGTTCTGTGCAACTCTGTGGCGGTGACAACAATGACCTGCGGTATATGGCGTGAGAGCAATGCCCCCCAGAAAATACAGGCTTCGCTATTGCTCTGATGTTTCCAATTAAATTCACCTGCATAATCAGAGGGACAACCAGTCAGAGGCCGCAAATAAACTGAGAGGGCAATTTAAGAATCGTAAATCCCACAAGGGCTTGTTGGCATTTTCACTGAAGTGTTAAAGCAGTTGTTAACTTTGTTTTCATGAACGCTACCTTTGGTTGGCACACAGAGGCTGCGGTCAGGATATGCACGAAAGGGCAGTTGTTTAGTTTCTTCATACTGTTTACTTACTTGGTCATGCAATTTTCTGTTCTGCAGAGTCTCCAATTTTGTAATGTCATTCATTTCAGTTTCCTGCATTTTCTAAAACCATGAATTAGGACTGCTATATGAAGTGATTTAAACCCTAATTTATCCATAACTATTTATACACTCACACTAGTGTGATATAAACATAACTTTTAAAAAGCTGTTTTAATTACTAGTTATGATTACACAAGTATTTCTTGAAGCTAAACTAAATGAAGCCTTGATTTTGAGCCATTTAGCACCTCTTGGCAGAACTTGCTTCAGGGGGTAATCATGGCTTAATTACAACTGCGACTGGCCAACAAATGCAGAGCAACGTCCACACTCACTGCAGCTTTTCATGACAAAAACTCTTCCCAATTTATTAAACTGATTGCCCGAGCTGATTTCCTGAGTAAAACCAAACATTTAAAACTTTCATAGCTACATAACAGTTGATGAGCCAGGAGACCTTGGGTTTACCGGATTCTTCCTCTTCAGTTCAGATTTGTTCAGGCAGAGCGCTCCTGCTGCTTCTCCAAGTGTCAACAGCGGTGACTGCTCCATGGAAATTAGCAGAAAGTGTGGGTGTTTTAAAGTCATTAAACTACAGTACAAAAAAAGGAAAAATACGAGGCAAGGTAGACATGCATCCACGTTCTTCTCTTCTAAAGGGTAGTCAAGAGAACTTTTTATTTTGACAGATTTTATAACCATCATTTGAATACAGCGTTTCTTGGAAAACAAACATCGGAAACCTTTGTTGCCACTGAATATTATATGTGAAACTGTAAAACATGAGCAAAGCACCGATGGAGCATCCAAGCAAAATCTTTTCTCCATTTCAGGTAAGGGTTCTACTGGTAACAATATAAACAAAGCAACTCAAGGTATATGTCCTACTCTCCACGTCCTCTTTTTCCCATTGGGCAATCACAAGATGCTTCTTGTCAGTTGGAAGACATATTCTCTCCAATATTTCCAACACCTAATCATGGAGAGAGTACAGTATGTCTTCTGAAAGGGCAGCTTCAAACCAACCATGCCTGGGTCATAATATGAAGGCCACTTCAGAAAACCTCTGATATCTGCATTCTCATTTTCTGGTATCTGAAGTCTGTCAGCACATGAGTCATGAAGGAAGACTGAACTACTCATGACTTTGTTTCTCCAGCTTTCCTTTAACCAACATGTCATGTGGAGTTAATTTATTTGTGTACTTTAGCAATTTTTCATCATTAAATCAAACAGAAATTCCTCCTCCTCAGACAACTGGGATTGAAAAATGGAGCAAAGTGTGGAAAAAGTAATTACAAACAATTGAAAGTAAATTCTAACAATAATAAGGCCAATGTAGAAATAATAACGCCAATGTTTCAATTCAAAACAGTACCAGAAAGTAAGCAAATGAAAAGTTCAGTGGCTGTTATTCACATGATTTGAATGGGTGGCTGAATGAGTGGACGGGGCAGCTTGGAGGCTGTGTGTGGGGGTTGTGCAAAGGAGTGCACTTTGTGGAGGTGGGGGCAGGGTAGCAAAGAAGCCCATTGATCTTGCCGTACCTTCACTCATGAAAACATCTTATCCCCTTTCACAATGAACAACAACAAACTAATATTGATAATAATAATAATAATTGGCAGCGATGTAAACACGACACCCATGCCCCTTTCACTGACAGAGACAGCAGTAGAAGATGTAAACAGTTACCACCATAGCATTGTTACTGACCTGCATGCTGCTTCCTACTGTTTCCTCTTTACTGGCTCATTCGTGATGTTGAATGTGACTCACCAGAGCAAAACAAACAAACACAAAGGCCAGTGGAAAAAGAAAGGAGTGATTTGCTCACTGTATACAGTTGCTGCCTAAAAAACCTGCATAGACACACTTATTTTGGTGCAAATGGTATTAGATACATACTCGCTTCCATCTAGGCCAGAGTGCCCCTACTCGATCAGGGCTCATGATCCTTAACTTGTACAGTACATACAGTCGAGTTAACTTGTATATAGCCTTGCAGAGTCGTCAAAAGAAATACCACTCAAGAGACATTAATTTGGAGGCGCTCTACTCCAGGTTTGTCGACATCTCATCCATGGATATATCACAACCCGAGGAGTGGATACAGCTCATCCCTCTGAATTCTTAATGCTCATGCTGAACGAGCTTGTAAAAAAGCTTAGAGAACCAGCACAGCTCTGAGGCTAAATGTATAGGAATCAAATAGGTCATACTCCTGCACTTCACACAAGATACTTTAGGGAACTTGGTTGTAAGCTTTTTCCAAATTCACAAAACACATGTAGACAGGATAAGCAGACTCTCGTGATGCCTCAGTTCACTGAGAAGATAAAAAGAAAGCACTCCATTCTACAACCAAGAAGAAAACCAAATTATCCTTTTGAATAGGTTTGACAATTGGCCGGAGTACTTTTTTTCCAGCACCTTGGCAGGTAATTTCCAAGGAAGGTGCGACTCCTGCTAAAAGCTTAAACACATCCATTTATCGGCCTTCATTGTAAGTGTGGGCAGCACCATTCATGTTTGCTCATTCAAGTTAACTATTTTTATATAAAGTGGGGTCAAACTGACAAGAGATTTACAAAATCCAACAATAACGCAAAACGAGTACTCAGCATTTAAGGTCAGCTCTCACCTTCCAGTGTGGAGGTTTTTCAAGGCTGTGTTTTCAGCCCGTTGCTCTGCCTCCTGAGCAGAGACCATGCCTATTGCATGTGAATTTAGGAAAAAAGAATAAACTTTATGACTCATCGCCTGAAAGAACGTGAACATATCTACTTTTATGTGGATTTCAAATTATTGTAACCCTCAATGTTCTCGGCATTTATTCTGAAAGATTCGGCAGCAAGGAACACACAAAGACACACATGTTGCAGAAATGGCCTGCACAGTACTGTTTCTGACCTCTGTTATTCTTTTCTCAATCACATGGGACATGATTCCTCTGGCATGCAGTAAGTGGAATAGCACCTGTAGGCATCTTGCCCTCTAAATCATAGCAGCGGGCGAGTTGTGATAAAGCAGATGTGGAGCCGAGAAATGTGTGTTGATTGAGATCCGCTTTCACCCTCTGTCACCATCGGCTCCGACCTGTGAGTCCCTTCGCCCTCCTCACTGAATCCTAACTCTGTCACTCATTAAGGTACAAGCTGCTTCACAGATGTGTTGGTTAATGGCTCAACTACAGAACCTACGTGCACTGCACGAACACTTAAAGTCCAACTTTTGCCAGGCTTTTACACTTTTTATGAGGTACAGTACATCCTGACTGGTGTCTCGCAGTGTTCAAAGTGATATGTAAATCTGTTTGAAATTAGGAATCTGAAGCCCAATACGCTCAGAAAGAACCTGCTGCAGAGGAGACATTTCAGAATCAGAAAGAACATTTTACTGGTACTGTTACAGTGACTGCAGTAAGGAGAAGCCTAAAAACTTGACAGAAAAGTACATTGTATTCATTATGCATCCTGTGAATACACTGTTTTTATCTGTGTACTCCTGTCTCCTAAAAGCAGACGCATAACCAGCAAAACAAATATGTCAAAGGTTCTTGTAGCTCTGCTGTGTACTATCAAATTCCAGATTGCAAGTGTGCAGAACAGCCAGTCTAATAAGCCAGTCGTTTGTTTGTTTGTCTGTTTGTGTACCCACACAGCACTTTTTTGGCAAGGACAAGTCACAAATGAAAAAAATATGAAATAGATTTTTTTTTCAACATTCAGCATGTCCTTGATCAATACACTGTTCAGAACTTCTCCTGCAGAAATAGCAGCTGTGATAGATTAAAAACATTCCAATACAAAAAAATTATGAATTTTGACTCTATAATTACAAATAAATTCAACTTGGACAGAAAGAACGCTGTCATTTCATCTCCTCTTGTGGTTCAGAAGTATGTCCACATTTCTGTAAATGTTTTTTTTTTCTCCAAACAGCCCGTTTAATATGGCAGTGTGATTGGACAACTGTGGTTGGTGTTAAAATGTCTCTTTGCTGAGTTTTGATGCTGTTTGGAAGAATAAGAAGTGTTGTGGCTTTTTCAGTTTCAATTAAAAGTTTCTGACAAGGCCGTAGATTGAATTGGTGTCAAACGAAGGTTACTAACCTTGGAAACGTTCAAAACCTTGTCGAGGGAAGAAAAGCGCCTATTAAGTTTTTTCCATGTGCTTTAAAGGGAGAATCTTGATTCACCTCCCACTCTGTGAATACTAAAGAATACTCTTTGAAGTTTTAAACCAGACTTGCAAATCAGAGCACCACTTTCTCATCAGCCAAATCCAAGAGAGGATCACTGCAGCCGTTAACAACTTTAGGAAGTTCAGCTTCAACTCTGAAAATCCCAAATCCCTGATCAGACCAAGTGTGGGCCCATACAGTACTACACTCCGGGTTGCACCTAGATTGATTCTCTACTTCACAAGATGACATTTTTCAATCAGGGTCTTCTTTCAAAGCACAGGGGTCACATACAGGTTTTTTTTTAAAAAATCTAATTTTACAGCAACTTCTGTATAATAACCTCTTTTTCAGAGTTTGACCAAAATGTTCAAAAATGGAATTCCACTGTGTTCGTAAACTGGATTTCAGATGTACCTCTGCAGTAGCTTTGGCCCACGGTTGACATCCTAGTAAACCTGTTGCAATGGCCGGTGGTTTTAACATGTTCAATTTGATCATCTTCCATATTACACACGTGAGTGGACTGATTGAGAAGTAAACAAAATATAGGAAGACAGAGAATAAGAATAGTAGCAGAGGCAGTGTCCTGCGATACAGTTTTTAATGGTGGTGTCTCTGCTGCCATTACAAAAAAAGAACACATATCAGAAGGTAGGCTAGCCACTGATGGCAAACAGGAATCTCTCCTACACAAATTTGTGGAATGAACAGCATGACGCTAAAGAAATCACTTGTTAACCTACTCTTGGAAGTGTGTACTTTAATTTTCTGGGGGTGTTTCCTCATCAGAAGTCATACAACGCAGACATACTAGGTTATGGTTTGTTTTTTCATGCATCTTCCATTGACCTGGGTATAGTGGTCACCTAAGCACTAAAGCAATATTTAGTGATATAATGACCATCCTTAGTTTTTTAAGTGCTTTTACACACTCTCTCTCCTCTTTCCCTAGTTCTGCTGTATTTAACTTGATCATTACCACAAAGAGACCCTCTTCACAGCAGACATTTTGACTTGTCACAAGTGGAATTTATAACATTAAGAATGGCTGCATTCCATTTAGGTGCGCTTATTCCAGGACTGATATTGTGCATGCTCCTTCACCGATATGGCTTACTGGGAAACATAATAGAATGGAGCCATTGTTAACGTTATTGGTCACATTTGTGCTTTTCCTGCTTTGACCAGTCAAAATGTCTGCTGTGAAAAGGGTCTACACCCTGCCAGGTTGTTAAAGGTGCTATGTTTTTTCTGCCACTTCTTTGTAGCCTCTGACACCTGCATTCTGTTATCTGAAACTTGCCCCCTGCCTGTTCTTTTAAACCTTTTCTCATCTTTTCTGGGCTTTGTATTTTCTACCTGCCACTTGAGAAGTGTTTGACTTTTTGGACCGCTTTGCCGGTGTTGATCCCTGCCTGCCTCATGCTTTTGAAAAAGTGTATAAAGAGGCACGGATTTCAATGTAGTTAGAAAAAAGTAATATGGAGATTTAAAAAAGACATTTCTTCAAACTAGGTTGCTGAATGCTCAAAGTCAATCTCAATCAGAAAACATCTCAAAAGCCTAAAAAGACTACAGTTTCTGACTGCCAACATCGGCTAAGTGAGATTGGCAGTAGGTCAAGGAAGGTTTGGAAAGACCTTTATTAAGCATTCAGGAAAGGGCGTGATCACGCCCTGATTGGCCAAGAGGGGAGCACAGCAAGTTGCTCTCAATCATTACTTAAATGCCTGTCTCACCCTGTGCAACAGGTGATCTGAATAATGCTCCAATCACACTGTCAACCTGGTTTTGGTAAATAATTGATCTGCACCACTCTGCTGTCTTTGTCTGCATAGCATGGCAACTGAGAGGGAAAATGAATGAGAAAACAACCCAACCAGCACATGGAGGAAATAATTTTAATGAAATTAGAAATAAACTATTAAGTGTAACCAAGAAAAAAAAATTGTGCTTCACTTTTTACTAATAGCATCATGACCAATCTCCCCATTAACCTCATAATGACTAGAATTAGCTGTTTGTGCAGACTACAGTATTTTGCATGGTCAAAGTTCAGGCAGAGCCTTCCACCCACAGCCTGCACAGTAATTAGCAGCTCAGCTGAGATCTTGAATTTAGAAATCTTTACAAGTATGCCATCATAAAATCTTTATTCCTGTTTTATATTTAATACACAGAGCATTACATTGCATTATTTATAATTTTATTACATTATTTTGCCTACATACGCCTTTGATCTGCATCTTGCAGCATCTGGGTCTTGGGTGGAACAGTACCAATACATTGGATTCCTTTGTTGTCTTGCCAAGCAGATATCATGATAATCAAACCTGACTGAACCTTAGCAACCGCCCCACATCTACTGTTTAACTTCTATCCTACAAGCCACCTGTGATATTCAACTAGGGAATCTTAGATCTCTTTTTTCTTTGGATATGAGAGACACTCTAAAACTCGGTTGGCACAGATTCTTATTTGGTAGAGTAAGAAAACATAAAATTGGATATTCCTACACAGCTCGGCTCTTTGGTCTCAAGCGTTAGTCAGGCTTGGCTTTATCTCTTCCTGTGTGTTCTCTGTGAATTTCCCCTATCAAAGTCATCATGACGTAATCAGAGTAACAAGTTTTCCTCAGCTTTGGTATAAACAACTGCATTTAGCCTGGGGCTCTTTATACTGACATTCCTTTCATCAGTTTACCTGTATTGTCATTGATGCTTGTCTGTTTGTAGTGACAAAACGTCGGGCAGCTCACAGTTACTTCTCTGCAGTGAAGCTGTAGTGGAAACGCATGTCATCTCTGCTTGACTTGGCATTTTAAGTGTGACAGTTCTTTCTCTGGAATTTAGCTTAAACCAATATTTTCTAATAACTATCTGCTGCATCAGGTGAGGGTTGCATTTCTTATATATCGTCACTTGAATTTAATTCAACAAGTAACAAAAGGCAGGCTGACATGCGATATTTACTGCATTGCTCCAAGGACACTGTGACGGTAAGAAATTGTTAGAAATGAATGCAGATAAGCGGTTGAAAAGATGGATGCTGTGAGCTGAAATGATAGCAGCCACCGTAGCTCACTAAATTAGACGCACACACATATAAAATGTCAAACATTATCTGTGTGTATGGGCATTATGTGTGAGATTAAACTTCAGTCCTCCTGTGGGCTATTTTTCTGGTAACACTACAGTCTATTTCATGCCGGGGACTCAAAGGACCTAACAGGCAATTTCTGAGGATATCAATGACATTCTTGTCTGAGTTTAAAGTTTCAAACTTAATAGTTTCCTATGAGCAGTTAAAAGTTTTGCAATTATGAGCCATAACTTTTATGAGATGCTGAGTGTGTAACTCCAAGATCCAAGCAGAACCTGTGTAGTGAAAAGCCTACGCTGATGAGAGAAAATCTCCATAACATCAATATTTTTGAAGCGAATTGCAGTGTAAAACACATAATCGTCCACACGCCATAGACACTATCTATTTAGATGTGGAATCAAAGTGAAAGCAGATGGGACTGTAGGCCAAAATACTTTCCACTTGAAGTAGGCCGCTCTTGTTCAGAGCACTCTCAGTAGCTGGGCTTGTTCCAGACGCCCGGCTGGAGAAGTGCAGTTCAAACTACTTGGCTCCCACCACTCTCACCACACTGTTGTTGCGTAGAGGCTTTGATTTACGACAGCAGTCCTCCTACTGGACCAGGCGAACCCAGCGCAGAGATGAAGAATAGCACCCAAGAATCCAGACACAACAGTGTATTTTTGTGGGTATGTATTGGTGCCACATTGTACACGTATACAGCTGCCACAAAAAAAAAAAAGGGGGGGGGGGGGGGGGGGAGTCTATATCTAGTATTATAACGTGTCACTTTCCTGTATCTCAGGTTCTGCATGCCCACACAGGTGTTTTCACTCAGACCTCCCCTCAGGTTGGAGTCGGGCAGAGTTATGCATTGATATAACTTAAAAAAACGTCAAAGTTTTATGTATTCACAAAACATTCAAATCTGTTCAACCCTAATGGTACCACAAAACTAACAGGAGAATATGGGAGATGTCAGTCAGGCATCGTCTGCACACACACACTCACGCACATACACACATGCACGAACTGAAGTCTAACCAGTCAGAAATAATTTAAAACACCTGCTGGAGAGCGCCGAGACTGTGTGGGGTGTTTGATAGTGTGATCCTTCACACTTCTTCAAGATGTTACATTAGAGTTGCAGTACATGCATTAAACACACCGTATGTACTTTCTGCCGCTTAAGGTCTCTCAATCAAAACCATGAAAACAAAGTAATTAGATGTTGTTGTGAAGTAGTGTGTTATCGTGGGAGCTGTTGCCAGTGAAAATAAATTTGACGTGTCTCAGGCAGAAATGGTCATGGACCAGGAAATGTTTGAAGTTTTTAGTCTCATTATGTTTGATCATGTTTGTGATGTCTGTCCTGACTCTCTCCCGGAAGTTATAGCGACAGGCAGTCAAGTGAAAAGCCCCGTTACATGGAATACAATGAGATTTATCTCTGGGTTTGAAGAATGCTGCAAACATTTTGGATAATTTATGTATACAACTCAACATGATATATAACAAATGTCTAACTGTTTTTAGACAATCTCATGTGTAAATGTTATGTTTTATATCTTTAAACTATAATGAGCAGCCTATTGGGTTTTGCCTCTGCAGGGAAATTAGTATAAAAACATGTGCCATGTTCATCATACAGTTGTGTCTTTTATTAAATTCTCAACATTCACTCACTCAAATACACTCACACTCACACTGTCATTTTATTCATCTCTTCTCCAGTTATTTATCATGTCAAAGCAATAGGTTATGTTTATCAGTTTTTCTCCACAAAAATCCACAACACTCAAGCATATTTAACAATACAGTCAGCGAGCTGGAGTAGACAAATGGAGTCCACAGAGAATGTGGTGCGTGATTGTATAATGGCAACTGGAGAGGCTCTTTCACGCCTGTCTGTGACACCCACATGTAAACACCTATCTGAAAAAAGGATCCTGACTCAACCACAAAGTTCGTGTGAAGAGGGAAGAGCAGTCTGTGTTGGGTAAATTGAGACTAAAATGGTTTATAGCAGAAAATAAAAGATATTTTAGACATGAAAGGCCTTAAAATGCTTTAAGACATTCTTTTGGTGAATCTGAGCTTTTCTATCCAGTTGCTAACTTTATCTTTTTCTAGGTCAATAAGTCAAATCATTATACAACATTACAGCTGTTTGTTGTACATCACTGCAAATCTCTCACTTTCACTGTTTCATTTTCTATTGTTTTTGTCGTGTTTAATTATTCCCACAACTTATTTTATAAGACTTGTGGCTTCCAAAGCCATTTGTGAGACCACTGACAAATAAGCAGCAGCATGGAGATCATAAAAACTTCCCATATTCACATATGGTGACAAAACTAACACTGAGCTTTTGTCCACAGTTTAGCACGCACTTAAGAATCAGGCTTAATGCTGCAGAAGGCTCAAAGCTCCCTGTTCCCATTTGCAATATTATGAAACCAAAGCCTTATTGTCTAGTGTATTATCTACAATTTTGTACAGAATGCATTTGGTTAACTGAATTAAAGTTCTTCATTTTTTCTGATTCTACAAGTGAAACTCATTTATTAATGAATACTTAATTTTTCACTTAAAGTGTTTCAGACAGCCAGAATGTATAGCCCCATGTTATTAGTTTTACACCAGAGCCTTTCCTGATGTGGCATGCCAATGTTTGCTGTGAAAAAGGTCTATTAAGATTTGTTAACCATGACACGAACAGAGAAATAAACGAAAACAAGCAGCCATACAGCATTGCTCCCAATGACTCTCCCCTGAAATAAAAAAAATCCTGGCAGAAGCGTTTTGTTTGGATTTTGGATGTTCTGCCTGTTAATACCTAAATAAAATTCCACTGTAGTAGTCAAGTCTGAAAGAGGTTAAAGCATGAATAACCTCTTCTTAATCTGCAGAGGAAAGGAAAGACCTGATCTTGATTAAGTGTCTCAGTTATGCAAAGCAGGACGGCACCAGTTTAGTCACCTGAGCAACATAAAATGAGTTTTCAGTGCTGGTCCACAGCCTCTAAAGTACCTGCTTGGTTTGTATAACAAAAGATTGTTAATTACTGTTGCATTCCTGTATCCCAGGTGTAGTTCAAGTTCAGTTCTTGATTAGAGGACCAACAAAGCTCATATTTCCTAGGACCAGGAGGATAAGAAGAAACAACTGCAGAAGAATTATGTCTATTTCTCAGGCTGAAACAGTTTCAGAAGTCATTTTGCAGTTTAATGTAAAAGTTTAAATGTGGAAAGCTAAATGGATTTTTTTCTTCAGCTAAAATACTTGAGCCGCGTTAGGTATGTACTGAATAAAAAATGATTGTGCCAATAAGGAAATTTAAGCTTTAGCCGAGGAAGGCATAATCACTAACTCTGTGACTATGCACCTTTGTGCTGACGTCCCCATTCAGAGTTAGCAGCCTCACCACTCTTCATTGAGCTGTAAGAATGGTGAGCCTTGGAAAAAAAAAACACTTGGCAGCTAAGCACTGCCATATGTTCTCGATTCATCGTGTGCACCATAATAAATCCTCAAAGCAGTAGAGTGTGTGCATTTGATATAAACATCATCGGGGATCATCATAAATTATTGTTGCCCCTTTGGCTGCAACTTTATTATTGTAGCCCACCTTTTTTCCCACAGCCAAGTATCATATGCAAATGAGAGAACGTGTGCAGTGACTGATGAGGTTAAGTATGTCAGTCCACTGTTCAAACCTCAAGGCTGGCAGCTCATGTCTGATGAGACCTTGCTGGAATCCCTCCGGCTTAAAGAAAACAAAAACCAAGCCGTGCTTTTCTGTGCTCCATCGCATCAACACAGAGCAGACACACAATTATTAAAGAGGGACCCTAAGAGGCATCGGGTCTAAACAATGATTCAGAGATCAGTTAATCACTCTGCTAGTCAAGTTTAAATCCAAATTGCCTGAAGTCCCTTTCAGGTCTCAGAGTATTTCGACGTCAGAAGGTTAATTAGCATCAAGGATTAAATATTTCTCTCTGGTCTTAATCAGGCGGTCAAGTCGAAAATGTCCAGCCTTAAATGATTGTTGTTGCCACTGGAGCCATTGATGTGAACTTTATGAAAAAAACTAATAAAAGTTTCGAAGCCTGTTGTCTGGCAGCCTCCGTTTATATTTGTTTTGTTATCTTTATTTCCCATTCCATTTAGAGGGTCATCACTCACAAATGTATGAATCTGTCAACAGCAAAGACTCATCATTTAATAAGCTGGGAACAGGCAGCACTGCTGATTATAACCATGACTGACTCCGAAGACTGTGGAAAGTTTGCACTGATCTGTGAAATAGCAGGCAGAGCTGTCACGATCATTTCAAACACATTTGATTTTAACAACCGAAAACCAGGCAAAGCTGTAGATGATAAGGTTTTAGCTGTTTAACAATGGAAATCTGAGTGTGCTCAGTGTGCTGTCTACTTTCTTAAATTAAAAATCTGTTGTTAAATGAATGACGTAAATGATGCTGTGTGAGAAATGAAATGTCTTGTGTTCCCAGCCTTCACTATCTACCATGGGTTTCACATTAGGTAGCGTGACCAGACATACATAATCATTTTAAGAAACATAGTTCCTAGCCCTCAGGGCAAAGATAGTGATGACATTCCCATCAACTTTATTTGAGTGATATATGTTTTTTTCCAATATTTACTCATCACAGATATATTGATTTAAATCAACACAGACACATATGTTGTGTGATATGCACAGATCATTGACTGTAACAATTTTGGACAAAGCCACCATGACACCACCCATAGGTTTCTGAAGAACCAGTTTGAAGCTCAGATGTGATACTGTTGCCAGCTTGGCAGTACCTGACTCTGCTTAACTTTCGGCTGATTAAAAATAAACAAAGAGTTGGAAGAAGGATGGAACTGAAGCAAGCCTAGTAAGATAAACAAGCCTACCTGTTGTTGGCCACCCTGCTGCCCCCTCGTGGACGCCCCGCCCCCTTCGTGGGTGCCCCTCCTCCCCCTGAGAGTTATGCAAAATATGATGCTCAGTAATGAGTATTGTATGCATTAAATTTTTTTATGTGATATTTTCTGATATTTTACATTCGGTAGCTACTATTAATTTACAGTAAATTAATGATGAAAATAATAATTTATTATCAACAAATGCAGTCAGCCGGCCACTTTTAACCGACCATCTGTCCCCACCAGTTTTGTTTCTACATTTCCCCTTAATTCAGCAGCCAAATAAGAGAGAATTACGGTACATTACTGTGGATTTTGGCATCTCTGTGGCTCACTGCTGCAAAAATGTTTAGGAACATAAATCCACCTTTTAACACCAAGAGTTAAAAAAAAAACAATAAAAAACAAACAGCACCACTCTCAACTGTGGAGGTCGCCAAGTGGTGCAGAGATGAAAACAGTTTTTTTTAACATAGTATAGAAAAAAATGCAAGGGGTAATTTATTGGCGATTATTAAATTTACAGTGATTTATTGTTTCAGTTCACTGTTGTCATTTTGGACAAGAAAGTTTATTGTTACACCGTAACTGTCTCCATGCCATATCTTCGTCACAAGTATTTGATTGCTACATTTAGGGGATCATTTAAAAAAAAAAAAGTGTGTTAATGTGCAACTAATATTGGTATAGGCATCTGTCCCAACAATCCAGTATCGTTCAGGCTTAAGTCTTTATAATTTATTTTTCTTGCATGATTGCAACAATATTTCATCCGACATTTCTCTTTTGGGTTGTCAGTGCTGCAGAAGGTTGACTGCATAAGCTCTTGGCACAGTGATTCTAATATTTTCCAAAGTAAAACATGTATAGTTTAATATATGATAGTTTAATAAGTAGAGAGATGAATATGACTCATGCCTTTTCTGGTCTTCTTACTTATTCCTGTCAGCGCGTGTTTTCATAGTCCCAGATTTATGCCCCTTAGACGGATAGTGCTGGAAGGTAGAGATATCTGTTAAAGCAGGTGTTGAGTGCTGAGTTCCTCAGTTACAACAGTTGGACTTTACTGTTGGTTTATCAGACTAAATCTGTCTAGAAAGTATGTTTATGTGCCACTATGAGGCCACTTTCCCCTTGGATCCTTTACAGTCTTTCTCCCTCGGTACCTGTATACGCTGCAGGAAATACAGGTTGGCTGATCATTATATGAGGAAAGATTTCAGCATATTCAATGTTTTTTTTTTCTGAAACAGCCTGACAAGTTTTTTTATCCCCACGGCTCAACGATTCACTAAGAAGAAGGGAGCTGGGATCTGTTTGCATTCAGTCAATCAATCTGACTCTCTGATGGTTTCGCCCAACACTGAGCCAGATTCCCATAGAGATATCAGACTAAAGAAAATAATCCCCAATCTCACTTGGAAGGTTAGATCAATATAGTAACTTCCCAAGCTAAAAATGGGTCAATAAAATACTTTCTTTAAGAATATTATGCAATGTTGTTTGGTTAAAGACTTGATGAAAAATATATGAAGTTTTGGTTTGTTGTTTGGTCCGATTTTTTTGGCTCGGGTTTAAAGCACAGAGAGGGGAGGCAGCGGTAGTGCCACTTTATCTTTTCCCAAACCTTCAGCAAAGTTGTTTTTTCTCCCAGAAATCTTATCAAAACATGACTGTCAGTGCGACCTTCAGCAGAGGTTTGGGTCTTGCTGATGACAAACGTGTTATATATTTTCAAATGGCCACACAGATGATTTGTCAAAGTGTATCTCTCCCTCTCGAAACATAATCCAGTGTCAACAAGAGTGGACGACTACTTCATCTTTTTAACAGAATTTTATTCATACGATAACTTTGAATTGGATTGACTTGATACACAGGATCTTGCCTTAAAAAAAGAGAACTTCTCAGAAATAGCCCTCACCCACATGATGTTCAGTTAAGGTGACACTTTCTGTCAAACAAGGTTGCAGAAATGTGATGAGGGAATAGTATATTTGTCGGTAGGTGTTGAATAGAGTGTAGACCTTCAGTACCTCTTGATTAAGTTTACCTGAAAGTGCTGCCACACAAAATGCCACCAACATCAGTACTGACATCAACACGTTTCCCCTTCCTGTTTGGACTATTAAGAAAATGAAAATGTATATGTTTAGGAGCTGAGAGTCAGCAGGTACGATCTTTTGAAAAATGAAGGTTTGGCCTGATGGCAGTGTGTGAGGAATAATAGCAGGGTGTCCAGAATCACCAGGTTTCTTTGGTTTTTTTTGTGTACAAGCACCATTAATTTCCTTTAGATGTGCACAAACACCAGCAATGACAATTTTGCATTTGAGACTCATCAAGTGGATAACAAGAAATTTGGCTTGGATAATCTGAACTGATACTGTACCTTAATATACTGGATATGTATGTACTCTGCTGCTTTACAGTATATTAGAATAGGAAAAGAGGCTTTGTTTTGACAGAATCAGTTGGAGGCTCAGTGGTTTTCCTAAGTCTCTACAAGAAATTTCCCATCACAGAATCCGTGATGGGAAACACTTCGTCATCAGCGCAGCAGCACACTGCTGTGAGTCATTATACTCTACAACCACAAAGCTCTCCATTTTCATTCATGTTATTGTGTGTTGGCCCTTCAGACTGACAGACTGCAGCATCTCTTGCCCAAATTGGCGTAATTACAACAGTTGTCATTATAAACTCAAATTAGTTGGCAGCCTTAATACCCCTACATAAAAGCCTTAAAAAACAGTCACATCATCAGCATTTCATTACGGTACTTATCAGGACAAGAGCCTTTGTAATAGTTTTGCCTCCTCTTAACTGAGCAAAGGAAATCTCAACGTGGCATAAACAGGTATTGTCGTCACGGCCAGAGAGGATAACACATGCCACCTGTAGAATTAATCTAAATATATGTAAATGGTGTTGCTGTCAAATTCATTATGGTCATGTTTTTTTTTTTACCTTGCCAATGTTTTTGCTATCGAACGTTCTTATTGTTTTACTGACGCAACAAATGCGTCAAAGAAATGGGTCTGGAATTCCAGTGCATTTGCAAAACACTCGCAAAATGCACAAAATTCAGAGCTGTCACAGCCTTGTATAGTAAATACATTGCTCTGGAAACAAGTGAAAACCGAAAAGAACATGTTCACAAATATGTCACACAATACACGCCTCATACATAATTTATTGAATTCCTATCGCATCATCTGTCTCCTCCACAAACCGCTGTACACAATGACTGCAGCAAATCATCAAGGCAGAGTGGAGTGGAGTGAAGCCATAGGCTGCAGCACGCCTACCAAACAATGCCTGATGATAATGAATTATCAATGAAGGATGGATTTAAATGCAGTCATTTAATCATGCCGAATTTAAGAGAAAAGTTAAAAAGGGGCGAAACAAATCAAAACAAAGTAAAGCCTGAAACACAAGCAGATGGCCTAGTAATGGAAAGCAGGTTGGGCTGGTTGCTAAGTGACAAGGGCTAAGATGAGGGTCCATAGTTTTGGCCGCGGTTTTGCAGGAAAAACACTTCTCCTCCCTAGTCTGAGCCACCCTCTTTCCCCATAGTGCTGTGGTTCTGACGCTGGCGGGGCAGGACAGGAGGCAGGCCTGGCCAAATGAGAAACAGACCCCCTTCACCCCAGTATTGCCTATTTCTCCCTGTGGCTTTTTTGTTTTCAAAGAAAAAAAGAACGCTCTCCAAAAATAGATTTGGGGCTCGCGTGCCAATGGGTTTTGAAACCTTTTTTTCCACTCCCTCTAGTCACGCAAGTAGCCTGGCAAGACCTTGAAGAGAGAGCAGGGGAAAAAACAGAACTCGTAAGAGACAGGACGATCAGAGGGGGGAAAAAGTCTCTCCGGAGTGTTTGGAGAAAGGATTGTGGTAAGCTGAGGATGGAGCATCCCTGGAGCCTGGTCCTCTGTTGAAGGAACAGGGAGCAGAGACTTCCGTGCAAGCTGCAGGTATGAGGGGTTTATGGGTAATCCAAGCGGGTGCAGAGAGACCTCTCTCTGGTCTGGCCTCATTTTAACTGGACGGTAGCCTGGGCTTCTCCAGAAAACAGTCTGATCCTTACCAAAGGGCCTGCAGACAAAGCAGCTCACACCCGTATGCAAAGACTCCCATTCCTTATGTCCATGAGCCCATATCCTTCACTTAAGATTCACTTCACAACTGACTGATTTCTGCAGCTGGTATTCATCTTTTATCTGTCACATCATATATTATGTCATCAAGATGAGATCACTGCCGAGATTATAAAAAAAGACATTATCTAGCCCCGGTTAACTACCTCTGAAAGCCTGCCTATTTTGGTTGCTTCATTATAGAAAGTGCTTTTGAACATAAGACAGTGAGAGGGACCCATGGCACAAGCTCTTCTGCAGAGGCCATGTTAAAACCATTATATCCTCCAGTCGTTATAGTCATTATGCCTTCAGCTCTACGTAAGCTCTTCACTGCTAAAAAGCATGAAAGGAACGTCTCTAGAATGTCTGAGTAAGGATTAATTATTTGGCTTCCTTTAAGGTCAGGTAGGCACGCTGCATGCAACATCTGACAATGTGTTCCCCGTCCTCTGCCACAGTGCCTTCATCAGAGAGATATCCCACTGCGCACATGTAGGACTGAGTGTACAGTATATTCACTTTCATATAACTTTACAGCATTTTTATTTATTGTAAATTAGCGCTGAGCAATATATGGATATTATATCGTTCTCATGATAAGAGACTGTGTATCTTCTTAGATTCTGGATCTCATTATATTGTGATATGTATACGTGTTGTCTCTTCCTGGTTTTAAAGGCTGCGGTACACAAAAAAAATATTGTGCTATGACATTTCTCAAGTGCTTTTGAGGAGAATTCAAAATATCAAGACACATGTGTATCATGATACAGCCTCAATTCATCAAGATATTATTTTGAGGTTATGCCACGAGTCGATTGTTACTGATGTCAGTCAAACGCTTAAAGTAGTTATTAAGCAGTTAGACCTTCAGCGTGGCTTAACTCTGAAATTAGATTTCCAACCCTTCAATATATAAACAAAACCTCCAAATATTTGAGATCCCTTTCAAACCTTTTCCCCTCTGCTTTGATTATTGCTTTCTCACCACATATTCAATTAAGTTAGAATACAAGAGAGAAGCCTGTTTTACCAAGACTATAAAAAGGAATAAAGGCCTCATTTATAAAGCAAGAGTCCTTTGGCAAAGCAGTGCTACATTATATACATTGCATCATACCTTTTGTGATGACAGGAAAGCTTGAAATCCTGTTCATTAGCTGGCAATTCCAAATCAACCAAATCAGATCTGGATTGCAAGTCTTTTCCTATGCAAACAGGAAACTTCTTAATAGGGACCTTTAACATTACTGTGTTAACCACAAGACTGTCATGTTACGGGTTAATTCAAAAGTTTGACCTGACGCACTCAGAGTAACTATTTACTGTTTGACCCACCTGCCAGTGCCTGGTAGTAATTTGCTTGCCAAGAATAATTTTTCACTGACCGAAGAACCATTATTTTGGTAGAACTACACCACCGCACCCATTTTCTGGAAGTCAGGAAGTTAAATAATGTCAGATTAAAATCAGACAGTGTCTTGATGAAAAACATTGCTTCCTCGGTTATGTAATGGATCAGGTTTGTAATTCATCGAAAAGCGTAATTTTGCATATCCAGACCTCCATCGTGACACAGAACTCCAGAGAAAGTCAAGCTCAACTAAAAAGGATGAGATATTGTGTCATAACTCACATACTATTTGTATACAAGTACCAAGTGCAATAATTAAAGGCTTGGCCATTTTGGGTGACAGCTAGCCGCTAGCTGTCTGGCTAGCTGTCAGCAACCAGGTTTCATGCTGCCAGTCACACCTCTTTGCCCACTTTTGGATTAGCCGGGAGTGAAGGGGAGTCAGGCACTGCCAAGATGTCAGGAGTAATGACACTGAGCATCACACTGACTCTTCAGAAAACTGCATGAATGAAAACTATTTAATATCATATATTATATTTTGTATCATTTTCTGAAGTACTGCTACTGATGAAGGATTTGCAAGAGGTCTGTAAAGTTATAAAGAAAAACACTAAATTCCTTTGAGACATTGATAGGAGCATTTTATTTTAGAAACATATAAACAGTATGAAACGTGACATCAGACGTTTACAGATTTGGTACCTTCAGAAAAAGTCATTGTGTAATTATGCAAGTTACACAGTTCCTGCTTGCATAGCTGAAATAAGCTGCACCTGAACCTTGATTCTACCTGAGCAGTAATAAATCATTCACTTATTGTGTTGCAAGAAAAAGACAATATTGCATCTTTTCAGAAGAGTGCTATACTGGCAACAAAGGGAAATCATTCAACAAAGCATGAAATTAGTTCATTAGCATATTCTTTGATCAAAGTGTGGAACTGATCAATATGAATACCAACACTTTTGTTCTCCAGCCAGTCCAACGATTTCAAAGCCTGGATGGCTCCCCTGTGAAAAAGCAGCTTATAGTATGAAGACCATGCACACAGGTAGCTTACTGACGACGCTCACATAGAATACAAATGACTGTGCTTCCACAAGTGTAAGGCAAATTGTGATATTTGTGCCTCTGAACGTTATTCCTCTTATTCTTGTCTATCACGAAACATGATAACAACCTCCAGCTGAGATCTGAGAACTGTGAACAACAAGGGCACTGTTAATTGAGGAAAGGCCCGCCAGCCTCTCACAGCTTTCCAAAAAAACTTCCTTGTAAACCTGCCAGCAGACTTACATGATGTATTCATGAACACATGCTGATTTATTCACACCGGTGTAAGGCTGTGGTTAAATTTTGATTTGACTTGTTTAAATTTCGAGAAAATGGTTTGATAGTTTCCAGACTGAAAAACAAAATGTGCACACCATTACATTTTCAGTAACCCAATCAACATTAGACTCTCAAAAGAGTTTTTTAACTGGTGTGAAACAGTGTCACTTTCACAGTGATCTCTCTATAAGTACTACATAAGCAAAAGAGACCATCAACGAGAAGACTCTATATTTCTATATAGTCATTCTTAATTCAATCAGATTCGTTGCAAAATCATTACATTACTGGGAAATGTTGTTAAGTTTAGCTTTGCCTCAACACGATTACTATAACCAAGCAACCAAATCTGTTAGTTGAGGGTGTGAAAAGCACTACAACATCATTTACAGTTATTGATCTTACACAGCTTCAAACCCATGCATTACCTCATCACTATGTGTCCTGCAAACAGCTGTACATTTGTACTCGTTAGCAACGTCATGATTTTTATTTCAGCTGCTTTACGCTTGAGTTTCCCAAATGTATATGATGGACCTGATGAGTACCATGTTATCAACACCAAATATATGAGAATACCATCCAGGTTAATAACAACAGGCATTAAACTGGAAGTAAACTGCAGTTGCAGGCTTAAAAAACGCCAAGATCACAGATTTTTTAATACCACATGCGCTTGAAAGTAATGTCAAAGAGACACAGAGGTTGAAGCAGTGCGTCAGTGAAGGTAACAGGGCAGCCTGGCTCTACAGATTGCATGTTAACAGAGCAGCCTCCAGTGTATCCACTTTGTGTTGACGGGAAAATGATAGATTTCATTTGGTTTACGCAGAGCCTTTAATTTCAGTTTTGAGTAATGACTTGGCTTATGCCCTCTTTCTCATATCATCTGAGATCTGTTGTGTATACACTGGCCTCTGATCCTAGGTGCTCGGTTTGGGTCACAGCAGCCATCTCATAACCTGAGTCTGCTATGACACTCAAGCTAAGTGTATCATCAACGGGCTGTTCAATCCAGCCAGCTCCGCCCATGTTTCCAGTCAAGGGACCAAAACTGCACACATGATTTCACCTCTTTGTGCATGTGTGCGTGCGTGTAATTGCTCAGTATACCGCAGGGTTTAGGTTTCAGCACAGTATCCAGTTGGAGGCAGGCCTAAGAGTGGACAAACAGCGCTGGTCCAGTTTCAGCTCTGTTTCATCAGGCAGCGGGAGTGTTGTCCAGCCTCGGGCAATATTAGAGTGATGCAATGAGTTTTCATGACAGGTAGGGCTGGATACGAAAAATAAAACTATTTAGCAGCAGTGTTGACATGCATTAATTCTGAAATGCGCAAGTTCAAAAGACCTCTGAGAAATGCATTACTAGAGAGAGCAGTTAATATTGCACCACTTGAACTTTCTGCAGTTTGATAAAAGTTAATTATGTTAAAACAAGAGATCACAGTGTGTAGTCCTTTTTGATGTTTTCTTTACGTCAGTGTATCATTTGAGAGCCAATATTACGTTTTAAACACAGAGGTTTTATGTACAATATGAAAACATTCTAGTTGTATTAAACCCTGAGTGCAGACATACAAATTGCCCTTGTTGTTATGAGTTACACGATCTCTGGAATAGAAATTGAGGGCAATTAATGAAAACAGCAAAACACACTTCAAATTTCCAAAGTAGCAAAACAAAGATAAGTGCACTGACGACAACAGAGAGGTAATGCTAATTTATCATTTTTGTAAGAGAGTCGGTTACGCAGATACGCCTAAAGATTATAATGTGAGATTTGCACATTAGTTTGGTGTGGTCGCTGTTACATGATGAATGACTTCTGAGCTGCAAGACGTAATGTGAATGAGATCTTTGGGCAAAACAGATGAAAGGGCGATGACAGAATAAGAAATACGGCTGGCTCTTTCTTGATATGGTGCCGATTTAAACAAACAAATATAAGAATGGAATTGGGAATATCTGAACATTTCATGTGAAGCAGCTGAAGGTTATATTTTGGGTTTGCTCATGTTCAAGGTCTCGTGTTTGTCTTAATCTGTGCTGGAAAAGCTTCAGCAAGGACACGTATAGAAGGAAATGTGCATGTTTTTTTTTTTTCATCTGCTTTTAGTAGAGCTAAGTGTATCTGTAAAGCCATTACTTCAAATAACTTAATATAGTATTGTGTTCGTGTTACATCATATAACTATCAAGTTCTAAATAACACTTAATGGCTATCATTAAATCAAACATAGTTTAATCTGTGAAGTTTAGGACAACTCTGGGGCTGGCTGAATTTCTGTCCAATAACTGAATAGGTACTTTTGAGTTGCAGAGTTTATACACAGGTTAGGGCTCATGACTTTGGCTGTAGGTGTGAGATGCCAGAAAATACCGCTGATCCTTCTGAGGTATCAGAGGAGCCTTATTTCAACCCAGTCACCAGAATAATGATTCTCTAGAAAAGAGCGTATGTCTCTACAAAACTACAGATATATTAAAACTTCATGATTCTTTATGTCGCTGATGAAGGTTCTCAGTCATCCAGGTCACAGCACTCCTAAATGCTGTATCGTTGGCAACTGGATGTGTTTCACTTTCTTGTAGACGTTTCACCTCTAATCCAGAGGCTTCTTCAGTTTCAATTAACTGGAGGCGAGTTGCAGGCTTGTGTGGAAGTGTCCTTCGTTAAGAGTTTCACAGTCGTTAAGTCCACTTGTGAGTCGTTGACCAATCTAGCCTTCATATGGGTTTCTAGGTGAGCCCAGGTGTGAATAGTAGTCAAGCTGTCTGGGGAGGGAACTCAGTACTGCAGTGTGGGTGGGTGAGGTAAGTCAGTATTGTCCTAGGCCACCTCCTCTGTTCGAAGTAGGCCATTCCAGTTTGACAGAGATGGATATTTTTACTCCTCTTTCAAACCATCTGTCTTCTCTGGCATAGATGTTTACTTTGTTGTCCTCAAAGGAATGATTTTTCTCCCTCAGATGTCAGTGGTTGTTTTGTCTCCACGATGTACAAATTTGTGCTGTCCTGGCTGGTTTGAACAGCTTAAACTAGATTACTCTGCTTATGGCCGGTTGTTCTGTCCTCAGGATGATCCGGTTTCTTCCTCAGCGTGCTGCGAAGTTTAAAGTGAACCAGGATTTGATGTTTATTGAAGATCTAACAATGTAGACATCTTGTCTTGGTTTGGTTTAGGCACAAAAACAAATAGGTTAGGGTTAGGAAATCATTATGGTTTGGCTTTAAATACTCTGGGTCTCAAAAATGGACAGATGCATTAAATTAGGTAACTACCCTAACCTAAAAATATCTAGAGGTATCACCCTTGGAAATGTTGAAAAACAGCCTCAGTCGAGCACAAGATGTCTTGTGATTTGACAAATGTCAAGACACTGCCCTCATGTTTCCATTTAAATTAGTCTTTCTTTGCTAAAGCATTGGTTATCTTTTGTATTGGTCCACTTTTAATCCAAAACCATATACATCCATGGACTCATTATACATAATAACTGTTATCATATGATTCATTTTCATACATTACTATCATTCTGTGCAGAGAAAGAAGAAAACAGTAGAAACAATGAGTTCACATAAGTACTTTAATCAGGCACTTTTTATCTCAAAACATTTCTCTGGAGTCTAGAATACTGTATGTATGAACATTTGGAGGGATTTCTCTTCTATGGCACCATTATACAGTTTGGACAAACATGAAATGTAAGTGGTAAAAAAAACAATACAAACAATAAGGTACCTTCATTCTATCAAATAGGTAGTGTTCATGTATGTTTGGCCATGGTCAAAATAGCATCCTTGTAAATAATTTACCAAGCCTTTCAGCCTCTGAAGTCTACCTATAAAATAAATAAAAAATATTGTAGAATGTTAGTGTTGTTAAAGATAATGTTATTGAGAGTCTAAAACTGAGGGTTTAAGCAATGAAATACTTTTAGCAATATCGGAAGGAAAGGGGAATCTGCATTTAAGCCATGGTAGGGCTCTGGGTAATTATCAATGCAAGTGTATACATCATTTTGTAAAGGCCGCCGAAAAAGCAATTATCATCATGAACGTATTTTTGATGTAGGCATCTGTGTGAAAGCATTATGTGAATTATGGCTGGACATGTACATTACATGCACTTCTTCTAGCAAACATTCTGTGGTGGTGTTTGAACATTCATAAATATACACTTTTTCATACTTCCTTCATACCGAATGTAACATTTGTTAGCATTACTTTTAATCCTTATAGTATTCTTTATAGTGATATTGAAAAGAGGGGACAAGTGTGGTCCAAAATAACATTCATTATAGTTTGTCAGTAAATCTATACATTAAATCTGCACAAAAATGAGAAAACCCTTCTGAAAATGTCAGTGCCAGGATAGCACTGATTTAGAGCTTAAGTGTCGTGAATACTTTACTGAGGAACATTAAATGAGTAGACAAATGACCAAGACCTGCTTACATTCTCTGTAATTAATAGGCTGCTGATAAGAGCAAATCATTTTACATTTACCACATAGCTGCTCAATGTTCTCCCTCACATGAATAATTTTCACAATGCAAAATGAAAGCAGTAAGGCTCACTGTGAGAAATTAAAGCAAGGGCACCTGAAGGACAGGATCATTGGATGTCAGGTTTCATTTTCCTCCGCAGAAGAAATGAAGAGACGTATGATGAGGACTAAGACAACTTCAGCATTTCACATTCACGATTACCTTTTGATGCGAGATCAAACACTAGATTCGTAGAATAACTGATCGCACAATACTGCTCTGACTGATGTTTCATTTGTTCAAGACAGGACGTCTCTCCCACTGTACATATTTACAATAATCTGTTACAAAAATCCATACATAAAGCATTAATGAAGAGCTTCATTTAAAACCACAAGGTTAAGAATAACAAGAAATAAAACCAACTTACAGTCCAACCGTGTACAGTACAGGCAACAAATATACAAATATAGAAATATATTCTGAGGTTTTAGCAACCTATTGACACTTTTATGCCATTTCTTGTCAGAAACCACATGTATGTATAAAAATATAGACAATGCTTTTGTACAAAATATTGACATCATGTATGAATCTCCATTTGAATGTGCAAATTAACACTGATCAACAGAAGAATAAGGAGTTTCTTTCACAAACACACACACATAAAAAGGCATAGTCCATTTTGGCCTGTTAGTCATGTAGTTCAGTTTTTCTTCAGTGAGCACCACAATCAATTCAGCTATTTTGACTTTGTGTCCTTCTTCTTTTCAGAAACAGAACAGAAAAGAGAAAAGTGTTGACTCATTTTAGGTTGCAGCCCCTGTGGTTATACAGTAGAACAAGTCTGGGACAGCAATGACTCAGAATTCACTTTTTGACTTTAAATCCTCAGCTCTGCCTCCTCACTGTGTTCCAAGTTGTGATCAGTTGTGCTGATCATTGATGCTGAGGGGCCCTGGGAGACACTAAAGGGTGTGATTGCGGGAGAACGTGCTGCCAGCGGTGAGAGAGAGGGGGAGAAACTAGGAGACATGGCGACTGAGGAGATGGATCCCTCAGCACTGAGAGGAGATCTTCTTAGAGAAGCCAAGTGGGGGAATGTCCTCCCGACAGCAGGCTTTGGAGGTACAGTTTTGGCCCCTGGATGGGCCACAGAAGTTATGAGAGGTGGGGGGTCGATTCTTGACTCGGCCTTTGCCTTGTGATGAAATGATCTGCGAGGATGAGGAGGAGCTGTTTCATCTTTTAAACGTGCTATCTCAGTAAAAACGTTAGCTAAGGGTTGGAACTGTGGACACCAGTTTAGCAGATAGTCCCAGTTATAGCTGCCCCTCAGCTCCTCATCACTGGCCACAATGGCTGTCAGGGAGCCATCCACAGCAGGCTTTCCACCCTCTGGGAAAGTATAATCTTTAGGGTGGGAGATGCTGAGTCCTCGCCCCACACCCACATACCCACCCCCCTCATCCCTGTAGACTGGCACCTGGCCAGCTAATAAAGTACCACTCACACTGCCCAGTTTCTTCCCTCTGAACCAATCAATGGAAGGCTCACAGGACACGTCTGACAGCTGATCTGCATCCTGCTGGATCCCAGAGTCTGGTCCTCGAGCAGAGATGCGCTCCTGCATGGAGGAGGAGATACTTGACACTCGAGGGTATTCATTAATCATTCTGATCTCATCATCCTCTGCTGCCTCTGCCTCTGCTGAGCCACGGCCACTGGAGTGGGAGGGATCGAGGGATCCCCCACGAGTGTACGGACCCCCACTGTTGCCACCCTGATCAGCTGTGTATCCAGGAAGGGCCTGATGGTAAATCATTTCATTCGCGGCTATTTTTGTTTCCTCAAACTTGTGCATCATGGTGCCTGCCGCTGGTGCTCGCTGATGTCCTTTTTTCTCCTTCTTGTGACGTCTTAATTTAACGAAAAATAGTGCCACAGCAATTATTATTAGTATGACTATGGTCCCAAGTGAAACTGCAATGACGCTGACAAGCAGCATGTTCATGTCTGTGTTGAGACCAAAAGTTGTGTGGGTCACATCTACAGTAACTTTGGCCACTGCTCTGCGGGACGTCTCTAGAGGACTGTGAGCAGTGACATCCAGTGTCATTAGACGCACCTCTCTTTTAGACCGACTCACATGTCTACTGTAGCTGTCCATCTTTAAGGAAATTGCTCCTGTTGATTTATTCACTTCAAAATAAGGCGAACTGTCTGCCAGGGAGTAGAGGACTACGCCATCCACACCTCCATCCTCATCACTGGCTTGCACTTTTCCAATAATCTGACCGGTCTTTGCTCCTTCAGGCACTTCGAAAGAGAACTCTGAGGAGGTGAAAACTGGATCATATTCATCTTCCCCTGTTACATAAACCTGCACTGTTACAGTCGCAGAATAGTTGCCAGCGTCCAAGGCAACAGCCACAAAATGGAAGGAGTTTACCTTCTCAAAGTCAAAAGTGGCGTGAGTTCGGACTTCTCCTGAAGTTTGATTGATGAGGAAGGCCTCTTTTCCCTCTTTAGAGTCTAACATGTAGTACCTTAACTGTCCAAATACACCTCTGTCATGGTCGATTGCATGCAGCATGGTGACTAAGGCATTCTGGGGTTGGTTTTCCCTGATGCTAGCAGTTAATTGTTTGAGGGGAAAGAAGGGCCGGTTATCGTTGATGTCCTTCACCTCGACACTGACTGGGGCCAAAGCGTAGTGCACTTGACCGTCGGTAGCCTGGACAACAATCATATGGGACGACTGACTCTCGCTGTCCAGAGGTCTCTGAAGCTTCAAGGCTCCAGTCCACTGGTCTACCAGGAAAAGGCCTGTCTCGTCCCCTGAGCTTATGGAGTACTGCACCTCTCCATTGGGAGCAGAGTCTGGATCTGTGGCAGATAGATGCAAAATCTCTGTGCCTGCTGCTGCCCCCTCACTCAGTGCCACACTATACTCTGCTCGGCTGAAAGCTGGAGGGTTGTCATTGGCATCTGTAACACTGATGAGGATAGGCACGCTGGAGCTCCGCTGAGGGATTCCACGATCTGATACCACAACAGTCAAGTTATAACTTGGCACTGCTTCAAAGTCCAGCTCCTCAACCAGGATCAGGCTGCCGACTGTCTGGAAGCCCTGCCCCTCCAAGAAGCGCACACTACTCTCAATCTGGAAGGTATTACCTGAGTTGCCACTGGCAATAGCAAAATCAAAACCACAGTTGTCCCGGGACAGATCTCCGTCCACAGCTTCTAAGGTCAGTACAGTTGATCCCGGAAGCCCATCTTCAGACAAAGTGGCTCTGTATTCTGACTGGTGGAAGATGGGGGCGTTGTCGTTGACATCAGACACTTGTACCCGGACAGTGGCAATGGATGAAAGGGATGGAGTGCCCTGGTCCCGCGCCTCAATTAGCACAAGGATGGAGGGATTCTCAAAATCGAACTCAGTTCTTTGGTTGACGAACAGAGTGCCTGTGTTAACACAAAACGTGGTCATAAACAGAGCAACTACATTTAAACCTTGTGTTGTTCATTACATACTGTGGTTTCACAATTAAAGAAGTAACAATGGATAATAATTTAATTACAATGCATTTTTGTAAACACTGTAGTAGGTTTGGCCTCATGCTGTTGAAAGGAACAATATATGGAGCAAAAGAATTGCATTTGACAACAGCAAGCAGAACAGCCTGAGACAAAAAGAGTCCTCTTTTATAACACACTTATTTTTAGATGCTATCTCAAGCACAACATCTGAGGTAAATAACATTAAATCTGACTTTGAATGTCTTTTAATGAACAAAATGATTAAATATTGTGCAATGCCTGCTGCAAACATGTCCAAACCCCAAATGTGCATCCAAGAAGAGCCTTAGGGGATAACATTTTTTATTAAGGGTAATTAAGGGGAGCTCTGGGTGGAAAACAGTTAGAAACAATCATAAATGTGCTCACAGTAACCTTACCATTGCTTGGGTCTATGTAGAAGACGCCCTTGGTTGATGACATTACCCTGTAGGTAATCTTCCCGTTCTCCCCAGAGTCACAGTCAGTGGCTGTTAGTGTGATGAGGGCACTGCCTGCTGGGAGGTGCTCTGAGACAGTCACCTATTGAGAAACACATAATATATATATATGTACTGTATATCCATGACAGTTCATCGATTTACATGCTAACTCTCTAAAATGTGGTGGTAAAATCAGGTGTGAGAACAGATGTGTGAAGGTATCTGTACCTGATATAAATCTTGAGTAAAGGTGGGGGCATTATCATTCACATCATCCACCAGCACAGTGAGGTTGGCCTCGCTTTGATGTTTGGAGTCGGATGAGCGGACGGTCAGAGTGTACCAAGTCCTTTCCTCGTAGTCCAGAGGGCCAGTCAGAGACACTCCTCCTCCATAACGATGAATCCCAAACATGCCTTGGCTGTTCACATCCAGGTGAAGTGTATAGGAGAGGGCTGGCCCTGAGTCCACATCATTTCCTGTCACCTGGGTGATAACTGTGCCAATCAGAGTATCTGTATGTGTGTGGGAAGGCAGGAAAAAAGGGGAAGAAATTTAGGTTGCTGCTGAAAAACAGAAATTCCTTTTTTTTTTTTCTTTATTAAGAAATATCCTGCCCTGGAAAGTCTTGATCTAACAGACAGGAAATGAACAGAGGAACTTGGCAATAGCTTGTTTCATAATAGGTTCAGACTTTTCTCACTGAGCCACGCTGAGTGGGCTGCCAGAGAGTGTGATATGAGGCTTTATGATAAGATCACTGGGCTTACTTCAACTGTGATGTCGACTTACCCTCAGGCACTCGGATCTCCCGAGGCAGAGGAATCATGGGGCTGTTGTCATTGAGGTCGATGATGATCACAGTGAGGGTGGCAGAGCCTGCCAGCCGCGGGTTTCCTCGATCTGTGGCCGTAACAACAAGCCTGGTGACACAAAAGGAATGTCAATGTATGAACTTTTAACCTTGTTGTATAAAGTTTCACCCACCAGCAAGATCAGCTTCTTTTTTTAAATGCGCATTGGAAGATTTTTTTTTTTTACAATAATAGTGTTCTCTTTTTGTCAAAAATCTGGAATTTGTATTTTCAATATAAAACATTGACTGGAAAAATCAATCGAACAGAAGTTTTTGATTTGAAGTATGACAGTATGACTTTTTATAACTTTGACAACAATTTTCTGAGCAGTCCTTGTTATAAGAGGACCTAAAGTGCAGTTCAGATTGTCTTCTTGCAGGAAGGAAAATGTGCAAACGGATTTCAACTAAAAGTTTAAACTGATCTACACTGTTTTTTGTTTAAAACTTTTTCCAATGAAAATATGCACACAAATGAGCTTTAAACTTCAAACAAGGGATATTTGTAAAGGGAAAAGAACGTTAACACACTGATAACAAACATTAAACAAGGATGCGCTGAGGGCAGGGCAGAGCTGAGAAGAACCACATGGCAGGAAGTGATTACAAAGAGAACAAAGAGAGCAAATGAGCAAAACTTACTTAGTTTGCGTCCAGATCTCTCGGTCCATTATGGCTGCAGTGGTGATGCTGCCGGTCAGTGGGTCTATCTTAAACAAGCCACTCATGGACGATGACCTGATAGAGTAGGTCACCTGACCATTTTGACCCTGGTCCAGGTCATCTGCAGCAACCTGAGGAAATGACCACCCAATTAGGGATACAAAAACATAGAAATATATGCATAGGCCGTTTCAGTGTAACATGAACTAGTGAGCAATATTGGACTTGGAAGTAAGGAGTTCATAAAAATAGGCTCCATGGCACAAGTGATTCTGTAGTATTTTCATTTTGGACACTGAGGACACTCATTCATTTCTCCACAGTGCTTAAACTATCCGGATTTCTGAGCTTGAGTTCTTTTTTCACTCCACAACTTCACACTTAAACAACAGCCAACCATAATACATGTGTGGGGACCAGGCTACCGCACCTGGATGATGGGGAAATCGTAGCCTTGTGCCTCTCTAATGTAGGCTACATAGTTCTGGAGTTGGAATCGTGGCAAGTTGTCATTGACGTCCTGCAGGATTAAGTTGACAGCCATGTAAGAGCTGGAGGATGCCGTCTCAGCTTTCACCACAAGGCGGAGTTTCGGCGTCTCCTCGAAGTCTATCCCTTCAGATTTCTGGACCCATATTTCGCCTAATTCACAAAAATAACAATGAGTCACACTGTAGATTTGGAAAACATCGTTTTGTAGTGGATGCTGCCATGTCTGCACTTACCAGTAATGGGGTTTATTCCAAAGGATTGCATTCTGTTTCCACTGAAAAGACTGTAGCTGATGCCTGTCTGGGAGCCATCGGGGTACTGGGCCTGAGTTTGTGTTACTACTGTGCCTGTAAAATGAGGAACACAAACTGTTGAAACATTTTACTTCTACTAATCATTTTATACATTCACCAACTTCCAAGTCAAGGTAGGAAATGTATATCACTCAAACCTTTAACAGCATTCTCCTGCAGACTGACATCTCGTGCTGTGCGGGAGAAGCGGATCCCCCTGTAGCTCTGTTCCCTGATATAAACAATAACCACCCCCAGGGAAGACTGAGCCGGGTTGCCCTGGTCCATAGCCTGAACTATCAAAGTCCTTTGGCTTTGGGTCAGAGTCTGCAGCTTCTCTGTGGCCTGGATGTCTCCAGTCAGGGAGTTGATAGCAAAGCCCCTCACAGGGTTGGCAAAACGATAAAACACAGAGCCATTAGCCCCGAAGTCCTTGTCCTCTGCCCTCATGGTGGCCAGCACTCGGCGGCTGGACACGCTGCTGATAGAGATGTTCACAATAAGTGGGTCCTGAATGAAGAAGGGGGCATTGTCGTTCACATCCTGTATGTAGACGGTCACCTGAGCAGTGGAGTTACGAGGGTTTACAGGGGAAGAGTCGGTGGCACACACCTCAAAGGTGTAAGAGGCGGTCCGCTCTCTGTCTAGGGGTGCTGCTGTGATAATGCGACCTGTCTTCTGGTCTATGATGAACATGCTCTTGGAGCCACTGCTCAGATAGTACACCACCTGGCTGTTGGGGCCCTGGTCCAGATCAATGGCTTTCACCTCCAGGACCAGTGAGCCGATGGGGACATCTTCTGACACGTCTGCAGTGTAGCTGCTTCTCTCAAACTGGGGGCTGTGATCGTTGATGTCCATAATGGTCACCTCAACTGTTGCGGTGCTGCTGAGGGGGGGATGGCCCTGGTCCTGAGCTGTGACTGTTAGCGTGTACCCAGGTCTTTTCTCCCGATCCAGAGGCCTTGACGTGGAAAGTACACCTGAGTGTCTGTCCAAGTGGAAGTCTCCAGATGAATCCCCTGAAAGGAGAGCAACGAAAATGGTTGTAAAAAGATAGAAAAATGCGAAGCCATGGAAGCAGCTGAGTTGAAACTGAATCGTGCAATAAAACAAATTCTCACCTGTAATTTTGTAGTTAATCTCTGCACTATCTCCTGCATCCTTGTCAGTGGCTCTCAGGGTGAACAGAGGCATTGCCTCTAGGTTTTCTGGCACCTCTATACTGTAGTAGAGGCGTCCAAAGAAAGGAGGGTTGTCATTCTCATCAAGCACTCTGATCCTCACAGTAGCTTTGGCATAATTGGGGGGAAGGCCTCCATCTTTTGCAAAAACTGTCAAAATGTAAGAAAAAACCCAGAGACAACCGCATTAGTTTGTTAAGAGATGGTGAACATGAAATATTTGAAATTCAGGAAGTGACTCTTACTATTGTGTATATCAGAACAGTGTGTTTTATATCTCTTAGTGCAGGACACTCAGAGGACAGTACCTGTCACAGTGTAGTGCTCCTGATGCTCCCGGTCCAGTAACTTAGTGGTCCTTATTATACCTGTAACTGGGTTGATGCTGAAACCCTCCTCTGAGATACTTCCATACGTCACCTGCCCATTGACTCCTGCAGAGTAACAAGCCATGACCATGTTATAATTCAATAATGGATTGTAAGCTTAGACAGTTACAGTGTTTGACCTGTAAACATTCAACAAAAACAACATCTAGAAAGTATTTGGATATTCGTGTTAATAGCTTGTATGCTTATTTGTTTGTCTGTCATTAATTTTGCTGTCTAAGCATTTGGCAGTGACGGCACTCCCTCAGGTGTCTGGATGCCAGATTGCGTGCTAGCTGAAAGGAGTCTGGCAACCTCACCTGTTTGTTTCACTGATTGCCTTTGGAGAGAAAGTTTATAATCCCTCTGTTTTATGTGCTTCTGACTAAGTCCAGGAGAATGCATCCCCCACCCCCACCCTACTGTGTAGTCCTCAATTAAAAACAACTGTTAATGTAATTTGAATACAAACTCAGCACATGACAGCTGAGAAGCGTTACTGGCTTTTTTTGGTTGCCTTAATTGCTGAAACAGCACAATTTGATATCCATTAATGAAAAATACACACGCTTGAAACCAGGCATAATTTGGTTGACAGGTTTTTGAGGTTGCATGTTACTACATATGGTAAGCATTTCTATGTTTATATGTCAACATGTAGTGAGCACGTCTTATCAAAATAAAGCCATTAAAATGACGTAAAACAATGTGGAACTTTCTAAAACATAAACCTTCCAACCGAATTTCAGTTTTAACCTTTATCCCCATTCTGACCTGCATATTAACAAATCAGTTCTCACTGGGACCATGTTGAGTGAAAAAATACAATTACATGTACGAAAGCAGCAGTATCTCACCTTGGTCCAGATCAGAGGCGGACACTGTTAACACACTAGTTCCTGGTGGCTGGTTCTCAGATATCTCGGCCTCGTACTGGCTCTCCTCAAACCAGGGCACCTCATCGTTAACATCAATCACATGGACACACAGCAGCTGGCTGGACGAGTGCTGGGGTATCCCATGATCCTCAGCGATTATTGTGAGGTTAAAGATGTCCTGCTCCTCACGGTCCAAAGGTTTGAAAATAGACAGAGAGCCTGTGGAGAGACGAATCAGGGGTGAAATGTGAGGAGAGATTTCCTGTATGTGTGTGTGCGTGTGTGTCGGTGGATGGGTGTACTTTATTACAGACTGTTTCACAGAGGCAGTTACGCACGACAACTACAGTACAAAAGCATGCTATCAAACGCAATAAAACATGCCACTTTCCATGGTTGTGTGTAGTTGAGTGATTTAAAAAGCAAGTGTGAAAAGTTGCCGTGTGAGGGCCAAATCAGAGCTAATCTCCTCCACACACAGCTCTGCCTACCTGAGTGCTACCACCACCACCACCGCTGTAACAGCCCAACGGTCTGGCCACAGTTTACGAGATTTTCCATTTGAGAATGCCGCAGCCATCGAGAAAAAAAGCAGTAAACACACACTCTAGACACGCAACAGCCAGGCCTGCCGTGCTCTGTAGAAATTAGGGGCACCCTTGCCTTTTCATTATCCTGCCCTAAGAGGGTTGAGCTTGCATTGATTCAATTTCAATTTCATGCTTTAAAATGAGCTGCAACTGTTAAAGAAAGAGAAGACCGGGGCTGTTTTGGTTTTAACTTCTTTTGAGCATGTTTGTATCTCGCCAGGACTGAGATAACTTGCCCCTAAGCCTCTAATCTGGTAGGAATTACAGGCTGAAATATTTTCACCAAATTTGACTCCACTGTGATCCACTGCTGTATCCCTGGTCACTGATAACACATGGGTAGAAAAAAGACAGTGGGAAACAGGGCAAAGTTTTATTTTGGATGTTTTCAATTCCAACATCTTAAGCCTAAGTGAGGTTTGTGGCGCCAACACTTTGGATTGCAGTGTGAGGGTTAGCTGAGGTTGCTCAGACAACAAACACATCTTTCTTGTCTTATGCAGAAGTCATTTATCACCATTTGATGTGTTAATCCCTGAATAGTGTTGTCTTTTGCAGAGAAGCAATTCACCATATCTCCAGTGCACTCTCCCCTCGCTCCACAAGTGAAATTAATGGCCTCCCTTTTGACAATGACTGATGAGAATGTGCCTCACTCTGTGACTTTATATATTCCTAATAATAGCCTGACAGTCAACTCTCTATTGTGGTTAACTGTGATGCTAAAGTAATGAAAACAGAGTGTGTAGAGATGGTCACAGGTCCACAGTCACTGACCCCCAAACAGGAGCCATCCAGGTGCTCAGAGGATTAACTCTGTCATCATTCTAACAAATAACCAGTGTGTATGAAAACACTTCAAGGTGAGCACACATACTGTTGTAAAGCAGAAGTGGCATGCATGACAGCCCCTGAATGTTTCCATCCCTGAGCGGCTCCAGGGGGCACCCTGGTTGGTGACTTGAAGGAGAAGGCAGAGCCTCCGTTGACACGTGTCCCAAACACCACAACAAAGCCCACCGGACCAAATAGCCCAAGGTCAGCGCTGACTAAGTGACAGAGTCTCATGCAAGCACACAAACACATATGTGCATGCCTACACACACACACACACACACACACACACGTGCGTACACATAAACACGCGTAACTGATCCCTTCTCTAATGGTTCCCAGAAGCCCGGGCAGGAGGTTCTTTGGTCTTTCATGGGAATAGATCCACAATAACAGATGATATGTTGTGTGTGTGCATGCTGGTGTGAGTGTGTGTTGTATATCTGGCACACTACTCTGTCTGTCTGGCCTCCAACTAGGAGAAATAAGTCATGAAAGGTGAAGCAAGAGTTGCGCCGTACTTAGACGTAAGCAGAGTATTAAAAGAGTTTGTGTGTGTTTATGGAGGAGGAGGCTAAGTGTTTGGTGGTGAGCTGAGTGGAAAACGGAAAGGTGAGTACACATGCGATGTAAGGTACAATTTGGAGGTGGCACAATTTCTCAAAGAGTCTGTGTAAATCTCCAAGCAGAGGCGAGCAGATGCAGATTAGCTTGTCCCCCTAAATTGAAAATATTTCAACTTGAGTGAGGGATAAATGCCGGAATTCCCAACAGGTGCTGGAAATGTAAAGATAGAGGACAAGATGAAATGTTTAGTGTTATCAAACCAACAGGAGCAAAAAGGGCCTGGTAGATTATATTCAAACAAACAAAAGTTCTGATGTCTGATAATACCGTGTGCTATATTTATATTGTATTATGTATTTGTGCCTCTCTTCTTCCAAGGTTTCCAACTGAAACAAGTCCAGCTGAACTTTGATACAGCACTTAGATTCTTCCAAGCATTACCTGTTAGTGGCTGAAACACAGGGCAAGGCAAAACATGCCAGAAGCCAAAAGGAGTACACACTGAAGAGTGGAAACTTTATCATCCAGAATATCCTGATTTCCTTTCAAAGACGTTTCTCAGATGTATGACGTGCACACAGAACATGGATTTTTCTGCAAAACCTCAAATTATCCTCTATAAAAAAAAAATGTTTCTCTCCACTATCCATGTTTACCATATTGACACTGGGTTGGACTTACCAGTGTTAGGATTGAGGCTGAATGTTCCCCCAGCGTTGCCTGACTGGATGCTGTAGGTCACTCTGCCATTCTCCCCTTGGTCTGCATCTCTGGCCATAACATACAGCGCCACAAAGCCCACCGGCTGGTCCTCCATCACACTGACAGCTGTTGGCGAGCTGAACACTGGTGGATTGTCATTCTCATCAGTTACATACACCCTCGCCGTAACAGAACCCCAGCGCCTCTGGCTAGCATCGTGGGCAGAGTCTGTTGCCTTTACAACCAGTATCAGGTTGGAGGTGACCTCATGGTCCAGCTCCTGGCCTAAAGACAGAACCCCAGTGGACGGGTCAAGGGTTAGTAGGCCGGGGCTGTTTGGCCACTGGTTGAGAATGGAGTACCTCAGCTCGCTGTTGGGCCCACTGCCGTCCTTATCTGTTGCCTGGAAAGTATAGACAGACGAGCCGGGCTCCATGTTTTCAGAAATGACGATAGTGATGGGATCCTCGGGGAACTGAGGGGCGTGATCATTGCTGTCCTCCACATCAATGTCCAAGTGGACCAGAGTGCTGCTCGGGGGGGCCTGAGAGAAGTCATCTACCTCAATCTTCAGGGTGTAGCGTGCATCTCGTTCGTAGTCAAGAGGACGAGCCAGGTACACATCTCCGGTCAGGCGGTCCACGACAAAGGTCCCTTCTCGGTCCGTACCTCCAACCACGGTGTAGGTCACTTCCCCTTCCTCTGAGGTCTCTCTGTCACTGAGACGCACTGAGCCAATCACAGAGCCAGGCTTTGCCTCCTCCACGGAATTGAAGGATAGGGAGTGGGAATTAGAAGCAGGTCTGTTAGTGCTGAGAACCTGCAATAAAGAAGTAGTAAGATTATGTGAGGACAGAGAAACATGACAAGAGGATCTAATGTTTCATTTGGTTGCCCGGAGGTTTACAATTTTTCAATACCAAATATGAAAATATTTCATGGACTGGGAAAAGCAGAAACAGATTTTGTCCAATCCACTCACTTGTTCTGTATGTGATCAGTGGGAATAAATGAAACCAGCTACAAGAGGTTTTATAGCCTTGAATAACATGCCTGCTAACCTTAATAACACTTAATCTGAAACTCATGCCGCTGCCAGGAAAAATAATAAAACAATAGATGAAAAAAGTAACACAATCAGAGGAGGAAATGGTGACAGGGTTTGAATTTAGGACTGGGAAACATTTCTGCACTGTGTATAGCTTTACACTCCCTTTGATGAGCAGTTCAAGTGTCTTCAAAGACTACGACATTGTTACTTCTCTCGTTTGTATGAAAAAGAGCACCATAAGTAATACATGCGACACTGTTTTAATGAAACATTTTTTTCTGCAAGACAGCACTTGGAACGAGAACATTTAAACAGCTGTAAAGGGGCGAGTGAGAGGAAGAGGTCGTGTTGATCAGATTTTCAGCAGCATTACTGAGATACTCGTAGATACTCAGCGCTGCGCCCTACAGCAGGGTTCCCACAGTAAGTAGGCCCTCAAAAAAAATAATCTGTGTTTGTTGTGAAATCTTACATGACAAGCTGTAAAATTGGTTCCACATTAGATGGAAAAGGAGTGTTCCAGAAATAAGTTGGTGTATATTCCCATCCTATCACTGACGGATTTAGAAAATCAGTTTGAAAAGATGATTAAAGGAAATTACAGAAATGCGTCAGCAGGCAAGAACAACACAGCACTGTTTAATCCAATTAACTAATAATTATGACTTTCATTTTTGTGTTGTTGGAAAGGAAGAACTGGCAGTTACTGCAGCTGTTTATATGGCAACTCTTTTTTCCTGGAACCCATAAATCCACGTTCCTTCCAGGGTTCTTCCATTGTGTCCATTTTCTGTTCTATATTAAATATTAACTGAATTACCTTCAATGCTGTGTTTTTACGTGAGCGTACGGCCCTGCCGCTCATTTCAGAAAGGGCTACTGTATTAAAAAAGTGTTGAAGTCATTGAGTATGACCTTGATCAGAGCAGTCTACAGCTGGCCCTCATCACAAGCCAGCTGGGAGTATTTGATTCAGACCCACTTTTCCATTTCAGATAGAAATTTCCCCTTTTGAAAAGTCACAGGGGAAGAAAAGGGAGGGGATGGGAGGGAAGCTTGTCAGAAGTGAGGCTGATATGTCTGCAGCTAGTCTGAGGGGCCCAGAGACATGGATCCTCTCAGCACTGAGCCTATTCTTTGATATTAAATAGGTGACTAGTGAGGGTGTTTGTGCTGGCCGGGCTCCAATGACAGACTGACCTGAATGGTGAGGGAGCAGGAGGTGCTGCGAGGGGGCAGTCCTCTGTCAGTGGCTGTCACCGTCAGAGTGTACTCAGCCCGCTCTGAGTGGCTGAGCGGGGATGATGAACGCAGCTCCCCAGTGTTTGGGTTCAAAGAGAAACGCTCAGCCCTGGGACCTGGGAGACACAGAGGATCCAGACATTAACTAGATATGATGTATGTGGGAGAGCAAATTAAACAAACATAGCAAGTCAGTTGTAGCATTATGAAGCAATGAAGTGAAGCCAGACAAGGGTGATGGGTGTTTCTAATTAACATGTTGTCAAAGTCTGTAGTATTGATTCACATGGATATCAGTGATGATGTATCTATCGTTAACGGCAATTTTCAAGCAAAAATGTCAACATTTGCTGCATGGTTCTAGTTTTGTGAGAATAGAATACTGGTATAATACATAAATACACAAAATTAATCAATAAAACAACAAACATATCCTATAATAATATTCTTATACCACAGATATGGAAAATAATTTCTTCTGAATGGGTGGCAGGTTACCTGTAAAAGTGTCCTGACATGCATCATTCCCTTCGTCACTTTCCCAAATCACTACATGGCATATTTAACAGAAGTCTTTCGATAGTTATTTTACACAAATGAGAACACTTTTGCCTTCCTGACGGTACTGTACCTGACAAAGAGTAGAACACGGTGCCATTCTCTCCTTCATCAGGGTCTTTGGCTTGCAGAGTGCCCAGTAAACCCCCAGAGGACTGACCCTCTGTCACCTATACATTGAAAAAAACAAATATATGTAATTAAAGACTACATTACATTAAAAACTTTTCAATTTCTGCCTGTTTTTGTTCTTGTGGCATTACCTGTATGATGAGGTTTTTGCTAGACTGGCTGTGAGTGAAAGCAGGGTCATTATCATTGTCGTCCAGGACAGTGATGAAGGCGGTGCCTGTGGCACTACGGGAAGGAGAACCTCCGTCTTGAACCACCACCACCAGCTGGTAACTTGACTGCTGCTCTCTGTCCAGAACAGACCTTGTACTGATCTCACCTGGGGAGAGAAGGGGGTGGATGAGAGGGATTTTAATGTGGGGGCACAAGTCCAGAACGCTGGAATAATGATGAGAGCCAGCAGGCTTTGATCAATGACACACAAGTCATAGACATCCACAGTGTGCAGATGTGCATGTACATGTGCACGCACACTCGTTCACACACACAACCAGAGGAATTTTGGAAGGTTGGCAGATGCGGTAGGGACTCAGTCAGAGACTGATCACAATTCTGAGTCTGTGTCTCCACCCACAGACTAACAGGCTCAGCAGGCCAATTAAAGCCCAGCAAGGCGCTTCGTGCTGCTGTCACCATCATCTGACTAATTTATGACAGTGGGGGAGAGACAACTGTAGTCTCTTATTTTTTAGAGATGACTCAGTCAGTTGACTGAACATTGATTGAGGTTTTTTTTGTTTTTTTCAGAAATAATACAAATTTTTGATGACAAATATAAAAGTTTCTTTTGGAATCGTGATGGCTTTATTTCACGATAATGGCTCTTTGGGGTGAGGTAGAAACGGATGACATGGATGTTCTGTTATTGCAGTTTAGTTGAGTTTAGCTTGACAGAAATACAGAAATATATCATATGTAATAAAACTGAGTGTTCTGAATTCATGGCTCAGGAATTCTCCAGTATCGCCTAAAGGCAGATACTTTCAGAAATCGAAAATTCAAGAATTAATATCAGCAGTGCAGCCATTCTGTAGCTTTATTAAATGAATGACATTGAAGATAACTACTTTGTTTGCATATGCAGTTTTTAGTTTCAATACATAGATTTTCCGCAACCTCCATTTTAACACTCTAATCTGTGACTGCTGCTGTTATTAACTGTAATACAACACATTTTGAATTCACCTGTGTGGGAATTTATCTGAAAGTGGCGGTCAGGGTGTAGAAAGCGGTAGTTGAGGCGTCCGTTGGGGCCACTGTCTCGGTCTGTGGCCAACACGTGACCAAAGCCAGTTCCTGCAGGCAAGTTTTCTCTCACAGCCATAAAGACTCTCTCCTGAGTGAGTCGAGGAGAGTTGTCATTCTCATCGGTCACTGATATCCGCACTGTGGCACTGCCCGTCTTCTTCAACTGTCCGTGACCTTGACTGGCCAGCACTGTCAGAAGATAAATGTCTTTGACTTCTCTGTCTAGAGCACTCTTCACGAACAGCCAGCCACTGTCTGCAGCGATGCCAAAACCTGCAGCATCTCCATCTGGGCGCAGGTGATATGCCAGGGGACTGGAGTGACCTGAGCCAGGGGTCTCTCTGTTCAAAGCCCTGACCTGCAGGAAGCGTTTGTTTATCGGAGTCCCTTCTTTAAGCTCTACACGGTAGGTGAGGGTATCAAAAACAGGCCCTTGGTCGTTCTCTGCCTGGACATGAACCACAAGCATGAAGGTGGCGCTAAGCTGGGGTACTCCACTATCCTTTGCAATCACCTGGAGGTCATAACGGGAGGCACTCTCATAGTTTAGGCTGCCCACCAATCGGATCTCTCCACTGCTGCGCTCTATGCTGAAGGCCCTCTGGATTCCACTTGGAGAAGAAAGATCGAAGCTGAGTTGTCCGTTGACTCCAGAGTCTCTGTCCTCAGCCTGGATCCGATACACCACTGTACCCATTTCTGTATGTTCTGGCAGCAGCAAGGACTCCGATGATGAGGGCATAAAAACAGGCGGGTTGTCATTGATGTCTGCAATGGTAATGTGGACACGGGTCTGGCCAAAGGCAGGCGGGTTACCACTGCGAGCCTGTACCTCCAAATCAAGAGATGACTGGGCTTCATGATCCAGAGGCAGACTGGTCCTTAGGACCCCAGTGTCAGGATCCACTGTAAAGTACCCCATAGGGTCCCCAGAACTAATGGTGTAGGAGATATCTCTGGAGGTACCTGGAAAGACAGAAGTATAACAAAAACCAGAGGCAAGTCAACAAGGCCCATGAGGCTGCGCTAAAAGCACTGAAGTAACAGTATACTCCGAGGATGTCATTTTTCAATTTTCATAACTGTAACAGAGCTCTAAAAACTCTGAAAATGAATATATAAACAAAGTTGTGAAATGGACTTTTTGACTGATGTTAGTTTAAATTAGGTGTGTATAGTGGCCCGATGCCTATTTGTACAAGTATTGCAGGGTACAGAAAAAGACACTTGTTTAAGCATGATCCATGAGAATTATAAATGTATACGGATCTGTTCAATATGAGCTATGAGTGAGTGAGTGAGTGAGTACCCTACCTGTCTTACTACTGGCCTGGACGATGCCTACGACAGTCCCCCGCAACACGTCCTCTGACACAGTAAAGTAGTACTGAGTCTGTTCAAACACAGGTGGCGCCACCAACCCAGCCACCACGCTAATGTTGACTCTGGCATTGACGTGGGCAACTAGACCGCCACCATCCTGAGCAGAGATCAGCATGGGAATGACAGAGTTGGCCTTGCCATAGACAGATCGAGACAGGGAGATCACGCCTAAAAAAACAAAGACGCAGACAAGGTTCAAACAGGCCCTTCTGACATCATGTGAAAAGATAATGTGAAGGATCTGCAGGCCAAGATAATCTTGAAAATACACTAAAGCATAAACAGAAACTGGAAAAGTGCCAACCTGTATCTTTGTTGAGTGTAAAGTAAGGGGAGGCCCCTCCAGGTACTGTTTTATATGTGATTCGACCATTCTCGCCTGAGTCTGGGTCATAGGCCGTCACTCTGACAACAGATGTCCCGGGGGCGCTCTGCGTGCTCAGACTGACAGCATAGCTGACTGGGTAGAAGGCAGGTCTGTTATCATTAATGTCGACCAGATCTACCTTCACATAGGCTACTGAGCTCAGTCCACCCTGCAGAGGAAACAAAAGCTCTTTTGTCATACTTCCACATACATCACACCGTGAACAGAAAAAAACACACCTGAAAGCAGGATTTAGGCCACTTTAATGGTGCAAGTAAAAACCAGCAGTAAACCCTGTTAAAATCGCGTTGTATGGCGTGGCCTCTAAAATATAGTCCCAGCAGGTTCGTGCAGCGATACAGATTGATAGCTTCCCTCGGGAAAGAGCAATATGTCATGACCCGTGGAGGGCGAGAGGGCCCGCCGCAACCAAACAATCTGTTTCATGGGCTTTTCATTTGCAGAATATACAGTGAGGGCTTTTCATTTGGACCAGGTGGCAAAAACGAGCACGGCAGCAGTCCAACTTGTTAAAATATTACTGCCTGACAGTTGAGGCATTTCTCCATCTGATTGCTTTAACATGGCCGCAGTAATTTTCTTTCATTTTAAACCTTTTATTTTTTAGGTATTATTTGGCATAAAGTGAACAGGATATACTAACTTTTGACTAAGCCTGCCACGGAGAGCCATTCAAGCTTTTATTTTTTACTTGGCTGCTCAAATCAAAGTTTTTCTGCACATTTGGCCATGTCTTTGCTATCTGGCCTGTAAAAAAAGAAAAAGCGGGGCTGCTGTGTTTATAGAATTACTCTGTGGCTCAGTGGATTCACATTAAGCATGATTTCTAAATGTGGAGGCTCACCCCATCCACTGCAGTAACAGTAAAGTCGAAGCTGGCCGGCCCTTGATCTCTGTCTAGTGCAACACTAGTGCAGATCTGGCCGGTCTCCTTGCCAATGGTGAACTGAGAGGGAACAGCGCTGTTGATGCCAGAACCAAGAGAGTAGGTAATGGAGCCAAAGGAGCCGCCGTCTGCATCTGTCGCAGTCACCTACGGAGAAAGAAAACATGCTTATTGGTTAAAACATTCCAACATTGTGCATTAAAATGAAAATTTATTAAGTTGGAAGGGAAATATCTGACTGGATAAACCCAACAGTTTCCATACTCATTAATAAAGCCACAGCACATCAGATCTAAATTCTATTAGAGGGATGTAAGAGTGATGGCAGTCCACAAATTGAAACAAGAGCATCATACCAGGTGCCTTTTGAAAGCATCTTTGGACCCAATCTTTTTTGTTTATCTGAGCCCCAGCATGGGCCAAACAGGCCCTTTGGCAGAAACGTGCTCCGAGGGAATGAAGGAGGGTGACTGGAAGGAGGATGACTTCTACAGGCTCTGGGAGGGCTGCCAGCAGGGAAAACTGCCCACTACAGGAGTGGCGTCTGTCTGCAAAGGACAGTGACTGGGACGGCTGGGGAACAGTGGGATACCACACAGTATGCTTCAGTGCAGCGCATTATATCCCAATGTAATGTCCCACTTGTGGTCTGGTTTTAATAATGCCGCACATCTACAGAGGGCTGGAACCGCTGCAGCTATAAAAGCAGCTCACAAGCCATCAGCCAGGGAGCCGACTCAATTACTACAGGATCTCCCAAGACAGCGCAAGGCAAATACACCAATCAGAACGGGCCCCTAGGTACCAGCAGTATAATTGTTTGCAAGTGTTGGCTCTGGATCGCAGTTTGCGAGCGATTACAGTAGGGTTTAACCTCACAAGTTGATTAGAATTCTCCTTCCTTCCATCTTTTATAAATGGATCTATTTAGGAAAACACTAATTGGGAGAAAATACGAGCTCGATTCATGCTCTGCTGCTCCAACACTCAGCAGCAGGGAGCCTCCTCTTCCTAAGACAGAGTAGTCATCAGGAACACTGCCAAGAAAAATAAGGCAAGCCATCATCAAATGCTGATTTCTTTTAAAAGAAGGCATTGGTACGAGTGTGAGGAGATGGAAATCATTCACTGGAGGTGATGAAGGTTTGGCTGCACTGATTTGGGCTCCGTCTCTTTTCCTGAGCAGATGGCAGACAGGGGACTCAGCAGAGAGCATGCCCCACACTCTTGAATGTGAGTCCTGACAGAGGGTGAATGGTGTGTAGGAGTGAGGGAGTTGTAAAGCGAGCAGAGACTCGAGCCAAAGAGAAGAATAATAAACCACACGAGGAAAGGGGAAACCAAGAGCAATACAAGAAAAGCTACTCCATCTTTTAACTCGGGGAGGCTGCAGCTTACTGTAATATTTTATCATTTCGCAGGGGGCAAGGTATTCATAACAACCCTGCAGCTTTATATGCTTGTTTTCTTCACAGCTGTGGGACGAGTGTCAGCTGGAGGGAGAGTTGAAGGAGCACTTTAGCAATACCTGGGCCAGCCGATCTGCTACAAATATTTCCCAACAGATCTAGGAAAATATTTCCCCCTCTTGTGACTGACCCGTTTGTGACAGGCATTTAAAGTACGAGCTATTTGAAGAGACTCCATGTTGCTCTCCATTTTTGCCACAACCATCCATAAAAAAACCTTTTTTTAAAAGTACACCCACATACAGTTCATAAAAAGTCAGATGTAAAAAGACTACATTTATATTTATAACAAGAACTTGAAAAAAGAAAGAAAGGGAAAATGAAAGTTACTTTTGGTGGGGTGGGAGTTTGAGCTCTTTTCACTCTATGAATCTATAATGACATATAGTAAAACGTACTGGTTCTGAATACACTGAATTGAGGGTTCCCTGCGAGTTGAAAAAACTTTGAACTTGAGTAAAGTAAAGTAGTGCAGTGTGTGCTACAGAGATACTGAGCTTCTCTGTTCAGCGCAAATTCAGAAGAGACAGCGGATTGAGTGATGTGCACGGCATGAAATTAATTTACATGAGGATCCAGCGCTTTAATAATTACACTTCTCCCTGCGCTCGTAGTACTGCATGAATTGATGAGGATATTCTGAACCATTTGTGCTTTGAAAACCTGAGAAAAATATGTTCCATGAGTTAAGTGCACGACTTCTTTGTGGAGCGTGCTGTAAGATAATAGACCGCACAATCACATTTGCATAAATCCCAACCACTGTGTAAGTAGATTGCCAGAAGCAACCAGTCTGCTTTGGAATCTACAGGCTGTGATTTCAATTCCACTCTCATTTTGGAGTTAATAGCAGCGTATCAGTGTCATCTTGCTGTAACGCAGATCCTTGTCTGTCCAGTAGTTTATAATTTGCCAACCACCCATATGAGAGGACATATGGGGCCATATGCTAATGAAAAATGAGCAGGACTATTAGACAAAAAAAGGAAAAAAAAAACGAAAACCATGAACTCTGTTGAGGAAAACTCAATATAATGTGGCCTCTAGCAAAGATTAGGATAAATCAACACTGATAAACCAAGATTCTTCAAAGTCTTGAATAAAGACTGAAGCTAACTTTGGATACTGTTGTTAACGCTGCAGTTCAGCAACAGTGTCACAGCAAGAAGTCGTCCATCGTTCATCTCAATACAACGACACATTTGTACACAGATTTCCCTTTTTGATATTTTCTTTGTTTAATGTTACATTTCTATAACAAGGTGCGTGTACTCACATGTCACTACCTCATCTACATGGGCATACTGTACATTTTTAGGGAAAGGACATTTTTATAACCAAGGAAGTCATTTAAGATGTGCCCGTTGTGTAGAAAGTCCACACTGCAGGGGGGGAAAAATACCACTCACCACTTTGTTGTATCTATCTTGTCATGAATATCAGTAGCCTTTCTCTCTCGCTCTGTATCCCGCTGACTTTTTACTCTTTCCACGCCAATGTATAGGTATTGCGTAAACCATCTATTTCTATTGGATTGAAAGTTCAAAAGCAGGAGAAATCTTAGATCATCGGCAGCAGCCAGCAGTATTCTCCCTACACTCTGTGTGTGTGAGTGAGGCATGATGGGAGCTGTCTTATCAGCAGGGGAAAGGCAACGTTTGGCTGAGTCCTTAGTAAAACAAGCTAGGGGAATCCAAAGATAACTGGGGCACTTTGTGGTTCTCCCATCAGATTCCAGCAGCCTTCCAGAGGAGACGTTCTGACTGACCGACTGTCAAATCAAGAGAACAGGATTCACACGAGAGAACATGCCTTTAGATGTTTATGTATAATATGTTCAAATGGAATAATGATCCTGAGGTTTTTGGATGCTCTAAAGTTTTCTGGCCCATCTAAGGTCCTCACTCTGTGGGCTGAGAGAGCGCCAGGCCTGGAAAAGAACAAGCCCAGGATTTGGGTGCTTTCTATTTTTAGAGTTGAGTTTCCCAGAAGTCAATTATAATTCTCCTACAACTATTCGATTGACCAGTGCGGCCTCTAGCTCTTATTCTTAAATTGTTGTGGATAACGCAGACACATGTTTGTCAGTGTGACCTTATTTGCCCAAGCTATGCTCCTCTCTACACCTTCATTGTGCAGCCGTGCGAAAAAGCCTCGCTGTGGAAAGAAATGGTGTAGAAACCTGTGAGTAAACGAGTGATGTGGAGTCAAAACCATTGAGGCCAACAAGGGGTGAAATGAAGGCGATGTAGTTTTTAATCATGCTCCCCGTATTTCAGAGTGCCCAGTCAAACAAATCTGTCTCACGTAGTCTTCAGCGAAACCAGCCAATCAGGGCTGCGGGTCTGCCAATCCAAATAGGCCACAAATGACGGAGTGCACGTGTAAATGTTTGCCAACTGGGAAATTATCACACACATCAATCAAACTCTGCATGCACACGTCCTTCCAGTGTACCTTCCATGCGTAAGCAAAGACACAGCGTACAAACTCTGGGGATTAAATCACTGTTCATCTCAGTCTTGTGATGCCTGTGGAGCAAAGGAGCGAGACCAAATTAATTCTGCACTCTGATTAAAACCAAAATCGTCTCTGTATTCTCCATGAAGTCTTTGCAAACAAACCGGGCTCAGATGAGTATCCAGCAGTGGCTATTGTGACTGGCCTTAATTAAACTCCCCAGCTTTGTGTCACAAAGAAATGCTCAGATAATACTGGATGACATTTCTAACTCTCTAAAGCTCACATTTACGACTGAGCCAGCTGTTGTCTTACTTGTAGACTGCTGTTACTAAAAGCACCATGTTTGACACATTGATTAGTTCTCCTAGCTACCAAGATGGCTTTAAAAGAGTGCTGAAGTTACAGATATCATTGAGGAAGTTTCCATTTCTAGGAATCTAGAATAGAGAGGGCCTAATTTACTGAGCTGTGGAGGTTTCTTAAAGCTCCTCTTTAACACGCCTTCACAGTTCAGTAAATTGTTCTCCACCAACTGGGAAATTATCACACAATCAAACTCGTCCATCCAGTGTAGATGCATAAGCAAAGACACAGACGACAAACACTGTGGATTAAATCATTGCGTCTCCACAGTTCAGTAAATTGTTCTCCACCCCCGTGAGAGTCTTTTGCTTCCACATTTATAAACTCCAGTAATACAACATTTTTAGTGAACCTGAACAGAGTCTTACAGCAATATCAAGCCCAGTCACGTCCTCGAAACCTTTTCCGATATCAATTCAATAATCCCCAAATCCTCAGTATCAAACATAATATCAGTTTCTGTTTCACAGACATGACCAATCAAGCCTGTTACAGCAGAGCTACTGCAAAAACGCTGAGATGTAGCTTGTGATAGATTGATGGAGTAACATGGAGGTCATTAAAAAGCAGTAAAGGCAAAGAGGAAAGCGTAGGCTCAAAGAAATCAAACGAGTGGGTGAGTTGCAGAAATCTGGACTGAGAGTTGCTTTGAGCGTTCACAGCTGGTGTGAGGCCGCGCGCACTCCTCTCCCTCTATTGTCCTGGCATCACTTCTGAGGAGACGCAGATGAGGAGAGCGAGGCGGAGAACTCCTAAAGGCCTCTTTCACTACCCGCTAAAGTAGCAGATAGGCAGGTCAGAGGCTTTGTGACATGTCCACCACCACACAAAAGACCCAGACAGCGACCACAGCGGCCCGGTGGAAGGAAGAAGCCCACACACTGTTGACGAATATATCAGGACTCCAAACATTTGCCGCACAGACAGTATCGTCTGGATTCTGACCAAGCATGTGTGAAAGATTTTGGTGGTTACTCAAGAGACAAAAAGCTGAAATCTTCACTGCATAGTTGAAGCCATGTGTAATGTCTACGAAATAGTGACATCAAATCCTGCCAAACTGTGGCCTTCGATGTCTGGCTGTTTTGTGTGTGTATGATAAAAGTTAAGAAATTAAATAAGACAGAATGAAGGATGTTCAAGAATCAACCCAGGTGCTTCGCTTTATACTTCCTCAGCTCATCTGCACGTGAATACAGAACAGGTCTACAGAGTTTGAGGAAGCCAGAGCGCATACAGTGGTCTCCATAAGGTACTGCAACCTGGCTGCTACGCTATGCTATGCTTTACTATACATCACTGGCTGTGAAATAAACAGGGTGTATAAAAAAAGGCTTGAGATGTCGGAGTGAGGGGTGTGTTATCCAACAATTTCTGCTCTATTTTAGGAAGCCAACTTTAGGAACTTGTTAAAACAACAGCTCTTTAACAACAATTACCGCAGTGTGGTTATATGCCTCTGCACACCAGTGAGGCTGCAGTTTACATCCATGTCTGTCCAAACGCACAGACTATGGCTGCATATATGGCGTGTTATGAAGTGTAACTATTGGCGAAACCCACGTTCCCCAAGTATGATTCCAGTGAATAATTTCCAGTGAGAAACATGCTGTCTTCACTTTGAGACTCTTTCTACAGATGAGTGCACAGGTGTACAAAATGCTAGTTGGACTTTGGAAATGGCAGTTGAGGCTCTACAAGAATGTAATTTAGGCTTAATATGAGTAGTCGGTGGCATTAGAGAAAGGCAATGAGTCGATTTAGTCTATTTCATGGCAATCTGTGTGGTACACTTTGATATTCCTGTCTACAGGGAAATGTTGGCTCGATGGTGATGCTGCAGTAAAAGTCGGGGGGTGCACAAAAACATCGGAATTCGCCCTCTGGGGTTCATAAATACCCACTGTGAATTTCAGGGAAATCCAGCCATCAGTTTCACAGAAACCTTATCATGTTTTGCAAAAACAAAATGTTGACCTGAGGGAGGTGCAAGACAAAGTGTTGCAGGGATGGATGGATTAATACAAGAACATAATACAAGGCTGTTTTTTTTTTTTTTTACATAAATGCAGTTGAAGCATGATAGTCTTCAAACATGCTGTGTTGGGGAAAAAATTCTCTTGTTTGGGGGGGAAATCATTGTGTGTGGCCAGAAAATAAATTCTATTCACAGGAAACACTCAACTACAGCAATTCAACCGCGACTCAAGTTGAATAAAAAATTCACATCAGCTCTCAATTATCCTTTGCATAATTTCTATTGTAAAAGCCTCGGCAACATTACACTGGCACTGGCACAGCAGTGACACATTCTTTATAACTACCGAACAAACAGCCATAGAGCTGTGTTCATTATGAGCAATTCAAATTCACAAAACCTCCCTCGGTATCGCTGCATGACTTCACATGAGCAATCTATTCCAGATTTGTCAAAAAACCTTTCTTTGTCCAGATGTCCATTAAAATACATCTGCTGTTTTGGGGCATCCCCGTTAAACACCGTATAACTGTCATAGTCAGTAACCATCTTAATCACACCGATTTCTGAAAAAAATACACAGTTATGAGCCGGTTGCCAAATCATATCATCCAGAACCGTCCTTTTTACTTTGGAAAATGAGTTCCAACTGTCCTTGCGGGGCTAATGATTCAACCAGACTAGAATTGTAAATGAATGCTAATAAAATCCACTACACATGTGCTGAAGGATAAACATGACAACAGATAATATTTAACAGTAAATTTTCCAGGATTATACGGTTTCAACATGATTGAGGTGCCCAGTCTTAGTAACTTCTGGCTGCCTTTGGAAGACTCTCTAACAGGAAAGCAACATTTTGCCAAGCTTACAGCCCCAGCAGGTTCTACTGCCCTAGTTTCTTAGAAGAGGATTGTCTTGGCTTTTTGGGGACATAAAAGAAAGTACCTTCTTCCTCGAGGAGACAAAGAAGTATTGATTTCTAAATCAACAATGGTTCTGTAGCTTTTCATCTTTCTCTGTGTAGTGTGCTGACATAAATGTGGAGGACCTGGGTTAAGGGCAGCAAGTTTGTATGGTGTAAGGGCCACATATCTGGCAGAGGAACAGAGGGGAGGTAATATAGCAGTCAGGGATATAATGACACTCAGTGCTAGAGTGCAGACACAGGACAGGATAGGGTTTCTGTCTCTTTCCTTTCCTCTCACCCATCACTCACCGTAACTACTACACCGCTGGAAAAAAAATGCTAGTCAAAACATTGTGACAGAGTTTCTGTGTGAAGCGGGTAGGCGGTCAGTGTGTTGATGAATTAAATGTGATATAACATGAAATTTAAGAACAGTTTCATGTTAACAAATAAGATTTTGTCCACTTCCAAAAGACAAGGCTTGTCCAATCAATTGACTATTGTTACTTCTCACTCACCAAGTTTGATTAATTTGTTTACTCTGGAAAATTACTGTTTTCTACATTTAAGTTTACAATGCCATGATCTAATAGCAGGATCAAGAATTACAACTTTTCACAGTCCTGTATAGTGCTTAACTCTGTTGATAAGATTAGGACACTGCCTTTTTGTAAGTGCCATTTCTGCTTGATTGCTGGTACATCCCTCTTTTGTAAGACACAAATAAAAATGCTTGCACTTCATTAGACTAATAATGTGAAGAATTTCACCCATCAAGTGGCATTAAGGTTAAAGTTTCCAACACAAGAGTGAGTGGTTTTTCAAAACTCAGTCCCTAATGAAGCTGCAGCTTGCCGTTTATTATCATACATTTGCCCCAATCAGTCACCGGCAACCAAGCATCCTGTTTGAGTGTCTGACAGAATATAACAACATAAGAAATGTCTTCAAAATAAAAAATATCTCTTCATCATTTAGCAGAGTTCAGACTTGCCTCAAAACACTCAGGATTTGTTTTTAAGCCTCACAATGCTTCCTCTTTGTAGTTTGCAATTTAAGAGTTGTGACAAACTTCAGTTGTTGGAAGCTAGGTGGCCTGCATTTTCTAAAAAACTTTCATTAGACTTTTTTTCTAAACTGAAGCGCCTGTCTTTCATCTAGACCTTGCATCTGGAAGTGATTAAGCGTCAAACCATTCAAGGAGGAAAGGGTTCCAGAAAAGGAGAAATGAGCACTGAGGAGAGATATTGTGCAGCTAAAGAAAAGAGGTAGTAAAGCCGAGTGGAGTGGAAGCAGTATTCAAGATCAGCCATGCAACAGCACTCTTTCAGCTTTCATATTATCTGTGAAAGTTAATTAAGCTCAAATCATTGAAATAATGATGACAAAAAGACCATCTGAGGGCAAAAAAGTAGGGTAGCTGCTCTATATAAATATTCTTGTATGGTACTACTGTGTGTCTGCAAACAAGCCTGAGGTCATCAAGAAGGAATGTGACTTAGCACCTTGAAAACAACTTTGAGGTGTTGTTAAAGCCCCCTGGTGTGTACTAACCCTGTCAATACTTGATATGAGCCATGATCCCAACAGGTAAACTGGGAGACTTTGATTTGTACCTCCTATTCAAAATGTCCTATAGGAGGACAAAAGAAAAAATGAAAAAGTTGTAATATGATTCAATTTAATTTTGAGAAATATGAGGGTGTAAAGGTTAGTGGGGGGTCCTGGGAAAGGCCTTCCTGCCAGACATGTTGCTAACCTTGATGCAGGCTCACGGCAGGGGAGGACTTTACCATAATGTGCAGCATTTACTACCGCTGACAAACTCCTCACACAATATCGGAGATAATTCTCAACGACGGCTTTACTCTGGTTGGAAAAATAAACATGACAAAAACTCAACTGGAAGCGTAAGCACACTGGTGTGCGTGGCATTAACCCTCTGCCACCTGGAATGACAAAGGCAACTCAGTAACCCATCTGAGAGGCTCCTGCTTAAAACATTAGCCTGTTTATTTTCCAAAGGTCAAATGGGAGAAACCAACCTACCACTATTTTCTTATGCATGCTGACCGCTACTTAGCCAATGGAAAGAAAGCAAAGAGAAAATTACTGGTTTGAGAAATTTGCATTGAAGAATAATAATTTTGAATGACAACGTCAAAACATGATGTGGAGGTTAGAGAATCTTTTTAAACGTGGGTTGGAGGAGCATTTTACTTCAGCTTAATATTTCTAATGGAAGTAAAATTGTTTGCCATTTGTGGCCTTGCAGTAATTCCATGAATAAAAGTCAAATCTGGAACATAAACACACTTGACTTTTATTTTCAAATGGCACAATGTCAATTAAATGCTAATTTATATCATAATGACTTATGCAAATGCACAACTCTGCAATATAAAAGCAGCATTTTCACACTTGACATGACATGATGACTGACTCGCACATTATTCTACATCAGCACACACTGTTGAGGGTCACAGAGTACCTCTGAAGTAACCTCCAATAAACCCACAGCACCACAAAAGTCACCAGTAAAGCTAGTTGAAAGCCTCTGAGACCTGCCCAGGGTCCAGTGTGGGAGGTGAACTGATGCTAGGAGCTTGCTGAGGAGATCCACTCTCACAAGACTTCCACAAGGGGAGGTAACCTCACATCAGACACCCATGGAGCCGGGCCTGTCAGGCTCTAGCTTGGCTTTGTTTCAACTAGTCATCCCTTTCACAGCCATCCAATAGCCGTGCTGAGCGCTGGTCTGCTGAGGCAGGCCGGGCGGTGGATCCCAGGGTCTGGGTAGGTGGGAGGGGAGCTAATATGAACCATGCACAGCGTGTGGGGGTGCAGGAGCACTGATGTGGGCTAGGCTAGTGCTACAGCTGCCTGCAGTGGGTGGGAGAATGCCCACTGAGCATGGCATGCACAAACACAGCGCAGATGCAGTTGCAGAGCCAGATTGGACCCTGGTTCCCAGAGATCCACAAGTCTGTTTGATGAGACTATTCAATGGTGGAGTTGTCCTCTCTTCTCTCGTCTACAGTGCAGGCTGTACTACATTCACATTCACACTGTGATCAAGCTGTCTTCCTATACCTTTCTGATCACAACTGGCATCCATCAATAGAGAACTAGTGGAGTCATAATTGCCTAAAACCCTCTAGGAGACCACACCATGGATTCATATTGTTCATTAGAGACATTCAAAGCGTGTACCGTGCAACCACATGCTAATTTTATCATTCAGTGGTCAACTCAAAGCAGAACATAATCACTGATAATGAATAACACACTAGAGACTTCAGATTAAATTGTCTTGTCTGCATTTATAGTTTGGCCGATCATGAAGCAGATCTCTCTTTTCCGCTTCAATATTCCATCATGGAGGATTTAAAATTACTCTCCTCTACACACAGAATCACATGCAGATGCAGACTCTGCAACACATATGGACAATGACACACACACACACACACACATTGTTCACTTTGTGTGCATTTGTAGTGTTGCTCCTGAGGCTCGGCTGAGGTCAGCAGTTAGACTGGGATGGATTGGTCAGGTTTCCAAGCGCAGCAGGGGGAGCCAGATCTGTGGTGTGGCAGGAACTTGAGTCTTCCAAAGCTCTGCAGCCATTACTTTACAGCACCAGTAGGGTCCTTATGAAATACGAAGACCTCATCCTTCAGAGGACAGGACATGGGAAATGCATTGCACAAGAGGAAGCTTCCAGAAAACACTGACATTTTTAGGTATATAGGAGAGATTTTAATTGCCACCCAGTATGACAGACATGTTTACTGACAGCTGCACTGCCATTGTAATTTCATTTAAGCTTGCTGGTAAACACTAATTAAACCAGGCAGCTTGGAAAGCAGAGACTGTTTTGTGAGTATTGTGTCACTACACACGTGTAGTTGCTTATGTTGAGTGTCTGAGCCTGTCCAGTCTCATTGGAGGCTCACACAAATAAGCTCCTAACAGGAAGATCTTCTATACACGCAGCAAAGCAAGTATGAGATCCTTTGAACACAATAAAGGTATCTCAATTTATTTTTTTGTGTGTGTAATAATACACCATTTGACATCGATAGATTGCATTTTCGATTCAACAAACATGGTCCTACATGATTTCAGTGATAGTATTTCAAAGAGGAGCTGGTGTCTTTAAGGTTGGTACTTGAAATAGCTTGACAGAACCACTTGTTTCAATGATGTAAAATGTAAATAAGTCAATAGATCATCAGCACAGTGCTTACATGATACTCTAAATGCATTAGGCAGTGGCTCCACTAAGTGACAGCTCACGTCATTACTCAGTTTCTTCACCCCAGGCAGTGGCTGCTCCCCATAATGATGACACTGACCGACTCTCCTGTTGCGACGTAGCTTGGAGACAATTTAGCTTGGACATAACTCTGCTGCCATGTGGCACCAGCATTTCATTTAATGTTCCCATTGTGAAGAAATCAGTAAACCTATCAGCCATTCTCCTAGGAGACTAAGAGCTTCATGTTTCCAATGAAATAAAGACTATTTATTTACACAGTTAACAGTATGTTTAGAGAATTTAATGCTCAGTTGCTTTAATAAAAGTGATGACATCCCAACCCAGTGTTATTTATCATTTCATTTGCCTGTCCAAAGGCAATAAAAAAGTCTGACATCCTCTACAAATAAACAGTTCGCTGTGTTATTAATGACAAAAGGTTTACCAAAACAGTGCACGTCTTCAGCAGGCAGTTCTTACACAGTCTGCAGGACAGATTTCAGCAGCATTTCTCAGTCCTCTCTCTCACATCTCCCTGACAGATGAAATCTGATCAGATTGGAACCAATGAAGCTGTCCGCATCAACAGCTTCAGCTTCGCTTGAGCCTTACGTGTGTAGCTGAGAGCAAGTGGATTATTAGGTTTGAAGATAATCGTGCATGCCCTCAAGAGTTTTCTGACAAGGTGATGGACTCTCTGAATTTCATCATACATATTAAATGTTCCAAGATATCACTGTAAGTCTACAGATTAGAACAGGGTGATTGCAACCCATCTCCAACAGCCATAGCTTTAGGTGTTATTCAGACCAAATCAGGTTTTGCAGCGATTAGTGCAGGGTTGGGTGAAGGGGAGAAGAAGAGTATCACAGTTTGCTACAAGTCTGCAGAGTATTTCTCCTCCCCTGCTGGTGCAGTCTCCTGGCAGCACGATGTAACAACATAACATCAAGCAACATAACAGAAACTCAGAGCAACAGAAACTCAGAGCAATTTAGCAGACCTTTGATTGTTTGTGTCTTTTTGGCTGATATGACATGTCACGTCAACCATATGACAAACTAGTGTCTAGTGACTAATGACTGGAGTCATTTTCTTAATTAGGTATAAACTTTCCGGTCTGTTCGCCTGCTTATGTGACTGGCCACCGTAGTATGACTTCAACTTTCGCTGCGTTGTCGCTGCCCTTCTTTGTGGCAGCCCCCCTGTGGTCCACATCACCGCAGCCTAAACACACGCCAGTCTTCCCATTCATTTTGAATGTGGGTACACACGAAATGAATGGGGGGAGGGGGGCTGGTCTTTTCACCGCAACACCTGATTTGGTCTGAACGAAGCCTTACTGCGCCGGTCTGTAGTAGTGTAATCAGTTCTGAGGGAACAGAAAAGAATCAGTCTCTAATGTCGCTCTCTGCACGGCGAGGAAGAGGAGAGGGGGTGGGTGTGGGGGTGACTGAGGGCATTGGGGTCATAAAGGCCTACTGGAACCATACACATAAACACACGCTGTCACTTACTGATAAACATTGCAAACAAATGAAGACTGCCCAGGCAGGGTTCTGGCGTGCACGCGGTTTCGTCTGTTTAACTGTAACCCCGGTCCTGAAGGAAGTCATCCCTGGTTCAGACATGCGTTAGACACAAAGACAACACTCCCTGGCAATGGAAACCGTCCGGAGAGCTGAGTGTCTGTTTGGATCTCTTTCTTTTGTTTCATCGAGTCGCATAATTGCGTGTCAACAGAGATTCATCCTGAGCAGACAGAGAATCGTGTACAGACAGATGAGTGCACACAGAGACACACACACACGCAATATGTACGGTAACTTTCCAAACAGTTCCCTGCCAACAACAAACAACAGCTGTTCCTCACATAAAACTCTGGCTCTGTCATGCGAAGATGGATGGAGAAGCTGGCGCTCTGTCATCGTTACACCTTTTATCTTGTTTTTTAAACTTTCTGGAAAATGTGATAATGAGATTTTCCATATCGCCACATGTAAATCTACGTCACCTCCTAATCTGAAACACTTTCTGTTATGTTGGAGTCCATTTCCTCTTTGAAAAGTTCAATATGGTTACTATGAGATATTTCTGTGTTTACCATCTGAGATGTTCGCTCTGATTCATGAGCAGTTTTTTTCATCACACACATTCTTTTGAGCCTCCAAAGCAATAGGTGGGTTTCATTTCCTCGCCGGGATATTTATTTAGTTCTCGGCAAAATATTTAGGTGATAGGGTAATTATATTTTATCTTGTATACATGTCCAGTCCTCTCCTTCATGTGATTCATTTCAAACAACCCTTTCTGAGTATACATAAGGTAGTCAGTGAGCACTTCAGTTGTTTCTCAGACCAAAAGGGACTTGAACAGTAAACATGTCCTCCGCGAGATTACACTCACGCAAGCTCCTAAAAAGAACACACACAAGTCTGAATTAAACATATCTAATCTATCTGAAAGATATAAACCTGTTTGGGTTACACAAAAGCTGAGCTGTAGCCAGGACTTCCCCTGATGATCCCCATGGTATACTCATACACACCTCAAATTTACCTCACACACTCCCTGACAGCACTTATCCACAAGCCTAAGTCTGTTCATTGATTACATTTCCTGCTTTCTGCTGGGCAATAAGACTTACATAGGATGGGGTTGTTATCATCAAGTGTCTGGATATTCACTTCAGTATTAATTGCTTGGCCAGCTGTGTAAGAGAAAGCCTTCTGTTCTGTGTGCATCTGGTGGAAAGAGGCTCAGCATCTACAAGCTTTCTACTCAGCTGGTTTTAGCAGATCAGAGGATTTAACGTACTTTTGTGTCTGTTGCTGTTAGTTTGCTAGAGCACACTATTAAAGGGACAATTCACCCAACTTACAGAAACACACATTCAACCATTTACTTATACTGGTGTCAACAATTTGTATTATAAACTTCTGTATACCCACGACTGTTGGCAGTGGTAGAGGTCAGGATGACAGGTATCGCAAAATTGAATTCTAAACTTTGCCGTAATTTATCAAGTAATGATGTATATCAATATATTCATATTAATATGGTTCGCTTTTCATTACATTGAGACTTGATAGAAATTTCATCAGATTAAATGCTCTCTCGTTATGGCTCTTCTATACAAAATACATTTACATACAGGATATTGCATCTTTTTCATTATATTGTGCTCAGACCATGCGTCAACTGTCGTTTTGTTTCAGGCACTAGCTCCAACAGTAAAGAGAAAGCGGGGCCCATTTCTCAGGCAAGACCTACAGTAGTAGCCTACTAGTCAGGTCTGTACTCATGGGGAGCAGTAAGGCTTGACCAAAAGAACAACAATGACCTGCAAGGTAACAGGTGAAGGGCTAGGGGCCTTAGTAGACTCACCCCTGGCTACAAAAACTGACTGTGTCCCATTAAGATTCCTCATATGAATGGGGGGATTTTCAATAAAGCTGTGAGGAAGACAGAGTATGATTGAGGCTGCAGATAATGCATATAGAGGCATGCAGAGGTCACACCTAACAGAGTTGTTTTGCCTTTGCTACGCCTTACTGTGCAAATATATACTTTGATAAGAGCTTTATCTGGTTTTTCGCTGAAAATAAGGGAAGGGTTTCCTTGCAGTATGGAATATCCACCACTCAGAAGACCAAACTAAAAAGGAAAATAAATGTTCCCATAATAAAATTCCTTTGATGAAAAAACACACATGAGGAATGGATCTCTTCACTTAAAGGCACTGAAATTAAATGTAAAAACGCTAATAATTTATCTGCTTGTCAGAGCAAAGACTTTAATGAGCGTGTCCTGAGTGTTGTCTTGCCCTCCACCCAATGCATGCTGGGGAAGGCTACAGGCTCTGTGACCCTGAAGTGGACAGTATAGACAGTGAGTGACTGAAAAATCACACTGAACAAACCACCTTTAATAAAGTATTCTAAAAACTTTAACCAAGTGACTAATTTCTGCCAATATACTGTATGTTTTTTTCCATTTTAGTCTTGTCTCCTTAAACTTTGAAAGTGATCAAAACCAAATATTTCCTTTTGATACCTAAAGAAAAGGCTGAAAACATTCAAGAGACTAAAATTAACTGGTTTAAACAACCATGAGAGATGTCGAGAGGTCTCAAGTGTTGTCCCTGAACCACCTATAAACACAATATATCATGTTTGTGAGAGTTCATGCATCTGTGTGCACGTGATTTACGTACGAAGCATACCTAATGTAATCCAATCAAGCAGAAAGTTCTGGCTTACATGTGAGGTCCTAAGTCACAGGTCAGCCAAATGTCCAGCTGCCCTTTGTGACCTTTGGCCTGACAACCATCTCTCTGTCTTTCATCTGGTAGCCAGCCACCCGCCACTTGTGTCAGGGAGTCATATGAGGTTCTTCTACCTTCATCAATAACCCTGGCAGACAAGTGAATTATGGCACAGGAAAAAGGAAGGGTAATATAAATCACAAATAAATTGGCACCTAACTTTTCCCTGAAGTCTTTTGTGTTTTTCCATGATCCAAGTAAATGTTGTTCTGACTTGCAAATTAAAGACTGCTCTGATGTTCTGAGGTACGGTATTATAGGGCACCCCAGACCGGCAAATGAACTTCAAATAAGCCACGAGCAGTAACCCACTTATTAACAAGAGAGTGAAGCCAAAAGACAACTTTTCATCTAATGCTTTAATACGTTACACTACAATTCTGCAGCATTCACTCTCTGTCATTTAGATGTTGGATTCAATGCTTCATCGGTTGCGCTGAAACCCCATTTCCAGCCATCCTGTGTGTTTCATTTCGTCTCAATTTGTGGCTACTTGTTCTGTGAGTGATGAAAAATCCTGGAGCAAACTGAACAAACTGCACTGAGCTTAGCTGACCTCAGGAACAGAGCAGAGAAACATCATCATTAAAATTGAATGCATTCATCACACACATAGAGGAGGTGAACAGGTCACCGTCTATCATCTCCTTATCTGCAGACACACTCAGTGAGTTCAATGTGAACTTTCGCTGTAAATTTGGCTATGGTAGGACATTGTTCTAACAAAACATATGTCATGGCGCTGTTCATCTCAAATCCTTTCTTGTGTGCGAACAGATAATCAGCTGCCAGCACAGTTCCATCATCATCATTCTCCTGTAAGCACCGCACTCCGAAGATTTCCTCATCATCAGTCATACTGTACCTTCAACTGGAAGCCAAAATATTTCTGTCTGCTGATGTCAGTATCTCTCTCTCTCCTCTCTCATTTGATCCACAGGAGCATACCGGATGCTTTCTCAACTCCAATAATGCTGATCCACCCAAATTCTTGAGTCAGAGATCTATTTTTAACAAGCTAGTAACAACTGCTACGTCTCTGCGACTGACTGTGTGACATTTTACATGCAAATGAAATGATAACACAGTGGAATAAAAATCACTGCAACCCAGTTAATGCTGAGCTGCCAAACTGTACTGACAGCTCAATTAAGCTTTGGAAACTTGTGAATGTCGACGCAACTTTTTCAAGAATGTAAGTCAGTAATCCAAAACAACCTGACTCGTAATGCCGATGTACAGAATAATTGAATTTGTAGTTTTGCATATTCTCTGCCACACAATACTTTGCTCTACCTCCACTCACCTGCAATGAATTGACAAACACAGCATGTTTATTTTACATCTGAGCTTCAACTTCAACTAACAGGTCATTAGTAATGTATAAAAAATCTATCCAAATCCAAAGCATGGCGGTGTCTTTAGGACATGGACAGCATGCTGTTTCCTGGTTTCTTTCTATACAAGAGAACATTCAATATGTATATGTCATGTCATGTCATCGTCCGTAACCGCTTTATCCCTTTCCATGGGGTCGCGGGGTGTTGCTGCTGGAGCCAATCCCAGCCATCTCCGGGCGAGGGCAGGGCACTCCCTGGACAAGTCGCCAGCTCATCGCAGGGCCCTCCCTGATGAGCAACATGGGGTTCAGTATCTTGCTCAAGGACACTTCAACATGCAGCTCAGCCCAGCCCGGAGCTGGGATTTGAACCAGCGACCTTTCGATCACTAGCCGACCTGCTCTACCCGCTGAGCTACAGCCGCCCCCTGAATATGTATATATGTTTTTTTTTTTATTCTGAATGAATAAATGAGCTTATAAATGAGGCACAAAATCAAATTGAAAAAGTATATTTCACGCTTCATTGATGTGCACCATTTGTAGGATAACCAAATAACATGAGGCAGAGCCTGCTACAAGCTACTGGCAGTTGTACTGTGTATGGCAGAGAAACTCATTACTCTACATTAGTTTTTGTGTCTCGCAAACGCTATTGTTCAGTTGAACAAATTATTTATAGTTATGCATATTAGTCTTTCAAACATGCCCATAATAGTAAAACAAATTAGCCCATTAAAGCAGTGGTAGAGGACATTACACAGGCATTGAATGGGTTAATGTATCATATCCTGCTGGGAGACCCTCGGCACTAACCTCTGCGACTCTCTGTTGAGCGCTTTGACTCTACACCCCTGCGACAATGGCAGAAATAAATCACGGTTTGATTCCTGAGGAAAGATTTATCGGAGGAGTGGAATGTGTCACCGGGTGTAAGGACGGCCTGACCTAACAGACACAACAACAGTCAAAGGTCGCCATTTCTCTTCCTTGTCTATCCGACTGGGGAAAGAGGAAGGTGGCAAAGTTGTTAGGGTGCAGACTGTGTCCCTCAACTGAAGCACAGAAAAGAAAGGCGAGGACTATAGATCAGTCGTGAACCACACAGGAGGCTGTTTTCAGCTGCAGAGAAAGTAAACGGTAAACTGCGTGAGGTAAATGTAATCTTGTCTAATCTTTTTACATAGCCGCACTCTGATTACATTATGCGAAAGGACACCAAAGGAAAAGTGGCAGCTCCCTTGAGATGGAGCATAACTTTGCTGCTTTTTAATGAGTCAGTTTGGTATTTTGCTCAGTTTTAATATGTTACTCACGAGTCATCTGAAAACCAGACGCTGATTTGGGCAAAATGTGGGCTTCTGAAGTAAAGGGGATGTGACTCCTCTCTCGCAGCTTCTTTTATACGTCGTATTTTTACAGCTTGAAAACATTTTCATTCTTGCCCTTTTCGTTCTGCATCTGCTGTAGCACACCGCGGAGCTGACTATGATCAAATGTGTTTCTCCTAACAGGTATGTCTTCTTGCTTCTACACGGACTAAAGATTAATCCTCATATGGTCTTTATATTAGAGGCAGAAATTTGAACCGAGTCTCTCTGCACCTGTTCCATGAAAAATGGCCAAAACATGTAAGAGGCTGCTCGCTTTGTACTTCAGAAGAGCGTATTCCTGAAATAAAACTGTCAGTATATTTCAAGCTGGATGCTAGTGTAGAAGCCGAGGCATATCCTCATTTAGAGATAACAGCAGCCACAGTGATATTTCAGTATAGGCATACAGGGCAGGTCATGAAAGCAGTCGAGCAGATAAAGGGAAAGGACACAGACCATGACTAGATCAAAGAGAGGTGTATGGGCTGTATAATGACAGGGGCTACTAGGCAATTCAAGTCCTGTAGAAGGGAGGATAAGCTGTCCAAAAGACACATGCAGCCGTGTCTTACGTTTCTGGTGCATTTCTGAAATGGGAGAAGAGCCAAGACGAACACAGAGAGGCTGCCCTGGGGTCACTGGTTTCAGGGGTATTGGATGAGCTGGTGCGAGGAGCAGAGCAGCTCTAAGCCAGCAAGACAAAGGTCGACGTGAGGAAAGATTAACTAAATAAACAACCCAATTAAAATAAACTGCAGTCACAGATTGAGCTCGAGATGAAAAGAAAGAAGAGGGTCGCTGAACTCTTTTGCCAGCATTATTTTTCACTTGTCTCCATTTCCAGCACTAAGCGATGTACTTCAAAACTGAAACCGAGCGGCTCTGAAAGTGCAGGGTTCGTTTTGAGGCTCGAGGAGAAGATAAATGTGACCCAGTTGAGTATAACAGTAGGAGAGCAACTGTGAAGGAGAAACAGACGGAGCACATGGCACCCCTGTGGAGCTGATTAACCCTGCCTCATGACACAACAGTCTTCGTGAAAAACATTACAGCTAGCATTACAGATCACATGCAGCAGAGTATTGTCTGAGATTTTAAAGCTTGAGTGATGGTCCTATCCATTATTGCACTTCCTGGATTTGATTATCAGTAGGAAACCATCAAATTTGGGATGTGGCATGGAAAACCTCTGCGATTCTTTCTCATATAAGCATCTCGCTCACATGGCAGGGTAGCAAAATTATGGTTTGAACCCTATTATGGTTAGAAAAACTGCTGATGTGTACGCTTTATTGGAAGCACTGGGATTGGAAAATAAAGCCACATTAAAGAACACCAACAACGCTCGAGATAATACATAACCATTATGCGACCGCATGCTTATGGTTTCAGTCTGAGGTTCCTTTCTGAAAATTTGAAGTGAATGTTTGTGTTGATGTTCTATGTTCTGTTGTATTGACTTGGGTCTAAAAACACAGCAAACTGATCTGAGATCGTCCGCTGTAAAGTAATTTTCATGTAATCTTTTAAGAAAACATCTGCCCGTCGTACTTGTCTAAAAGTGTAAAAGGGTACATTGTATGACGACGCCAGGGGCAAACTCGGTACTCTTTTACAAAGAAAGGAAACAGGGAAAAAAAGTGTGAGGAAAAAGTGGGGTAAAGTAAAGCCAGTCTGAGAAAAAACACTAATCCTCCAACCCCCTGTTCCCAGTTTCCTCTGAGGCTGGGGCCTTCCAGGGCTCATTCAGCAACAACTATACAATGTTTTCCTTCCCTTTAACAGATTACATCAGCACACTCGAGTCTATTCCCTCCAACTACAAACAGTTGCCGTATCTAACAAAAGTGTCTTTAACTGTGGCTGCCGCTGTGAGGGGCCCTGCCTTCACACACATGTGGGAAAACAAAAAAAACACAACCTGAGATAGCACAGGTCACCGCAACGTGCTACCAAAAGATGCATTATCAAGAAGCATTTTTTACAGATGCATTGGAAATTCTCAACTGTGAAATGCTGAGTCCACCAATCCAGCAGGACCACATACCAGGCATGCAAACATTTTCATAAACTCCTGAATGTGCGGTAATGAGGGATTAGAAGTTGCCTTCTTAAAGCAAATCAAGAGTGTTTTAGTAGTTCATAGCAGAACAGAAAAATGGAACAAAGAAAACATTTTGTAATCCAAAAAGCCAATGGGAAACGGGAACTGTGGATTATTGGCAAGTCATGGGATCTCTCAAACGTTGCTTCACCAGCGTAACTTAAGCTCATTTGATGGGTTAAAGATTCAGATGTCACATGATAGACTCTTTGGGGGAGAAACCGGCTCTGTGTGTAGCGAAACGATAAGCTGATCAACCACTCCTCAAAGGGATTAAATCTAATTTCTTCGGGGCTAAAGCTAAGAGAGGGGAACTAGTAAAACTCAGTATACCAGCTGCATGGTCAAAATTGAACTCCTACGAACTCTTGTGTTGTACATTATTAAAGGGCAACTCCAACAACTTGAAACATTAATGTGTGTTTGCAGGTCTTGGGAAGTGCTGCTGCACATGTGAACAAAGGCAGTATAAAGCCTTTTGTGGCTCCAGAGGAAGCTGCATGTAATCTGCATGAGAACTGTCTCCAGTGATGTCACTCAGTGGCCAGGTTGCATTGTGGGTATTGTATGCATCTGGCTTTGAAAAGCAGGCCACTGGTGCAGCACTCTTCTAACACTTTTAAACTTATTATGGACAGTTTCAAAACAAATGTTCCTACTTCAGCATCAGCAGAAGCACAGATAGCCCCTTTCATATTTCACACACTTCTTCTTGTTTTTCAAAACCTGGCACTTACTGTACATTACCCACAATGCATCCTCGCTACTGAGTGATCATTGGAGGCAATTTCTGTATCAAATTACATGCACCTTCGTTCAGGTCTACAAAAGGCTTTGAGCTACTTTTTTCACATATGCAGTAGAACGAACCAAGACCTGTAAACACTCTTTAATGTGCAAAACTGGTGGAGTTATCCTTTTAAGTTAGAAAAAATAGGCCTTCTGTTGCTACTCTGATCTGAGACAAATTGGTGTACAAAAAAGAAAGTCACCACCTGCGGCGAAGCGCTATGATTCTGCCCAGCGTGATGTAATGGACAGATTTGCTTCATTTACTGTAAAATAATAAAAAAAATGTTCAGTCATGAAATATTCAGAGAAATTCACCATCAATCTCTGATGTGGCTTTTCGTTTCTAAAAAACCCTCATACCAGCAGCGTTTCAATTTCCTTCTAATGCTGATTCTGATGTGGAAAAGTGCAGATGATGACCCAAAAATATCAACTCTGAGCAAAAGCTTCAATCACCGTGATCAATAATTAATGAGCAATGATAACAGCATTCATTTGCAGCATGAGAATTCGCCATGCCAACAAGCTGTTTAAGTTATGGTGGGTGATGAGTGCTGCCTTTCCTTCAGCCCCATTAAGCCGTTTTGTGGGGAAGCATTCATTTCTTTGCCAAACACTCGCTCTGGAGATCAAAGCCGCACTTTTAGAGATATTTCACTTTTTGTTCTGCATGCTGTGTGGCCTTTGGTAAAAGGTTTGAAGTACAACACTGTTGAAAAAACACACATCACACATTTGAAGTCTTCAGTCGTATTATTATGAGTTGACTTAAGACCTTTTGGCTGACCAGAAAAAGAGTTTTTTTGTAAGCTTCTCTTTGTTTGATATTTGCTTGCCGTTTGAGGTGGATTTATTTTTTTCACTTTTCTTTTTCTTTTTTTTTTTTTTGAATGACAGACGGATTATTTGTAGACATTCCAGGAAATCTTTCAAGGCAGAATGAAACTCATTTCTACACACAGTACAGCCTGGTACCTTGAGTGTGGTAAGTAAGTAAGTAAGGACATTTAGGATCTGCTTAGTAATGTAAAAGTTAACAAAAACAGAGAGTGCAGTGATATTAAAACATACTCCTAAAAAAACTTCCAGAATCTCCTCGACATTACATTTTTTCCTGCTGCTTTCATCATTCAGTGGTGTCTTAGATAGGTGTCACTCTAGAGACAATGACGAGACGGGTGAAGGGGTGGCCATAAGCTTTCCCAGACCCGACCTCAGCCGAGGACTGTGTTTATGAGGTGCTTCTGAGATGTGATGATGTCACACACCGGCTGTGAAAACATGTTAGGCGGCCACTCCATTGACCCTAATGAGAATATTAGCAATGAACACTGAGCAGTGAGGAAATGTGCTGCAGGAGCAGGCGGAGTGGATCTGAGTGTGTGGCCTGTTATCATCACCCCCCATACAGACGTAATACCAGAGATGGGTAGTACCAGATGCCACCAGAGCCACTTCAAGACAAACTCTCATCTAGTAAAGTGACTAATACTGGACTAAAAACGTAATAATCTTCAGCTAAATGATACAAAACTGTCCTCTAAAGATCACCTTAAATAGATACTGTAAGATATAAGATGAAGCTCTAACCAAACTTCACTTCAAATACATCGCACTGCTTTGTTTCTCCCATTCAAGAGAACTGCATGAAGTGTAAATGTTCTATAACTCACACTTTTAAATTACATTTAGGATTAGAATTATGCATATCTAAGAGCGTGGGCGCTTTAGAGTGGCAGCTTCCACTTCATTTAGTCCGCCTGAGCTCCACCACGCTCCACCTCTTTGCCCATTTTTTGATTAGCCAGAGGTTAGATGGAATCAGGCAGTGCCAAGATGATGACGTCAAGGAGACTACATCCATCTTTTATATAGTCGATAAACTGTATAGTCTCTGTGCATGATATGATAATAATTCATGAGAGCTGACCTTTACCTGCACGGCTAAAAGCCTTTCCTGATCTCTCGACAGAAAGTCCAAAAATTATGTCAGCAAGGGAAATAGAGGAAGAAATATTTACCCTGGTCATGCCTCAGGGGTGGGCTGACAGAACCATTTAATACTGATTCAAAGTCAGGTTTGTCAAAACATGTTATACAATGAATATTTCATCATGCATAAATGGGGAAACTAATTTTTTTTTCTCTGCACGGTTGACACAACAGCACGTGGGGAATCTGACCTGAAGTCTGCCTTGAAAGAGACTTGCACCTGCACAGAGCGCTGCGTATCTTTCACATCTTACACACAGTACAGTATGGTCTATGTTGGATACCACAGACACACAGTAGGCACATGTATTTATCTGAGGGTTTTGTAAATCAGACAGCCTCAAGAGGATTATATCAGTATTCAGATTCTGTAGATAAAAGTTTACATTTAACAGCAATATTTAGGTTTTCTCTGTTTAGAATTCAAAGAGGAAGTCACATTAGCTGTGACAACTGTTTATCTTGCTGCGACTTTGACACATCAATGAGAAGAAACTGTTTCACATCCACTTTGATCTTTGTCATGCATAGTGTGCAGTCTGAACCCGTGTTCAGATGTGATTATTTGTATAAAGCGGAGCAGGAGGATAATAGAATCGTGGCAGAACATGTATGTGAATTAATCCTGTCCATACACGTGGCTCCAGCAAGAGGAAATCTGGACTTTGTATTGCCTTTGTTATTTTACCTTCTTTCAGTGTACAATCCTAAATCTACCACTGACCTCTGCGCTTATTCAGGTGGAGATGTACTTTGTGTCTTGTGTTTGCTTGTTGCTTTATTTTTTTCATCAGCCCAAATCCAACCGAAATATTATCTGTTTAAGAGGGATATAATTGATCAACAGAAAATCGTCAAAGCTGTTCATTATTTTTTGTATGTATTTCACATTTAGATGATTGGATGAACCATCTGTCTATCTGTCCAACTCTTACCGAAGCCATTAAACAGAAGAGCGAATACATCATCTCCAACGGGAAAAGCCTCCAGTGTGGTTTTTGCTCTTCTCTCAGTGAAATATACTCCCCTTGGCTGATAGGACTGGCGCCATAGCAGCGTCTACGCTAACATCTTAGGGAGCCATTAATGTCGTTTCCAAACAAACAATAAAATAAAACTTTGGGAGATTTGGGAAAATTCAGGAGACCTGAGACTGTGAATCCAGCTACCTCACAATGTAATAGGCCCATGTAGTTTCTATGATGTACATCTTTTACATGTAACAAAATAATCTCAGCTCAGTCCACCTTCGACTCTTCTTCAGAGTTGGCTCAGGTGTCGGCATTTGACTTTTATGTTGTTTGTAAAGATATATTTTATAAGATTACTATTCAAAAGATAATCTATCCAAAGATTGATTTTCTTCATGTATATCACACTTGAAGTAGGAAAGTCTATCCCAGGTTTACACAAAACATAACTTCGTAAGGTAAGTCCAAGGCTGTGAACATGCGTTCCACTAAAAACACGACACCTGCAAACCATTGTTGTCTTTCAGATACTTTCAGCTCATTTAAACATTTTCACCAAACACAGAGTCACACTCATCAGCTTCACACCTGGGTCGGAGCTGTTTTGAAAGCAAACACTCCCCCATCAATGTGTCTCTGTGTGATCACCACAGCTGTTTAGATTACAGAGAGACACTTGCTAGGTTACTATAAGGCAGCTATAGGTTGGGATAGTAGCTATAGGTGTCAGGTACCGTGAACTATGAGGCTCCATCCCTCCGGATTCTGGACCCATTTGTTTCTAATACGTTTTCCGGTGGGATCATGCGAAATGATAAATGCGTTTTTTCTCTAACTGACATTTTTATGATGTACATTTTAAACAGTAGATCGTTGGTGGGTTGTACGTGCTCTTTCCACCCCAAGTGTGGTGTGACTTAAAAATCACCACCAGGGGAATAAAGCCTATGCACTACTCCCATCTTGATGGTGTTGGACACAGAATGCTGAGTTCCTGTAGTAAAAACTTTTTTCACACCTTGCTGGGAAAACAAAAAAGAGGGTTCAGGCTGAGCTATGATGAGTCATTGTCTGCTCTCACTGAAACCAGTGAACCGCTGAGCTCTTTAGAGCACTTCGGCTTATGATTAAAAGAGCACCGCCACACATTGTGCTGCCATGAACTCATTATCCAAAATGTGTAACAAAAGCATATCTCTATGGACTCATACAGATACAAAATTACAGGATAATTCCCCATTAGTCATAAGACATTTTCATGACACATTAACATGTATGCAAATTATGATAAATATGAGAAAAGACCATTGTACTCTGGTGATCCTATTAAAAACCGGCAGGCATGACTCAGGATCCACACACTTTGTGACCATATGGAGTTTTGCCCCACAACAGAGCCTTTTACTCCGGGGGATTAGGACTTTTCCTATCACACAAGCCTACTGGAGGGAGACCAAAGAAGAAGTAAGAGTTCCCCGCCAATCTTATCAAAGGGGAAATTAAACACCATTCCTGTTTTTATGCCGGCTTATTCGAAAAGTAAGATAAAGAGGACAAAACAATGGAAGCAAGATGTCGATTTTCCCACGTATTGTTAGAATTTTCACTTTCTCAGTATGCATTTGTATAAAGTGAAAGCTACGTTTTCTGTGCCTTTGTCCACCAGCACTGTATACATGCTCAGCCTCAATCACATTTAAGTTCCACCACACACACACACACACACACACACACACACACACACACACACACACACACACACACACACACACACACACACACACACACCCAAAGATCTTATGAAACGCTCTTGCACCCAGAGAACTAGAAATTCTCTTGTATGGGCAAGCTGCCCGGGAACTCTGGTTGTAGCACTATGGAGCGAGTAGATCATTTGTCTTTGAGCTGTTGTTCTCCTCCCTAAAGAGAGGTCCAACTATAAGCAGCCTGGGACTCAACACCATTCCAAAAACGCAGACTGTCAGAAGCCCACAAAAAAAGCTGAAACAAATGGAGATCTAATTCATTTATTACTTTTCTCCTTGCCATTGTTTAAACTGTGTACCTCAGTGACTGTAGAGCAGAGGATTTGCTTGTTTCCTTTGCTGTTGTTTTGTTTCTCCTTTCCTTCCTTAAGAATAAAATAAAGCATTCAATTTATAATCATGAAAGGTTATTTTAAAAAAACAAGTTGTAAATAGTCCACTGTATTGACCTAACCAAAAACCAGCACGTGAAGATCGAGTTCCAGATGCAGTTAAAAGCTCAGATATTTCCAGATCCTTGTAAGCCCAGGAGAAACTTGAAACCCACGACGCTTGTGGGGGGGAGAAGAAAAACAAAAGGCTTGGGTGGAAAAGCAGTAAGAAGAAAGCGGCAGTTTTCATGCTTTACCAAATTTCAGATGAGATTCAGAAACATCAAAGAGGAACTTAAAACACATGCATTCATATTAGGTGGCCCAATAACAGTCAGCCACTGTAAACATTAATGGTCAGTAAAGTTCAATTTGTGTCGAGATTTCTGAGATTTCATGCTGGCCACTCTGTAATCGCTGATATTTCCAGTATTTGCTTGTTTTTTTTCCTCTTACAAAGTAAATCATATGAGTTAAATACAGACTGTGATAATTGAACAGTTACTCAGTTAAGCTGGCTACCACAAAAAGACACTGTAAGAACCTTCACACTGTCATCCAGTTCACCAGAAATTACACTACTCACATTCACTCAGATTCACAACAACTGCTTGAACCCATGCCTGAGTGTCCCTTTTATAAATAGTATTTATCCTGTTAGAAGTCTATTTGGGGCACAAAAGTCAGTCTTTGTCTTCGACCGACTGCAGACACAAAACACACCACTGTGTCTGACACGTCTTCGTCAACATGATGAGCGGGTGGGCCATTGGGAATATTTAGCCAGTGTCAGTAGGCGTTAGCGGTGATTGAAACATGAGGCTGCGCAGAAAGACTGACAGGTGTGGGTCTTTGTAGTCTGCATGTGTGTGTGCCGTTATTGTTGAAAAAGTTGTCTTAGTAAGAGTACCTGGAACGCAATTATCGTGTTGTGTGCGTTTGTTCGAAAAATAAAAGGACAATACCAGCACAACATATTTCACAAGACTGATCGATTACTTTGTGAGAATTTCATTTTGGTCGACTAATTCAACAGACACATTTAGGTTGTCAAGGGAACAGGTATGCAGTGTTGTTATTTTAACATCTTAGCCAGCAGTCACAGAGTGGTCTGCTTTGACTGATCCTGCTGAGATAATAGGAAGAAGCCTTTGATTTGAGGTAATTCCAGGTAATAGTTTCCAGAGAGAGCCGTTCAGCACTGAGGAATGCAAACTAATCTGGTCACATTGGTTCTGCTGAACCTCTCAGAAGACCCCGCGGGGTCGTCACCCTCATAATACCAGCCCACATTTACGTCCCTCTTCAATAGAGAGTTAAAGGACGAGGGATGAATGGAGGCTGGACAGAGGGAGGGGCTTACACATATTCAAGTGAGCCATGGCTACTGTTCACATGTGCTGTGAATGCAGTGAACTGAGCCATAATCTGCAGGTGTGAGTTGCTGACTGGCTAAATGGAAATGAAGGTTAAATCACTTAACGGCATTTTTTTACAGGGAAAAAAAGTGGAAAGGCTCGGCTACCAGTTGGCGAAAAATAATTCTTAATTATACTTTTTTTTAAACCCTGTCGTGGGCTGTCGTGTTTGAAATTCTGCCACTGCAAAGTGAAAGGCAGACATCATCTCAGCTGCCAGGCCCTTCTGTAGTGGTCCAAGCCAACAAATTAAGAACGCCTGGCATACTTTGTGAAATCCTGTTAAGGATACTGTTGATGGGCAGGGACTTTGTCACTGTGCAGACAATGGCTTCACTCTCTGCTCCTGGGTCATTTTCATTAATTAAGCAACGTGGCGCTCAAAAGCTAATCCAATCACACAGCAGTCTTTTCTCACGGTTCCAGGCCTGGCTTCTGGATAACTTTGGTGGACCTGCTGCTTGACACCACAAGCGATACAACAATATGCACTGCCAAACAAAGTCAGGACAGAGGATGTGGATCTGGAAAGCAGGGGGAGGCAACGGAAATAACAAACCACCCATACATAAACCAACAAAGCCAAGGCCCACTGTAGTATGTCGAGATTTTATTTAATGCTTCGAGGACTCCACAAAGGATGAAAGAACAAAAACCTTCTTTCATGTATTTCTTTTACTCTGAGGTGACCACTCTATGTTGATAGCAGGTGTTTGGAGGCTCTGAATGCACAGATACTGTGTATTACGAAGAAGGAGCATCTTTCAAAGGTAAAATCCGTTTTACTATAGCATCTTGACCTTTCTCTCCCCCCCTGCTTCTGGTAGAGTCATTGGGACATCCAGGCATCCGTTTGGTTTGGTCAATTCGTTTGCCATCCTCTCTGTCAGAACAGTGACTTCCTCTGCATGGGACAAATGCTGTATGTATGGCCCGAGCCACTGTGATCTATTAAAGGATCCCCAAATGGTCCCAGCTCACAAACAACCTATTTCAAAAGATGTTATTATAGTTTATCACTTGTTTTTCTGTTTTTAAGGACAGAATTATATGGCCACTGATCACTGACACTGAACATCTGATTTAGGGCCCTGAGAAATTTCATTTTTTCTTTAGCTGTTCAGAACTAAATGCCAGTGCCTCAGTAGCTTTCCCAGTATTCCCTCTTAACATGTAAAAAAAAAAAAAAAAAAAAAGACATTGTGCCAGGCATTGATCTGCAAATTAATACCATTTGACTTTATTTTTGTTTGAACGTCAAAGTCTAGCCTTCATGGTTATTGGCTTAGGGACTCCGTTCTCTTTGTCTGTCAGCCTTTTAGTGGTTTCTCTTTTGAAGCCCAGGCTTTAATTCTCTGCTGGATGTTATGTGCCAATAGACCATACACTGCTAACAGTTTGACATATCTCTGCAGACAAAGAGCCACAGGCCTCCTTGGACTGATGGTTTTAACAGATCACACCAGACCCCCAGATGAAAAGACGAAAGTCACACTGCAGAGAGCAGTCAAGGTGGAATACTTGAGGAAAAACCCTCTCAGTGTTGAATTTCTTCTAGGAACGTGATTTGATTGAGAATCTTGGAGCAAAACTTTGAGTAGTGAGTATGTCTTTGATTTACTGCTGTTTCAGGCCATGTAGAGCTGCTGAGCCTACTGTTGGCCTCCTTCTGACCCCTGACCATTGGCCTTACACACACTGTTGATCTAAGTCCAGACAAGAACTGGGAAGTGTCGCTGATTTATATTCTTGCAACTCAAAAGACGATTTCATGCCTAAATATGTATTTTGCCTCTGCCAGAATTTAATCCTGGCCGCACTACTGCTGTCTTTTCTTGTATCCTAGAAGTCTTACGCACCTGGTGTTTCAAAAATCAATTAAAAACAGCTGCCAGTAACATTCTGCTGCACTGACTTCACTTCACCTATCTTAATATAACTAGTTCACCAAGAGATAAAGGAACAGTGTTCAAAATCACACTCAAACTACAACCAATCAATACTACATTTGTCAAAATGTTTTCTATAGTCGAAGCTGTTCTAAGGAATTCTGGTTACGATGACAGCAGTGATGAAGGATGCATTTGTTTTCAATCAGGGGAACAACTGCAGGATTAAGCTGGGGGACTCCCATAGACCGAGTCAATGAAGGGGGATCTATCATCTAACAGTCATATTTTTACAACTGTCGGCTTCAGATTAGTGCAGCTGACAGGCGACATGTGGGTGTTGATGGAATTCTCGCTAAAGCTGGCAACCCAAGTATTGTCCTTCCCTGCCTCGGCCCAGATCATAGATACTCCCACCTGGGCATTGTGCAATTCTTGGCTGTGACAGCTCTGCTGCCCAGAGAAACCCCCTAGCCAGCCCAAATCAGTCAACCACTGGAGGTGTGTATGATTGTCTGCAACACTTTCTCTATTTCTACTTAAAATAGGAGGAAGGAAATCAACATGGGAACTATTGGATTTCATAGCATGAGTACTGTGGGATTGGGTGGACCTTCACTTCAGAACCAAACAAGTCCTCATTCATGCCAGCTACAAAAATCACATTCTTCAGTTTCACATGCTATAGATTCAATGCCTTGCCAAGGAATGTGGGACGTCCATAATCTTTTGTTGAGAACAAATTAGGCAGGCTAATTTCCCTCTGGTGAAGCATTGCCTCATGTCCCGTCCAAGAACATGTTTATTTTATTGTTATAAATGGATTCTTAATTTTTTCCAGAAAAGAAAATCTTTGCTTCTACATCTGATGAGCTCAAACAAGCCTGAAAGGTAATTGAGCTTCTGGACAGGGAGGAAAACTCTAGTGTGGTGTAATTTGAGATACTGTACAAAGCACAGCTAAAATCCCTTTCGAATGATACCACACAAATTATGTGCTGGAGATATATTACATATCTTACCCACAGTAAATTGAACTACCCTTCAGTATTCCTGCAGTCTGCCTGGTGCATGCTGCAGATAAGGATAACAGTATGCAAACCTCGCTGCAGCTCACAGTAATAAAAGGGGAAAAGTGCGACTGAGGCTGGCACAGACAATGTGCAGTTGTAAAAATGGAAATGTGCATATTTTAACCAGTTGTAAGGATACAGTAAAAAGATGGAGGCTCGATCATGCAGAGCAACAAGACGAATGTGCCGAAGCTTAGACGGCAGCATCCCTTCGTTTTGGCTACTGGCACTCCAGGGCAATCTTGGAAAAATATTGTTCTCCAGTCTAGCCAGACTTCAGCAGACTGCTGGACTAACTCAATGTGACATCTACTTCCAAAGCAAAAAAGCAAAAACGCCCACCTTCAACACACAGACGTATAGACCACTTTCTTTCTCGGACAAACACACACAAAAAGCCTAAAGACCAGTAGAGCAAGCCCAGCGCTCAGTGGGCCACAGGGGACTCTGCAGGAACACAGAGGTGAGGGGGGATACAGACCTTCACTTCTCTGTTACGTCCCAGAGGAGTCCTGCACTACTTCCATTTCACAAACAACCTAAGGACTGTCGTGCAGGATGCGGGAAGTGGAGGAGCCACAAAGAGGGCCAGCTTCCAAAACAGAGAAACAGATATAAGCCTGAGCCTGGCAAGAGACCAGGTTTATATCTCAGCGAGTGACCCCTGACAAGAGGAAAAGGGAGAAAAGCTCCCAGCAAGATGGGATCACTGAAAATGGAGATGTCATGTTAAATGGTGGCTGAGTTGTTGCTGTGCAATAGTGGTGAACTTACACAACGTAGTTCGCCAACTTGTGTTTCCTTTGGGCTTTAGCTGAGGCCTGGAATTAAATTTGGATTTTATAAACAGTGTTTCTGACATGCAAGACTGAAAGAAGCTCCCGTCCAATACAAGTTTACTGCACTGTTATTACTGCAAATCAGTCAATTAAACAAAGACGGAATTTTTGATCACTTGTTGGAAAACGCCTTGCATTTATTCACCGTCAATAACATTTATACACGTCCCCCTGTTCCTTACACTTACACAGTGTTCAGCCTGCTTAAAGCAACACATAACTGAGACAGATATGCGTTTAAAACACATTCTTCCAAAAGCTATTCTTCAAAATGCCGAGAGCTCTGTGGTGCAATAATAAAACAGGCAGTGCCTATGCAGTCTCAAAGGGCTCAGGAGATTCACGGGGGTTACGTGATACCCAATCAGAGCGGAGCCATAACACACATGCTTGTAGAGAAAGATGAGAAGCAGCTGCTTACTGCTGGCTACTTGCTGGACCTCACTTCACCCTAGTAAACCCACTCACAGTTATGCAAATGAGAAAACAGAGATGACCAAAGGGGGTCAATCGATAAAATTAGCATAAAGTGCAAACATTGACTTTTCTGGTCATATATATCCACAAGAAACCAAACTGAAGTAGTCACCTACACCACCCTTCACATACAATACATGGCTGTGTAACTGTAGGGCAACAAAAGAAGTCAATTATTTTGTGTTGCTGATCACGTAATGAAGCACAGGCGTCATCTTTGACACATCTTTATGTTTCTCCCGTGACATGACTATGAAAGCACAGATTAGATTTGATGCTGCATCTCACTGTAGGCTCCAAGGGATTAACATTAGCCTCCTTAAGAAGGAAGAAGGGATTTAGATGTTACTTGGTGTATGTTTTGCTTTCCAATGTTAACAGAGAATTATATGAAACTACAGATTAAGCATAACCCCCGTGTTTATAGATTTATCAGCATTAGCTAGAAGCAACAAATAAAACTGTAGCACGGATAGCATTTATGATAGTCCATAGTCCTCTCTGAAAATCAGCGTAATTTCAAGGGATTAAAACTTTGGGATATCAGGGTGATGTGATGTGCTACAATTGGTCCACCAACCATTTTTCTGATCAAGGACGCCTGCAGCTGATGGTCAGAAGATTTAGCCTGATTCTTGCCATTTGTCTTCCTCCAGATGCATCAGTAAAAGAAAAGAAAAGTTATCGGAATTCAAACAATTAGCCCAGTCACCAGAATAAATGTTGTCACGTTATGTATGTGTTGTTGTTTGTAATGTGCAATGGTGACCACATGAGTTTCCCACTTGTGGGATAATAAAGTTTACCTTGACCTTGACCTTGACCACTGATACGTTGAGATGTGTACGTCTCATAATCCCTTTTAGATCATTTTATGTACAGTTTATGAGCTGACTTTTAAGTTTGGAGATGGGGTTCATGACGGTGGCGTGACAGCTCGGGGAAACAGCTAGCGAGCCTGAGACCACTGTCCGAAGCAGCCTTTCAACTATTATAGAAAAGGAGTGAAACCGCTGCCTGTGCCTTAACCTAACCGGACTCTATGCACATTATTGTCACAACATACAATTTAAAACTGAACCACAAGAAATGAAACGTTTGAACTTGAAGAAATATAAAGATTCATCATATCTGTGGAAATGGATATGAAACATTTATTCAGACGACCGGGCTGAAAGCAGTAGAGAAGGTGAAATAAACAAACACTCAGCACACAGCAAACTCCAGAATTTGTTTATTTTGCTTCGGCGTGGACTCTCGTGGTTATCTTGTCTCTGTCAGAAGAACACTCTAACCCCACAGCTCTCATCTCTCCACAGGAGACATTCAATAACGGTGAAAAAACTGTGAGTCGGCTTGTGTTTCCAACAGCTGTGATTTGCAAGGTTGTCTCTCTCTCTCTCCCTCTCTGTAGCTTTAATCTTTCACTTTTCTTGCACCCCCCCCCCCCCACTTCTTTGTATTATCCTTTTCAGGGTATCACTTCATCTCATCTCAAACCTCAAGTGAGTGAAGCGAGAGTCTTGGTCACTTTTCTACTGACTCATTTTAACTGGCTTTATTTAGACACCTCTCATTTCCTTTTCTCAGTCTAGTAATGGCAGACACTCTGCATCCCATAATCCCACGATGCAGCCCTCCATTGACCTTTGCGAGGGGACGTGCTGCAGCGTTGACTGTGTGCCCGATGCTCGGGGCAGGAGTGAGGAGGCTGCATGCCCTATGACTGCTTTTCATCTGTTTAGACAGACAGTCAATATTACCTTTTATCCCCGGTCTTACTCTTTAGAGTTGAGCGGATATGATTTGTTTTATGTGTGGGGGATAGCTGAAGGCTGTCCTGTCCTTCTTTGACCTGCAGTGCTGCTATCATGTGTCCATCGGCTCAAGACAATTTGAACTGAAAAGCATGGAACCAGTTAGCTGGCCTGGGTAAATATGGCAGCACTATGAGATGACTTTGGGAGGAATTCATCAAAAAGGAAATACGCTTTGCTTCTTAAAGGAATACATATGGTGCGCGTAATCTGGCAACAATCACTTACATTGCATGCACATAGCACCTATTTTCACTGTTTGCATTGGACTTTATGGAATCTGCTGCTCATTTTCTGCATTAAACCAAAACACACTGTGGTGATAGTCTCATAAAACATGAAAGAGGAACCAATTAAACCCAGTCTCTTGTGTATAAATTAAATTAACATATGTAGTTATAATCCCACTGTTATTTTAAGAGTAATGAGCAGGCAGTGAGTTTAAAATGACAAAATGTGGCTCATGTAATGCTCCATGTTCATCTTGAAATGAATAAGGAGAATTTTGAATTGATTCCCTCATTTTCCAGCTCTTCCAAAAAGCAATTACACAAGTTTAAACTGGTATTTTCCATTTTAAAAGAGCATTAGGCCTCTCTGCATTTACACTTCCTTTCACATTTCATTGCGGCACATGACAGTGGCTGATGGATTGGGCTTTTGGTGGCTGAAACTGCTCACGGGGAGATTGTTACCAGATGAAAAGGTCTTGGAGTGCAAACTGGGCGGTTTTGAATAAAGCTATAACTCTGCAGTCTTGAGTGTTATCACGGACCACACCAAATAAAGAACCCCAGTGTGACATGGACAGACACGGAACTTAATTTGCTCCAAATGGCTAATGAGAATTTTGAACAAAAAACATTCAATATTGGATAAAAGTCTTCTCCCTAGCTGCCTAAAGAAACATATTTTATGGTCATGGTTAACTATTTTTCAAAGACAATTGAAAAATTAAGCTTTACAAAAGTGTTTTTCAGCACAATCTTGTTGCTCTCATTTGGTCTTGGTTTTTGAGTCACTAAGTCTAGAATAACCAGATCCCCGCAAACTCATTATGGGACAAAGAGTATGTCTGTCGGGGCGCCGTTTAGCTCAGTTGGTAGAGCGCACGTCCCATGTGCCAAGGCTCTGCAGCGGACCTGGGTTTCGACTCCCGGCCCAGGTCCCTTTGCTACGTGTCACTCCCCCTCTCTCTCCCCGTTTCCTGTCATATCTTCAGCTGACCTATCAATAAAGCCATAAAAGGCCTAAAAAAAAAAAGAGTATGTCTGTCAAGGAGAATGCTGGAAATGTGACTTTCTGCCTGTTTGCTTGAAACATCTCCATGCTTTGCACTCTGGCTGATTCAGCAGGACAATATACAGGTTAGATTTTCGGCCTTGTGCAGGACACAAATAAAATATATTTTATTTAAATGTAACTCTCCAACTCCCACACTAAGTAAAGTTTCACAGCCCTGGTGGCTTTGCATAATAGTCTGCTTACACTCATATTCTGGCAGTGGTCTTGGTTTAAGTAATTCATCCATAGATTGCATATGTCTTTTAGAGCCACATATTTCTTGTGCTGTGTTGCATCACACTGTAAGTCTGGCAAATTTTGCAAAAGAATTCTGATAATCACCTTCCACCAGCTTCATACAGCTATTGGTAATTTCACAATCTTTACTGTTTCTGCATTTCTTTGAGATAGTTTCCGTTATATTCCACCTTAATCTGCATCGCTTGTGACGCTTTGTTGACCTCCAACTTTCCCCTTTGGCAAAGCGTAGGCGGCAAAAATCTGTGAAAAGGTATCCTGCACCTGACACACAGTTGCTCAGTTTGATTGACATGAAATAGCTCCATGATGACAGCCTTTCATGTGGTCGTCAGAGACACTGGATATAAAAAATATTTTAACAATGCATCAGTCCTGCACTGGGTTGACTTTTGCAAAGTAGTCAATCAAAATGCGAGACGTCATCTCAATATGTGGGAGGTGGGATAATAAATGCTGTGCAGTCCAAATAGGTGAGGTCACCCAAACGGAATCTGACAGGAAATGGAAAAATACAAATGTTTTTTAACTGGAAGAAAAAGCTTTTTCATGATAACAGACGTTCACTTGTCTTGGCGAAAAGACAGGCGTAGTGGTGGAGACCCCAGCGTGGCACTGGAATGTGTACGTTCATTAAATGTACTGTAACTTGTTTGGTGTAAAAATGTTTTGATTCATCATGTTACTCATGTTTTGAGATATTTAAATCCAAGGATCTAAAGTACTACGCACATCTATTCCACCTGTTCAAATACAGCGTTTCTGTATGAACATCGCTCACTTTGCAGAAGCTGGAAAAAAAAAACGTCTGTATTACTGTAATATGACCATCCGTATCGACTTTAAATAAACCTGAAGAAAATCTCAAAGGTATGAACCTTCCCCTTCAAAAACGGATCCTAAAAGAATAATATATATCCTACTTCAGTGCTTCAACATTTCATCTTTGTTCTGTAGCAAAAGGAAGTGAGCAGAGATTCAATCACAATAACATCAGACTGTAATCTTGAAGTTCTTTGGTTACAAAAGGAAGACTCAACTTACAAATTCCTGATATAGAATAACTGAGCAATGCAACCATTCAGCAAATTTCAAACCCCTGTGGCTTTGAAAAACATAGGTTTCGAATCTTAGCCATCTAATTATACTGCATGTACTTCCCTTACGTGGGGACGATGCAAGGAGGAAGAAAAATAAACAATGAAACACCCTGTCTATTTGTTCATATTTCATGTACACTTCTTTGACTGCAGAAGTGACAAGTCGAAAGAAGCACAAAGGCCTTTATAAGACACAACTAATGCAATCCAGATGTTTCAGAACTGTGTGTACAGTCCCCTCAATCCGCTTAATATGTAAAATTTAAAACAGTTATGAAAATATTTTTCCTCTGAATATCGTCCAGATGAGCGAGTGTGTCAAGCTGTCAAGTTCTCTTCCCTTCTTTGTCTGTCAATATTTCCCACATGACAGTGTAGACTTCCTGATAGATCAGAACTGAAGGGATTTTACTTACAATGACTCTGTGAAGCATAAACATTATTCAAAAATCGGAAATCTCTGGCCTCCTCAGGCATCTGATACTGCCTGTACAAAGATGAAGTGACTTCAACAGATCAGAAGTCTGGATTATGATTTGATTTTTTCAAACTGATCAGGTGCATCACCTGAATTTTAAATGTTTCTACTACTACAGACTCACTTTGGCAGCCATACAACTGGAGAGCACTGGATGAAAGGAAGTGATGGTAAACCTGTGGAATTTCACTCTCAGGCCACTGACCTCCTGCCAAAATCATGTCTGCTCCGTCGGCCCACAACTCGCTGTGATTGATGCGACCTACACTGCAGCATGCAGGCATACTGCCTTGTCAGTTCAAATGTCAGGCTTCTGACTCAGTAGCAAGCGGCTCCCACACTGAGTCAACTTTTCTAAACCAACAGAACCATCCCGGCAGTCACACACATGGTATAAAAACCCCTGCAGGTCTGATGTGACACCTGGCTGGGAGCTCTTCACTGCTCCTTCTTTGAAACGTGAGGGGTTGGCTTGGTCATCCAGAGAGGGGAGTCGAGCTTTGTTGCCTTACTCCTAGATGCCTGGCCCCTCCACGACCAGACAGAGAGAGAGAGAGTCGGCCTGGCGCTGGGGCCTTGGCAGTGAGAAAGATCTGTGGTGTGGCCCCTCCTTTTCACTGGGCCGGGATAAGCCATGGAGTGTGGCGCCTCTGAGGTTAGTGGGCTGCCTCATCGAGACACCAGCTCCATCATGAGCCTATTTTTATTCCATTTTCTCGCTTGCATTTTTTTTTCTCCCCTACTCAGACCTCTCTTGCTCTCTTTTTTTTTTTTAGCCCTCCACTTTTGCCTTCTCTGTCTATCTCTTTACCGCTGTCCCTTTCTTCCATGGTGTTGAGATGTGTTTCAGCCTGTATGCATGACAGAGGAAAATGAAGAAAAAAAACTGCGCGGCTCGGTTTCTGGTTTGGATCCCAATATTCACTTGCTTTTTTCCCCTTTCTGTCTTTCTGTATTTATTTTGCGCATACACTTGCCAAAATGGCAAGAGCTCCCTGTCACTGGTTTGGCACAATCCATGCAGTATATATATTCAAAGTGCTTTAATCCATATGCACAAAAGTTATTTATCTGTATCAACAACAGAGGCATTGTACACCAGAAACTGCTCAGTTTCTCTTGTTTGTCTCCATGAAACTTTAATTTAATCTCAACATGTAACTTCTTCCATAGAGTTGCACTGAGAAGCATAATTAACATGCAGGTTGCTATCTTCCTCACACTGGGCCAAGAATAAACAAGAAAAGAAAGGCCTGAGAAAGATTGAACAGTCTTTGTTGGTATTCTAACGCCCTAAATGTCAGGATTGTACTTTTGAGGGAAAGGATCACTGTATTTAACCAGCTAATCCAACATGTTGAGTCAATTCACGTACAATGTGGTTGTGCTGGCGAATTAGCAGGGGGTCCTCAGCTTTCAGGCAAGGAGTTTACCATCATAAAGCAGCTGTCCCACATCAACAGACAGACAGTGCCGTGTTTGTGCCATAAGCCATTCTATACAAGCACATTGTGGCAACTCCTTTGGCATTTTTTAACAGCCTGGCAACAGTAAGCTCGCAGAGTGAAAGGGGTCTAGACTGGTCTTCTAAAGCGACCCTCGCTTCACATTAGCACTCCGGGTTAAAAGAAACATTGCAATGAGGATATTGACATACTTGTAAATAAACCCTAATGAGGACAGGTTACCAGAACTCTAGACGAGAACAAACAGTAACTACAGTAAGTATTATGAGGGTGAAAAAAGGGGGCATGACCGCAATTAAGGTCTCAAACACAACTAAAGGTGTGGGACTTTTTATATTTTCTTGAGCGCTCGAGGCCAAGTTTTTAAATAAAAGGCGAAGTCAGACTCAGAAATTCTTGGCAAGAGATAAAGGAATTATTTGATTTATTTAGAACCAATCTGCTTTCCTCTCAGCATCACCCATCACTCTGCTAACAACCATAGCTAAATGAGCTCTGTATCTCAAAAAAGACGCTTCACACAACGTATTCTGTGAGCTGTCCTGGCTGAGTTGAATTCATTTGAATAATTTACTTTGCAGAATAGCACGAGAATATGGGGAAATGGTTGATCCATCAATCTAGTCTGACACTCCGCTTTAAAAAAAAACAAGGTTTCCGCTCTGTTCTTTGTTTGCGTATATCTAATGAGCGAAGGAAAAGAACACAAAGGTAGTGAGTTATATAATAAAGTCTTCTTTGGTGAGCCTGGAAGGGATTTGAAAACCCTGAATTAGTTTGGTGCTGTATGAGCATGCAATTTCCTCTCTCTCATCCACAGAGCACACCACTGCCACGGTGTTCATTTCCACTGGCTTCCTTCAGTGCCCACATCTGAAGATTCCCAAGCTTAAGCAAGGATTGGAAACTAACCTAGTGTCCAGCGTGAACACAGCTATGTGAGCATATCATGCCACTCTTTCCAGTCAGAGCACTCTGACGTCATACCATTAATCCCTTTCACCATACCACCCAAGCCTCGGGGAGACCACACCAAATCCAGCACTCGCCCCTCTGAGGAGAGGACCACTGGGATCGAATTAATGAGGCTTATTACATTACATCAAACCAGTAATGAACATCACAACAGACAAAGAGCCAAACTGGTAAAAAGAGAGGTGGTATCAGAACTATCACAGCTGCTTGCCAGTTAGGAGCGATCGTGAAAGAAAAAGTCTCCTCCTACAAAAGCACAAAAAGCTATGACTCATGAGCAAGATGTTGCCTTAAGAGAGACATGTTTCCAAGGATAAGTGGACTTTTTACAACAACCCTGATTCAATCATCCCTTTGAAAATCAAAAAGATGTTTTATGCTCTAGCTCACTTACTGCAGTCACATGTAGTCTATATCACAGCACACATGCTTCTGTAAATTTTAACTTTTAGTGTACATTCTCTCATGTTCCCAGCCTCCACTGGCTTCCATTTATTTCCATATATTATGAAAATAAATCTGCAGCCTCTTCAAACACGGTTTAGTTGTGTAATCCATCAAGTATGCAATTTTTGTATTAATCCTGTAATGCGGTGCAAAGTTTTCGAATCAATCTGCACTTAAACTCATTGCTATGCAACGTTAGTGTGACATTAACAAAGAATTACGTTGACTTGACCGAATTGTATTGGATTACACAACTCACGAGTTGTGCCAATTTATTTTCGTACTCGAATGGAAACCGCTGGCTGCCTAGAATGATGGGAAAAAAAACAGCCAAAAATCTGACACAGTATACCTTAGCATATATCAGAAAATGGTCCCAAAAATTGTTTCAAGTTAAGAGGTAGTTAAGAGGCTTAAAGTTGAAAAAATATCGGTAAGGTCATTTAAATCGCTCTATTCAGCAAACACAAAGAAGAGATTATGGGAAATGAACCCACTCACTTTAAGGAAAAAAGAATGAACCACTTCAGTGTGGTTTATAATAAATCAGCCGAGTATTTAAAAAGTGGCAATTTCAACAAAGTACTAGTGCTCCAGATGGTAGCGCTGCTCGCACAGATGAGAGGAGGCTCTCTAGAAAATAACAAATGACCTAAGTGGTTAAAATGCTCTACAAAGGCCTGGAAGTTGCATCGCCAACTCTGCAGCACTTGCCACAGTTACACAGAACATCCACTGGGACAGTTGTTGTAAATACTCCTTTCCTCATATACTTATTTCCATAATCACGGCCTGTGACTTAAAGGAGTTCATTCCTCATTTCCATTCAGACAGAGTCCAAGCCAAACCAGCTCCTCCTGGAGGAGTCCCCCCATCGTCCAAAGTCACGCAGAACGGAGTTATTGCACTGGGTGAATGAAAATTCACTTCACTCACTCTCGGTTGGCCTATCTGCCCCTACCGGCCACATGGAGACAAGGCAACATCTACAGAAGTTCATTCTAATGGATTTAGACGGTTTAGTCTTCTCTTTACAGTACTACTGAAGTGTGTAGGTGACTTGCATGAATGCAACCCAATTTGCTTCAGTAAGCTGCCATCTTTAAGTACTTCTCCTGTCATAAAATATCATTAGCAGACCAATTTTATGACTTCAATCATAAGCACACACAGGAAAAATGAGGTCAATTAAATCATGGATTGCTCTCAGATCCCACTGTTCACTGAGTAGGGATCTGCCGTGATTGAAGCGTTGTCTCTTCGTCCGGGCCAAAACTCTTTTCAGCTTGTGTGCTTTGGCCTCGTCTTGATGCACCCTTCTCCTACTGCACAGGCACTGGCCAAATCCTGCAGCTCTGTCCCACCTTCCCAGACTGAGAAAAGAAGACGCTGGCACGCAAACTGCTGCACAGTTCATCTCTCTCATCTCCTTACACAACACATTTCTTTATATTTTACAGTCATTTCTAAATGCACCAGACAGATATTGTTTGGCTTAAGTCTAACTCCAAGGAGAAGGGATATATTTTACAGGTATTATTTAGCTGCCTCAGCTACAAGAAGGGACAAAAATCTATAAGCTGCAAAGAAACTTTGCACATTACTTTGCCAAACTCCCAGACAATATAAATGACTACCTTTATACTATATAACCTAAATTCATGAGCGTGACATCTGTAAATGGTACAACTGTAAACCCTTGAATCTACTTAATGGAGGCTGAAAATTACAGCGCTGTCCTTGCTGAATTTTAGGAAAATTTGCAATTTACTAATAACATTTCATTTATTACATCCTGTCATGTAGTGCAGTTTTCCCATCAGTAACAAAACCCAATACTCGCATTCAATTACGACTAATAAGGCACTATATTGTCTCAGCTAAGCATAAAGCCCCACCCCTCTGTTTAGCAAACACATGACAGACAGGAGTATTTAAACTTTCTATTTCAAAAATATTTAGATTTCAGACTTTTTCTCAGACAGACCCTGGTCAGTCCAATGAAAGCTGAACGCTCCTAAACTGTTTACATTGTTGTCCACAGTGCCCACATAGGCTTTGTCCACTCTGAGATAACAGATTTGTGCTTGTTTCTTCACATGGCTCAGTTGTGAGAGATAAAGGCCGAACGTTTTCGCAACTGGCAGCCCTACTGGGAGAAGTCCGGAAGTGTTTTTTAGACTGATAGCTCTTCCCTTCCAAGTGGAAAAAGGAGGGCAAACTGAATCTAATCGTGCTGGCACTTCGTTGGGATGCCCCCGATGTGTTATCAGAACCCAGGAGAGCTGGGAGGGATGGGGCGAAGGGAAGTCCCTGCAGTGAGACAAAAAGCATGAACAAAGACGTCTGAGCAGAGCTGGAGTTTAGGAGAGAGAAGGCCTTGTGAACTCCCCCCCCATGTCTGTCCTGCATGACAGATGCAGAGGCCCAGCCACTGACAACATGTGAGAGGGGGGGGGGGTGAGGAGGGCTAACATGTTGAATAAACATATTCAGTCCTCTGCTACCCCCCTAATTCCCCCTCCAAATGAAAACCTCAGTTGATATACACTATAGATTCATCGGATAGCTCAGTTTATACTCTGTGTTTATACGCCAGGACAAATGTACCTTCTCCAGCCAAGAGATCATGATGTTCCTATCTCCAAACAAACATCCTCAAGCCCTGCTACATGTTCCCCAGACCTCTCGGATGTGTTGATAATGTTGTATGATAGCCGAGACAGCGAGACAGTCCAAAAAGAAACAGTGATGAACTCTGGAGAAAGGACAGCTTAACTCTTAAAAGGCCAGCGCTGTGTTTGTACAAGCTGCAGAGAAGCTGAGCTTCCAGAGTTTCATATGTTCACCTCTGCACAATTCATTTAAGGACTGTCCTCAGCCTAGCAAGAAAACACTCAACTGCAAATACATCAGAGAAACAGGCACTTTGGATGATGACCTGCCCACGAAATCGATGGGGCTTCTTGTTTTCCCCTCCCTTATTTCCCAATATTGCCATGGTAACAAACCACCATTTGAGCTTCATCTACACGCCTCTTTTGCATGCGCACTGCATGAGGTAAATCGCCTCCTTTCCCCTCTCAGCATCTGCTTTCTTTCTCACTCTTCCTCCATCCACATTCCCCATTTGTTTCAATCATTTTCCACCTTCTTCACTCAGTCTCTTCAGAAAAGCGCAGGTCACAGGGCTGTCCTTTCTTCTACACAACTTTTCATTCAACGTGGTTTGTTTTTTCTTCATTCCCAATTTTAGAATCTCAAAACTTAAACTTAATGCATAATAAATAGCTGCAAGTAATTAGAGAGATTTCTGAAGAGAAAGGCCTAAATCATTGCGTTATTGTAAAATTTTAATATTATATTTAAATCATAGACAATTGTTCTAAAACTACATTTGAAACTGGTCTGACATGAAAAACGGGAAAGTTTCTTAATAATTTCTCTCTTATATTTTGATGTGTGTCGGAGCTTGGCCCAGTCCCACAACAACATCAGTGCCCTCCCACCAGCTCCTTAGCAAAATCATTCACCATACTTCTATGTGTATTATATGTGTGTTAGTGTGATGAATAAAGAGCGGAAGCAACAGGGCAAAGGGTGACTTCACACTTAAACAGCCTGTTTACAAGTCATTTACAGAACTGCAGGAGGGAGAGAGTCTCGGACAAGTCTCCCAAAGAAAGCCCCCCTTTCAGAAATACACAAGCAAATAAAATGGAAAGATGAAAAAGGAAGAACAGTTTTTTGAGCAGAAGACTTCTGTGCAGTTCATTTCATATTGATGGGGGCGACGTTTCAGATATGACTTCACGGTAGCAGGAGAATAAAAATCACTTAGATACCACTGAGCCTGTTAAAGTGTAGAATTAGTATGCTAAAGGTAAAAAAAAAACATGGGAGGAAAGGACCATGAATAAAAAATGGTGCAGCAGCAGCGATGACAGGGATGGTGACAGGGGAAGAGCCCTGACTGAAACTGGCTCAGATTTAAAGCCACAAAAGGAGGCTAATTATTTTCTCATCTTTCCCCTGCTCGGTCATGTTATAGCTACTCCCTACACTTCTGTTTGCTGAGAAGGTGACTGCCAAAGCATTGTGAACTAAAGCTTAAACACTCAAATTACACAGAGTGGTATAAATGAAATGTTTTGTGCTTGCATATGGGTAGAGTTAGGATGTATAAAGTCAAATTTCCTGGCTGTCAGACATTTTCATTTCTTTCTGGCACACTGTTGAGTGACATTTGTAATGCAGCAGAGAGAACTACCATGAACATTACAGGATGCTCACAGCGCTGAGGGGGGGTTACGTTTTATCCAGCGCTGGAATTATAATGTACAATTTGAAAATCCTACACGTACTGAAGCAGGTTTTACATCCACACCCACAACCATGAAATTGAAATTTCTGCGTGAGAGTAATACCTGTCCTGGAGCACAATAAGTATGAGACTCTACGACTTAGCCGTCTTTTCAAACATTCCGTTTGCTTTGGAGACGACATTGGATGGAGCCCAGGGGATTTTTCGATTGTTGTCAGAATCAACTTAAAACATCACTTGATGGCTTCCCTTGGGTTGAAAACAGTATTCATTATTTATCAAAGCTTTTGTTATACTTGTGATGATGAAACCACCTGCCTCCTGTGTTCACAGCGTTGTCCAACCCCTAAAAATGACTAAAGTCGACAAGACGTTAGACCAGCTGGCACATCGATGGAAAAGTGTGACAGGGAAAATGTCAGTGAAAATTTGACTTGCGACTCCCTCAAACCCTTGGTGCCCTTGAGGAGAACCTGCTGAGTGATCAGCAGTAGGAAACTGCGGTAGTACTTGAACACAGGGGCATAAAGGAAACAAGGCAATCAAGCTGTGATTTGTTGACTGATTTCTGATTGGAGAGTTAAAAACTAGCCGGACAAAGGCAGATCTCTGAATGAGCTAGTGTTATTTCAGCATGCCGTGACTCCACATACAAACGGCAAATTGCTACATTAATCATCATATCCGCTGTTTGGGCTAATCAGGTCCTGTAAGCAATAAATTGTTGATAGTAAAAATTGGCAGCAGGTGATCTGTAGTTCTCCCCACGGCTGGCATAAAAGCAAAGATCTGAACAGATCTGTAAAACAAGATCATTCACGTCCGCACACCCCCACAGACCAGTACATGTCCACATGAGAGTAAGGTTGTACTCGAGCCATTCCACAACTAAAACGTGAAACAAAACCCCACCAAACTGCTCTGTAACCCGGGCAGCACTCAGAGAAAAGGAGATTGGAGAGGTTGCTTGGTTGTAAAGAAGGGCAGAAGGATCTATAGGCGATGATATAGTACACTGAAGCACACTGCAGAAATGCACTTGGGGTTTGATGCTTCTCCTGCGTCAAAGATCTGATGAAACAGATTATACATAATTTCCAAGGATCCTCAATAAAGACACAGCTAGGTTGGACTGCAGGCGGCTTCTGAAACCAGATGTCTGGATGCCTTTAGCACTGGCGATGATGAATTGGCTCGTTGAAAGCATCAACAACTTGTTTCTCCATTATCCCGGCTACTGCACCGACCGGCTCCTTGTCTGCATTGATTTGAGCGGCGAGCTGACTTTGCAGAGGCCGCTGCAGACAATACACACTTTTCTGGGAACTTAACCATAAAGTATTTCTTCATTCATCCTCTGAGGGTGATCAGCCGCGATAGAAAGCCTGAAAGAGAGCCTCTGTGTGCCTTAGCCACTCAAAAAAACACAAAAACGTTTGGTCAGTACTTTTCACTTCACATTCCAAGGCCTGCAACTGAATATGGTTCTGCCTAGAGTGGATCAGATGGGCTGCATGTCCAGCCTTTAACCTACGCTGGAATGGAAAGATGCTGCAGAGCATTGATGTGAATCATTTTAGTTTGGACATAATCAGCCAAAATAATATCTGCTTCATAAATTTCCCTGCTCGAGTCTCGTGGGTTGATGCCCTGGAAGATGCATTTGTGAAACGCTCTGGGAGGAACCCAGGGCACTGATTAGAACATTTTTCCCCCCCTTAAAGCCTTTCTGCGTCAAGTCACGCATTTACACACACCCTACAGTCCCGAGTCTTTTGTTCGTCTTTTCTGATACCACATCACACATTTTCAGTCTTGCACTCCTACATACTAGCGCTGCCTAATTACAGCAGAGTCCCTCTGCTGCCGACTCTGCCTCCAGGCCCCTCACAGCACCAAGCCTCATACAACAATCTAAACAAAGATTTGGCCTTTCAACACGCTGGTTAAAAGAAGCAGCACACCACTCTCAACATAAACTCTGCAGCACCAGACCAAATTAGCCTTATGGATGAGGTACGCAACCCTGTGGTAATTAGTTCCCCCGCTAAATCTTTAAAGCACCTCCCAGCACTCAGAGGACGTCAGTGTTAAGCTAAGCAGTTGTCTCCTTATTACAACTAATCTGCAGAGTGAATGCATAACCTTAGAATAGATAAGGCATAACAGATGTCCTCCCTTCTAACACAAGGGGCGTTTCTGGTAAATGTGGCGAAGGCTCCGAGATACGCAACCAACAGTGTGAGCAAGGACCACCATGGAGCATCAGTACACACAGACTTGGAGTCTGGTTGGGGCACGCCTGGGTGCCTCTCAGTCTGAAGCCAAGACAGACAACGTTGGGTAACCGCAATGTAAAAGTGGAGCTTCTCACCCCACAAACCTCTTTCTCCACCTCTCTCTCTCTCTTGCTTTCTTATTCTGTATTGAAATAACAAATAGATAACTCACTCGTTAAGCCAGGTACCAGAAAATGTTGTTTGGCATTTTTACTTGATTAATGACTACCATTAATCAATTTTTATAATTAAGAGTTGCCCCAATTCAAATGCCAGTATCAGGGATGCATTCGATACTGCCTAAAATGGTGAAACTGTTATCGGTGAGGACACAAGCCTATACAACCTATTCAATACCACATAATCTTTTTATCAGAAACAGAAATCTGGCACTTCCTTGCAGCATCCTGTACAGCTGTATGCAAGTTTTTATGCACAAGCAGCCAACATCCAAAAACAGCAGGCGAAAGACAACTTCTTTTTAAGACTATTTTTCTGCTTTAAAATCCAGCTGTCTGCAGGATGCACGGGGATGAAGTCATGTACCTGAGATTAAAAAGTGTAATAGGACGGCGGTGAAACAAAGTTAACTTTGTTTCAGTGCCGTACACCTCCAGACAACAGAGCAGTTTCTTTCCTCAGGAAGTAAGACTCTTCAATACTTTCTCAGCGGTCAACTGTGAAAAATTGTTTTGATTTTATGACTTGATAAGTCATGAGACTGCTCATAACCAGTTAAAAGTGTAGTACAATATATAGCTAATGTCTTAGAACATGCAGCCACTGAAGAACTTTGGTTCAATAACATGCCGGCCAAAACAACTATGAATATTAAAAACTGCTTGATCAGAGAATAAATGAGAGGGAATACAAATCCGAGCAGGCGTTTTCGATACATAGTGCCTGGTATCATTTCCATCAGTACTAAAAAAGTATTGAGGTTCAATACCAGCTGTAAGCACTGATTTGGTTCACACAGGAGCTGAGTGCGTTCACAGCGTCATTACTGTTAACGAGCATCTGCAAAACATCCTGCTCTAACAGTGTCAGGGTAGGTCCCAGGTTTTCGTGACCACACAGAGAGATAGCCTTGGCTATGGAATCTTTACGTCTGTCCTTGTTTGTATTTCGCATGTTTCCCCCTGTTTCATCACTTTGTTCCTGAGACAGTACCCCCCTCCATCAACTATTTCTCACACGGGGGGCTGAGATACTGACGTATTTCTATGCTCGGCCACCTTCACAGCCCTAATCAGAGCTTGTCGTAAACCAAAATGGATCTAATTGAGAGCAGAATAGGATGATGTGACCACACGCTCCCCGTAACTGAATGTTCCACTGTTTCCATGAGCTTGTTGGGCCCAGTAACATTCTTTTGAATCGTTATTTCAACTGGCAGTCAGTGCAGCAGCGAGGCTGGACCAAAAGGGGGGGGCTGAGGTTTCTGGCAGACAAAAGCGATGCATTCTTTGTAACAGTCAAGTTCTGGATATGGAGACAATTTGCTTAGTGGTTAAGATATTTCAGGGCTGTGTATATATAGTGCATGCTTTTCTAGAAAGAGGCAGTTCTGTCATGAATATAAAATACAACATGCTGGGGCAGGAGTATTTACCATCTGAATACCTGCACTCCATCATCACACCTAAAAATGATTTGTTTTTTGTTTTGGATCTAGTTTCCTGGTTACTGATTTTTTGTTACCTGGCAAGCTGTCACTCAGCGTCTGCTTTCCAGTCTGGTGGCTTCCCATGGACAGCAGGAGGACTGGATGGATGATTTAGCACAGATTTGCTTTGGAACAGAATGAATATCACGAGCAGATGATGCTTCCTGATGCCCAGCTTGTTTAGCCGTGCCAACTGCCTTGCACATGTGCAGGGGGACCACGGGCTGTGAGAACAGAAGGCCTGGCAGGCGTCATCGCAGCAAGCATTTTAGTCAACCCCCCTTCTCATTCAGTCGTCTCAAAGGAGGAGGGTGGCAAAGTGAATAATTGTCTCTATTTACAAAGGTCAAGCAAAATTGCTCCTCTTGAGCCTGAACGCAACACTGTGACAATGTGACTGTGAAGGCACACACACCTGCAGTCTGACTTCACTCTGGTGGTAATCTACACCCATGCCTTTCTTGCATCATCAAATTAGATAAGCCTGGGCCTGGTCTGACTGGGACCCACAAGGCAGTGTGTTCACATCACTCCAGGGAGGCCTAAGCATCTCCAGACAGGAAGATGTGCTGGTTTCACCTGCTCCGAACTACATGTCACCACTCCGGAGGGAAACAGGGGGAAGTGAAGAGGTGAAATTGGATCACAGATGGGACGCAGCAGTGTGGGAAAAGGAAGTGAGAAGAGATAAGAAGTCTGGACGGACACGGGGGAAAAAGTAAAGAGAGATGGACGGAGACAAAGAGACAGGAAGGGTAAAGGAGATCCCACCCCTCAGAGTCAGAGGATAGATGTTAGAGGAGGGATAAACAGCTGGATCCAGCTGCTGAGTCGGAGCTTTGTCACAGCTGCCTGTCCCTCTGGAGACTTTGAACTGTTTTCTTTCTCCCTCTTTTGCTCTCCTTACACTACACTAACACCCTTTCATAGAAATGTGGAAGCTGAGAGGTCCATCTCACCTGCAGCAGACAGTCTAGCAGACAGACTGGACTAATGAAATTTCTCGTCCCACGAGAGAGCCATATAAGCCCATCTTTCTTCCTTGCCAGATGTGGGCAGGAAACCCCTCCAGCACGCTTTTATCTCATTCAGCGTTTGCTTTACAGCCAACACTCTGCGTGGCTGCATCACAGCCTGTACTGACCCTTTATATTCACCCTGAGGTATTGGAGACACTGTTTGCTTTACCACTCAGCACTTACATAAGGACAGCTACAAAAAATTCTGTTTTTCGAAAGATCCTTGCCTGATGTTTGAACCTGTCGCAGCAGCGATTTTATATATTCGAATTCTAATTATTGTATCAACAGTAAGTTTTGATAAATGATACACAATTTCAGTCTATTATCAAACGTCCCTAGTTCCACTCTCTGAAACATGAGAAGTTATTGCTTTTCTCTGATTCATTAAATTCAAACTGAACATCTTTGGGAAGTGTATGTTACCTAGAGTTTGGGGAATATTGTGTTGGCCATACAGAATTCTTGAAAATTGTAAAAATGAATCAAGAGATTAAAAATGAATGAAAGCAATGACATAAACACAGCACTTGCACTTACAGTCTAAAAATGCAGTGGTCATTCTACGGTGTTTCAGGTTTTGGTGTTCCAACACCCACAGCTTTGGTTTTCCGCTAATGAACAGCACTTCCTCCCAGCTTCTGTATTCACCCATATGCCATTAAAAGTTTTACCACAACTTTCTCGTCTTCCTGTGCTGTTGGAAAAGTGAGAAGCGGTCGACTTTCTGATGGATGTCTGAGCACAATAAAATGCGTTCAGCTGTCTCAAGCACAGCAACTTTGACCTGAACACCCACACTCTATCCAGATGTACATCAGTGTTTATGTTCGCTTCAGTGCCCCTGCTAGGCCCAGGAGTAAGTGTTCAAGGAAGTATTACATTTGCAAACACATTAAGTAGCACATCCAGTTTCCTGCAATTTTACCATTCCCTGAAAATACTGTTATACCGCAGAGCCACAGCGAAGCTCGGTAGTTAGCAGGAGGAAAAAGAAACAGTGGAGACCAAAAGCAGAGTCAGCTCGCCTCAAGCTAAACCAATCCCTGGGGGAGACAGGCCAGTCTGGTATTAAAACAGACAAGTGAACATTTTGTTTGACACAAACCATTTTCAGAAAAATGTCTGGTAAGAATTGATTACACGCTTTGTGTACCAAAATACTAGTCTGAAACTGGCAATTTAACTCATCTCCTTAGTTAGTCTCATTTGGTTACGGTGGAAAAGCTTGACTGGAGGAGTTAGCAAAGTTTATTAAAGAGAGAAAGTGGCCATGTCCCTATGTGTCAACAAATTATTGCATTTTACATGGCTGTTTTGCAGTAGATCCAGTCTGGGTGCAATTCATAACAAGCCACTTTTACGTAATGCAATGACAACTACTGGCAATTGTGGTTGACATTTAAAACTAGCAGCTGAAACACTGAAAAGGGAGCTTTGTGGAGGAGCAAAACTTTATTTTTTAAGTAGAATTGTCTTTTCAACAGGGACTGCAGGTATTCTTGGTCACACAAAAGAAAAAAAGGCACAGACTGTGAAAAGCAAGACGTACTTCAGCAATGCAGGTTTCCCAACGTCCCCTGAGGAAGCCAGTACAAAAGCATCTCTCGCAATTAAACAGTGAACCCCAAATCTTTATACAGACTGTACTGCAGAGAGCACCATGAATGTGTCTGGATTAAGAAAATTATTACCTTACGCCACCACAAGAGTCATGCCAGGCAATTCAGTTCAAGCACACCATGGACTCAAGCACCTGTCTGGTGGTCACCAGTGGGTGGTTGCTTTAGTACGAAAAGACTGAAACTAAAACTGCGAGGGACTCATGAAAGAAACACATTCTTTCAATCATTCATACTTTCTCTCCGGGGCAATTATGAGTACTCCACTTTCCCCATAGACTGGTTGCTTTTATGTTGGCAGGAATGGAGAAGAGATTCAGAGTGCCACTTCACTGGGGTACCTCTTTCAACTAGGCTGCCTTTAAAGAATTCAGTGAAATAATGAATATGTTTGAGTGGTGCTGTATGTTACACCACTCTACAAGACTCTGCATCTGTAGTTATCTAAACTAAAAACTATCAGGCTTATAATACTGTTGCACACAAGAAACCCCAGCCAAGGCATAAAAGGGGATGTGATGTGTTGAGTCAAAAAGTTGCCAAGACTTTGCTGAGACAGGAAGCACTTTGGGTGGCGAAGGCACTGATGAATGCGAAAGTTTGTGTTGCAACTTAAAGAAAGAAAAAATGGCAAACTATTTCCTCCATCTCTCGCAGCAATCAGTGTTTGCCTCATGTTGCTTGGGGGGCTCCAGCGATGACAAGCGGACCATTCTGTCATGAACATGGGGGAGGCTGGTTTAAAAATTAGGTCTGGCCTACCCTCACACCCAGCTAATGAGATATGAAGTGTGATCAGATAAGAATTTTGGATAGGGGACAGACCAACAGACAGACGAGGAAGCCCCCCCACTTGTGTCACCTCCGCTGCTCATGCCAGTGCTTGTCAGGGCTCATTTCCCCTTCAGCTGCCTGGAGACCCCCTCTCGCCTTTCTACTGGAGCCAGAACGACCCCCCAAAAACAGACAGAGGGACAATTCTTGCAGAGACACACACTCAGAACAACCCAAAACCACAGTGAAATGAGGTGTAAATTATTCCCCAATGTGAGATTCTGACATAACCAACTGGAAAGCGTCATTACTTCATAAGCGAAATAACACATAGGAGAATTAATGGCAAATGTCTCTCAATGCCAAGACAACCAGGGTTGGCTTTACTGAATTTGGAGATATTAGGGCTGGCTGATGTGCCTCATTATCCCTAATGACATCTTGTATTACTCCTCTTCCTCCGAGTCAGGAATCAAAAGCTTTATGCTTAATGAGCTATTTAAATGACCTTGAGGCAATTGTTGCTTCATCCCGTTAACTAAACTATTATTCCAAAGGGACCTCACACATGTGATATAAAATGTACTTTGGCTGAAATACAGTGTTACGGTACCTCTTGAGTGAATGTGTGCTTGCTATCCACAGTGTGTGTGTGTGTGTGTGTGTACATATATATGGATCAAATGTAAGTATGCCATGAGCATAGCAAGTTATGGTATTGTGGTTCTTTTATAGCATCAGATCTGCGCTTTAACTTTCACACTGTCCAGAAAACTTGTAAAATGTGAGTCAGTTTGAATACTTATAATGGAGAATAGAATTAATAATGGCTCATGAAATACATTCCACAGTGCAGCTTGTGGTTTTTAAGATGTTGTTTTTCATGTCGTATTTGATTTCTACTCACAGGGATGACCCATTTTCTTTGCAGTATATTTGGCATATTGAATTACAAGACTGATTGCTGTTAATAGGCTTAACTCCTTATTTTTAGTTATAGTTTTTTTCCACACACATTTAATTCTAAAGTCATCCATAAACCAACTGATGTATTGCAGAAAGTGACAAAATATCACAGGCACAGCACTGTGGAGCCAGACGATATTAGAATAATCATGAACTGCTGTGCTGGTGACCTGCAGAGGAAAAAAAAAAAAATCAAGCCACTTCAAACGTTTGAATTAATGATCACAATGTCCTTATTGTAATGTTTTTTTGGATAGGCATTGTGTATGGAAAAAGGGAATTGGGAATTTCATCTGCAAAGGAAAAAAAGGCAGTCATCAGATGTCTTGCTGAGATGTTTGGATGTAGAGCTGGCACCCTGAGTAAGAGCAGTCTGTTCTCACATGGCCCGCCAAATACAAGTCTGAGGCATCCAGGCAGGCTCAAGAGAGGCCAGAGAGCAGCGACTTGAAAGACCTACTTCATAGCTGGACCCTGTGAAGCCACTGATCAAAATATGCCATGCTCTGAGAGATGTTTGCGAGCAGGTAGAAATGCTTTTGGAGGCGATGAGGAGCACAGTCCATAGTCAGAGCATTTTGAAAGAAAACAGAATATGGGGTTTCAGATATTTTCATAGAGCGTGAACTCCAGCCCACATCGGAAAGAGTGATCGTAAAGCTTTTACAGATCTCCAAAACATACATTTCTTTAATTATTCTTTGGTTTTGTTTCAAAATTCCATAATCAATTTCAGTACATTCTCCCTTCTCCTGATCCTTGTGGTCCCTGTGATTTATAATTAGGGGACCTCCCAAAAGCCTTCGTAGCTTCTATTTCTGCAGTCAAGCCAGAAGTCGCAGTGAGGCCTGCGTCTCCCTTCACCCCTCCCTCTCCCAAGGCCAAACCCTGGGCCAAGATCCCGTCTGCGGGGCCTGCTGTCTGGACTGCACTCTGTATCCAACTCCTTGATCCATGCGATACTACAGCAGACTCTTGTGAAATAGAATTTGTCTGAATGTCTTTACTTCACTTGAATCACTTGAATGATTTAACTAACTGATGAGCTGTCTTTTTGTACGTTCTGTCTTTTTAATAAGATTGCAGAAACCGATATGTTTAAATGAAACAGCACTGCAGTCACTTGGGGTGCTGTAATTTGTCTAAACCTTAATTCATCTTGTCGTCGACAGCCATTTTTTCTCACGCTCAACTAGCCTAATTAAGGTGCCTTTTGAGAGTGAAGTGACATCTATGTCTTTAGATAAAGCCCTGAATTTGTCTCTGCCTGTGAATATGTGAAAAACCCCTTTGTGCTTAGGCTGACAGAGGACTTTACACTGCCTCTGTTACCCTGGAAACCTTTTGAGAGGTGAAGGGGAGGACAGCCAAAGAGGAGATCATCTTGGCCTAAAACTGCAGGTAAATCCTCACTCAGGCAGTCCAGTTTAAACAGCTTTAACATTAGAAAATAACTCTTCATTGAGGAATGAAAGGAGTCAGCAAAGTCTGACAAATTTCTCTCCCATTAAACTAATAAATTTCCATTTGTTATTCTCTTCACAATTGCCCCCCGAGTTAAGTTCAGACTCTCACATGATCGCAACGTTTGAGCGTAGGAGTGTGTTTACAAACTTTTTTATGAAACAAATCTGCAAAAAAAATAATGTCCTACCTCAAGAATGCAGGTCCCGGGAGCTGTGTTCTCCTTGATGGACACGTTGTAGAAGTTTCTCTCAAAAACGGGCTCGTTGTCATTTATATCCTGAAGCACAATGTTAACGACAGCCGTGGAGGACAGGGGTGGTTTCCCTCCATCTGTGGCAACCACAGTAATACTGGGATTGGGGTTCTTTTCATAATCCAGTTGTGAGAGAGTGGTGATAATCCCCGTGATGGAGTCCACACTGAACCAGTTGGAGTAAGCACCTTGGTCTTTCAGGATGCTGTAGGTAATGTCCCCATTGGGCCCCTGGTCTTTGTCTCTAGCTGTCACCTGTAGCACAAAGCTCCCTGGAAACACCACTTCAGGAATGACCTGCCTGTATACTGGCTGGTCAAACAGAGGAGGGTTGTCGTTGATGTCGGTCACCTGGATAGTGAAGGCGGACTCGGCCCTGAGAGGAGGCGTGCCAGAATCTGTGGCCATCACCCTCAGCTCGTAGGTGTCTCTCTCCTCCCGGTCCAGAATCTTGTCCACACAGATCAGATAGATGATGCTATCCTTAGTGGTCAGGGCAAATTTTCCATCTCCTCCCTCTAGCGACACATTGACATTGGCATACTCTCCATAGTCTGGGTCAGTGACTGAGATCCTGGCTACATACTGGCCTGGCTGTGCACCTTCTGAGATTCGGGGAGATCCATCCTCACTGAGAAAGATGATGGTCATGGTGGGCTGGTTGTCATTGTAGTCTCTGACATGGATGGTAACGAAGGCATTGGTCACCTCAGGCTGGGTCGCGTTGTCTTGAGCCTGGACCACCAGCTCGTGGACTCTCCTCATCTCAAAGTCCAGTGGTTTGTTTAGCGTGATGACGCCAGTGCGAGAGTCAACGACAAAGTAGCGGTCCGGGTCACTTTGTCTCCTGTTGATTTCGTACAGCACCATCCCATTGTCCCCTTCATCTGCATCAGTGGCGAACACCTGTAGGATGTTGCTTCCTGGCTGGAGGTTCTCAGATATTATGGCATGGTAGCGGCTCTGGTTGAAAAGAGGAGCGTTGTCGTTTATGTCTTGTACGGTAATATCTAATGTCATCTGATCAGTCCTTTTAGGGGAACCACCATCAAAAGCTTCCAGAGACAACGTATAGGTGGATCTTTTCTCTCTGTCTAGAATGGCATTGACCACCAAGTCCAGATAGAGAACCTCGCTGCTTCCCCTCCTGGTCTCCAGGGTGAATGCCTGGCCAACATTTCCATCCTTGATAAGGTAACCCTGTGTTGTAAGCTGCCCTTTATCAGCATCAACAGCTGGCTCAAGAGGAAACCTGGTGCCAATGGCTGTCTGCTCCGGGATTTTAAACGTGGCTCGTTTTCTCGGGAACATCGGGGCATGGTCATTTATGTCGTTCACTTTGATGGTCACCTCCACGGTCACACCTGTCATGGTGACGGCAATGAAGTTGTACCTATCCCGAAGTTCCCTATCCAGAACTTTGGCGGTTTTAATAATGCCCGTGCTCTCATCTATGTCCAAATCATTCCCCACGCCTGTGCCCTCGTGGTCTGAGATGAAGTACAGGGATGCTGTGATGCCAGGAGGAAGTCCCGCGCTGATGTCACCTACAATTGTGCCTGCTGGCTGCTCCTCATCTAGCTGTAGCTCAAGGGTGCCCAGGACCGAGGGTGAATGGACTGTTACAAGCTCCAAGGCCACATACACCATTAGCACTATCCTTCTGTTCCACCAACCCTCACGGTGCGAAGGGTCCATTACAGACTTCCCAAAACCCTTGGCAGCTGTCTTCATTTTGGCTCCTTCTTTTTAAACCTGAAGACACACAAAGAGGAAAAGCTGAGCAATATCAAAACCTGACAACAGCAGAAACTAAGAAAAGGTGTGTGTTATTTCTGCCTCGAAATACAGTGCAAGTTAGTTTAAGAAAAATAAGTATATGCCTTAAACACTTTCCCGTATGTTTTATTGGCTCTATTCCCAACCGCAGCACATACAATAGACCCTGCATAGAACATTTTCCTACACTTCTTAGTTCACTTAATAAGTCAACACCTTGTTCCCCCTACATACCAGAGAGTTCTCCCTTGCTAAAGAAACATCAAACCCACATGCCGCAGCACACTACCTCTGACAGGGTGTTTTTGGCTGTAACTATTCAACTCTAATTAAAAAGGTGCAGGAATAGGTACCCAGTGTGTTCACAATAGCTGTACCCTCTCATGTAAGTCTGGGAGGTGAGGTCCTGGATTTTAGTGCCACATTTTGCTCTCATGGACTGACACTTCTCCAAGAACCATTTAAAACATTTAACTCTACCCAAGCAAACATCTTTCAATACTTATGGGAATTAACAGTTTGACTGTTAAATCAAGGGGGGAAACCTTCAAATATTGATATTTAAAAAGGATAGAGGGTGTCAGAATTCCTTGCATAAACAATAGGCGAGCTCTGGCAGTGCACCCACACCGCAGCTGAGGATCTGTAATTGAGACTGAGAGACACTTTAGAGCAATGTGGAACTTGTTCAACAAGACTGTCACCATCTGCAGAATAATCCAAAAACCACCAAGTGTCTGGCACACAGAAAATGATTGTGTCTTTTTCATTAAATAGGAAGAGCCGCTTCCAGTTGTCTGTGGTTCTCATGTCATTCATTACTACGCTGACTTGTCTGCAAAGTAAATTTAGCTTAATTTTCTGGAAATTTAAACAGGAGCACATAATGATCTAATACATTTGGGGGAATTGAGTGTCTAGTGAAAACTCTTCAATGCTCCCCCCAGTGGTTTAACCGATACCTGCAAGGAAACATTCCCATCCCCATCTGTCTGTCTGTGCACTAAATGCCTCCTATGTGTCCCTGAATGCAGCAAGGCGATCCGTCTCAGCCACAGTGGTGACAGTGTGTTTGAGTGACAGAGCAGTACAGCAGAGTTGAAGGGCTCCATGCAGTCTACCTCTCTCCCATTTTCTGGCTCTGCAGCATTGTAATTGAGGGCTGCTGGAAGTTGGCCATAAGCATAAGATTCCAGGGCTAATTTCAGTCTGCCGTGATTCAGAGACCGCAACGTGAAGATGCTAACTTTAACGTCATGAATTGGTTTGAGTTCAAACTATTGTAAGTAGTAAGAAATGCTGGCACATCACTTTCATCCTGTTGTGAAATGAAAACCACTTCTGTTTTACAAGTTCTGAGGTTATTTAACAGTTGAGGAACAAAAATGAAATCAATTTACTGCATTCATTCCTAATTCATATTAATATCACAGTGATCTTAATGAGTAGAAGTGAATTCCTGCAATCACTAACCACCTCTGCAGTGATAGATTAACAAAGGTTGATGTTTCGTTTACAAGGATCTTTCTCAAGCACTACAAATTCATAACTACATACCAGACGTTGGGTTGCTTTGTGAGAGCTGTTCTTGGCCAAAACATAAGCACATCCATGACTGCCTTAAACATTTTTAAAGCACTTGAACTTTAAAGTCTCAGCATTGATTTACTTTACTGCAACACTGGGGATGCCTTTTACAAAGCTCTCTCTCTCTCTCTCTCTCTCTCTCTCTCTCTCTCTCTGAAGCACAAAGGATAGTTTTCCAAGGCCAGGATCTTTGTCCAAATGCCACAACTGAAATAATGCATTCTCTGGTTGAGCTACAGTGAAGGACCTCTGCAGAGCGGAGTAGCCTAATGGATGTAGCAGACACAGTCGGGTAGTCTAATTGCACAATACCAGGTTAAGGAGGACATCTGGTTTTGAAAGATTCAGTACAAAGTTAAAGAGAAATTTCAGCACTTTAAAGTTACGTTCTTACGTAAAGTCAGAACCTTGGTGTGCATTACCTCTCTATTGTTCACCAAATATATAACAAATACTGTCACCAATCCATCCAGCCCAGCCTCCATTGCTGAGAGTTTCATATCTGAACATTACCGGCCACTTAGCACTCAGGATATAAAAGGTAACAACCTATTCATGCACAGGGCTTCAGGGAAAGCAGTCCAGAAAAAAAACCGTTCAGAACAGCTGCTGATGGTTGAAAGCTGTTGCATTTAGAATGCCAATCCCATTGTGGCTTGGATTCAGATGTTTTCCTTGCATCATTGTCCTTGATCACGGTGAGTGCCTATCGCTTGCAGTTTGCGAAGAGTTTCATTTGAGATGATGTAACTGTTGGAGAATTAACATCCGTGTAAACACAGCAGAGACACAAAAATATTTCATTTGCATCCTTCAAGCTTCCTTGAGGTTGTGTTTTTCTAAAAACCAGCATGTGTGAAACACGTCATGAACATCTCATTGTGAGCAGTAACTATAGCAGTGACCCACTTTCTTTTGAATTTTCTAAACCAAGTCAACCGACCAAATCCAAGGTTTCTAGGATTTACATGCAGAATGAAACCTCTGTTTGAATACAGTGGAGATCACTCTGAGCTCTCTGCTAGCATGACTGGAATCAGCTTCAAAATCCCTGGCAGCAGTGAATGCCGGGAACATCAGGGCTGCATTTCTACCTCTCATGTTTGGTAAAATGTGTCAGACATTCATTTTTCATGATAGCTGCAAATATATTTGCTCATTCATGTCTCACTTTTCAATTTTCTGTGATGTACTTTTTGTAGTTCTCTCGCTACAAGATCAAGACATCCAGGCCTTTGGTTTGGCAAAACATAGAGCTGACAATCCATCTGGACAAACATTGTTACCTCCCTCCATGAGCCAATACCTACATTACAGCGACGAATGCCAAACCTCTCATGAAATTAAATTATTTCAGCCATGTAGAGTAAAAGATACCTTTAAACATCTTTATACAGTGGATATGCCACATATGAAACTGGCCTTAGTCAAGTCACATAATTTCGTCTGTGAAGATATATTTTAGGGATACTGACTAATCCTCATATACTTATCTGAGCTAATTTCTACAATCATACCAAATATTTGAGATGCCTTGTGAATTAGACTTGATGCTTTTCTGATCCAACCAGAGTATTTGATCTGCAAGGATACATCCCAAATGCTGTTGAAAATCTCTCCCAATCCATCAAAAACATGATCCCAAATGCTGCTCTATTTTAATTAACACAACCACTATTTTCACCACCAACGGGCCAAGAGGGACAGCTATAGTGACAGACTCGTAAAATGAGCTCCTAATTCCATGCCATGATTCCAGTTAACTCAAACAAAACTTCTGTGGTTTCGTGAACATGCCAGGCTGCCTCAGGCTCAATGGAGCCATAATGGAAACCACAGACAGAACTGCAGATTGACTGGACATGAGGATGACAGGCTTAGCACAAAGAAAACTCAGAACTTTGAATGTTTGCCAGGCTATTGCCTCCCAAAAGTGCCGCGTTTCTGTGCCCTGCATTAGTGTTTGAAACGTAAGGCTGTCGGCATGTTAAAAAGGCCAGGAAAAGCCATCACAGGCCTCAGATACACATTGCCTTCCTGGCCATAATAAACAGGGTATTGGGAAAGCACACCGGCTCCTCTTTCACAATGAACTTAAGGTTTCTGAGGGTCCGTGACCAGAAGACTCATCTCTTTCCCACAGCAAGAGCAGCATGGGTTGGTTCAGCTGTTTGTCTAAGATGTTCGGGATAAAAAAAACACACACCTTATGTCTTTGAAGATGACACCATCTGATATTGCCTTGGCTGTACTGGTGGTTGCATCATTAAAAACACATGTGCATCGAGTTACAGTAGCTGGGTAGCGACCAGTGTTTGGACAACATTACTACAAGCTAAGGTCAAAGTTCACCTCATATGTGAACAGTAACATACATGTTTCTAAAAGTGACACAACTGATTGAAAAAAAAAAAAAAAAAATCTGCGGGTGTTCACAAAAGTTTCCCACTTCCAGCATTGACGTAGATTATTTATTTATGGTGACAGAGTTTGGTCACAAATGAGAAAACAAACTCTCGAGTTGACAGCCTTCTGGCACGACATCCTCGAAGGCCATGATTGATGTACAGTTGACTTGTTTTACCGATGACGGCACTGCGAGGAGACGAGTTAAGACCGAACTGACTACAGCCAGACTTTTCAGAAATGTAAGGCTGCGAGAAACTTTCTGGGTGGCGTTGGTGTGGCCGTCCTGGGAGAAACATATCTTGTGTTTTTCATTCCTTTATTAGGAGTCTGGAAAACTAGCTTCATCAACAGCATATGCAAGCTACAAAGACAAGAAATGAAATGATTACTTCATGCACTGTGCTGAGGGTTTATGACATAATCCTTGGATTCTTTTAAGAGCTGTGGAGGTTCACATTGTGCTTTTATCCATCACTGGCTGCTTTTTTGTTTGTTTTCTCTGTGAGTTTAACATTACAACTACTCCAAAAGTGGCACATTACAATAATGCTCTAGGAGGGGGATGCTGATGGCAATTATCACATAGAGTTGAAATGGATGCATGGATAGATATATGGGTAGATAATTGGTTTGATGGGTGAATGGATAAAACACTCACCTCTTACCTCTAGCGCTATTTATTCATCCAGATTTTTTTTTGGTGTGAGTTGCCAGGTTTTGGAGGCTGTGAATGTCTGCCTTTTCTCAAAAAGGCTTTAATAGAACTAGATGTCACTCGGCAACAAAAAAATACTTTGGAAGATCTCAACAGTAATGTTTCTTTCCAGAAATATAATAATAATAATGATCCAGTTACACAAGATTATCCACAGACCACCATGCGGGCACTTTCATGAAGAAACTATTTTCTGTCTACCTAATTACAACCTTAACACGGCGCTGAAGCGTGGAGAGACTCGTGGTCGAGACTCCGCCGGATGTAAACACCGACAGCATCCTCCTCAGCTGAGCTGCAACGTTAGCTCATCTATGAGTAGACATTAGCCAATGTTTCCATAAAATGTCAAGCAAATTTTAAGTGAACTTTTGAAAGTTCGCATAAGACCAAAATGCGAATCTGCTGCATTTCCATAAACTGTTCTTAGTGAATGAACTGGGAACGTTGAGCGTAATTTCCTCAGAGGATGACGCGGTGTAGTATGGGTGTAGGTGCATGGATGTGGAAGTAAACCGAGGCTAGAGGTAAACAAACCAGGAGACAAAGTGGAGAGAGGTCTTTAAGTTGTAATTGTTCTTGCATGTCAGCTAGCATTGGCCATGTTGGATGCTGTCCAGAGACGACGAAGAATGCAATGATGACAATGCACGCAGCAGACAGCGGAAACAGCTGATCAAACACCTCAAGCGAGCGCACCATTTTTTCTAGAAGGTTTTGCAGTTTCCACAAAATTCCTTATGCAATTTTCTTGAAAATGTGCATCAAAATGCTTTATGGAAACACAGCTATTGCTGTCAAACTGTTGTTCCACTATATCAGGGAGAAGGCAGACATCTCTACGGCACACTGGCAACTCAAACCAAAACAATGTAGTTGGACTAAAAGCACGACAAGTGGGAAAATGTGTATTTTTGATTTTGTGCTGAACTGTTCCTTTAATAATCTTAAAGGTGGAACTCAAATTAAACCAAACACAGGACTCTGTTCCTCTCCTCAAACTGATGAGTGGTTGTAAGAAAAAAAAAAAAAAAGAAGAAGAAGGGAGGAGCCTGCAGTCCTTGTTGTGTCTAAAGTCAAAAAAAGGGGGCTGCATCATTACTCCGCTGCACCATGGCAACCATCACTCTCACAACTTAAGTGCGCGGTGATGGAACCCAGCGGAGACTTAATTAATTTATTAATTGAGGGAAAGGAACACCTATTCACGGTCAATGAACACAAGTCTGCCAACACAATAACTGTGCCGACATTTGGATAATCATTTGGTATGTGCTCGACTGGAGTGAGAGGGAGACACAAAGGCTCAGCGGCGGCGGCAGCAGCACTCGCTGGACAATAAAATAACTCCATAGGTTGACCAATTTGAAAGGAATGTCTCAGAGTGGCTTAAAAAAAAAAGAAAAAAGAAAAAAAGAGCGACATGACAAACAGATTAAATATGTGGCTCCATCAAAGTGTGCGCGCGAGCTGAGCGTGCGCCTCACAAATCACAGCAGTCATAAAAATTAAAGAAAAGGTCTTTATGGAAGGATCATAATAGTCTGATCATAGTATCCTTTATGGGGATTTTCACATCAAAAGACTGAGGATGAAAGCTGTAAACACACACCGTATGTCCCTGAACACTGCAGAGACTGTCGGAAGTTTGTGACAGACTGCAACCCTGAAGGCAGATCTGTGTATCTACAGAGAAGCCTGAGCGTGAAGGAAACTGGTCCGCACTCACACAAGACAAGAAAAATAGCCGATGTCTTCAGTCAAACTATGAGTTTTTCCACGTCCTTCCACTAGGAATGAACTGCGCCAGAGTAATCTGCAAAGTGTGTTAGACATGAAACAACTATTCTGGAGGATGAAGTGTGATGATGGATTAACTCCACGGATGGATAACTTCATCACACCAGGTTCCTTGAGGAGTGAGGAGGTCCGTGACATGCTGTGATGGATACTCACATTCATCTGTTGCTCTGCTGGGGTTTTTTGGAGAAGCCGAGTTCCGAGATTATCCAAAGTCTGCTCAGTATTCCCTTCTGAAGTCCAAAGTGAAAGTTACATCCATCTCAGGACTGACACACGTCCGTGTCCTCTGCCAGTGGTTGAAGTGATTTTACGCGCTCCCCGGTTCTCCTTCTTGGTGCTTTCTGGATGTCTGGTCAGACGAAAACAAATATCAGAAGTAAAACTGCAACTTGTGTCTTGTAAAACTTTCCCTGCGTCCTCCTCGAGTAGACGTTATCGACTCATCTGCACCCGCTGTCCGTCCGTCTGTCTGGTCTCAGACACACTGCAGCAGCACGCTGACTGAAGCCCAGCAGTGTGGGGCCGAGCGGTGGACGTCCCTCTCCAAATCTAATTTATTCAACACGTGACGGAGCGCAACCTCCTGCTCCTCTCGTCTCCAGAACTGCTGCTGCTGCTGCTGCTCCTGCCACAAGGAGCCACACCGACTGCGGAGAGGCAGGCCAGGTTATTGCTGAACTTTGGTGCCACCATCCTATGTGAAAGGGAAGTGTACATCACTAATACACCTCACCGTGCTCCATGTGGCTTATGACAGAGTGCATTTAATGAACTGTATTTAAATACAGTGTTAAGTACTTGTTGTTTAATTGATAATTCCATTTTATGTGACTTTTTACATCTTCTCCACCACATTCACAGGGATATATTTTGCTTTCTACTCCTCTATTTTTATTTCAAAGCTTTGATTTATTTTTCAGATCAAACTACCCAGCAGCGACTGCAGCATTAAAGCCATGCCATCGATGATTATTATCCACTCATATCAGATATATCACTCTGAAATGGGGAATTCTGCACAACAAATAGTTTTACTTTTGGTACTTTAAGTCAATTTTGATGATAATACTTCTGTACTTTTACTATTTTGACTTGTAAAAGAGTATTTCTACACTGTGTTATCACTAGTTGTACTTACTGGCTGCTACATGTGGTTTAAATAAACTGGAATAATGCAATAGTAAGGTTTTAAAAGTCTTGCTATTGTCTGGATGAGTGTGCTGTCAAAATGTGCATATGGGAACACATTTCTGTGGTTTTTTAAACTGGGTGGAGTGGAGCTCCAAAATGTTAACCCTCATATTTTATCTGACAACAAAGTTACAGTCTCTACATCTCTTTTTTTTTATGAATTCTATCCCCATAAGGTTTTGCTGGAACAGCACTATGAACACAGCAACACACAGATTTTGACATACATAGTTGATCAAAGGTGAATTTCAAGATCACAGTTTGGGAAACTTTTACCGTATTTTAGGGGAAAATCATAGTTGATATTTTTAAGACAATCTGTCTGCCGTAATAAGTTGCTTGCACTCTGGCTCTCACCTTCAGGTGGCGAGGATCCACCTACACTCAATACCTTGAGCAAACATCCTCAAAACAACCACAGCGCAGTCCAGGGAGACCCCGCTATCATACAGACACTGTTTTCCTTCTGATGTTGGAAGACACGAAATCTCTGAGGGGTATTTTTCATCTTAGTCTCAAAAAGGAGTCAGTGCCCCCAACTTTTCCTCACATCTCGTGACTCTTTAAAGGAGCACAGCCTACACCACCAGCCAGATCCCAAGAGGAGCTCCACTTTTATCTCTAATAGTCCTGGAGCCATAACCCTGCTTCACTTTATGTCCATCACTGAGTGCTCTGAAAGTTATTAAACCCCTGTCACTTTGTATTTGGAGCTTATAAAACAAGACAACAACAGAGGGGCCCCGCCGTGTCAGCAGTCATATTTATTGTTGAGATACTGTTGACATAAGTTGGGGGGTGGTGGTGGATGCATGCCACAGCTCATCATGCTTTCATTCACTGTTTTTTATGTTTATAGATTTTCATGCTGTTTTCATGTGATGTGTCTTTACACATCTTTCAACAACGGACTCGCCCTCACAGAAACGTCGTATAGTCCTAATGATTTATGATAACATCGTATTAGCGGTAGATAAATGGCGTCGACAGATCTGTTTGTTATATTTCTTCCGATTAAAGGAAAATCCAACTTTTGTGAAAAGTTTGGTCAGTGTCATTTTTCTACTCAAGTTCAACATTTTTGCTGGCGTAACCCTTTTACCCCCGAAGCAACCCAGTTATGTCTTCCCGACTCTCACTCTCTGTGCTGAGCTGCTATATCACTAAGTGGAATGAGTTCCAGAGCTGGCAGCAGCTCATTATTACTGTGACAGCATGGAAGAGTAGGCAAACTCGCACTCGTACGGTCCGATCCGCGCGTACATTCACATCGACACACTAGCAGAAAAATCGGATGACACTTATTTTTTGCTAAGTTAGAACAGCCTACAGCTTTACTTCAGGGACGGGGACGCCATGCACGTCCACCTCTGTCCCTGCAGCACGCTTAAATGCCATTTATTCTGACGAAACAGGGAGACAGGCGAATTGAAATGGGGATTGTGCTTGTTTATGTTCTTTATCCCTGGTGTGATTCAGAGGGCGAAGAAACCATAGAGTGATAACAGGAAGTTCAATTTTTCACAAAACAATGTTTACAGATTGCACGAGATGAAGTAACAGGAGAGAGCTGCAGAGTCATTAAGGTATCTGGTAAATGTCAGTGCAGTAAGATGTATGGCAGAGTTGTAAAGAAAACAAAGGACTGTTTGTGTTGTTATTTCCTTTCTTAGAGAACATGTTGGGCTGTTTCATATTATCAAGTTATGACTTTGACTCTATCTGTGTAGTCTGTCGCCACGTGTTTATTAATCACAGATAATGATGAATTGCTTGCCTTATCGAGTGTCTTTACGGTAAACATCTTTTGGTTATTAGTTCTCTGCATTATGTGAAATGAATGCCATAAACACTGCCTGTTGACAAGACAATGGATCGTCAAATATCCTGTTGACAGCAAAGTAATCAGACAAAATGTTTCACTAGACAGAGTTTCCTGTTCTGACTCTGGGAAATGATGAAAGATAAAAAGATGTAAAAGCTAAATGCCAGCCTGATGCATTTGTCTGTGTTTTATGTATAAAAAAACTGGCAGATTAGGGTTTGTACTGTGGATTAATGGCATCAAAACGTCAGAGGAGCATCTGGTTCTTTACTTTCGTTCAACTTTGTGTTCAAAGTCAGATTTTGCTCTTTACGTCGTGATATTTAATTCACATTAATTTAAGCCAAGATATGTTAACATTTTCAGTTAATTTTTCATGTCTATTTTTCCAAGCACACGACCATCCTGTGAGTAAAATCCACTTCAGTTCAATGCTGACTGCTGTGAGTCATAGGAGACCCTGAATAAAAAAAAAAAAAAAACAAGGTGCTGTAATGGTGGATAAATCTGCAATTCTACTTTGAGGTTACATGCTGTCCACATCACAAGGTTGTGGTCTTGGTCGTTTTTCTGTGATGGCTATTTTAGTGACATTTGACCATGGATTAGAGGGGAAACCACAGAGCTTGGCTCCTTTGGCCGTGCTGAAAGTCCATGGAAGAAATAATAAACAGATCGAATTTAATCAAGATTAAAGTTAAGTGTGTGACAGGCTGCTTTGCTAGAGGAACTCATTTCAACTACAACAGAAGTGCATCAAAACTGATACACAAAATGTAATAAAAAATTCGATTAAGCAGGTTATTATTGAGCTGCCCCCATGAAATATAACTTATGTGAGAGGATATTGTAGGATTCAGATTCCTCTACATCGTTCTACCTCAGTGTTATGACACGGTAAGTATGATTTCTGTGAGATGTTTTTCCTGTCATTAAATTGTATTTCGCTTATGTTCGGCAGCTGACCCTCAGATCACTGAGGACTGTGTTGTGTTTTTTACACTCACAAGGTTTTGTATGGTATTTCTTGCCTTAGGTAACAAGAAAAGGGCTTTAAAAGTTAGAAATCTGAATTGCATCAAGACTTGGAACATAAAGTTATCGAAACAGGTCATGATCCCATTCCAGTGGGCTGAGAGTGAACATATTTGATCAAGAAGTCTATTATTATTTATGAAGCAATATAAAAAAATAACAAGGGTGAATACAATTCTGCTATTTTCATTACTGCTGATATTAAACCGTTCACAAAACTGTTAAGAACAATACAGCATTTTTAAATGAAATCGACCAGAACAATTATTCTTCTGTTTCTTTTTTTCTCAACATACTTCACAGCAATTCTGTAAGCCAGCCCTCAGCACAAAGACTTACTCATCTCTCTGTTCCACCTCTACATCTGAAAATACATTGGATGTTATGCATTGAAGGCCTTAATTAGCCATGTTTTTTTTACCGTGGACTGTGTAGAATACTTGATAGTGAAACCCCAGTGGTGTTCTGGAGGGGGTTGTGCATGTGTTGGAGCAGAGGTCTAATGTAGACTTTTATTGAGACGGAACACTAACCAGAAGCACTAGTGGACCATTTCCTCCAGGTTGCTGTGCATTTAGAGAAATATGAGCTTTGGGGGGTTTTAATGCCACTTTGAAAAAAATGCACTTGGTGAATGAGAAGACCTGAGATCCGTTCTTGATCAATTTAAGAGAATTTTCAGTTGCACTGTGTTAAAGCACACTTGAATAACTATTTGCACCGTGTGTTTGCTTTGTATAAGTCCACATACTCATATATAGACATACGCTGCACAACCCCTTCCAAAGCACATACAGTGTATCGAGTGCACAGGTGGTTTTCATTTGGTCGGGAAAAATTCAGGGAGTACCAGCTCTTTGTCATCTTCTGGTTAATCATGATGTAAAAGATCTCTTATAGATTTCTGTTTAGTGTTACCACTGCTTCCTGGCTCCAGAAATTGCAGCAATAAATCTTTCATGTAAAGAAAAAAAAAAAGTCTAAATTCTTCGTGATGTGGCCCAACGATTCATTACATGTCATATTCTTAATCTAAATTTACTCTGGGTAGAAGAAAAAGCAGCCTCCAGTCAAACTTGGTGGTATGTAATCGAGGTAGTATATAAGAGTCAACACCAAGTAGATTAAATTTACAACGTGTCCAAGATCTCTTTTATACCACAGATGCATGCATGTATTTGAAAGATGCTTCTTCTTTCCAAGTGCCTGCAGAGGTGGTCCTGCTGTCACTGCTGTTGCTGGGTCAAACTTCCCTGTGACGCCAGCTTGAAAATTGTATTATTCTCTTGTCTGAGCTACTGGGAAAAAAAGACACATCTGTTTCCTCTGCTCTCACAACTGGTCACTCAACTTCTCCTTACATCTACCACGGATATGTCTTAGTTCTTTCTTTGTTATAAATTGTGGTCTCATGGTTGACATAGTAACAGGAGGTAGAGGACTTTAGAGAGTATTTTCATTTCAACACAGAGCAGAAGATTAAAAAAAAAAATCTCACTGGCTAAGCATAATTCTGGGAGGATTTTTTTCTCTTCCTCGACAGACAGTGCTGAGGGACAGTTGAAGAAGGTTGTGGTTGTGCTCAGTGAGTCACAGGTGTGTATCAATGTGGCTGCATAAATCCGAAACAGGGCTCTCCTGACAAGTATCTGCTCTGCATATGATTGTGTGGATTAAACAGGCTAAAAAACAGTCTGACTCACGACAACAATATTGTGTTTCTCGTGCCTTCTCTGACGACAAAGCCAGTAAGTTGCATGTGGCTCTTTTGTGTTTTGCTCGCATATTGAAGAGGTCAAATCAGTCCATCTGCTGAGCACACAGGAAAAAATCCACCTTTAATCAATTTAATGCTGCTGCAAAAACAACTATGGGCTGTGCACCCATTATTTCGGAGGCAATTTTGTTGTTCATTGTTGTATCTTTTAAAATACCTCCATTTAGCTTAGGACGCGTCACATCTTTTTTTGGCACATGAGTACAAATTAAAAAGGCATTTTGAGGACATGTGGGTGCACTTAGAAATGGAACAAACCAACGATAACAATTAAGTTTAAGGAAATGTTACTTTAATGCTTCTGCGGGCTGGAGGCAGACACAGCTCCAAATTGGAAAGGTTCTGATATTACAGGATTCAATTCAAGATTAGCAGATGGAGCCATGAGATGAGATGAGATAAAATGAGATGAGATGAGAGATTACTTGGGTACTAATGACTGAATAAACAAGCTGAAATTACTGTATTTTAATCAGATGACTTAAAGTGTTATTAAAAGTGATACATATTCAAACAGGAAGCGTCTTTATTCTTCTGGTTCTCAACCTAAAATTCTCTCATATAAGATAAATGGCCATTTAAGATTATATGAACTGCAAGCATTAATGACAGTTAATCCACATATCAAGATGCAAAACATATAGAAAGAATAAGGAAATCAATAAATCTGCAATTTTTCCAGGAGCAATGCAGCAAAAAGTTCTCCTTGTAAGGAGAAGTGAATCTGAACTGTGCAACAAGATCCACCAAGCGTTAGAATAATTCAGCTTGTCAGCAGACGTATTTGTTTTGCTGGAAGATGCAGCTCTAATGGGATTTTGAAATTAAAATTAAACCTTGGGTGGTTGTGCCATTCAACATGAATATAAATTGATCCATTCACTTCAACCCAAAGTATTAGTGTTCACAGTAAACAGCCAAATGAATTAATATTTAATATACATTATCCTTCAAATCTCATTGCACAGATCAGATCTGCCTCTTGCTCTGACCCACTTAACAGCAGTCTGCCTTATAACAATGACACCCACTTCAGAAAAACCAGATCTTTTGGGCTGTCCACTGTGAATGCTCTCTAATTAATACACTATCAATCACACAGTGCAGAATGTCGTTCTCCTGCAGGACGAAATTCCTCAGACATTGTAGGGAGTCTAACTGATTCTGATGGAGATCACTTTTATTCCCCAGGAATGCATTCTGTTGTGCAGGAAAGGAATGCACAGCATTGAGCGGGATGCCCTGGAATTCCCAAAACAATTAAATTGTTCAAGCAAACGTTTCTTTGAGGAAAGAAAAAAAAAAGCCTCTAATCCCATTACTCCACACTTCACAATGCTGTCATTTGAGAAAGTTTAGAAACTGTTGACTCTACTCAGGCCGTCATTTTGAAGCACACCATAGCAATGAGCCTTGGCATTGATGTGAACAATCACTATCAGGGTCAGCACAGAGCAACCTGTGTGAATTCCTTCATTCTCTTCTCCGAGGCGGCCTCACTGAACTCTTACTCTGCTACAACTGCATGTCCTGGCCACACTTGCAGATGACAACCAACAAGACTAAAAAAGGGAGCTCATTCAAAGCACCATGCAGATGGAGGCACAGAATAAAGTGAAATGATATACAACCGTGGAAACTATTTTCCTCTGCCATGAGTCAGTTGCTGTGATAATTTTCTTTGGCAGATGTGAAGCTTTCAGTCGGTTCCACAGGAAACATAAATGACCCACACCCTCCTATCACCGATAAATTATATCCCTGTAGTTAAAGCAGGGAGAGCAAAAGTCATCTGATTTCACTTTTTCCTCTGAGCACGTCAATCAGCGCCAACACATCATTGAAACGATACGAAGTACAGTAAATAAAGATTTGTCGCAAGTAGTCATTAACCTTGTTCGACTTAGGAGGGGGGGGGGAGGAAACACAGAATTATGAATGTCCACGATGCTAAACTCTTTAAATCAGGTCCATATGGAGAACCAGACCTAATGCATACAGAGGCCAGAAGAAGTGTCAGTATCATTATGTTCCACATGAGCAAGCAGTTGCCAGGGTTCCTCTGAGCAATGCCATTACACTGAGTGTCCAAGCACATATTCTCTTGTTTAAGATAGCATATTTTATGTTATACTGTAGTTATGTTGTGCTTAAAGAAAGCACTGAACAGTATAGACAAAGATCATTGTTTTACCAGTCATGCATTTGGAGGTTAAGGCATGAGCCCTCAAGGTAGTTCACCAACAATTTGTCAAAGAGTCACATGATCCATCGGGTCACGCTCATGAAAACCATTTACATAACAAGAAACAGGAATGCATAGTTAGAAAGGGTAAACAGTTCCTCATGGAGATGTGAAACGGCTTTTTAAATTCCATACCACATACATAAAACTGAACACTTTTTCCTATTTCTATGTCACTCAAAATTCCCAAAACAAAAAGATTTGGGCTGCTATTCAGAAAGCAAAGTTGTCTCACTGTGACATTATCAACCTTCTTTGTGTAGTCCCACAGTTTCATAGTGGGGTTTAATACTCACGGTCAGTTTATTTATATTTATCACAATGCACACATTAATATGAAGCCTTTGTATACTAGTGAACTCCAAACTGGGTTGTGTATCCAAAAACATGCAGATTCTGGCATGAGCATGCTCTCTACCAGGTGCAAGGCTCAGGGTTTTCTAAGTTATCTACAGCCTGAAGGGGTCAACGTCCTACTCAACGGTCCGATAAACTTACTTTATGTCCGTTCATCCTCTGGCTTTCATAAATTTTCCAGTAATTTAAATTCTGCACGTCTCAAATGCACACATGCTCACACGTTTCTATTCGAAATAAATACACAAAGCATGAATTGAATAAAAAAGACTGCAATAAAAGAATCATAGAATCATAGAAGTTGACCATTTTATATCTATTGGCTATTTGTATGTTTTACATGATTTTAGCTGTGGACAGGGAAAAAATGTCCTTTGTTCAAAAATATTTCTGGCACGTAAAAAACCCTAAAACTCACGATGAAATGTTTTTTGGACAAACATAGAGATACCACAGCCTATTTGGCAAAATCATATCAGTATCCCCCAAGGCGCATCAATACTATTGAGATTACCTTTGATAGTAAATCTTTGAGCATTAGAAAAGTAACATTGGCAAATGTAAATATTTACTGAGCACTAACATTTACTTATGTGATGAAAAAAAAAACATCAGGCTGGTATCTTATCTTCCTCCTTAATGCTCTTGAGTGATGAATATAACTGGATAAATACCATGAAAACGACTCTCTGTGGGCTTCAATACTGGCTGTATTTGTCCTTGGGGCAATGCCTTCAAATTATAAAGACTTATATTTCGCATTGGGCTGGCTCAGCTGCTGAACCTAGGAATCTTACCTCATGTTCATGCTGTGAGAATCTCTAGAATATAGTGACATCAAAGGGCAGTAACACACAGCTGGGGCCATGTACATCAATTTTCTAAAGTCTGGACAGCTGGTCAGTTATGATCTATGACTTTAAATCACCCAAGTGAAAACTGCTAAAGCATGCAACATGGTCTGTTGTGTAAAATAAGCCCATCTTGGGAAACATAAGAAATACTTGTCAGGAGTTTAAGAACAAAGTGGGTAACCCCATAGAAATCCAAAGCACACTGGAGAAGAGGGATGGAGTATAAAAGCGATGGGGAGTAAATCTAAGATACGGCCCGCTGGAAGATCCTACATCAGTATGTCATGTTTTAGTGTTAGTCACGCACAGATGTTCGAGAGGCGAGCTGCTATGATACTGTCAAAGCCATATGTGACTTTGGTTTGCACAAACACTATAATCAGTAGCTCTCTATAAACCAGCTGCTGATCCCACAGCTAAAAATACACAGCCAGGGTTTCATATTAGAAATTACAGTTAAATATACCGGTATAATCATTTTAATGGTGAAAGAAATTATTTTATAACCTCAGATATAGTAAATAACCACATCCCGTTTGTACCCTTTGATGATTTGCTGAGGTTTTGAACCCAAATCGTCTGCCTGAAGCACATGGAGTCATTTTATTCTCTGACTCATCAGTTCAGGGACCTGGAGCCAACGCCTGCAGCCAAATAATTAACGAATGGCAAGGCTGTCACAAGTGATAAAATAGTATGATCAAAGAAGGGTGGGAGACGCTCAGGATGCGAGATGGGAGGCAGCCCATGGCTTCTGCTTGTCAGTAAGGCCATAGACCTGCTGCCAGTGCAAAATCAGTGTTGAGTGTTTTTTCCAATTCAAGTGAAAGCATGAACAGGACAGGGCAAGTTTATTTATATAGCAACATTCAGACACAAAGCAACTCAAAGTGCTTTGCCAGGGCATGGAAATATGTAAAAATAAGACACAAAGAGAACATTAAAATTGCATTAAAAGACAGTATAAACAATCCAAAAGCAAGGAAATAGACTAAAGAGAAAAATAACTCTAAAAGAGAAAATAAAAGCGAGCACTACTTTATGAGCAAATGTTTCATGTTTAATTAGGTGCAATAAATCTATTTTTTTAACAAACAACATACAACTTAGAAAGAAAACTTTCACTAGCCCATTGGTTAGAAAGACTGATGGCTGAAAAAGAAAAAAAATGCCTCCCCGGATCAGAATTGATGAGGTACTCGCCACAAGTTTAAAGAGTTTCTTCCCATCTGGCTCCTGAACACATTGAAGGGTAACGTCCAATTATTCCAAAAGAACACTATAAACAAATAAGACAGATAAACTAAACCAACATCGTAATACCTAATAAGCGTTTCTTATCCATTTGTCCACTCGACTTCATATCATGGTCAGGATTATAGTGAAAATATCAATTTTTGCTGCCGACCTTCTCCATGTCCTCGTTTCAGATCTCCACCTGCTTTCAGCCATGATGTGCTTCAGGGTTCCCTGTGGTCGGATCCTTTCTGGTTTTTCCCAAAACAGCTGCCATGAAAGGGATTCACTCAAGATTCATGCACATAAATGAAAAATGTGAAACACACAAGAAATAGAATCAGGGATTCCTTAACAGCAGTGTGATTGTAACTAAGTTTAAAGAAAGAATGAATGAATAATGAGCTTCGTGAAAACTTCTCAGTTTTATCATTAGTGACACTTGACCTCATGCTACCCACTGAATTGTAATGAACATGGAAAGAAGAACAAACTCTAAAGTAATTTTTAAAAAATCATATTCAAATGCTAATTTTCCAAGTGTCCTCTCCTAATCAAGACATTTCTTAATGATTAAAACATGTTGCTGCGAGATCACTTCTTCTCATTGATATGCAAGAAAACATATAAATTCTGTCGTACACCGTTCTGCTTCTTATATGAGTAATGAGGGCAGGAGTCAGCCAACAGTGACATATTCTAACAGGTAACCTTTCCCTGAGATGTAACTTAGGCCTCTGGGTGAAGGCATGGTTCCATTTTAAAGCCCACCAGGCAGCTGGAGGTCAGACTGATGACGGAGAGACAGAAAAAGTAGTGCAGAATTAAACAATAGGGGATCATCTAAATTGAGGACTAAAAACAGTCCCATGTCTGGGGCGCTGATGTTATCATGGCCAACAAGTCTTATGAGAAGTCTCTCATGCTGCCACTGCAGGGGATATACAGAAAGTAAAAGCCAGTGTAAACAGAAGACCTCCCTTTGATGTACAGAACAAAACCGATCCATTCATGAGAATGAGGAGGACGGGGTCGCAGTGAGGGTACTCCACTAAACTTCACTTCCGATGTCATGCTCGGTGAGCCTGGGCCAAAGATGTTGTTTTAATGGTGTGCAGAGAGAGGGAACAGGCGGAGACAGCAGAGGGATAGAATAACAGGGTGTAATATCCACCATAGTGTTTTTCTAATCACCAAGGGGAGTCTGCAGGAGCAGAAGACTCTCTCCAGACCATCTCAGGTATGGTATTAACATTATATCCAGTGCATTAATATGTCAACTATGCAATCACTAATAGGTGTCTTCATATCTATGTATCATTAACTTTACATCTCCACAGTGGATCCTAATGCATCATGTAGAAGACCGGACACTGAGAGAAGTCCACTTGCACTTTTAGGTCTATGTCATGTATCATTAGATTTTGTACTGCATCTGAAAAGTTCCTTAGGTTTATTAAGTGTAACAGTAGAGTAACTTTTATGTGATGCTGAAATATCAATATTGAATACTGTGAAAGTTTCTATAGAGAAATGTGCATGGCCTGTACTTGGAAACTGCCCTCAGAAGAGCTGTTGGGATTTCCATAAGGTTGTGATGTCACAACTATACAGTCACTGCCCTCAGCACGGCCTTGGCTGCAAAAGCCCCTGCAGTGCCTGGGCAGAAATAAGGTGGGCAGTCCACTCAAGGCCATGAGAGATAACCTCTTTTTCACATTAATGCATGTAAATACTTTTTTCTAGTAGACACCCCCAAAAAGGCATAAACCTAAAAATAATATGGAACCTTTAATGCATCATAATGTAACAACAGAAATATACAAGTCTTCATGATGAGTACTTTCAATATTTATAGTTTTCTTTTACCCACATCTCTTCTTTGGACTTTCACTTTGGTGTTTTTTTTTCTGTTTTGGTTTAGCTGCTTTTGCTTGAATTCATGATCTAAATATCTCCGGGTAGGAGCAATAATCTAGTGGAAGCTTGGATTTGACATTGAGTGATTACGGGATGTTATGAAGTGTCCTGTGGTGAACATAAAATTACTCCAAAGAGCACCAAATTTAGGAAGCATATTTCTAGAACTGCAAAATAACTGCTAATTATGTACAATGTATGAAAAAGTTCTGCAACATTCGCACCTCTATATCATCAGTAGGGTCAGACTAGGTGATATTTAGTGGTTCACAGTCACGCATTTGGAAAAAACAACATGCATATTCTTTGCACTGTTTTCCAAAAACATTTAGCAAGCAGGACTGTTTTCAATCAGCTTGCTGAATAGTGACAACCCGCAAGCTGGTGGCATATCCCACGACATTGAACCCAAGCTGGGTGCAGTACAAACAGTCTAAATTTAATAGAACTTCAGAAAGCATCCTACTTCTCCTTGCTGTGGGTGACTATGAGCAACAGAAACATCTGTACCTTACGTGAGATGATCTCTCCACATCTGGCCTGAGCCCTGATTGTTTCAAGGGTGTGGGCATGCACCAACAGCTGCACCCAACCACTCCCAGATGTTTCTGATAGGCCAAGTGTCTAGCTGTTTGTTAGGCGTGGGGTGATCTTTGATCCTTCGACAGCGTTGGCTGTAGTGTTATCGTGAGGAGGGCCTGAGAGGCTCTGAGAGGCACACAACGGAAGCGTAGCAACCTCACAGAAGGGCCTGTGGTGCGCTGTGGTGAAAACAGGCATGGTAAAGTGGCTTCAGCTGTGGAAAAGAACTCTTTGGAAACCACCCAGCACCTCTATCCAGACCCAGTCGCGCTACTGGCATCGTAATAGAGGAAGTAAACACATAAGTATAGTATATAACCTTGTGATTTACAGTTGCACTGAAAGGAAAGAGAAAAGTGTGTAATCTTTGAGTGTGTTTTTAAATGAAAGAAATGTAAATCTCTGAAACTTTGTAATAAAAACTTAAAAAATTATAAGTCTTTATAAGCTTTGCTCAATTTCTGCACTGAAATGCTTTTTCCATCATATATCACCACTGAGTGGTGTAGCACATTTTTTCATGGTGGACAGCAATGTCTTAAATAACCCTTTTTCTTTTCCACTGTAAAAGAAAGAAGTTTGCCCTTCTGCTGACATGATCACTCTGCCTGAGCTACACGTGGCTACAAGCTCTTTGAACTGATGAGCATCCTGCTCCTACATCCCAAAGCTATAAAGGTCTAACCATCCCTGTCATCGTTATGACAGGCTTTATACACCCACCATTTTGTTTAAAAGAGAAGTGGTGTACACCAGGCCAGAACTTCAAAAATAAACATGGCATTTATGGACCGGAAAAGGTTTCGCATAGCTGTGCCACTCCTGCTTCCTCTCTTATCCAGCATAGCTTGGTCCCACTGCACTTCAGCAACAGGTCCTAAAGAGGCAACACAGCAGATTTTTTTCTCATTCATACATACACTTGCCTTGAGGTTTGGAGCATATATCCGAGAGCTTTAGCATGCTTGAGAGACCACAATCTCATCGGGCTGGACATGCCCAACACACAAGGGTAACATATTGGCAATAAACAGGTTATATATTCTCCCTTAATCTGGATCAAATCAGACGTTGTTGTCCTTTTACAGACAACAGTTACAGCTCCTGACCGGGCCTCAACTCTAAGGAAACAAGGAAACATCTTTCTAAATAACGTAACCTGCATCAGAGTATGAGTACCGTAGAAATTATGGGACTGGGCACCTCGAATAGAAGCAGGAATTAGATTTGCCAAAATGAAAAAAATAATTAATCTGTTCAACCTAGAAAACAGGAACAAACCCCTTCTTATAAACACGCAATTAAGATTAATTCTTGCAACCTAAGATTGAATGAGCAAACACCTCAATGTTAGTTCATTAATTTGATTCAGTTAATCTATTATTTAGCTGCATTTTTTTTCTAAATTATTGGGCTTTGCGATTCCAGACTCAGACATTAGCCAAACACGGTGAATTATAAATGTCTCATTGTACAACAACAGGGACAGTTTTAGCAGGAATTAGGACACCAGTCGGAAGTAAATCTGTTGTCTATTTTTACGGCTGCAGGACTGATTTCAGAGTTTTCCGGGAATATTATCGTCAGTGTCATGGTTTGCTAATTTTTCATTTCACTTCTCTCTATGTCATCTAGCCTGTTTTTCCAAGTTTTACAATCTCAACATCATGATTAAAGATACATTTTAATTGGTTTTGCCATGCCTTCCAGGCATTTATTCTCTAAATATTCTGCTCAGTCAGTCGTTGTGAACAAGTGACTGAATCGCTTCATAACTCTTGGGCTAAAAAGTTTGAGCACTCAATTTAAAAAACGAAAAATAAAAGTTTTGGCATAATTTCATTAGGTGGACCTTCAGGGATACCGTGAAACTTGAGAGAAGGCAGGAGTGGGTCTCCGTATTTCCTATAAATAGAAAATGATTCATTAAAGCTTCACAACACTGGGGAGTTTGGGATTTATTAAATGGGCTCCAACCTTTTTGTACTTTATATCCCTAGACACAATCTGGTCAACAGCATATCAGCAGGAGCCGCGTAATTAAATTTTGAAAACCGCAGGATGAACTCAAAGTGATGTTTTACATTGCTACACCCTGCAATATTGCAGATAGCTTAGAATGTATTGTATCACAGGCGGAGACATATTTGCCCAAATTAGGACCTTTATTCTAAAAGTGGCGGTAAGTAGTTTTTGGTGGTTTCTGCACCACAGGCAGATGTGTTTTATAGCATGCACACAGCAGCGAGCTGTAATCAAATCACCAGAATCCCAACTAACATCCCAGACAATAGTAGCGTGCCTGCAGGCCCAGCCCCACAGGGAATCTTTAATTATCTCTTAACACGGTAAATCTGGAGGCTCCTCGCAATAAACTTCCCTGCAACAAACAACATGTTGCATCATGTTTCTTATTTGAGCCTCTTGGATAATCTGGACAGCCGCTGTGTGCCAATCCACCTGCAAGGCGTTTTCAGTGCAAAGTTTTGGCTCCAAGCTTCTCAAACCACCTAAACGTGACCCCTGGTGGCCATGCAGCTGAACGACAGCTAAAAGGCTAAATGTCTTCATTAGAATATGAACAGCATCCTTACTGAGTGAAAAAGATTTCTGTGTCATTCAAGTTCAATCCACTAAGTAAATCCTTTTTGTCATTCTCGGTAATCTCTTAAAATCTGATGTGTTATTACAAAAAGCAATCCTTGTTTGTTGTGTCAGCCTAACGACAGCCTACTACAATGAAGATATCAAACTTTCTGACTGATTTTTAGGTTAATTCACAAGATGAGCTGCTTTGTTTTTTGTTTCATGTCGATCTAATGGAAAATTCATTATGTGTATTATTATTACTAAAACACTGCAACACCAGATTGCAAAGATCGTCCCGACTTGACAAAAATAGGTTTTATTTTTCAGAAAACACTAATCAAATACTTGTTCTGCAACTTATTTTAAGTTGACAACAGCTTTGGGATCTGGTTAGGCAATAACTGCGAAGGTTTGTTGAAAGAATATCTGAGAAGAGGCTGCACTTTGGCTGTAAACCACACGCTCTTCAAATAGGCTACAAAGCTAAACCACAGCTATGTCTACATGGACTCAGCAAAATGTGTGTTTTCCCAAAATCCTGCTGTAATTGAATGAAACCAAAAGAAGACACGTTGAAAAAAAAAAGCATATAAAACATAACTGCACTGACGCCATAATCTGTTTGGTCAAAGAATGCACGGATAAAATACAGTTTGTTTTCAAATAGTTAGAAAATTCCAGAATACAAAGAAAAAGACATGAGGACTCATTCATCATGACACTCAAGCATAATATATATAATACTACATATTGTGTTATTCATTTATGAATATAAATAACACAACAATATAAATGTCTCCTGTGAGAAAGAAACAGCAACCAAACTGATATAAAAAATTGAACATATGGGGTCCAGAGCTTTGGAGACTAATATTAAACACAATGCAAACATTGCTCCTCCTCTGTGATTCTGCAAATATTTAAATAGATACTAGGTTTGTAAAGAAATATAGCTGTAGGAGGAAAGTACAATGACCAAAGATGTGTGTACTATAATCAGCTGTATAACTCTGAAGGATGCAGCAGGGGGTAAACAATGCGGAACTAAAGTTCTGCTGCACGCGTTTCCGACCGGATGACACTTTTCGTTGGACAGTTTTCTGTTTACGCCTCAACGTGGGACGCTGACAGAACTTGTGTGGCAGGGAAATGATAAAAACTTAAAGCCAGTCTTTTTCTGTTTTTACGCATATTAAAATGGGTAAAAAGCGCCCCAGCGAAGACTCGCCGGAGTCAAACACTCCGGTGAAGAAAGAGAAGGTTCCGGAGTTCAATGGGACTGTGTTTAAAGCCATGCTGAAGGAACCCAGGACAGCCATGAAGGGTGAGTGGATATGTACAGTTTGTTACACGCAGTCAGTTTTTGTGTTGTCTCTTTAGAGCTCTCCCGTCTTTCTTTGGTCAATTATTTCCTTTTATCGCCTGCAGGACTGCAGACATTTATATCAACCGCCAAGAAGCTGCCGTGCCCTGACCTGTACGATGTGGTCGAAGGTTACATTAAAATCTCCATGGAGTGTGCAGAAATATTCAAACTGTTGGAGGGAGAAAAGCATGCGGAGAGTGAGGTAAGCTGAAGCACTTCTCTCAGTGGATTGGACCGACCTGTTCCTCGCCAGGTTACGTTCTGATGACGTGTTTCCTTCTGGCCAGATGATGCTGGTCTTTGAGAGCCTGGAGATGATCCTCCTGAGGACTGCCAGTGACCTGTCGCACTTCAACATGGTTGGCAATACGATTGTGAAAAAGACTCTTTCTAGCTGCGTGAAACTTCTGCAGGCCTCCTTCCATTCAGAGAATCACAGGTTGGTGGGATTACTTTAAATGTCACTCCTCACTCACTCTCACAGTTTATCCAACCCATGGCCTTCATGTTGTGTTTTTATGTTGTGCACAGGTTTGTCCGTCAGTGCCTCAGTCTGCTGTCGGCGCTGGTGTCTCAGGGTCCAGAAGCTGCCAGAGAGGTCCTAAGTCACATTCATGTCAGTAAAACTCTGTCCGGGCTGGCAAAGAGGAAGGACAAGAAGGTGTGATGAAGCATAGGACTGGTATAACTCTCAGCTTTGAAAGTAGTTGTCTGTTTGTTTACATTCTTCCCTGTACATTCTTCAGGGGAAACCTGATGTCCGCATGGCTTATATCCAGTTCGTGCTGTCCTTTTTGGTGTCGGGAGATAATGCTACTGTTGGACAAATATTAGAAATTAAAGGTAATATTTAGATTCAGATTTACAGAATGTACATTTCAACGTACGACCTAAACCATCTGTTGATGACGTGTTCTTTTGTTTTGTGTCAGAACTCCTGCCAGAGATCAGTTTGGGTCTGAAGGAGGACAGGATGTCCATGGTCAATCTGATTCTGTCCACACTGAAGAGCAGAGTGAGTGCTCAGCAGCTCACACGTTCCGTCTAACAGATGAATGAATGAATGGACGAGCTAACTGTTGTTGTTTGTTTGGCTGCAGGTTGTACTAAACAAAGGCATCAGTAAGACGCAGAAGGTGCGTTTTTTCACACCTGCCGTATTGGCCAACATTGCGTCTCTGTATAAGTGGAACGGGATTGTGGATGCGACCACTGACGACAACAGAGTGAGTCGATTCTCTTGTGTTTGTTGAAATACGTTTTCTCTTGTTCTCCTCAACCTGTAAGTCTAAATTTAATTTCTTCTTTAAGATGGAAGAGGACTCCGAGCATGCTGGGATATCTGTCATCCGGGAACTCGTTCACAGCTTCCTTCTTGACCTGTGTTGCTCTCGTAAGCACGGTATCAGCTTTCATGACGCCAGCTTTGGCACCGCTGGCAGGTAAGTAGTTAATATGTCAAGTTTGCTTTACCCCCTCCTGAAGGGTCCCAGTGCTGATCAGAGGATTTCTGCTGTTTTACAGAGCTGGCAACATCGTCCTGCTTCAGTTCTTGGTGGGATTAAAGCAGGCCACAGAGGATGAACTGGTGGCTGATCTGGTGGTGAATGTGCTGAAAGGTAGCCCTGACATACTGGCCAGATACTTTCAGGAGACTCAGTATTCATACACCCCCCGCATCAAAAGTGCTTGGCAGGACAATGTCAAGTTACTGAAAAAGGTAACGCTTCCTGTGGTATTTGATTTTCAAGAGACTCTAGCTGGTCGTTTTTCCAGAGATAATTAATTTCCTGTGAATTCGTATGCCAGATCTATGAAGCCCAACCAGAGGTGTCCACAGTCTTCCAAGCTTCTGAGGTCGTCCCTGTCCCTCGCTTGCTTTCCATGATTATGGTGATATCTCTTCCTCCGGTCTGTAACAAGGCCTTCTTCACACAGGGCCTCAGTGTAAGTGACAGAGCCTCATAAAGTGGTTCATCAGAGCTGTAGCTGCAGTACCACCAAGCGCTGAAAATGTGCTTTGTCATGTAAAACAAATATCTCCTCTTGTATCCAACAGCTTGCCAACACAACAGTGCAGCTCACAACTCTGTCCATGATCAATTTCCTCCTGAAAAGAGCCAGTAAGAACATGGAGTACCTTTTGGATAAGTCTGAGTGGCACCACTCGGATGTTTACACCCTCAACATGATGGACGAGTTGGTGCAGCAGTACAGGGAGACACTGAGCAAGGTAAGCTCAGGGAAAGAGCTGTATTAACACACCCAAACAGTAACGATGCACCATTAAACAACTGAAGTCTCCCATTTTTCATGCTCTGTCTTAGATTTTGCCCGATATGACGGGCATAGTTTCAAAGTGGCAGTCACTTAGTAAGAAGGAAAAGACGAATGCTGAAGAAAAAAAGACCAAAACTGAAGAGAGTGCTGCACAGACGGATGATAAAAAGGAAACGCCTGGTAATAACACCTACAGAAAGAGTGTAACGCTTATATTAACCAGTCCTGTGAAACAACAGGGATGGCCTGAAAAGACATCTGATTGACTGTGTTGTTTTTATGTGGAGCAGTTGCTGAGACAGCTGAGGTAATCCTGCTGAAGGCTCTGATTCTTCAGGTCATTTGTCTTTACCAGAAAGTAGTGCCACATCTGGTGAGCCAGTGCAAATTTGACTTCAGCAAGCTCTTTAAAGGTAATTTTAATCATTGACTTTGTGTTTAAGTTATATGTTTTAATTATGATGCATGTAGTTCTTCAGCAATTCCTTACAATGCTTATTATATTCCCCTATCAAGGGATTGTGTCAGAGACGGGAATGAGGGAAGAGGTTCCCCCAGTTCTGCAGCATCAGATACTGCAGTTGGCCTTGGATCTCCCTGCGAGCAAGTTCTCCTGGTTCCGCATACAGGTGAGGATTATTGCTATTACTGCTATTTCAACCTGCATTCTCAGTCAGTGTTGGTTTAAATGCATTGCTTTGTAATCAGCAATGTGTCTTAAGTGTTGTGCTTTTCTTCTCAGGATGTTGCAGATACAGAATCCTCATCGGGAGAGAAGTCGGTGCTTTACCTGCTTCTCAAGATGTTTGTCAGCAGCAGCAGCAGCCATCTGAAAACCTCCACACGGATGCTGGTTCTAAAGGTGGGAAACGTTTTTTCTTTCGCATGCATACATTTACTTTTAGCTTGCTTTACATGTGAGACATTGGCGTATAGATACTTGAAGTAGCTTTAAATCTTCCAGTCAGGCAGGAATGAGAATTCTCACCCCATAGTTCACTTTGGAAAACAAACTATAAGTGGGGGTTTTCTTTATACGTTGGAAGTACTTGTCATCAATAAAAATGAGATAAAAGTAAAACTCTGATACACTTTTTGAATACATGAGCAGAACTCCCAGTAGTTTCCAAAATTAAAAGTACATCTTGGAGAATGAATTATTCCATCTGAGGGCACAGCATCATTTCAATAAGTTATGTTAGCAGTTCTTCAGCTGCATCAGGGAACCGTTCAATCCTTGAAATTAAGAAAAATAGTTTCCATGTAACTTTAAAGAGCCTCATACATAGTGATTCTGTGATAAAACTACATATTTATGAAGTTGCTGTAATAAAGTGAGAACAGCATACGCAAGTGCATTTTAGTTAATATTTTACTGCAAAAGTTTTTTTTATAAGCTTTAAAAATTCTCCCAATAGTATTGCTAAAACTCAGTGTTAGCAAAAAAAAAAGAAAAAAAAGTGATGGCTGTACTTCCTGCCTTGTGTTCAGGTGCTTAAGGACAGTGGGGTGTTTGAATACACCTGGACTGAGCTTGAGCTCTGGCTCGACCAGCTGGCCAGAGTGGAGCCAAACCGACAAGAGACAGTCATTCTGTTCCTGGAGAGGGTGAGCCCATCTACGAAACATCATCATTGTAATAGACTATTCTGTCTATTACAAATGATAAGACATTTTGAATCATGATTTAGTAGTTGCCATGGATAATAAACTCATGGTCTCTTACTCTAGGTGTTGGTGAAGCTGGTGTGTAATTCTTACACATACACAGATAAAGTTGCCAGCCTGGTCCAGGAGGCAGCTTACCTGCAAGCTAACCTCAGTAACCAGGAGGGCGACGCTGCCAGTATCCCGGTCTCGCACATAGATGGTGAGCACTTTGAGATCAGAGAGTCAAAGTCAAATAATCTTACCACAGTAAGCATGTCTGTGAAACCTACATTTCTGAACATGTCTTCCAGACGTGTTAGACATGCTGGATGTCATAATGGATGGCAATGAAGGTGAGATGGAGGAGTTTGGGCCATCTCTGAGTGAAGACCTTATTATCCAGACCTTCCCCTTCAGTGTGGTGGTACCTGCTGCTCTGGAAGCCCGAAACAAACTGCCAGCAGAGAAGGGTAAAGCACCTCTGCCTCAACTGGGGCTAATCTATAATGTTAAGAACGGAACCACTGGGGTGAAAGTAAACGTCGTTCTTTTGAAAATGCACACTTCTAGTGGTGTGATGTTCTGTTAACTATTTTTCTTCTCTTTCTCAGGGGTGGTGCATGAGTACTTGTCTGCAGTGCTTTCTGATGTGCTGCACTGTCAGAGAGAGCCGCTCCCTCTCTGTCTGGCTCTGCTGCAGTACGATAAAGAGCTTGTGTCTTCTGAACCCTCTGCCCCTCCTCATCCCTCCATCATACACCTTCATCAGTATTACTCCAGATGGCTACCAGAGCAGTGCCGGGAGGAGCTGGTCAGTTCCTGATGAAACCAAAAGCTTCTTTTATCTTGAAGGGTCTCATACCTTTTTCCTTTTATGTAGAAAATAACGGTTCTCTCTTTTCACAGTTCAAGTCCTCTGAACGCCAGTCAGTGGGATTGACAGCAACCACTTCATTCACTGCCGTGATGAAAGCTGCGTATGCTCAAGGACCGAGCTCTTTGCTTGAGGACGCCTTCAGGAAGGATGTGGAAGGAACCCTAGCTTCCATGTTGATGGCTGAGTTTCCAGTAGCAATCAAGCAGGTTTTACTCTACATAAAGTCAACAGTGGAAAACCTTGGCACGGTAAGAGCACAAAAAAAGCTTCTAGCTACTACCTTAATGACTAAGCTAAAAATATATATATGTTTATCATACATCATATCCTTCTGCACAGTTCTCCAAAAACATTGGAACTGCACCTCTGGGGACCTTAATGGCAATACTCCAGGATTTGGTGATCAAGCTACAGAGCTTTCAAGAGACCACAGACTCTGAGCCAGCAGCGGAGAACTCCCAAGAAGGATCAGACCTCTTCCTGGAAATCAACCAGTCATCCACAGTAGAAGCCAATAAAGAGCAGGTTCGGGGAATAGTTCAGTTTGTACAGTGACTTTTACTTGATGGGTTTTCTTTTTCTTCAAACTGTGACTGATGTTTACAAGTTCAATTCTACTATTTTTAGTACAACTGATTCTAATATGGCACCCTCTGTGTTTAGATCCTTCTTTCTTCACTTGGCTCCATCTTCAAGCATCCATGTTTGGAGCAGTGGTTTCTGGCTCTGGAGATGGCTGCTTTGCCTCCTCACACGCTGAACCCCGTCAGACTGAAGCATCTGTGTGCTCAGCTGAATGATGACATTCTGGCCCTGCTGAAGACCAGCGCCCCCACTCTCCGTGATCTGGGTCACCTGGAACTTATTAGTAGCTACACGGAGTCTATAGAGAAAGCTGTGCTCAAGGAACTGACGGAGAAGGTCTCCCAGGCCACAAAGAATGAGTCCAAAGCTTTCCAGGCCCTCCTGTCTCTGCACAGCTACATGGACTCCTGTAATCTGAGGGAGGTGGTCTCCAAGTTGCTACTCCTCCCTCAGGAGAGCCTAATGTCCCCCAGCAGTAAGGGCACGCAGGCCGAGCTTAGCGTCTACGGTTATGCAGCAGTGCAGATCCTCACAGAGGCTAAAGCTAACTCTTCTCAGGACCACAGCATCTTTCTGTCTCAGTCACACCTCCATGGCCTGGGGACCCTGCTGCTGTCTTGCTCCAGTCCTGTGTTGGAAGCCTTCATGCTGCAGACTCTGTCCAGTCAGCCAGGCAGTGCCAAGCTCCTCCACACAGATGTGCTGCTGCACTGTCTCCAGTCGCCTCTCCCAGACACTCAGGCCATCAGCTCTCTGCTGCTGCAGAACTGCTCCACACACCGCCTCTGCTTTGAGTTGTGGTGCTTAGAGCCAGCAAACATGAAGAAGCTCTCAGACCAGACAGAAATCTTCCTTCCAATCATCAACACCTACCTACAGGTGGCAAGTAGAGAGGATCCGGCCAGGCCCAAAGATGGTTTGTGCTAAAACAAGATCTCTCTTGTCTGAAAGCATACAGCGCCATGATTTGTGTCACTGTTTTTTTTTTCTCTCATTGCCACTTTTCCATTAATTCTAATATGCTGCATGTGCTGTGTTTTTATAGTTCAAGGAGAAGTTTTAAAAGCCTTGAAGCAAACACTGCTCGCAGAATTATCCGAGTGTGTTCTGGGAACGCTGACAGAAGACTCTGGGGCCCAGCTCACTGAAACACTCTCCAGTCTGATCAGACTCTCTGCAAACATGAAGGACACCAGGGACTTGATTAACAATCTGCCCAATGCTCTCCAAAAAGTGGACAGTTTTGAAAGGTTTGATCTAACTCTTGACACTTAAGTAAATTATCAGTGTCTTAAATTATTAGCTAAATGTTGCTGTCTCTTCCAGGTGGCGTTTAGTCGATGTTATCACTGAGAAACTGGCTGATTGCCCAGAAGAACAAGAAACCTGGAGGAAGTCTGTCACCACTGCTGCCCTCAAGTGTCTCATCGCCGCTTACAGTCACTCTAAAGATCAGGCTGCCTCCCCGTCAGAGCAGGAGAAGAGCATCCTGGAAAGACTTCAACAGCTCCTCGTGGGTTAATGTTCCTCACACATGCTGCACACGTTTTGTTTTCGCTTGATTCGTTTTATAATTTGTCTTGTTTGTACAGACTGCAGCTGAAGACATCGCTGCATCTGACTGGAACAGTTTTGTCAAGAATGGACTGAAGTAAGATATTTGCCTTCATTCATTCTGCTGGATTTTCATGCATCACATCAGATTATTGTTTTGAATCAGTGACCTAAAAGATATTCTCCCTCTGCAGATATCGCTACAGAGATCAACACTTTCTGAACACTCTGAGCAACCTGTTGGAACTGATGTATGGTGGCAGTGAAGTCCAGAAGGATCTGATACCTTTGTCCACCCTGCACATGATGACCAGCAGCCATTCTCTGTTCCTGCCCACCATGTTGGACTCTAACGAAGAGTCTAGCAGTTGTCAGGCTAAAGGTACATATGGAGTAAAATATAATGGAGAAAAAACATGAAATTACAAACCTGAAGCTCTATTACTTAGTTGTTTATTTTTATATTGAACACATTTTTTACATCATTTCAGAATCGTTAGTCTCCCTCCTTCTCTGTTTGGTGAAGAAATGCCCAGCAGTCTGTAACATCAGTCACTTTGTCGTACTTTTGGGAGCATATGGAGCTACACTGAGTACTTCAGGTAAAACAGGAAATCTAAGTACTTCTGGGTTTGTGTGTTTGTTATCTTTCATTCCTCTCACATCTTGTTTTGTTTTGCAGACCAGAAGCTGTTACTGCTTCTTCAGGAATACGAAAGAAACAATGTCAGTCTGCTGAAATTCCAGTAAGTTATGTTCGTGTTTGTAAGTCGTACATGCGACAAGCGCATTTGTTATTTGCAAAGACTGAATATGTGCGTTTGATTGCAGATCCTTCTTGTGGGGCCCAGCAGCTGTGGAGCATCACAAGACCAGGAAAAGTCTGGGAGCCTCCCTGTGGAAGCAGGAGAGCTCAGACGACCTGTTGGCCCTGCTGAAACCTGACAGGATGCTCCAGACTATTTCACACTTTCCTCAGCAACGCAGAATCTTCCTGCAGGTTGTTATTTTTCCAGAAGAACATTTTTATGAAAAAATGTACCTTTAGGGGAGACACTATAGGGGAAATGGGTAAAATATTACCATGACATAATAGATATCACCATAAAGCTTCCCTAGATGATTAATTACATTAAGACAATTGTTTTTTTATCACAGGTTTTCTGATATTTAACTTATAAAAAGTCGAGAAACGTCACCTAATTTAATATGCAATAATAGTCTGAAAGAAGACATATTATATTGTTGTAGAAAATAGCCAACAATCTCAAAAGTCACCAGTGTATCAAAGAAAAAAGTTTTCCATCTGTAGTTTCCCACCTTAAAGGGTTTTTTTCTGGTGATGTCAATCCATGCTGATTATGTTTTAAGCACAGAGAGGAAATAGTTTCGCTTCATCACAAATGAAATCCCATCCATCTTCATTGTGATTGGTGGCTGCATAATAAGTTGGGCATCTAAGAAGGAATGAGAGAAAAAATGTGTTTTTTGTTATTTTTTCTCTCATAGGATGGTAAGGAGCTGCTGTACAGTAACGATGCCACAAAGGACCTTGGGAATTTGTATGATCCCTGTTTTCTTTTGCCTCTATTCAGCTCGATACTGCAGCCAGGTGAATATAATATAACATATTTAAAGCTTTTGAAATCGCTCCTAATCAGTTAAGGTTATCACTGCTGTCATAGTCTGACATTTCCTCTTTTCTACGTGACAGAATGTGTGATCGATTGCCTCAAGTTCATATCCACTCATGCCCTCGGAGTGACTGTAATGGCTCTAAGCAGCTACGACTCAAAAGTGAGAGCGGCAGCGTATCATGTGCTGAGCTGCTTCTACCAACATCTGGAGGGAGCTCGAATCAGGGAGAAGAGACAGGTAAAGTGTCAGAGGGAGATGGTGTGTGAAATTTTGAATACTGCATGTGTGGAATTCACCTCCCACTGACGGCTTGTTTTTATCAAATAGCTGCTGTATTTGCTGGATACTGTGAAGAATGGAATCCGACAGCCGAATCAGAGACTTCCATTTGTCCTGACCACTTACGTCACCAAAGTGGCTCAGCAGATGCTCAGACCTGGTGTGTAACCCTGAAAAAATCCCTGACCAGAGCAATGTGATTCATAGTGTTTACATAAGGACATAGGATTTTTTCCAAACTAATTAGAAACTTTGGATGATTAAATTTGAATCTTTTTGTATGCCCTTCTTGATGCAAGTCAATATACATTTTATGTTTTACTATTGCCTGCTGCTAACTGACTTTAACCCTCCAATCACTGCCCTTTTATCCTTATGCTTCCTGATTTCCCAGAGGACCACATGTACGTGGTGTTGAACAGGTTTCTGCTGTCCCATCAGAGTTTGGACTTCAGGAGAGTCCCTGAGTTCTTCAAGCTCTTCTATGGCTTTGACCTGGAGGTAAATGATGATACAATTATAAAAATAATGATAAACAGACGTTTATTTTGTTTTCGTCTACTGCAAGTGATTATGAATGACTGGTAAATTCCACCCTGCTAAGAATAAATGACGTTCCAAATAAACTCGGCCTACATCAACAACATTTAGCCTTCATCTGTTTGTTTTTCTCTGCTCAGGCCTTTTTATAGAATGATGTCATCTGTCTCTGTGAAGGACAGTAAACTGGAAGTCTGACTGAGCCGTCTGTTTTTTCTGCAGCATAAAATGGAACGCGAGTGGATCCTGAGTGTGCTGGAGGAAGGGATAAGTGATGGACACTGTTTTGAGTTGTGTGACCAACAAGGCATCTTTCAGACCCTTTTAGGCTTCAGCAGCAGCCCCTTGTGTGATGAACACTCCCAGGTACACACTGTGGGATTCATAATGTTACACATCAGCAGATAAATCTTAAAACTATGTGACCAAAGAAATGAATAACAGTACTAAATTAAGCTGAAAACTAACGAATAAATGAGGAGATTGATGCTCTGAAGTGCACTTCAGAGTGCAAATAAATAGGATATTTATGTGCATTTATAATGTGCATTTATTTCTCATGTATCTGTCTCCAGGCACAGATTATAAGGGTGTTGTGCCAGGCCGCTCGTGTAAACAGAGCAGCTTATAACCTCACCAAGAGCTGTGGGCTCCTCACCTGGATAATACAGATGCTTGAAAGAAGGTACACTTGACAAGAACATTCATATTACTACAATGATTTCTTCAGTCAGTTTTGTATTTTCCACACAACTCTTTACTAATTATCCTCCTCAGGAATCTAGACCAGCAGCTGCTCAGTGCCATGATAGATCTGCTCCATGTGCTGTGGTTTACTAACCTCGGGCAGAAAGAGAAGCATGCAGATGAAGCCAAGACTTCTGCCTCCTCTACGGAGGAGAAATCTCAGAGCCCTGTGAAGTGTCTCCCTCTGCCACTCATCAGTGAATTCCTGTGTGTGGCATCAACTATCAGCCGACACCTCAGGTAAAAACTCAAGTTTCAAGTCGATCTTCAGTCACCTAAATTCAGGGTTCGTACAAATTTCCACCTAATTAATCATAAGATGCACTGTTGACAAAAATTGAGATGTCAGCCAGAATGTACACTTAATTAATGTCAGCCGCCTTTTGGTCAAGGACGTCATTGTTTTTTTAATCTCCTCCTGGCAGGTTGTGCGTGAAGGCCACTCAGCTCAGACAGTTTCTGCAGACTCTTTGCTCAATACTGAAGCATCGTGAGACAGCTCTCAATGTGAACAAACAGGCTGACCGGCTAATGCTCCACCCGCAGCCTCTCCCCTGCACCGAAGCCCTCGCTCTGCTTCTCTGCTGGGCCTCCCTGTCCCGCAATACAGCGCTCCTCACACAAATACAAGCCTTGTCTGAAAAGCACAAAGTAAAGGAATTGCTGGGTGAGTGCCATTAAGTGTATTGTTAATTCTGCCATACGGAGGAGACTGCACAAATGTCATTTGTCATGGTTGTATTTCTGCCAAAGGGGTGGACAAGATACTATAAAGGAAATAGTAACTAGCTTTGTTAATTACATAACTCTTTTTTTTTTTTTTAAAGGGCAGGTCCATCATGTTTTGTGTTTTTGAGACTCTTATATCATTCTGTAGCTTCTCACTAGTGTTTCTTGTAGGAATTCAAATTCTAGTTCAAGTCTGTATGTTTGAGCATGTTAGGGCATCAGTGCTTGATGGAATAGAATGCAGATAGTCAGTCTTTAAATTTTAGGAGTTATCTGAGCAATTAAAAATTAAAGGTAGAGCCAAAAGGTTCAGGACCAATAGTGAAACCCACATTAGAACGTTTTCATCATCCTGGTCTGTAACACTGAGAGCAGCTCCGGTCAATAACTGCTCCAGGTTGGCTGCACTTTTACTGACCCCTGTGTTCTCATCTCTGTAGGGGAATGAATAGGAATGAGGCTTAAAAAGACTCATGTTGTTATATGTGATGATGTTACATGCTGGACTCTGCGATTTTTCCATTACAAACAGTGGAGGATTTAGATCTTGTTCTGTTTCACAGTATCTAAATCATTCCTTTTATCTTTCGTGGCATAAACACATTTTTGTTCGTCCTCTTCCTCAGGGACGGGGAAGGATAAAACCCGAGGTAAAGGCTCCTTTTCCAAGGTCCGCACAAGAAAAGACAACCTGGCAGAGGATGCTGAGACAGAGAAACAAGAAGAGAGTCTCCTGACGGAGTGTAAATCTTACCTCAGCAGAATCTTTGTTCACTGGGAACCTGTGTTTCCCCTCTCTGAACTCCAGCTGGCTCAAACAGGAGACAACATGGAGCCCAGTCAGTTGGCCAGTGATACTGCGCACCTGCTCACCAAGTGGTCCCTGAGGTGTTTGGTGGAGGACTCGTATGATGAAAACAGGACAAAAGAATTCTTGCACTGGGTCAAAAAGGCTGTGATAAAACACAAGGAAACTGTGGATGTTGTGTTACTCGACCCTGGCTTAAAGGCCGACCTCCTTCGACTCCACCATCAGGCCTTTGAAGCTCAGTGTCACTCCAGCATGTCAGCAAGAGTGGAAACCTTCCAGCTTTTTACCAACATCATGATACACTTACTGGAGACCCAAGGCCACCTTCCAGAGCTGCATCAGGCAGTCATCTCTGCCTGCCTGCCAGAGGCCACTCTCGATCAGTCTCGGCATGGTAAGAGCCGGCCACCGCTTTCACAGACTGCTAGTGTGCATTATAAACAATACTTCATCAATAACGTGATAACACTGTCAGAACACTGTGCCTCTCTTAGAAACTACATTTTCCACTCTGTACTTTGAAATGATCTCTGTTGTCCTGACACACTGGAGTTTCAGAGAAAGCCATTTTTAAATATTTTTGCTATTTTTAATGACACAAATGTGTCCCATGACTGTTTATCACTGTGCTTCTTTTGATACAGATTCAGGCTGACTTTCTTTCATGTATTGAAATAACATTACAAAAACATTAACTTTGTCCAATTAAGAAGACTATTAAAGTGGATAAAGACATAGATACATTTTGCAGAATTTATTAAAATTCCCATCGAATAAGCAAAATGTTAATGCACCACCCCATGACAACTGGTAAATTATTCAAAACTGCTTCTGTGGTAGTTCCCGATACAACAGTGTCTCTAGGACAGTATTTTCCTACAACACACACAGACACACAGACACAGACTTCCAAGGTAAAAACAATATGAGCTGACGCTGTCGTGGCTTTTTAATGAGCACAAGCATGTTTATTTTTTCTATCCAAAAAGCCAGATAATGACATCTTGCAGGAGTGTCCTTCAGGAAAATAACTCAGTTGTAATAGGTGGAGTATGAATTAATCAAGCTTCTCATTTTCTCTTCTCCAGAAGCTGGGCTGTTCCTGTTGTCACTGTACATCAGTGAGTTGTGGAGCGGAGCCACTTCAGCGGAGCTGTTCCTGTCTCATGTCACTCTGGTGACCAGAGCCAAATGTAAAAGACAGAAAGCCTCTAAATCATCACTGATTCAAACAGCCATCAGAGCCATCTGTGATGACATCATCAGTATGAAGAGTTAGATGTGACATCTGACCACGACTTTGTTCTTTGTAAGAAGAAACCTTATAGTCTTTCATTTTGCTGCTTTGTTTGCTTCTTGTAAAACGTCTGAAGGTATTTTGTAAAACCTTTTGTAATAAAATATCAATTTCTGAATATATTACACATTTTGGAATCTTTTTAACAAACTCTTAAAATGTTTTAATTGCATGTGAATTTTGGGTATTTAGAATACCGGAGGTCGTATTGACTTAATTGGAGATATTGCATTCAATCGGGTAAAGCATTTTTTCCCAAAAGACTTTATTGATTTTTCAATAAATATTAAACAAGTACAACATCATATAGCACACCATAAATAAACAGAAAACAAATGTAAAACCTTACATACACGGGAAGGAAGCAGCATAGAACAACAAAAAGGCAATGTAAAATCCATCCAGGCAGCAACGACAAAAAAAACACCCTGTTTCTTTCAAAAAAACATTATGTAGTTCGGGTCCATTCACCAGGTCACCTTTGATCTAACCTTTGTCCAAGGTGAGTGAATCTAGTACGAGTACTGTGTCATGAAGGTTTCCTGGTCAAGAAAGAAAATCGGTTTGCCAATAAATGAACAATCTACATCTTATATGGTAATGCATTAAATGACTCTTTGTACAACAAAGTGACAGCAGGATAGGTATTCTGCATCTGTTTTAAAAGAATAACTTTTCTTGCCAAAAGCAATAAATTGTCCAGCAAGTTAAATATGAGAGATGAAAGTGACATATGTTTAGACGCTATGTTGGATGCTTTCAAGATGAGAACAAAGACGTTGAGAATACAGATTAATCTGTTGCTGAATTTTCAGGAAAAAAACAAGAATATCTTCCTGAAATTGATCTTCCATTACGTTAATGCCTGTCCTCTGAGGAAGCACAGTCTATGCTCCTCTTGTGCTTTTAACATCTAGAGTTCACATGTGCGTACACTGCCAGTTAAAGCACAGAATAATAGTTGCATAACAATTTGTTTAATGATAATGATAGCCTTGCACTTTGTAGCTATTTGGTGAAATGGTAAGAAAGCTGAATTGTTCTTACTTTTTACAGATTGCCTTAAAACCTCAAATCTCTGTTTCCCCAGCATATTTTCCACAGTTGTGTTTTCAACATTCTGATTTTAAATTTGTGTCCGTACTCGTCCAAAAAATTGGTCCCAGTCAAAATCAGCTTCAGGTCAAGTAGTTGATGTCTCTGACTTCCTTTGATTTAGGATCTGTGACTCCTGCAATAAAAAGAATAAAGTGTTTTGAGTTTGTGGCTTTAGTTTAATTTAATGTAAGTATATGCGAATATACATGTGCGTGTAGAGTACACGCACAGACACATGATAAATTAGGCTAAAGACATAAATGTGTCTATAAATGAGCGTTTCAGTTAGCAGCAGTACCAGTTATCTCTCCATCTGTGGCAGTAAGATTATTTTATTCATTTATTATTTTTAGTTAGACCATACATGACTCTTACCTTGGTAAGTTTCCACTGCGACACATAAGGGTCAAACTGAGAAAGAGGAATCCCACAAAAGCAGCCAGAATTATCCAAAATATTATAACAATTAAGTCTGGAAGGGAAGAGGACAATCGCCGTTATTTTCTTGTAACACAAAAACACAAAAACTCTATAAAGCAGACTTACATTTATTGTATTTCAGCTTGCTCTCATCAACAATCACTGGATCAAGATAATCATAATAGTATTCCCATTCATCGTTCTCAGCAGCGGAAGAGTTTTCAATGACAGCCATGATCTCGTTTCCCAGAAGTTGGTATAGAAGAATAAAAGCCATGAATAAAAAAAACAAAAAACAGTTGTTTCTAACACATGTAAAAAGTTGTTCCTGTGAGAGGAATCCCTCCAATCCTCACCCACACGTGTTTCTTTCTCTTGCCTGCTCTGATTGAAGAGTTCAAGAGATGCATGCAATGTGCAGGTTTGGCCACAAGAGTGCATGATAGAGCCATTCAACAGGGTGCAAAGAAAATATCTGTTCTGTCTTAGTTTGCAGATAAGTGGGTATGTTGAGCCTATTTACACCAATGCACTGTTGTAAGTTATTTTTGCTTTAATGCAATATGATGGATCCTTATCAAAGAAGCATTGATAATCTGTGGTGACAGCTGTCAATGGTCGCGGTACTACATGCTAGGGGGCGTCAGCGTTCAACCAGCGCAAAGTTGAGGGTTGAATCTGCAGGCTTCGGTCTTTAGCTGCTATTAAAAAGTCACAGAAAAAGAAGAACATCATGGAAGCAGAATGAATGTGTACAAGTTTATTCACCTCTGTTATCACCGGAGCACAGAGCGAGAGAGTTAAAGACAACCAAACCGAGGAAGGCAAAGGCATAAGGAGGCAGAAACGTCCTCCTACAAAAACCCACGACGAAGAAGGGGACGTCAGACGCTGACGGACGCGCGCGCACCACGTACGGGGTGGAACCGCGAAGCAAGCAGGAATTCCTAGCATAGCGGAGCTTTGGCTAGCTATGTGAGCGCATCAGAATAACACTGAGCCTTATAGCTTCGCTGGTTATCTGTTTTGTTAGCTACATAACAACAGATGGTTATGATTCCGTAGATAAGATAAGTTCGTCAACCAGTTTTCAATACAAAGAACCGCCATGGATGCAGTGAACGCGTTCAACATGGAGGTAAAGTTTACTGTTTTACTACAGTCCAAAGAGCAAAGCCCGAAGGCTAATGCTAACTAATGGCAAGTGGTTTGATTAAACGCCAGCTGACATGTAAGGTAGCTAAGCTAACAGCTAAGTTATATTATTTAACTTCGGCATGGTGAATTTGTTCAGTTTGAGGGGTAAACATTTGTTCGGGAAAGGTTGTCTTTGTAAAACGTAAACATAGCTTGATTAGATTTGTTAGCCACTAGCTTGTACGTTAATCTCGCAAGGCCTGCGTTTTCAGTGTCGAGCAAATCGTTAATGTAAACCGTCGAGACCACGATGTGCTGCCAGTGGAAAATACACATATAATAAAATTGATAGCCTGTGTAACTTAATGCCCACTTCATGTTATGTGTCCTATAATTACAAATACAGTCAACGTGATACCGTCGCGTTGGGTCACGAGTTAACGTCAGCGCTGCCACCCACCACCTTTGTTACGAGGATCTTTTTTATGTAACGTTAACGTAAAAGGTCGATCTGTCTAAATCCTTCCTACACCTTGCGTCGTTAGATATAACATAAACAAAATGCGTGTTGTTTTGTTGTTGCCACCGTAGGACAGCAGACGGTCATTCGAGCCTTGCAGTATGTTTTGAATGCGAGTCTGTGATGGTGGGTGGTGAAATTGAGGGGTGTGTTTCAAGTGTCAGATTCTAGTTAGGTGCTCTAATGACCTGAAATGCTAATCTCATAGTTATTATGATTCTTTCAATGACAAACCCCATGTATGAATGAACGAGGTGAACTCGCCTGATTTATATTTCTTTCTTGTAGAAGTTGATTGATATATTTAAAACCAAGGCTACAACAACGGTCGACATCGGCTTGCATACATGTATGATGTGAGCCTGAGCTCATCAACAAACATCGTTTATGGGTTAATCTCTAATGCATAGATCCACTCCCCAATCACAAATGCCTGATTATGGTTGTAGAGAGTAAGTTGTTAATTCAAAAAAAGCTACATCAATGACAAATCCTGTCTGGTTGACCTGTAGACATTTTTTAAATTATTTGTGAGAATGGGAATCTCTATTTACCCATGTAAAGTACGCTGTGGTTATGTGTGTTTATGAAGAATAACATAAACATGCGATCCTTAATGTGGAAAAAGTTTTTTCTAAACCATCTATTTCCTTAATTATATTCCAAATATTGTACATTTTCTATTGGAAACCATAAGGTGATGGCTGTATGTTGCTGTAGTAAAATAATGTCGGTTTCTATGTTTCTTCTAAAACAACCATGCTTCCTATGTAATTGTACACTATACCTTTTTCCTTTTTAAAATGAACTGACATAGATTTCTTTTGAAAACCATTCAGTTGTTCTCCATGATTGACATGAAGCCTCCAATATCCCGGGCTAAGATGATGTCGGTTACAAAATCAGCCATCAAAGCTATCAAGGTAACGTAAATACTGCGTCATTTTATTAATGTTTTTGTGATATAATGGGATGTAATGCCCAGACTTTTTGACTTGGTTGTTTTAAATTATTTTGGAAGAAACTCTGTGGTTATGCAGACAAATATTTGGGTATAATCGCTCATCCTTATTTGTCTTTGATATTGCCATTTCTATGGCTGTGAATTTGTAAACATTACTTGAAGATGTACTTTACCGTGTTTACTATCTTGCAAACACAATCCTTTTTTTGGTATGTGATCCTACCAAAGGCCTCAATAGCCTGAACTTAGACTGGTGAAATGTGGTGTTTGCATACTGAATTGGTGCTCGAACATTTTCTCAGAACTAGGTAAATTGGTGTCAGATTTAAAAAACTAACAATTTTCATTTGATGCCAGACAATATGATCCCTGTTTAATTAAGTCATGTAGTAAATAATATTTTATCATGATACTTTTTCATTGCTTTTCCCCACTTGTATGGTTATATTTCATTCATCTTAAAAGTATTATGTAGTATGTGATGACTAATGTTACCTTTCTTTGTGTTTATATTAGCTTTACAAACACGTTGTCCAGATTGTTGAAAAGTTCATCAAGAAGGTATGTACTGTTGAGCCTCTTACTGTGCATTACATTAAACATTTGAGGTCCTAGTGCCAACTTTACAAGTGGAAGTTGTCATGACACAATATTGATAAATGTATTTTTTTTACTTTCAGTGCAAGCCAGAATTAAAAGTCCCTGGTTTGTATGTGGTTGACTCAATTGTTCGACAGTCACGGCATCAGTTTGGTGTTGACAAGGACGTATTCGGGCCCAGATTCTTGAAGAACTTCACAGATACCTTTCAAAACCTTTACCGTTGCCCAGAGGATGATAAGGTAATCCATGTTTGTGCTTTTGGTATTTACTATTATTACAGTGGATTATAATATAGAAATAACTGAAGGCTGTAACTGGCTTTTGTTTTCTTCTTTCAGAGCAAAATTATCCGCGTGTTGAACCTGTGGCAGAAGAATGGTGTGTTTGACATGGACATCATTCAGCCTCTGATGGATATGGCAAATGGAGCCATTGTACCTGCCTTTGGACTGGAAGGTAGAGAAATTAATAACCTTCTCTATGTCTGTAACGGTGTATTGGAGTGCTACCTGAGAGTAAAAGAAATGCGAGGTTGTAATTTGTCCACTATTGGATAAACTGCATGCTATTACATAAAAATAAGTTAATTTTCTCTTGTTTCTGAACAGTTCCCCCTGACCCCCAACCAGAGCCACAGCCTCCTGTCACTAGTGCCCCAGTAATGCCCTCTGTGCCCCAGCTACCTACTCCTGATGCCTTAGCTGCTGTGGCACAGCTGTTTCAGTCCCCACATGGTCAGGAGGTAAGCAATAGTTTTGTGCTCTAGCAGCTCTGTATCATGTCAGGTTAAAAATTGTTTAAATTCTGAATGACTCCTCCCTCTCAACCCTCTAGCTGCAGAGGATGCTCCAGAACTTCCAGCAGGCAGATAAGACTCTGACAGCCACCACTGCAAACAACGAACCTAACCCACCCCAGATTCCTGTGGCACAGCCCAACCTATACAGTGCACCCACAGAAAAGAAAAGCTCCTTAGCTGAGGTAATTGCATAACTCAGTCTCACAACATTACCTGCTTTGATCATACGCAAATTACTTTTCTAACTTACTTTATTGTGTATTATATATTTCCTCAGAAACTCCTTGACAGATTTGATTACGATGATGAACCAGATGATATAATGGCTAAAGAAGGCAGTGCCCAGTCACAGTAAGTCTAGAGGAGACTCCAGTATAGACAGATTAACTTGCAAAAAGGAAATGAGATCAGTCCGTGTTTTCTTAAGCAACTGTCATGTGGATATATTGAAAATGTATATATTATTTGTTTGCTATATTATTTTTTTACGGCTTACTTAGGGTTTAAGTCCCCTGCCACTCAAAAATGTGTTTTGCTTGTTGTTCCTACAGTTCTGTGTTTAACCGTCCTGCACATAATTATTTATGTCTCATTCTAAGTCTGTTTTCCCATTCATCTGCTTAATGGGAAGGTTTCTCTTGGCTTTGAATGATTTAAATGAAAAATATTTGCATAATCACAGATTGTGGAATCTTCAGTAAGGGGGAGAAGGACTGATGTAGTACTTTTTACTAGGTAATGAAATGTTTTGTGGAAAGACCATATCAGAGACAATTGTTATTCCAGTATCTATTATCCTTAAACATGTCTGGAGGGGACCTTTTTTAAGAGGAGGACGAATAAGCAAAATGGCACTCCCAGTGTCATAACTTGAACATTTTGTGCCTGGTTTCTAGGGATGTCCCGATCAGGTTTTTTTTTTACCCCGATCCCGATCCGAGTCCTTTAATATTTAGTATCTGCCGATACCGAGTCCCGATCCAATACTTAGACTTAACTAATATTTTCCTAGATAATACAGCTGCATTAAGAAAAAAAGTACCTGCATCTAAGCTGTTCCTTAATAGGTTTTTATTATTTTGTTGAAACAAAGTCTATACTTTCATATGGCTCTTTCTTATTCTGCATATGCTATTACAACATTGGCCTCCACCTTCCTTGTGTTAGCAGGTGAGTGTGTGACTGCTGCACTGTGACAGCAGACCCTCGTGTACAGCCAGCTGAAGTGTGTGTGAGACGCAGCTCACGCTTGGTACCTCCATATCATCCTTTGCTTATTTCGTGTACTTTACGTTGTCGCATAAAATGACGTGGACACCTTGCTTGTCTATTAACACGTTCAGCATCTCCTGGATTGCCTGCTTTACATGCTCTGCTGTATGAGACCCACAAAACTAGTGCGCATATACCGGCATGTTGTAACTCGAAAGTGGAATAAATGTAATGCAGAGATGGTAGGGCATACCGGGGATTCAAAAACTCCAGGTGACGAAGAAAACCCTGATCCTCTACCACGGAGATGAGCTGGTTTTCCAGAGCGATTAATTTGATGACCCTCTCTGAGGATATTTCTCATAACTGAAAGTATCCGCGACTGTCTGCTGCTTTGGTCTCCTTGCCTGTACTCTTGAGTGAACACGTTGTAGTAAAATGCAGCTCCGCGAAACGGCCATATAGCAGATGTTACACGTCGCCGTTGGACTGCTTTCGCTTTCTAATTGACGTTATTTCCACACTGCAGACACTTTATTCACAGGTTTGCCAGAGTAACGCCACGCGCGCGTCTGCGTTCTGCTACAAATTGTGCTCTGACGTAAAAAAAAAAAAAAATCGGGCTTGGGTCCACGTTCAAAATTGCCGATTCGATCAGCGGAAAAATGCCCAGATCGGCTCCGATCCCGATCCTACAGATCGGATCGGGACATCCCTACTGGTTTCATATCACATGGAACCCCTATTCATTCTAGTTGCCTGGATTGGATGAAAATGCATAATGGGCCTGTTTCACTGCAGCTATTGATTTGTCACAGCATTTAAAGCACATTCGCAACTAAGAACATCATTAATTACTTTTATATAGCATATTATTATACGTTATATTAACATGTCCTAGTAAGATAAACCACTAAATTATGGCACAAACGCCATAGTTGTGGAGTTGTAACCCCAAATTACCTTATAAATTTTGTTAAACACATCTGTGCTTTTCACGCTATGAAATGTCAAAATAACTGCTGTGATAACAATCATATATTATATTTTTCTTTGTTGTCATTTGTTTTTAATGTGTTTTATATTTGTGGGTTTGTAAATCTCAGACTCACTATCTGTATATTTTGTCATGACAGGGGCATTCCTGAAAATGTGTTTAACCCGTTTCCTGGTCAGATGCCCAATGCAGAGAATGTTCATCCACATATGATGGGACAGACTGGTGGTATAGAGGTATCAAATAATTCCTGAATTTTGTAATGGCGCAACTTACTCTCAAATAAAGCAATTCTAGTACAATACTAAAATGATTTCCACAAGTTGTTTGAATCAAATTAAGTTTCTGTTTTTAGTCTTTATTGTCAGAGATGTCAAGCCAAAGTATGAACATAATGCTTCAAATGTTTGTGTTTAGGTTATGTAGAAGACAAACTGTGTAGAGCTGCAAGCTTTAGTTGAAATGTACTATGGTGTCTGTTTTATAACTATTACCGGTGTCTGTCTTTTGGTCATTCTTTAGCATGGTGGAGGAATGAGTCACATTGAACATCATAGGTTGCCAGATGGATACCCTTCCATAAATGAGGCTTATTCACAATCGCGGGTAAATCTTCAGTACTTCATCTTTCTTTATTAAAGCAGTTGTAGTAAACTGGTGCTATCGCTCCCTCAAATGACTGAGTACACAATGTGAACTCTTCACATTGCCTTCACTGTGTTCCCATTAATTTTGAAGAACCAACATTGCCATGTCATCACTGTCTGACAGGGAGAATCAAGAGAAGACTCAACTATGAGGCGAGAGGGCAGACACAGAGGATATGGCAGGAGGTCAAGATCCAGATCTGGTTCAAGGTACGTGGTTGTGTTCATCACAGATAACTGTAGTGCTGTGGATTATAATCATTTCTCTGTTTTTCAAAGTTTTTATCTGGTGCAACAGTCAGTGCATCTTGAAGAGTAATTTACATGTTAGAATGTGCGTAGCGATTAGTGCAGTGTAGGCACTGACACTCTGAGCTGCTGCTGTGGACTCCAAGAATTCTGTTAATTTTGCCATTTCCAGCTTAGCTAATTGTGAAAAAGAATGTTGCTCAGGAAATGTATTATGTATGTATTATTAATGCATCATGTTAAGCTCATTCAATCTTCTGTGTTTCAGATCTCCCAAGAGAAGAAGATCAAGATCTTCGTCCCGCTCAAAAAGGTCTAGGCATCGACGGTCTCGCTCCAGAGATTGGCGATGGAGATCACGCTCACGTTCACAGGACAGGAGTGAAAGAGAAAAGGACAGAGAGCGCAGACAGAAAGGTCTTCCCAGCTTAAAGAGCCAGACTCTCAGTGGTATGTGCTACAACAGAAACAAACCTGTGAATATGTGGGTTATGATACTTATTGTTCACATACAGATGCTGGAACCACAACTACATGCAAGTCACAGCATTATATCCACCTTGTCTGAACTTGTTGACTCGAGCCCCTTTGATGTGTACTTTAGTGCCAGATTTACCAATGTTTCATCTGCATGTAACCTGTTCATGCAAAATGTGGAGATACATTTGACGAAAGACAGAAGAGGCAATGTTCAAGTCTCCTCAGCAACCTTTAGAAATGTATTCCAGGCAATTGAAAAATTCTGTGTAATTAACACTAGCACATAATCTCAGTCAGATGTAAGTGCAATCAAAATATACAGTATATAGCAGGGTAAATTGGTGTTGATATGGTAATTCTTATTCGTGTAGACACAAGGTTGTACGCTGAAGGCATGGATTATTTTCTAATTTAATATTTTTTTTAATCAGGGCAGTTGGTTGCCAACAGGAGCAACAAGATCACCTAGATTTCCTGGGCAAGATAATTTTAACCATTTTAAGCTTTCTGTTTGCCCAGGAAATCTGAGTAACCATTACAGTTACGCTGTAAATTTTAGGTCAGCTCTATCATGACTGCATAAAGCAGTAAATAAAAACTAAATAGCATAAACATTTAAACAGATAGTAAAGTTAGACAACCTACACTTCATACACCCTCCCAAAAGTTGCTAATGTCATTTTTGCTTTTAGTTTGCAGCACTACACTTTGGGTTGGACAACTAGACAAGAAAACTCAGCAATCTGACGTGATGTCCCTTTTGGAAGAGTTCGGCCAAATAGATTCTATTAATGTAAGTTTGGACAATTGACATCAACCTTTCTGATTGTAAGATGATGCTATGAAGTATTTTCAGTATTACCTTCTCCTTTCTCTCTGTCCAGATGATTCCTCCAAGGGGTTGTGCTTATATTGTTATGGTTCACCGACAAGATGCCAATACAGCCTTGAACAAACTTGGTAGGGGGTCATACAAAGTCAATCAGAAACCTGTTAAGGTAAATAAAGTCTTACAGACATTGTTTTTATTTTTAATTTTCTTCTTCTTTTGTATAACCTGTTTTAGTGCTGACTGTGAACTAAATCATAATAGCTAATGTCATTCTTGCCTAGATTGCTTGGGCTTTAAACAAGGGCATAAAGTCCACGCACAAAAAGTTCTGGGATGTGGAGCGGGGAGTTACCTACATTCCCTGGAGCAAAGTCAAAGTTGAGGAGTTGGAGAGTTATCGGGAAGGGGGTATGCTGGATGCAGAGACACTAAATCCAGGTAAACACTAAACTATTCCTTGCCTAAGATTCACCTGCTGCAGTCTATTAGAGACCGTTTCCCTTATGTTGTCATTTTACATTGTGCACAGAGTGGAATCATGCCATGGACCTCAATAAGCTGCCAGCTGTAAATGGAGCTCATGAAAATGTACCAGCAGATGGAGCCATCACTGCTCACATTCAGGTAATGATAATACAGTCTATAGACACCTTCTTTTTCATATTAAAAGTTATTTTATTGTATTGGTTTAATGGTCTTGGTGTTAAAGGCTTGCTTCACAATCTTTCTTTGTTGCATATTAGTAGTGGAGCTTATCTGAACCACCCTTTCATCTCATCTTTATTAAACTCAAGTCACTGCAGTTTTATTTAAAGATATTAATCAGGTGAATGACTTAAATTTCTACAATCAGAAGTATTGTGTCTTAAAGTGAAACTTTCGCCAAAATGCAACCTAGGCTTTTTTTGTGAACGTATATGAGTCAGACCTTTGTGTAAAAGCATAATTACGACGAAAGAGGCACTTTTAAGATTTACTGTATTATCGTTTTCGGGTCAAATTCATTCTAAATGGGAGTGCTACGGGCACTTTAGCGATAGCATCAAAATCGCTATTTTTAAAACGCTAAGAAGATTCGACACAACATGACATTTTGCTCGTAGTATCATCAGGGTCTCTACACATGAACTCCAGCATTGAGAACATTGTGTACACGGAGTTTACTAAAAAAAGAGTTTTTGAACAACTCACCTTAGCAGTAGCTTGATCTGCTAGCAGCCGCCATGGCAGTCGAAAAGTATCGATCTCATGCCGCTTAACATGGCCGAGAGTTAAGGTGGAACGGTACTGTCTTCCGGCAACAACTATCAACACGATATCTATCGTGACTTTTGCAGCTTTTGATTTTAGTATTGTTTCTTATATGAAGCTCCTTTTTCAACTTCAAGGTAAATATTGTTTTTCACTAATGACAAAACAGTGAATTATCCGTGCATTTATATGGAACTAAGCTTTAGGACCGGTCCACCTTAACCCACCTCCATGTTACGTCGCATTCGGAAATCGACACTACTCACTGGCAGGACGGCGGAGGAAACAACTGCTAACATAAGTTGTCCAAAAACTCTCTCTGTGTACACAGTGTTCTCAATGCTCAAGTTCTTGTGTAGAGACCCTGGTGATACTACGAGCAAAGTTTCATGTTGTGTCGAGCCTTCTTAGTGTTTTGAAAATAGCAATTTTGATGCTATCGCTAAAGTGCCCATAGCACACTCCCATTTAAAATGAGTTTGACCCGAGAAAATACGGTAAATCTTAAAAGTGCCTCTCATGTCGTAATTATGCTTTTACAAAAAGGTTTGGCTTATATACATTCACAAAAAAAGCCTAGGTTGCATTTTGGCGAGAGTTTCACTTTAAGACAATCCCATTCTGTTAGAAATACTCTTAAAGTCAAGGTGTACAAGTAAGGCGCTATGTACAAAAATCTGAAAGGATGCTGTAAAGGCACTGTCAATGTGTCTTTTTTTATCCCCTGCAACAAATCTGTGTTGTAATCATAAAAAGTAACACAAAAAAGCCTTTGCTGTCCAAAAAACATTCCACTGGTCACCATTTTCTACTGTCTGCACGTCTACCTTGTGCAGACAAGATCCCTTGTTCATAGCCTCAATCATCACAACATGCTACCTATGCAGCACCAAGGCCCCAAAGAGTTTTGTGCAGTCAGCCTACTGCTAAATGCTTTCAAGTGCCTTTTTAATAAAAGTCATAAAACGCACTCACAGTAGTTGTCTGAGTTTTTGAAAGAACCAAACCTGACATGGTGTCAGAAGCAGAACTACTGTGGGCGCTTGGTTAAGATAAGTTTTAATAAACATTGGACATGAATTGAACAGTGTCAGCTGACTAAACTTAGCATCATCTGTATCAGCATTACCACACAAGAGAAGTTGTTTTTTCATAAGCACTTGCAATTAAAATCTAACTCGGACTGTTTACTTTATGCTTCTGTCTTTTAATTTCTGTATTATATATTCAAATGAATGTTATCTATAGATATCCCTGTGAACATACCTAAAGTCTGACACCACAAAGGCTTACTTAGTTTTTTCAACTATTGAACAATTTAACCAGTAACATACAGCTGACAGAGATACTGACCATGTCAGCCAAACAAGAGATCAAAAAAGGGGGTTGATACTTTTCAGTGTCAGCAATAATATAGAAGTGGTGTTGAGGTATTTGGCAAGTCCAGTCAAAGAACACAATTAACCGTTACTACTTGTCACACTCCATGTCAGGACTGTATTTAACCTCGGCTGAAGCCAAGGTTCAAGGCCAGTAGTTATGCTGTCACCCTCTTACTTGGTCAGTACTGATGGCATCTGAACTTTTTCATCATAGGGATTTACGATTTCTGATCTGGTTAACACGAAGGCACTCATGAAATTGGCTGCTGATCTTAAGGCCAACGGCGGTAGCGTTTTGACCGTCTTGGCGAGTATTTGGGTTGATGTACATGTGAATGTTTGTGGACTTGTGAGCTCCATGTGTCACCACTACACGACTGAATATACCTGTGGATGATGAGTGCTTGAAATGGAACATTTATTATGGAGGTTAATTCTTTGTGTCATTTTCAATACCTTTGATGCTGTTGAGGCTGAACTGTCATTGGATAGATTCATCCAGTTTCCGATGTCTTAATTCTTTCCCTCAATACTGCAGAAAAACCTTTAAGAAAAACTTATGGATGCAACCTTAAAACATGTTGGTGTTTTGAGCATCTCAACTTTCTCAGCAAGTTTGGGTTCACTTAATTCTTACTCGGTAGTCTTGAACACACATTGAACACTGAGCCCATGACGTCATGAAAGTTTGCCAATAAGTTCAGATAGACTGTAGTGGTTATATTTCACAGCTTTCTGCCCAAGACTTGTGCATTTAGAAAACATTTATGAGCTGAATTAATCTTTTTAATTAAGAGAGTTCATGATTATGTTGTACATATAGATCATTTATTTATCCTCTAAGAAGAGTTGTCAACATGTAACTCAACTTTCTTTGAATCATAAGTTGTTTTTTTTCACCAAATAAGCAGACAAGTCTAATTTGGTGATTTTCTCCAATTACTACAATTCAGATAAGCTCCTCTGCTGATAGGCGTACAATTCAGCAATGCTTATTCATCAGTCTCTCTTTTTTCTTTGTGAAATATATTTGCATCTTCACCCAGTAACCTTGTACTGTGCAGTCTAACTTATTCAAATAAAGTGTGGGATTTACAAAAACTACTGTGGTATGTGTAGAGGGAAGAATTTATGTTATCCTTTCTGTGTTTTCAGTAGCTAAGCTTATTATCCAGACTGGTTGGATTTGGCAGAGTTATCCTAACTGTCGAACAGTGGTTGACTGACAACACAAATGTTTAAATCGGAGAACACATAAACCAGCTTCTTGATAAGAAAATTGTATGGGTTTTGGTTGCAATCGGTGTGACCACTGAACAAACAAATATCCACAATAACTTTGAGCTAACAGTGGCTCAATCGAAGCAATATAAGTGAAACAAACTAGCTTCACAATCCAGCCACACTGTTTGCAGTACTACAGTACAGCACTGTACTTAGTACTTAGTAGACCTGCTAAAATGCGCCACCTCACTGTGAAGAACAGTTGCTCACAAGTTTTGAGGTCGAGAATATCTGACTGTCGGCTGCTGGTGGGGAATAAAGGCCTGATTGAGCGGAAGAGTGTCCAAGTGGGAGTTAAGGTAAGCTGACAACATCGTTAGCAATGTAAAGTGGTGGAAGAGAGTTTCGGCTCCTTGACTAAAAGCATTAATATCCAAACCTTACTTAAGGAAAAGTATTGAAGTATTATCAGCAAAATATACTAGTGTCAAAAGTAAACTTACATATACCCTGTCAGTGCTTTACTATTATTCAGTAGGCCTAAATGTATTTTTGGGATTTAATATTACTGCTGCTTTATTGTGTATGCAGTATGTTACTACTGTAGATGTTTAAGATTGGGCTAAATTCAACTCTTGTATATACTCCTGGGTAGTTAAATCTACAGCAATGCACCATATTGTGTAAGATTATATGTCTGCAGCGCGGCTGTCCTGTGAGAACCACGGATCTACAAAAAAATCGACTTTTTGTGATGTCAGATCAATAGCCCCGTTGTTAGCTTTGTTACAAGTGGTTCATAAGAAGTGATAGAATTTTCTCAACCTCTAAAGGAACACTTCATCCCCCAGTTTATCAAATTCACAAAATTTAGAGATGCATGGTTTTCACTGCAGAGGAGCAGTATGTATAAGTATTATAATCTGAAAGTGAATGAAGTGGAGTCAAAAGTAGAATTTCCTCAGATAGTGCAGTATTGGTATAAAGTTGCATAAATGGAAATAGTCAAGTAAGGTACAGGTACCTTAAACTTGTGCTTTGCTGCATTCAACCACTGGAAACTTAATCTAAATATTGCGCCTAAACTGCCAAGTGGTGATGTGGTTTAAATTATCGTTTTTTTCTTTGTACTGGAAATGGAACTTGAGCGCGTGCCATTGATGGAGTTATTACGGAAAAGCTCCACAATCCTCAACAAAACTACTCAAACACCAAACACCTGGAACACACTGTACTTGAGCAGCACATGCGCTTCTCAGAACCTCCTGCTTTTCGTTTTGGCACCCTTGTTACAGGTAAGAGCAGGCACGTAGCCTGGTTGAACAGCGCTTCTCGTGGTGTTTTTATAGATGTGTCGAATTGCGGTTCTCAGCAAAAAAATAGTCGTTAAAATCTTTCACATTTATAATCGTTTGTGACATTTCATGGAAAGGAGCCGCCAAATTCAAGATATACTGAAAGTTTCAAGTCAGCTCTTGAAATTATTTAAGATTTTTGTGATAATAAAATAACCTTACTTTTATTGGCCACAAAGGGATACGTGTCCAAATGTAAATATTATCATCTATGTCATCAGTCATATCACATGATGTAAGACATATTTGCATGTTGTGTGTTTTTCGCTTTAAATGTATCCAAAAAATAACATGCATCGTGACCTCAGTAGACTTCGCACTTTGACCTTACATATAGCCGGCCATTTTATGGACACTTTAAACTTAAGACTATTAAATTTGCATTAAGTAAAGGAATAATGGTTTAAGATTCATCTCAATGAAGCACTTGCAAATTGCTGTTTTGAAGATGAAAACTAAAAACATTGAGTTTGTATGTATGTGTATGTGAAGGCCACATCTGGCCATCCACCATACAATTTCATCAGGGCACATTCAAGGAATGTCGCTTCAGGAGGATGAGGAGCTTTCTCTCTTCATGGTGTTTGTGTGATGACGGGGGAGATCATAGAAAGTGTGAATTGAATTTAATTGAAGATTGGTACTTAAGTCTTGACATGTTAAGCTTAGCTGTTTTTCTTAATTGCCTCCATCTATTATATCTGCACCTATCAGCCTTATACTGTGTAATTTTAGCTTTTTTTTAGCATCTCTGCCAATCAATACAACAAGCTCTGTGGTAGGCATCTTACTCATTTTAATTTTAAAAAAGATGCTCCTGTTTGCTTTTGGAAAGGTTGCACTAATCAAGCTGACCACTTTCAATACCTGCAAACTCATCGACTGTTGGTTATTCGTCTTTTTGGCTAAAGGCTTTGGCATCGATATGAGTCGTGTAGATTTAACGATTCATTTTACTTTAGGAATTACCTCTGCATTATCACTGTTTGGCCAATTACTTGCCCACACCCTCTGATACTCGATTGATAGTCATACGCACTAAGGTATACCCTTTTGTTTTCTCTAATATTCCTATCCTTAACATTATCCTTCTAACTGTAGCTTTGTGTGGTTCAGTGATGGAAACGTTTGATCTGTCTTTACACTAAGATTTGATGTATTTATCCAGGAAATTGCGTGATGACACGCTGCTTTCCTTTTTCCAACATCAGTGCACGGCAAATGGTGCAATTTCACCACCTTTGCTCTCTGGAACCCAGCCACTGTACACTGACTGGCTCTTCTGTCTTTGTGGCATGTTTGGTTTGTGATACAGGGGTCAAATGAAGCATGTCAACAAATGTGATGTGGGCGGTATGTTGCCCTCAAAAGATAGATTTTCACTCTCCACCATCTGAAAGTGCACCAGAGAGGAGGAGATAAGTGATTGAGGACAAATATGTGGCATGAATAAGCAGAGACAGGTAGAAATTATTGCAATTATTGAGGATGTTGTTAAACTGTTCCATCTGTTGAATTGTTCAGGCCTCACCAGGATGCTCAGTTTACATGTTTAAATTCTGAAGAGTCTCTTATAAGTATTTCCCGCTATAGAATTGTCACCTTCTTTATCCCACCTCAGTTTGTAAGACTGAACAGGCATGTTGGCATAAAAGGGGTACAACAGAAAATGTCATAGCAATTTAATTACAGTAAGTTGTGTTCAGTTTACACAGGTAACTTATCTTCATATGTCAACTTCGGTGTTGAATCCCCTCTTTAGAAAAAATGTAGGCCTTTGAGGGCTTCTTTTCTACAGTGTTTTTAAATTTAACAAACTAAGTATACATGAAGCAGAAGCGGTCTGCAAACAAAACGGTTAATAGTCAGCATCAACCTACCTAGCTTTTTCACACTTGATTTTTTGAAATCAAATATAAAATCTGGACGAATATAATGCCATTTCTCATGATCGACTTTTCAGTATTTAAGGGATAAACTGTCCACATTAATGTTCATACAATTCCTTTTTTATAAAAATTAAAAATATATTTCAATCATCTTTCCACGCAAAAGCTGTGGAATTGAAATGAAAAATTGCGGTCCCCTTCAAGTTAAGTGGATGAGAGTTAAGAGGGCTTTTATAACATTCTGTTAAAAAAAAAAAAAAAGTAAGATTTTCTAAATTTACACTGGGAGTAATGCTTCATTCCAACTAGAGCAGTGCTTGAAGTGGGAGGAAGTAAGTGCCAGTTTTTCCATCAGTCACATGTTGGCTCCCAATAGCCTGTGCGACTGTAGGCATGTCTGCATTCCTGCAAATACTCTTCTCTTAGTGTGCCACACAAACAAAGCACTTCCAGCACTGGCAGAAGAGTAGGCAGGCGAGAATTGAAAGGTAAGCATCATATAGTGCCCCCTTGTAATGTAGTTTGTTCAGGACCATTATGATTTGCACAGAGAACCGAGTATGACCCACTTCAAGCACTGAACTAAAGACCATTTTTAAATGGGGTTACATCAGCCGTGACACCCGTCAATATGTTGATGTTCCAACCCATGAGCACTCAGTAGTCATTAGTAGTAGTCATTATCATGAGTACTCGATCAAGTTCTCTGACAACACCTCCCCCACTGCGCAACCGCTCACTTGAAAAGTTCTGTGACTATGTCTTGCACAATTGTGACGCTATAGTGTTGACAAAATTTGCCAAAGATGGACTGAAATATAAACACCTGGCAAAGTACTCTCATTCTGTAGTAGTACTGGCCACAATAGGTGTTTGGAGGACCACATATTGTTTTGACATACACACACGGACTCACATTGTGAAAACAATAGCGGCCTGGCTATTGCAGCATAAACTAAAAATGGACATAATTGCACGTCAGATTCATTTGGACGTAGGTTATCAAAAATGTGTTTCATATTAAACATCCTCGATGCACTTGTGATAGAATTTTATTTTGTGACCGAGTGAGGGACAGCAAAATAGTGTGAGATTCAGAAAATGTCATGTGGAAAAACCTCATGCTGGTCTCTATCCTTAATTTCTTTTTTTAAGTTTTGACATCACAGGTTTGTCAGGTCTGCATCATTCTCACATCTAAAAACATTCAGCTAGCTCAGTCATTAAAAAAATGATTATAAAGTAAAATCTGAGTAATCTTCTCCTTTCAGTCATTTTCAAGTGAAGTGACATTTCAAAGAAGGAGGGGAATTCTTCAATTACATCAAATATTACAATGGGTCTAGATCCATGTGTGGAGAACTTCAGATTCACATGAGGCCTCACAAAGGTGAGTGTGTAGAAATGATCTTTGGATACTGGGATTCCCACTCATGGATGAACCTGTGGACTGGTTTGAAGGTAAATGACAGGTTCATTCATAATAAAATGGACTTTTGAATTTTTCCATATATGTTTTTACTCGTATATATGTGGTATTGAGGCAAGTTATTGCCTCATTATTATCATTTCAAATGTCTGATTAGTAGAAAATATGAACAAAGAACCAAGGAACTATATTGACAAGTGTGAAAGCACTGGGACAATACCTGTCAGGGGCATGAGTCTTGATCAAAGATGCAGTGCCCAGCTGTCGAGCTGGTGGGATTTCCTAAGTGGAATAAACCCGCAGGAAATATGGAGCAGCAGAGATCCTGTTATTTCTTCCGATGGAGTGAAACACCAGGGTAAGAGCAGACCCCTCTGTTGCTACACCCATAGCGCTGACTGCATCACGGCTGTTTGGACTTGTGAACTGCTTTTCCTTTACTTCAATAGTACCCGAGTAATTGATTAACAGCGTGAGAGATAGTGCCCATATAAAACATGTCAGGCTCTTTTGTGATCTGTCATTATGTAGTCTCTGTGTTTTACTTCATTCCTATTAGAAAAATATATTCTTATATGCATGTTTCCAAGTAATGATTTAGAATAACTTTGTGCATTTTGTTTTCCATAAGATAGCCATAAAATGTAAGTAGCTTTTTGTCCCCATCCGTCAAGCTTTACAAATCTATTGCAAAGTAGTTTAAAGCAGCAGTATGCAACTTCAGAAAAATTAAAACAACTCAACGGTAATGCTCCCCCTCCCTCAGTGCTTCCTCCCTTCAAATGAGGTTCAGGCATATGCAAGTGACAGCTTGCCCAGGATTTAAAGACAGTTTCCTCCCCTTAGCTGCAGTGCTAGTTATCCATCTAGATTGTTTAAGTGTGAGTTGCCAAGTTTTGGAGATATTGGCCAAAGAGATGTCTGCCCGCTCTTAATATGATAGAAGTAGTGGCACTGGCATGTGGTGTTCACATTGACTTTATAAAACAGTGAACTGAGCTTTGGGGTCTGAAAAGTGAAGCCAATGCAGAAGTGCCTTAAACCTTCATTTTTTTCTAATGACGGGGGGGGGGGGCGTGACTACACTGGTTTCAAAAATAAGTTCAATGGAATGTAAGCTTATGAGAAAATAACCTTACCGCTCACTTGATTTATTACCGTTTTCTAGTGATTGTATCGTCTCAATTGCTAGTTTCAGTTTCTTCTTTCATACAGCATGTTGCTCATTTTGTAAATTATTTCCCCGTTTAGAGTAACATAGATGATAAAGCAATTTATGCTTTAGGGTGTGGCAACCTCGTGATAGTTGTTACTGCAGTGTATCCTCGGGTTGTTAGTTCCAATCAGGACATCCTCCACAGCTCCACCCTCTTGTCCAAATATGGTCGCATCCAGCTCCAAAAAACCAAAATGGCAACAGCTATAATACCAATCTCAAGGCTTCACAATTATAAAAACAAATTTCATTAAACCCAAGATACTCCTCTAAAGTAACTTATTGTGAGTAGTTTCATGTAGGAACTATTTCCTTTCTACCAAGCTACACCTGCCAACGGTATCACCAAGCAGATGTAACAGTACATCTACTCATGAATGAGAGCCTTGTGCTCAAAGCGGCGCAGGATGGAAACATTAATTACGCCATCCTCAGCTGAGCTGTTATGTTAGTTCTGCTAACCTCTCGTCCATGAGTAAGTGAATGATAATTGGCCTAACAATTTGTGGATTATCTTGAGTAACCAGGTAATTATTTGGGTCATTGTTGAGTTTTGCAAATGTTTGTTTTTTTTTTGTTTTGTTTTTTTTTTGGGGGGGGGGGGGGGGGCGCTTTGAGCAACACAAACCAAGTGCCATATAGTTCCATTAAATCTGACAGAAGGCCAGCATCTCAACATCTTCCAAAACCGTGAAACTCACACCAAAACAACCTACATGGATAAATAGCACTCCAGGTAAGAGGGGAAATGTGTATTTTTGATGTGGTGGTGAACTATCCCTTTAAAGCCACTATGCAGAGAGTTTGAAAATGTCCAACTTTATCACCTCCCGATGGCAGTGTTAATATTGACATTGTGGGAGGCATAAATGTCCACCACTCCCCATCACCTACTAAGCATTTCAGCAAAGGTAGACTAATTATTGAAATGAAAATAAGGTGATGGAGCATCACTTTATTACGGTAGTAAACTTCAATCTTTAGCTGCAATGTGCAACTATGTTTTTTCAGGCAACTTTTTATTGTTGCATCCAAAAAGGTCATTTAGTTAACTAGTTCTAAAAGCTAAGTTGGGTTCCTGGTGTATCAAACAGTTGCCACCTCAGTCAAATTATGAATTCAGCACTTTACATGGTTTTCGTGTAAATGCACTTGTTTTTGTAATGGCCAATAGAGCCAAGAAAAATAAATGTAAATAGCTGGGCAATTCCTAGATTTTCTCTTTTAATAAAAATTAAGTGTAGTGTTTCTGTCCCGGTTTTTACTCTTTCATACATCTTGTCATGTTGGACAAAAGATCAAATTTACACTATTTAGAATGGCTGTGTTATTTATAACACCATCCTTCAAGTTAGATTGACTGCATAAATCTTGGTGTTTTTATTTTACTTTTTATATATACATAACATATATCAGAGGATTCGGCCAAAGTAAGCGTTTCCTAACATTATACATAATGCCTTTAAATGTTGTTCCTGTCCTATGTCTATTTGTGTATGTGTTTGTTTTTTTTTCACTTAGATTTGAATTTATATTTAAAATAGAGACCATTTTTGCAATGTCATCACACCAGGCATGATGCTAAATAGATACTTCTGGTGCAATAGAACATATTACAGGTGAGAAGTGAGTTTGACAAAACAGATTAACTGTATCCATCAATGCTTTTTACTGAATTATTCCCTTGTTTGATGTAAGGGAATGTAGTTCACCTGTGCTGGCAATCCCACTACTCTCATGTTATGAGTTCCGTTGCACCATGTACACTGATTTGGCTGCGTGGCTGGTGTGATCCTTTATGCAAGAACGTGTCTTGTTTTACCTAAAGTCTTCAAGTGGAAGGGAATGATTGAAGCTGGGAACACAGTGATCAGTGATTTAAAATGAACGTGGGCCAGGGGGTACGATGGCCCCTTCCTCACCTCCTACCCTTCTACTCCCGGCGCCCCTGCTCTGACCACACACCTTCTTTTTGATCTGCACTTCACACCTGTTAAGTTGAGTGACGGCATCTTGCAAGGTTGTGACACTAATCACACTTTAACAAAATCTGTCCACAGACAGACATTAACACCTGGAAATGTGCTCAAAACTGCCTCTGTTAGTTCCGGCTAAAATAGGTGTCTACAGCCATTAGTCATACATACTCTCAAGTTGAAAACAATACCAGTCGTGCTGTCGTGGATGTTAATGAATTAAAAAATATATTTTTGTAGTTAAATCAGATGTGTGTACATGCTTGTATGACAGGCTGTTGGCACCTCTTGAAGAGAACAGTCCTGACAGGGACCAAAAGGGCAGTGATATTTCAGAATTGCTTATTATGAATATTTGGACTGATTCAGTGACTACAATTTTTTTCTCCGAGCATTTGATTTATTCAGTGAAGATCAAAATTGACAGTACAAAAACAATGTTGCATACGGTGACTTTGAATGTGCATTGTTATTTCTGAATGGTCTGATAGGGAAACCTCTCCAGAGCTTTAGCATTGTGAAAAGCATTTGACATGTGGTTAATGATTAATGAGCAGTGATGGCATTTATCATCTCCTCCCACTATATGTCATGTAGATTAGTTGAAACAGAAATACACTGACGCTATCCATCCAAAGATTAGTTTTACCTGCAGACACAAGACACACCTGTTGCTGCAGTTTGATTTTGTATTTGTTGTCCTGGTGTTTTACACTGGGAGGTCAGGCAGTCACAATTTGAAAGTTGACAGCATATTGCTTTCTGTATCAGAAACAAGGTTTATAGGTAGACTTGCTCTGTAGGATGAGAGCCCCAAGGAGAGAATCGGTCATCACCTTGCAGCATCTGGTAGGCTATGAGTTTTTACTTGATGTGGCTCTTTGACAAGCAGTTATTCATGCATTCGTGGGGTAAAATGTAATTTGCGTTGATGATAGATCAAGGGTTGGATGCTGAATGCATGACACATGACCTCCAACCGGGGAAAATAAAATCAGTTTGAATTAATTCATCAAAGGTCTTAGATAAATGTTTAATTTTTAAATGTCTGACTAATTAAATCGCTTATCAAATTGAATTACCCGAGAGTGCAGCCATAATGTAACTGTTCAACACATGTATCAAGACAAATATTTTTCTTATTAGAACTTAATCCAGTTCCTTTTTAAAATGTTTGATATAATTTGTATAATTTCAGCACTAATTTATGTCATGCTGACTAACTTTGATATCATAACTACAGTATAGCTTTTATTTGTCAAACAGTTAACTGGTCATTTACAGATGATATAATTTATTATACAATGTAAATGTCTGATACTTTTACATATACCCATAATAACATATTCTTACACATGAATATCCTTCATTATGTGACTGTCAGACATGCAAAGAAATCTTTAGTTCTCTGGTTTAGAATAATTCATAGCTCAGCAACGAGGTCTAGCAAGACGACGACTACATTGATTCATCCTTATCAATATTTTTGATAGTAGATGTTTGTTTTCCTCTCCTGGTCAAAGAATATCTGAACACTATCCTCACATTAAAACACATCCCTGCTCAGGTCTCCACCTTTAACTTGAACCTCAAGCAAAGCCATTGTGCTTGCTGTTATCTGAAAGTAATGGAGAACTGTTTGTGTTTGTAGGGATAAGAAATTTAAATTAACAATTTAGTTTGTGGGTATTATATAAAATATGAGACTTGTTCAGTCTTGTAAAGGATGGTGGTTTGCCCCCTCAGAATGCCTTTTTGGCTAAACAATTACGTGAGGTGTGAACCTCCTCGGCAGTCATCAACATCACTGATTCAAAAAAAGAAAAACCTCCCACCTGTCCTCTTACAATTAGCCTCCTTGATGGCAAACATTCTCCGGTTTATGGTCTCTGTTCTTCTTCAAACATTCATTTATTGACAATAATGCACTGTATTGTGTTCTCAAGAACAAATCAATGGCATTTGAAGCTCTGATGTGAAATAGATCCTATGGGTATTGTTTTCTTCAGGAATGAGGACAGCAGTGAACTCAATATCATGTATTTATTGATCACTTTATGTATGTATAGCACTATTGTGAGACTGATGTTGGCTCAGGATTTATCTTAAGGGGTAGGCAACAAATTAATAACCCATTTTCGGTACCAAGACTTGAATGCGATGTAATTATCTACATACTGAATGTCTTACATCTAAAATCCTCATTTAACACAGCCTTATTTCACAATGGACCCTCTTCATCATTAAGTGTATTTATACAATTTATCATGTCCTAAGCAGACATTGCATTTGCGTGCTTCTTATTCTGACTGGATGACACTTTTTCATTTTTAATTAAGGACTGATGCATTTAGCGACACATACATCACCTCATTATAGTATATTGCTCCATAAACTAGGCAGACTAGGCAATTTCAGAAGATTGGCTCCATCTTCCATTTCCCCTGTGTGTTTAAAGCCGTAATACAGTTAGAAGTAATTGTCATGTTTTACTGTTACGGACGACATCTTATGGCAGATTATATATCAAATGAATAAAGGCAGTTTTACAATATAAATATTTCAGTTACTCTTCTTAAGAGTCTCTTCAGAGCATGTTTGCCTCCTTTTTTGATCCTTGCACTTTTTCTATCACACACTTGTGTCTGTTTTTACATTGCTTAATGCTTGACATGATGTATGCCTTTTTGCTTATTTTAGTTTTGTTGAAATTGGCGATTGGGCTTTGGGTTATGATGACATTATAACAAAATTGTGCTCTGGGGATGGAAAATAAGTAAGAAAATACTCATCAAGAGATGTTTTTTCTTTCTCTAACAGAGATCATTTCATTACAAATGTGATGCAGTTGAGCAACGGCGTCGTGCTTTACATCATCCTTTAATCCGAATCTGTTGATGCACTTTCTTCTTTCAGATCACCGCCTCAAGAAGGGTTATGTGCTCATTTTACAGTAATCTTTATAATAATGCCATTGTGTTTCTTTGTCTTCCAGGTGCCATCAGTTGAACAGGCAGCACCCATCGGAAGTCCACTTGCTTTTCCCGGCCCCATCATGCTGTCCCCTACATCCATGCCTCCAGGAGGAGCTCCTTTCATCCCCCCGGAGTTTGACCATACAAAGCTGGCACCAGGTGAGACATTTATACAGAGTGAAATAGTGGTAGGACGATGAGTGTGCTGAAATGTTGGTTAAGAGTAACTTTGGACTTCATAACGTGAACAGATCTCTGCTGTATTTTTTTTTCACCGTTCTTGGCTGGATGTTACTCAGAACTTTCTCTCTGATTTGTTCATTTCCCACTAATCTTATCATATGCTCTTTTGCAGCAGGAAGCTTAAAACCTCCAGAAGACACTAAAGTTTCTGCGGCAGACAATGGCACACCCTCTGATGCATGTACCGACAACCAGCTGGGGTCTCCTGCAGCACCGGGGATGCTGTCAGGCCCGGGAGTCATGCAGGGCCCCAGACCAGGCATGCCTCCTCTGCAGCATCCTCCTGGTATGCCAAATCCTCATCTACCTCCATTCCTCCCACCTCCAAACATGCCACACATGCCCCCACAGATGATGCCTGGAGGACCCATGTTCCCACCAGATAGGTTCAGAATGCCAATGCCTTTTCCTCCTCGTGGCCCTCCTTTCCATCGACCTCCTATGAGACCAGAGGGCATGGACGACAGAGATGGGAGGCATTTCCGAAACGGGAGGCCAGGATTTGCGTGCCCACCCTTCCCCAGAGGCAGGTGGTAGATGTTGGCTGATTGTGGAACCTGAGGGGAGATGAAGCAGAAACATGTGCAAAGACTTTATTTTATACCACCAGAACTATTTCCTAGTGTCAAATGAGCAGGACACTTTGTTCCGAATGTGATCTGTGCTCCTTCAAGTTCACCAGGGAAGAAGCTCCTGGCTGTAAATACTTTACATGCTTGTAGCTGTTGGCTATCTTTTTGTATATTTGAAGTTGTGTAGTTTATGCTGATGTCTGTAATCCTGGTAGTTGAAGGTAAAAACAAAGGCAAAGTCTGTATTTTTGAGCTTAGATTTTGTGGATGGAAGAAGACTGTAAAAATGTATGATTCATACCTTTTGGGTATTTTGTTTTTAGTATAATGCCTTTGTACCACACAGATGTTTAATTATTCACCAGTGAGGTTGGATTTGATTTGAAGCAGAGGTGGATTTCATGTCCTGCCAGTAGAGGGTAGTCTCTGTTACCATGGCCAACCTCTGTTGTACATTAAGGTCATACCTTGTAGGATCATGTGCAGTGAATATTAAAAAGAGGTACTACCATTTGATCAGGTGGTTTTCTTTGTTTTGATCAAACTGATGTTTTTACCTTCTTTCTCAGAAAAATGAAACAGGGTAGGTTGCTTTCATTTTTCTCTCAGCAAACTGTCACCATGCACTTTCATTGGAACATACAGCTATAGAAACACAGCAATGTGCAGGTTCTCTACCTGTCTCATATTGAAGATGCTCATCACTTCATGATTTTAGTTATATGGGATCTAGCTGATGATACATGCTATAATAGTGTCACAAGAAATAGACTTACATCACATCTTGTAGCATTTATTTGCAAAAATCAGTAGTAAGTGAGATGAGATCCACAGTCAAACTGCATCAGTATATTAAAAAAATGTATCTCTGTTTGCTCACATGATTTTAAAGCCAAACACTTCAGCCACTGGTGTGTTTTTCAGTTTCACACCGTCACTGAATGCCGATTCGAGGTGAGCCGCAGCTGATTGGCTCTGACGGTAAATAAGTGGCATTCTCATGATCCACTTGCACGCCGTCTCCAAGGAAGGTGGGCTCCGCCCCTCTCGACGGTGTGGAAACAACACGCATGGTCCGTGGACAAGCGGGCAGACCTTGGAGAGGAGGCAGGAGTCGGGGACGTGGATGGGCATCACCGGCGTGTGTGAAACATGAAGATTTCAGTGTCAGGACGGGAGCAGCCACATCCGGACGGTGGCGGTGACAGGTACGTGATGAGACCGGGAGGCGCGCGGTGCTGATCACGATAAGGAGAACACATTTTCGATGTTCAATCATGCTTCCGCTTGGTCCTAGCGCCGTCTGCACGCATGACCGCGTCACTCAATCATACAAGTTTATCAGAGATGACGGACGGTGCCGCACTGAGGCGGTCGGTGCGGTCCAGTAGACAGGGCCGACAGGCTGTGTCTCTGCGCATCTGGTGGTGATTCAGTCAGTCAGGCATCAGTGATTTGGTGGTAAAACCTCCCATGTAGAGCGACTGGCGGCGGACATACAGCGGGGTTAGTGTGCATGTGCGCAAATTTCAATTCCCATCCCAGTATGCAAACGCTCATCCTGCACAGCCGCGCTGCAAATGTCGCTTTCCATCAGGATGTTGGTTTAATAAGACACGTAGGAGAACAGGCGCGGTGACCTGTCCGCTGTGAGACCGCGGAGCTGTTTCAATCTCTGTGGTCATTTATACTGTTGGGGAAGGCGAAGCTGCGTACGGCCTCAGTGCGGTAAATTGTTGCATGAAGCAGTCTGATCGCACTGGTTGTTGTACAGCGCTGTTGTTGCTGTATTTACACCCTGCTTTAGGAAACAGATCATGTGCAGGTGACTCGTCTGGAAGGCGATATCTCATTCGTGCAGCCACACCGGTGACCTTATGGTGTCAAGTTTTGTTGCAGCGTCACTGCCATAGGCTGTTGCAGAAAGTGGTGTCTTCCTGTCCTGTTACTGTGGCTGTGATGATCATCCTGTACTGCTAGGTGCACTGGTGACTATACACTGATGGGAATAGGCAGTGCTGCGTCAGATTTCACTTTAAATGTTTTTGTATAACATAACATTGTGATGTATTTAATCATTTAGTGTCTCTTCATCCATTCACTAAAGTGTAAGGCTGACTTAAGGCCTATTTAAGATGTTTTGTTATATGTGTTTGCTGTCAGAAGATATAAATCTCACCAAGGTGCATTTTCTCTCAGTCCAGTATTACCTGACTTGTACATAAACAAGTCAGGTAATCCCCTACATCAATGATGCATTCACCAAAGTGAAGATAATATCTTGATTGTGACAGCATAGATGATTAATAACTCCTGGCAGTGTTTAGTGACAGAGGTTACAATAACGTTGCACCTGCGCTGACATGTAACAGAGCGGTGAATCGTTAAAAAACTGTAGCTGTTGCAACACTTCGAGGCATAATATCCCAGTGGGCTTGAAAGGTGGCTGTGAGAAGGTTGTAGTTTGCTTCCTCACACAGATCATCGGTTTGAATTCATGTTAGTCATGATGGATTCTTACAGATAAGATTGTTCACACAAGTGTCATGAATGCCCTTAAAATCTCTCACTCCTGCAACATATTCCACCTCTCTGTCTGTCCTTGTGCTCCAGTCACATCATCTGGCAGGTTTATAAATGCACTGCTGCTGTCTCCTTCTACGTCTTCCTACTCAAACCCCCTGACCTCTACCGAGTCAAACCATTCTCCCTGATTGACATAGTTCTATCTTTTAAGCTAAAAGATGATGATGATGATGATGATGATGACAATGACTTTCCTGAGAAAATCTTGTCCCTAAATGTGTTGTGCTGTGTTTTGGCATCAGATGAGTCTTCAGACTCGTGGATGACCTAAACTTTAACCTCCATCCTCAAAACTCTTTGCATCTTTTAATGCACCTTTTTTTTGGTTTGAACTAGGGATCGACCAATATGAATTTGTTTGGGCCGATGCCGATACCGATTTTTTTTCATCAGCCTTAGCCGATGACCGATACGGACTGCCGATTTTCTTGAGCTGATATTTGGAGCCGATACTGCTTTTGCTCCCTCAATTTACGTCATAGAAATTATTCAATGATGATAACAAATGTAACGAGCCTTAATTTTTAAAAAAGGAACATTTATTGAAAAAAGGTGAGGTAGAACAGGAACAAGTAAAAAATATTGAACAAATATTAAAAACAGGTGAGGTAGAACAGTGCTCTGTGAAATGCTCCCACACTGGATTGGTTTTCTGCTCGACCATTTCTTGCAGCGTCTCCAGCAACACGGAGCTGCCTGTGGACGCCTGTCTGTAAATAATGCCGGATCGATGAGTGCAGCAGCCCGCATCGGCCGATGCCGATACACGTAAAAAACGCAAAAATCTGCCAATAATATCGGCCGGCCGATGTATCGGTCTATCACTAGTTTGAACGCCCAGTAAGAGTCAGTGTTTGACACTCAAACGATGCTGTACATCTTGAGTGGATTGAAATAGGTTTCAGTTGTTACATTGGACACTAGTTTAGTCAGTGGATGATGCCATGCAAGGCAGGGGTTAACTGGGCAGAGAGAGTAATCAACATGTGGATGGTTAGACAACCTAGAACCTATGCATGACCCGAACAGCAGCTTGAATACTTCGTCTGGAGGAGAACCATGGGAAGAAAACATCCATGCTTGCGGCAGCATCCGGCAGAATGGCTTTGCTGTCAATGACGTGTCCTCGGGGTGGTAACCTGAGCCCACCTGTGTGACATGCCTCTACAGAGACTCCTCACCCTCTCTGACTGCCTGTCTGTGTTTGTGGGGTTGAGTTGTAACTAGTTCTGCTCCCCTCTGGCTTGTGTCCACACACTTTAACTCCCCATCTCAAATGTTAGACCAACATGAGGCAGTGTTACGACTGGCCACACATGAAAGAATGTCCTCACATTCATATGGTGATTTGTTGGCTTTTTGTACAATTCATGACTTTGTTCTTCATGCGTGTACAGCAGCGAACTACCAAACACAGTTGATTTCTTGAAATGCGCATAATTTAACCCTCACAAGTGTTCTTCGTGAATTATTCATTTCCGTCCCACTTGCACATAACTCCTCCATTCCTTTGCAAAGTAAATACTGAAGACAGTCTAGTGTTTTGGTTAGTGCCAAGTGAAGAACATACTGAGCCGAGTGTGATAACACTAACACAGACCATTCATTCTAATATCATCAAGTACCGTGTCACTTACTGTGGTTTTGAACTTTTTTAAATCCAAGGTTTTTATTCTGAGCGTCAGTTTGTACACAATGACTTGCATCCCGGCTGCTGATTAAAAAGAACCAGCAAATAAGAAGAGGAGTTGTGCTGTGGAAATATTAAGTTAGGCCGCAACCACAAAGCTGGAAATCTTTCCCACCAGGAAACTTCTGTCATTCTGCTAAGTGGCTGATTGTAGGAGTACTGAGCTGAGCGAAACCCTCAGCAGCATGCACACACATCTCCATATGTGGTAGGAAAATACCATCTTAAAAGCCATTATTCAGCCCACCAGCTTTTTAATAATGAAATGACCACATCTGTACTGACTACACTTTACTTAACACCACTGACAAAGTTGTTTAAATATTTGAATAAGCTCTGAACTCCAGTGGTGTCTGTGAGGATTTCTGAATTTTTGATTATAAGCCCTGTTCAGTGAAAGGAGATTCAGTGCAGCAGTTTTTTTCATTAAATCAGAGAAACGTGAACCCCACAGGATTTTAGTTTATTAGTTTAGGTGATCGACAGAAATCAACAACAGTTCTGACAACAGACCAGTGGCGGTTCTAGACCAGTTTTCATAGGGGGGCCAGGTTGGGGCCGGCTTTTTTGTTAGGGGGCACACACAACCCGGAAAAAAGGATAAATCCCTCATTCAGACAAAGCAGTGTTTACAATTTCAACAATTTTGATTGGGTAGTAAACTGCTGAGACACTTTATTTCTGCCTTTCCCTTCAGAACAAAATCATTGCAAGAAATCTGTCATTGTATTATTGATGCAGACTCCCTGTCAGGGGGGCCACAGGGGGGTCCAGACTCAGAGTTACGGGGGCACTGGCCCCTGTTGGCCCCCCCCCCTAGAACCGCCCCTGCAACAGACTAATTTATGTTACGGATTAAGTGTCATAGATTTTATGTTACCAGCTTCGCAAATGTGCGGATTTGCTCCTCTTCTGTTTTATATCATTGACAGTGAAGTGATTTGGGGATTTGGACTGTTGGTCAGATAAAGCAGGCAATTTGAAACTGTCATCTTGGCCTGTCAGAAATGATGACATGCATATTCACACATTTTTTTTAATTTTACATGCAAATGATGAGGTGTATCCTCCTTAATTTAAACAGACAGCAATATTTGCAGCCCTAAAAGGTTTTTCATTTGTAATTTGCAGGACAGACGATTCACTTTCCCTCTGTATTACAGTTGAAAAATGACAGCTTAAAAATGCACTCTGTTAAACACTTTTAATTCCGAAGTGGCCTTCTCCCACACAAATCATGTAATGGAGCAGCTACATTGTGTAACAGTGTTGATGTTGCAGCTGTGACTGATCCTCTGTCCAGACTCTCATGTTGAATGCAGTCTGCAAAGGCCGATTGCCAAATTTGTCTTGTGAGAATTATCTGCGCTCTTTCTGCACAGAACAACAGGCTCCTTATATGAGAGCAAGATAGACTTCATGTAGCAGCCATATATAATCCATCCTCTTTTTTTTTTTCTTTTTGCAACATGTATATCAGATAATCACATCAAGCGGTAATTGGATTGTTTTTTCTACATCAGGCAGCTTTGTTCCCTTTCCAGCCCAAGTTGATGAATGAAGGTCAACCATACTTTCCTTCCACCTCTGTTTACATCCATGTTGTATTGAGTTTCAGACAAGAGCTGGGCTGTCCCTTGTTCCTCCTGACAGGACATCTGTCTCCATTAGACGGTACTATTGATGTCCTGCTGTATCGGTCTGTCTTCCACCATCTTTGGACAGTTGAAAAGAGCAATCCCATTGTCCTTCGTAGTCAGCCACATTGTACACGTCTGAGTGTAGAACCCTTTTGTTCTGGACCCTGTGAACTAAGCAGGTGAATCACTGAATATCTGAACCCTAAGTCAGTGTTTCACATGCATAAGAGCCGCAATGATCAGTTGATTAATCGTTGACATTGATTTATCGAAAATTGGTCAACAACTATCATAAAAATTGCTTGATCGCGGAAGTACTTTTCAAGCAAAAAAGTCAAAAATTTGTTTTCAAGCTTGTCTTTCTTATTTATAATTGTAAATAAAGAGTTTGGGGATTTTTAACTGTTGTTTGGACAGAAGAAGCAAAATGAAGATGTCACTTTGGGCTCTGGGAAATTGTGATGAGCATGTTTTTTTTTTTTACACTTTATAGACTAATGGATTAATCATGCAAATACTCACCAGATAAATCAGTATTTAAAATAATCTGTAGTTGCAGCCCTACCTTGCACATTTTTAAAAAATGTATTATCAGTTGTAGAAGATCGTAGTTGCCACATATTCCAGCATCTGACAGAGTGAGGTCATGTATGATGAATTCATGATGTGCTGACAGTCAGCATAATCTGGAAAAGCACCTCGATGGCTTGCCAAGATCTGATCCCTGATGCTTTCCAGAGGACAGCCCCTCTTAGTGCTACGACGCGCTCCAAATAATGTGAGCAAGGGTTGAGTTGTGTTCCACTAACCTTAAAAAAAGCAAAACTCAAAGTCAGAGTTTTTTTTTTCACATTTTAATTTGAAGCTTGTAGCAGAAAACCACTGCAGACACTTTTTTTGTATGGTTCTCAGGTTGACATCCAAGCATAATGAAGACGTGGTGTTGCTCATGAATTAATACAAACCTAAATGAATATTCTCATCAAAGTCAAAATGAATAAGCCCTGTGCTGCGTGCACCTTTTTTAGAAATAAGCAAACAAGTGCTCCCCACAAATTAAGTCGACTTGCCTGCGCCGTTGAGTATTGACTTGATCTTCAAAGCCTCCTTTGAGGTTGTGGTCGACTCTGAAAAGTGATTTCTGAATAGATTCTGTTCCACTTACAGTAGGCTACTATTCCAAAGTGAGAGGCCAGTGTGTGTATATTCAAACCAGCGGATGGTCTTCAGTAGCACTCTGGTACTTCTCTCCACAATGGTCACGGGGTTTGGAAAGACATGACAGTTGAACATTAAAAGGCCTCATCAAAGCTCCGTTCCTCCTCCTATTTCTGAGCTGTGAGCAGGAGCGTATGACCGGCTGTCAGAAATACACATGGTGATGATCATCAGCTTCACGTGGCCAATAGAGCCGTGTGGTTTTGGATGAATAATAGATACTAAGTGCACTAAACTGCTCAGTCTGTGAGTCACTTTAGGGAGGCTGGATTTGGGCTAACTTTACCACTATGTCATTCATAAACAAGAACTTCTCAGGGCCCTTTTTTGTTTGCTGGAGGTTGACTCTGGCGTGGGATGTGTTTTTGAAGTGGCATATGATGATGATTGGTTATCCCGGGTGTGCATTTTAACATCTCAGTGAGTATTTATGTGATGATATGCAGGTCAAAACAAGTCTAGACTTCAAGGCTAAAGTTTGGCTACATTGAGTTAAAAAGTGAGAAGTTTGTAAGTCGTTGAGGTTACATAAAATAAATAACTAATTTTACATTAAATTACAATCTAAGTACAAGACAGGTCCTTATTACATGTTGAAATATACAAATCAGAACTGAAAGTAAAATAGCTGACTGACAGAAAATAAAAAGCAGAAAAAAATGCGGGAAAATGCCCAAACATTTGCAGGATTCAGCCTCTAAAATGTGAGGAACTGCTGCTTTTTTCAGTGTATTATACCCTAATTAGAATATCTTCTGGTTTTTGGCATGTTGCTCAGACAAAGGAAGCGTTTACAGGCGTAAATGTTCCCAAAAATTGTGAAGGATATTTTGCACAATTTTCTGACGTCTGAACTAAGAATAGGAAATACGAAACAACCGATTAATTGACAAGAGTGTTTATTGCAGCCTTAATTGAAACGCTGTTGAAACAAATTAATGTGATAATCCTCTCATCCTCCCACACTGAGTCTGGTATTATTCTTTGAAGTCTTTTGGCCTGGAAATCCGTGCTTACCTGGGGGTAGAATTACGGTCAGTGTGCTTTTTGGCTCAGTATAGAGTTGACCCTACGCAGCCGCTTGTTAAGTGCAGACTATTGCCTTTCAATATGCACCAAGCATCTTTTAATAACTGGTATTGGAGAGCTACCTATGCTGTATAGGTTCAGTCCCAACCAATCAATCCCAGCTTTTCCTCCGCATTCTAAATTATTTCCCTCTCTATACCGGTGTCTTTGATGTCGACTCTGGAGAGGCAACTCACTGCTGGAGACCACTGGATCCTCCGCTAATGATCTCTACCCGGGCTAGGGTTGCTGCTTTCATGTCTTGCATAACAGTTGCATTTTTTTCTGATAGATTTCACTCGTACATGGTGTTCTTTTTTGGTACAATGGATCATCTGTTTTCTCAGAGGGACACCGGGTGCACGTGCGTTGTTTTGATTGAGGGGACCACTAAGAAAATAAACACTTGAACCCTTGTGCGGATGGATGTTCTGCAACAGCCTTCTACCGAACCGAATGCTGCACACAGTTGACTACTTGTTTAATAGTAAAATTAGCTTCAGCGTGATGTATGCATGCTGTGTATTTATAGACCAGTAGCTTTGTATACGCTTCTGAGAGTAAAGTTAGAGTCAACAGACGCATGCTGTCGAATCTACATCTTGATGCATAGTTGTGGGTAATACTCATCCCTTGTATGTTAATTGAGAATTGAATTGGTGTGAGACAAGGAAGCGTTTTGGCTTTGGTAGTTCAGAGTTGTTACTGTTGCTGACAGAGTGCGACGCAACCACTGGTGGCTATCTGTTTCATAACATTTTCATATTGTGGTGCAGTTTGTGGAACACCAGGCGTTACATTTACATATTCGTCCTAGTCATGCAACTACACTGTATTATAATTTTACTGCTCTGCAGAGCAACATAGGCCTACCTGCCTACCTCCTGTATTGAAACTAGCATTTTATGTCTCTATGTATGTTCTTCAAAGTAATAAATTTCAGAAGTGACAGTGTAACAGCTACATCATGATGAATGTTGTGTCGTCATGTCGTCCATTCACAATTGCTGTAATAAAGCAGTGCATAGTCAATTATTAACTGACCTTTATTTAAAGCTATGCTGGGGAGCAGTGCTGTGATTTAGCATGTTGGGCGTAACATATTGGGCTCCAGCGCCTTGAGAAAATGTTAAGCCCTGTAGACTTTTTTTTCCCACATCTTGTGATGTTAACGGCCTCGCTGCAGAACCAAGAAGTATGAACTTATCCAACAGATATATGCAGTAACTTTATTTGCACATTAAGAGCAAATAACCAGAAATTAATTGAAATAGATAAACAAATGTTTGTCATCACATATTCAGCCTCTTTGCAGTGATATTCAGGATTAAGTGTTAGTGTGTTGTGTGTTAGTGTTGATCTCCTTTTTTTTTTTTAACCATTTCCTGTTAAAGACAAAGCACAGCTGATTACTCATCTAATACCGTCCTGCTGTGAGGCATGATGGGAGCATCAGCTGTTTTACTGGTATGAGCTCGGACACATGCAAAAATAAAGTGGGAAGGAGTGAACCAAGACATATCGGAAAAAACTGTGGTTCAGAGTTCTGACTAATTTAAGCCAACATAAAAAAATCTTGACTTTCAAAAAAAAAAGCCTGAAGTTATGCAACTATATATCCCAGTAAGTTATTTACAGAAATATCTAAAACATCATTTTTTTCTATGATCTTGCAAAAGAAAACTGATCTTATGCAAACTCTCTTCTGCAATCCAGCATTTCTTTTAGCAACAGCATTTTAGATAAAACCAGATCGTTGTAGCATTTGTGATGAATCACATTTAACTTATTGCATATCCTGCTGAATGGATTTGTCATTCTACTGCCTTCAGCTGTTTTTTTTTTTTTTCTTCCGTTCACTACGGCTGAAGGTGATTGGCAGTGATTGCAGTTGGTTGTGACACCTGGACAGCATCAGCAGTCTGAAGTGTTGCTGTGGATCTGTAACCATAGCCTCACCTGCCAAATTGCACCAGCAGTATTGAAAGCCTGTCAATGTATTGGATGTCCAATTCAATCAGCTCCTAAATTGAGTGCGGATAGCGCTGGGTTTAATAGCCCTGTCCCAGTAATGAGAAAGCAGAGTATTTTGTTTAGCTAAACTCCATGCAAGCAATCTACATTTCCTAAATGCCTGTGGTGAGAGCAGACGTGGATTCAGCATTAGCCCACATTTCACTGATAGGCACATTTATTGCTCTGCTGCCAGATCCAGGATTTTATGGCAGAGGAGACAAGCAGATAAGATGGTCTCATCTCATGCTCATAAACTTGTATTTATTTAACTTGAAAAAAAATCATGTGGATAAGAGAGAAGTCCCTTTTAGGTTGATATTTTGTTATTATTATCAAAACACACCCTCTGGGAAGAGCATATGTTTTTTCTAAACTTTTAATTGGATTGTCAGTCTAAATAATAATCTCGAACATCATGTTTTATCATGTGCTTCCAAGTCTTTTGTTTTCATTGGATCAGGTCCCGACAAACTGTTCCACTAATTGAAAAGAAGAAATTGGCTCACGGTGAGCTTTGTGTGTGTGGAAAAAGAAAAATCTCCTATCCTGACAGAATATCAAGGAAAATCGGGCTCAGAGGGTTGATAAGAACACAGGTTATTATGTCTGGTTGCCTCTGCAGACCAGACATTCCTGTCTTCGCTATGAAACCCCGGTGGTTTAGTTTAATATCAGGGTCACAACCTTGGCAGGACATCAAGATGCACTGAGAGGAAGCCTGTCTGACCACACCACTGCTGAGTGCCTTTTTATTTTGGTCATAGTCATTGCAAAGTCTAGACATGGCAATTCACCCCCCCCAATTTCTGGACTCCTCTCAGACAGACTGAGCTCAGCGCTCTCTCTGCCTGCCTCTCCTTTGCATGGTTGTCGGGGTGTCTGCTCCCTCGACTAGCTCAGGGCATGTTTCACTTTCAGTGTGCATGCAAAGCTGCTGCTGGAGCACATGATGCAGGCTGCAGCTGAGTAGACGTCGGCTGTGCCCTCTCTCCTCCGTCCTCCCCTTTCCCTCTCCCCTGCTCCCTCTGCTGCTTCCATCATCTCAAAATGATTCCGGCTCCACTGTCGACGATGACGATAGCCACACGACATCACTGGCGCTATGACAACAGCAAGTCCAGCCTCTCTCTCATTCACAGATCCCATTTTGGGCTGTCGCTGAATGTTCCAAATTATGCACCACAACACATTAAGACTGCGACCTTTCAGCCTCGGAGGCGAAGAGGACATTTGTTTCATTTTGCGGCGTCCTGTTATCACATTTTTTTCTTGTTAACCTCAGAGAAAAGAGATTAAAGCAAGATTTTTCTTCTGTCTTGGCCAAAAGGGAGTTAGAAGCCGCTACTGATCCAGACAGAGAAATGTAGGTCTGTATCTGACAGTTGTTGATCCTATCAGTTTTTGCACAATTAAGAGGCTGCAACATTTATTTTAAACATGCTTCTCATAGGGGAGTGGAGGGGCAATTAGAGAGGAGACGAGGGAGGGAACACACATTCCTGCTTGCAGTAGGTTTGTAGTTTAGGGGGGTGGAATTGTAGAAGGAGGGAGGGAGCAAGAGGAGAGGGAGGGAGTGAAGAGTGTGAAAGAGTCAGCAGCAGAAGGAGGAGGGGGGGTTTACACACAGTCACTCCCCCTCCCTCCCTCAGTTCTTCAACTCATCCTTGCATTTAGGAGTCAGTCTGCTGTGGACTTGCAGCAGGAGTATCAATAATCCCCTCATGTTAAGCTTTAAATTCCCCCCTCAGTGATGATCTGTGGGATTTCTCTTGGCTGCAGCGGGGAGACAAAGTGACACTTCCTGGTTGTACACAGTAAGGTAAGTCATTGCATTTGCTGCTGTGTATTTTGTTTGCCTCTTCTTTTTCTTTTTTTTTTTGCAACACTGTGTATTTGGCTGTGTTAGTAGATACAGGAGACAAATGGCTGGCCAGCCTCAAACCTCCCACTTTCCAGAAGAGGTGCTAAATAACACCACCAATGACACACTGAGCCAATGTGTGGCCTGTTAGCATAGGTTCCAGTACATTTCATAGTGTAGTTAAATTTGTCAGATGTAACTAAAGCTCTCGTGAATCATGTTGTGCCTTGAGGGTTTGTACTTTCAGGATTTATCTATTCTGGATGCAGTATTCTCATTAGTTTCCATTAGTGCTTCCATTTCAACACTTTCCTCCTATAATTTTATATGTGTATGTGTGTTTGTGTGTGTCTTGTAACCATACCCTGGGGGTCTTCACAGCCTGTGTTTAGGGTGGGGTTTCCACCTCATGTTTGTACCTGTAGCACTCCTGTGTAAGGCACAACTTTACCTACAACTGCAGGCAGCGGGCCATTGTATTGCTCCCCATTCACTGCCAGATGCAAACAATACAGCTTGTGTCTGTGTCGTTGTAATGACAAAGCAGTGGCGGCTGTGGTGGTGGCGGCGGTTTTGTGATGCTGAGAAAGGGAGATGATGAATTGCAAATGCGAGAGATGGTCAAAGTCAAGGAGAATTCCCAGATCGCACCCTGGAGGGGGGTGGAGGACTATGATGTGTGAGTTCATTTAAAATCGGGGCTTTGTGTTTTGAAAGCCCCGTTGTGTGACTCCTGCGGTGGGGAGAGGGGCGAGAAATGGTCATCTGGTGTCATAGTTATGGAAATGTATTGACCGTTCGAGGCTTAGCAGGACAGGAGGTCAGGCTGCGGCTTTCAGGCTTGTAAATCTTGACAATGCTCCCGTTATGACTGTAGAAAATCAAGCTTAAAAACACACAAACTCTGAGTTCTTTTTTAAAGCTTTATATAAAAATCAAATGCAATGGTTTGACTGTTTCCTCAGTCTACCTAGCCTCAGTCGGAAAACAGTATTCTCCTAAGAAAGACATAAATCTAAGCACTGATTGGTTTGCATGGTCTTGTGTCGTAAGCTTTACTTAATTGGAAGGCACAGTGTACTGGCTGGTAAATCTACAATATAACCTTTGTTCTACTGCGGAGTTCATCTGAGATCAGGTGGTCCAGATACTTAGCTTTTGCTAAGTTAGACTTCATAGCAGAATTTGGCATGATGTCACATGCAGCCCCACGATGAGGTTTTTCTAGTCACAGTTTGTTGCCCCGCAACTCAACCAAATGCACTTCACTGCAGTTTGTTTTGACTTTTGGTCACATGTGTTTTCACCCTTAGCATCTTCTACATAACCCTCTTGCTGCAGTTATTCTACATGGTGGAGCGCTATAGAAACACAATACTGTGATATATGAGTGGAACTGTTATTTCTACCGCCCAGGATATTGTAGCTTTTTAAAACGGGATCATTTGTGTTTGCTCCGTGCAAAAGCCAGTGGTACTCGGTGCGCTTAATGCTCTGTATTTGCTTTACAAATTACATATACATACCCAAGTTCTAAGTAAAGGTTTGCTTTAGGCGCCTTCGAGTTTGTTTGCATTCGAGTGCACATTAGTCCAGTCCCAACATGTGGAGCTGCGTGAGCTTCAGTTCCTGACAGTTATACTAAGATTTTTATCACTGGTCACCTGATGGATCTGGTCTGCCATTTAATTTACCGTCACAAGCTGTGCTTAATGTAAGTCTAAACCATATATTTGGAATGTGTGTGTGTGTGTGTGTGTGTGTGTTATTTGACAGGAAATTCTTCAAAACATTTTCAAAGAAGGGAGCATGAACAGCTGATGTGTATTTCACAGGTATTTTCCTTACTTTAAAAGAAGAGAGTGCCAGGAAATGTGGAGAAATAGGGACAGACATGTATTATGATAAACCATGTGAAAAGGGGAATGTGTTGCAGATTGCTGAGCTGCCCTTGACTTGCAAGTTTGACTAAGCTCTGGAGGTATGGGGAAATGTAACTTCAACTGCAGTAAAATTATCTCTCTCATCTACACAGTCGTTGGTCTATGAAAGCAAACTGTACATCATTAATAAGTTATCATATGGGATATTTTTTCTGACTGGCCATAACATTTTGTTTTAATTTTTATCTTTCGTTTAATCAGGCTGTCTCATTGAGATTAAGATCTCTCTTCAGAGAGAGACCTGAGAACACGAAGGATTCACAAGAACTCTGACAGTAAACAGAAACACAACAAGGACTGAGGTGAAATAAAACTACGTTAACTTTGCAAAACTTAAGAAAGAACCACTCCCTATAATATCTTTCTTTATTGTATGTAGATGTTTGGCCAAAAACATAATGATAATAGAGTATGTCTGTATGGTTCATACTTCAGTGATATGTTTTGCAGCTGAAATTGTTACATTTAACTTAATTGAATGGTCCAGCACCACATTAGTAGGGAGTGCCTCTTCTAAATACAAGCACCATCCTGCTTAAACGCCTCTGCTTGTGACTTACTGTTTACTACTCTGGTTTCAAATTCTAGTAAATGAATGAAGATATTGGTCTCCAGCAGAAATGTGACTTTTTCTAAGTGACATTTTACCACAGGATATTAAAGGAGGCCTGTACTGGGAACTGTGATCAGGACTGCTTGGAGGAAGTGGACACATTTTCTTCCCAGTTTTGTGTAGCCATGTGTATCAGGATCCACCTCAGCTCTGCCTCAGTGCACATTGCGACATAGTAGGGAGCTGAGAGCTCCAGGGGTGTTTATGGTTGAGGATGTGTTCATGGATGACTTCTCCACAGGCTCTGTCCATAGATATGATTTAAGATAAAATCTACTCAGTGCAGGTAAACGTGGGAAATGCAACTGATGAAACAAAAGAAGTCCATAGAGTGTTGTTTTTCGAGAGTTTTTGTTTTTTGTTCAAAAGATATTACTTTTAGGATGAGTTTAAAACACACAGAGGGAGTCTCATCTCATCATCTAGTCTACCAGGATTATTTATACTCCCCTTTCTTCAGTGTCGGTTTGCAACCTAAAAGGTTCCCTGGTCATTAATATTGGAATCAAAAAGACAAAAATGGGCCTTGACATGAGCCCAAATGGGATTTTGAGTGGAGTTTGGGTTGTGTGCCTGCACTTGTGACGCTATACAAAAGGAACACACTCAAACTGAAGCCATGCTTGGCATTCCCACTCACTGACCTGAAAGCAAATCATCGCCTCTGTGGAAGAAAATCTTGAGTGATCCAGATTTAGAAAACACATTTCCAATGCAGGATTGCTTCTCCTCTGTGTCCTTGGCATTGTGTTTATTCTTCTGCCAGCAGAGGGACATTCATGCAGAGACAAGTCAGTTGCCATACGGAGATTGGTAGGTGAATGGCTCACCCAGCAGTGGACTGGCTTCTGGTCCGAAGACATCAACAGCTATTCATTGGTGTTTTGTGGTGTTTTTGGCTTATTGAATGTGAGCAGAACAGCCGATTAGATTTGAACTTATGTAATGCATTGATCACAAAGCCAGCTGGGCTCATCGGAAGTGTGCTGACCAAGACTGGTCAGTTCACTCATATTAAAAATAGAGAATCACTATGACATCCAGCGACTGTCATTTCTCACATTGTGGAGACATATCGACAAACTTTTTACCTTAAATCTAACATTGGTAAAAGTGAAATGAGCTATTGAAACATCAACCTGCAATTTAGGATGAATGAGCTGCATAAACTTTGACATAACATCATGAAAAAAAAAAATTGTGTGTAAGCTAGTATTTGATGTAGGGGATTTCCATCAGAGAAAATAAATATTTTGATTGGTTCAATACATGAGAGGAAAGGTTTTTTTTAATTCTCCTGATACAGTTTAAAGTTAATTAGTTAGTTTAAAGATGAAGTTTCTGTACTGCAAAATATTGGCCCAAAGTTTCAACTGCCTATATTTTTACATGGTTGCAGTGCCAGTTTTTCCCAGAGGGCGTCCTTAAAGTTGCATCTACTTTACTTTTACAAGCGTTTTTCTACTCTGAGTCGATCCTACCTCACCATTGAGCTGAAAACGGTGAGAAAGTCAGTCAAGATGAGGCAGTTGTAGCAGAAGATTCATTACCAGTTTTTTATTGTGTATCACTCTGAATTGTTTTCACAAATATCTTATTTCAGCTTACAGCTGTTTCTTATATAAATCATTATGCCCCTCTGCTCAGAAGATAATATTCCCTGGTGCCTGCATCAATATGCCATTGCGACAGAAATGCTGTGTTTTGGTAACCAGCGTGTCCCAGCACTGATACTGTTGATCACAAATCTATAATCGTAAAACTGTCAAGCACATTTGCTCCTTCTGTGGGGAAAATTGTTGGGTGTGTTTGGAGTCGGGCTGCAGGAGCGAATAGTAAAAGCCTGGAATGTGAAGCATGTAAAAGAAGACTAGTGTTGATGCACTGTGTAGCCAGGGGAGACCTTTTCACTGACAGTGACAGTAACGGGCTATGAGAAGGTCAACTCATGAAAGTCTCTGGTGATTGTGGTTGTGATATTTTGTCACAGGGACTGCAGCCTTTTTCATTACATGAGGCATTTTCTATGTACGTCCTCCCAGATGAATACTTCCATCACAAACTGTTAAGTACTGATCTTGAAGTTTTGTGTAATACTGCTGTCACAATCACAGTGGGAACATTTGAGAACATTTCCCATCATTGCGAGTTAAGTTTGAATGACGTTCAAAGGATTTCCTTTCAGCAATTTTGCTCGTATCAAATTCAGTTTGAATTATTGTGGAGTGTTTTTTTTTTCAGACATCATTTACAGATCTAAAAGCAACTTCTACCAGAAGGAGAGAAAAATGGATCACTGATGCTCTTGACACAGTGTCTTGTGTAATAAACACATGGGCTATGATTCAGAGAAGGGAAACTTAAGTAAGATGACAGAAGAAATGAGAGGTTAATTCACTGTGGTTGTTTAGTTAACTTTAATTATTCCACAAAATGACTTTGTTCTGCAAAATCCAAATCATCAAGGGTGACACATTAATCTTTCTGGCAGACTAATGGGGATGGATTTGTGACTAAACCTGAAAGTCTCAAACAGTGTTTTGAGTTGTCCTTTTTAATCTGAGCAAGTAATACTTGGTGGAGCATTCCCCTTTTGATGGAGTAGTCTAATTTAGAAAAAAAACAAGTACAGACTCATTTTAAATGCTCTTATACTTCTAAGTAGCAGACAGATCACAGTTGTAACAGAAATCCCCTCACTCTTGATACCTGATTTAAAAACACAGATCCCTTCCCCCATTGAAGCGTTAAAGCGTTATCAGAGGAATCACTACAACCACAACCTCGATCCACCCCCCTTTGTCTTAGCAGTGGTCTGTGGCCCGCGTACAGTATAGCTCCAATTAACAGCTGTTTAAGGACTTCAAAGGCTGTCCATGAGGAGCTAAAGAGCAGTTAGCAGGATGTGGTCGGATAACACCTCGGCTGTGACCCTCTGGACAAGCAACTTGCTTGATGATAAGGATGAAAGAACTCTGGCTCAGTATTCAGTATCTTTGCAATGTCATTTTGTGTCAGTGTGGGAAAGGAAAAAGATGGAAACGGCTGTCTTGCAGCATTTCATTTAACTGCATCAGTTTTATAGAGTGAGCCTTTACATCTGGGTCTTTTATAGAATGATACGTTATCTTATCGCTAATTTCACACATCTACTGGCACAGCCAGTTTATAATTACTAGGATCCTAGAATAAAAGGAAAAATATTAAGTTAGTTATCATTTTGCCAGTCAGTGTAGGCAAAAATATGATGAAATATGTGTAGTTTTTAACCTAAAGCTCATTAAATACATTTTCCAGTGGCCATAGAAACTAATAGAGCATCCTTAAACCTATAAAGTGGACAAAAGAGTTGTTGACCCAATGAAAACCTGCAGCATCTGCTGAACACACACCCCATAGAGCTTAAACACCCGCAGAAGCAGTGACCTCTGCAAACAGTGGTGCCCTAGAGAAAACACTGGCAGGGACAAAGGTGCCACCAGGCTAAACAACACCAGCTGCTGTTCAGCAACAGGCTCCAAAATCAGTGCATGCAGATTTATTGCAAAGTATTGAACTCACTAAAATTTAAAATTGCACTTTTGTGGGATTTCATATGCATCTTTCGCAGTTGCAGTCACATAGACCCATATTAAGTAAACCCTCTTGAACATGCAAAAAGTTGTTTTTAACTAACGTAATTGTAGCCACAATATAGCAAAAAACCGTGAGAGCAAATGGAGCAAATTTCTCTACACCAGACTCCTGACTCTGTATCCCTGTCATAGCCGACTACCTCAAATAAATACCCATGTCAGTCTCGACTAATGTAAACTGGGGTACTAACTCACTAAACTCTTCCACCACATTAGCTGTCACAGAAATAGATGTCCTGGTTAGCTCCGTGTGCAACACGTAAGACAAAAGGATCAGTTTGCGTCACAATTTGGCTCCTGACTCAAAATTCAAAAGCATGCCTACAGCATCTACATTACCTTCACCAGCGGTTCCTGCTGTCTTGACAGGTCTCTCACCAGCTGTACTGTCAGCAGCCATTATTCTGCTTGATATGTGCTGGCATTCTCCTGCGTTAACAATGTCCCTCAACATACGACCACCTGAGCCTCTCAAGACGGGGTCACACGGGCTACTCACAGCAGCAGCATTGGCCACCATAAAAAAAACAACAACAAAAAAACATGAAATCCATTCTGCAGCTAATGGAAGTGTCTGTCTTTGTTGTTGCTGCTCAAATACGTTGTGTAATGTTACATCACCTGCTTCTATGTCAGTGTAATTGTTAAAGCCAGCTGAAAATGGCCAGCGTTAGCACTGGCAGTAGACTTGCTTGAATCAATATTACTTTACCTGTTCAGTTTGTCCAGTTGTTGTAGTTTCTACAGATAAATAGTGAGTAAAGCTGCATAAATCTTGGCAAGATGAGACAAATGCTGGCTAGCCCGTCACTTCATGGTTCATACTTGGCACAAAGCTATTCCAAGACCAGTTTGTGGCTTTCATTATCACTGAAAGCCCCCTTTTTTCTGTCTGTCTGCGATCAGAGTTTCTAGGGCTACAGATCCAAGTTAGAATAATACTCTTTGGTGACATGATGTTGGCCTATAGTTTCTCAGCTGAGCTATTAAATGAAGCCCGGAGGAAGTAGTTATTTTGTTCAATATGACAAATACGTACTACTCTGGTGCGGATGTTTCTCACTGATGTGAGACATTAGAAAGAGGATGCCAGCTTTTGTTGATGCTAAATTTCCCTCTGGCCAAATAGAATCTTAAATACAGTTGAGCAGAATATGAGTCATGAGAACAGGAGGTTGCTGCGTGGTACTTCCATTCCACAGAAGCATACGACTTCATATCAGCGGGAATATGTGAGCTGTCTTGAGAGCAGTCTTTCAGCGGTAAACCCCCTCCACACAACTACCTGTGTTATTATCTCTAGAGGCGGGAGTGTTCAGATTACAGGGTTTTGTGTTGGAGCTTGTAACTAGTCAGCTCAGTGCATTCTTGCCTTTCAGCAGTGCAGTTGAATGTAAATGGCAGGAATGTGTTTGGAAGAGTCAGAGCGACACATAGAATCAAAGTCAGATCGCGCCTAAATGCGTGTTGGGATCATCTGTCGCAGTATTTCGGCTGGTCATGCAGCCAGGTCATTTGTTATCTTCTGATCTGTCTGGTGTATCGCTGTATTGTGTTTCTGTTTCTACATGGAGCTCATGAATATAGGAATGTGTGACCAGGTGTTTCACACTGTCATAAGGCCCCTGTCATGATTTTAAAGTCCATATGTCATGTTCTGGCCGTGGGTCAAGAATTCTCATCGTTTTTCTCAAAAGATGCAAGCAACTTGACATTTTTGTCCTTGGGGATCTAAAGGAGACAAAGAACAGGTGGGGGTTAAGACAGTATTTTCCTGTTCCTGTTCAAACAGGCTGGAGTATTTGTCAAATATAAGCAAGGCTTTTAAGTGCTCTTGAATAACAAAAGGACCTTAAATCTACTTGTCACATATTTCCGAGATGACAAATTCCCACAGCACATGGAATGGAAATATGATCACGACTTTCCTAACACAGTTTCACACACCATCAACACTGTTGTGAAATGGAGTGGCTTTGGCATTAATCAGACGTTTATGATCCAATACTGTCATGCAGATATTTAAATATAGATAGTACAACCCAGATTCCCAAAAAGTTACGACATTCTGTAAATTGTAAAAACACCCAGAACGCAATCATTTTCTAATTAGCTGCGTTTACCCACAACAGCTTTACGACGTGTTCCCGTGCCCATGTGGCAATATCCTTTACAGTCGTGTTTAACAAAGTACTGAACTTCACCCCATCCTTGCTTGTGAATGACTGAGCCTTTAAAGGATGCCCCTTTAATACCCAATCATGATACTCGTACCTGTTATCAATGAACCTGTTTACCTGTGAAATGTCCCAAACAGGGTTTTTTTTTGGAGCATTTCCCAGTTTTGTTGCCCCTGTTGCATCCTGTTTGAACATGCTGCTGGCATCAAATTATCATAATTACAAAAATCAATTAAGTTGATGACGTAAAACATTTAAATATATTTTGTTTGTACTGTTTCTAATTGCCTAAATACCATAAAGGATTGGCAAACGATCAGATTCTGTTGTATTTATGTTTTACACATCGTCCAACCTTTTTTGGAAATTGATTTTGCTCTTTGTGACTTTCTTACAATAAATCCAAATTAACTTGATACCTGCTCCTGTTTGTAACTTTATGAGAACAAAAGAAAAATTAGTCTGGCTAATATAATTTGATAAGCCTACAGTTGATGGGCTTAAACAAATCTGCAGAATCTCAGATAAAAAAAAGTGTCACTTTGAGAAGTATGGTGAAAGAAGAGAAAACATAACACAAATATTTTAAGCCATTTAGTATTTTATATTGTAACACACACAGGATGGGGACAACAAAATTGTCCTGACAGGAGAACTGGATTTTATGAATTGGAAGCACATCAGCTGCTCTTTTAGAAGCAGCTTGATGCTTTTCATATGCTGACTGTTTACAACTTCCCAAAGCGGTGTTAGTTGTGGTGAATTTCTGTGCTGTTCCCCGAAGCCTTTGTGTTGCTAATCTTGAGTCACAATAAAACTATTCTTCTTTGTGATCTGTGGGTGGCTGGAATCTCCTATGGTTATGTATTTCATTAAAACCTTGTAAGAGATGAATCTTCCGGGACTTCTGCTGTCCTGTGCTCGTAGGCAGCCTGCTGATAATGACCCGTTTACTTCGGGTCTTCACTCCGTCACATTGCTAAATTACAAGCAACATTTTCACATCTAATTGTTGATTTCCATTTATATATTTAGTTGTCTATGAATGACCCTTGTGGGGATACAAGATGGAGACAGAAGCATTAACTTGTGTGTTTGCGGGTATTTCTAGAAGAGCCCGCTGGCTGTTCCTGGGGATTTGGTGCTCTACAACATCTCATCCAACTCTGGCATTTCTTCCTCATGTATTAATAAAGAGCTGATGATGGATTTTGTGCACCAGCAGCTTTGCAGCTTTAGAGAATACAGTATCGGGGAATTGAGGCAATTTTAACCTTGTGTTCAGATATTCTGGTAATCCAATGCAATAAAACGGTACATCCCTAAATTTTTAAATTTGGAACATGCACGCTTATCCATTTTTACATTTTCATGTAAAGAGCGTATCTGAGTCAGCGTCCTATAAATCCGTGTTCTTAAATCTTGAAACCTTTTTTGGTGGAAATCACAATGTTCAGACAGAATCGGTGTTCTTTTATCTCTTCGAAAGAGGCAAATGTAGTGTGCTGATTCATTGTAGATCGTACTGCAAAAATGATTTTACTACAAGGAGAGTTCTCTCTTTTTTGTAAGCTCTAACAATGATGTTGTGGCAGATTGAACAGGGGGCTGTTTGTACTGTTAAGATTTACATCTATCGTCTCCATGAATGTGCTGATTTGACAGTGGTTGAGTCCCCATATTGGACAACAAATTTCATTTCGCTCTCTTGTGAGTTTGAGCAAAATCTGACTTTGTACAGTTTACATTTATATGGTAAATTTATTCTTGTTTTTTTTTTTAAACCCTTGTTTAAATAATGAGAATACATTTACCTTGTAAAATGTCAGCTGTATAGAGTCTTTGAGTCCTGCTAAAAGTATTTTATGGAAAGTTGGGTGTTTTTGTTGAGGATGAGCCTCACAGCCCTTTTAATCTAATCGTGGCTACCCACCAGAAAAAGGGCACAGAATGTACAGTCACACTAATGGGAGGTGTTAGATCACTAATATTGCTGCAGTATGATTCAGCTATTTTCATTTATTAAATATTTAGATGTTTTTGGCATTTCTGATGATCAGCTGTTATATTCGTCCCGAAGAAATTCGGTTGTCACGTGAATTCCAAGGGCATCGCACAGTGGGTTGCTTTAACTGTACTGACTGAGGAAACCACTGCGTCTGCTCTTTAAGCCTCTCATCCCAGCTTGAAACGGCGTAATTAATTTCTGGCCAATTTCACATCATATTAACATTGAAACCACAGAGAACATTAGCAAATCCAGCCCATCAGCATATTAAACCTCTATAAATATCCATAAATACTGACTGTGAGACCTGTCGAAGAGATTGTTGCAGGGCTGTATTTTATTGCGTTTACAGCTTTATGAAGCCCTGTAGGCCTCACAGAGCAGCAATAAGGGTTAAAACACACTGGTTATTTTTTATTTCTCTCCAAGGATGACATCTGCAGAGCCATTAAACTTTCACCGTACACACATGGAAAATAAAGAGTACTGTGTGGAAAAGGGTACAAACAAGCCTAGAGTAGGCCTTGGTGTCACTTCTCTCGCATTTTAAAAGCATTCTTGTGTCCCTCCAGTAAAACTCGCTTCCTGTTATGAGTGCAGTGTCATCATCATTCTGTTCCTTTTGTCTTCTGTTCTTTTCCTCTACCAAAGAGGTAGAGATTAAATGGGCAGTATCTTGAAGGGTTAATTGAAGGGAACATTAATGGACTTCCAAACATTGTGCACTGCAGTACCAGTGTAGGGTGATGAGTGAGAGGAATAGAGAGGGGGGAAAAGGGGGAAAACATAAGGTAGAAAAACGGGGTCAGATCCAGTTTACGTAACGTCCCCCTTCACAGCCCGAGTGCATGCAGCAGCAGAGGGTTGGTCTCCCACTCATCTGCTACACACGAAAACACTGCACCCCCCTCAAAGGGTCTGTCCTAAAAGGAGGGGAATGTACATCAGGGGAAACGACAGCCGCATCGTGGGTAGTTAATCTTCCGTCCCATCTGTTGACGGTCCCATGCGTGGAATGGGACCTTTTTCGGAGCAGGCTGTCCGGCCTAAAGGCAGGTAGACGGGAGTCACAATGTGCATTTGCTCCCAGCACTCTCTAATTCGGGAGGTAGCGCTTGAGAACAGACAACAACGCAGTACATAGATGGTTCACTTCAGCTCGGAATAACTCGCGTTCATTCAGGCTGTCGCAGTGCTCATATTGCCATTATGTCCCCTCCACTTCACACAAGCCCTGTACAGGTTGAAAGGAACTGAGTGGATCTGTTCCTTGTTCCTTCCTTCCTTTCTCAGAAGGAGAGTGGTGTTTATCTCACTGACTTTACCAAAATTGGCTTTTTTTTTTTCTTTTCTTTTTTTTAAAGTGAATGATGAAGAAGCAACAACATAAGCCAGGATTGAGTCAACATGGCTCCGGTGTTCTGACTTATTTTTGTGTTTTTATGGGCCCCATCCATGTCACCAGCAATTTACAAATTGCCTATTGGAATGAGAGGCATATGATGTGCTAGATCATACATGCATGGGCAAGTGATCATGCAGTGATCTTTTTTCCTCAGTATAAGGGCAATAGTTTTAAAAATCCTCGTCTTCGTTCCAGTTGATAAATGCTCAAACCGTCCTAGATTTAACCGACCATCTTTGTATCTTTGTTCTATATTATTATTCGAGCGGTCTGGATAAAGTTGTCACATGGATTATGCTTTGCAAATGTATGCAGGTTTCTCAAAAACTCACCAAGGCCACACAAAAAACCACATGACACACAATTAATGTGATTTCTCATCTGGATGTCTGTTTTCAGAGCTTTGTGGATTGTGCCAGCAGCTGAAGGACCAAACTGTCTGAAGATCCAGGGACAAACAAAATGGCTAAAAAATAATTAAGATCCTGCAGGTAAGCTACCCTTCAGACAGAATTCTGTCATTTTATGTCTGATACATTATGTTCCTCTACTGATTTACTGAAGCTGTATGTTTTCTTCTGTTCAGCCTCCGAGTCATGGGAAATGTCGAGAGCCAGAACGGGGACCATGCCCTCTACGGTAATGAACATGGTTATTTGTCACGTAAGCACATGTCTCGGTCTCTTCGCATCTCCAACAAGCAGTCCAGACGCTCTCGACATGCCTCGTCAGGGAAAATAGAGCACAGAAACTCTGAGACGAGCACCCGCTCAAGTAGCACCCCCAGTATCCCACAATCACTGGCTGACAATGGCCTGGAGCCCTTCAATGAGACCAATATACTCCCAGACTTTGGAAGCCCCATTTGGGTGGACCGTGTGGCCATGAACCTGCGGCCAGTATCCTTTCACATTGACTTGGCCAGTCCCTCTGTGCACATGAATGCGATGCACATAACCCTACCTGGCCCGACGGCAGAGGAGGTGCAGGACGAGGATGTGTACACAGGTGAGGTAACGTACCTCAAGAAAAGTCAGGACGGCTCCAAGGAGACCGTCAGCTTCAAGAAGAAGAGGTCTAAGTCTGCAGACATGTGGCGAGACGACAGCCTGGAGTTCTCTCTGTCTGACCTCAGCCAAGAGCACCTGACCAGCACAGAGGAAATCATAGACCCAGCCAATGAGAGGGACTTTACTGACTGCGAAGGCCACCTGCAGTCCAGCCCCACAGACTCCGCTGACAGGACAAACTCTCTTGATGAGCTGTATAGCCAAAAGAACCCTGCCCGCCAGCAAGTCCAACGGCGCTATGCTAAGTGGCACGACGGCAGCAGGGCCATCAGGGAGGGAGGGGACGATAAGATGCTCTCCCCATCAGAGGAGGACGGGAACACCTACGGTGCATACACCCTCCCCTGCCGGCGTTCCCACTGCCTGTCGGAGGGCCTGAGCACTCACCAAGCTACCGTGTGTGCCAGTATGCAGGGCAGGAGGGCGCAGACCATACAGGTAAGATTTAGAGCAGTTTCACATTGTGCTGATCTTTTACACCACTAATGTGTCTCACATAATCTAATTTAGAATGGGGAAAAATCATTTTCCTGCATCCATGAAAATGTAAATTGTGTATTCATGTCTGTCTGATACTCCTCTTACATACATTAGTGAAATGTCAGTGCCCTGAAGTGTCACGGTTCCTTTTCTGCTTCTTGGACAGAGTATGAAAGGCTGTGCAGAATCTTAATGTAGTCTGGTGGCATCACCAATAAAGACAGCTCCCCTCATTCATTTCTCTCCCCCCCCCCCATTGTGTCTCAGCATTTCCTCTCCTGCATTCACCTCACAGATAATAAGCTGCTAAAACAGATAAAGTGAAGACGGAATCTTTATGCCAGGGAAGCGATGTGTCGTTTCCTGATGAGACTGTTGTTTTTCTTGGAGAAGAGGCTGCGGGGGGGCACAGCTTAAAGTCACTCCCCGTTTGAAATGCCTCAGTCTTTTGTTATTATAATGAGGGGAGGCCTGTGGAAGAGTGTAACAGTAAAACGTGTATGGTGGCCCTGTCACTGCGGGGCACCGTCAGCCCTAGTGAATGGAGCTCTGAAGCGCATGATTGGGTCATGTGACCAGATGGAGATACTGAGTTCGGTGTAACCCCCTTCATCTCCCAGGAGCCTTTGGCCATGTGGGTAGGAGAGGGCAGACCCCGCGGTGCCACCGGGAGGGCAGGCTGTACTCGCACAACAGCCAACGCTTTGCTGTGTAATTGATTTTGAGCAGAAACTTAGAATTAGGAAACCTGTGGACTCTTGTTAGGCATCTGTAGTCACAGTTTGTTGTAACCTGTTTACTTTAGAAAAATGGCTCTATCCAGTATCTGCAGAGACTGTGTTGTCATCAGTCAGAGTAGGAGTTGTTGACTGGCTTCCTTCTTGGAGATGAAGAAAACGTGGGTGCCATGCCTTCTCACCTGTCTTGTGCTTCTGCCACGACGCAGGATGTCACAGCTGGGGAGGGCAGCGAGTACGAGGACAGCGGCATCGACGGGGTGACTGCAGAGGCAGAGCACCAGACAAGACGCTACAAGACCATGTCGGCCTCCTTCTCCGTGTGTTCGGCGGCCGGCAGGAGCATGTTCGCTGGCAGCGACAGTGGCAGCAGCAGCGGCGGCGGGGCCAGTGAGTGTGTGCAGGGTGTGTATGAGAACTTTCGTCAAGAACTGGAGATGAGCTCCTGCCAGACAGAGAGTTTGGAGGAGGCGGGGTCGGCCCTTAGTGACGAGCAGAGCACTATGAGCTCCGCCTACCAGTCCGACCCGTTGCTAAGTGTCGCCCAGGGGATGGTGCGCAAAGCTGGTAGGCTTGCCGTCAAGAACTTCCTCGTGCATAAGAAGAACAAGAAAGTGGAGTCGGCCACGAGGCGCAAGTGGAAGAGTTACTGGGTTTCCCTCAAAGGTTTGTCATGCCCTCAGTCTATCCACAACATTTACACTTTAGTCCATAATCTCTGTATCCATACAGCTCAGTCAACACGCATGCTTTTGATGATGCTGATGTTTTGGCTGACATAATGTATCTTAGGCAGAAATACTTAAATCAAATCTAACTTGAACTAAAACTCAGTAAACCCTGCTTTAAATCATGCATGACACGGACGTCATTATCATATTTTATGCTACTTGACAGGGCTTGAAATTAAAACAGTGCTCTTATAATCATGATGCCTTCCTCGCTGAGAAGCCAGCCATGCTGCACTTCTTATTGTTGGCCACTGGAGAGCAGAGTTTAATTGCTTGAACAAATCTGGCTTTTTAACAAAATCCTTAGAATCACTGTTATTCTTTCCTGGAGACTGGGCCCTGCAAGTGTCTGTGCTGATAAGTAATAAATAAATTTGTTTGTTTTTTCAGGTTGCACGTTGTTCTTCTATGAGACTGATGGGCGTTCAGGGATCGACAACAACAGTATTCCCAAGCATGCCATCTGGGTAGAGAACAGCATTGTGCAGGCTGTTCCAGAGCATCCTAAAAAGGACTTTGTGTTCTGTCTCAGCAACTCCCTGGGAGATGCTTTTCTGTTTCAGGTAAGAGAATGCTTAAATGTCATGTGGTCTGTAAATAAGAGCAAACTGTCACACAGTCATGTATTATCTTGACCTATATGTACTCTGTTTTCTTTCCTTTCATGCTCTTTTAAAGTCTGATGTGCTTTCATAATTATCACTGAATCAACACAGGAACAGCAAGGGGCTTTTTATTTTGAATGTCAGTGGCTCGTTTGTTGTTTAACCTCTGACCTTTGTCCGTCCCCACGCAGACCTGCAGCCAGACAGAGCTGGAGAACTGGATCACAGCCATCCATTCGGCATGTGCCACTGCCGTCGCCCGCCAGCATCACAGAGAGGACACAGTGCGCCTGCTTCGCGCCGAAATCAAGAAACTGGAGCAGAAGATTGACATGGACGAGAAGATGAAGAAAATGGGGGACATGCAGCTGTCTGCTGTTACTGACACCAAGAAGAGGAAGACGATCTTGGATCAAGTAGGTTATATTCTCCTTTCTGACTGCAGCTTGTGTCTCTCTGAGTTGTCAGGCAGTTGTGTGAGATTTTGGGGAGTATTATCCTGACTGGAAGAGTCTGGAAATGTGATGGACTCTTTGAGGAAGTTGGGGAAGTGATTTTCTGAGCTGCTCTCTGCCTGATATTCCCTGAGTATAATACTTATTTTTATTTTCAGTAATTTTTACTGCATTTTACATTAGTGTTGCTTGTTAAAGCAGCCTTTTATTTTATTTTTTCCTCTTTCTGTGACCCACTTAACCTTTTTATAAAAACAAGTTATTCTGAGTGGAAAATGTCCAAACATTGACAGGGTAATAAACACAGTCTGTCAACATCTTTAGCAGAGTCTCAATTTAAAATACTGAAAGAAAATATAAGATAGAAACAAAATGGTCAGCACAGATGATTTTTTTTTAAATGGGACATAAACATCTGCAGCTAGCTGACATTAAAGTAAGATTGGAGTCTCCTAATGGGGCAGAATATTTAATTATCATTTAATTCAGAATTAAAGTACCTCTTGCAATTGAACAATTTTCCTCCACAGCAGTTTAAGTGGAAACCAACCAATTTATCCATTTAAAAGTTTTATGAGCAAGCCAGGAGGCACTGATAAAAGGTCACAGACATGTTTCGTCTTGATTTAATAAAGCAGCAGAAAAACGCAGTATTTCATCATCACAAGGGCCCTTGGCATCAACCTCCTGCTGCTGCTCTTTCTAACAGATAACTGTCAGAAAGAGCAGCTCCAGGGTGAACTTAACCTTACTTGACTACCAGAGCACTTGAGGTGTTTTCTTATTCATACTTTTACACGGCATTGTGACAATTACCATTAATATTTCAAAACGCATTTAACTTCTGTATTGTTTACTTAATTACAGGTATCGCATCCGTGTAGGTTTTTCAATATCAGTATCCCCTATTGTTCTGATGCAAGAAAGTGCAGATGGAGAGAGAAGTAGGGAGAGGAATGAGGGAATTAAGTAACAGATCTCAGAGGTATCATCCGGCTGCTGATGCTAGACACCTATCAGAACCAGATTGCTTATTGTTTTTTAACACTGTGTGCATTTGGCGCAAGTTGATTCCCTGCCATTCTCTAAATTAATCACAAAGCTCATATTGTCTTTAATAGGTCTGTTTACAGAGATGGGTGATCAAATGGCCTTTGTTCTGTCAGTTAGGTAGTGACTGGTTGGAGCGGTTCTGTTTGGCAGTGTCAGGTTTCACATTGTGCAGAACTGAATGGATATAGGCCCGCTCCTTAGAAAGCTGAAACGCTCCCAGCCTCTATCTGCCAGTGGAATGTGCAGTATTGTTTCTTTCTCGTCTCTGGGCTACTTGGCAGTGATACAGAGCCCCTCCACCATGGCGCTGGCCGCCTCTTCCAAACACCAGTGCAGGACCGTGACTGGGAGGGGATGGCCCAGTGAATAATCACAATGTCCTGCTCTACTGCCCCAGTAAACATCTAACCATTGGGAACAGAGGGTGCAGGTTGGCAACACTTTGAGCAAAGTGGTAACAGAGCTTCCGGGGGAGAGATGAGATGCTCCATCTTGGTCTGAAGTTGACAAACAAGTGTCTTGATGAACAAGTAACTGGATGTGTTGTTGTGTCCTTCTCTCTCTGCAGATCTTCCTGTGGGAGCAGAACCTGGAGCAGTTTCACATGGATCTATTCCGGTTCAGGTGCTACCTGGCCAGTCTGCAGGGAGGAGAGCTGCCCAACCCCAAACGCCTCCTGGCCTTCGCTTCTCGCCCCACCAAGCTCGCAATGGGCCGGCTGGGTATATTCTCCGTCTCTTCCTTCCATGCACTGGTAAATATTACGTCTTTTGTTTCTTCATGTTTTATTCAATGCTTTTATCTTATCTGGTTTTATAAAGAAGTGTCATTACATGGTTTTATGTAATGTTAGTTTTACACATATTCTTGTAGCTGTTGCCATACCTGCCTCCTCCTAAAAATGTGACTTTGACATTGTGTCTAGCATTACAGTGACTTTTAAGAAATGAAAAAAACATAAATTCTTTAAAATTCTCAAAAAAGAATGCAGAATAATTCTCCCCTCTGGCGTGAACGTGTGTGAACCCTCTAAATGGTGGTTGACGTTGTTGTGAAACCATAAATTGACAGAAAAAAACAATGCACCAGATTTGACAAAATGCGTACACTGTTCCATTTAAACTGTCTGTAAGAAATGCAAATTCTTCCTTCCGGATATGTCTGATATTTGCTTGGGTATTTCTTTCTCTTCTCCATTTCTGTGTTCTCAAGTACACTTCAGCAACTCAGTTATTACAGCTAACCTTCAGCTATGGGATGATCTTTCTAAACACGATTCTCTCCATATATATATATATATAGATGTTCCTTGGGTTGTACGCACAGTACAATATTGTACCTTCCTCAAAATACACATTGTCATCACTGAATACACCTGGTGACTCTTCTGGCAGGGCAATTGATTCAGAAACTAAAATGAGTAGTGTCAAACCATGTTCTTCCACAATGACTGCTATTTTGGAGTCTGGGTCTCATGCAGGGCATCTGTTGGGGCGGTTTGGTTCAGTTTTGGCCTCCCACTGCTGTACTACTCCACGGCTAAAAGCACTGCTAGTACAGGAAAACATCTATTTGATTTTTAGAGACACATAAGTGTGAAATCATTTTTTTTTTTTTTTCCGCCCCTCACCACCAACGCAGTGCCGTGGAGCAGGTGGGTGTTTGAGCTGAGAGATAGCAGGTTTGGACGTGTAACAAAAGAGACTATCTAACAACTCTCTCCTCTTTTTTGTAATCTTTTCCTACTGCTTCACTCCACTCCACTTTGCTCATCTCTACTTCCATGAATACTTGTATCAGCGATATGTCCAAAAAGGACTGAGGAAAGTTGACAGAACAAAAAATGACAGAATGAGTGTCTAGGTTAAGTTGAGAGCATGCATGCTCCCACATGCAGTGCTTTTTAATGCCTCATTCAGCATATTTTGTAAGTTCTAGGCTAGAGGAGTAGCCTAGAAATGCCAGTTTGTGTAAAAATCTACATGTGCCTGGTGCTCATGTGGGCTTATATCTACAAATAAATAATTAAAAGTATATAAAATAAAAATAACAAAGAATAATTTGTACTTTTTTTCTGTCCATCCCCCTTTAGCAGATCCGTAAAGGATGAACGTATTAACAATTTAGCATAGAGAGGCCAAGAACATAATGCTTCCTGATCAAAATGTTTTAATCAAACTGCTGTTTTATGCCAATTTCTGTCTCATGTGCTAATGTTTCATACATTTATAAAGATCACTGTCTTGTTGTTGTCTCTCTCAAGATGTTTTTTTTTTTTTTTTATTGGCGCTTATTTTTTAAGCATCCCATTGCTTTGTTTTTATGTTTTGTATGTATATCATTTATATGCTACACATTGGAATATGCTCCACACAATTTTGCAAATAGTGATGTTTCGTGAGGTCAAAGAGATTGTTGTCTCTGGCTCATTTGGCATGTTTGAGGCCTGACTGAGTCCTTGTGTTTTTGCAGGTGGCCGCTCGCACAGAGACTGGAGTGAGACGGCGAACACAGGCCATGTCTCGTTCCTGCAGCAAGCGCAAGAGCAGGTTCTCCTCTCTCTGGGGTCTCGACACTACCTCAAAGAAAAAAACGAAAGCCCACCCCAGCATCAACCAGGTCCCTGGGGTTTTACAGTTATTTTCAAGTTTCAAGAAGATCAATACAACTGCCTTAGCTACACAAAGATCTATCTACTTTTCCCTTGAGCATTTATCCTCCACTGTTCTGCTTGAGTAATGACCACTTGACCCCCTTTTTGTCCCAACAGGTCTTTGCTGATGGTGAAGAGCCAATGAAAAAGCCTGCAGATGGCATATATGTCGATCCTGCCAAGGAACACACAGTAAGGAGGAATCATTCTGTTTGCATTGATTTGACATTGAGGTGTAGGTCAAACATGAGTTGGAACCTTCATCTAAATCTTGATTCAGTGCTGACATCAATTACATATTAGCCTTCTATATATCCTGAGTAAGCAGCAGGGCTGAGGCCCAGAGGTGACAACTGTCACATCTACTCAACCACGCTTGAGGTTCTCACTTTCCTTTCATTCCTTTTAAGCAAATGTACAGTAATGTACTACAGTCTTCAATAGACAAATCTATTGCAACCACTCTGTGGGCGTAATGGCAGTAGCTATTTAGAAACAGAGGTGAGAGAGGCTGACAAAGTAAAATTAAATCTGTAGCAAAGTAACAGACTGTAAATCTTTTAATGTCTCTGTTTAAAGAAAAGTGAGGATGGAACTGTGAAAAGCCTTCCACGGCCCAGCACAGAAAGTGACATATGGGTTCCCGACCACCTCACCCCCTCGTGGGTGTGTCTACCAAATGACCAGCCAGTGCTAACCATCATCCAGCCAGGGGAGTCGGCGCTGTGCGTCCTGGAAACCATCTGCAAGGTACCAGCTCTCAACCACAACTCAGATTTCACTCCAGTGATGTCTACATGACAAGACAACCACTTCTGAAAAGAAAGCAACTGTCGGCTTCTTGAATCATCATTTAACTAGACAAATAAAATCTGACATCCAGCATCTGAAAGAGGGGAAAACTAATGTCACATCTCATTGTAAGAAGACTGTTGCTGGGTTAAAATACTGAATGGCTTTATGAATCTGTATTTCTATCAACCAAAAACTGAGTCAACGATGAGCTGCTGTCAATTTAATGGTATCAAACAACCGATCCTCTTTTGGTATTCTCCTCCCCCTACAGGCTCACCAGCTCGATCCCACTAAGCACTACCTGCGTCTCAAATTCCTTATCGAAAACCAAGTGCAGTTCTACATCCCCAAACCAGAAGAGGATGTGTGCGACTTGGTATGTAACCATCTGCTCCTTCTCCGCCAGACTTTTATAAAGGTCAAAAACATGATTTGAGAAAAGCTAGTGTTTGCATCCGAACGTGTGTGGAATCACAATATGGAGGAAATCAGACCATAGGAGCATTCCTTTGTTGTGAATTATTAATAGGTTTTTTTTACTTTTATCCTTACGATTTCATGCGTTTTTCTCTGGAGAAATGCTTCCCTTGGAAGACGATGCAGCAAAACATGAATCCATTCTTGGGAGCCTTAATAAACATATCTGTAGTGCAATTGTATTTACATCATGTAATTATGACATGTCATTGACCATCTTTCATGAAGACACTGTTAGATTCTTTGACTAAGAATAGAGGAAATTAGCAGTGTCTCTTCACACCGTCAGTTACCCACCCACCAGAATATGAATAAAGTAGGCCGTTGTCTCATCATTTATATAATGACTTCTTTTTGTTCTTCGCAGCTTTACAAAGAAATTGAGCTCTGCTCCAAAATAACAAAAGTAATCCAGTTTGACAGAGACGAGTCCTGCATGATCGGCTACGGTAAGAACCATGTAATAATCCTGTGTGGTTTCTTTTAAATTGACGATTGTAATATGACTTTGTTTTTTTTCAGTAAAGATGCTATAACGTGGCCAAAGATTTCATATGTAGTGCTGTTGTTTTGAGCATAATTGCTTTTCTTTGACCTGTACACAACCTGTTTTTTTTTTTTTCAGACTATTCCCATTTGTACTGCACAAATCCTCTGATGTGTTTTATGTAAGAGTCCCTTTTTTCTCTCCTCCTCTTCTCGCCTCTCTGCCTCTCCTTTTCCTCCTCCAGGTTTCTCCATTTCAGTGGTGGAGGAGGACGGAGAACAGCAGCTCTACATCACTGATGTGAAAGCCGGCGGATTAGCCTTCGCCAAAGGTTCATTACCCTTCATTTCTAACAAATAAACTCCCTTCAAAGACAGTCAATCTGTGACTGTGACCTGATGAGTTACAGCGAAAGAAAAGAGAATGTGGGGAGCATTAGCAGTTTTTACATGTTTTGAAAACAGCAGTTCCTCTCACATTGAGGTCAATAGACATCTATTCTCTCTCTCTTTAGAAATGCATTAGCACATGTTTTTCAATAGGCAGGGAAGGTTTCAGAGATCACAGCAGTTCTCAAGGGCGTTGATTACTATAATCATAACCACGCTGCCTCTCACTGGCCTTCGTTGCGGGGCATACAATGTGAAGCAGCTGTAGTGAGGTGTCGTTTCTGCATCGTCCTTCACACGAAGTTAGATTGCAGGGTTGAGTGATGTCAAAACATCGTGCTGGAGTCGGTCCCAGTGCAGGTAGAGTGCATGCAGTGATGCAGTGATGCAGTGCTGCAAAGAAATCAGAGACCTGCACTGTCCCTGCAGCTGACACTTCACAGGGCAGAAGTAGGTCATGGTTGTTGGTCTGAAAGGCAAAGAAAAGCTAACAATTCTGCAACTAATCCCTAATTCTCAAATCTCTAAAGTGGTATTTTTTACTTTGTTTTGGTTTACTTGCAATAATGTCATCTCATCTTAATTGGGAGTTTAATTATCAGTTAATCAATGGTGGCAGGGAGATAGATTGTGTATTGTTAGAGTCTCTTAGTTTGGGATGTTTACCGTTTACTTCGTGCACAGATGCGTGACAGGAAGTAAATTGAAGCAAAGCTGATGGTGTTCCCGCTTTGCAGGTCTAAATGCAGGGGATGAAATTCTTCAGCTGAATGGAAAAGACTCCCACAGTCTGAACTTCTCAGACATGAAGGCGGCATTTTCTCAAGCCTCGCTGGCTCTAACAGTCAACACACTGCCTTCTGTGGAGCGCCGTCAGCTCTGCTACCTGCCGCCACGCCGCTCAGATGCCGAGGAAGATCTCTACACCGACATCTTCTCCCAGAGTCAAGGTGAGGAGCGCTTTCAAATACAGCCTAACACGCAAATATTTTTTCTTCACTCATTTATAGCTGCTTTAGGAAGAACATTCACAGTTCCAATTGGTAAACTGAAAAGTTTAACGTGAAAAATCCAATTTCCATAAATCATGCACTGTGTGGTCATGTTTACCAACCCAGCTGGCACTTTATACCAAAGAATACCTCATGGATCAGAAAGGCTTTGTGAGGAAAAAAAAGTTTCTTGCCAGTGTCCTTTAATGACACCGGTTCATTTATGCAAACATGGTAAATCCACAGGGTCTCAATTAGGTGGATAGGAGGCACTCATCAGTGTGCTGCAGCCCCACGTTGTGGATTAGTTTGACAAGGTCAGAGTGTTTTGCATAAAGGTCTCAAATCTTAATAAGAAATGACAAGGCAAGGACAAAAATACTCATGTCATTTACTGTTATTGTGAAATCGCCTTAATCTTATTTAAAAAGGTCCAATGGGTAGGATGTAGGCGCAGAACTGGAATACAATATTCATACTTGTGTTTTCATTATTGTCCTTTACTTTTACTTTGTTACTTTAAACTAAGAATTGTTGCATTTGTTACCTTAGAAGGAGCCGTTCATATCTACAGAGGAAGCAGGTCCTCTTCCACAGAGTCTGGTTTGTATGTTCAGGCCTCATGTGGTGCGACAGGACAAACGCTGGCACGAGAGAGGGCCTTTTGCATTTTTAGTGGTGATCGTAGATGCCACTAAATCCCACATATGGGAAGATGCATATATACAGCGTTAACGAAGCTCACACATGACTGTTTTGCTTGCAGAGGAGATCCTGGACGATGGGGTGGGACTGTTGCTCGAGAGCTCAGGAGACAGTCTGGATGACGACTCCGAGATCTTCAGTGAGTTCGATGAGTGCAGAAAGGTAAGAGCCCCAGATCATTATTTGTTTGTGGAATGTGATGGAGTTCAACATGTTCTTTATGTGATGTGCTGGCTCCTGCGTTTCATTCCTGTCCTTGTCCTTCCAGCATCCCACTCAGCTCTGCGTTATCATGAAAAAAAAAAAAAAAGCTCTTAAGAGCCGCTTGCTTCAACACAGTTTGATGTACCATCTGTTACTGGCTCATTTTATCCTGTTTAGGAAAGCAGAGTAGCGTCCATATTTATATAACACCATGCTTCTCGATACAAATCTGCAGCAGGTTCTCTGACACGCAGTTGTTTTATCTGTCTTTAGTGGCTTCTGATGAAATAAAAATCATCGGGATTTAACTATTAATGCACGCCTACATGAGGCTGAATTAAATGTTTCTTGTGCATTTGAGATTCGAAGCAGGTGAAGTGAAGTTTTCACTTTTAATGATTACGGCCAAGTGATGGATGAGACTTTGATTAAGCTTGCCCTGTAATTGCTTAATTATGTGCGGTGATTTGTATCGGGTAATGGATGGAGGCGTATTCATTTTAACTCTAAATGAACATTCAGGTACAAATTGCAGAAGAAATCTCAGAGCAGGGTTGGCAAAACAAGCAAAAGGACAAAAAAAATCTCAAAGTCTTGACTCTAAACTATTGAAGTGCTTTGGCTTACAAGATGAGTCATTGTTCTTGTGCTGAGTAAAAAGTAAGCCTCAGGGTGGAAAAACACACAAAAAAAATATTCGATTAAAGCAGTGGTATCTTCTCTCTGCAGCTGACTTCAAAGGACAACTGGGTTTCTGCTCATGAAATGATGAATGAAAATATTTCTTCTTGCAGATTAGTTTATCTCTTATCATAACACTGGATTACGACACCAGTCCTCATTGCAGCTCCAAGGATCACTGTGAGTTCCTCAGTCAACCCACTTGCCCTTCAAATTGTGGAGATGCTCATTACTGCTCATTTATCTGTTCTGTCTTTAATGAAATGAGCAGCAATTAATCATATATTGTACATATTCTAGTTAATTGCCTGTGTGATAATTAATTAGAATGCTATGGAAGTGAGCAAAATAAAGGCAAGCAAATATCAGTGATTCATACCATCAGTGGTGGTGTAGGTGTTGTTTTGTCCTGTACCTCTTTGAAGCTGGATGTCTCAGTTCTCAAAGACAAAGGAAGCGTGTAACTTCCTGATTTATCTCCCAAAAGTTTCAGTACTACACAGAGTGCAGCCTACACGGGTTCATCAAGGTGCAGAGATGACTAAAGAGTTAAGTCTTTGTTCCTGAAACGTGGTAATGATGGCTGGAAATGCACCACGAGCCAATAACAGAACAAAATCATACAAGTGTTTGTGCCTTTCGTCTGTGCTAGACAAGGAATAAACAGTCATCATGGTGTGTAGAAGCACAGGGCTCTTGTGTACGCCATTTTATTTATTTAATTTCCTCTGACAACAACTGTTCATACAATCAGTGAAAACCTGCCGCAGCAACCGCAATCTAGGAGTTGTGTTTCCAAAAATGATGAAGTGGCTGTAAAGTGAAGTTATTTCTGAGTTTTACTTCAACAACACTTCAATCTGGTTCCCTTTTTTACTCCGGGTCGTATGTAGATGGTCACATTGGTTGGTTGTCAGGCTTTCGTAGCAGATATTCAGACCAAGGACTTCTTCTTCCAAGACTTACCATTTGTCAGTGGCTGGTACTGATTTCCTCATTTGTTACACAAGTCTTCAAATCTACTCAGAGATGGACAACTTCTTCATGAGATATTATCTGCAGGTGTATTTTCCTCAATTTCTGCAGTTGCTGATCTAAACAAGGGCATTTTCAGGGCTTGTGAACTTATCACAGGAAATGGTGCCTCATATGATTCGTCACTTATCATTAAATACATTTTGGCATGCCTGAACCTTTCCCACTCTTCATAGTGTTACTGCAAACCCTCCCATACCTCCTGTATTCACCTTCCTCTGCAGCTTGCTCCTTTGCAGCTCCCCTCTCCCCATCACTCTCTCCCCTATTGCTGAAATACTGCATTTATATTCTACTGCGGTGTGGCTCACCCAGCCAATCCTGCTCCACCGCAACCTTGAGGAGGAGACTCCTTCCTTCCCTCCAGCTCCTTTTCGTCTCTCCCCAGTCTGGAGGATTATCAAGATTCATTTACAATGCTGCTAGAGTTGGACAGATCTTCACACTCACACTGTGTGCCTGAGTTCACCCAGCCTGTAGAGAAGCGAGGAAGGGAGGGAGAGAGAGAAAACGGCAGAATATCAGTGACAGAACTACAGCAGACTCTGAAGGCGAAAAGAAGGGGAGTTGGAAGACAGTAAGCACTGGTGGGCGGAGAGGAGGAGGCTGAGCAGCTTCACTCATCCGTCATCACAAGCACCACAGCACCTTCTCCTTTTTTTTTAAAAACGGAGGGAAGACAAAAGGGCTGAGAAATGTGTTGAAGAGGCACAGTGTAGACTTGACTCTTTGTGAAGCCTGGAGACTCTTTCGCTCTGGCACTTGAACCGTCCGGCTGCACCTGGCTATGTCCGTCCTGAAGTGGACCAAGCACCGCAAGCGCTCTTCAGACTCCATTTATGACATGCTTCATCTGGTGAGCTTCCTTCCTTGTACTCCCTTTTTCTTTATCTAGCTGTTGTTGCTGCTGTGATAACATTGCGAGCTGTTGTGATCTTATTCCAGTGAGAATAAAACACCTTTCTTTTGCATTTGTGTCACACCTCCTCTCGGCTGCCACAGACTGGCAACAGGAGGCTGTGAGTCACCGTTGTGTCGCAGAGTTACCCCATAATCACTGGAGGGCTCCACAGTATGAAAAATAAAAGCACTGCATGTAGGAGCTGAGTATCTACAGATCTGACTCCAGACGACTTGGACTTAAAATGACTTTGACAAACTACCGTGAGCGTTGTTGCAGTGACTCTCTGACTGTTTTCTCTCTTGGCATGTCTAGCTGTGATCTCAGGCTCATCTCAGTTTCAGAGGGCAGACGTGCAATCTTCTCCCCACTCTATCATCAGTGCTTTCATGCTCTCAAACTGTTTTTAATCTATATTTCATTCGCTGGGGGAAATACTCATCTCCTGCCTCTCGCAGTCTTACCCATCACATCACCTCTTACCTGCATATTGTTCCTTTTCATGTGATATTGAAGGCTTTGGATGCCCCCCTTCCCCCTCTGTTCCTTCTCTTCTCTCTGCCATGTCATGACTGTCCGTGCATCCAAAGCTGCCATGGTGTTAATTAGCCGAGATTATGATTGTGATGGCGATGACTGGGCTGTCTTGTTAGGCTCAGCAAAATCGCTTGTGCTCAGTTGACTAATTAGACGAATTCCCTTCTTTACTTTGCCATACAATCTCTTCGTTTGGATTTGAAATTTGAATGTGTGCTGCTGTTGAGTGTGTTTTTTTGTTTTTGTTTTTTTTACTTCTTTGCTGTCATACTGCACTTTAACTACCATGGAATATGGGCTGAACATACAGCATCTCATCATATCACTAAAGCACCGCTGGAATGAATACCAACATGATGTGCTGAGAAATTGTTATTGCAATTTAATGTTTTTTTTAAGTGATCTAGATTACATACAGACACAAGCTGTGTTTACTCATCAGCAAAAATATCAAAGTTCACAAAATGCCTATTTAACTACAGATTAAGCTGAAGTGGCACCAGTGTAATTGGTGTAAATTGGATTTGCAACATTAAATTTTCAGACATTATAGCACTACCCAATTCATCCGTTGATCTGGGAGCTGCCTGATTATTTTTGGAAATTGTCAAGAGGGCCGTTGTGCCTCACATATAGTTGTCTGATTAGATAACAATGCTGACAACCGTAATCATGTGCAAAGCTCCACGAGACGCTGCCTGACCGTCACTGCAAAAGTGTTCCTCCTTGATAAATGCTTTTGTATTTCTTTTTATAATTTTGAGCGTACCTTCTATCATCTTACCTTTGCACCTATCATCTGTTCATAGTTGTAAATCATGAAAAAAAAAAAAAAACAGGTGGGATTTTGTATTAACGGAAAATATTATCTAATTTGCAACACAAAGTTGTTTGGATGCCTTCAGATGTGATGATAAACTAGTAGCTCAAATCGTAGGAGGCTGTGTTATCATTACTTCCCAGGGGAGCTTATAGGTGTGACAGGATTAATCGCTTCTGGCTGGCCTGTAAAAATCCTTATATTACCAACTCGAGACTTCTCGGCTCTCTGTTATGCACTCAGTGTCATCAATGCCTGCTCGTGTTTCCTGTTAAGTGGCCATAACTGTTTGCTCTCTGCAACTTTCATGATGTGGTCTTTTTGTAAGTGAGTCTCGCAGAGTGTTCTATTCTTCCCTCCTAAAATGAAATTCAGTTGGTATGAATAGAGTTCTCTTTGTGCCTTTGTGTTTATATTGATGTCAAAATGACATTTGGAAGTCGCTGCTTGTTGAGGCTGCAGCCTGTTGCGAACAAAGTAACTGTATTATTTCAGCTATGTAGCCTATCGTCGAGTGGGGTTTATTTTTGTCCAAAATGATAGTCTAATGCACACCAAGGCTGGTCTCCACGGCAACCCCTACTGTATCTGGACAGACACTGTTGTGTGTATATTTTGATTTCTTGAAAAGGGATGAATCATCATACACCACCGATCCATCAGTAGGAGGAAAACACCAGGGAAAAGAGCGATGTGAGTGAAAGAGAGAGAGGCGGAGAGTCATTGTTATGACAGACTGAAAATAGACCAAATTAGTGCAAATGATTTTTTTAGAGCTGCCTCTCTGCCTCTTTCCAGGCTCACTCTCTGCACAGTCATGAATCCATGCACATCAGTAGGTGGAAAGTAACACCTGCGTGTTCATATTTGAGGTGCTGCTCCTGTGCTGGTTGATCGATACTGTGGATTTGACTTCTTTTGCCTTCAAGTTGGAATTGCATAATTTATCATACCATACTGTTCTTTCCCTCTTGGATTTGCAGAGTACAGAGCAAGTCGCTGCTTTCTGCCGCAGTCTCCATGACATGAATCCCTCGGAGTGTGTGTCCTCTTCGCCTAGCCCGGACTCGCCCTTCCCGCCTCCTGCAACTCCTCGACAGCTCTCCGACGCCGACAAGCTCCGCAAAGTCATTTGTGAACTCGTGGAGACCGAACGCACCTATGTCAAAGTCAGTATCACTCATCCTATTTGTAAGGTCCAGATGGTGTTTGTGTGCGTGTGTTCCTCCTGTCGATCGATCTGTGTTTCCGTGTGCCTCGGGTTGTGTTAGTCTTACACATTACCTATTCCACATGACCAATCCATATTTATCTCTGTGTCCCAGGAGTACGAGGGGGACACAGCTGTGCCCTTGCCTGGATATTGCCTAATCTTTTTCTGCCCAGTATAGATGTGGCTCAGTGGAATAACTGGGTTAGCGAGAGCATATAATGGGATAATGTCATGGTTATCTAAAATGTTATGCCTCATTACAGGTGGCACCTGTATACGGAGAGATACTTATTATAGAAATCACATTACGCATGATAGATGGTGTACTGTGGAACCTTCAGAGGAGATTGTTTTTGATTTAGGTGAGCTTGGGCTGTTATTCCTAATTCCCCATGCGTGTCTGTGCACACAGTTAGCAGTTTGGGACTAGGCAAATTAATGTAAACGATAAATAAAGAAGGACTTGGTTTGTCATATTAAGTCAGCTAGTTAGCCATATTTCACGCTGTCTCAAGACGAATACTTGAGACAGCTTGAATGTTTTTCCTATTTAGACAATTTCAGGCACGGATTTATTTTTAAAGCACCTAACATTTCTTTGACAATGGTTATGATTTTCAGAAGTGAACATTAACTTGTCTTTTCCATGTAGACGTCTTCAGACAAAGATTTAAGTTATTTCTTAATAAAATGAACATATTTTCAGCTCCTCTTGCTTAAGGCCAATGATTAGAAAGTAAATAGGAGGTTGATTGAGGTGGTTATTTAATGATATGACTGATGAGAAATATGTAAATTACAGTGCAGTTTTTTGTTTGGCCGGCCATCTTTGGAGAATTTACATTAGCAGAGCTACTAATTAATCTCTTGGGCTTTGACAGTTCATTCTAGGTAACCGCTGCCATCGTTATTTATTTCATTTCATTTCCATATAGCTTCCTTCCCTTTAAAGATAGGCATCCAACAGCACCCCTCTCTTTGATCTTTGAGGGACTCTCTCTTGCACCTTAATCACTGTTTTGTTGTTCAGAATATTTAAGCTTTATGTAAAGCTACACATTTGTCATGTCTGTAATGTATGTAATGAATTGGACAACACTGACATTAACATAATTCACTCTTGTCTTCCAGGATCTCAATTGCCTCATCGGGAGGTATTTAACCCCACTGCAGAAAGAGACCTTCCTCACGCAGGATGAGGTACGTCAAATGTTCCCTGTGAGCCTTTGAGGAGTAGTTGGCTTTTAAATGCCAACAGTGTTGAAATGTTTCGAAGAAAAGTGGGTTACGTAATCATGAGAAGAGAAGCTGTTTACGAGGACAAGAGGAGTTGATGATGAGAGAAGGAGGGGGAGGTTTGCAAAGCAAAGAGATGCTTTTAATGCATTTGCAATAATGACATTGATTTGTTTGTATTACATTGTGAGCACTTTGATGCTCTAACAATAGCAATGGACAAGTATTGGATGAACCACAATAAGAGAAATATTACAGAATTCTGTTAAATGCAGAGAAGTCTTCTGTGTATCACATTTATCTTTTTTTTTTACTCCTCCAGCTGGATGTACTGTTTGGGAACTTGCCGGAAATGGTGGAGTTTCAAGTGGAATTTCTCAAGACCCTGGAAGATGGGACCAGACTGGTTCCAGATCTAGAAAAGCTGGAGCGAGTTGATCAGTTTAAGGTATAGCCCTGTCTTTGTGCAACATGCACCAAAATATATGACCAGCAACAACCATTTAAAACACCCATCAACTGTTGTATAACCACTGGTTGGTTGACTCCTTTTCCCTTTTTCGCAGAAAATCCTCTTCTCTCTGGGAGGCTCTTTCCTGTACTATGCTGACCGCTTCAAAATCTACAGTGCTTTCTGCGCCAGCCACACCAAAGTCCCTAAGGTCCTCGTAAAGGGTGAGTAAATGTGCTCCTCAGTCCACATTCCTCCTTGGCTCAAAGGAGAAGGATGTATTTATCCATCAACCATCTGCCATATCCTGCAAGGCTCCATAAATCTGGTCTGCAGAGTTGTCAGCCAGACGGTTGTCCATTTGACCTCTACATACTTTCAAGCTGGTGGCTCCTAGGGCTAAAAAGCCCTGCAACATTACGTGATATATAATGAGCAGTTTCGAACAGTCTGTTCTTTTGCTTATACACCCACTCCCTTTAACACTCAAGTGGATGGCTTTGTTTTTGGCATTAACATTCAATGAGTCAACTACTAATTGGCCATACTGACTTTGGTAAGTTATCTGATAAAGCAGTAAACAGATTATTTATGCCCAGTTGTAGCTGCCTCTTCAGTTATTTTATCTTTCATATTTTTGTCTACAAAAAAGGTGATAGTGACATTCTTTCGACTTGGCTGTATCTTATGCAAGACAAAGTAAAACAATAGCTGGGTCTGAGTTTGCACAAGATCAACATGTTTAACTCCCAAAGGCTGACAAAGTCCATTTGTCAGCCATGTCCAAGTGCCATTTGCAACTTTTTATTAGCAAGAGTGGTGACAGTCTTGCCGTTTCCCGTTTTGAGTGACAAATATGCACTACTGCCCCCTAGTGGCAGTAGTTATTTCCTATCATGCAGGCGCAGAACGTACAGGGTAGTTAGCCATCAGATGTCGTCTTTGTGGATGTTGTGCATTAAGTGTTTTTTATTAATCATTCCAGCTAAAACGGATACCGATTTTAAGGCTTTCCTGGATGAGCGCAACCCCAAGCAGCAGCACTCTTCAACCCTGGAGTCATACCTGATCAAACCCATCCAGAGGGTGCTGAAGTATCCCCTCCTGCTGAAGGAGCTCTACTCGCTCACAGACCCGGACAGTGAGGAGCACTACCACCTAGATGGTAAGTCCCTGTCACAAGGCTGACGGACAAGATTAAATCATTTCAAACGTGGGTAAATGCATACGGTCACAACAATTCAACCCTAACCGCGTTTTCTGCTCATCTGAAGTCGCCATGAAAGCCATGAATAAAGTTGCCAGCCACATCAACGAGATGCAGAAGATCCACGAGGAGTTTGGAGCAGTGTTTGATCAGCTCATCACCGAGCAGAGTGGTGAAAAGAAAGAGGTAGGTTGGACAAAAGTGGATTGGCTCTATTCTGTCAAATAAAGAGTTCAAGTGGACTGAAGGCTGATATTGTTCCTTTTCACCAGGTTGCTGATCTGTCCATGGGTGACCTGCTGCTCCATACCAGTGTGACCTGGCTCAACCCCCCTGCCTCCTTAGGAAAATGGAAAAAAGAGCCCCAGATGGCTACATTTGGTATGTTCAGGATGAATTCCACCGTGATGATGTTATGAGTATGATATATATGACATAATTGCCTTTCCATGATAACTGATGTTTTCCCCATTGCTTTTTAGTCTTTAAAACAGCGGTGGTCTTTGTATGCAAGGACGGATCCAAGCAGAAAAAGAAAATGGTAGGTTTTCACACAATCAAGACTTTATCAACAACACTAAAGCCCATTTTCAAATATAATCTATTTGTTAGAGCGTCGTTAAATCACATTGCAAATGTGCCACTTTCAGAATCAGCCCAGTGGGTCACCTGAAAAAAATCTGAACTGGATGCAGCTCATTTCACAAACAGTTTCATAGGAAAAATGACAAAAATAACTCAACTTCTTTTGCTTTAACGATTTTAGGGTGGCTCCCATCGAGTAGCCGTATCTTCAGAAGAAAAAGACCCTTTCCGATTCCGTCACATGATCCCAACTGATGCCCTTCAAGTCAGGTCCTTGGCCAATGCAGGTAGATTACGCAATGCATTGCATAATGAACAAAAGTGTATTGAAATACTTTTTTTTTTCTAGAACCAGGAATGATTACTTCAGAAACCTTCCAAGATTGGTCTGTACATAAGGTCACAAGTCTTGATTTCTTCCTCAGATGGCGAGGGCTCAGCTGTGTGTGAGATTGTCCACACAAAGTCGGAGTCAGAGGGAAGGCCAGAGAGGGCCTTTCAGCTGTGCTGTGGGTGAGGATATCTTCTAATGGAGGTTGAATTCCCCTGCAGATTGAAGCTTGAACTGATATAGTCCTGTCTGCTGTTATCTACAGAGTGACAAATTGATAACATGCCCCTCTATCTCCCTCAGCTCTCCGGAGAGTAGAAAAGACTTTTTAAAGACAGTCCATTCTATCTTGAGGGAGAAGCACCGCCGGCAGCTCCTAAAGACGGAGAGTTTACCCCTCAACCAGCAGTACGTACCCTTTGGAGGAAAGCGCCTTTGTGCCCTGAAGGGAGCCCGTCCCGCCATAAATAGAGCAGGTAAATGCCAGACTGTGGCTGCATTCACTCTCAGCTCCAAGTGCCCCAATTATGAATGACATCTTTCCCGATACAGATTGTATAGTATCGTTGGTGTAGTGTGAACAAAAAACAACATATTTTGAGATGTTTGTTATGACATCAACCACACCATTAATTTATATTATGAGGAGAGTAATTGAAACAAACTATAGCTGATGTTATTTAAGAGAATATTCTTTCAAGTTTGCTTTTAACATCTTTTTTATGCTTTCAACTCCAGTAAGTAGTTTGAAGCTATTACCAAGGTTTATTATTCAAAATAGCTCTTTTTGGTGTTTTTCAGCCAAATAAGGATATGTTAATTCACACACTGCCCAGACAGGACAAACCATGTAAAAGATGTTATTATACCATGACATACACCAATTTTGCTCATTGTTGTCAAACTGACTGCATTTTTATTCATTTATAGTCCTCAAAATGTGAACAATGAACAAAAATAATGTTGTGTCACTCGGGCTGCAGCAAACAATTTTCATTGCCAATTAATCTATCGATTACTTTCTTGATCAACTGAATAGTTGTTTGCTCTTGTTTCCTACAGCCCAAAATGACGTCCTCAATTGTTGTTTTGTCCACAATCCAAAAACGTACAATTTACTGTCATGCAGCTCTATTAGTTACCATATCCGAAGTAATGGCCTGTAAATTTTAATTTAATATTTTCCATTATTTACGTGTTACATGATCTCGTTTTTTGCAGCTTCTGCCCCAACCAGGACTTTAGGCCGGAGGAAGTTGGTTCGCAACCGTTTCACCATAGACACAGACATTGTTTTTGATGGCGAGCCTGAACAGGACCTCCCCTCACCACAGGAGCCCGACTCAAATCAGCTGCAGCAGGATGACAAACCAGATCAACAGCAGCAGCCAGAGTTGGCAGGTGACACAGACCGCTGGGTGGAAGAACAGTTCGACCTAGAAGAATACGAGGACCAAGAGGAGGTGAAGGAGACGGACATACTCAGTGATGACGATGATGAGCTCTGCAAGACACCCAGAGCATCATCCGCTGAGGTCGACCTGGAGACCCCCGTCATGGCTTTGTCCCTGGCAAGTGAGGAAACTGAGGAGAGCGAGAGCCTCAAGTCCCCGTCGGTCAGTGAGACACCTGATGATATGAAGTTGATCGATGAAAATGTGGAGCAAACTGAGAACGATGAGATTTGGGTACGAAGGAAGCAGTCCGGTTTGTCCCCAGACAGTGCAACATAAAAGCTGAAGAAGACGGGCAGAGAGGGAGTGTCTTAAACAGCTTGACACAGGCTTCATAAAGATCACTCATCAGTCTTCACAAACAATGCATGGGCATTGACGTATATCGCACAGCTAGTAGAAGATATATCCTTCCTTACCTTACTTTAGCTGAATGCTTTTTGTACAGGTAAGATCACCAGTGGAGCAATACAGGAATCCGGAATGAGGGAGCTTTATCCCAAATCAAATGCTGTCACACAGAAGTCAAGTGTAAGCTTTGAGAGATGAACTAATGGTACAATCATGGAATCTAAATCAGTCGCTTTGATTGGCATGGTTTGCACATTTGGGCAGCATTCTATAGTCCTGCCTGCTGTTGCCAAATTTGGGTATTGTGAGAACATTAATATTTGTTTTGTCTGTGTGACTCAGAGATATTATCATAGTTAAGGGCTGTATATTATTTGTCCTTGAAGAAGTAGAATAAATAATTGCAAAGGACAGTCTTGTCTTGCATAGTTTACTGTACTTGTACATTTTCACATGAATATACACTGATATGTTTTGGGAACGGCTTTCCTGGTTATGTATATTATAAGTTTTTGATCTGTTGTTTCACAGACTCGAAGCTATCTTTTTAGCCTCGAAAATATTTTGGTTTGTTCTCTTGTTACATTTAATAGCAGAAATATGTAATAGTCCCTATGTCACAGAGGCTAGGGGATTTTAATTTGTTTTAACTTAACATAATCCTGTTTTACTTGAATTTGCTGTTTCATGTTTTTGTTTACTGTGAAACTATTTTCTTATTCGTATTTTTTCCTTCTTGCTCTTCAGTATTGCCATTTAAAAATGCTCGATGTTACATTTCATTCTTAACACTTTGCGTGCACACTCTGTGTTCTAGAGAATTTGCACATCAGCTATTTTTTTGAAAAAGGTCATGTGTGTTCAAAAAAGATTGTTCACTGGTAATGGATTACAAAGCAATGTTTTTTTTTATTTATTCATATGTAAATTAATTTGTTAGCAGAATACATAAGTAAGCATTTTTTCAAGAAAGTCCAAATTTGCTCAAGCAATCAAGGGAAAAGACTTGCAGTATGCCTGAACAGTGAAAGAAGTCATACTTGTAAACAATTCATTGTGCTACTAAGACTGCATTTTTATTACTGTGTGTATATAGAAAAATGTATTGATATCATAATAAATACAGTTGTTTCCTACTTATAATTCAAAGCAGATCTCTGTAGTGATTTATTGTTTCATGTGGTTTCCCTCAAAAGCCAAACTCGCCCTCTTGCAGCTCGGCAAAACATTTTGTGATGTACGAAAAACACAAATGCCCGATGTGCTCAGACATGACTGAGAACGACAGAACTAAACAGCTAATCGATGCTCTACTGCCTCAAAGCAATTCACAAAGCCAGACTGCTATTCCAGAACAAAAGAGGAAAAAAAGACAACTGAACCTTTAGAGGACATGAAGAGCCACTCTGTATGTTTGCAAGCCACGGCTGATTAGCTGTCTGAATGATAGTGAAGGAGCTAAAGCCCCAATTATCACAGAGAGGATAAAAGAACATCTGTAGTCTCACTTGGTATTAAGCATATATGACGCAGCTAAGAAATTTGTACAGAAACACAAAAAATGTCACATCTTAATAATTTTTTTTTCAGTGAAAACGTAAACTGAGATGTAAAAATGATCATGCCCACTCATCATGACTCATATCACGAGCAGAATATCTGTAAATGAAATCTCAGTATAATTATTTTTTTTTTAAACTGTATCATATAAGCCTAGTAAATTCTATATGTGAACAGACAAAATCAAGACCATAAAATACAAATGGTGGAGAAATGTAACCAAGCTCATGGGTTTTGTCTCCATATAGAGATATTTTTTAATACCATCATTGTTGATCCCACTCTGATCATTCCTGAGGACGACTCTTTGTGCTGAACAGCTACTGTGTCCCGTCAAGGGTGTTTCAGTGAGCGTTGGCGAGGGTCTGCTTGTGATCTCCTCTTTTATAAAAGCTCTTTGTCTCGCAAATGTCATCACAATTTCTGAGAGATGAAAGCAGGTGCGTCGGTTACAAACGCTGCAGAATACTGTGACTGGGGGGGGAACAGCGTCAAAAACTATCATGCCAATCACAGAAAAACTGAATTGGGTAGGATGATGAACAGTGTTTATAAGTAGACCCTAATCACCACTGACTGAAAGACACTCTCTTGGATATGTGCTGACTTGAAAGTCATAAAAACTGACAGGTCAACTTAAATCAAGATCCTTATCAGTTTAAACAGGAACCAAACATTATGCGCTATACCAAACTGGTATTTACTAGAGGGCTATTGTGATGTAAAGTGCTGTTTTGTATAATGGGACTGGACAAATGAGCAGGTGATGAGGAAAGGAGATACCATGTTCCCACGGGCGGCAAAATAATAAAAACACTGCATCTCATCACTTGTACTTTGAATTAAAAAAGGTGTTTTGAGGATCCCAAGAAGTAGTGATGAGACAATTTGCTGAACATTTGATTTGTTTGCTCCAGAAAATCCCATCCCTTCTTTCATGTCAGCAGTACAAACCGTATGCGGGAAAAAAGATGAGCTAGTTTCCCATCTAGCAAGACGAACAGTCTATACTGTCCTACAGTGGTAACTATACAGAGGATAAAGCCTCTGGTGCAGCTCACAGTCCAAACTTCACATTTTTTGCCACAGAAGTAGTGCTGCTATAGAAGAGTGAGAGGCTGATATGAGTTGTAGATACTTGTCTTTCTTATCATTTCAGCTGTTGTTGAATTTTCAACCCCCTGCAAAGACCAATTTCATCAGCAATTTAAAGCTACCCATGGGGTACCATGGCTGCAGATGCCCTAGACACTATAATCTATGGTTCTCACAGCCCCATCTCCTCTTTTTTTGTATCTGAGCTTTGTGGACATCCTGCCTGCCAGGTACATTCCCGTTCTCAGGAGTGTCAATCACCACCCCGCGATAAAAGCCCTGGTGCTCCTTCAGATAGAGGGAGAAGATCACTTCAGATTTCATTATGCTGTAGATCGGCAGCAACAGTATCTACTGAAATGCTGAGATGAGACGGGGTTGCTTTGCCAATGCCCCTTACTTTGATGGAACAGATGCATATCTTAGCTAAGATAAAGTGGCACAAGCTTGATTTATGGGCTTCTCTTTCCATTTGTCTGAACAGACCATTTCTGAACCTTAAACCTACAGTGTTTAATAGTGGGCTATTAAATTCACTTAATAATGTTATATGAATCTTATTGTGGCCCCATAATGTGTAGTCACATGTACACACAGTAGGTGGCACACATAATCTGTAGATACACATTACTTCCTGTGCAACTGCACCAGCCCCGCCCACCTTACTGTGTTTTCGGTTACTTCATATTTGAAATTTTTTATCAAATGTGTCTCACAACAATATCCAAAGCCTCAATTCAAGTGACAAAAAGATCACACAAATACAGAAAATACAACCGTTTGACTTAGTTAAGTTCACAGCTATGAGTTTGTCACCGTGAGTGAATGTGTTTACATTTAAAGCAGCTGAGCATGAGACAATAGTATCACTCAGCAAACCTGTTCCACAGGCTTTCCAGTTTCTGTTCCTGTTTTATGAGCTCCTCTGCGACATCTCTCTCTCTCTCTCTCTCTCTCTCTCTCTCTATCTCTCCTTCCGTTGCTGTCTCTTCTACTTCTCAGAAACCAGCTGACCGACAGGGTGAGACCAACTGACGTTAGAACAAAGGAGTGGCTCCTGTTAAGATCTATAAAATCCCCTGTTGTTTTGAAACATCTCCTCCTTATCCCCCCATCAGGCCATCAACCTGGTCACGTTTGAAGAATTTTAGTTTCAGTTAACACAAGTCAGAACTGTCATACACAAAGTTATAACAAACTGTTGAAAGGAAAAACACTCATTAAGCAGACAGGCTGACTGATGATTGGTTTTTTCTCATGTCTTGTCTCTAATGAGTGTGGCCAAGGTCGGATTTTTTTACTTTTTTTTAATGAGGAACACAATGCCAATTTTTTCAGAGAGTTAATGAGCCTCACAGTGAAGTGATGTAGAAGTTAAGTTGACAGATGTATCACTAACTCCCTTCTAAAAAAAACCCCCACAACATTTCAAATCAATGTTGACTTTAGTGCAATACACACAGACACTGTAGCATTGTGTTGATTTAACTGATGTCCACAGCACACTCACAAAGACAGAAAGAAGAACGGGTCACAGTTGTGTAGCGAGCATTTGATAATTGAAGAAGCAAACTGGATAAACTGCTTTTCTGAAGAGCTGACTTGTTGACATACAGAAAACATTGGGTGTGTGTGTTGCTCCTTAGGGTGATCGCACCCAAAGGAACAAGTTTCGCTTCCAAATTCACACATTTTTCAAACAAAAATGACATTCCAGCTTCTTAACTGTAATGATTAGCTGCTTTTTTTTTTTTTTTTACACTTATGATGGTAAATGAGGAGTCTTTGTGTTTACAACAGCTGATTCGATAAAAAGAAGCATTTTAAAGATTTCACTTCGGGCTTTGGGACCCAAAAGGTTGGGAGACATCTTATAGATGAACTGGTCAATTATGAAATGTAATCTATAGTTGCTGCTGTAATGTAAAGAGCTGAATTACATGACACATTTAATCTCAGAGTAAATTGTGTACACTGTGGAACATTATAGTAGAGGCAGGTGAAAACTTACCTCCAAAATGTCAACATTTCGTTTAATGAATAAAAAAATAATTTAAAAAAATCAGTTTGAAGCTCTTTGATTTTTATTCAAATGATTTTGAAGAGGTTTTACAAGCCACACTTTTATGGTGCACGACACACACTCTGTTCTCAGCAAAAATAGACCTGAAAACAACCTGTTGACAGACATATTGACGTCATACCAGCGTTTTCCTACAGCTTTATGTCCGGATCTCCAGAATATGTCACGGACATTAAGAGAATACACACAATAAGGGCAGTTTTTCTTTTACTCCCTAGGATAATCCTACTCTTTTCATTGGCACTTGTCATGCAGGTCGAGCTATGATGAAAAGTGTGCGACAGTCATCGAAAGTCAAACAGAGTTGCATCCGGAACACTGGTAGGGATAGAGGTCAAGTAAACACAAACCAGAAGGATGACATTTCAGGCATGGTGATACAATCACAGATTAAAAGCTCTGCAAAACATTTCACTTGAGCAGTCTTTACTAGTACACGGATGAGAGACGAGACCATACTTCTCTTTGAGCCATGAGAGCAAAGTTGGAGGTCTTAGCCCTGGTCCTGGGCTTCATCGGCCTGTTTGGGACCATAGCTATCACTGCGATGCCCATGTGGAGGGTCACTGCCTTCATTGGCGCCAATATCATTGTCATGGAAGAACTCTGGGAGGGCTTGTGGATGAACTGCTACAGACAGGCTGACATCAAGATGCAGTGCAAGGCGTATGACTCACTTCTAATTCTCCCACCAGAGCTGCAGGCAGCCAGAGCGCTCACATGTGTCTCCATAGTCCTGGTTGTCATCGCCTTGTGCATCGCAGGATGTGGGACAAAGAAGAGCAAATGCTGCGACGACAATATAAGAAGCAAGAACATTACCCTGGCCTTGGGGGGTTGTTTGTATCTGCTTTCCTTTCTGACCACGCTCATCCCCGTCAGCTGGGTGGGCCACACGGTCATCAGCAACTTTTACAACCCAGCAGTGGTGGATTCTCAGAAACGGGAGCTTGGGGAGGCCCTCTTCATTGGCTGGGCAACTTCTGGTATTCTGCTGATCACTGGCATAATCCTCCTGCTCAGCTTCTGCAAACGTAGATCGGAAGAGGAAGAACCCTACGCTGACGCCTACCTTATGGGATCAAGGGACATAAAGAAAGAGGGGAGCGTGCAGCTGGAGAGGACACCTTCCAGCTTTCATAGGCATCAAGAATATGTGTGAAGAACTGTGCTGCCTGCGATTAATGTGTATTCCCTCTTTACATGACTCATTTGAAAGATGCTGCCTGAAGAAATGTGACAAGATGAAGTCTAGAGTGTGCGAAGTTTGTATGAAAGCATTTGTTCTCACTACCTACTGTACAAATTGGAATCACCCTTACTGTTTAAATGACTAATGCACTGTGTTCATTTTGCACGATAAAAGGTTCTCATCTTCGTTGTTTGTATTGTCTATTCAAGTTTTTCACAGCTGCACTAAAATATTTGTACATATTCATACCTTTATATGCTTATTTGCTATTAATGTGACTGCTTTTACCTGCTCAGGTTTTCATAATCCTTTGTATCTGGTAATAATTCAAAGCCAACCAATCACATCAACCTGGTCACGGAGAGGTTTCAAATAAAGGTTTGATTCCATGTTTGCTTGTGTCATTGAATTCTCGTACATTTCTAGCATGCACATATTATCTACATCCACACCCATTTTCTTATGTTTGAGGGCAGGAAGACTTCAATGTGGCAGTGACGAGGTGAGAACTGCTGGAAAACGGACAATACTGTGTTGCAATGAAACCAATCCTACTCAAGTTTCTGTGCTCAACACCTTTTCATCAGCTCAGTTTATAAATAAAGGAGGAGACAGCTTGACATCTGCGATCATCCTATCGGTTTTCAGTCTAAGAGCGACACAGATTCAGCAACAACATAACCTGCACACATTACAGCAGCCAGCACCTACAAATATTTAGAGACATAAACATGTAAACTGATCATCCAAAATTAATTCTTTAATTATTTATTTGTACTTTTTGATTAGAAAGTCCAGCTGCAATGCTTAAGCAGTCCATTTTCATTAATCACTAACTATTTTGATGATTGATAAATCAATTTGCCTAATTTTCAATGAGAAAAAGTCAACATTCTCTCATTTTAGCTCCTTAAATGAGAATATTTTCAGGATCCTCCTCAGTAACCAACAGTAAACCAAAAATCTGTGTTGTGAACAAATGAAAGACATTTGATGATGTCCTCATGGGCATATTAGGAAACACTGATTCACCTTTTCAGACATTTTTTGGACCAAACAACAAATCAACTAATCAGAAAATACTTGACAGATTAATAAACAATGAAAAACTTTAGTTACAGCTTTATAAGAAAGGGCATAGATTTAATCGGATAATTTTCAGCTCTAAGTCCCAACCAGTAATGGCAACAAGATTTTAGTTTTTGCCTTTTCTCTCTCTAAGACTTTGAAAATACTTTGTTTCAAAGATAAGCCAGGAGACATTCGACAGAGGAAACATACTCTGATCGGCTGTGACTTTATACAGTGATTTAATCTGACTTTGATTAAGTGACTTAATCACAAGACCAAACAGTTGATTGTCAGTAGTGGCAGTTGCATTTGCATTCAAAACAAGCATCACTCTTTGGTGTGGCCTCGCATATCTGGCTGTAAAGCAGCTCAACCAGTAAGATTGCTTTGCATCGTTAGCATTTTTTTGTGGGTGTATAAGTCCCCTGACTTCCTCTTCTCCTCAGATTTGATTCCTGTGCTGTGAGAGTGAAGCCAAAGGTCCATCTTTGGCTCACTGTGTGATAGCCACAATGGCCTCCTACACTGCTTACAGTGGCTACAGCAAGCCACCACTCACCTACGCGCCCTCTTACTACGATGAGAAGCAGGCAAAGGCCTATACAGATTATCAAGACTCTGTATATGAGGAAAAACAGAGAATTGCGAAGAAGGACCGTCGGGATGCCATCTGTTGTGAGGTAGTGGCCCTCGTCATTGGTTTCATTGGACTAATTGGAGTGGCAGCCGTGACAGGCCTGCCAATGTGGAAGGTAACGGCCTTCATCGAGGAGAACATTATTGTCATGGAGACACGCTGGGAGGGTTTGTGGATGAACTGCTACAGACAAGCCAACATCAGGATGCAGTGCAAGGTGTATGATTCCCTACTGTTTCTGCCCCCGGACCTCCAGGCTGCCAGGGGTCTGATGTGCAGCTCAGTGGCTCTGACTTGCTTCGCCCTCATCGTCGCAGCAGTGGGGATGAAATGTACCAAAGTGGTGGACCATCGGGCTCGCACCAAGCATATTGTTCTCGTGGCTGGGGGCTGTCTGTTCCTGTTGGCCTGTCTTACTACCCTGATCCCTGTGTCTTGGACCGGCCATGTCATCATCAGGGATTTCTACAACCCTCTGCTGATCGATGCCCAACGTCGGGAGCTTGGGGAGGCTCTTTACATCGGCTGGGTGACCTCAGCTTTGCTTTTCACTGCCGGAGTGATCCTGCTGTGCCGTCATGCGCCCCGAACCCAGGACCAAGATGAGAGGATTATATACAACCCTGGGGGAAGTATCTACCAACCTGCATACCAGCCTGGATACCAACCTGGATACCAACCGTACACCTACCAGCCAGCTTATTCCTACCAGCCTGCCTACTCTGCACCCCCACCAGGATCTGTGGCATACACTCCAAGTCAGTACTAGAGAGGGAATTCAGAGACAATTTTGGACTCTAAAAAAAACCCGAAGAAAAACAAGCCAAGATCTGGCGCATTCGAATGAGGTTTATCAATTGATTAATGACCAAATGCCGGTATTGAAAATGGCTAAATCTTTCATTATTTTTTCAGAGGGCAAAGTGTGAAGCAGAAGGTGAAATTCATAATGGAACTGATTGTTGTTGTTTTTTTACCACGATGAACTGTGCTGATTTACTGTATGCTTTGTGTGTTTTCACACACTTAATTCAGATTAAAATTATATCTGTCACTGAGGCAGTATTTGTTAGTTGTAACAATACAGAGGAAACAGTTGATATCTTTTTCTTTACAGCCTCTGCCGACATGCTCTTTGAGAACAAATCATGCACTACGCCTTTTTCAGATAATATACCTCCAACTGATTTGTATTGACTGCTGAGTTTTTGTTGTAAATGTACATATGTTTTTCATAATGCTGGCCTAAATACAAGGTCACTTGTGGTTTCCAATAAAGGGATAAAGTTGAGAAAAATAGAGAATTTCATTGTTGTTTCCTGGTGTGGTCAAATGAAAGTATTTTCAGTAAAAGAGGCAAATCTGATCAAGAAGTAAGGGTAAGTTTTTGCTTCCTGCCAAATGCTCTCAAGTTTGCGTGGGATTCAAAACTTTGTACTGAAACTGCTCCCGTCTCACCAGCAGTTGTGTAATTGGAAAGTTACATTGTCTAGTTCTGGTGCCTCCATTGTTATCTGTGGAAATGTGCCTAAACTAGTAAAACCAGACTGTTCACGCAGGTCCGCCCACAATGCAAACCTGCCAAAGGGATTTCATTTCAACCAAGCCAGAGTTGCAACTGCCAGCCTCTTACAGAGTACAGATAGACACAAGAGACCCAGACAAGAAATCCAATACTGACAGTGAAACATGGGTACACAAGCATTAGCCCATCCCATGACACACACACATACACACGCACACACACACATACGCAAAGGGTTTTTAAAGGCTCTTTTGTTGCTATATATTACCATCCCATTTCATTTATACATTTTTAAATACCCTAAATAAAAGGGAACCCGAAATGGTGAACAAATATGAGTTTTAATAGAACAAATACTAGATTCAGCCCCAGAGCTCATGGATGTCTACGATATCTGTAGTTTGAATTAGTAATTCATTAACAAAAGATCTATTTCTTTTGTATGTGCTCACTACTAATAACAAGCTGCTCAACAATAAAAATTCCCTCCTTGTTAATAAATACCCTTAAAAAAACAGAAAAAAGCTTCCTCTTCAAAGGTGTGATCTGAGAATGTAAATTGAGACTTCTGAATAAACCAAGTGGCAGTTTACAGGAGCTCCTGTTAAAAGGCGTACAAGGAAAAAAAACGAAAAAAAAAAAAACACCTGGGGGATTCTGTTTCCTAGCAGCGGGTCGCAATTCCCACCCCTCCCATTCTGGTGTCCTGTCCACAGGGAGGTGGCAGCACAGGTGATCATCAACCTGCTCCTCCTCCTCCACTGGGATGCAAAGCCACTCAATAGAGTGGATCCACTGCTTCCTACTATAGTAGCACCGTGTCCGCACATTATTTTACGTATGAGCTTGGAGGAATAGGAGGGGGACAGGATGGCCAACTCAGCACTGGAGATAGTGGGTCTGCTATTGACCCTTATTGGGCTGATTGGGGCAGCAGCAAGCACTGGAATGCCAATGTGGCGAGTCACAGCCTTCATCGGGGAGAACATAATTGTGTTTGAGACCCGCTACGAGGGTCTATGGATGAATTGTTTTCGGCAGGCCGACATCAGAATGCAGTGTAAGGTGTACGACTCTCTCCTGGCCCTGCCCCCTGACCTGCAGGCAGCTCGGGGTCTCATGTGCTGCGCTCTGGCCCTGGGTGGTCTTGGCCTGTTGATCGGTTTGCTGGGGATGCAGTGCACATCATGTATCCAAAACAACGATCGGGCCAAGAGGATGGTCCTCATCATTGCAGGAAGCATGATCATCATGGCATGCATCTGCGTCATTATCCCCGTGTCCTGGACGGGTCATGTCATCATAAGGGACTTCTACAACCCATTGCTGATCGATGCCCAGCGCAGGGAGCTCGGAGAGGCTCTGTACATCGGCTGGGTGGCGGCCGCCTTCTTGTTCGCCGGAGGATGCATGTTTGTTTGTTGCAATCTGCAGTCTGAAGGCAAGGAATCACGGAGGTATATATACTCAAGGAACTCCGACTACATGGCCTATCCTCCTCCACAGCCTCTGCAGCCTCAGCAGCTGGTCCTACTTCCCCAACCCCAGCCTCAGCCAGTGCTGTCAAGACACCCATCAACCAACTACAGCTACAACTCCAGATACCCCTCTGTCCGGAGCGGGGTGGCCTATCTCTGAACATTTAAACCAGACTGAGGTAATGATTATCACAGCTATGGTCACTATATGCAAGGGAGTTTCTTATTAATATGGGAGTTGCTTGGCAGTTCAATCTATCACACATTTCAGGTGAAAAAAAAATCCCCACACATTTCAATGAATACATTTACTGTGAATGCAAATGGATGGATGGATTTGAATCACCCCAAACAAACTGTATCATAAGTTTAATCTTATCTGTGTTTAAGGAAATTAGAGCAGCAGCAATTGGTCAATTGAAAGAAACCTGCCAAATGTTTTCATGAGGGATTCATTGTTTCAGTCATTCTTCAAGCATAAATGTCAAACATTTGCAGGTTTCAGCTTTTTAAATGAAATGTAAGGACCTGCTGCTTGTCTTTGTCATTTATGATGGTAAATGAGAGTTTGAATACATCACTTCTGGCTCTGGGAGATTGTGCTGAGGATTTTTTCTTTGTTTTTTTTCCCCACATTTAACCAACTAAACAATTAATCAATGTTATCATGAGCAGATAATTGATAACAAAAATCACAGATTGCAGCCCTGCAGGCAATTTATTGTTTTAATTACTTTTATATGTTGTAAAATCAAATTTTATACTGACAGCCTTATTTTTTCTTTATTAGGTTATAACTTTTCTAAGTGTAAGCTGTATATAACAATGTATGCAATCTGTAACCACTGAGTAATGTGACACAAGTGTATCTGTGTTTCCGGTTAAAATGCTATTTGTTGTTGACACATGAGCTATGTATATAGTTATGCGGACAGGTAATACTTATATTCAAGTATTTATATTTCAACCCATTTTTCTTCAACCTTAGCAGCGCTTGAGTTATGTATTCAAAATTACACTAATCCATAAAGCACACACGCATGTAAAACCTTACTGTCACACATCTGTTTGGCATAAATAACCTCTCAGGCCAATCACCCCAAAACAAATGGTCCTTGTATGTTTCTGCTCGGTCTTTACTAGTTGTATCCTGTTTTAACCAGAATAAGACACATGATCCACAAATGGAAAACAAGGCATACACAATACAGGAACTACCCTGAGGACAGTAAATACTATCTTGGTGACTGCCAGTGTAAAAACGATGTGTTTCAGACTCAAAACATTATGTGCGTGTCTATTTAATGAAAAACAACTGTGAGTCTTTGTTTAAGTTTGGTATGATGCCCTGGAGCTCTTGGAAACTGATGGAACTGAACAAATGGCTGAGTAAACATGAGATTCAGGTTTGAGACTGCTTGTTAAAGGTGTGGAAACTTAACCTGACCTAGTGTTTGCGAAGAAGCTGCACAGGCAGAACGTGACAGCATGATCATGTGATAAGAATTTGCAAGTCACTTTGAATGGAGCTGAAGAGAGCTTTACACCAAAACTTGTCTAGTTCATTTCCGGGTCGACTCCAGCACTGTATGTTTGAGCAGTGAGGGAATATTTCTATCTCTGTTCAGTCAAGTGTATTAGCTCTTGAACCATCATTTCACCTTCCCTTTCAGTTACTTTAAAATGTGAGTTTCCTTTAAGATCATAACTCCAGAACTCCAAATACACTGGAGGTAAATAAATTGTCAAACAGGAAAAGACAATGTGAAGAGTGTATCAGATTGCATGCGTTGAATACTGACAATATTTACTGATGTAATGGCAATGCTGTGTTTTTCCACTGTTGCTTAAAGGTCCAGTGTGTAGGACTCAGGTGGATCTATAGACAGAAATTGAATATAATATTCAGAATTATGTTTTCATTGCTGTAAAATAGCCTGAAACTATAAATCATTGTGTTTTTATTACCTTGGAAAGAGCCTTTTAACTGGCTCTATAAGGGACCTTTTGCCTTTTAGCGGCCACCATAGGGGAGGGGGTGAGATGGGGGTTTTCAGTCGGTCAATTCTACACACGGGACCTTTAAGGCGACACCAAAATGAAGGGACAACAATCAGTAACTGTATTTAGGCTTTGTGATGAGAGATGCCTCTCTGTTCCATCTCCTTAAAAGTCTATTATGCTCTCCTGTGGACATCAGAAGTACTGCAGGATCACTACACTGTATATTTGTTTGATTCTGCATTTCTTTCACATATTATTATGGAGAATAAAAACAAGTGACAAACACTTTTCTGAAGTTGTGCGCGGTTTCTGGTATTTCTGGTTTGTTGGTTGGTGTTTGTTGCTAGAGACACTGATGGCACGGATATGCCACTATAGCCAGAGGAACCATAAACACAAAATAAGCAGAGGTCCTCTTTACCCCCATTGCTCTGAGCCAACCAGGTGACTGCAAGACATCTTTCCCATAACAAACCTTCTCCTGCAGCATTCACACTGCATCAGACGAGAGGATCATTGCTGCCTCGGACACGTCCCTGACTTCTCTGACTGAATTTGAATCTGGACATAGCTGACCTACACTGCATAATGGTTCAAGGTGTTACAGAAATAGCCGCAATGTGTGTCGGCCTGGTGGGACTGATTGGGGCGGCGGCTACTACGGGGTTGCCGATGTGGAAGGTGACAGCTTTCATCGGGGAGAACATAATTGTGATGGAAACCCGCTGGGAGGGCCTGTGGATGAACTGCTTCAGACAAGCCAACATCAGGATGCAGTGTAAGGTGTACGACTCCCTGCTCTTCCTGCCCCCGGACTTACAGGCAGCCAGGGGTCTGATGTGCTGTTCCCTGGCCTTGTCGGGGCTGGGTCTCCTTGTCGCTCTGGCAGGAATGCGATGTGTTTCCTGTTTTCAGGGTAATGATTATGCCAAGACCATTATCCTGATGGTTGCAGGTGGTATGCAGTTCATGGCATGTGTCTGTGTGTTTATCCCGGTGTCATGGACAGGTCATGTCATCATCAGGGATTTTTACAATCCTTTGCTAATTGATGCCCAGAGGAGGGAGCTGGGAGAGGCTCTCTACATCGGTTGGGTGACCGGCGCCTTCCTTTTCGCCTCAGCCATGTTGTTCCTATGTCGCCGTATGCCCTCAGACAAAGGCTCGTTTGACTTGTATCACCCAGCAAACTTGCTCAGTTTCAAGCCAAGACCCAGTAAGCAACCTCAAATGAATTATCATCCTATCTCGACTCTTTCCAGCCTAGGATCCAACGCACGCCAGCCTTCTCTGCAGAACAACAGCTTTGTTGGACCACGACTTTCAAGACCAATGCAAAACGTCCCTACAAATAATGCGGCACTGATCAACCCTCATGTTGTCTATAACCCAGGTCTACCTGAAAATGCCTCATTGTATTATCAAGGCAGCATGGCTCATCATTCCTCTATGCAAAGCTCTAACCATGCTGGAAGCCTGTACACGCCAGGCAACTCCCTGTACATCAGCCAAACCAACACGCCATATTCTCTGTCCGGCACCGGCATTCCCACTGCATCCTACCAGTCCAGTTTTCATCCGGTCCCACACACTCCTGTTTTTATAGGATATACAGCATCAAAACTTCATCCAGGGTCTCACAATGGGAGCGGTGCTGGTGTATATATATAAAGAAAAATCACGAGTGAGTACAACTTTATCGACACAAAGCAAGCACTACTATTCTAAACTGTCACCCCATTTAAACTGCTGCACATTAGAGGCAAGATGAAGGTTATTTGTGTTATCTCTGCTTGTATGCCCACTCTTAATAACCTTTTTCAATGTTTTTCTAATACACTTTTTTTACAATTTTTATTGTGTAAAAAAAAATGGCTAATCCGGTTGAACAACAGCTGTTGTTGTTGTTTGCGTAAATAAGAGTGGCATCATGTTTTCATGAAGCACTGCTACGGGCTTACTTTCCTGAAATAGAGAGATTTATGAGAAATCGTCTGTCTGGAACATCATTGCCATATGTTTTTGTATCTTTGCAACCATCTGTTCAGCATATTTTTTCATTTGTTGTGAGTATCATTGTTAACGGTTTCAACCTGTTTTTCTGCTTATTGCCCACATTTGCTGCTAGGATAGGCTGTGTGTGTAGTAGCAGTATAGAAACAGTCAAGTAAGTTAATGTCAGAAGTTAAAATATGTTGTAAATACAAAATAAAAAGAATAAATGTTAGTAAATACCTTGTGGTAACAATAAAGGTGTTGTTCTAAAGCATTTTGCCAGTGTGGCAAGGTACTGAGCTCAAAATCTTTTTTCTGACAAACTATATGTTTATGTAAATGTATATTGGGATTTCCTGGCTGGGCAAGTGTTTGGATTTGTGGACACTGCTGGCAGTAAAATGTCCTGTCAATGCTACCACCACTGTGGCCTGAACCAATCATGGACTGTCATTATTCACCACTAGATGACGCCAGAGGACGTGATGAGTTTGTTAAACCCTGGACAGATAGTGCCATCTTCCCAACACACACTGCAGGTGTCAGGAGTAATGACCAGAGGAATAATTAGAAAATACGAGGACCTGGTTTGAGCTACAGGAGCCACCTAGAAAAATAGTAAACATGTTGGAGTGAGTGCATCTTATTATACTGCATTCTTAAATTCTTCATTTTTCAACATGTGGGGAAATGATCTTTTGATAACATTGTAAATGTATTAAAATTGGTTTTCGACCAACAAATAAGTTGGTGATATCATGTGGCCTGATTGATTTGTACCCATTTTTTTGTCACCAGGAGAAAAATCATATTGCAGAGCACCATTTGATAAATATATTTCATCCCAGGAAAATAGCTGTCAGTTAGCATATCAAGTAATAATTTTAAGTATCAGTGTCTAATTTTGCTAATTTCTGGGGAATTAAATCACAGTGAGATTACACTAATCCCAAGAAACCCATTGAACAACCCAGATGCTTCTCCCTTGCGTGGGGAGATGTGGTTTGCATCATTATCACCAGTTGCTGATCGGTGCAACTGAGCAGCCAGCAACCATCATAACTTTTTAAGTGTCACCCCAAAACACTCTTCTTCAAGGAAAAAAAGGCAAAGTGGGTTAGGGTAATGTGAACACATTTTATTTTACTATGAGATTGTGTCAGATAAACAGTTTGAGGTAGTTAATCTTCAAGGGAGCGTCACAGACCAGTTTGAAGATTAGATTTGCGTTTCCATCAGGACTGGAGCAAAGATTTAATCATTCCTCGGTGTACCAAAGCAAAGACGTTGTCGAGGTCGAATGTTGCCAGATTTGAAGTTAATCTTCAGGACGTATCCATGTTTGCGGATTAGTGGCTCGGCTGTGCCCTCAATTGAGCGCCGGCACGGGAGGGACACTCAGCTGTGTCGAGCCGGCTGAAGACAGAAGTGTGAGACCGGAAAAGAGACGAGCTTGATTTCATAATAAAAGCATTCAGTAGTATGTACATTAATAAATAAAATTAAATACATTCTAAATATTGATACATTTGCAGACTGTTTTCATGATTAAGCATTTACGCGTTTAGTCTATAAAATGTCAAAAAAAATAATCTTCATCATTTATTTTGTCCAACCAACAGTCCACAACCCAAACACTCGACATAAATGACAATAACATTTCCATTTAAGGATGTGGAGCCAGTAATGAATTTTCTCTTGATGAAGTTAATTAATTGACTAGCCTCATCGTTGCAACTCAAATTATAAGTAACGCAAGTCGAGTGGGAAAAAAGCTGTGTGTAGGGAAAGGTATGAATAATGGAAGATGAGATAAAAAAAAGGCTAACTAAGGGTCAGATCAATGCAAAAATGTATAAGAAATACATTATAATATGTAATGTGAAATTAGCTGGAAAAATATATGAAGCCTATTCCCCTTAAAATGTGTCTGTTGTTGCCACATGGTCACAAATTCTTCTTTTATTTTGAAAGTTGTAACCAGAAATGCCCTTTTCTATCAGTGCAAGCTTGACTGCAGGACCACAGCGCACAGCCCTCCTCCTCAGTTGCAGCCTACTATTCAAGTGTGCATCAGAAAAAAAAAACATGATAAGAAGGATGTCTGGACAGTGAATATGGGAGACAAAACCCTACTGGCACATTAAGGATTTTAGAATGGGAAAACTGGAGTTATTTTGATCAGTGACAGCTGCAAGTGGAGAGTGTGGTTTTTTTTTTTTGTTGTTGTCTTTTTTCTCATCACAATGTGTGAGGGATGGATGTGGGTCGGATGCCAGTTTATTTTCGTTACGGATACGAGGACTGGCAAGTTATCAGCATGAATTACCGAGGACAGAAAAACTGATATCGATGTTAAATTCGACTCTGGAGGGAGGACCATGGCGAAAAGGAAGGGACTGTTATTTCCACTGCTGTACTTTATGGCAGAGTTTTGGCTCACTTCGCAGCAAGTCCTGAGAATTGGTAAGAATGTCATATTGATTTTTTTTCCCCCCCATGTCAGACTTATCAACTATTAATTTACAGACTGCTATTAAACACTCATCAGCTTTCTTTTATATTCAATCACATAATTACAATCTTTCTTTGCATGTATAAGAAAAAAAGAAAAAAAAGAACAGTCACATGAAAATAATTTAATCTAATGATATTGTTAATCTCTCATGGTGCAAAGTAATGCAAAGCATGGTTGCTTCTTTACCGAATAAATATATTTAACTGAATCCTGCGAGGATAATAAATGCAAAGATTACACATGCAAGGACTCTCCATTTACAGCAATTGTGCTCAGATGATGTAGGTCAAGTCAAAAGGTGCAGGACGACCTTTAACTCCTGGCAACATCAACAAAAACGTACAAAATAAAGTAAGGTTAGATATTGTATCTGTTGCTGTGTCACCATAACACTCTTGTTACTTTTCCATGCAGTTATAATATCAGCACCCTGTAGTATCCAGCAGTCAGCTCAGTAGTGAGCTCATGTAAGTGTCACTAGCACAAATGTTTTCACCCCGTGGACGCTCTCCATGCTGTGATGTCTGGACAGTGTCCTCAAAAGGTCAATTACTGGATCCTACTTTCTTTTTTCATGAGGGAGGCACACTGAGGACAAAGTGCTGCGTTGTCCTCATGAAACAACTCTATTGGTTTTCATCAAAATCATGCTAATCCACTTTGGTTGGCTAATACCAGAGTTATTCTTTCTGCCTGTGTTCCTCCATGCCGACAGCGAGGGTCAGAGGCAGATGAGTGATTAAGTTGGCCTACTGCTGCATGTGACAGTGTTCACTGTTGGCATGAAGATCCTTTGGCACAGAGGAATGTGAAATGGATACAGAGCTATATAATAAAGGGTGGGCAGGCTCAGTGAGACTTTGTCATATTTGGTTTATCTTCTACCGAACAAACTCAGAAGTTATTTAGTCTTGGTGCATACGAATGCTGATTGCCAGTGACAACTGTGAATGTGGATCTGAGTCCAAAGTTGTCTGTTAAGCCTTTGAGAGTTGACAAGAACTCCGCTTCCAACTTCACTCTGCACTTGTAATTAGACAAACAGAGATCTTGCTCCGACTATCCCCCTTTGATTTCTGATGAAACGTTGTAACAATGAGACGGTGTTTGCTAGCAAATTAATGCCGTCGGCTCCTCTGCCGTTGCTTATCCACTGTTCCTCTAATGGGTAAGAAGATTGCATCACAAAAGTGACTTTTTTAATTTAGACCTCAGGACTCATTGCTCCGCTCTATGCCCAGGGCGACTCTGAATTTTTCCTCTACATCTGAAGAACTTAACAATCAGACTTGTGGCATTGCATAACTTTGAAGGCTAATAGGCCAGCGCCACCTCCCCATTAAGAGTCCCGATCTGCGCTCTATATTGTTAATCTCTCTAAATCATCTATCACTCTCCGAGGCCACCTAATCTTTGTCATTCTCTTCATGACCCCCACACATCATAATCTCCCCCATATGGTGTGTGGCTTGGTTCAATTAACATTTCTCTGTCTTGGCAAGTGTTGGTATCAGATGGTGACTGGCTTCCACTCTTTTCACTGGGGTTGGTAATAATGGTAAATCTTCTCCCAGAAGCCCTTAAACAACTAACACTAATCTTCTTTATGCAGAAAGTCTCTTCCCCAAATATGGTACTTAGGCTGCGACCAAATCTCATCATTGGGGAGAGCACAGAAGCAGCAGCTTGTGGCTTGGCCTGCACTCTGTTTTTCTGTTTGTTAAATTCCTGTTTCCTCCTGCTTGCACGCTTTATGTATTAGTGATATCTGATTTGTTTATTTATGAGTCGACCCATATGATGTGAAAGGTGTGACTTCCTACTACCGTCCAGAGAATCATCATTTGATGTAATAATCATCTCGCTGTTTAACAGTTTTACGTTCAGCGGATGCAAAACTGATTATAATCCTGATTTTTATTCTTGCGGTCAAAATATTTGGGTGTTGGGTGGCGAGCAGCTATCTTATAAACAGAGAAACCTCAGTGCTCCACATCAAACGAAGATAGTAGACTGGTTAGGACCTCCTCATTCATTCACAGTCTGGCACGGGCCCAGCTTGGAGTGGTGCTGGTGGTGTTGTTGAGGTGGGGGTGGGGGGTGGGGGGGGGTCTCACTGGGAACAGGCCCAGGATGGGGAGAGGGGCGAAAGCAAAACACTACGTCATTGTGTTCCTCTGCCTTAAAAGACTCCCCTTCATGTGATAATCGCACAGAATCACAAAATCACAGGTCACAATCAGGGCCTAAATACCCGTTTAATTCAACATCAACCTCTGAATTTTGTTTTCTGGATTAAAAAAGGTCTAGCCGGCCTCCTAAACCTGATCTTATTTTTCTTGCTCTATGCACTGAAGGGAGGAACCGAAGTCTATAAAAAGCATGGCCTAAGGGTTTTACTGCATTTGCCTGCGGCACAAACAGCATCTTTTGTTTTTGTGACCTCCTCGCATACATCACCCCTTAGCATTGTCTGGCCTATTAAAGAAGAGATGGAAGCTCAGTGATCCTGAAAATTACACTAGAAAAGTAATTAATGCTAACCTTAGCAATACTTTTCATTCCTCCTTTCTTTAGAAATTGCATTAATCATAAAGCGCTTGACAGAAAATAGTGAACTCTCATTTTTTTTTAAAATTACAGTTATGATTTATTTTTGAGGGGTGATTACATTCTCGAGCCTTCGTTCACAGTGAAGTGTCCCATAAGATATGTTTGTCTAGTGATTTCTGCTCCAACTTCATAGCTTTAGCTGCGTCTCTAAGCTCAAACTTGTAATTAAATGATCCCAGACAGCTCCGACTTTTCTGTCCATTTGTTCATTTGTTTGCTAATAGCCTATTGAGTGAGTGCACTGATCCATGTGTCAAACAGAAAGTGTGGAGTCCTGTTCCCTATTTTATCAGCATCAGTATTGAAAACAAATCCAATTTACAGAAGAAGTGCAGAATAGAAAGATGCCCTGAGCGGTGATCTCATGACCCATTTTTGGAGTAACACTAAAAAAAGCGATCAGACAGCGCTGCTTAAAAGCTTGTGTTCAGGCAGGGTTGATTACAGGACACAGCATCATGGCACAAAAGCCATACACGATGCATTTTTCATCAAAGATATCATTTTATTTACAATATTCTAACCTTATTTTTACCATAAAATCAACTCACAAATTATTGATCATGTGAATACGTCATGCGATATTTTTACATTTGCATAAAATCAATATTAGAGTGGAGGCATGTGCCTGAAATAAGTGCGCCTGAAAATAAGTGAGGTGATGATTAGGGGTGTGCCAAAATATCGATTCTACGATATATCGCGATATTTCGTCTTGAGGTACGTTATCGATACACTGGTGCCAAAAATGTAAAAAAATAAAAAATAATAATAATATATATATATATATATATATATATATATATATATATATATATATATATATATATATATATATATATTTTATATATATATATATATTTTTTTTTTTTTTACATTTTTATTTTTATTTTTTTCGGCTCACCACCACAACCCCTCTTCGGAGGACAGCTTTATCTTTATTCAAACATAGGTATACAACCAAATAAAATTTAAAAAAATGGTTTAAGTAGCTCTGAAACCCACACATATAGATATTTAATGATAGATAATGATAGTAGTCAGTAAGTGTGTTAAGAACAGTCACTGTGCAATATACTCTTTGTTTACTTGGCTGTCATTCATGTGAAATTGATTGACAATGTTTTGTAATTCCTGTGAAATGGATTCAGTGCAGTCAATAAATTCAGAATTTCTTCAGTGACACAGATATCGTGATGTATTGTGGATGAAATTTTTTGCAATATATCGATTATTGCAGAATCGCTGTATCGTGATATAATCGTTATCGTGGGCAAAATATCGTGATAGTATCATATCGTGAGGTACCTGGTGATACCCAGCCCTAGTGATGATGGATCTGAAACATTGGTTTGACAACTGCGTAAAATATAAAAATAAATGTAAAAGTGTATTGTTATTGGCTTTATTAAACTCAAACTTCAGTATTAGCATTAGCTTGGCACAATTGTGAAACAATGATTGTGCTATGATAGCTATCATGAAGGTTTTCCACCAGCTGATGAGTTGGACTTGCAATATTGTATTGAGCTGTGATTAAAGCTGGTTGAATCCCTGGTATCGTAGACATTTCCACGATTTTACCAGAAGCTGCTCAATTAAAAGAATGACTGCCTTAAAGAAATCATTAAATTCAGCTCTGGACATCAATGTTAACTCAATCTCATTGGACCACAGTTGTCGAAGCCGGGGGTAGAAACAAACTTAATTATTTCTCTGGTGACAGGTGCGTAGTGTTTCGTGCGATCTTTTAATTGAAACTGGATGCAGAGACATGCATTTCAAACACAAGAATATATGAGTTCATTTGAAAACAATTTTCCAAAAATTAAGTGGAGTATGGTTTCTGTTTCACTCCAGGGGCAGAATGTATAAACAATGTGTACACCTGCTTTCCCACACACAAACTGATATTTATTAAAGGAACAATCTGCGCTGAGAAAATGTCACCTCATGCATACAAACAGCAAACGTTTTTTAAATATAGCTGCAGGTGTGACGATGAGGTGGACATGAAATATAAGGGGAGGGAAGTCAGAGTCAAACACTTTAAGTTTAGGATGTTGACCAAATTCCCTCAGAGGCAAATTTATGAACCGATTTTTAGATTATGCGAGATCAACTTTATCATTCTTTTATTACATTGGGGCCATAACTTCCTGGTTAATGATCTTTTCATTTGATCCCTAATTGTGAAGAACTTTGTCAAGTCTGTTTCAATATGAGATCTATTGATTAACAGTTGATCAGCCTTCTGACAGAGATAGCACCGCGATGACAGTTTGCAGGTAGAAACGGGGCTATTGTTGCGCTTTTTCTTATTTGCTTTTTCTTTATTCTCATCATTGACAGGTCTTATAAGTGCTGGAGTGGGCACGCATACCGATACGAAGACAGACATTTAACAGCGCTAATATTGATGGATGACTGTTGGAGTGGAAATGAAGCTTGTGCAGATGGACACGTATAAAAAACTGATATAAAGAGTGCGTATATATATATATATATATATATATATATACACATTTCTGTCTTTGTGTGTACATGTAGCTTTAGCCGTAAAGCTTTAAGCATGTGACCTCAAACATCTGGATGGTTGGTGGGGGTCATGAGTGTGATAATAAGATGAGTGATTACAGCCGAGCTTTAGTACTCTATTTTCTATTTTAGCACTCTACAATAATCAAGCTAACAGACGGATCAGTCGGTGACTTGTATAGTTTATAACCACCTCAGGTATATGAATGACGTATGTTATCCAAAGACATTTTAAACAAAGAGCTGAGCTACTTTAAACAGTAAAACTTATCTTCTAGTGATGTTTGGCTGATGAGGACCAGCACTGATTCTATGGACCAGCGCTCATCAGGCTGAACTGCAGACAAACTGCCTTCACACTGAACGGTTGCTTTTTGAAAATCAAGAAACTCATTATACTTTGAACAGAAACCTGAATTCTTCTCTCAGGCGGAAATGAGACGAGAGAAATGCATTTTCGCTGTGTGATAAGCCTTTCCGACAAGCTCCAAAGAGAACTGAATAAGTGAAAAACCAAATAAAATGGATAAATGTGTGTTTTGCTGACAATAAAAGTTCTGCGTGTAAATAGTTTATAAAGCTAATTCATTTTCAAAACACAAAACCTTCCAACCGAGAACATGTCTGTTTGTACACAGTGGTCTACCAGGACGTGAGCGGATGCTGCTGCTGTCTGTTCTTATTTATGTCTTGAGCTTGAAGATCTACTGCAGGACTGCCGATGAATCTATTTCTCACTGGACGACGCAGTAAATGAAATAAGATTAGGCCGTAATGTCTCTTATATATATTAGTTAAAGCAACAATAAATGATACATTCATAAGACATTTTTTTATCTGAAATGGTGCTTTGGAGGCACTCACTGTTTGTTGCATGCAGCAGTACGTGTTTTGGCGGCATATTGAGCAGCGTAATGGATGCATGTTATTATGCGTGTGATTAGAGGTCGGCTGCAACAAAATGCAAATCTGAGAATCGAAATAGCAGCAGCTATTTTTGCCTTTCGCACAAACTGGACCATCATTTTTCACAACCCTGTTTAAGTATGGGGAAAACAAAACCACTGATTGGAAACGATGCTGTGATGCCGCCACTTGGATGATCTTAAATTATAAATAGGGCCCATGATATTGGCTGCAGCCTCTGCACTTGAAGCGAACAAACCTCAAGACCAGCTGGTGAAAACTCATGTTTATTTCCCCTTTTTATATTGAAAACACCTTGAAGGGGGGGGGGGGGGAATCACATCAAACGCTCTGAGACGGATGCATTTTCTTGGCAAATTTGGCAGAAGGATATTGTATTTTTTTGTCACCCGAATTTCATATTCCAGAGGATAGAATTACGAACTTTAACAGGTCCCAGCAGCTGCTCACTGAAGCTTGGTAACCATAATTAGGATTGGCACTTTCAAGCATGCTCTTAGTGACCAGGGAGTGCAGACAAGGCTCTCTCAGTTTGGGGTTTGAGGCTATGCTACACCAAAGAAAAAGGTCATTCACAATCAAGGTCTCGGGGGGAGCTTTTTAAAGGCCCTTTCTCCTTCCAAATCAATCACAATTTCACAGGCAATTCTTCAAAGACTGTTAGAGAGTGCAATGACCTATTGCCATCTGTAGCCTCAGTGTTGAAGCGAGGTGACTGCAGAATTGAAAATGGCATGTTTATGATTTCCATTCAGGCCGAATGTAACTATAGTGGTTACGATGTCTGAAAATGGCATTCAAAATACATTTAGTCCGCGTTTTGTTCGAGGGAAAATTAAAGTGAATGTGGCGGATCCTGAAAACTGTTTATTTCACGTGTGTTTATGAATAAAGGATGTGACTTACTGTTCAGAGCTGGCCTCGTTTCTGTCTGCGCTTGTGAATATTAATGCGGTGAGAACAAACGTTTAACCCTCAATGTGTTATTTCAGAAATCCCATCACCGAACGCCCAGATGTTTTACATGATTTACATTTGCTCGGGTGAAGTCGAACGTGCAGGGGCATTTTCAGCAGGGATAAGGACACTGAATCTCACACGAGCCTGACCATTCTATATGTAGGTGGAGACAATCCTGTTTTGTTTTTTTTTCTAGCCGTAATCCTAATGTTTTTTCATGTTGCTCTTTATGTAACCAAAATGTAAAACAGTGCACGTAGCACTTGTGCCTGGCTGGAGTAATATATATCCATACTGCTGCCATGGCATGCTAGTCCCGTCATCCTTCTGGAGCAGCCTGGTGGATTAAGAGTTGGATGGTTTTCAGAATGATCTCCTCGAGTCCCCTCCCCCCCCAATGGTCCTGGCACATATGACGGGCTGACAAGCAATTGTGTTTTAAAGAGAAATGTATCTTGAAATTACATTTTGACAGTCTCGGTGTCAGCTCGTTTTCAAACATTAATCAGAGTTAAGGGAGCAATTGGAAATGGGACTTTGGGTGGGAATGTCTGCGCTCCCCACGATCTCGATTCCCATCAGGAGGGTTTTGACGTGATGCTTAAGGGATTATCAATGCATCTTAATGCATTAACATTTCTAAGAGTGATTTATCTTTTGTCACTGTGACTATTTGCTACTTTTAAAATGTATGATTTTTAATGATCCATTTTTAACAGATAAATGTACTAATTTCAGAGTAGCCCAGCTTAGAAAGTAAACATGACGTGGCACATGTCTACTTTACAATAATTTATGTTCTAAACAGAGGAAGAAAAGGCAGCAGACAAGTAGTTTTACATATTTGGGTGTATTATGAAAATCAAGTCATATTGATGAAAGCTGGTACTTTTTAGATTACGGTTTGGGTCCTTTTCAACACTGTGAGTCCCCATGAGTCGACAGAAATACCGTATAATTGAGGTATTTTGATAATCTATGACTGGATAGAACTTACTGAGAAAAAATGAAGAACATCGCTGGAGACGTTACCTCTGTCGTACTCAGGTGTTTTAAAACTGACTGTGAATGAGCTGATCACGACAGTTATTATCAGTTTCAGCCCTTAATATAACAGAGTTGAGTCCAATACAATCCAATCTCAGTATCGGGTGTTGATACTAACATCATCAATCCACGTACCGATCGAGACTCCATTGTCTGATTGAAATCTACTTACTCGTAGCTGAAAGCTCATTGCTGTGCATTTGAGGTTTTGTCATGGCAACTTAACCTATAGTTCAAATAAATTGTTTTGGAATGCATTTAGATTCAATGCATGTGTATGTTTTTTGCACTTTTGACATAAAGTGATGCGTGATTTGATACAGTGTAATGTCTTATGTTACTCTCAGGTGAAAGTTGGCACTTAGAGTAATTACAGCAGAGAGAGACACGATGAGGAAATCCTTTTTGCACGACTGATTTCGTTTTAATAAATGAAAAATGTTAAGTCCAATGATATATGGAGTTTCTAAATGCAACGAGTGGACGATGTTAATCCACCGCCGCCTCTGAGTGTCCCGTCTCCTCCAGTGTAATATGAGGGGACACTGAAGCAGCTGCTCTATAAACACAGTCACACCTCAGAGGTTAGTTTTCACGGTGGTTTTAATGGGTCTTAAAAAAGGTGCTGAGATTTTTATATGCGGCCGTTTACACTTGAATCAGCGTTGAATTAGAAAAGCAGCAAATATTCCGGTAAAACTGCTCTTTGGGTCGTATCGAGTCGCAGAGAAGCACTTCATAGCTCCTCACAGATGTTGATTATGGGATGAGTGAAACCTTCACGGCTTCTATCACAGAACTGGTTTCATAAACATCCCAACGGCAGAAAAAGTCGACCCGAAATAAAGAGACCAACTCATCAGCCTGAAGGAAAACAAGAAGAGGAGAGTGTTTTGGCAGCCTGAGCAGAAACACTTAGCTTTTAACCTCCTTACAGTAAACTACACTCTCTGTTCTGAGGCTTGACTATGTGAAACCATAAATCACAAGCTGGTGGGTGAATTGAATATCGACGAAATTATGACTGTGTGATAAGAAGAATGGGTGCAACTGTTACAAAGGCAAGCAAAAAGATGGTGCGGTATGCTTTTAAATGTCTGTGCAGCTGTGACGGTCAATCGACTGAAAGAAAACGAATCGTCAGCTTTGATAATGGACAGTTTTAGCTATATGAACGTTAAGCATTTGCTGGTTCAACCATCTTGAATGAATCTGCGATCATCATTTGTGATTCGGGTTTTGGATTGTTGGTCGGACAAAAGAAGCGATGCGAAGGCGTCTCTTTGGGCTCTGGGACTTTATGATCACAATGGGCCTCATTCACCAATATCTTCCTAAGAATCTTCTTAGATTCTTTCTTAAGTTGTTCTTAAGAATGTTCCTTAAGAAAACCCTACGTCAGATTCACTAACTCGTACGCAAGCCTCAGAATTGTTCGCAGCTGTGTTCTTACATTGATGAAAGCCGCAGGAGCAATATATATGCCATTGTTTTGCGGGCCTTGGATGGAGAAATGCCACGTATAAATATGGTGGGGGGGGGGGGGTTTACTAATTGATGGCATGTTTCCAATTTACTTGATTTATCTTAAATCATTGGCACATTTAATTTATTTTGGAATTTAAATTATTTGTAAATGACCAAAAATATGAAATAAATAAATAAATTAATAAATATGACAGAATTATCACTGTAATATTGCATTTTATTGAACGACACAAGAGAAGAAAACACAACCATGCCAACATTTCGGCACTGAAATGTGCGTAAGAGTACTCCTGAGTGTTCGTAGGATTTGTTCTTGCCTAAGAAAAAATCCTAGGTAAGAAAAAATTCATGAATGCCACAATCTTCATAAAATCTTCGTAAGTGGGACTTAAGAACAAATTTGTTCGTAAGAACGGTTCATGAATGAGGCCCAATGTTTTGATGGTTTAAAGACTAATAGAGAAAAATAAATCTGCAGATTAATTTTAATCCTATACTGCTATGATAACGCATCAGTGGATATGCTAACTCACTGTGAAGCCGGCCTATAATGAACTGAATATGTCTTCCGAACCAAATTATCCCACTTTGCTATTGTGTCAGCTCGCGAAATTGAAGCTGTGTCAACGGGGTGAAGTCGGTAAGCTTTTCTCTGAATGAGATTAAATCCCATCATCTCAACCAGGTCACTTTAGTAGCATTATGTGACAGAAGTGCAGAGAAAATTGGGCCACGTTATGCAACTGTCGGTTCAGTCGTGGCAACCTTCGAATAAAATAAATAAAATCTTGTAATGGAGGGGAAAAACTTCTCTCACCCATTTTTTCTCTTCCTGCAGGGGGCATCTTCGAGACTCTTGAGAATGAGCCCATTAGTGTTGAAGAGCTGGCCTTTAAATTTGCTGTGACCAACATAAACAGGAACCGGACCTTAATGCCAAACACCACATTGACCTACGACATCCAGAGAATAAACCTATTTGATAGTTTCGAGGCCTCGAGAAGAGGTAAGGATGATCTCGTTCCATTCTGAAAGCTTTCCGTGTTGAGGAATCAACAAACGAGAAACAAGCGTGTCACATGTTTGGTTCTCTCTCCGCTTTCTGTCTCCCCACTTCAGCCTGTGACCAGTTGGCTTTGGGTGTCGGGGCCGTATTTGGCCCGTCTCACAGCTCATCCGTCAGCGCCGTGCAGTCCATTTGTAACGCCCTGGAAGTCCCTCACATCCAGACACGCTGGAAACACCCGTCAGTGGACAACAAAGACAGCTTCTACATTAACCTCTATCCTGAATACACCTCTATAAGCCGGGCCGTGCTGGACATAGTGCAGTTCTACAAGTGGAAGACCGTCACTGTCGTCTACGAGGACGCAACCGGTGAGTCCAGATGACATTAGAGGACAACAGGAGACATATGGTGATAATCCCCGAGGAAAAATTCATTATGAAAGCAGTTAAGCATAAAGATTCATCAGCAGCATCTCAGCAGTGATTCAAACACCCAAACTCTAGTGTCTAATGATATCGTATATATTCATAAAGTCTGTGAATACTGCACAATACTGCAGTTTGACTGATCGATTATCGACCACATATTGGATTTGGTATCCAGCATTTTTCTGATAATCGTCTGTTTTTAGTTGTTATTTGTCATGTTGCTGGTGCAATAAATTGGTTTAAAAAATGAGCTACTTTGTCTCTGATAATAAAGTATTACAATGTGAATGTGCAAAGTTACTAGTAACTAAAGTCATGAAAAACTGTTGTGCAGAAAAAAGTACAATATTTGCCTCCATATGATGTGGAGTGGAAGTATAAAGTAGCAGAAAATGGAAATAAGAAATCACTTCCAGGTATTGGTCTACTCGATTATTAATAACCTTCATCAGCCGTGAATAAACATTTATGTTGACTAAACGTAGGAAGAACCTCACTTTTGTTTGAGTTAAAGCGTTGAGATGTGATGTGGAAGTCGTGTTTTTTTACCTCCAAACAAAATAATGATATTTTAGTCTAGGTTATGATAACAAGGAACCCACATTTTACAAACCAGTCTTGCTCATCTATCTTGATCTTATAACAAATTAGATTTTCATAAAGATGGGAGAATATAACCCACAACAGGACCATTTCAAGTTTAGACTAGTGGAAGAAAAGGCCAGCGTGGAACAAGGACGAGATTTTGGCAATGCTGAAGTTTTGAAGTCTTTTCGAAATGCTCCTGCACTGCTTTAAAGCAGAAAGACAAACCACTCCTGGAAAGTTATCGACCTCCAGTTGGCAACAATGGTCTTCTTGAACACCTAGTTGGTGTTTCTGTGTTTTTGTTTGTTTTGATGGGGATGTTGATTAAAGGAGTGGCACAATTAAAACAGTTAACATATTAAGGATCATTGATTCACCATTTAAGCAAAAAATGCCATTAAAGTCTGTTTCTCGTCTTTCCAATCTAAGGATTTTCCACTTGTGTGTATTAAATCCTTCTAAACTGAGTGTCTTTGTGCTTTGGACCCTGGCTCAGACTAAACAAGCAGTTCTCAGAAGTTGTTGGAGGCATTTTTGTCTTTTCTCCACACAACTCTGCACATGAATGAATGCTGCAGTGTGTTTACAATCAGTTTAAACTGTGCAACAAGGCCAAAGCTGTATGACCAGCCACTCTCCAGTCTGTAGCACATTATAGAGGAGTAACATGTGTCCTACCTTTGAGGAGAGGCTTCTTCTTGACATGTAGTCTGATGTTCAGATGGTCTCCTGTCCGGTTATAATAATAATCTTGATGATAATAATCTTTCACAGTCTGGTTGTAGGCGCAGCATTGCTGCTGTCTGCATGGAGCTATCAACCCACAAGCTTTACCGACACAGTTTAGCTAACTCAATTAGTGAAGACCAGGGTCATGTGCTCATATCTCTTGGCATGATATATCGATGCGTTCAACACGACTGAATCACGTCCCGAGCACGAACGAGCCCATTTTGCACCTGTTTGAAGCGCTTACATTAGTTAACGTGCGGAACTCCACATGAGCATAATTTGACTTTTATTTTGAAAGCGGAAGTGTACGTACGCTGGCATGTCCGGAATAATGTTGCTTGACGGATTTAGTGAACTGCAGTTCCCGGTGAAGGCTCGTGTTTTTTTTATTTCTTATATAAATTTAAAAAGTTAAGACTTTCTGAGTGTACAGGCAGGATCTCAGTCTGGAAAAAATACGTTGTAACATTAAATAAATATTGATATGTTTAAGTGTGGAGACGGTGACTGATTTGAGTAGCCGTCCAGTGAAAAGTCGCCCCCTGGTGGCCACAAAGAGGAACTGCGATAACCAAATTTATCAAGCTAGCATCAGTAAAGACACAACAGTTTATGCTAGCACTTCTGTAAAAGTAACTAAAGCAGCCAGACACGAACAAAGATAAACGTCCTCTAGATCGACACACTACATTAATGTTTAGTTAATGTTATTAATGGTGTGAGTAAGGCTCTCAAGGGCGGACAGAGCATTTATTCGTATCATATATATGTGTTCACTGCCCTCTTGTGGTCAAACTGAAGAACTGCAGTATTAAATTAGTCAATCGCGTAAACGTAGACTTTAAAAGCGGGCTCACTTCCGGTGTACACTTTCAAAATAGAGGGACCAAACCGAAGTAATCAAAATAAAACTAGCCGAAATTATTGCGAAATAATCATGATGATTGTTGTGGCCACAATAAAATCCTTGTTGTTTACCAGACGGACATTGGCGCGGTGTTCTTTAAGTAAGTAAGTTCCCAGTAGTGCTAGCCAAGTAAAGGAGGAAACATTAGCTGGCTGACATGTATTTCATCCGTGGAGCTGACATAACCACGTGTTCACTGCCATCTAGTGGTCACGATGAAGAACTTGCAGTGCTTTCATGCGCACTTCCGGTATAAACTTTCAAAATATAGTAACCAAACTAGAAAATCAAAAATGAATTTTATTATTTTGGAAATGGTAACGTTGATTGTTGGTGTCACAGTTATACTCTCAACTCTCCTGCCTCATATAGTACAGCAGCTAAATTCGTTTTAGAGTTGTTTTTTTTATACCCAGCCAACACTTGAAATACAAACCCAGCGGAGGCCAGGTGAGCTAGCTAGCAACACTTCCAGTCCTTGAAGGTTTTCATTGATTATTGGGTAAACTAACATTACATAACATTATGCTTTACAGAATAACTGTAAACTTCCACGCTTAAAAAGTGTTGGTGAGCAAGAAAATTATTTTAATGGTGGGGCGCCTGTCATCACTGATGAGCTCCAGAATGTTTGCTACGATTTTCTTTTTTTCTCAAATTCCTTAAAATGTGAATTTTAAGTGTGGCTAAAATTATGTTTAAACAGAAGTAATCTTAGCTAAGAGGGCAACATTAGCTTACTGAGGACAATTGACAGTGTATTAAAATCAATACAAGCGCTCTTCCGGTGAACACTTTCAAAATCCCCATACCACACCAAAAATTAACTAACCCAGATTATGTTGACATTTTTATGTTGATTGTTGAGGTCAGAGTTAGGAACTTAGGCTAACCCTTATTTGACTTATTTGCTACAGAGATAATTGTTTAGACCAGACGATCATTGGCAATACAAACCAGTGGGAGGGCAGGTGAAGCTTGCTGGCAACAGTTCCAGTAGTTTCAGTTTAGATACAGCAGGTTTTCTTGCTGAGATGGGTTAGGGTTGTGTTAGGGTTAGGATTATGTAAGGTTAGGGTTGGGTTGGGTTAGGGTTACATAGGTATACGGATATTCATGCATCACAGAATAACGATCTAAACTCTCTCAAGTTTAAAGCATGCTGGGCAAGAAACACAATGTTTTCACTGGTTGGATTTAACTTGCCCACAAGTGGAATCACTATTTATATGCAATAACAGGGTACAGTCTGCCTCTCATCATTAATAAACCCAGTATCAACAGTAAAGTCCTTATAATGTTTTCAGATTCCGAATAAAATCATTAATTTTCAATTTAAAAATTTTTTTTCATTAACTGTTTCTTTACGTCTGTGTGCACGAGGTCGAGCAGGTTAGACTGAACGTTTGATCGTCTGATGATACTGACAGGAGCATTGAAAGCTGCAGCTTTTTATACAAATGCAAGCAGAATAAGATGACTAGAAAATGAACCTAAAACTCATTTTGAAATATATTTTTCTGAAAATAAATTGAACTCAGGATGCACGGGGAGAATGCAATTGTAAGGCTCTCTCGTTATGTAGCGGTCTCCATTGAGATGTTTCTTTTACAAATACGCTTTACAATTATGAGCGGAGGCAGTTTACTGAAGGATACCGGCAAATCCAAAGATGGAGAACCTTTCAGCCCCATAGCCTCAGCACTTATTGTCTGGAGTTAGACTTGTGATCGGAATTTTTGACATCGCAGTGGAAATAAATTGCTCTGTTTTGTTGTATATCAGATGATTCATTTCAAGATTGGTTCCTTTTCTCTGCCAAGAATGAGAAAAAACCCATTATTACTGCTGCCAGACTGAATGGATATATTGAATAATCACACGATAGATGCAACAAAACGTCCTCCTAAGATGTTATGACAGTAGTAAAATCGCTGGATGTCAGAGGACTTTTTGTAATTAAGATCATTATATGTTGAGACTAGATCTTAAAGACCAAAACAAAACTACGCAGTCTGGAATCCTTTTGAACATCCGGAGGTTTGTTGTTTGTGATTGTTGAGTCTTCTTGTCTTTTTTTAATTGAAGGACTGATTCGTTTGCAAGAGTTGATCAAAGCTCCATCCAGATACAGCATTAAGATCAAGATCCGCCAGCTGCCAACAGGAAGTAAAGATGCTCGCCCTCTGTTGAAAGAGATGAAGAAGGGGAAGGAGTTCTATGTCATCTTTGACTGCTCCTACCAGACGTCTGCCGACGTTCTCAAGCAGGTGAATCAAACAAATGTCTCCCAGCGAGAAGTCGACACCATCAGAGACCATTGTCCTCAGCGTTCGGTTCAAAACTCAGCTAAAATGTTCTGCGAGAAAATCCAATTTGAATTCCGCAGTAGAGAATAGTGTCTGTGTTATTATGTTTCTGTGTTGCTTTTGGTTTTATACTCACTATGTGCAAGATTAGTCAAAATTCTATCCCCTTCAGAAATCCTTGTATGTTCACTTCCAAATCCAAGCGGAGCCTATTTTCGAGCCAGACAAACACATTTAGAAGCAAAAAAAAAAAAAAGCGGCGCGGAAGAGTAATTGGAAACATTACACTAACATGAGCAAATTGTGACATATACTCACTGGGTTACTTCTTTATGCAAACAATACAAAATGAGGTGATTCCGAAAATGGATGGAATGTGTAGTTTCCCTGTGTGCAGATACGGTTGGATGGCGTTCAGAGAAGAAGAGGGTATTCATCCTGGCTGCAGCAAAACTCTCCTTTGAGTCACTAACACTCCCCCAACTCTCACCCTGTTTAGATCTTGTCCATGGGGATGATGACTGAGTATTACCACTTCTTCTTCACCACACTGGTAAGAAAACTTAGAAGAGCACATTCATGACATTTCTACATCTAAAGAACTCATTTAAGTTGTTTTACATGCTTCGGTTTTTAAAGGTTTGTCTTTGAAACTTGATTGAAAAAAACCAACCTGATGGATATGTTACTTTTGGTGACGTGCCACCCAATTACACACCGCTCCATCGTCTTATTTAAGTGTCCTTCTATCCTACGCAGGCTTCGATGTGTGTATTCACCTCGAGATTCTCTTATGCAAAGATTATGCAGATGAACTCAAAACATCTGTGGTTTGTTTTATAATAAGATTGCTGGATGTTTTTCAGCGCCCTTGGCATAATTCCATGGCATTACATTGTATATCGTTCTGCTGTTTTAATCAAGTGTCCCTTTACCCTTGCTGAGTGAGTCAAGTCTACTTTTTTTTAAGCAGAGCCACATTAATTCTGCGCCGATGATTGTGTTGTCGCACATTCGACAGGACCTGTTCGCCCTCGACCTCGAGCCGTACCGCTACAGTGGGGTCAACATGACGGGCTTCAGGCTGCTCAACATAGACAGTCCTCAGGTGGCCTCGGTGGTGGAGAGGTGGGCCATGGAGCGGCTGCAGGCTCCATCCAAGGCTGAGACTGGAATGATGGAGGGGATGATGACGGTGAGTTTACCTTCCTCATGTTGGACGTCTACCAAGTGCCAGAGCTGTGTCTCTCAGTAAGGATGTAAGAATAAACCCGGCCTTTGCTATAGATTTTGTTGATGAGCTGTGTACTTACATTATTCTAAACATTTCCAACAATGCTCAAAACCCAGAGTGTATTTGGTCGCTTGTCGTTATAACTTCACAGGGAGAGTCAGAGAGTGAGGAAGGAAGCTGGCGTACCTGATCAAACATAACAAAATCAACTTACCTAACAAGTCAAAGACCATTAATTCTATATAAAGCTAGATCATAGATAGGAAATTAATCTGTGAGATCATCATCAGGTCCTTTATCATTAGCCAAGTTAACTTCCACACTTTGTTTTTCCTATTTATTTGGTTTCCCATGTGAACGTGTGTGAGAATTGGATACAGTACAAACTGTTTGTTGAGTCGTTAAAGCTTCCCAGGGTTTGTTCCTTTTTCGGAAAGCTTCAGAACACTTGTCACAATCAGAGGGAGGATTAGGTCAAACTGAACTCAAATGTAACATTTTATTTAAATAATGCTAACTTTGCCTGTCAGATTTGGACAAAGACTACACTTTGATATCAGAGAAGGCCACTCTAGAAATCCAGACACAATCACAGAGAGATTATATGTAAATGTGTCAACACGCAGCGTATTTTGGGACGCTGTGCAAGACAGATACACAGAGTTAATCGGAGCCCCTCATCGCCTACACTTGAGTCTGAATACGGCCTTGTTGCTTTCTGATTGTGTGTACAATCACAAGGGAAGGTGCTTTGAATAAAATTGCTCAGTGTGGCTGCCTGTTTGATTGGCCTCCACATAGTTTGTAAGAGCAGCACTGCACTGCCTTTGGGTGTGCTTTTAGGAGCCGTGTGGTGCTGTTCGTGGACGTCAACAGTCCTGATGTGATAAGTGCACGATGTGATTTGTGATCCCCGCTGATGGATGACGACGGCCCGTGTTTCTCTTTCAGACCGAAGCAGCTCTGATGTACGACGCTGTCTACATGGTGGCTGCTGCCTCGCAACGCGCCTCCCAGATCACTGTCAGCTCCCTTCAGTGCCACAGACACAAGCCCTGGCGCTTTGGATCACGCTTCATGAACATGCTCAAAGACGTGAGTTTGGTTTCTGAATGCGCGGCGCCCGCCCCTCTTCCTGCCTCCCTCCCGCCCTCCATCCATCCATCCATCCGTTTCACAGCCTGCTGCCTCGGTCTCACTTCCTCGGGTGCAGGAGCAGAAACAATAGAGTTACGAGATCAGATGTGATGAACGAGCAACATGCGTGTGACAATTATATTAACAGCAGTTCCTCTCCGGAGACAGGGATTGACAGCATGTGCTGCATGTTGGAGGTGTCTCAGAATAGTGGGCTGTCAGGTGGCGACTGAAGAGGTGTCCGCTGAGAGCTGCAGCTCTTTATATGAACATTCAATGCAGTCAGGACGAGACGATTAAGGAACTTGGTAGTCGGTTTAAAATATACTTGTCGATATCTCAAAATGTAATTTCAGATCGTCGTTGTTTGAGGGATTTGCCGAGTAGATCTTAGGTAATTAAAGATGAGAAAAAAGGATGACAGTCCGCCTGAACTATTGATCTGACAGCCAACCGAACAGGAGACGATGGGACAGATGCACATTTAAGAGAAACAAACACTGACAGTTTGGCAAACACGCAGTCCGTTCAGTGGAAAAGATCCCTGTTTAATTGTCGAGGCAGACTTTCTCAGCTCATCTAAGAAACATTCATTTGAATTTGTCGTTGTATTGCAGTCTGTAATTAGACGTTTCTTAGACAAACACGTTTTTCAGCCGCGAGTGAGGACAGAATATTGAAGGATCATTTCAGCTCTAGAGCCTCAGCACTTGTTGTCGGGAATTAGACTTGTGATCAGCATTTCTACATGAACGCACTGAGGTATGAAATATGCGCTTCTTGTCCACTGGTGATTACAGCTTGTTGTTCTGCGTTCCGTCTTCTGCTAGATAAACCCGACGCCCCGCTACATACAACGAATTGAAAATTGATTTAAAAGGACCAGACTGGTGGTTTATTTCCACATTTCAGCCCATTTACTACAAATCGCATATGCGACACGATACCAGCCAGTATTTCCCAAAGCTTACCGTGTAGTTCTTTCTACACCAGGCGTCAGTGTAAAAGCTCAGAAAAAGCAATCAGAAAAAAATGCAGGAATCAGTGCTGTGCGACATATTCAATGCTAAAAGTTAAGCAGACCAAGTTTCATTAGGAACTCGAGAACATTAGGTTCAGCTCTGTGGCCAGTGTGTACACTGTGGAGGCTGATTTGGTGAATGAGGGGCAGGTGTGTGGGCAGGTGGAGAGAGGTGGGAAGAGCTGAGCACAGCAGCTGGAGGGGGAAGGATTAGCAGCGTCTGACATTAGAGGCGAGGTTACTGACAGGCAAAGAGGCAACAAATGGTGGAAACTTTTCTTTACTTTGTAATCCTGTTTCCGAGTCAACTTGTGACAGCTGAAACTACACTGGACGTCTTTATGCCTATTTTTAGTTATTTAAGTTATTATTGTATGCTTCCCGTGGAGGAATTCCCCCCTCCTCCCTCTTTCTGTTACAGTCTTGTTTGACGGGTGTGAAAGATTTGCATTCACATGACAATAATGTAACTCTGACAACAATCTAATCAGCGAAGATGTTCACTGTGGCGGATCACTCTGCAGTCTCTGCAGTGTGAATTTGATACCGTAAACAGACAAAGTGGGAAGATTGAGACATTTTCAGCAGTCAGAATGTAAGTTTTATTGGTTAAGACAGAAGAAATACTGACATGATTCTATAAGACTGTATTTGATAACTGTATTGTCAGAAATGGCCTTCAGGAAGACACTGGGTGCTGCTCTGTAGGTCAGCCGGTACTCAGCTCTCGTGGGGGAAGGAAGACGAAAAACTAATTTCCCCCCTCCGGGAATCAGTGCTGTGCGACATATTCAATACTAAAAGTTAAGCAGACAAACTCAAGAGTTCAAGTTTCGAGGCCTGAAGGAGGAGTTGATGTGGTTCTCTCACTGGGATGCTGCTACTCTGTCCAGCGTGCCGATGGACGTTCGGTGGGGATTCAGTGGTGTGTTTCAATCTCATTCTTATCCTTTGCATCATCTGGATGCTCCAATCCGAGGAGATCCATGTCATCACTACATGTACAGTAATGATACCGACACATGGTTGAGACAGAGGCACTTTCGATTGGTGAGGATTTGAAAAGAGACTTAATGACAGGAATAAATCTGGACTTAGGGGTCAAGCAGGCTTCAGAGACGTGCGCAGCAACGACTGTGCGAAGCGGTCTAATGAAAGAGCAACTCACCAAATGACATCCTGTCGACGCCTATAGATGCGGAAGATCTTTGCATTGGAAAGTGATGTCAGAAGCTTTTCGACGATTGTAACGTTGCTCGAGTTTAATCTTCAATCAGTCGGTAAAATCATTTTCACTTACAAGCTGACTGACGTAAGTTTCTCTTTATAGGCTGTAAGAACAAGATGATGAAACACAAAGGCTCAGCGCGTTTGGCATCTCTTACTACACCTGTAATTCATTTCTGACACAAAGTCCCCAGAAGCCTTTTATTCATGCAGAGAGCTTGAGTATTCTGCGTGGTGGTTTTTGGAGCTTTAGTGGTGTTTGCGTCACTCTGAGTGCCCAGACATGTCTTTCTTAAATAAACAAGTGACAGAGCTCCTCTCCCATTTATTTCCCAGATGTATTCGGCTGTTATTTTCCATTTGCTGTCCAAAAACAGCTAATGTCCTTTTTCGTAAACGTAGTAACAGTTTTATTACTTGTATGCTTACTCACTCTCATCAACAGGCCTTGTTGTAATGATTCTCATTAGAGAGCTACTGTACTGCCTTGTGTTTGCGCAGAAGGATGAAACTGTTCTCAACAAGTTGCGTATAGATTATCACAAGAAACCCAGTTGCTCATTGATGTGTAAATGAGGAAGCAGCAGCATGCTTTTGTTTCCACAGCTGAGGCCTTTTCATCAATGTGATTAGATTATGTTTCTTTTAGGACAGATGCAGTGTTGTGGCAGCTACTCTGTAAGCAAAACACTATTCATCTGAAAGTACAGGGAATGTCAGCTTTGGTTTTGTACATCACGTCCGTCAGTCAAACATCTGGCTTCTGAAAACAGCTGGGAGTGTTGCACTAGGCAGGATCCCTCAGTTAGCCAGGTAACTTCATTGAACACTTGTTAATAAAAAAATCAATACTCACAAATTCAGAGTCAGAACATTACAAACTATTTTTAGCGGTGAGCCGACAATCCACCTTTCCTGTCGTGTATGGCAGTGATGGTTCTTCCTCAGCCTGAGTTTCAGGAGGTTCATCCATGACGATGCTGTCGCTGTGTGAGCCCCCCTGAAGCCTTCACAGTGGTCGGGATGAAAGAAAAAGGGGGGCAGGCTGAGTCAGATCTAAAACTATTATAATTATCTATACATTAGATAGATGCAACAGTCTAAAGTAGGAATGTTTTGCTCCAGTCTCCACGTTTCTGTGGTTTGATGCGTGACTACATTGTGTTGTGGACTGCCTCTTTAATTGTATTTTCAATACTGTTTGATCTGCTGCCAGAAACATTTTGAAACCATGAAATGCCATGGGCCTGACGTTGGCACATTCACAGTCTATGTATTGATTTGTAGATACGCCATCTGCCCATAACAAAACTGGCTTCTGAGCTTCGTCTGTCAGCGCAGAATTGAGATGCAGCTCATTTCTCTGAGCCCTCTGTGATAGAGATTTAACCTGACTGGTATTCAGCTGTTCTCACTTCATTATCAACTGCATTCAAATATCTCTGAGCTCCTCTGCCCACCCGCTGCTCCCTGCTCAGACTGAGGCTATGCCTGCCTGCTCCGTTTACATCACCGTCCACCGTGTTCAGTCACTTCGTATTTCCGTTGAGGATGCAACTGATGTAAAAATGCCCATTAAGATGCAGTTAGCCTTTGTCAGTGTTCTTTGCTTAATGTAGCGCTCATCAATTATTAATTTTTTAAAGCTTTGTTTTTCAATTTTCCAGGCCTCTGCTTGACTTTGCATGTGTATGACAATGAAGACTGAGGCATTCACTGGTTTTGGTGTTGTTTCTACTCTCTCTTTGCCACAGGCACAATGGAACGGCTTGACGGGACAAATAATTATAAACAAGACGGACGGCCTGCGCAAAGAATTTGATTTAGATGTCATCAGCCTGAAGGAAGATGGCTTGGAGAAGGTGAACTATCTCACCCGTGTCCATACTGTCAGTAGAGGCTGTTACTGTTGACATTCAAGACATTTGTGTAGAACAGAGCAGAAAAAATATAGACAAAAAGGCCAGTAATGTACACTGAAACCTCTTTTTTTACCTCTTTAAGTTACAGAATGATTACTTGCTCCTAAAACAATATATAGTATCTTGAAGTCTTGTGTCATGATTATGCTTCTAACTGTATTCAGACAGATCCTGCAAATACTTGCAGCTGTCATTTCAAGCTCAAAAGTTGTGGATGCTCCTTTAATCATGTTGACAGTGCTGCTCTCCGATTCGTCATATACAGGCCTGTTATCTGTTAGTGAAAGATCTCTGCTGCAAAGAGAGTTATATTTTATTTAAAACAATTAGAAGTTTTCACATTTGTCCTGAAAATTCATCATCACTGTTTATTCATTGTTGGTTTTTCTTTTAGTTCAGGGCCTTGTGATTAAAATGCTTTCTCCTTATTATTTCTGCAAGACAATCGCAGGCAGCAACCGCCTGAATAAAGTGTGGAAAAAGGTCTGTGCTTGAGCTGCCCTGGCAGACTAAAGGAATATATATTACTAGTTTTACTCTACCTGTTGCCCTTTGTGACGTTTCCCCTTCAAATAAATACGTTTTAGGTACTGGTGGGAATAAATGTTCAGCATTTCTGTAATGGACCTTCCTTTTTTCCCTCCCCAACATCTCTGGTTCTTCTTCCATTGTAATTTTTTATGCCTCCTGGTACGTGTTTCTTTTCCCTTCTTTGTTTTAACTAATCACGTGAGGTTGACTCAGGCTACTTTGGATCTTTGATGTCCAGTCAGTCTGGTTAATTTGGATTTTTTTTTTTCTTTACAGATTGGCGTGTGGAACTCCCAAACAGGCCTTAATTTAACAGAAAACAACAAGGACTCATCTACAAATGTGACCGACTCCATGGCCAACAGGACCCTCATTGTCACAACTATTCTGGTATGAATATAAGTAAAATGCCTTTTAAAAGCATTTGCAATCATGAATGTCTCAATAAGACTAAGGAATTCTATGATGTGCCTTGTTCCAGGAAAATCCTTACGTCATGTATAAGAAATCTGATAAGCCGCTGTATGGAAATGATCGCTTTGAGGGCTACTGCTTGGACCTGCTCAAAGAGCTCTCCAACATTTTGGGCTTCTCATATGAGGTAAAACTGGTGTCCGATGGCAAATATGGAGCCCAGAATGACAAGGGCGAGTGGAACGGCATGGTGCGAGAACTCATTGACCATGTGAGTACCAATCCATATTATAAAAGAGGGAATATCCAAGGAATCAGCAGTATCGTCTATCTTAACCTGTGACCCTGCTTGATGTTTTTATTCTGTACTAGGTGGCTGACCTGGCTGTGGCCCCTCTCACCATCACCTATGTGAGGGAGAAGGTCATAGACTTCTCCAAGCCTTTTATGACATTGGGCATCAGCATCCTCTACCACAAACCCAATGGCACCAATCCAGGAGTATTCTCCTTCCTCAACCCGCTGTCTCCTGATATCTGGATGTATGTGCTGCTGGCATGCCTTGGTGTCAGCTGTGTGCTGTTTGTTATTGCCAGGTAAACTGCCACTTGAAGAGAAAGGTGAAACAATTTGATTTGGTTTGTAGAAGTTGTGCAGAAAACACACTTGACAAGCTTTACTAAATAGGTTGCTTAGCAGCACGAATTCAGCAGGAAGTTTTAACTTGTTTCCTGGTTTAGGTAGAGCAGAGTCAAATGCACAAGCTGATATCGCCATGTTGTTATGAATAGGCCATCATTCAATGTCATATAGCTTTACTGCATACTGCTGTAGTAACTGACCACAGTAATGTTTCTGTGTCCTTGGTCAGAGTCTTATCTTGTTGTCATCATGTCATTGTTTACAATATTAATTGTGACTGTTTAATTCTTCACCCTTAGGTTCACTCCCTATGAGTGGTACAATCCTCACCCCTGCAATCCAGACTCAGATGTGGTTGAAAACAACTTCACTCTAATAAATAGTGTCTGGTTTGGAGTTGGAGCACTTATGCAGCAAGGTACTGCAATTACAATGGTATAACATGTGCTGTGTTTATACTTGGCATGAAATGTCATACCTTAAGTTCCCCTTTGTTAGAGCACCTGGTGTGGAAAAAACAAACTAGTCGCCCTCAGTGTTGTTTTTTGTTGCACACTTAAGTCGTTATTGTTTCATGACGTACCTTGTGTTGCTATCTTACAGGATCTGAACTGATGCCTAAGGCCCTCTCCACAAGGATAGTTGGTGGAATATGGTGGTTCTTCACCTTGATCATAATCTCCTCATATACTGCCAACTTGGCTGCCTTCCTCACTGTGGAGAGAATGGACTCACCAATCGACTCTGCAGACGACTTGGCCAAACAAACCAAAATAGAGTACGGTGCTGTGAGAGACGGCTCTACCATGACTTTTTTTAAGGTAACCTTCTTTCCACTGTACGATAAATGGGAACATTAACAGTACACCAGTGAGGGAAGGGATGCAAACAAGAACACCACTTTATTGTGGATGACAACTTTTACCCTAGAGCCATCAGTCCCCGGTCATTTTAGTAATATTGCATGTACTGTCCGATGGGTTGGCAGAAAATGGAGTTGGCAAAACAGGTTAAGCATCAAAGGTTAGTATCTGAGAAACTTGCTCATAAATGCAGCATTACAAAAAAAAAAAACTGGGGGCAATTTTTCCATTAAGATCAGGATTTATTATTTTGCCTGGAGCACAGCAACATGTTTATCTGAATGTACAGAGAAAATGGAAAGAACCTGGGCAGACTTGTACACACTTCACGTCCCATCTCCTGACATGCATCAGGATGATTGCTCCATTCAGCGGATCTTGAAATACTGTTTCCTTTGAGACATTACAAACAGGCATCAGCCGTCTTATCAAACACATAAAACCATGTATCAACATTATCTGCTTTGTGTAGCACTCAGTGTTGTTTTTGCTGTGTTGACCATCCACATACAATGTTTTGAACCTCATAAATCCCCACTCTGATTCAACAGAAATCTAAGATCTCAACTTATGAGAAAATGTGGGCATTTATGAGCAGCAGGAAAAACACGGCTTTGGTCAAAAACAACCGGGAGGGGATACAGAGGGTGCTTACCACGGACTACGCTCTTCTGATGGAGTCGACCAGCATCGAGTACATCAGCCAGCGTAACTGCAACCTCACACAGATTGGTGGCTTGATAGATTCAAAGGGCTATGGAGTGGGAACCCCGATTGGTAAGAAAGATGAGTGAAACACAGTAATTGGGGGTGGGCAGTCTGAGAGTTGTGGATTGTGTTCCTCTACTTCTGTTTCCAAACTTTACATAAGATGATTGTCTAGAACACCACGCTAAGTGAAAATACTAATAGAGTGATGGCTATGATTATGGACTAATTAAGTGGGTCTTCATTGATTACGTACTATTCTCAATGCAACATGAGTTATAACTAGCAACATGGCGTATTAGGAACTTAATGGTGCAAATTGAGACATTCATAGGTTATATCACTGGTAATGTCGGTAAAGATGGTTTTTATCCTGCTACTGTTTCCCTGCTGTAGGCTCCCCTTACAGAGACAAGGTCACCATTGCCATCTTGCAGCTTCAGGAGGAAGGGAAGCTGCACATGATGAAGGAGAAATGGTGGAGAGGGAATGGCTGTCCAGAGGAGGACAGCAAGGAGGCCAGCGCTCTGGGTGTGGAGAACATAGGGGGAATTTTTATTGTGCTGGCAGCCGGACTTGTCCTCTCAGTTTTTGTAGCAATTGGAGAATTTATTTACAAATCAAGGAAGAACCTGGACATTGAGGAGGTGAGTGTTGGACAGTGCGAATGGCACAACAAGTATTAACACACTAAGGGACTTGATCATTCAATGACTGTTATGAACCCTCTACACATTAGCGTTGTCATTGTTGTCTTCAGAGGACTAACAGTTATCACTGGGCCAACGAAAATTTGAAGTCTGAATGTGTTGAACTGCATTGTTACAATCAAAACAGAAAAAACTTTTTAAGCCAGAGTTTAGTGTTTTCCGTAGTTTCGATGTAGAGCACATGAACATTTTAGTCCTAATTGGAAAAATACATTTGAACCCCTTTTTATGACGACGTATGCTTGTTAACTTCTGACATCATGACACTTGACCATCTTGGCCTTGCTGTTTTTGTTTTTTTTTGCAAAAAACTGTAACATTGTAAACTTGTTTTGTGTGAAAACAAATGTCATTGTCACGCCATGATATTGTTGGTAAGTTGTATCTTTTGAGGCATGTTTGCTAGTTTTATTTTAACAACTGCAGTAAGTTTGAGAGTATTCTGTCAGAAAATGTTTGCATTTTTCATATTTATAGCGCACACTTTGACATAACAACACTACTTCTTACCACTTTTGTATGTACTCTTGTATTTAAAAAAAAATATATGGTTGTTTCCAATTTGTTTATGAATGAGTGCTCCCTCAAGATTTTATTCAAGTTGCTTGACACTCAGGCCATCAGTTGCTCACGGTGTACACTTTTTTCTTTCTTTTCTTTTCTTTTCTTTTGCCTTTTGTATCATATGAAGTTCATAAACATTGCATGTATAAGTTTCGTCATGTTGGAATTGTTTCAGAATGACTAAAGTTATGTGAGAACATTACATCCCTTTAATCTTTTATTTTCTGGATGTTTTGGTTTTGATTGCTCACTCTCTCATCAGTGCAACATTTACCTTTACTGGACGGAGATGCTGTCACAAGCTTTTTAATATCAGGTTACATCAAGAAGATCTGGATCGTGTAGTATATCTTTGAAACTGTGGCTGTACCATTTTACATATTTGATTGTTGTGGTACTTTTCAGTTCTATTTTCATCATTTGTTTTTGGTAATTTCTGCAAAACAGTTTCCATTAGACACTTCTCCAGGGTTGTCAGAGAGCAGGGGTTATGAGTTAAGTAACCTCAGGTTTACTTGTCATTGTTGTTGGCCTGCACGATAGAAAATCTACTTTATTATACATACTATTTTTGTATGCATACATACTACACTATACCTCACCAAGGTCTTATTTTTGGCATACGTACAGTAGATGTCCTTCAGACGAACCAACTGTTATGCAATTGCAAATCCCCATCCGTATTCATTCACAATCGTGTGAAACTGTGCATCCAGTCAAGCATTTAAAGTCATAAAAATTGTTTACCAATGCACATAATGTATAGCATCTAATCCTAGAGCAGTTAGGATATAGAGTGAAAGCCGCTGGATTCAGTGTTATAACTGGTGGTCACTTCAGTCATCATTTTGGCTGATGACGCATGCTGTTAGCTCAACGGTAGCTGCTTCTGTCCCTGAAACACCTTTTCTCTACGCCTGCTCCGATCAGGCCTGCATTCACTTCACTCAGGCTTAGGCTTGTAAATAACATCCTCATTAGGTGGTGGATTACAAAAAACATATTAAACACTCCTGGTTCAAAAGTGTACAGGCGCCGTCTCACAGATTAGAAAATCCTGCAGATGTAATTAAATTCTTCTCCCCCCCAAAATCTGACAAGTAACACTGAGCCTTGCTTGTTTTGTCTCTGCATTATAGGATTTGTGTCACATTAAAGATGATGTGACAGAATTTAAGGTTTGAAATAATTCTATGGACAGTTGAGTGGGATTGCTAAATTATAATCATTACCTCAATTTGTAATCACTATGTTTTTGAAAGATGTGTGTTTTACATACCTACACTGAGTCAATGAGCAAATCGAAACTGTGACTTTTGAGATATTTCTTGCATCATACGGATACTGTTGCTTCAAAGTAACATCAGTTTTGGTGGGAAAGCCCAAAAGATTAATGAGAATCCAATGTTAGTGTTACTTGTTGTTAGCAAAACATCACCAGTAAGAGCATTATAACATTGCAGTCTTAATCAGCTCATTTGTATTACTGGAGAACAGATTTTAATATTCATAAGTTCGGGTTAAAGTGTTGTGGCCACAATTGAAAGTAAGATTTAAAGTGACTGTGAGGAACTTTTAAGTGTTCATGAAAAAGTCTCTTGATACCTCTGATAATTATAAATGACCTGCTACAGCAAACGAGATCATCGGTGAAGAGACTTCTATTTCATACAATTATTTTTAATGCCTGGGCTCGGTTCCGATCACATACATCACATATAAATTGACCGCAAACAACAAAAGCAGACGCATACAAGTCATTTTGACATGAAATCGGGACTCATCAAAAAATCAGGAGGAAGATGACAGAAGATTACAATCAACCTCACCTCTGCTGTGAAGAGGTGAAGTGAAGAAGTATCTAAGTCTAATGATTCTGACCCGACAGGTGTTTTTCCTCTTTGAAACCACACTTTGATTCTACAATAGGCAACATATCTCCCTTTTACAGTTGATTTCTTGGACCTGGGTATTTTTTGTCACAGAACAATGAAGAGACAAATTCAGAAGACAAGGCAGGATTGCAAAGTGTTGTTCTATTCACTAATATAGATTTATTCATAAATATAAATCCTGTATCCTTGTTAAAAATGTTATAAACTGTTCATAGTGCAGCACTTTCAACCACCAACACAAGTGCTTCAACTGAATTGAAGTTATCTGGTCATCTTTTGACCATATCTGACGCTGACAGTCCAGCTGCCAGTTATAATATGGACAAACATTCGAAGATTCTTTCCATTGTGCTCTCTCAACACCAGCTCACATTAAATGCATGATTAACCTACAGGATGTGACTTCTTTCGAATGATGATGGCTTTCTTCAAACTTTGGGGATTTTTTTCTGCACTTCTAAGCTGCAAAAAAAAGAGACTCTGCTGACTCTGACTCACACAACTCTAACAGCAAAGTTAATTAAAAACCAATGTACTTGGCAGGATTGCAAACATCATTCTTGCTTTTCCAGTCAGCTGTTGACACTGATAAATTCTGACAATTTCCCCATGACTGGTTATGTAGTCGTTCTCTGATACTGTATGACTTCTTCGACAGATCAAGTTCTGAAAAGCACTTCACTGCTCCTAGCGTTATAAACGCAACACAGTGAGGACTAATAGGACAAGAAAACAAGTGTGAATGTAATCTGTCACTGTACAACCAGCTGTTTGTCAATCTGACAGTTGTAGACCAGGGTGCTAGCTAGCTGGGGTCGTCATGTCCCCTGGCTTCTCTCATTTCTCTGGGAGATTACAGTATTATGGTCCTCATTTATATAATCCTGTCAATGGGATACAGCCCCCTTTGCAGCGCTACCCCCAAAATGAAGTTCATAGCAACTGCAGCGTGTAATCAGTTAGGATACAGTAGCTCAACAGCTTATAAGATGATTATGCTGTGTTGCAAGAAGGTCATGGACCTTATGCTGTGATTGATTACACAAGTATTGTGTCTATGTTGGTCTTTCTCTAAGATTTTGACCCCTGCTAAAGAAAAGCCCTAAAGTATATGGATTTCCATTTCTTAGTTGCGCATTCAGGGGTCAATGACAGGAGTCACTGCAGTGCCACTGTTCTTATTAATGTACGATATGATGTTAAACAGAAAACAAGACGGAATTTGAAAGCTAATTCACACGTCAATCTATCATCTGGCGTTTACTGAGGTGAAGACCAATATTATCATATCAAGGATTTCTTCAAGGACATTGATCTGATGTTCTAACAATTGGATTGTGTGCTTCTCGGGACAAGTTGTGTTCATCTCAAATTGAAAGTGGTTATTGAAAAGTTATCTCAGGAACCACAATCTTGTGACCGTTGCTGCTTGACCTACTAGATAACATTTGTATCTGTGGCATCCACTTGAAGAATAGTGTTAGTCTGCCGGAAAAGTCCACTCAGCTAGTCCACTCAATAGCGTTTGTCAGTTTTATTAGCATATATATTCTCTGCCAGATGTTTTAATTTCTAATCCTTGTTTTCCCCCTGGCCTCCTGTTTCTTAATCCTTGCTACCTAAGTACTGTGGAGTCTGTCTGTCAGGGGATAATGACAGGAATCAATGTGAGATAGGAGGTAACAGGGGCATAAACCTTTTGAAAAAAATAAAACCATGCGTTATGTTACAAAAGATAACGAGAACAAATAAAGGGTTATTTTATTGACAATTCATACTGCCATTGTTTCATTATGATTTAAAAAATTATAGTTTCAATGAGAGAAAGAAATCCAAGAAGGGGAGACGGAGTGAAATGACACATGACGACGTGAAAGATCATTCAGATTTTTGGTAAAAAAAAGGAAATATAGGCTCTGACACAGAAGACATATCAAGACAGAGACAGAGTTCAAGGGGGCTTTGCATTAATCTCACGTTGTAATGACAGTTTAAGGTTTTGGTATTCTGATGAATTCCAGGATTGGGCTTAAACTGCTTTCATTTTGTTTGCTGGTCTTTAATCTTCTAACCCTGCGTTCTTAATCAGAACTCAGAGCAGGTTTTTAATCTCGCATGAATGAGGCCGCGGATTATGGGCCTCTGACCTTGCCATGCTGCACAGCTGCCTCCTTCTCAAATCAAGTTTCTCTTCCTGTGTAGCTAGCAAAAGAGGATAATCTTAGTTTTCTGCGCTACAATGCTCCAAAATCCAAACTGTGCATAAAAGACTGGGGAAGAATCCTAATTTTTGGAGGAACTTTAGAAATGGGTTCAACTGATATAATGCTTTGGTATTTGTAGGTGATGCCAGCTTTGACAAACATCAACTTGAGGATTTTCTACATGTGTCATGGCAGCACAGGGAGATGATATCTTATCTCTGTGGCATTATCATCTAATCCTTTTGACTTTTAGATGCAACACCACTTGTTGAGTTTAGATTTGCAGCTTTGTGTGTCACTGTGAACAGACACCGACAGTATTAGTTCACTTCTCAAAGATAGGTATGACTTTTATTAGTTGCTTCAGGGTTTCTGATGTTATTACCCCTTTAACCTTGAGGATTGTTCTCAAGAAAACACGATGAGATTGCTTTTTCTTTCATTGTCCCCAAGTGATGCAGTAGCTATTTGGGAGAACACAAGACAATAAGGCCAGTCCGCCACTGAGGGATGTAGCAATTCATATCAGAAGACAAACAACACCATTCTCAAAATAGCTTCTTCATTTTCAAAGAGCCTCCCTTGAATGGTTGTTCTGTTTAACACCATTTTGCTTGACCGAGTGCAATACAAGATCCTCACCGCTCTGAAATAAGTTGGAGTAGTCAGACCAGTGGCAGTTCACATTATGGCTCTGTGAACTCTAACAAATCCTTACTCTAGTTTGCTGACACAGCCCATCAAGCGGATGATCAAAGCCCATAGATTTTATGACGTTTCGGTGCTTTCCATTACAGACGAAATTTTACTGACTGTGTACAAAAACTCTTTTTGTTTTTCTTGTTTGTAATTAACTTGGTCCGTCTTGTGCTTTGAGCCGAGATGACATGTGCACCAATATGCTAAAAACAATGCAAATTCCATATAAGAACTAGGATGCACTGATGCAAGAGTTAGGGTCAAACGGATATTATGAAACACCAAACAGAATGACTACTTTTAAAGCCGATGAGGATGATACAGATTGTTTCACAAAAGTTGTCATTAAAATGTCTTCGGAGAGCAGCCCAACACGTGCCATGTTAGTGGCTAAAGCAGTGTTTTCTTTGTCAGATGGGAGCATCAGTAGCTTTTTTCTTGTATCTGTGATTTATTTTAAAGTTCTTTGTGTTACATTTTCCTATGAATGACAACCAGCCAGTGTAACCCGCCCCACATGTCGGTATCTGCAACATCTCATTTTTCAAGTGAGGAATATCTGCTGCAGTTAGTCAAAATAAAAGCAATGAATGTTACAACTGCAATTACATTATGTTTTATATCTTCTGTTTGTTTGGGCAATACAAAAGCTCAGGTAACTTACTTTTCTTTTCTTTTTTATATGTCTAGAACTGGTTTACTGTTGACTGAATGGCTTCCTCCGTGTGCCCAGTCTGCATCCTACTAAACATCAATGTGTACCTTTGTGAATAAAATAAGTGTGTTCCATGACATTAAGGGTTAAAAAAAGAAAGTGAAGGCAGCATGTGAGGCTGCACAGTTACCTTTGTTTAAATGGCAAATACAATGATTTACAATTTAAGAAATGCAAAGCATTAAACTTTGTATTTTATACTTAACTGATTTACAAGTCTGGAACATGACGTATATGATTTCACTGAGAGAGCCTCTGTCCTACATCTACTTTGATGGCTATCACGCAAACCTTACTTTTTCTAATTTCCTGTCTGCAGAGCCTCTGGGTACCTACACTCTTTACATAGCTTAGGTCATTTATCAGCCTCATCTGACTCTGCCTTAAATTTCAACCCTAATTAATTCCAATCTTAAAAAAGATCTTTTAAATCCATAGACAGCTGTTCAGGTTCAACAGTTAAATACTAACAGTTGTAATAGCATATACTTATACTATCAGTTGTCTCAATCCATACTTCCTCTTCCTCATTCAAGAACTCAGTACCTATTTTCTATCTTAGCTGTATTGTGTCTATCAGTGTTGACTGAACACCCCAGGCTGTTTCAAGTTTATCTTTACTGGAGTTTATGGCTCAATTCTGCAACTTTAAGTGTTGATGTCCAAGGAAAAACCGTATACTATATTATGGTGTTCTTGATGGTCAATTAAGGGTCAGCATAGCTTGCGAGGTAAATAGAGTTGTGCTTCCATCTACTGGCCAAACTGTGGCACTGTGTGGCATCAAAGGGAGGAGATATTCCTACTTCTTGCTAGTTGAAATAAAACACAGAATTGGTAACAAAACTTTGTTTATTTAAATCTGTATTCGATGAAAGCATTTAATAAAAAAAATACTCAACATTAAGACAGACCTAAACATAAGAGAGAATGCCATCAAAATGGGCTCTGGGTTAATGTGCAACAGTGCATGAGACAAGAATATACAAAGATTGCCTTTATCTGTCTCTATTCATCCTAGACTACTGCATAAGGCACGTTTTGCAGCAAATAACATAACTTCTTATGTTCCCCTGTAACACTTTCAGACATGCTGGAACCATTCCAGTCCGTCTCAAACATTCATTCCAACTATCCACTGGCATTCAAATTATGCTGTTGAGAACTTGTGTTAGCTGTAATAATACCTCATTATCTACTGTTAAAGTTAAAAAATTATGTTAGTGCTGTGCATATTTAATCAAAGAAACAGCATAATGTAATAATACAGTATGTGTGAAGAATATAATGAGAGACGAATAAGCCTACAATGAAAGGAAAACCTTATTGGGGGTCGGGTGTGCAGTAAGAATTATTTTGGCCATCAAAACACATCAAACGTCGGGTTATGAGTTTCCCTGAGAAAAACAAACTCAATTTTAAGAAGCGTCCTCATAATTTACAAATTGAAACATTTAGAGAATTACCTGAAAATTGTCTGCACCTTTAAAATGATGAATCCTGGATTCTGTGTTTACTACAGTGAAATGCATATTAGAAATACAGCGAAGGAAATCTGACATACGTCTATGTCACTTTAACATACAGATATCAGCCAGAAAGTCATTCAGTGAAATACACAGGAAAGCATATTTATCCCAAAAGGGGATTACAGTACATTGTTCATGTCCAGACAGGCATTGAGCAGAGAAGCAGACTCAGGGCAACTCTGTGGAGAACCAGCCTCCTCTGTTTGTGTACCGGCCTCTGGCGTAGCAGTTTGAACCGAGCCTGTTTGTGACTTGCTTGGGTCACACTCTGATGAAGAACTTACCATTTCAATAGAAATGTGGGCCTCCTCATCTTTACCCACAAGGCTAGCGGAAGAGAAGGACAAGTCTGATGTGGAGAGCTTGGCAAGAAGTTGCAAGTGGTCCTGATCAGAGCCCGACTCGATGTTGACACTCTTACATAACCCGCCAAGACTCTGCCGCGTCTCCTCCAGGTTATGTTCCAGCTCACTTTGCTCCTGCAGCAGCCGTTCTTTCTCGGTTTTCTGTGCAGAGAAAGACAGTAAGGATACCTTTTCAGGGTATATGCTTTTTTTGAACAAAAACTTTATTGTAGAAAGGGTTAAAGTGTCACTAAGTGAAGGAAATAAGTAGTATTGTCAGCTTCATACAGTTAGAGTGCAGTTGTGTCGTCAGCTTAATGTAATATACCTAGCATAATGACCTTTGGTACAAAAACACTTTTGTTTTCTTATGTCAAATGGACAAGAGGTAAAGGGACGGGTGAGGTCTGTGCTGAGAACTTGTTCAGGAGAACAAAAGTACTTGTCTGCATAGCTGCAGTGCACACTGGTCACCACTAGATGACAGTTAAGGACAATATGCATTTGTAGCTCAGTAAAAAAAGACACTAAATTCAATCTTATGTTTTGATGGCATGTTAAGAATACCAGGTAGTAAAGACAACTTACCAATTTTTTGATTTCACATTCTAGTTGCTGTATGCTGTCTAGTTTTCTCTTTCGGCAGCGCTGTGCAGCATCACGGTTTTTACTTCGTCGGCGGACGTCGTGGACAAACTCCAGCTGATCTTGAGTCAATTGATGGTGTCTCAGGAGCTGCTGGAAGGCACTCCGGCTCAGCGTGGAGATCTGGTCCACTGGGAATGGGAGCTGAATCTGTAGAATATACAGTTGAGGATTTATTTTACCTAACATCTTAAACTGTCAATAACCAAACATCAGCTGTGAATTACAATTACCTCTGCGGCCCTTTTGTTGTTGGCCTCAGTGTCTCCATCTGTGTCCAGATCTGAGTCGTCCCCAGAGTTGAGCGAGGAAGACATGTAGGGGCTCTTCTCTGACTGGGACAGGCTGTCAGTGCGTGGAGCCGGGTCATCACCTGCGTCAAGGTCTTTGAGGAAGGGACAGTCTCCTACACTGGAACTCAGGTCCAGCTGCTTCAGCCAATGAAAGTCTGATGCTTTTGCCAGGTTGTTTTGGTCCATGGGATCCAGGGGGAGGGGTTGAGCCTGAGATGGGCATAGATCAGGCCAAAATCCCTTTGCCAGATGTTCAGCCACCTCTCTCTCCACGCTGCTCCTCTCCCCAAATCCCTCTTCGTGGCTTAGGGCAGTTAGTGTAGGGTCTGAGAGATCACCTGCCATCCTCTGTTCAAGGCCAACTTCAGTCTGATTTAATAACTCACTGCAGTCTCCAGCCCCTGATGTGTTGAGTGGACATGAATGGGGGTTACAGTTTGTTTCAGCACCAAGTGTCTCTACAGTCTGTTTAACATCGCCACTGGCTGGATCAATGAGTTCTGGCGGATTCACATCCCCTGGGGTTGACAGCTCACAGGGTAAGCCACAGTCTGCCAAACTCAACTCACTCTGACTACACACATCTCCCATCTCTAAAATGTCTCTTTCGCAGAACTGCGAGGGATGATCTGCTTTGTCGGAGTCTGGGCATGACAAAGACAACATGGGACACACACCATTTGCGGATAACTCCAGAGATAAGGGGGTCATTTGTGGGCCACAGTTCTCCAAACAGAAGTGTTCTTCCCTGCTGTCTGTCTGACCCTGTGAGGTCTGAGGACACTGTGATGGGAAGTCTCTTTGTTCATCACCTCTTGAAAGCACTGAGCTGTGTGACTCAAATGATTTTGGTTGGCTGCTCTCCACACTGGAGCCAAAGCTGGCACTGGCATCCCGGCTCCGACAACAGGCTCTACGCCTGACCTCCTGTGAGGTTCTTTTGCCCTCAGAAAACTTTGGGATGAGAAAATCAAAGCAAGCTGACTCCAAGTTATGAAATCCCAAAAACTCAGCACTGCTGTGAATGGCATGAATGTTTTCTTTGGTGAAGGGCAGCTTTGATGTGTAGGCAAATTGAAGCAAAGGTTCAAAACCCTCAGCGGTCACCTGTAGGGAAAATAAATATGGCAAATTGTTATGGTACAACAAAAATCACACCGCTTTAAATCACTACAACGTTACCATAATAGAAAGGTGACCATCTAATAAGGGAACAAGGTCAGATCTACAGGACATTTTCATACCTGATTTAAAGCGTCATAAAACTGCTATTGAAACATATGACATACTAAAATATAAAGCTGAGTGTGTACTAACACTGTCATCGAAAAAGAACAAAGCTCCAAATAGCATAATGCTACATTGCAGTCTGCAGGTCCGACACATGCATTATAGTCACAGACCTTGTGATTTACAAATGCACAGCAAGCTAAATACATCTGGTAAAAAATAAAGACGTGTGGTTAAGTTTCTTTCTTTTAAGAAGCGAAAAAGTGAATTATTAAAAATGTGCTTATTAAGGATTTCTGAGTGTAAATGTATTGATATCCTGACAACTGATATGATCAAGTACATATGTGCCATACTTCCAATTTTGATCACACATATATTTGAAATAGAGAAACTGAATTCAACAAAGGCATACACTGGTAACTATTTTTTGTTGAAACCATTTTATTGGTGAGATGGCTGTAACTAACAATACATTAATGCACAAATCAAATAATTTGCAGTGTCCGTTTTTCTTTTTAAACCCCTTCAGTTGAACAGCAGGACACTGACCTCATCAGACAGGGTGATGATGGGATTCTGTGTGGTGACATTGGTAACCCGGCTGTGAAAGTAGTCGCTGCAGGAAGCCAAGACAGAGCAATGTGCCCGAAAACTCCTGTTCCCCACCACCACCGTCACATCACACAGGATGTCTTGCTGCCTCTGCTCATTTAGACACTGGAGAACATGAGCACTGTGCACTGCAGACTGAAAGGTGAAGACTGACGAGCGAGGGGCGTGCTGCGACATGGTTATTACAAGCTCAGCCTGCGAGACGGAGAGAGAAATAAAGATTAAAAAAAAACAAACCTTTTACAATCACAATGCAGTTTGCCAGAATAGACCACTTTGATTAGTCAACTGACAAGACAAAATTAACTGGTAACAAGCCTGATAATTCATTATTTTTTCTCAAATGTAAGTACTCTCTTGTTATCTTTACTCAATGATAGTAAACTAAAAATCATAAGGTTTTAGTTTGTTTGTAGGCTGAAACAAGATATTTGTGTAACAGATGGGCAGATTTTGAGTAATGATTAACTGACAGTGTTGTCTTATTATTAATGATCCAACAAGGACTTTTTTTACACTGATACTCTAAATGAACATCTCAAATATGTCATCTGACATCTTCTTGGCATTACTGAAATACTCAAAACATAAAGAGGGAGCTTCATGATTTTATAAAACCACCACAAGTGACCTCGTTTTACTGTCTTTTCACCTCAACTATTGTAGTGGGCTGCGGATAAGGTCACCGGACAGTCAAATGACCTGTCCTTATGCAAGAAACTTGAGTTTGCCTTTTCACTACACGGGCAACAAATGACAACGTAAGTGTTACCTAAACGCACACAATACAATTTAATCATAAAAATACATTATAACATTAGAATAACTGATTATTATTACAAGCCACTTCTTGTGGGGTCTCGACTTTAGGGACGACGTCCACTTGCTTCTAACTTTAGCAGAAGAGAAATACCGATGGTGTAGCTGACATATGTCACAGCTGATGGCTACGATAAAGGATTAGCTTGACAGCTAACCGTTATGATCAGTATCGTCCTAATATAGCTGCAGCGAGGACATATTTATCTTGTTAGTTGATGTTTATACTCCTTAACTTGGGCAAGTTTAAAATGCTGATTCATGATTAGCCAAGTTAACGTTACCCAGCTGGGCCTGACGGAGGCGTAACGAAACACATCGAAAACAAGGACAAGAACATTACGATACCAATGACTGACAACGTTTTAATCAACATGTTACATAATGGTCAATAATATCAAAACGGGAAGGCTTTAAGCTAGGCCAGACTGCTAACCGTTACTACACACGACCGTTCCTTCCTGTTTTTGCCTTAAAATTTCCAACCTTTAGAAACAATGACTCTACTGTTTTTAAAAGTCCTTTTAAACGGCCAAAGGTTCACTGACCTGCCATGTCAGCTTGGTAACTCTGCCATTGGTAAATTTTGGGTTAGAGAGAAGACGTTTCTGGCCATCCGGAGCCAGACTTTCCCCTCGTCATGTGACAAATGGGACCAGAAGCTGTGTTAGCACTTACTGCGCATGCTCAGTCAAAGAGAAATCCAGCACACAAGAAGACAGGAGAAACTTTTTTCCATTGTGAAGCATTTCATTACATGACATGATAAAAAATAAACATATAAATATTTCTTTTACAAATTTTGATTTCCCCAACTTCGATTTTTTTATCCTGATAATTTTTTTTTTGTTATGTGTACAAATCTAATAACACAATCTGTTCAGTGACTTTAACACAGCTGTTCTGTTGAAACACTGTGTGACACCAATGCAATGAATATGTCGACATTCTCAAATGTTCCTTCTGTATAATCATATCATATCATTATCATATCATTTCAGCATAGGCCAGTTTGAGTCACTGTCAAAACGAGCCAAGTTTGGTCAACTCTTTGAGATCCCATATATACTGTGGCGCTGAAGCAGCAGCAGGTTGGTTTGTTGGAGGTTCCTGAGTAGTGCGTCCTTGATTAGAGGATTCTTTCATAGAAGAGGAGGTAGGCTTGGCAACTCTGAACTTTACTCTCGCTGACGGGCTGAACGCTTGTGTCGCTGATATGGTACCAGGACCCTCTGGGTGGCTCTGCATCTCCTGAGAGACAACAATGAGTTACAGGAGATACTTCAATAATAAGGACCAAATTAATATTTGTATTGACTGGCATGCCTGGGTACACCTACCTTGTGCTGTAATGCCGTTGGATGAGGGTTTAGGGCCCTCAGGTCGTACTTTCACATAGGCTGTGTAATGACCCGACCTCATTGTTCCGCTGTGCTCCACAATACCATACAAACTGTACAAAATCTGAGTATCTCCTGCCTCGTTCTGTTTGGAAACAACTTCTGGTTAGTACTCAAACTATAATATATCAATGACATATGTACAAGTGAGCCTATGATATTTCGGAAGTGCTGTTAATCCTAATGTTTACCTTGCATTTAACCCCACAAAAGGGAGCTAGATCCAGTATCAAGGGGAATTGGACATGTCTGTTCACCTTACAAATGCTGTATCCATTCTAGAGGAAAAATAAACAAAAGTGATCTCGCTGAAATGATTTACAAGGCAATGTTTCAGTGCAATACAAAAGACAAAAAATGATCAAAACAGAACGTGTCTTTCTCTTTAAATAGCTGGTTCACAGCTGAGTGAATAAAAACTGCTTGGCTGACTGTCAACTGGATCAAAAGTGTAAAAATGCTGAAATTCTCTTGAACTGTCATACCTGTTGAAATCTCTTCAGATGAAGTGTAAGCACGGGTGGGGGAGAGGAGATCAGCATTTGCTTCAAGGCATCAGTGTAGACATTCTTCTTGGATCCTAAACGAAGCACGAAAAGACACATTTAATTGAGCCCCTAAGTGAAAAAAGCTTGGACCAAAAGACGCAGCATATCACGAGGAAGAAGCCCAATGATACACAATGTTATTGTCTTCCTGCCCCGTTAGAATTACTGGATTGATGATACTGTTTTGTCCAACATCCCCAAACATGTTCGATTTGTACAATATCAACAACAACAGATCAAATATGATTACGGAGAGAAATTCCTCATACCTCCAGCCTTGTCTTTTGGCTGCCGTTTAGTACATGTGACACACAGCAGGCTGTTGTTCTGCGTAAGGGTTTCCACTTCTGTGAACTGGAAAAGGCATGACTGCACTGAACACTCTTGTTTCTCAGGGGCTGTCCTGGTTGCCATCGTGTGGAAGGCCAGCTCTGGATCCTCATTTACTACAGTGTACTCTTTAGCCTCCAGGGGCTCATCTTCACTCTCCATGACTTGTTCTGTGGCATCTTCTGAGTCTTCTATGAAGGCGTCATCCAGGGTTACTTTCTCCATGTCACTCACCAGCTGCGTGTCTTCCTCTTCTTCCTGATCCATGTCAGATGTTTTGTCATCGTCTATGACGCTGTCCTTTGAGTGCTGCTCCTCCGATAAGACAGTGAAGCGGTTGCTGACCGGTGACGTCGTTGATGCGTCGCAGTCGATGATTGAATCGTCGTCGTCCTCTTTTTCGTTCTCATCCTGGACTGTGTCTGGGTTCTTTTGGTCCTGTTCAGACACACTGGTTTGTGCAGGACTGCCTTCACTCGGTGAAGCTTCCTCATGCATGTCATTGTCAGCATTTTCCCCATCATTTGCATCTGCAGTAGGATCTGCCTGCTTGCTCTCCGTCTGGTTTGGAGATGTGAGACTGTCCAAAGTGACTCTGCCCTCAAACTTCTGCTGCCTCTTTTGATGCTATAGGCCAAGAAAGGGAAACAATGCACATCATGTCATTTATTCTGCCCAGTAATTCACACCCATCCGTCAAAAGATACATTCATGGAAAAATTAATATTTAAGTAAATTCCACTATATAAATTCAGTTCGGTACCTTTGCCTGCTTCTTCGCCTGCTTCTTTGCCTTCTTCTGCTGGTACTTGCTGCCACCCGCAGTGGGAATGTCATCATTTCCATTTGTCAACGCTGGGCTGATTCTGCCAGCCTGGCTCGACTCAGAGGTGGTCTGAATTGCTTTTTTCTGGTTCTTCTTTCTGTATGCCTGTAAGATGTGGTCACAAGACGGCACATGCATGTGAGACAAATAAATAATGAGCACTTAACGTTTCAACTCATTGTCAAAAAAAACACTAATAGGGGTTTTACCTCATCAGCAACAGGAAGGGAAAGATCCAAAAACATCTCAGTGACTACAGACACCTGTAAGAACAGTAGAGGCAATTTAGCTCGACATCAACACAACACCATCAGGCGTCTTCAGTGTTTGCCAACAATACATACCGTTTTACACTGCTGACACATTATAGTGCTGGTCATTTCCCCACCAAAAACGTAGTCGACAAAGTTTTTCGGGAATCCATTTTTCTCATATTCTGAAATCAGAACTTCATTGTCAGATGGCCACATTTAACTTATAGCTGTGCTTAGATTGCAAACTATAATAAGATCCAGCATGTTTTTGCTCGCTCACATGACAATGACTACAAGATGTAGCAAAATTCCTTACCTTTGACTAGTGTTTTCAGCTGCTCTTCATCTGTGCCTTTTCTAGATTCTTTCAATGCCTCAGTGATCCCCGAGCTTACTCTCTGTAGAGACAAACACAATCTTGAGATGATGATGAAAATAACCTTTTGTGAACCATAAGCAGGATATCTTATATAAAATAATCAGTTTATATCAGATATAAGATGTACAACCCTTTCACAGAATCTCAATAATTTCAGCCTCTTCACACTCTGATTGCATTCTTGTAAAACCTCTGCTCTGTGAAAATTGGCAAACCTATCAGAATAGCTTTCTGGGAAAGCAACATCTCAGAGGTCATTAAAAAAAAAGAAGCTATTTCTCCACAATTCTTTCATTTCACACATAACATGTTCCTCGATCTGCGAATAAATTTAGAAGCTGACTTGGTGCCAGTGGGCTGGAAACACAGAATCCAAGTGCACAGTTCACTGCGTATCAGCCGGCTGCTCTGGTGTCAATAAAGTACTGTGCTATGCAACATTAGCCACTTGCAGAACTACAGTTTCCATTTCAAGTGCAAAACTTTCACCTATGTGTATGCAGACTTTTATTCAAACTGAGCACATACTTTGATCTCCTCAGCTCGCATCCCATCCAGAAGATAGCGCAGCAGCTCCTGACTATCTTGCTGTTGAAATCCTTTGAACCTGGCAGCCCTGCAGAAAGGAGACAAGACAATGAAATATGCTCGGGAGTATACTTGAAGCACATATTAATGGTTAGTTGAACTTGAACTCCTGGCTCTCACTTCTTGCAAACTTGTGTGAACAACTCCCGCGGTGTTACCACACCCTTCTTGGATTCCTGGATCTCATTCAGTAGTTGACACATAGCTAAAGTCAGGGATCCAGGCTGGTCCAACTCTACTTTGATAGGCTCCTGAAATCATAATAAAAACAAGTTTTTAGATAATAAACATTGTAGTTTTGGTAGGAAAAACCATAGCATTTTTACAGCTTAAAGAAAATATTTAAGACATGACAACACACCAGTTCTGAGGAGGCAACAGGTTGAACGTCAAGACTCATTTTCTCTTCTGCCACTTTGTTGATAGTCTGTCTTAAGAGCTGTGTTTGGGAGAGATTCTGGAAAAGACAATGAAAGCAGTTAATAATGACTCAACGATTTAATAAATCTCTCATCTTAATGTTACGACCCCATTACGCACAATCTTACCTGAATAACTGCATTAAAGAAACAAGTGTTTCCAAGGTTGCTCAGCCCCTTCACTAAAACACCACCGCTGTCTTCAGATGTGCCGTTTTTTTGTGATTTCCCAACCGTCTCTTTCTTGACATTTTTCTTTGGACAGTCCTTTTGGACGTTTTCTTTGTTCTCCGTGTCTTCACTTTCCTCCGCTTTTAAGGGCTCTGTCTTTTGCTCAACTTCCACCAAGTTGTCTTCCTCTTTCACTCCTGAACAGCCAAACAGAACATGGTTATAAAGACACGCAATTCAAACAAACCTTACAAAAAAAAAAAACAGTGATCCTGAACCTACTTTTCTGCGGCCTGTTTATGGGACCGGCAGAGGTTTGTTTTTGCAGGTTGGTCACCAGCTGAGCCAGTTGTCCTGTTCTCGAGTACTGGACTTCATCATCACATAAGTAACACCTGGAGGTTGGGCAACACATGGAAAAAAGGAACAATCAAAACACTGTTATTAACACAACCGCAGTGAAACCAACACACCGCAGCAACACACTCGTACTCACCAAACACTCCAGTTGTCCAAACTGATCACCAGGCAATGTGGATCTGACCGCGGAGTCTCGTAATGTTTGATGGCATGCTGATTCTCAGAGGTTCGTCCACATCCCTGGTAGAAATTAGACACATCTGGTCATTTAGCGTAAAGTCATTTCATACACTTTCAAAATCTTAATGATCACTAGGTTGAATACACTCACTCTATGGCCACATTTCAAGCACATCCAAACAGCTGCTGTTTCTTGATCTTCTTCAGGCTCCTGTTGCAGGGTAGTGTTGGTATTTTCTTTATTTTCTTCATGCTTACAATCCTGGCAACGCGTCAGATCAGAATCCACAGAGAGTTTCTTTAGTAGAGTTTGGTCTGTTCCCTTCTTAATATGTCTGCAGGATGGACCTGTGAAGAAGGAAAGATGGAAGTAAAACACACAGTGAGAATCTCTCTCTAGGCCTTCCACAGGTTATCACACAGGCCATGAAGATGATGACACATTCTTTACCTGTCAGGTCAATGTCATCCTCCTCTCTGGAGCTCCTATCCTTCCCCCGTTTCTTCCCCATTTTCACCTGATGTTCAGCACAGGAGATGAATGAAAATCAGACAGCAGTTCTCTGGAGTGTCGTTAGCTTTGGCTAATGGCTACATGAGATTATAATTCTGCTTCACACGATTAAAAACCAGTATATTCAGTGTTAGAAGCAAACAACAATTAATATAACGTTACAATTCACGACCATCCTCATGGTCCAGTCAACTTACTGTATTAAACGGAGCCTGAACCCTTCACAGTTTTCAGTTTCGTTTACTTTGAGTGGATGACTTCACGAATCCGCACATAGTTTACTTTGTTTACGAATTACAGCCGTTAAATAAAATACTTAATGTAAGAAAATTGTCCCACAAAGTTTCCAGTTCTCCCAAAAAAAAATCACTCCGCTGATTTGGCAGAAAAATCCCAGCTGACACATGCAGACAACAGAGGAACAGAGAAATGTGATGGTGTCGCTGTTTCTGCTGGTCAGTACGTGTGTTTCCTGTGTGCGTCGCTTGAAAGAGTCCGAGTGGAAACAAAGCCCGATGACTAGCTGGGTGCTACTTCCACAGACGCTCGGTTGTTGAACTAGCCTACTTGTTCAATATAGCTTTATATCTTATTTAAACAGATTCAATTAATGTTACACGTGGACAACAAGCGAGTTAAGTTTAGCTGCTGGTAAACAAACATGTCATTTGTTAGCAGAGTTGTGAATAATGACATGTGGCACTACGTTAATTTAAAGCGACAGTATCATTGAATGTGGAGACAGAAAGCTGTTTGAAAACAAGGATTTAATTATTTTTTTTTTTTATATATATGTAGAACAGTATTGAAGATCTTTCTCCTTTATCAGCATGTCTTACTTGGAGTGGGCAGAGTCTCAGCTTGCAGAAATGGAGCTGCTGTCCAGCATGTTTCCCACCCAGGAGGAGCTGGAGATGACAGACCAGCTGGCACTAGCTGAGCTCAGGGAGTATGTTGAGAGCTCAGACTCAGCAGACAGCCCTCCAGCCTCCAGACCTCAGTTTCTCATCAAACAGAAGCTGGACACTGCAAGCATGGACATGGTACCCGAATAACCGACTGTCGTAGTATGTCAATTCGATTTAAATGTGTCCACAAACATATCACTTGTGTTTTTTTGCTGTCTTCTCTCATTTTTGTCGCTCCACTCAGACAGATGTCATCCTATCCTGTGCCTATCCATCTGAATATCCCAGTGTGATACCAGAAGTAACAGTCCGGTAAGCCATTGTCCACTTCTGATGTGTGGCAAAGGTGGTGAGAGACAAGAGCTTGAATAACCAAATGCCTTGCTGTAAAATGATTATAATCTCTTCACACAATTGTGAAGATTGTTGAAAACAGAACATCGCAAATGGGCTGCAACTATTGTTTTCACCATTTATCAAATAATCGTCTAAAAAATGTCATCAAAGCTGTGAAAAATGCTCACCGCAATTCCCCAGAGCTGAAAGTGACACCTTCAAATGACTTCTGTTTCCCAACCATCAGTCCAAAACCCAAAGAAAAGCAGCAAATCCTTACATTGGAGAAGCTGGAAACAGCAAATGTTTGGAGTAAAAAGGAGTTTGAAAATGTATTGGTTATCAGAACTGTTGGCAACTACTTTTCTTTTGATCAGCTAATCGATAAATCATCTAATTGTTGGAGCTCTCCTTGCAAAATATCATGTTCATAAGACCCAATGTCACGGTGACCAGTAGAGACTGTATATAAAGATTTGTATACCCAAAGATGGTAGCAACTCATCTGTGTTGTGTGTGCAGGCTTCTCCAAAAGTTTTCCATTTGGAGGTCATGTGTTAATTGGAGCCTGTAATGAAACGTCAAATCACGTCCTGCAATTTGACATCTTACAATACAAGCGATAGACTAATTACACAGATTAAATCGAGTTATGTGACTGTGGCAGGAAGTAAGGGGATATATTCTGCAGTTATGGCCTTATTTTAAGTGAAGAAATCTGCATGGTTGAATGCGGCTTGCATATAATTTGCCATATGCCTGTTGATGAGTAGTGGGAATCGCAGCTAAAAGCTAATTTTCATTATAAAGATGAGCAAACTTATAGAAGCAATTGTGGCTAGAGATATAGTATTGAAAAATATTATGTATACATGATAAAGCAAAATAATTTAGCAGCAATTAAGGACAGACACGTTGTAATTTGCTTTCAGAAAACATTGTCTCGGGAGTAGTCATTCATATAAATAATCCTATCAAGCTCCTTAAGATCTGTTCTGGTTATTTTATGCAATGTCACAGTGCAAATAAGCCTCTTGAAGATTTCCTTTAGAAGTTTTTGTTCCCAAGGGTTGAAACTTCTAGGTCCAAAGGCCTTGAATTTCTCTGAATCCTTCTTACAGCATGTTTTATTTGTGCCGTAGGTGTGCTGGTCTCAGCAGGGCCCAGCAGACACAGCTCCACTCAGATCTCAATGCATATCTCACAGAAAACTGCCAGGGGGAAGTGTGTGTGCTCTCTGCTGTGGACTGGGTGAAAGACAACCTGCAGCTCTTCATTAATAAGAGCTTATCAGCAACACCGACTCCTAAGAAAGAGTCTGCTACTCCACGGCCACGGGAAGTGTTCAGCCGACTGTGGATTTACAGTCACCACATCTACAACAAGGTGAAAAGGAAAAACATCTTGGAGTGGTCCAAGGAGCTGGGCCTGTCAGGATTCAGCATGCCTGGGAAGCCTGGTATTGTGTGCGTGGAAGGTCCTCAGTCCGCCTGCGAAGAGTTCTGGTCCAGGTATCTTGAGCGTTGTTATTTTTAGCAGCCGATGTCACAGCCAGAAGCCTGCTGAGGTGCCAGGTTTATTATTTTCCAAACTTTTTCCCATTTCACAGAGTGAAGGTTCTGACATGGAAGAAGATCATGATTCGACATAGAGAGGATATTCCCCTTGATCGTCAGGGCGAGGACAGCGGGGCCGTTGAAAGTATCGACTCCCTGCGCAAATTCACAGGCTTTGAAGAGGCTATGTTTGACCCCCATGGGAACAGAGGTAATCACATGGACCTTGGGCAGCTCTACCAGTTTTTAAATGAGAAAGGCTGTTGTGACATCTTTCAGATATATTTTGGCATTGAAGGGAGGTAGTGGTCAGACCTTGAGAATAAATATACATGGCTGCTTGACTAGTGACTTGTCATTGACATCACTTCTCCTGAAAATAAGTGCCAACTTAAAAATGGAAATGCATTCAGTAGCATGAAAGCTTTTCTTTGTCTTTCAACCAAGCCCATAAATGGACTGAGCGTTTGGTCTCATGCTGATAAACTGATAAATGAACCACTTTTTATGGATGTTGCACAGCTGTCACACTCGGGACCTCATTGGAATAAAAGGCAGAAAAAAAAACATTTATACACTGCATGAAACAGAGTTATCACTCTTTTAGCTAATAGGCATATTTTTCCAAAAGGAGTTATTAAAACTGTGTTTTTTTCTGAGAGTTTTCTCAAGGACCCCAGTTATATTTGCAAGTTTAATACTCCTGCATGTGCCACAGATCACACCTTGCCCTAGGTGTTTCTTTCCTCAAATGGCACCACTGTGTATTACCACCAGGCTGTTATAGGATTTTCAGGTCTGATACCACATTAATAATTGGACAACATAGTCAACAATATGCTAGATATCTGTTTATGAAATCTGTTGATTTTCCTCTTATGAATTATAGATAACACAACCGCAGAAAATCTCTCTGCAATTTTCTTTGAATGATTGGTGCTTAGATAAACTGTGCATAATTGTGGATCACACTCTTGCAATTAAAAAGTACTCTTATTGAACATGAATCATATTTTTAGAAACGCCCAAGACTGATATGGTATTAAAAGACATTTTAACATTCATTTAGATTTTGTGTAGACTTTGTTACTTTGGGGTTCAGTGTCGAGGCGATCTCTACAAAATGTATTTTTTTTCCTCATAAATATTTTATAAATGGAAGTCTGTAATTAATTCATACCATTACACGTTGTACTTCATGTATTCTAATGCTGTAAAAATGCCACTGGAGATTATCTCCTTTAAGGAGTTTGAACCCTGAGTGAGCATTTCAATGTTCAGGCTTTGTTAAACATTAACTGATGGAACAAATGAAAATCAACATATTGTACCTAATGAACTCCAAATCAACATAGAGTTATTTTATCAAAAGAAATTGCAAGTACACACAATGTTCAGAAGAAGCCAAAGCCAAATGTTCAGTGGTTACAGGCACCGGAGTGAAGTTACTTGCAAACTTGCTCCGTCTACATTGCCCAGCAGATGGCAGCATTATATAGTCCACATTCAAAAAGACAGCATGGCATCCTCTAACGTAACCTGTTATTTCTGGATGTTAAAATATTTAGACCTAATAGAATACATAACCCGGATCCCAGAAGAGCTGCCTAAGAAAATAATGAAGCAATTGTATAATAATGATTTGGCCCAGAACAATTTAAACTGCTATTTGGATCAAATATGAATAATGTGTTTTGTCGAAAAATATGTAACTTTCATGAATCAACCGTGCAGATCAAAGTGTTGTAAAAAGTTCATGAGGTTAAAAGGTTTTAACTGTGGCCTTGTGCATTCCCCAAGAGCAAGACACGAGCGGCGTTGTGGACTCTCTTTGTAAAAGCTGTAAAATAAAACCACAGTCTTGTCTAATTTCTGCTTCTCTTTAACAATGATTTGGCTTTTTAAGACATGTTTCCTAGAATTACCAACAGATACTAGATCAAGAGAGGCCATGAGGAGGTTGCTCATCCTGATTTGAATCCCAGTCCCTCTTTTGTCCCGGGGGATCTTGGTCAGCTGGTGGTCCTTGTGTCGCTTCTGTTCTGTTCTTCCTGATTTTACGGGTCCTTGCTTTGCCCTCACAGAGTAGCTACTAACTCCGGTCAGACTACCAGCTTGCCTCTTCAGAAGAGGGAAGAGAAGAGAGTCTTATGTCTATTTGTTTATCGAGGAGAGCTCGACTCCCAGGTGCATCCGCAACTCCAGCTTTTCTCGCAGGAATTGATGCTCTAAATTAGGATGAGCAACCACTTCCAACCCCTCACCCTGTGTTTCTGGGTCTAATATCCCTTTTTCAGTCAGCATTTCTACAGTAAGTAGGAGCTGAATGAGTCAGTTAATCCCCTCATCCTAACAGTACTGTATATGGACCTGACTTAACAGTCGTCCCTCCTCTAAATAGCTGGGATTCATGCAACTTAAACTGGCTTCATTTCATGCTTACTTTAGGTATCTGGCTCTTAGCTGTGATCCATTGAAGAAGTAAGGCTGCAGAACATCCAATCAATATTTCAAGAGATTTCTAAAATCTGAAAAGATTAAACTGACGTATGCCAAATACAAACAAGTAAGGTTTATAAAACAGCCAAAGGTGGAAAATGTTCTCTATTTTTGCTTAAATTCTGCTGTGGAGTTTGGATTACCTGACATGAAGAATGGCCCTTTTCCTAAAATTTGATATCATCTGCCATAATTTAATGTAATGATTTACATGATTTCATAGCAGCTTTGATAAAGCAATGACCAGTGGATTATGAATAGCCAATATTTCAATAAAGGAATTTGTTTTTACTCCACGCCTTTAATTTGTTTAATTCCATGCACAGATGACTTTCAAGATGCTTCACTGATTTTCTTCCATTCTTTCTGGTCTGTCTCTTCAGTCCTCTATAGCCATAACTGTAAAGTAGTAGACACGCAGAACAGCAGACTACATGCCCAACGTGCTAATTCAAAGGAAATGCATCGAGGAATATTTGTCTCACAGTGTTCCTCTGCTCACTTGTTACACACTGTGAATCTCCTCTTTCTTCTTTCACTGGGTAAGAGTGCTGATAAGTGGCATTCACAGTGTTCCAGCATATGATTCCGACATCGCCAAAGATGACTGCAAAGCCTAAATTAAAGCCTTAGTGAATTTGTTCCTTGATGTGTGATATGGAATAGGGGAAAATGGCAACTGGCTCTCTACGCCAGAGGTTCATTGCTGATATCTACCTGCCAGATGTACAAAAGGTAAACATGTTGTTTTTTTTGTAGTAGTCAATCTCATCTGTTTCAGCAGTGTTATTGACCTGTATTACAGCTACGGCCATAGTGCAAGTCATTAACGCTACCTCCGGTCAATACAGGTCAATAACATCTTAACGGGTCAAGAGTAGACCACTCCTTAGCAGCTAAATTAGATTCTATGTTGCTGAAACTGTCCTTCAATTGCTATATTCTCCATCCTTTACTGATAGATAAACAGTTCAGTCCATAAGAGGTATAACCGAGACACATTTTTGCTCTATTGCCTCTGAACTCAAGCGCTTTGTATTTTTAAATGTAACACTGAATTCTGCAGATATCTTCCCCTTTGGTGCTCTGACAGGCTTGTTGTCATCATTTCATATCGATTGTTTCTGGGAATTAGTGTTCAGAGGAGGGAAACGTGATCAGGTGACTGGCTGACTGGCCAGTCAAGAATGTTTATTAGCTATTCACGTGTTTGGATTGGGGATTTGGATTGTCCTTCTGCATTGTACTAAAATTGGGGGGTTGTGTATTAAAAGGCAGGATTGACAGCGCTGCAGCTAAAATCTAAAATGAAGAGCCCCACTAATAAGATTACAAAAATGAATACAATCTAGGAAATAAATAATGACATAAATAAATGCACCCTCGTGCAAAACAGAGAGAGAGACATCGTTTTAAACAGTAAGTGTCATATAAATGCAACTTTTCTATCGGCCATTTCTCAGACTCGTCCCGTGATGAGATGCATCAGGATATATACTTTATGATTTTCTTAGTTTTCTGAGTTCAACGTTGTTTGCTCAATACAGATGTTACCTCTTAATGTTAACCTGAGTCATTTTCCTTATAATTTCCGTAGTACAGAACTGAAACAACAGAGGATATCACTGTCTGTCGACTCAGACTGCACTATAGCTACACTGATAGAGGCCACCAACTGTATGATGATCATCCTGTCTACCTGAACACTAGTTTGGACTCCATGTAAATGATACGGCTCAGCAGATCAAGGTTCTGCTCAGAGTATCTGGAAATCTCTGGGGTGCTTTCCTGTTTCATCTGATCAGGGGTCTCTGCGACTCTAACATCATTATCACAAAACTGCAGAGACAAGGTTGCTCAGGTGGTGAAGGTTGGGGCAATGGTGATGTTCATTTTTTCCCACTTACCTGCCTCACAGCGTTTCATCGCTCCGTGACATATTAATATTTTTACATCAGATGAAAGCGGGGAACAGGACCTTCCCTAAATGGCTTTTTAGTCATTGTTGGTGAGACCATTGCATACTTGTACTCCATGGGGTTATACTGTGGAGCTGAATAAAAGAGTGAGTGGAACAAACACTTCAGCTTCGGAAACAATCAGGAGACTTTTGCCCACCAACAACATTTCTTGGATCTCCTCATCCTCATCATCCATATTGACTTTCCACCGATGCATTCACATCCCATGTTTGATGCAATGAGCTATCGATCAAAACTCAAACATGTAGCCCTGATCTCATGATCTCAAAAAATACTGTACATTTTTGGAATCTCACTTCCTCAGGAGCAGTGCATGATGCATGGTGATTCGTTCTGATTGACAGCAGCCATAGACGCAGTCTGCATGAGTCAGACTGAAAGTTTCCGATGTTCTGTTTTGTAACCTTATTAGTTGTTTGGCCTGCTTGACTTGACAGCAAATCGATAAAACTTATTTATAAATGCTCTGTGTGAAATTTCCGCCACTAGGGGTCTCTCAATCAAAATAATACAAAAGAAAGTAGCACAGGATCATGAGAGTTTGTCGAACATCTAATGAAAATCTATCTACATGTTCACAGACGAGGTAGTGTTTTAAAGTTTTATTCACATAACCTTTAGTCATTCCGGAAGCCCTAAAGGGCCATGCTTTCAAACATTTAATTTCCTCCGTTTTCTCGAGATAACGGGATAATTTTCTAGACATCTCAGCATAACGAAACTTTGTTTTCCCGAGATAATATTATACTTAATTAGAGATCTTGAGAAAACAAAACCATAGTGTACTATATTAAATCATTGCAGGAAACATCATTCAGTGTAGCAATGTCAGAGGGGCAGGAGCATGTCAATCACCGCACCACATATCTTTTCAATCAAGGCCTGACACAGACTGAAATAGCATTGTGCCTTGCTATTACAGATAATATAGACATTAGTGTGCGTAATCTAAAACGACGATTAGCAGGGCTTCAGCTATTTCGGCAGCGCAATCTAAGTGAGCCTACATAGCTGACCAGCTACGAGGTTCCGGGCATCTCCATGAATACCGGATGCCTGGGACCTCGTAGCTGGTCAGCTATGTAGTAAAAGGAGAACTTTGGTCGATTTAAACATGCAGCTTCATTGCTCAAGCTACCCTTGACTTGCCAGTACCGAAGACGCGAAAACATTTGGTCCAGCCATTACAGAGCTCCGTGAACGGAGACTTAGCATTGAAAGCTAACAGCATGGGGTCAGAACTTTACACTGTGTTTTAAGCATCTTAACATGCTCCACATCTCACACCAAAAGGTATGCAACATCAGCAGACACCTTAGCACACAGCACTGTAGCGTTTATGACTCACAATGAATAAAAAAGTAGTTAAAACAGTGTGTTTGTGCAAGCAGCTACTTACCTGTTTGTTGACATCCGCGTCTTCCGGTAGCTAGACCAAACTAGTATATCCACCGAGTGCGTACTTAACAGGCTTAACAGGCTATTGTAAGGCTCATGGCTCATGACAGGCTGTAACATGGACATGTACATTATGAACAGAAACACGAAAATGCTGGAATACGTTTCCATCTCCGCCAGTGAGGGAGTAAGCGCACGCTCGATGGATTGACTAGTTTGGTCTAGCTACCGGAAGACACGGATGTCAACAAACAGGTATGTAGCTGCTTGCACAAACACACTGTTTTAACTACTTTTTATTCATTTTGAGTCATACACGCTACAGTGCTGTGTTGTAAGGTGTCTGCTGATGTTGCATAACTTTTGGTGTGAGATGTGGAGCATGTTAAGACGCTTAAAACACAGTGCAAAGTTCTGACCCCATGCTGTTAGCGTTCAATGCTAAATCTGCGTTCACGGAGCTCTGTAATGGTTTGACCAAATGTGTTCGCGTCTTCGGTACTGGCAAGTCAAGGGTAGCTTGAGCAATGAAGCTGCATGTTTAAATCGACCGAAGTTCTCCTTTAACAAAGACATCAGGCTCACTTAGATTGCGCGGCGGATATAGCTTAAGCCTTGCTAACCGTCTTCTTGGATTAAGCACACTAATGTGTATGTTATCCATAAACCCATCGATTAGCATGCCATGCCACTGGTGTGTGATGGAAATCTCAGGCCTATCACATCACAGTCATTATCTCGAGATCTCAAGAAAATGATCCCGTTCTCTCGGGAAAACGGCAGTTGTTATTTTGAGATAATAACTCGAGATCTCGAGAAAACAAATTAAATGAACTCGCTATCACGGGAAAACGAAGGAAATAAAATGTATGAATGCATGGCCCTTTAGGGCTTCTGTAAGTCACGACTTTCTTCCTCACTTTCTAATTCTCTCCAGGAATTTATAGCGACAGGTGGCCAAATAGAATGCACCATTACCTTGAATACAATTAAAGATTTCTCTGGATTTGAAGTCTGTTGGATATAAGTACACAATTCAACAAAATATATGACAAAGGTCTACAGAAATATGACATGTTATGTCTTCAAGTCCTACTATTTAGCATGTATAAGCAGTGCTCAGACATTAAATAAGTGGTTTACGCCACAGTATAATGAAGGCCTAAAAGTTAGCAGATGTAATCCTATAATAATGTATTTATTAAAAACCACAACTCTTCCTGTGGACAACCAGAAGTCATATAAACAGATAATGCATGACAAATGGTAAAATATAGTTTTAATGATATAAAATGTCTTCAGGGGAGCAGTAAGAAATATTGTACATTAATAAATTCTTTACACATCTTAATATTTGCTTAGAACTAGTGTTTAATGATCGTATACTGCTTCTAAATCTTAAATGGGGAGTCTTAAAGTAAAGATATCCCACCATATTCTCCATCTCCCCACTATATGCATACATCTGAAGATGCATAGTAAATATGTGCTGTTGTTGATTCAGAGTAAATAGCTTGAAAAATGACTGCAGAAATTATATCCTTCATTCTTACGCCCATTTTGGCAACTCTTTGTGAAAATCATTTTTACATTAAACTTCATTCACACATGATTTACTGGTATTTTTCTTTTTTTCATCATTTCAGACAATAACCCAATTCTGTAGGTCTATTGAACTGGTGATGCATATAATTGAATTAGTTTTGAACGTCACAGTGAGGTATTTCAACACAGGGATTTCATCATGTCTCTATAGCTGGCACTCTTTCAAAGAGCCAAGCTAATATGAATAGTATTGTTTTGAATTACTTGAAGCTGCAAACACTGAACAGAAGGGTTTGAGAGTATTAGGACAAAGAATTTTTTAAACTTGTGCTTCGAAGTCTTCAAAGTCCTCGCACAGATGTGAACCACGGGACCATAATGTCACATTGTTCAGTGTCCAAAGTGAGCCAAATGTGTTGTGCTTTGCAATTATTGCAAATAATCGAAAAATAACTGAACAGACTGTTTCTGGATAAGCATTAACCTTACCATGTATTCCTCAGATGTAGCACAGTTGTATGTCTCTACAAGTGATTTGGTTGCATTAGTCTTCCTGTGATATATTAAATGTGGCACCATAAGCAGTTAATTATTGTAAAATATAATCTAATCTCCCAATGCAGCTAATCATGTGCACATTTTTTCTCTTTATTTTTGTAAAATAATCCATATTGCCTTAAATAATAATAATGCTTAGAGTTGACCATGATGAGAGTTGCATTAACGAGGAACGTATTCATTTGTGCCGACCACAAAGTTAAGTTAAGTTGAGTTTCGATTGTGTTGGTAAATTCATCATGATGCCACGAGAGCTGCACAACAGAGCCCCCTCTCACAGCATATCAGTCTGTTAATTCGCTATGTGTTGCATTACCATTTCCAATTCAGCCAAAGTAAACTCCATAATCAAAGCAATTAAAAACACAATCAGTTGTGTTTCCAAGTGCTATGTGGAAACTTGGACTAGCAGCTCTTTGGGATTCTGGACTTTCTCTCCTGATGACCCCTCAAGGTGAACTCTTGTATGGCTGTCCGTCCTGTGAATACTAAATATGGCTGAATTAAACATTTTCCCTCTTCTCACTACTATTTAATCAGTTGTCTTACTGAGCTGTCTGTCTGGAGTAATCCCTGAGGCTCACCATCACACTGACTGGCATCATAAAGACGACTGGCACGCTGCTCTGGAAGTATTCAAGCCTTAGCAATCCCACTGGTCCTTCCCCTCTTTTTGTATGCGCTCTCTAACAGCTCCAACCCCATAAATCTTGAGCAGGTCTTTGATACTTGCTTGCAATGTGCTGTGTCATCCTTTGACCAAATCTCAAGTATGATTTATCTTTGCAAAGCGCTTTAATATAGATACAGATTTATTTGGGGCTTTAGGAAGTGCTTGTGTGTGTGTAATCAGATCAGAGCAGATTTATTTTCGATGTGATTAGGGACACGAGAGAATCTCAGGCATACCTTTACTGTGTGTAAGTGGTTTTTTTTTCTGAATTTCTTTAAGTGGAACATATTTGAATGAAACGTGTCAATCTAACTATTGGGGTCAATAACTCCCTGCACAGATATTCTATAACAAACTTTAGGTGTATTTTTAGTTTAAATCATCTCTGCTTAAAACCACTATGCATACCATTAAAAAACATGTGATGTGCAAGGCGAGCTTGACTTGCAACAGAATTCATTGATGTGATGTAATTATTTATGCTATAGATAAAAGTACAGTGCAAACAGCAGTGCGCTGTGCAGAAGCATATGTTGTGTTACTGATGCTATTTTAAACCACAGGCGATTAAACCTGATGTTGTCCTGCAGCACTACTGTACATAATGATTCAAAGAAAACAACTAGAGGAAGACGAGGAGGACCTCGATGATAATGAGGCCGACATCAACAGTTTGTCAGAACCTTTTCAATACAATGTTTACACGTTAATATTCTGTTTGCTTTGGAGAGTGTTTCTTATCTGAAAAGGAGGAAATTCCTATCATGGAATACACAGGAGAAAAAAAATGCTAAGTTCATTGAATATATAATCATTTTATTTTTAAATTCCTTAAATTCTTTTCCCCCTCCTTCTTCTTACCTTTTAGAAACATGACACCTAAAGTTCACAAAAGTTTGTCAATGCTGCTCTCGGTGAAACGTGATAATGAGCTAGTGGCACATCCCCTTTCTAAAAAATGGCGTGGCTTGTTATCCATTTATTAATTGGCTAATTATCCATGCAGTCACTAGCACATCTCTCCCGCTTTTCAACATGATGTTTCCTGTGTGAACATACATCATTTCCTGTGTTTTCACGTTGGCAGGATATAACAGATCCTCCAAGGAAATTAGCCATTAAATCAGGGTACAGAACTCTAGATTGAACGGATACAATAGCAGCACTGGAAAAAAGCATCAAAATGATATGTTATGAAAACGTCGACAGCTGAACACTTCAATAAAAGTGCAGCACCGTCTTCTCACTGTAAAGAAAAAAATAATCTCCAGTATCAAACTAATGCTAAGATTTCCTATAGCTGTCATTTTATTGGAGGAACATCAGTCTCCCACTCACTAATATTCCAACTTTAATTAAGTCTCTGGTGAGTTCTTTGGAAGAATCTCAAGTGCTCAAATCCAAACAGATGGCACGCTATTTATTGCATACCTTATGCCACAGGTACAAGCTTTTTCTTCCCCCAAAAGACTAACCGAGACATGGCTTCCCTTTATGTGCTCTCCTGGGTCTGCACATTTCAAAATTCAGCCAAACAATACAGGGAAAGTTGGTTTTTAATTAGATCTAAAAATACAATATAGAATAAATCAAGTGGCAGACAGACAATCCCAGGGCAGGCTATTTAAAGATGCACCACAGAGAACTTGAGTCTGTGTGGATGAATGAGTTTAAAATACAGTGGGTAGCCCTGTTTCAATCATCAATCCACGGGCCTGCATGTGGCCTGTTTCGAACAGCGGAGCCGCTGCCTCGCAAAGTGGAAGCCCTCATGCAGCAAACAAGGGAATTGTATCTGACTGTACACATTCATCTAGACTAATGGCATGGTGATGCATCCAGGGGGATACACAAGCTCATGTTCTTTGTTCCAGATCATTTGACTCCTTCTAACTTCAACTCGCCCCTGTCACAAGTGGAAGTGTGAGTGATCTGTTTAATCTCATCAAATATGATTAGGCAAAACACATCTCAAGATAATATCCTACAGTCGTCTGATTCAGCAGCGATACAGATGAGGCGTGAATGTTGCAGCTATCAGTCAAAACGGGGCTACGGAAGACTCAGCTGGGCTCCACCTACATGAGCTTTACATGAAAATGCGCTGTTTGAACATTTTTAAAAGTAAGAAAATGTTTATCTTATCTTTAGCTGTGGGTTTTTTTGTTTTTGTTTTGTTTTGTTTTTTTACAATTCCCTGAGTGTACCTGTAGTTGCCATCATCATGATTTTTTTCTCGCCTGCAATGACTCCTTTTTCAAGGTAGCCAAGTAGGTGTTGTAAACATGCCGGTATTATTCTACCCAATTCTCCATGAGAATGAGCTGTCAATCAAAAGACAAAACCCATTTACACAAACAATGCAACCCCGGGCTTCGAAGGGCGATGATAACAGACTCTGAACACAAAAGTTCTGAAATTGAAAAATAGGATCTTGAAAAATGATGAATTTCCTCTTAACTGTCTGCTCTTTGCACCTCATGTTTGTTCGCAGAGCAATGATTACAAGTAAACTCTTCCAAAATATTTGTTCTGCCTGGCAGGCGATATGACAGATGACACAGAATTAATAAGACAAAAAAACTGTTGATTTTTCCAGTTGGGAATGTTTTGGATGCTGTTATCAGTTAATACAGTACTGACTCGAGGTTTAGATGAATCACTGGGTTACTTCGCAGTGTCACCAACACCTGTTAAATCTGTAATTAAAAAAAAAAAATTAGAGGACAAACATTTCCTCATCAGCTCTGTTAAGCGTACTGCATTTGTTTTGCAATCCCACTCTATCTTTGAAATCCTTTTATCCTTTTACGTCCTCGGCAAATCGCCCAGTGAATTACACAAGGCAATTTACATGCTTGGATAGTGAAAACAAGTGGAATTACTGTTATTTCTGTATAAAACGCTGTGCTGTTAATCCAAAAGAAGGACCACTATTTGCGTCAGGGTTGGAGGGCTTTTTCACAAAGTGTTGCTAAGGCTCCTCCAGTTGTCACTAATCTACAGCAGAACTGTGGGATGAAAAAAAAAAAAAAAAAATCCAAACTGTGTTGATTTCAGACTGGTCCAAGTTACTGAAAGAAAACTTTTCTGCCAGAGTCTTGTAGATGCTAGAAAGAAGGCAAATATTTTTAATTGTACAGGACTGCAAAGACAACTGCAAGGACTATTAGCCCAGGAATTCATGTTCAAGATTGCAGAATCAGAATAATGCTGCAGACCTAATATGTTTAAGCGTAATAATGTTTTTTATTTATTTATTTTTTTAAAGATATCAATTCGTCCCCGAAGGATTTTTGTCAGAGACTTCTGTTCTGCTATGATAAGAGCTTATTGTGAGCTAGAGGACTGATATGGACCCTGCCTACAGGGTACAGTGGGGATCAGTTTCCTCAGTTTAGTAAGACTTACAAGGCCTCCTCAGAGGTCATGCTGTGATTGTTACATTGCCCACGGTATGGTTCTCACATTTCAAGGGTAAAAAGAAAAATCCATTTTCCAACTCACTATTTACGATTGCACATGAGTGTTTCTCCCTCTCGATATCCAATTACTAAATTATGATGAATTCTTTGCATTATTTTCTGCCAGGCATTATTCAAGACAGTCTATCTCAATTTACATAGCTTAACGAAGCACTGAGCTTTTAATAACGCGAAGGAGTGTGATAGTGGGAGCTGATGTTTATTTGAGCTGGCTGGGCTTTTGGTAGTAATGATTATGAAGTGAGCATTGGGAACCGTCTCTGTGAGAGGAGAGGGGGGAGCGAGGCGTTGTGCGAAGCAGGCAGATGGTTGGCCCGGACAGTGTGTTGATAATGGCAACATTAGTCTGCTGGGAAGCAACATTATGCTCAAGGTCAATGGGAGCTGAAGAATGGAGGATCATAATGACTCGGGCCCCGTGTCCTGGAACGAGATCTCCCTTTAAGGATGTCGAGATATTTGATATGAGCTTAGTAATCTGCACAAGGCCATTATATCCATCCTCAAATTTCAGAAAGTTCATTGGTGTCACTGAAGCAGCAATAATGGGTTATAAAAGGTGCTTTCTTTTCTTTTTCTAAATTGGCAGGGTTAGTATCCAGATAACTTTTAAATGTAAGATTTTCTTTAGTCTGAATGTAAGTTTGAAAAAGGTGTTGTTTTATAATGCTCGTCCACAGACCATTACACTTCATCTCCATACATATGGCCTTGATAAGATAATGTGGCTGCAATGTACAGGTGCACACAGTGTTCTTGGAATACTCTTTGAATTGTCCCATATGTTCCTAATATATCCTTGGTATTTTCATTTTGCATAGACTGCATTTTAATGCATACTAACCTTCACCTAGAGCACATATTTATCCAGCAGTAATCCTTATTTACACTAATTAAGAATACATGAATGCTAGTAATACCTGTACCAATCTATAAGTCAGTGATCCATACTGCTCCTCCATTTTTCACACCCTTACAGAGGCAATATCTGTACATATTTTAACTCAACAGTTGTTTCCACTCAATTGCTGCTTCAGTCTCTTTCCCACATTTTGTCATCTATTTAGTGCACTTATTCCAGTGGTCTTTTTCCTATTAGATGATTTTAATATTTGCTTTTTCAATAATTCCACAGGGTTCAATGAAGTTTAATCTTAAGTGTTATCACTTCACTTCCAATTAGCGCGAGCTGCATCCCAACATCCTCGACTATAATGTCAAATCAAAAAGTGGCTCGCCTCACTCAGCCTACTTCCTCTCTCAAGTTTGTAAAAACAAGGGCAACAGCAGCACGCTGCGTTGACATCTGCGGATAGTTTCACAAAGCCACTTCAAGCATATCGAACTCAGCTCCAGTGAGACGAGGAGGAATTCAGGGAGACTCGAGTCTTCCTTTTGTCACCCTGTATTAATGCACAAATCATGAGCAGAGCCGAGAGCCTCGGGCGATCTTCCTGAGGAGCTTCATGGTTTTTTAATCCCCCAACACTTTTCATATATTATTAATACTAAAGGCTGAGAAATACTCAACAGTTGCTTGGAATAACAATTGCAGTGCAACTTTGGTCACAGCATTGCCCATCAACATATGCTCCCTTTTATACAACTGTAGTTGTGCAGACTGATATTGTGACCGTTGTAATTCACAATCTCAAAGCGTGACTCTTGAGTGCATTAAAGTACAAGCCGAGTCACAACAAAAAGACAGTTTTCAAGTTGTTCATATTTTAATCCGCACTTTGTCTCTCTTTTTTCTTTTCTGTCTTTTTTTTTTTTTACAGTGGCATAGTTGAAAAATGAATATCAATACTGAGAAAAAAGCAAACCTCACACATCCCCCATAAAAAGCAAATTAATTACAGCGATTAAAACTTTGTACAAAATGAGTTATTTATAGCATCATATCGAACTAACAAAATAACATGTATGAGCATTGGCAATGTGGTTCAATGTCTTTGATACAGTGACTATATACAGTGAGGGGATGTCTGATTCACCAATGCCTCAACATGTCATTAGTACTGTTTGCAGCAAACTCAAAGGCCATAACGGTGATCCTTGTATTGTTTTGTCATGATAAGGTACAGAATTAAAAAATGGAAAAGTTAATGTCAGACAACTACTTTAGTAACAGCAATAATATCAATCAATATAGTATTATATAATAAATGTCAATCAATCAATCAATCATAATGATAAATACATATATTTTGACCAGAATCTTTTTTTTCTTTTAATTTTTTTTCTTGTTTTTTTTTTTTACATTATAAGCAATTCATTAGAATCCCTGTTTGAAAAAATCTTCATAAGTATGAAAACAATCTCATCAAAGTGACGGGAAATTATATGACCAGAAATTAAAAGCTATAACTAGTGTTCTATCATTTACTAAAATTTAATAATTACACATTATTTACATGCCGTCTGGCAAAACAACTGCTTTTTAGATAAATGGGAAAAAATTAAGACTCATGGAATAATTTAAATACTGTATATGCTAATATACAAATTGCAATATGTCAGGGATCCCAAGATTCAACAATATTGTTCACCAATATTCACGTTAGCAAAGTATGTTACAGCAATATCCACACATTGAGCATAGTTGTTCAATCAAATTCAACATAAATAATGAACCCCCACAAGGTTCCACACATTCAGTTTGGATTAAACATCAAATCGCCAACCAAAATTAAAATTCCTCATCCATGATGATATCTGCAAGAGTACTCAAATCTTCATCATGTGTCTGACACCATCTCTCCATCTAGACTCAAATTGAATCCTGAGACAAGAAACTGTTCATGTGTTTTCCCTCCTTGTTAGTCCTCAGACTTTGTGCTTTAATTTTTCGAACTGGTTCTCTGTTGGTACAAATTGACAGCATGAGCGGAAACTGAAAGTAAATCAATGCAGAAATATACAGACAGTGCTAAGAGGGAGTTGATTTCATCTCGAGACAATTACAGAGATTGTGCTGCTTTGTTTTGTTTTGGCAAATTGTCTGGTCTGTTTTGCAATTTTTTGAACAAATGCAGTACGGCCATGGTGGGGCAAACTCCGAGCAACATACAAAACCACTGTTTAATCCCTCAAAAGAGTCTACTGATGTTGATGTTTGATACATTTATGTATTTAACACATTTTGATCTTAAAGCAAAACACTCTGAGAAGCTAAGACTTGATTCTTAACGTGAGTTGAAACACATTTCCTGTTGCTTCTGAATTAAAAAAAAAAATCTGCAAAAAAGTTGTGTAACACGTAAAGTAAGAGAGTAGAGAGAAAAAGTCAATGCAAGCGGGGAAAGAAAATGCAGAAAAATATACAGCTTGTAGGCACCGTAAAACTGAAACGGAAATAATCCAGTTGTACATGGTTTACATTGATTACAAAAGGAGAAGGCTATATTGTCAGCGAGTGCTTTCAAAACAAGCTATCCAAGCATGAGCTTTCTGGAGAAGACAAAAGAATACTAAGTAAAGCAAAACAGGCCGTGTAGTAACGCTGAGGCAGCTTAAAATTGCATGTCTGCTGTCAAAAGTTGTCATGAAACGAAGGAAAAGAGGAAAAGAGGTCTAAATGAAGTACTCTTTCTTTTCCTCTGCATGCACATGGTTTCCCTCAGCATTGATGATGGCTGTGTCTGCGTCGGGGGCGTCCTCTGCTCCTTTGGCCTCATGTGTTAGATACGTCCCTGAAGACACACAAAGCCACAGCAAGTTATCCCTCTGCTGAGAAGTGCTAGACATATAAACGAGCAAGAAAATTGTTATTCAAGGCGGCTCAAGTGACCTCTTTTACCTTTATGTCTGGCCAGATATCGTCCGAGAACTATTATCAGACACAAGGTGATGAAGACCACGACTGCAACGACACCGCCGATTAAAGCGTGGTCAGGTCCGTGTTGTCCTAAAGCATTAGGATCTGAGACAAGACAGAGACGGAGAGGGAAAAGCGGAGATATGTTGTTAACACCTGCAAGATGTTTCGTTGCTGTCTCAAGCAGCTGTAGAGAATTATATAACAGCAGCGGCAACATTATACTCCTACAATTATCCTGGAAAAATACAGATGTAGCTCTAACACACAAAGCACAACAGTCCCAAATGAGCTTCTGTCATATTCAGAGCAACCTGACGTCGCTGCTTTGAAGTGCTTGAAAAGAGGCATAAAAGAAGTAATCATAAGAAAATACCACAAATCTCTGCACAATTCAAAATATGACATGAGCAACAGCAATGTGCTGCAAGAAAGTCTCGGCCTGAGTGATGTTTTAGTTTATTTTTGCCAAAGCCCCTACACATGCCGTCTTTTGTGTTTTCCCTATGCTCACGGCCAGATTCTGCTGCTGAGGCTCAGGTTTTTTAAATAAGTGTTACTTAACATGAGGCGTCCTCCGGGCAGAGAGCGAGCTGAAGGTTTCCCAAGCAGGAGCATGCCTTCGTGTCTGTCCTGTAATAAACTGTAAGTGCCTGTGTCTTTACTGTGCACCTCGTGTGCTCTCATTATCTCAAGCTGATGAATGGCTATGGCTTGTGCTCAGTTTTGCAAAGTGACCCTGGGAAATGACGGCGGGGATGTTCCAACAAACCTCGTTATATTCCTCTGTTAACGGAATGCAACCCTCATTTTCAGCAACCCAAAGTGTGGGAAGTTAAAAATAAAAAAGATGAAGTTGTGAAACATGCAGTTTATTTGGAACCATGCAGGATAGAATCACCACAACTGCTTTATCAGGGACTCACGAGCAGGCGCTTCAGACTCTGAGGCAATAACTGTTTTGTAACAACAGTTTGGTTGCATGTCGATGGACATAATGATCTGTACAGGTGATTTCACTGTCAGCGAGGGGCATAAGCAATTTTAATATCACACTCAGCTGGTGCACACTGCTCATAGGAACAAGACAAGCAGGAAGGCTCTTGCTGCACAGCATCTGAACTTGTCATCTCAACACAACTTGCTTCTAATGCTTTCACCATAAAGTGTGAGAAAATGACCAAAAGACCATATACTTGTCCATACATTTTTTTTTTTAGATTTAATTCACATGTACGTACACTGATTAGTCTTATGTCAACCCTGGGACAAACTGACACCTAAAAAACTACACACACTGTCACACAAGTAAAACTACAGACACTTCAGCAGATAACAGCGACATCAATTCTGTTTCCATCCAGGCTTTGCATCGACACAAACCCAAGCATTTTAAACCGCTTGAAAATATAAACAGTATATTTATCTAAAAAAGTAAATACTATATCAAACTAAACTGATGCAGCCTCATGATTTGCACATAGATTAAATAATAAACATAAAACCTAGAAAAATATGGTAAACAGAAACATTTCTCAACAACTATGTGATCAGAGTTCCCACAAATAAATTTTAGACTTCCCCCTCCGTTTCTGCTGCAATCAGATGACCATAAATCAAATATTTACACACCAGCACAGATACAATCTCCAGCCCGGCTCCATTCAGATAGAGCCACTCATTTCACTGTGCAAAGACAAACCAAACCAGAGACATATTGTGTGATAACTTATGCAGCCTGTGACATGGCTGGAGAGAAAGCAGCTGGCGTCAGCAGAGTGAGCATCCATGCATGGTGATGGTTTGGCTCATGCTGTGTGGAGGTCGTGATGTGTCCTGACCCAGATCCAGATCCAGCATCACACACTGTAAATCTGGCTTGCAATGATCGTCTAGTGGGATATTTACCTGTTGTAGGCCCTGGAAAGTCTTTGGCTGTTGCCATGGTTGCAGACAGTGACAGCAGTAGGGGGAGACGAGGGGAACAACACCGTGATAAAAAAGGTGACCACAAAGTTCAAAGGAAACATGAGAAATTAGCATGGTCTGTTTTTTTTCTCTGAGTTTTTTTTACTTTGACAGCGTGCAGAAGTGACGCAATGCGAAGCTTGCTGTCAGAGCCAAATGCATGCTTAACTGGAGTCACTGGAAACGGTCACTGAGAGAGCAGCACAAGATACATCAACTAGGACAAGATGAGGGACAAAGGCTTTTTGGGGCTAACATCCTTAATGGGTCAGTACGCCAAAAACTACAAATAAATTTTTTCACGTATTTCTTTAGTGGCATATAGCAATGCATATAGTTTTAGTATGTCGGAGAAACAAGTCACTGACATTATTTTAATGCTTTGAGCATCACCACTGCCATTGATTAAAGGTGTTAGCTTAGAGGAACTGGAAGCATTACAGAAAAATATATCAAAACCAGGGAAAATACTTTTAACAATCTCAGAATCAGGTATCATTCACCTGTACCTTAGTATTCAACAAATAGTGGGCAGTCTATGATGAAAGATAGGAAGCAGTATGAAAATACGGCAGAATGGCAAAGTTGCTTGGAAAATTAAAATCACAGTTTTTTATAAAGAGATTACTAACAGAAGCCAAGCCCTTATAGGTTATGGGTATCCTGGGAAATGTGCTTTTACCACTTGTAGTGCTATGGCACAGTGATTTTATACTGTCCATGGATGCCTGTTTTCTTTATATTATGCATGTGCACAAAGACCCACATGAATACAGTCGCGGCGCTACACATTCCTGCCAGCTCTTTTGCGGAAAGGCAGTCAAAAAGACTGCAAGCTAGTAAACATGAACGTAAACATGCTCCATTTATAACAAAACGATTATGCAAATATTTCATCAGGGAGCGAGGCATTCAACATGTTCTCCAGACCTAAGGATACATTTTGTTGAACATAACAAAACATAACCTTTGTTTGTATACAGGAAAATTCCTCAGGCCAACTTTGAGGTTAATGGGCCGATTATCAAAATGAAGATCATCCCAGATCTAAGTAACATTTGTGTTTTCTCCATCGCTACACAAAAGCTATTTTGACTGTTAAGGCAACCATTCAGCATTTTCTACAGCAGAGTGCTCTTCTGGCTCAATATGGCAAAGTAGTACACAAACACTACAGCAGTAATTCCATCAGGAGAGACAAACTGAAGCAAACACATGGAGCATGTGATTTTGATCATCATTATTCAAATGTAATTGCATGTGTTCTTATTGTTTGGGTGTAATGGTTGAAACCATTCATCCTAAGAACCGAAGTATAAACACTCATGTTTTCTATTTTCTGCTTCTGCAAAGATGTAAATTTGTGCAGTGGGTTTACAAACAGCATCCACCTGATGTGGTAAGTTACTCCTACGACGTCGGCATATTGTCAGCTCCCAATAATAAAACTAATCAGGAGCTGTGATAAAAATGCTGGTGAGTTAACAGTGCTGTGTATAAAAAATGAAGCAGAGAGGAAAGAAAAAAAATAGACAGCATGGAATTTATCCAGTTAAACAATGCTATTTTCTAGCTCAGAGACTGTTGTTAGCTCATCAATCATCAACTGTGTGTTCAGTGTCAGTATTGTGAGTGCATTGAGCGTTGAGGCGGGGCCATGGAGGGGTTACAAGCGTACCTGCAAATGCAGCTGTGACTGCCTATGCCCGACGTGGGAATGTCGGCATTAGCAGATTGGAAGAACAGAAGCTAGAGAGGGAGGCAGGGACACTGAGGATGGAGGCACTAAGGTGATGACGTCCGCTAAATGAAAACAGGAACGACGGGGAGAAAAACAAACCTCTCCGCAGGGAACAGGCTCAACATGAGAAAACTTGCAGGAAAATCAAACGGCACAAATCAATTACTGCGCGAGGCTGGTGGAGTGGGTTAATTCTGGTCGTTTACCTTTCTGAATACTGGCATAATAATGAAGAGAAGGCACAGATTATTAATTAATGACTCAAGCTCTGACGGGCTAAATTCTTCTGGCAATATCGTTGGGTCTAGAGGAAAGACGGCTCTGCACACTGCTCTTACTCAGCATCAACTGATGGATAATACTATAGTTCAGTCCCCCTGGACCTTTCTCAAACATTAGTATTATGAATAAATGCGAGAGCAGTGTGCAGGATCTTCTTTTCTCAAGAGTGAAGTGATTCCTTCTAATGCACCTGCATCTGAGATATTTGGATATGTGAATGTCTCATTTGAAAGCAATATCGTTTGGAAAGGATGACTCATGCATGAGCGACTCATGTTTCTTACATCTATTAAATTTCCAAGCAATTGATGATTGGTTGGTAAATAGGCACACACAGAGAATGTACAACTCATCAGGTGTCATGCTTGTTGAGGTGAAAATGTTTAATGAAGGAGGAAAATATGAGGGTAAGAGGTTAATGAGCGGTGCTGCAGCTTCACAAATAGCAGCCATTTCTCAACTGTACTTAACCAAACTATCTGTTACCATCGCTCTAACATCTCACTCAGAGTAATTATCATATACACTGTTTCCTTGCTTTATTTAATACAGTGTATTAAGGAGCGTAATTGCAGACGGTGATAAATTGCGGCAGAGCGATGACATTTATTGCTTCTCAGCTCTCCTGTCATTAGCAAATTAGGCTTAGAGGCTGAGATGATCCGGAGAGACCCGGTAAGTATTCAGCCAGACACGGTGTAGCTCTGAAGAATGACTGTCATCATCAGTGGAAATGAACCCGTCTCACACATCTTTTACCTGCTCGGCTCAGTTTTTCATCCTTCCCTAGTATCCACGGACTTTGTATAAAGTGTGAGAGGGTTATAAGCTTTGCCAGTTCCTCTATTAAGCTGCAAAAAGTGAAAAACAGCTCCCTGTCACATGTATAACTCCAAAAAAATGTTTCTTTTTGAATAAATAATAATTGAAAAAAAGAGAAATTTCTTTCTGACTTTGAAATGTGAGCATTGAAACTTTGGTCCATCATAGGTTCCCACATATGACAGGATGGTATGAACTACCTTAACACTGGTGCCTCTCCTGTTCAATGAGCATGCTGAAAAAAAGAGACCGAGATAACAAAAAACAAAAGGATGAATGTGTCATCCTCCTTTTCCCAATGAAGGGTTTTTCTCTCACCAAAAAGCCTCTGCCTTTAAAATCGAACAAAGAAGCTGCTGTGCATCCACTAACTGCTTGTGAGCTTGAATAAGTCCAGCGTCTGAGCTGTGATAAGTCGCTCCCAAACAAACTGCACTCTTGTGTGGGACTGTTTAATTGGCAAAAATGGAAACAAATAAATCCATGTTGAATTTTAATATTCTGTCCTTGTTTTTGTATTTTATTACTTGGCTGTATTTGATGAACGTTATAAACATGTGCTGCAGAGGCCTTAATGATCCGTTTTCTGCACCATGCTGTCTTTATTCTCTCAGCCGCTCCACTGTCTCGGGATTAACTTATCTCTCCTCCAGGCGGTACTCGGAAGCTAAATTCTGCATCCTTAACACTTTCTTCCTGTTTCCTCATAGGAAGAGTCCAAAAGCTAAACCTGTGCAGCGCTATGTACAGTACGGTGAGGTAAACTGGGTTATCCTGCACATTGCCAAGGCAAGATTTGGAATTTAATTTTTGAGGAAATAGTTTCCAAACTGGTGACCTGCAAGACTACAGATCTTTTTTTTTTTTTACACTATCAGTGCTGGTCCGAAAATGGAATTATCCATAACTTTCATATACGTGAACCACAAAATGACACAAATTTGGTTGAAAATAAACGTATTATCCTTGTCCTTATATTTGTGGTTAGTTGTTGGAAGCCTTTTTATTGCAATTAATTACATCCTGCAATACCACCTGGCAGAAAATGCAACGTAATTCATTAGGTTTATATTAACGGACCATAAGGTTTTATCCTGTTTACTATAAATTACATACATTTCACATCACAGCTGCCTCATTTTGCAAACTCAAATGGGGCAGCTGTTAGAGCAGGTCGTCAATTAATGGAGGAGTTGGTAGTTGTTGTTCTACCTACATGTTTGGTGCGACCTCAATGGGCCGCTGCCATCAGTGTGTGAGTGAGCGAACTGTAAGGTACTGGAAAGTGTTGGATAAGTCCTGTCCATTTATCATGTTACAACATTTTAAAGAATTGCATTTGTTTTTCTTTTCCAGGCACCCATTGGCTTCCATTCATTCCTCTGCTGTATATAAAAACCAATCAGCTGGTTATTTTAACATGCTTGAACTGATAAGAATGTACGCATACGGTGATGAATTTATATGCTTCAATGGAAACTTCAAAAAAGTCAACATTTCTGTGCACAATCTGTGAAAATGTTCGTTAAACTTGCCATTATTATCAACAGCTTATCTGACAGAAAAACTGTAGTTCCAGGAGATGCTGACCTTGATCTTCTATTTTAAATTTCTCATGTTTAAAGTAGCTAAATTTGCTCTGTTATTGTGCTGTTTTATTTCTCTTTTGGGTTAAAGTGCCAGGCTGGCAAACCCTCTGCTGGATTTGTATGTTTTTAATCAGAATCAGAAAAAGGCCACCCATCTTTGAGTTCCAGGAAAGCCTTGAATAGGAAGAAACAGTGAAACTGATCATCCATAACAACAAGACTAGCCATGGCAGTACCCACCATATACAAACAGTATATATTCAGCACTGCTGGTCCCCAGGTGGTTGCTGGCCTCGCAGCGGTATGTGCCATTGTCTGTTTTGTTTAGTGTGGTGATGGTTAGTTCCCTTCCCTCCACAATCATACGCTCGATGTCTGGCAGCTCTCCTCCATCTTTGGACCACAGCACCGGTTCAGGTCTGGGAAAGAAAATAACAACAATATTTTCTTTTTATCCTTCTGCTAATGATTTCCTGAAAATAAAGAAATGATGAATAAACTGAAGAGCTATTTTTGTAATGAATGAATCACATTTCAAGACCAATTTCATGCAAGTAACTGCCACCAAATTTGAATTGTGATTAAATGCCAACTTACATTGGGTTGCCTATGGAAACACACTCCAGTTTTAGGTATTGTCCTTCTTGTGGAATAATCAATGAATGTGTGATCTCCAGATGGGGAGCATCTGTGAAGAAGAGACCAGAGATTCCAACACTTTGACAGCACTGTGTTACAGGCTTTAACTCTAGCACTGACAAAGTACAACAGTAGTTAGTTCTTTACCCATTGGGCAGCTCTTAGCTTTAGCCCATATCCCTGTTCTGCTTTGGTACTAATCCCTTACCTGCAAACTAATCCTACACTAATCCTGAGCAAATGCAAAGCTAAACCTGGAGACATAAATGTAATCTCAATCCTTGTATTTCTTCTCAATGCTAATCTTACACCTAATCCAGCTTTGCACAAGGTGTGTATGATTGCACTCACAGTGGACCTCCAGGACTTCAGTTGTCATGTAGGGGTTGGTAAGAGACACGTGCTCCACACTGCAAGTGTAGGCGACACCATCGTCCTGTCTGTCCACCTGGAACTGGAGGCTACTTCTCACTGTGAAGGATTTTCCTGTGGCATTCACCTTCGTAGAGCCTGCAGAGACAGAAAATGAACAGGGATCCAATGTACTTGTGAATTAATAATATTATTGGGGAACAGTTTGGGATTTTGTTGAAGCCCTTCATGCAAAAAAATCTTTTTGGAGTTTACTAAAAAGCAAGAAAGATCAAATTTTATTTTGATGATGTTTCTTTTCTGACATAGACTGCAGTGTTGTTGTTGTTGTTGTTGTTGCTGCTGCTGCTGTTGTTATTTTCACTGCCTCTCCTTTGAGGGAGAGAATCCTTGGCCTTTGAAAGTCAAGTCAAAATAGAGTGAATAGTGAAGGGAGAGCAGTGCGAGCCTTGACTCGGTTGGTTGGGTGTGTTTGCTCCTCAAGGACCATCTCTCAAACATCCCAGTCAACACAAACAGGCACGCGCTCCCCCGGCAGCGCGGGGTAGATTTCCATAGTCACACCTTCACTTTCATTCCTTCTCCTCTGTCTTAGTTTCATACCCAGACATTCACCCTTTACACAGCTTCAGATCTTGATTTGCGTTTGTTGTTTCCTTGCCTTGTGATGTTGTCTTCATTTAGAGATGCATCTTAGCTTATAATTGGAAGCATTTCTTTGTTTTTTGCTGCTGCTCTCCTGTCAACGCTTCATGTGGTAGTGTCACTTTTCTGAGGCTTTACAAGGCTAATGCAACTAAACAGGGCAAAAAAGACAAAGACGACAGCCTCAGAAGGACTTTTCAACTGGAACTGCTATCCTCCTCACCCCCTTAGATCCTCCCCACACTATGTCCTCACCCCTCCACTTCTTCCTCTCTCTGGACTTTCTACCATCCAGTGAAAACCTGAACCGATCAATACATACGCGTATGCATTCACTCCACTCCTTCACTCACAAATACTCACACATACACAGCAAACGAATTGTTCAAACCCTTGGTCTATTAAATGCTAACAGCCCCTTGCAATGAAACCCCGATCACCCATATCATCATCATTTTGGGCTGATCTGTCCCATTTGTTCCACTCTGCTGATTCTCTTTGATTGTGTCATGTGCGAAGGGGATTAATTTTTTATTGGACTTTCCACTGAAACCTCGACTACTACTAAGAGTGTTACAACTACTGCTGCTACCTGTACAGTTTCTGTTGCTTTGAGGTTGACAGATTCAATAAGAATTCTTCTTCATCTTTAACACTGCAATTACTTAAGTGATAATCTTGTTGCGTTGAATAAGATGAGAAAAGAAGGCGAGATGAACCAACTGTTTAGTCTCTAATCTAATTTCTCTGCACTGACATGAATGTAACTATTTTTTCTGTAGACTTGACTTGATTTGAAAGTATGCCCTTCTTTCTGGATCAGATTTATATAAATTACTGATGAATTTTGAATGAAATTTTAAAACTTGACATAATAATGGCAAAAGTAAGGCTGCCCAAACTCTTTCACTTGGAACTCCAAAACTGAAACTTAATAGTGGGCTATGGACAACACACTTGTATTGATTAATGCATCACAAATAAGATTAATCTGAGACCTGATAACATATCATTGGAGCAGACAGAAAAGTCAGTGGCCTTTGAGAGCCTTGCATCTTGCCCTCAAGTACAGAGGGTGGATAGCAGGTACTGTAGCTTTGTGGTGTCAAACACAAATCTCTCCAGCTTTTCCTCTCATTCATCAAGACGCCTGCAGCATCAGAGCTGCCACAGAGAAGCTGTCAGTCTGTTTTCAAGGCGGTTGCTAGCATCGCCAGAGAGCACGCAGAGCAGCTTTCATACCAATGTGAATGCGCCCAGGTGCACTTGCTTTGAACCAGAACCCCAAGAGGCAAGCGGATCTACGTTCGGGCCACTGGGGGCGCTCCGATCATCAGGACGTCGGCGTCTCTTTTTTTAACAAACGAGAACTTCAGCGGTAGAATTCGATTTTATTTTCGTGTGGACCTATTATTATAGTTTAATAAGAGTAGGTTTGGTCAGGTAGAGTTTGGAAGTCTTAAAATTTGGGTTCCCTTCAGATTATTACTGTTTCATTTTCATCGGTTCAAGCTGTCCTCAGCCTTGAAGAAATAACAGCATAACAATTTGAGCCTTTGATTATTTCATGAGAGCATCAGCGGCGTATCCCTAATAGCACATCCATTTTTTTTTTTTCAAACTTTTAAACTATTTCAAAACATGTTCCTTTTTATGCCTGAAGCACCTGCTCAGTACAATTTGCAACCTGCTGCCTGCTGACCAGTAATTACTGGTGAAATCTCATTTAATTCTGTGACCTAATTCCTGAATTAATTTGCTGTTAAAAAGCCCCTTAAAATATAAACTCACATTCACGAGAAACAAATACCTCATGTAGCAATCGGTAGGGTCTTTAATTTGACCTTGGAACTGGTTTATCCTTAATGAAGAACCTTGCACATTTAGTATTTTGTAGTTGGAGGGTAAATAGGCTTAAGGAACAACCTAACAAACATTCTGCCAGTGAATATGAGACAGCATACATGATTTTTCTACCAGTACCATCATTATGGTCTTAGGTAGTACAATGCTTAAATATGTCCACACAGTGTTGGTTTAATCCACTCATTAGCACTTCTGTCTATGATACTGTATTTTCCGAGGTCAGTCTTTGTTTACATGTCTGAATCTGTTCTATGAAAGAACTGAGAGGAGCACGTTAAGAGCCATGAATATATTCACGCTTGTTTAGGAAAAATGATTTAGGAAATACTTTTTATCATTTTTGTCTTTCCATTCTAAATGACTTTATCATCCAAGTGATTTTGATGCATCGATTTTTGCAAAAGGTTGATCTTACTTTTGACCATCACATATAAATCCATGTCCTTCTACAATGTTCTCCCCAGCTTCCAAGCCTTTAAACTTGATTAGTTTATGGATGTTTTTTTTAACAAACTCCTAAAGGGATAAACAGATTAGTTTGCACTAAAGTTGGACTTGCTGGGGAAAAGCGAGTGTACATTGTCTAAAAATAGCTCAAAACCATCTAACGCAATAGATGTGAGGAAGCACTTTGAGGTTCTACAACATATGCTGGTATATTCATGTAATGTGGCTCATTTGTAAAATGCTCAGATATTCCTCTGAAAATTCCCCCAATCTTTAAACGTAGAGAGTGGGTAAACAGAGGACCTATAGAAAATTTGATTGTGGTTTCAAAAGGTATGTCAGCAGATGTTAGACTCATAATTGATAAATGTCATGGTTTAAAACATGCCTTAGTAACTGCAGTAACACATAGATAACATTCTGCTGCTGATGGCTGCAGGTGCTGAATAGAATGGTCATGTTATTCTCCTGTGTTAATGAGACTCTTGATCTAATTTTGGATTATGGCTTCAATGTGGAGGGTAATATCAAAACTGAAGAAGTGAGGTAAAATAATTAAATCTTCTCAGAAATGGAGGATAATCAAATAAATAACCAGACCAAAAAACTAAAACTGATCCATCAATGATTTTTGAAATATCACCAGATGGTGGAGAGAGCTTGTTATATTCAGCTGGAATGAAGACGCTTCAGCGATTAAAAGCGAAGTTACGATGACATCAAGTTATCATTTCTGTGCGGTGACATGAAGGCCAGAAGTTGTCTGGTGACATTGAGCGATTTTCATATTAATTTTCTCACTGCCCCAACTCTTCACGATAGCAGTTACTGTGTGTGGGAGACACTGCAATCATCAGACCTCTTAGATTAGTCATCAAGTGGACCGATTTTATTGTTTGGTAGCAAACTTGTCTTGACACATTTTTCCACTGATTGGAGAAAGTTTTAGTTACTTTTTCTGCTTTTCACATTTGACAATTAAAAGTTGCTACAAAACGTTCAACATGTCGTGAACACTTAAGTCAGCAATCAGTATAAAAATGAAAGTTTGTGATATTTTATCTTTGCTCAGCTTGATTTTACAGAACAGGATGTGAGGCCAATTACTAATAAAGGAGCACACATATTTATTGATTACATACATACAGAAAAACAATAAATTGTGTGTGTGTGTGTGTGTGTATAATTCATCGTCTACTGCCTCATCTTGTCTTGATATCTTGCCTCGCTGAATATAAAATGAGTCAATATGATGGAGCTGTTGTGTGTTGTATGGTGCCTTTGTGTCACTGTGAAATAAAATATATAGGCCACTTTATGTATGCAAAGAGAGTGACAGTGGGTGGATTTTTTCCTCAATAGATTACAATTTGAAGCCGAGCTGTCATTCAGCGACACAAGTAATTTGTATGGCTCTATACTCTGCAAACAAATTATTTGACACTGGATGACAGTTGCATTTTGAGGTTTGTAATGCTGTGTGCTTCTAATATAAATTGTTGAAAAACAAATCATCAGAGCATGAAATAAATATGACATGTTTTTGCTATTACACCTGCTGTCATCTTGGAGCTTTGTAGGCTGGGCCCCCAGTGGGGATAGATTTGACTGACAGCAGACACTGGCGGCAATGATCTACCACAGAAGAACCAATGGCAAAACATGCTGCTCCCAGCACATACTCGCTAAAGAAAGCTTTAAAGCGCAACCTATAAAAGACTTGGTTCTGGAGCACTGATTGACATTCCTCCTCTTTGACACTTTGACATGGAAATGAAGTTTTTATGTCGAGCCCTCCAGTCTCTGCTTTGTGTTTTATCTCTCTTTGACTTGGAGATGCATCACACCGGGTCTGTTTGCCCAAGCGGCTTAATAAAACCCACCGTATGCAGGTAAAACTAATAAAAGAACATTTGTATACAAGACACCAGGTCGGGGCAGACTTGGAGCTCATGATGTTTTTTAGAAATATGCAATTCACACTCAACACATCAATGTAATTTCCAACATCAAATTCAAATGTATGGAATCAATCTCTGGTTTGATTTTCCTTTATTAACTTCTGTGCTGCCTGCTGGGAATGGTATGAGGGCATTACATTTTTATTTTTAGCCACAAAAAAGTCAGAGCTATGAGTGAACTGTGGCACCTCTTGAACCATGTCAAATTACTTTTTGACATTTACTTTATGTGCATATGCCCACATATGTTAAGAATATTAAGCTTTGAGCTATAAATATTTTTTTAAAGTATATCACGACTTAAACCTGATAAAAGATCATCCCCAGTGCCTCTTGAGATGGACAGCAAGTCTGGTTGTGATGCTGTGTGCCAGCTCTCCACTGGCCTTTCAGGAATCTACGTGCACGTCATTTCAACAAGAAAACTTCACATCCCAGCCCCTCTCCCATCAATCATCATGCCATGTTGGGCAGACACAGACAGAACCACCAAGAAAAAGCTCTCTAGTGCAAATCTTCAATAAAGAGCAACTGTCACACAGAGTCTCTGCAGCAGGCTCCATTACATTAAAGAGCTCCACACAGCTTACCTCTGCCATCAAATTGAGGAAAAATATTCCATTCCTATTCTTTAACATTTTTGTGTTTTTTTTTTCTTTTTTAAGCAGAAATAATATGGTGATAAAAGCTCTAACAATACAAAGTGCAGAGCTTCAGACGGTTTGGAAAGAGGTACACAAGAAAGTGAAAGCTTGTAAGGCGCACAGTGTGAAACCACAGAAAACTTCTGCTGGTTTAGTGTGATCAGCACACATTACACTGCACCATCTGCTGCCTAATGCATTGTCTCTGTTGCTTTTTTTCAGTCAGGGTAATGCTAGTTATGTGGCCGTTCTAAGTTTGCATTCCTTGTATGCTCGCTTGACTGTGCTCGAGCACCACCTGAGGATCAACTCCTCACATGTTCTACAGAGAATTTGAAACCATGGGATAAATTCACATTTTGTGTTCACCTAAAAATGTCTTTGTGGGTGAACACAAAACATAAAGCACACAGCTACTAACAATCTTCCTCTCTACCACAGTTTTGGAAGAATAGTCTTCACTAAAAAATGATCCTTCACTATGCCACGTTTGACCAACAGGAAAGTAATCTGGCAATAAATCAATTGCTTGATTGAAAACATTACTGGGAAACACTTGCCTGTTGCCTAGCTATTAAAAGGTGAGGTTTCGCTGCTTCTCTGTTCTACATCAGTGTAAATTGAAAATAGAGCCTGTGAGCAAACTCAAACATCGGCGTTTTCATTTTTGATAACCGCCTTTAGTATTGTGTGATTGATTCGTGTTTCTATTAATCATCCAGCTCAGTACATTATTACTTTAGTGCCACTAACAGGGAAAACAAAATGCTGTACACAACTCCTAGTTGATGTACACTTGATTTTATAATTAGAATCAATAAGAGGCACGACTATATGTCTTCACCTTGGTCAGGTAGTGAAATGTGGACAGCTACGCCACAGTCCAGCAGCATTTGGACAGGTTCCAACGACAGCAGCAATGCTGGCTATGAGCCAGGCAAATCATGGCACTGCTAAACCCCCCGGCCAGTGGAACAATGCATGAATATGAGCACAAAGGGATGCTGAATGACTTGACAGTAATGATGTCTCCAAGAGGGTATAAGTGGTAACAGAGGATACAATGCTCTGTGAAATCCACACCACATGCTTACCTTGGACTTCCTTGTCATTTCGGAACCACCGGATGTTGGCAGCTGGTTTGCTGCCCGTTGTTGTGCACGTCAGTGTGATTACGTCCCCCTCCATTGCAGGCTTGGTGAATCCTGTGATCTCTGGTCGCCCTGGCACTCCTGTGGTGCATGGAAATATACATATAAATAGCATACTGAATACATACACAGCATATGATGAGCTGGGTAATAACGCAGTGGGTGGTCTGCATTTAGGCTTTATTCCTCTGACAATAGAAAATGATTGATGACTGATTTACTGAGAATCTTTTAAAAGGTTTCTGTTTTTAAGGTGAAGCAAAAAGTAATGAGAAGCAAAAATTGAGTATAACGCAACAATGGAAAACAACCAAGAACAAAACAATAAGAATTCTAAATGAGATGAGGATTAAAAAGACATGTGAAACTTAATATGTGAAGTTAAAAATACATTTCCTGAAATCTCCGAACAAGATAACACCGTGTACTTTCTTCTTGTCTGGCTTTTAGATGACAAAAGGTCATCTTACAAAACATAAGACTAAATACATGCATTGTAAGCATGAACAGTGCGTGGGTGTTGACTTTTACTTTTCTATATTTCAGCATATTCTCTAACACACCTGTCTGGCATATACATGTGAAAAGGTTGAGTTTTCTGTGGCCTGCAGAGAATTCAATATAGAATCAGTGCGTGCATGCAAACCGAACTGTCATCCTTTATTCTTGTAGACAAGACTATAAACTGTAAAGCAGAAATCTTATTTTCCTACAGAGCAACAAGTGCGTGGTGAAGAGTGAACAGAGGGATTCAATTTAAAATGCGCTGGTATTCATGCTGTCAGAACATGAAGAATTAGCCAAAGGCAGAGAATTATCCAAAACATGCTCACCCAGAACAGTGAGAAAGGCCTTGGTGGTCTTGACAGGCATGGTGAAGAGCGAGCAGGTGTACTGGCCCTCGTCTGACAGGCTGACGTCACTGATTCTGATGGTGAGCTCCTGCCACGAGGCTCGCACCAGCTCGATTCTGTGGTCCCTCAGAGCTGTGTAACACAGGACGACACGCACACAAAGAAATGCTGAATTCAGTGATTGCAATTAACTTGTAGAAGTGTCATTTGTAATTCAGATGACCTTTAGCAGAACAAAGGCTAATGCACTGCACTACCAGGTATTTCAAATAGTTGTCAAATGCTGCAAACAAATACTGCGGCCAATGGCTTGAAACCTTTTCTTTGCATTTGCATTCTAGGCTGACAGACTGATTCACAGTCAGTGAGAATACAGAATGCATCAGCGGGATGCACTGAAGCGTGGCAGCAGAGAAAGCTTATAGCTCTAGATTACAATATCTATTTGGGTAATCACTTACATTCCAGGTATTGATTTACACTCACTTTAATACTTTTAGCAACTGGCTCTCTGTGACATTTCTCTATTTGTACATTGATACAAAAACCTTAGCCTGGCCTAATACAGAACCACTTAGCCAAGAAAAAAAGAAAAATGAACAGAATCGTAATTTAATATAGTGTTTATTAACTGTCAGTGGTTTTGTCACGTCGTTTTATTGTTTCACTAAGGTTGAAATGTGTTATTTTAAGCAAATATTTTTAGTTTTATTCTTCTTTGTTTTTGAAAAACCAAGACATTAAAGATGTTATGCATACCATTGGAACAGACTTTATTATAACGGACATCCAAATAATCTTTATAGATGAACTACATAGTATTTATTTACCTGTTAACCAGTATTTTAAATTTTAAATCATTTGCAACCTTACAGTAAACAATTGCTCAATAAATGGTTTATTATGCATTTATATAGTGAAAATAAATGATTAACTAATGTTTAATTAACTATAAATGTATCATTTATTCATGGTTGTTATTCAAAAGTTCAACCCAATAAACATTACAATAAGTATTCTTGAAAACACAGCTGGAAATAAAACCTTTCATTGTTTTCTTGAGATACCAGAAACCTTCACTGCTGCTCCTTTAGACGTGAATGCACCCTCGTAAAGAAAACCACGCAACTGAGCTGAAAAAGGTCATCTCGCACCTGTCATCTCTTATACAATTTCAAATTCAGATTCACCTGCTCCTACAAACGACCAACCACAGAGGGCAGGAGGGAAAATGCTCTTCATTGAATACATTACACATTCTTAATCCTCGCTCCCTTTGGGCCTGGCCAGCTCTCTCCCCGGACACTCTTTCATCCGAGGTAATTTGAACTCTATTGGATTGCACTACACAGGGGCAAATCTGGCAAAATGCAGCAGAAGTAGGTGTTGATTAGGATTTAATCAACGTAGCCAATGTAACATGGTGCCAGATAAAGAAGATGTCTCTTTGGAAATCATTAATCACCTGCTCCGTTCCCATTTGTTTGATTTTAGCGATACGCATACACAGCAGACATGTGATACACAGTTAAATTAGATTGGCTGAAGTGATTATTAGATTTTCACTGATGTAGGTCATTATCAACAACCGTGTTCTCCAGCTTCAATTACATCTCGTCGTTTGATGATCATTATCTTATAATCACACACAGACTAAAAAGAGAAATATAAAGATTGGCTGTAAAGATACTGATGGCTCTTAGAAGTTTCTTATTAGAGACTCTTTGTTAACCAAGAATAAAGAGTAGCATAAATAAAACAATCTTCAAGCCAGAATTAAATTTTAATAACAAGCTGTGCCATCAGAGAGCCAGCTTATTATGTGCTACGGGGCTTAATACAAACATTTGATAGTCTTACTGTGGCAAACTGCATCCTGAAACAAAGCTGCCTGATGTTCTTTGTAGTTAAGCATCCTCACTACAGAGCTTGAAAATGCCCAGAGGCTCTGGCAGAAAACAGCAAACCCTTTGGTGGATTGATGCATTGGCGAGGTGATGGGGTCTAAGCAAAGACTGTACAGGAACTCAAAAGCTATGGAAGTACAGGCTGAGAGGATCAAAGCTTTGGACAAGATGACATACTGTACTTCCCCTGGCCCATATCCTTCTATCTCTGAAACGCACAGAGGAAAGACAGGGAGAAAACAGACTGGATTCTCTTCTTCTTAACCCCATGTTCCTGAAAGCACAGACACCTCTGAGATGCTCATAAATGCTCTGGCTCCTTTCTAAGAGGATCTGTTAAAGCAAACAGACATCTTTTGGTTAAAGTGATATTCCACCCAAAGTCTGTAGGCGTAATAAAAAGAAAATTGTTGTTTGCTCCTGCATTCGTGATCAGCTTGAATTTATGTCCATTATAACAGATTGAATGTGGAAAATAATTCTAAGAAACAGAGGAATAATCAAAATACCCATATAATCTTCTCAAGTTCACTTCTCCGCATTACATCTACATGGTCAGTCATCATTTTGCCAGAATGTGGCTGGAGCAAGCACCATTGCCATCTCGCTTCAAAGTTCCATATTTAGCCATTGAACACCAGAAATTATGACCATCTGAAACACACTGAACATATAGTTAGACAACAGAGAAATATTGTTGGGCCGTTTGGAAGTGCTGTATCATGAGCTGATGAGCCGGTCAGCACCTTGCATGGAAGCCTCTGCCATCAGTGTGTGACTGAACAGGTACATTTTGCATATGTTGTAAAGCACTTTTATTAGCTGGTGCTTTAAAAAATGCAAGTCCATTTAGCATTTGGGTCGTGCTGCGCAGTGCTTCTAGAAGTTTCTTTGTCTCTGCAGTCCATTGAAGCTAATATGAACTGAAGTGGACATCAACTGCTGTTCTCTGAAATAATGAACTTTAAAATGCATTTGAACATTGCCTCTTATACCAAAGATGGAAATTATCTCTTTTAATGCCAGAACAGTGACCAAATATAGTACAGACTTCTGATTATTTCAAGTGACATTTAAAGTACGGAGAAGGCTAAACCTCATTTTTTTGTATCTACTGAATAATATCACATTACCATCAAAACAGAACTAAATCTAAATGCCAGCAGCTGCAGTACTGATTCAGAGAGTTTGAGCCCAAGCAGTGGCTGAGAAACAACTTATAGTTAAACAAAAGATGGACTTGACTGATGCGTTTTTGTTGGACAACCACTGGCACTACGCAGTAAGTGAATCAATGACATACTGATAAAATGAGATGTACAAAGGTTTGAATAACCCAAAGACAAGTGTTATCTATTACTCAAACAGCATATGGCCAGGAAACCATACTACTAGAATCCAATCCAGGCTAGAGGCCCAGATTGTGTGCAGATCCGTCACAATCAGACCCAAATGCCAGCGGCTGACAAAGCTTTTTTCCAGGTGCTTTAGGAAATCAATGTGATGAAAAGGTTCATTTCCCCCAAACCCTAGATAGCTCCTGCGCTGTTCATTCTGCTTAGGAGGAAGCATAAATCTGCACCCTGACCTTGTGTATGCTACAGCCTTGCAGCATGGCAGCTTAATGCGCAGTACATCTCCTGTGATGGAGGCCTTACCAAGGCTGTCTCAAATCAGTAAAACTGACATCCCGGTTCCCCCTCAGGGCAAGGCATACTGTTGCTTTGGCCCTTTAATGCAAAGTACTATTTGCCTTGTTTCCTTGACAGTCCTTCACACCAGCGAACATGTCAATAGAAGACCTTTCTGAGACTGTCGTTTGACAGATTCAATTTCATAAACTTTGGCAAATTTTACTAAAAGTCGCAGTATCTGAATTTATTATGTCCAAGAACCTTTTTTTAACCCGGCTGGAAACCCCCCCCCCCTCAAAAAAAAAAAAAACGTTAACATTGTACGTTTAATCAAACCAGGGATGGGCCTATGGATACATCTGTACATTTCATATGTATCATATAAACATTTCAACAATATGTGACATACCACGTTAATATTACTTCTTTATGAGCTGACAGTCATGTCAGGAACAAGTGATGGTGGTGTCATGAATGCAAGGTGAGACGGCTGCCAGCAAGAGACCACTTTTCAAGTTCAAGAAACAACAAAACACTGTCTTTTTATCTTATGCAGGGACCTTTTCCATGTTAGTAGCATCAAAACCTTTTGAGGAGTTGTTTTTTGTGGCGACAGAACCAACTAAGACAAAATATGATTTTTTTTTCTTAAGGTGAACCAAGTAGTTTTTGAGTAACAAACATTTATAATGGCCATTGTGTGGGTTTATCATGTAAAACAGCTGATAAAATTACTTATCACAAAATTATTCACTGTTTTGATTTGTGAGAGAAGAGCTGACAGTCTGGTTGGTAGCTATATTAACTCTGTCCTCAGATAAAACTGAAAGCAGAGGAACTGGAAGTGCACTTATCACATGGCATTTACTTCTGCACTCCACTGACAGATGTTAACCAATGTTTCTAATCCAAAATGATGAAGTATCTCCTAACAGTCCAGATAGAAAAGGACATTTTACATCTATCCATTAGTCTTGGAAATGAGCCGATGCCTCTTGGGTTCATCCAAAATATGTTACATTCGCAATGCTGACTGTCCCCATTTGGCCATTTTTGCATGGCCCGTAACCACTTTGAGCCAGTCCTGGAATGTGAAAGCACTAGCTGTCCTTCAGCGAGAACACAGGGTCCTGGCACACCCCCCCGCTCTCCAGCCAGGGGCTCCACTCTTTGCAATTAGAGTGTGTTTGCTGCTGGCTGTGCTCGCTCACTGACTGTGTGGGCGATTCTGGACGTATTCCAGGGCTAGTGGTGCAGGCAGGGGGCTCTTTCCCACCACACATGTGGCTGCAATTAAGAGAAGGAAAGGGCCTTGTTCCAGAGGGCCATTGTTACTGCCCGCACTCTCAGAGATCCCACAGAGCAGATGCTACTCAAATTGGACTCATTTTCAGCCCTTGAAGGAGAGAAGGAAAGAAGGAGGAATTCTCTCAGCAGCTACGCCACGTCCCCTCTTCAAGTGGTGAATAATGAGACTGAATATATTTTTGTCCGTCCATTTTTCAGCTCGCGAACATTGATTGTACACTGTGGGATTTTTCTTTTTTTTTTTTTATTGTGCCCTTTTTTCATATGAACTCTCTAAATCTAATTTTCATTAAAACAAGTGCCACTGGTGTTACATAATTCTCTTGGATATCAATACAGTTTAATTTCAGGGTTTGCAAAGCTACATTACAGTACAACACATAACAATGCTTTAGCCCTTGTTAAAAGGATACAAACATTTTTCGAGTGGGCTCAAATTTCGAAAGGAATTTGAATACAACATATTCTTCATTATTCGACAGAGCTAATATACATTATACATAAGTGCTTGGTATACAAAGCCACATACAAAACCAGCTCTTCACATTAGTGATAATAGCAGAGTGTACTGTATAGTGCCACATTCGTAGATTCACATTTCAGTGAAGCTGATGGTAACCCAGTACACTTAAAAGCCCATTAGTCCCTGAAGAAAGACATTATTGTTGCTGTGACCATGAGACCCTTTCTACATTTTGTCACCAGTAAAAACAGACACTGCAAGGTTAACAAAACACTTCAGATGCTTTCCTCAGAATCACTTCAGTGTGAGGTTCTTTTCCCATTAAACTCTTGCGAACTTAACTTTATGTTTTCTTGTGTATGTTTGTGTATGTATATGACTTCCTTCCTCCTTTACACATCTCTGTTACTTTCCAAATGTGCCAATAAAACAATAATAAAACGACAAATGCCAAATAAGCAATAATAATAATAATAATAATAATAATAATAACAATAATAACAATAATAATCTGAATTTGGTAGTTCATGTCGATTCTAATCTGAGAATTAGATTTACACACAGACATCTGAGCCCGAGCTGAGGTTAGTGCCCACTGTACTCGCTCACAACAGACCCACCATCAAATGTGTGTTTACTAGAATGGACGTTTAAATGTGCTTTCATTGGTGCTCACTCCAGTAATTGCATCCTTGGTAATTATCCTTCATTCTCTCAAGCTAATGAATGTTTTAATGCTCACATTAGAGCATTCATTTAGCACATAACAGCATTTTGATTACTACAAGCCAATTAAGATCAATTTTGCTTTGTGACCTTTATGATCCAGGCTGAGTGCCCCAATTAAATGTCATGAATGATGAACCATAAACATCTGAGAGATGGAATTGAGATGAGGGAAGAATGATATACAATTTTGCCACAGCATGTGTTTTATGTATATGCTGTATACATCTCCATATCTCTGCTATAAACACATTCTGAGGATCAAATGAGCAATTTGTTATCTGCCTTTGACATGCAACCTGCAGTAGCTTCTCATTAATTGCATTATTCATATTCACAGCATCTGACAAAAGATTCAACTTCCATCCTGTATGCCTCCAGGAACATCATTACCATTCTCTACAGCATTGCTACTTAGGTTTTATCCTTTTCCCACAGAAGCCAAAAGTGAAGTAAATCATAATGAAGACAGCAAAGGACAGCTCTGCTCTCATTTGTCCTGCTCGGTAATAATAAATCATAACCCCGGCAACACATAAAATGGGATAATTCTACAAAAGACATATGGTCCAAATCGATTTCTTCATCGCGGCAGCCCACCACAGAGCCATTTCCTTCAACAGTCCCTGCTAATTGGCCTAATGTATGAATGATGTGTTCGCCCAGCTATTAAGGCCATCTATCTGTTGTCTCAGGTCTGTGGCGGTGGTGCGTAGGAATCTGCATGCTGCTTGCCATAGTGTAGTCTGAACCCTCTGAGGTGGCAACAATCAACCAAGACTCAGATATACATAATGTATGAGCAGGAGCATGCCAAGGAACCAGCTGGCATGATATAAGAGGAGGGCTGTGTTCAGCTTTAGACAAATGTGCAGAGACAGTCCAACCCATATGGATCGACTTTGGGAATCCAGCAAGGTTAACCCTCTTTTTGGAGCTCCGTGAGGTTTGTCTGAGCCTCTTATGGAAGAGGATGAGATAGAGGTCCTTCTCGTTTACACTCTCACCAAAGATACATTAAGCTTCTTAGCCGTCTTCCCGCTATTTCCTTCACACCTGCAACCAAATCTCTGATCCTCCTTCCAGGTCTGTAATGAAACGTGACATTGCTGTGTAGACAAACTGTAGGTCACAACTTCTATAATGCACAGCTAGGATTATGTTCCACCTACGTACCTTAGGACTCCCAGTGGGTTTATAAACTAATAATGTGCCATTGTGATTATTTCTCCATTGCATTCTTTAATTACATTAACAAAAGGTTAATTAGAGTAGTCTTGTTATTAATGGAGACGGTCTTCACCCAAAAAAGGCTGTGTCAGTCATTTTTGTTGTCATTACTGTAGTCATGTTTTTTGTGTGATATTGCTGACAATGACATTTTTGTTGTTGAAAATATCAAATCGCATGCAAAAATTTATGAAAATGTGGACTTCACAAAAGAAAATGTAATGTAATTTCATGTGCCATGTTTTGTTTCCACATCTGGAAATTCTAATCCATGTGTAAAAAGCCAATCACATAGGAAAGTATTTATTTCACAAGTGAAAATGTAAATATTACAATTTTCAATTTAAATTTGAAACAGTGATTTTACAAGTGAAAAGACACATTTCCCATGTGACATTTTCGTAAGTGAAGCAAAATCCCTTATGGCAGATGCTGGGGTAAAGTGTTCATTCATATCACTAACTGTCAAGGTTTGTTTGGGTTTGTAACCCATCATGACTAACATGTATTTCAAACCATACCCAGGTGACTTAAACCTAACCAAACCTTTCTTTCCAGAGAGATGAAAAACATTATAAATATACGTATTAGGATATTACTGCATTACTGGGACTCGTGAATAATGTTTGATGCAAAACATATATTGCTTTTCCCAGTGTTACACTGGTGTAGACTTTGGTGTATTCAGGGTATTTAAAATTCTGGATAGACACAGACATCCCTTTTCTCTTTGGCTATAAAAGCTGCTCTTTGGGGCTTTTTTTTTTTTTTTTTATCATATTCTAATTTGTCAGACCTGAATTAAAATGGAACAAATTATAGTCGGGGCAAAGATCAGATTTTGTCTTACTTTACGCAGCAGCTGTCTAACCCAATTGATATAATATGGAATCTCAGCTTCCTTACAGATGTTTCTCTTTACTCCACTATAGCCCCTCAAAAGGATTTAAAAAGTCATTTTAATAGTCCTTTTTTTCTTCATCACTATTTTACATCTGCCTCTAAACAGATCCAGACAAATGCCCTTATCTTTAATACAGAGGGGAAACAGAATAGAAAAAAACAGAGAAATCAAGAGTAGATTTAAAAAAAAAGAAAACGCCTCACAGAGTGTTTTGTCTAATTTAAGACAGAACAGCAGATGTATTTTTATCACCATATCTTGGATGTGTTGCGCATCCGGAATCACACATAAAAGCTGTGAAAGCTACATTTTTTGGGATAACATATGCACAATGACAGGCCACCTTTGTGAAGAGGGAGTAGGAAAAACGTGAATGTGCATCAAACAGTAACATATGGCCGCGCTGTCATGGACACCCAAGGGGATTGTAGTAGGCAGAGAGGTGGACAAGAGAGACAATGGACAGAGACAACACGCACAGGGAAAAGGAACGATTTATCTAAACAGGCAGAAAGATACCAAAACATCTAAACATTGGAAGGAAGAAAATGCAACTGAGCTGCATTGATCTAATGTACTCATTGACGGCAGTCTATGACCAGTTGTTTATCAGAGGGAGAGAACAGCCTGCCTCGAGCTCAGCCAGTCTACAGTTAGTTGTTGGACTGAAAGGTAGCATAAGGTTGAATCTAACATTTTTCATTGGCTCCTACAAGGAGGCACAACAAACGGGAGAAGAAGGACAGTTGCAGCCTTCTGCCAAGCAATTAACTGGTGATTTGGCACAGCAGAGATTTCTTCCCAGGTGTCCCACCCTCTTCTTCGCATGAAGCCTGTGTTGTTCCACGCCTCCCGTTTCTCCTGATGGCCTCACAGGCATCGTATTAGTTGTGCCAATAAAGCTTTTCATTTGGCTGTTTAGAAGGAGATGGAGAGGAAGTGTTCCCACACTTAGCCCTGGCAACCTCTGCTGAGTGGACTACATTCATTCTGTCATCCGTATTGCTCTGGAAAAGGACTCTGTCATGCAATATAAATGGCCGCCCAAGAAGGGCAAAGTGTTTCATACATATTGTTCTCTCCGAGCTCTCCATACATGCTTATAACGGCCACATTGTGCTTTGTATTCAGAGATAAGAAGTGTGAACAAAACACAGTTAACTGGCTTCAGTTAGGCCAAATTAAATAACCAAAAGATACGATTTAAATGATTCATCAGGTGTTACATCTCTTCAGAGAACATTGAAGGTTTTTGTTTTTTTTCTGATATAATTTGGTGCTTTTCAGATCTGGTTCTGCAGAGTAAAGTATTAAAATGCTACATCTATTATACAACTGAGAATACAGACAAAATAACAATAAAAAGAATGGCTTTGGTTCAGTGACTTTTGCTTGAATTCAAATCCTTTGGGCACATTCGCACAATTCACACAAGAGTATCTATTTAAGATTCAGTTAACTTTCGTTTAATTGTATTTGGAAGTAATTTCATCTAATAAAACACCTTAGACCTCATTACCAAATCCAATCACTTGCGAGGGAGAAAGTATTTCTTCAAACCAGACTGTGACTCTCATTCTGCTGGTTCACTCTGGCGTCGATCAATTGTTATTCAAAGAGGAAGTTAATCTTCAATCATTGAACCAGTGATATTGTATTAGCAGCTACAGCATAAATGAAATGGGTAATATGCTGTGAGAAACACTGAAAGATGAACACCCCAACCCTTACAAGACCAGTCCACTGTTATACTCCCTTTCACCCCAATTCCAATTTATCAACTCCAGACTTTTGTCACCTTTAAATTGGATTTGGCTGGTGAGAGCACATTATAATTCATTCTGGCCCGGGCCTTGTTTCACAAGGTTGCAACAGTGTGCTTTCTTTTCAGTGACATCCAAACAGCTATACAAATGTAGGGCAGCTAAAATGCTAATTAGGCCCAATCATCTCACAATCCACAGGCGTCACTGTGTTGTAAACAACGCTGTCAGTGTTGCATGATTACAAAATTTCAATTCAAAAACAGTCTATTTCTGTTTAGTTTGTGCCCAGGGACATCGATGGAGACATAACTTCATTAAAAGTCTGCTTTGACATTACAAGGAATACATTTCCCGCATATCCTTTTTCTTGTGTTCAGTAGAAATTGTGTGCTCGCAGGCAGGTAGGGACAATTTAGTGCATTCCATAGTTGAAACATTGATGAAGAAGACTCCTGTAGTAATATAATCTGGCTGAGACATCTTCATCATATCGTGTCATTTCATTATCACAGCCATTATCCCCAGGAATATTACTCACCTTTCTTGTCCCCAAAGAATAGGGTCTGTTGTGCAGGGTTTGACCACTGGAGGGAAGTGTTATCATTGTAATCCACACGACAGGTCATGTTGGCTGTGGCCCCCTCCACCACCGTCACATTCTGAGTTATGGGGAACTGACCTTGGCTACCTGTGGGATTATGAAACAGAGTTTGAGGTCATGGTCGTGACATGAATAGATTGCTGTTTTTGAGTGGTTGTTACTGTCTTTTCATCGAATCACATGAATGTACCATTCAGATTTGACACCTTTTAAAGTTAATGTTCTGTCATCACATCACCCAATTACATTAATTTATTACATCACAATAAACCAAAGATGGCTTAATGGAAGCCCGCTTGACATGGAATCCAGCCTTCGACAGCAGCTGGAGCTAGAAAACGGCGTGTTTTTTTTTTTTTTTTTACGGTGGAACAATGGTAGGTTTTACTCTCCCAGAGCGCCTTCCTCGCTGCCTTATTGCAGGGCCCTAATTGGTAGCATGGCCTAATTAGAGGTAGTCATGTTCTGCTGTAGAGTCTAGAGCTGCAGCTGGGTGGTAAATTGACACATAATCCTAGACACTGTGGGCCTTCGATCCGAGCGACTGCCTTGCCCTGAAACAGCCGCTCGTCACAGTGTGCAGAAGACATCCAAATGAGGCCTAATCACCCAGCCTTGCTGGATTTTACCTTCTTATTCCACATTTGTACTTGTCGTCTCAGCAAAGTCCCCTAATTACATTGCAGAAGCATTTCTATCCAGTCTGTGTTTTATCGAACTCTGCCAAGCTTCTGAAACAGATGTCTAAAACCAATGTTCTTTTTGCTGGGAATTGTGAGAAGACAAACTGTACACTAATAAGAGCCTGACCAGACTAGCCCCTTTAAGGATGACAACAGCAAACAACAACAACAACAACAACCGTGTTAGAGCTCTTGAGTTTATGCATGAAGCTGTATTTGCCTAGGAGCACTTTGCTGTTTGCAAGCTTATCTTTTTTTTCTAATTATTATTTGTGCTTTTATTCCTGCTTTATTTAGACAGTGACAGCTGGAGAGAGACGGGGGAGGCAGGGAAAAGAAAGAGGGGAGTGGAGGGCTGGAATCGAACACGGGCCGCTGTGGTAAGAGCTCAGCTTCAATACATGGTACCTGCGCTTCCAGGTGGGCACCCCTGCAAGCTCATCTTTGTGCATGTTTTCTCTTGATTTCATAGGTCTGGTTTGTTCTCCTCTTGTAATGTGCCTGAATGTGAAGGTGACATTGTCTTTGCTTCTCCCAGGTACAGTTCACCACAGGGACACTTCAACTAAGGGAGCAGCTGTCTGCCTCATTAGTCCAGCTGAAATGGGAAAGCGGAGAAGGCTGGGACAGCCAAAGGTCCATGGACCTTCCTTGACCTCGATTGTCCTGATGGAGACTGTTGTGAGCTAGAGGTGAAGGTGAGGCTGACTATAAATAGTAATGGGAAAAGGGTTCTGACAGTGCACATTACTTATCTGCTCATTATACCCAATCACATCAACAAACTCACCATTGCAATAATTCAAATGCAATTTGCTGGGTGTCTGTCAGGTAGCCCAACATAACCAGCAACACATGTCATGTTTAAAAGGGGGGTGGATGCGGATGCACTGTGAGGGGGGTGTTATCTGTTCCTGCATAACTTTAGAATGTTTTGTCGTATCATCTACCCCACCATTTCTCCAGTGTCTTTGCTACAGTATCTGTCTGCAGAGTATACTGCTGACTAGCAACAGAAATGTTATGAAAACAGTAAAATTCAAACTGTAATGAATATAACTTTCATCCCTCAGGTTTTATTGGGGTAGCAATTGCTTTAGCAAAAACCTGTTGCAGAGGTACATTTTAATTATGCGTGCAAGGTTGATAAATGGTGTCCACATAATCAGAAGTATGGCCATGTGGTGAACATTGTGTTAAATACGTGTCAGTACAGCTTACGCTGCACTGCAGCTAACTGCACGGGCTTCACGTAATACATTTATGAAATTCCACTGTCTTGACATTCTGTAGCCGTCTGGAGTGTGGCAAACGCTGTCCTTTTTTGTGGAAACATAATCCCTAGCGCCAACTACAGAGTGTATTTCATTTTTTTTTTCAGTGATGATTGGACGGTGGTCAGCCTTACCTCTACAGTTCAGTGCCAAACAATATTCCAAAAAGTCACTGAACCACAAACTGCTCCAAGGACATAACACTGTATAGTGTGCACCTACACACCGACCTCGCTTTAAAGAAGCATATGTTCAGGTGAGTGACAAGGAGGGATTTTCCACAACATGTTGAATTAACTTGTGGCATAAGTTTTCACTTATTGGGCCTTATTAGACTTCATTAAAGATTGTGTGGGCATGTGCAGACTGTTTGAATGACATCCATCTTAACCTCCTACAGGCATTTCTCACTGAATACTATTTGAAATGTCTAATCTTACTTAAAGTACATTCCCTTCTATAGCAAGTCAAAATGTTTGCTGTGAAAACGGCCTATTAGTTTAATTGCACCTGTTGAAGTTATAATTGTATCATTTTTTTGTTTTCTTAATTAGTGAAGCAAGACATCAGATGAAACAAGATGGAACAGAAGACAATTCTTTCAACAATGTCAAAGTGGTGGTTCGATCCACGACTCCAGCTGCGTTTTGATGTGTGTTTGGGCAAATTACTGAACCCCAAATTGGTACGGATGGCTGTTCCATCAGTGTGTGAGTTTGTGTGAATGGATGAGTATTGAAATACTGTGATGTGCTTTGGATCAAAAACTCTGTATCACATGGCACCTCTGCTAACAGTGTATGAATGTATGTGTGAAATTGCATGGGCTTGTAAAGCACTTTAAGTATTGGGTGAACTAGAAAAGCTCTTTATAAATGCCAAAGTCCATAAAACGTGCATTATTTTACATACATAATATTTGGTGATTTAGTAATTCAAGCATAGCTCTGCCAGACGTGAGTGTGGGGTCTTTAACAATTGGCTGATCTTTTGTTACTACCTTGTTAGAAATAAGATGTAGTATAAAACGGCTACAGGTGGCAAAGATGCAAGACAATGTGCCTCACATATGACAGAAAATGGATTACAAAACAAAGTAGACAACTGATTGAATAAGAAACACATGAAACAAAGACAGATATTTGTGTTGAATGAAGGCCACAACATGTTTGAGCATTTCTGATAAGACTGTTCTCATTTATTTAGAAAGAAAATTACTGTATGACATCAGACAAAAAAAAAAAGAAGAAAAAAGAAACAGCACATTGCGGCTCTAACAGTAAATGGACAATAAATACTGTAGGTAAGGAAAGATACAATAAAAGCTTCTAGATGAAAGAACAGATTATGTTGAGCCATGGCTGTTTCCCAGTGAGAGGGAACAAACAGTTCTGAGAGAAATAATGGAGGTATGAAGGTTGTCTGCTCCACTGATGATCCAAGACGACTCAGTGAAGTGCAGTGATGGAATGAGGAATAAAACTACACCTTTGCAATATGCTTTTGGGGAGGATAGGCTATCCCTTTAAACACAAAGCACATCACCTCTACAGGCGAAAAGGCTTCATTACTGGGCACTGCTGTATTCCTTTTCTGTGCTCAAACTGAATGATAGGGAACTTCTTATTTACAGTCAAGGCCGGCTGCAGATTAAGAGCTTGCAAATATTTACAGTAGACAGCAGGCAACCTGCCTACCATGGCAGCAAACAGTTGAGGTGAGGATTGTGTAACCTGAGATATCTTGATGAAAGTGGCTGGCGCCCTCTGAAACATGAATACCATTAGTGTGTGCCTTTTTTTCAGGCTGGCAACTCTACCTCCTTTTATCCATGAATATCATGAAGTGCTATAGTAAAGAAAAAAATCAATGTGTGATAAGTCACATCAGTGTTTTTCTCCCTCTCCCTCCCCATTTCCAATTCAGCCCTCCCTACTGCTTCTCAGAAGGGGAGGGTGAGATTAAAAGCATGGAGTGATGAACCCTGAACTGAAGATGAACTCATTTCTATTAAAATTTAAGTTAATCAATTAAAATCCAAGCTTTTTATCGTTTTGTTGGTGTGTGTGTGTGTGTGTGTGTGTGCTTTTAATGAAAACATTTCCAACATCAGCCTGCTTATGGGCCTAACTCTTAAAGCTATAATTGGTCCCTTGGCAGTGCTTTCCCCTATCCACAATGTTTTTTTATGACAGTCACATGGATCTGAGAGCTGCTGTAATTTTTTTTTTTTTAGTGCTAAAGCAAAGAGCCCACTCCACTGAAAGCTGAAACTGGCAATATCACCCTGAGCTGGGAGATTATGGTCCACATTCAGGTGGGCTGCCAGCACACTGATCATCAGTCACAATGTCAGCACACACGAGATTAGTCAAGTTGTTTGCTCTGCTTCACACAGTCAGAATGCTGCTGACACATCTCTCCGCTGTGACTTAACTTTCATACAGAATCAAGTGACACCGCCTCATGAATCAAATATTTACCTGCACAGCTGAAATTAGGTAGAAATGTAAATGCTGGGCAGCGAGGATAGCATCTTCATTGTAAACACAAATATTTGACGATTAGATTTTAAAGAGGAACCAAAGAAACAGATGTCTGCTTAAACACAGAGCAGGCGAGGGGTTTCTGCTCTTCATCTCTGTTCGTTTTTAGCAAGAGATGAGGTCTCTGCAGCATCTGTAGAGTATTTATATGAATACAGATGTTCAGATTGGCTGGCTGTTGAGTGTGCATTAACGATAAACTATTTCATTTCATCTCAACCAGCCCCTCTTCATGCCGTTATCAGAATGCAGCATAGACCGTAGCCTGATGGAATCTGAGTCTGACAATATTAGAAGCCAGGAATATGATACTAAGGTTATTGATTTTGCGAGTCTTGTGGTCTGGGCGGTTATCTAGAAAATGTGAATATGAGGAAGACAGAAATCTGTATGCCTGTACTTAAGAGAAGGGATTAATAGAGTTAGACGATGAATGCAAATGGAGAGCTTTATCATTATTGATGATGTGGAAATCTTTTGGCTCTGTTTTGATATGATACTCGTGGAAAATCAAGGCAGGCTAGGAAACCATTTTCTGAAAACTGGATTGTTTGGCAACCGTGTTGCATATATAATTTCACTGACTCGTTTAATGACTACTGATCCAGGGTGTTAAGGTGAAAAATAACAGGAACATCTCTGTTGGGGGGAACAGAGAGTTAGTGGAGGAAGAATGAGCCATACCACCCCAAAAGCCTTTCTCAGTTTCAGCTGACTGCACCAAATAATGGAAAGCAGTGCCTTGATGAATGGCTGGAGAGCAGTCAAGCACACCACTGCAGAATAAACTGTAAACTGCAGGCAGGATAAAAAGAAAACAAATAACTCAGTAAATAGTTCAAGAAATAGCCGATGCCTCCATTCATTACGGAATAATAACGAATATTAATTTTCATATGAAATGAATTCCAGGCAGTTTATCAAGTTCACCTATGCAGCTTGATTTTACAAGGGCTTCTGTGCAAATAGAGATGTTGGAGGTGCTGAGCGCCACTCTGCATGCTAATGAGTCATGGCAACTTCGTACAGTGCCCGCCAATGACAATGTGCCATATAATAACATGTCTCTGAATAAGCTGAACATTTTTGTTGGTGTTGCATTGTAAAGACTGCCCTGTCTTTAAAATCTTAATTTCATATGATTAGGAATACATTGTTGGCATGACAATTCAGGCAATGCCTATGACAATTATTTTAAGAATGCTTTTTTGAATAATGCCATTAAAACAAAATGTATGAATGAAACTATTCTGACAGATTTCCCTGTTTTTCTTTCCCAAGTAATCTGTGCAAATGAGAGAGACGGATGACTTCTTTATTTGCAAGCAAACTGATCAATTTTCCATCTTTGGAAGAAGTATGTTGTTGTTTTCAGCGCTGTCTTTGATTGATTGTCAAATCTAAAACAAAATGAACAAAAACATTTTTTTAACGCAGAAAATTAATCCTCAGTTCGGGTAAACATTAAGTGCTGCAAAGCTGAAAACTGAAAGTTTGCCAAAGAAAATCAAACGTCTTGCATTAATACTCATAAGGTATTTAAACAGACAATATACTCTTGAGAACACAGTAATTAATCACTGAAATTGCTGTGACTTGACAAAATTGTAATTAATTGGCTAACTCTAAACTGTGTGGCCTATTTGCCAGCATGTTGAGAGAGAAGGAAGTTGAACATCCGCAGTGTATAAATATTCCATTTAATTAAAATTTGAGGCCTCTTGTGGTGTGCATTCCTTGGTGGAGAGAACAAGAAATAATAGAGCTTGCTGTCTCCCATGTGAGACAAATACAGACAACTCTCTGTTCCAACTCAGTGTGAAGTTTTGAAAAAGAAGTGGCTCACATTCTGCTCTTAACATCCTGTTGGGTTCTCAGTGTTACTCCTCTTTTTCTTGTGTTGTAATAACTTGTCCTTGCTTGGCTCCGTCACTTTCTCAAGAACTAATAGACACTTTATCACAGATGACACATCCACCAGTACACCAGACATTATACCTACTAAATTCTGCAAAGGTTATAGGACCAACTACATTCTTTGTTGTAAATAACTCCAGGACTAATGGTTGTGTCCCATATTTTACAATCCAATATAGCCTCCTCTGAAGAAACCCAACCTTGATTCAACCTTCCTTACTAACTTTAAAGACCTTCGCACTCATAGTTTTTCTTTTTTTTATATATATCTCTAAGATTCTGGAGAAATTCATTTCAAGCTAGCATAAGTAACATTTAAATTTGGCACTGAAAACTAAACCTGAACTGAAAAAGGGAAACACTGACAAAGACAAAAAAGTTATTTGATGTCATTTTGATATATTCTTTGTGTATTTTGATGTGATATTCAATAATAATCTTCTGACTTTTGTCTAGTTTTCAGGTTTGTTTTCAATGCATACCACCCCCGCAATATATTACTGTTAACACAACTATGTAAATTCCATAATATCAGTAACATGCAATAAAAGCACTTGTGCACATGATGCCGTTATACTACTTGTGTGAGAATCTGAGTCTGTAGTTGGTAGTTTAACTCCAGTTCGTAGTCAAACAAAAGATGTGTTGCACATTTCTTTACAACTCTCACTGGCTACAATAGAAACACATCTATAATAGTCTCCTGTCTTCAGTTTTTCTGCACTGAATTCTACGCTTTTTACGTTTGCAAGAGATTAGTTGATGTTTGCCATCACACCGCAGTAACCTTAACCAGTGTTTGCAGTGACAAATTAGAACTGAGGAAGAAACTGAAACAAGTCCAGCTGCCTACGATACCACACTTAGATTTACCATCACTGAGATCCTTCATCAACATGTAAGAATGTAGTTGTTTAATGGCAGAGTGACAAAGTGTTCCTCAGCAGAGCTAAAGAACTCCATTTGGTGTCCCCCTAAGGAATTGCCCTTGAGAGAATTAGATTTAGCTGTCCCTCAACGCTCCCGTTTTTTTGCTAGTCTTCCTATTTTTAACCCTTTCTCCCGCTGTGCTCCCGACCCCGCCTGACGTGTGTCATCGTCCCTGCACTCGCTCAAGACCTCCGCTCCACTCCACTTGTCGGATGGAACGGGTCCGAGGAAGAAGAACTATGCTTCAAAATTTCACTCCACTTGGTACGAGACCTTCCCCTTTATTGACATTTGCCCTCTGTCTCATCTGCTCGTCCACTTGCCTCAACAGTGCAGACTGTAGTGCTGCATCATTTTATCCTCCCTCTTGTTTTATTGGAAGGTCTACCTGGCAATGATGACTCCTCTCTCTCTCTCAAAATGTTTTTATTTATAAAAACATAAAAATATGATCTTTTTTATAGACTGATGTTGGCAGTTATGCAAAGTTAATGTTAGCTCTTGTCCCTGTTTCAATGCCAAATATTATTTTCGATGCCAAAATTTTATGTTAGCGTTTGGCCCCATAAACCCTGGGCTGCGTGCTCTTCAATACACAAGGAAATAACATATTTAAATTTGGAATCTTTTAAGAGACAAGAGTTTCTGCGGCTCTGAAAACAGTTATGAATCATGAGTTATAGATGAGGTGTCTCCTAGTAGCAAAAATGAGTTGTTTGTTTTATCAGTGACGCTGATTCCTCCACCTCTTAAGTTAAATGTTGTGTACACCGTGGCTCGATTCTGGGACCATCTTAATTCTCATTACACAATCAGTTACTGAGATTTGCTTGCAGTACTCCATAGTGATAGGCAGTCACTGTATGTGAATATAACATACAGTAGCTGTTTTGTTTCGTGTTTTGTACACTGTAAGATTAGATGGTGTACCTATCTCAGAATATTAAACTCTTGTCATTTCAACTTGTCATACTGTTCATGACCTTTAATACAAGACAAAATAAAATCGCTCTACTAGTGCAGCGTCATAGATGCTTTCATATCTTCTTCAACTGTCATGTCTTCTGTCTGGGGTCTATGGAAAGAGAGTACTGTATGCTGTACAGTTGGTAGCACCTTTATCTGTTTTAGCAAAGAAGCAGTACACCATCCAGTTAGGCTTTTGACCAGGACTAAGTGAGACAGGCATATGACAGCTACTCTGGCAATAATTAATTTTTTTAAAACTGTCGTCAAGATTTTATTGATAACTTTTATGGATTGTCAAAGCCTTGCCCTCGGCTATGCATCTGACCTTTTGGCCCCTCATGAGTCAGAGTGCAGCTTTAACACCACAGGCAGGGCTCTTGGCAGTTGCTAAGTCTAGGCTCAAGATGAAAGATGACTGGATTTCACTGTCAGGACACCTAGGCTGTGAAATGTCCTGCCAGACAAGCTCAGACTGCTAAATCAGTGCCATCCTGTGAAATCACCTCAAAATATCCTATCTTAACAAAGAGGCATTTATAAATTCAGATTGAGCTTGTTTCTATTGGTTGTTTGGCAGGCACTTTGTTAACGTATGTTTATAAATATTGAGGAGTATTTTAATATTTGTTAATACATGTTGTGTTCAAATGATTAATACACAGAGTTACACAAAGTATTAAGTGTGGTAAGAGCAATAGTGTGAGTTAGGTCATGCATATGTGTCAAGGGAAATAATTGCTGATTAATATATTAATTCATAATTTATTTTATTTTTGCAATACAGTTATTGCAGAGGGACATGAGTGAGCAGAGGGAACAATGAGAATTTAACACGAGACAAATTCAAATCCGTAAAGCCAGTGTATAAATGGCTTCTGAATTATGCTCAGTTGTCCATTTATAACCAACAAACCAGCACATTTCAATATGTTTTCAATCTATTATATCATCGCATTGCTGAGAACAACAGTATACTGAGGTCATAATGAAATCTAGGAGAATCTGCTTCACTCAGACTAGACTTGGTGATAAAAACCTTTTTTATGGCAACTTGGGAGCTATAACAGTGCAAATGTGCTGGGTTTCACAGGAAAACATGGAGGTTTCTTTCTAACCATTCCAAATTTACCAGATTCAGTTTCAACTTTAATTTAAGAGGAACAAAACTTTGGTGCTGTCACCCACCCAAAATGCATCAAAACTTTGTTTTTAACAAAAGGTCTAAAAAGTAATGACTGAAAGAGAAACAACACAGTTCTTTCACTTAATACAATACAATGTGTCTGTACTGACATGGCTTTCTATTTTTGAACATCTGTATTGCATGCATTTATAACTGTATTGTATTTTACTCTTCTTGTTTTGTTCTTTTTAAATTTAAAAATCTTATCGTTTCTTCTTTCTAGCTTTGACTTTTAAAAAGCCAGCCGTGGACAGGTGTTGTGAATTAGCATTTTGCAATAAACACTAGGTGCAGTGCATCTGGTGCTTTGAATGTGGCAGCACCAATTTTACTCTGACCATATCAAATAACTAAACTAAACTAAAATAAACTAAACTAAAAACAGGGAAAAAACAAATTCACAACAATAGAATTGTTTACAGCACAATGCATCTCATTGACCATCTACATCAATTCATAACAGCTTTATGCATTAAATGAGAGCAAACCTAGTGTATCATCATGCTTGCAGTACAGCATGGTTGATAAACAACTCTTTATTTCAATGGTGCCACTGTGGTTTCAGTATTCACCTGGACTGAGGAGCTGATATTTCCAACTGTACAAGTGCTGCAGCTCTAACACTGTATGCATGTTTAGATACCGCATGTTCTTAAAATAAATTAAATATTAAATGTTTATATTTTTGGTATGAAATTATTACCAATATTACCTTTGTATACATACAGTTGATACTGCATGTAAGGAAGTTTAGTTTATTATAGCTACTGCATTGTTTCCCTGTGTTCAAATAAATACAGCCAGCTCTTAGAGGGATATTCTGTTGCTACGATCACAGGCTCACCTGAAAATAAGGTTAAGATATATCACTTGCTAGGTCAAGCATACTGTTGGTGTACTTTGCTCTACAGCACACTTTTGTTCCTTTGAACTTTACAGCTACTCACTGAAATTAAATTAAAAAGTGAACAAATCTACAGCTGATCCCCTGAGTCCTACACTTTGACTCTGCATCATTAATAGGGCACTGTCAGACATGTGTGTTAGCACAGAGCCAGACTGGATGTAACAGTAATAATCTCAGGATGTTTCCCACAGTATTTTAAACTCGTTCATTGTAGAACCATAGGAGTTAAGGTTAACTAGCAGAAATACGATCAAAAATGGATCAAAGCTGAGTAGTTCTCAACCGTAAACTTGATGCAGCAGCCCAGAAAGACCCGTAATCAGGCCCGAGAGTGTCTGTCACAGGCTGTCCAGATAATGGCCCCCTGCCACATGATTCTCCACAGTAGTATTGATATTATCGCCAAGTATACCATTTGTGTGGTCTTCCAGTCAACACTAACAACACAGTTCCCTCAAATGGATTGAAGTGGAACAGATTAATGCTGACCTTTCCGTGGAAAACTAGTGTAAAGAATAAATGCAGCCCTCAAATCTAAAACTCTTAAACCAGTTCATATAATGTGTCGAGAATACTACTAACCATTTCCACCAAATATGTGTCCACTTTGAAGCCTATTCTTATCATATTCTGACGTGTACATTATGGTTATAATGAGTATAGAATGAATACATTTGTCAAGAGGTTCCAGACAAAAGCAGTATCCACTGTTGATGGCAGCCCTGAATCTTGCTTTGGAAACCGCAAAACTGCACATTAATATTCCATAGTGTGTGGTCCTGGAGTGCACCAACACTCTTTGAAGCATATCATGTCAACAACATGTTCCATTCACTAGAGTCCAAATAAGACCACTTCAGAAAATTCGGGGCTAGATGTTGCCTGTATGCAGAATACCAATGCATGTAAACCCCTTCTGTGGTTACTGTCTGCTGCAATTTTAGAACCAACAGCTTTGTAAGTAGCTGGTACTAACTGCTTCTTTATTTAGCACATATGATAGAATTTGTAAGGGTCATATAAGTAGGGGGAGTGAGGAAAGTATGCGACAATGACGAAACATATCTGTTTGTCTAAACAGAACAAGAAAAGAAACAAAGAACTTCAGATTTCAACTAAAATATTAAAAAAGCTAAGCACAATATAAAAGACATATTCATGCACACAGGCACATTAAAAAACTATTATACAGAGGTGATGCAAACACCATGATGAATGTGACCACACCTGCCATTTAAATAATATTTGAATATAATAAGCTCTCAGACACACTCATTAACTACCTTATAGTGTAAGTGTTGATAAAGGAAATGGTTTGAAAGGGAAGGGTTATGAGAGTAGATAACACAGGCTGCTTTTATCAACTGGTCCATGAAGTAACCCCCATCATATCTGATTGTTTTCACCTATAATGACCTTTTCTGAGCAGTCTTAAGAGGAAAAACATATTTCCTGTAATTTATTTCTATAATGACTCAAAGGTCAAATCTGTCACCAAAAACAATCATTTACGCTGACAGTCTAATTTAAGCAGCAATGCCTCTTATGTTTACGGCAAACCTGCTGATCTGAAGCACTCAATAAGCAGTGCCATTTTAAAAGCCATCAGCCCAGTTGATTGGAGAGATTTAAGCAACTATTTAAGGGCAGCGGCTAATTAGCACTACATCTGATCCATTAACTGAAGCTAATCTGTAAATTACCTGTCCAAAGTGATCCATGTTCGAAAACTGTACAACTACTGCTCTGAACTTTGCCAGCTTTAGATAATGTCACCACTTAAAATCAACAGGGGACATTTGAAATCTGACTATACGGGCCATCCAATATGCAATTCATTCAGTCATAGAAAATCCATACGTAATTATGGTAAAAGCAAAGGCTGTGATTACTTTTGCTCAGATTAGTAATGCACTCCATGTCACTCTTTTCTGCACCCCACTATCATCTGGCAATAAAGCACAAAGAGGCTAAAGAAGACAAAATATGTTGAGGTCACTCCTGAACAAAAATGGATTCAATACAGCTGCTGATTCTCTACTGCCGTTTTAATTCCAGGTGCAAATGGCTTCCGGATGCTTCTTGCAAAATCAAATGTGAATCTTTTTTGCATTAAATGTGTCCGTCCGTGTGGAGCCTTATCGAGACTCATTCGGCTGCATGCATCCTTTATCTGCACTGGGATGATAGTGGTTTTCTACCATGCTTCCATCTGCTGTAAACAAGAACTCACAGCAGATCAGACAGGCACAATGTACATATTGCAATGACGCCATAGGACAACTGTGTGTCAGCTCTGTATTGTATTCATTGTCAGCACCGACAGTGTGATCTTAAATGATGCAGTCAGTTGATTGAGCTGTTACAGAGCTCGATGAAGCCTGTTAGAAAGGAAATAACCAAGACGGAGTGAGCTGTCTGTCAGCTTTACCCTCCGTCAAAAAGGACATTTGGTGCCTGTTACTGAGTAGCACCTGAGCAAAAGTGAACCTCCCTTGACTCAGAGGTGGTACTGAGCGCCGTCCTCCCCTGTGATTTGCCACAGTGGGGGAGCTAGGGGGAAGGTGGGGGGGTGGACAATCAACAGAACTGGCAATAAATTTCCCAGCTGGGGGAAACTCTTAGCAGTGTTTTTTTTCTGCTGTGCAGGAAAAAAAAGGAAAGAGGAAAGTGGCAATACATCAGCTTCAGAAAGTGGGTCAGAAATACTCTGTACTGTCTCCAGGTGAAACAGGAAATTACATGTTCAACTGGTGTTACTTACTGGTGCCTCAAATGAACTTTGGGATTTTTTTTTTCTTTCTTTCTTTCTTTTTTTTTTTTGTCAAATCCTGGCGCTTGGTGCATTCTGCTGCAAACAGACAAATAAAACCAATAAACGGTACACAGTCAACAGAGTCACGACCAAATGGCAGCAATGAGACAACAATAAGAAAATGCTCCAGAGATCTACCCAACTCCAGAGACTGCTAACAGACTGATGAATGCTTTAATTAATGGGAATACAGTGGAACACAGGCCTGATTGTGATTCATGCAGCATATTTTCGCAATAACCACAGGTATGGATTTCCTTTAAGATGTTGTGGAGACAAGAGGTGGGGATGAATGAGACTAGTTACAACATGCTCTTCAAATATTGCGTGCAAGGACTGCTGTGTGATATAAATATGCTGCTGAATAGCGTATTTCTCAATAGCATATGCTGCTGATGTTCAATAAAACCTTATCACTTTGAGAATCCCTGCCTTGTCTGCTTTATTTGCAACATCCCCTCTATCAGGAACACTTTATATGAAATGCTATGAAATTCACATTCAACCTGCCTGAACGTGCCCTTCATCATGGATACAAAATAGATTGCACAAACAGCCTCTATTATTTCAGGTTAATGTTTTACCTCTGCCATGTGGTTCATTGGTGGGAGAGTTGCTGCATTTTGGTCCCATTTGCTTTCCAAAAATAATCACTGTAAGTGAGCCTTGCTGCTTCTAGCTGAAAAACACGAGTTCGGGATGGCCATGAAATGTTCTCTCACGAAGCTGTTTACCCTCACTTTATTCTCTTTATGCAGTGTCTACACTCTGATTTTCTCTGCAGTGGCGCTGGTCAGAGCACATGCTCAGATCAAATCTATTCAGAAGGTCTAGGTAAATAAATCCAGAGGTATGCTGTCAATATAATGACAACTGCCAGGATGATTATTATCCTGACTTGTAGGCCTAACATTTTTCACAACAGTTACTCAACAAATTACATTGTAATTATTAGCATGCACTAGGAAAGCTGAGAAAATCCATTAATCAATATTCAAGACTGATACATGTGGTTATATTCATTATCTCCATTGTTATTAATACAACTTATTAACTGTAATTAGAGTGCTGAAAGTGCTGTTGAAAAAGGCTTCCCAATGTTGAACTAGATTCCAGAGGTGTGAATGCTGAATGTGTATCTTCTGTTAATTAAAAACTAGCCCCCTAATTACTTCTGTAATTAGAAAACACTGCATTTTCAAAAAGGGGGAAAAAAAGGAAAAACCCTCGGCGTTCATTTGTGAACATTAACATTAATCAGCGGGTTTTGTTAAAGTCATGTTGGAAAAAACAAGGGGGAAAAAGAAACCTCAAAAACAATTAACAAAAAAACACTTTCCTAAATAATGCGTAACTGTACGATGTTAGTAAAGCTTTTAGAGTGTTTGCTCTCATTTCACTGTACAACATGGGAAACACAAAAGTAAGCTCCTTAAATTTCAAACTGGTAAAGCAAACAAGCCAGACCAACTAGCAAACTATACAGTATAACCATACAGGTAGAGTCACTGAGATACTGAGGTATCCAGCTCAAGCAATAACAGAAAATTTATATCAAATATGAAAGGAAAAAAGAACCAGTCTGCAAATCATCAAATATACTGCAGGAGGACTTTTTTTCTCAATAGATTAAGGTAATTTGTGGGTGTGCAGCAAGAAAGAAAAAAATTCCCACAAGTGCTGTATTTCTCTACTCAGTGCATAATAAATCTGAAAATGATCATTTATTAGGCAATAGATCAGGTTCAATGGCAATTGAATTAATATCTATGCCAGCAAATATCGGGACAAAGCATTACATACTGAAGGGCAGCAGTAAAATAAAAAGAATGAGAAGCAGGCTGGTCACCAGAAGGTCTCCAGTTTGCCTGCACAGTATGTCTGAGAAAATCTGGGTTGGGAGACAAATGAGAAACAGTCTCCTCCCTCATCTACCGCTGAGGTGTCCTTGAACCGGGAACAACCCCCCAGCAGCTCCAGTGGAGCTGCACAGTGGCCAGATAGAGGAGAAGCATGACTGGGTGAGGCAGGCAGCTCCCTGGTGTGAGCATGTGAATCTATACATATGTGACGCAGGTTCTATCAGAGAGGGAGACACAGATTCAGATAGGTCTTCATCTGATGAATGGCCACAGATGGATTCACAAGTGTATTTCACAATTTGTGTGTAAATTACCTTCTTCACACAAATATTTTCCAGTGCACACCAAAATGTTTGTTGTATCAATGTAAAAAAAAAAATAATAAAAAAAAACACGTTTAGAGAAAGAAGGCTTTAAAAACTGTATTTCTGATATAATAAATATAAATATTTCTTTGTTGGACCGACATTTACAAACTGCTTATGTGTGAACTTCACTGCAGGTGTAAGTTTTTTTTGTGACTTCCCTGTAATGACTTGATTCACAAATATTTTTTTTTCAAAAGGGAATCCTCTGTAGCCTATCAAATCTCTCCTTCAGTTTCAGTCTACCACATAAGTATAGATTTGCGGGTATGATTTAATGTGATAACATAGTGATACATTTGAACACAAGGATGGACATCAAACAGCTGCCCGGAGGTCAACCTCTACACGGTGTCTGGTTGCTGCTCCACGACCCCTAGAAGTGTGCCAGGCTTTGATGCCAATTTGACATAGTGGTCAACTCTTTAATTTAAATGTCATGTGATTCACATTGGCTCAGAAAATGTTTTTCCTGTAAGCTCACATTGTGAAAGGAGCGGCTGTTAGACAGATAATATTAGGGTTTGGGTGATAACATTTGGGAAGTCTGGAAGAGTTGCACAACTCAATTATTTTATCCTCATTTAGGTTTGTCTAGGACTAAACTGGAAGTCAACCAGCTTACCCAGCTAGGTCCCTGGTATCTATGAATTCATCACAGCAATTTCTCCACAGTGGGAAGTGGCTTTTTTGGCTTCATGCATCACTGAGCAGATCTTATAGGAATGAACGGGGTCATCTCTGACGCCGTGTCCAGTTGTCCTCAAAACAACTATGCGATGCTCCCCACAGGAAGAGATAACTCTCTTGTCGCTTTTGATTTAATACGTTTGAGTTATAAATGTTTGCTTGCTGGCCAATGTTGTCAGTTATCTTTATATAGATAACTGGTTAGCTAATGTCACTAACTTATCAGCAGCAGCTGTCTGACGTCCTCTCTCTCCTTATGTTCTAATACATAATTGCAGACTGTGTAGCTGTCATCCAATATGATCATATTAATTCAGACCCCTGAATCAAGACTTACACAGAAGAAGATATCTGATGATTGATTTACAAATACGTTTTTCTCCAAACATCAGCATGGAGATCTCGAAACGCCCACCATATGTTCACACATGTCAAGCAGTTCGTGAATGCAGGTTCTACCATCTGTTTATAAATGTAACAACATCCAGATCTGTCTGTGGACTTCTATTACATCATTTAAAAGGAGAAATATTTGTGTGGGCTACAGCCCTACACTTGTAGTTTAAACCTCCTTTTTTGAAATATGAAAAAAAAATAAATGATTGAGGTTTCTGTGTGCGTTGAAAAATATTCTTGTGGAGAGAATCATTTATACATAAATAACAAAATACTGTGTGCATTCATTAACATCACCATCCATCTGATTCCTTAAAGAGCAACATGTTCAGTACATTTTTCCTTGAAAATTAAAGGTAAAAAACGCCCAGAATGCTTTGCAGCAAGTAGTGTATGTTAATGTTTCCCAGGCTGTTGGTGGGAGATAAAAGGGCGATCCAAACATTGTTTATTGGGAACTGTGTGCAACATAAATCATGTAGCAAGAAAATGGAGGCAATAACTCACCTTTCGCTTTGCTTTTTGTCCCAGCCACTGATAGCATGAAGGGGTAAAGCAAGGAAACAGCAGGTTAGATAGGTAGTATGAAGGAGTAACATTGATGGCATGATGATTATTTACTTCATCCGTAGTGACAGAAAGTCAGATTAAATGCTGTGAGTGTGGAAATGTTAGTGCTGCAGTCAGTATAAATTCAAATCACACCCTGCATGATATATCAAATATTACAAGAGACAGAAAAACATGATTTAGTAATTAAACCCTATAACAAGCTGAATCATATCATTAATTCTCTATCAGCTACAAAATAGGCATCTATTGCTGGAACACAAAGTCATTAGGAATCATAGTAATGTTCACATATAGACAAACTCAGCAATTAGTGTTCATTTGGTCAGTTAAAATGAGACTGACAACAACCTGTGTTTTTTCATACATTTGTGTATTATATACAATCATGCATATCTGTTATGATAACAAACACAGGTATTTATTGTGGAACTTTAGAACAGGGGCACTACAAAGCTTTTCTGCAGCATTTATCGGGACAATGGAAGCGACAAATGAAACCTTCGATGTCATAATTTAAATGAATATGGATACAATATAATCTTTTAAGGATGTCCAGCTGCATTGAACCAATACATTCCCACTTTGAGATATCAATGCTTTAAAAGCACAAAACCCATGTGCAGCTTGTTTTATAATGCCAAACGATGACATTTCCCTTATCAGCTTCACTGCAGAACGTAAATGGAACCAAAATAGCAAAAATCGCCAAAGTAGTAAATAACGAGTGTAAAATAAAATTTCCTCACAACGTGTACTATTGCAGCTGCAAGTTTATCTTATATGGTTTAAAGAGCTAAAGGATCGCAGAATATAGCAAACAATTCAAACAATGAAGCGCTGTAAAATTGCTAATCGCACCAAAATTCTCTCCTTGCGGCCTAATCTCTCTGACGGAGCCTGGGAAGAATTCTGCTCAATAACTTTCAATTTTCACCTTCTGTACAAATTACACGCTACTTAGGATGACTTGGCAGATTGGTAAACAATTTCCTTTCATCATCACTCGAGAGACAGCTGCTTTGTTTGTCCCCAGTGGCTACATAAAGGAAGGTGCTTAGCTGTCTTTCAGGTAAAGACACTTAGTTGGGTGTAATGAGGACAGAACATTGTTACAAAAGGCTTCAGACTAGAAGAGATTAACAGTACATTTCCCGGTAAGCTTTTAGATTTTGAAAAGGACTCATTGCGTAAACTGCTAAATCAGCACTGAATGCTAATCATAAGTAGAACTGTGTGCCCAACATAAGACAAAAGCAGCACCCGCCACATAAACAGCCCAGTTCCCAGCACGTTGCCACCCTCCAACCTAAAATCCAACACCATGTCTGTGGTGGTAAAGACACTGTTCAGCTTTTTAATGTTCAAAAACCTGAAAAGAGCTGAGGTACACTGAGAGTGTTGCTTCTGTTCACAAGAGGGAATGGCTCACATGCTTCCTCGGAGGGATGATTCTAGTATCGCTTGTTTTTTAATGAGAATATATCACTAACTGCCTGTTTACATCAGGTCATTGTCACTGCTCAGTAATTTTATGGGTATCTTTGATTCATGGGTAGTCAAACACATAAAAGGAGGAGAGTGGCATCACAGAAAAACAAGAGAAAACACACAAAGCGATCAAAACTCAACATTCATATTTGGATTTCCCCGGGTCATGAGATGGCAGGGGGAGGATCAAACCAACCTCAAAGATCGGCTGGAGCAGCAAAGTTTGGATTTCTGTCTTTGTACTCACACAAATGTAATTCGAGGAAATACTGTAGACTTAATGGGAAACCTCCTGAGGAAATATTCTCAGCGGACAACATTTGCCCCAGATGTTACATATTTACAGCAGACATCAGCGAAACAGAAAATCCTGTGTGAACAGGACCCTGAAGGTAAACCCACTGCTGGTCCTCTTGCATATTACAGTGCAGGAGGTTGTACTAATTTACAGCTCACATCTGATTTCTCAGGGAGTCAGTGTAATATTAGCACTGTAGTTAAAGTGCTTCTGAAACTAAGCACTAGTTTTTGTGTTTCCATGCGACATGCAAATTGTACTTCTACTCTGTTTCATAAAATTAGTTATGTCTTGCTTTTTAGTAATATGAATTTCCGGCAATGTGGCAAATTGGATATTTTTCATGCAAAAAAGTGGCCTGTCATTTAGCCATTTCTTTTGTTCACCCTGAGTGAAGCTTCTGACAGCCCTGCAGGTGAAGCAGGACCAGAGGTTTTCCTTGAAAAGCCTTGACCAAATCTGCACTGACTGGAGGTCACACAGTGTGCTGTTTCTTGTGGACGTGCTGGTTGACTGACAAGAGCACTTCTTAGCTCCTTGAGAAATAAGCTCCTCTTGTAGTATTTACCTCTCCTCCACCTCTGGTCTACAAAAGCATCGTGAGCTGACACATCCTGTCTATTACAGGGCCGCTGTTCCTGTTCCAGCTGGAGGTGCCAGTGACATTGTTCACACTATGTACACTGCATTTGTTTCTCTTGTTGTCAAAGATAATTTTTGGCTACCTATCATCTTTCTGCTTCTCAAAGTTGCATCTGTATTCAACATGCTCATCAATGCTGGATTCATGTGTTCCCCTGCCAATGATATTTGAGAACTGCTGGGAATCCATCATAACAGTAATGACATGTTTGCAGTGAGGTGAGGCTGTGTGTCCGGGTGTGTATTTGGTGTTCGTTGGTACGTTCAGTATTAGGTAAGCTGAGGCTGAAAGACCATCCTACGGCCTATTTAGGCCTATTTAACATGTTTCTTTGCATTTCTTTTCCAAGGCCAGGCCAGATTTTCAATAAAAGTAGTGATCATTTTGCTCATTACAAAAACTAAAGCTGAGGGTGGAATGAAGCATTGTGAGCAATTTCTGCCTTAAAAATAGGTCAGTGTTAAACCTGAAGTCTGCTGAAAGGACAAAATGTTTATCTATAAAAACAGGTCATTTCTTGGTGATCCTTGAACAAGCTTTTATCTGATGAGGAAACTGGGAAGACCCAACAAGTAACCTATGCCACTCCACTATCTAATGGAAAATTCATTGTTTTTGACACTCATTAATCTTTCTGTATGCTCCCAAGCCTGCGCCTCTTCCTATTTTCTCCTTACGTGGAAGTTATTAATCTCTGACTCCCTCTAAATTTAATAGTGTTGACAAAGTCAGACACCATGATAAGATTCTCCTTGCTGTGAACTGGAAATGTTTGCACGCACATGGCAAGCATATCAATGTACTCTATCTGAAAAGTATAACGCTTTGACATTCCTAAGAGGACTTTCACGGAAAATCAATAACAGGGCACATAACAACACACTTCTCTGTAAGAATGTCAATGTGTTTAACACATTTATCGCGTGGTTTAATGCTTGAGTGCATTTATTAAACACTTCATAGAGATACTGCAACCCCTACTCGTTTTTGCTCAGTACGGCAAGTTACAGCCTATCATTTTTTTTATTATATTTATATAATAAAATGAAAAAAAGCCAACGGTTTTTAATTTATGGTTAACATTCTAATGAGCCTTATCGGCTTTCTCGGAAACACAATTAGAAGAAAATGAAATAGAAGCTCTGGAGCTGCTCTGATTTAAACAAATAGAGTATAACCTGGAGTTTTGCACCCTCTTTGTTGGTAACATTTCAGGATCTCATACTGTACCATCTTCTTCATTATGATGACAGAGTGACTCTCAGAAAGCAATAAAATTAACATAAAATTACATAGAAGCAGAGCCATTGTCACAGTTTACAGTTTTTCAGCCTTTTTTGTACCATATTCAGCAACCTTTCACTATATTGGTGACTCTGAGGCAATGCAAAGGTAAAATCAGTTGCAATAATAATAATAATTCAATTATATTAGTTTGGAAAGGCAACAAGTGGAGAGCAGCTGCTAATTAACACTCATGAACACTTTGAAAAACTCCTACAGAATTATGTACAGAACAGGGAAGTACATTGGACAATTAGTGCAAAAGGGTAAATACATTCTCATAAGAGGATTCATGACTAAGTTCAAGGGAGGATTAAACAATGTGTCACTACAGGTGAGAAGGCTAGTCATAGTTATTAATTGAGTATATTTCAAAAGTTTTCTGTAATGATAATGACTCTGTACCTACAAAGTTTTCATGCCCACCTCTAAAATTAAGAACAGTAAAAAGCAAAACATTGTTATTTGCCTTAGTTTGATAACACTTGTTAATTTGCTTCCTGGGAAACAGTGCATCATTATTGATTACGTAAGTTGGCATGAATAATATGCTCCAACAAACTAAGTTTTGTAACAGTACTGCTTCACTGCCTGACCACTGGGATTTCAAAATCCACTTGTCGAATTGACCTGAGGAGGAAAATGGCAACAGAGTGTTGGTTCAGAAAATAACTGCACAGGGAACAACAGCTTACATAGCATTACCCAACAACCTCAGTGAAGACAAGAACACCTTGAGAGAAAAAAGACATTGACAAAACCACAGGGATCCCACACGAGACAGATGACTGCAATATGCACTGGAAAAAAACAATAAAATGGATAATAGCATATCAATGACAATGAGATAAGAACCTAATAAGAGGAAAGGAAAAACAACGAGGTAGAAAGATGGGACTTTGGCCTGCATGGCCACCAGAGGCCAGTCTGCTTGTTTGCTGCATTTGCATCATGAGAGGCTCAAAGGGCAACAGAATGAAGTCCATTCATTTATGTGTCAGACTTATTTCTGAAGTGGGGATGCGGGTCTGTAACGAAGCAATCTTGGCTGGTCCCTGTGGTGATTAGTTTAACCGACCACTGAGAGGTTTGTCCTCTAACACATTGAGAGTTGGCCTCTGTCCCTCAGCTGGCCATCACTGGGGTCACTGCTCTCCCTCTGCCAGTGTCACACGACAAACACTCCTGGGACAACACGGCTGTAAGTAACCCTTTGACAGCGAAGCACTTCATCATATTCAGCTCACACACACACATACTCAAGTGGAATCATAAGTTTAATAGCAGCTCTGGGCTGCTGTGCATGTTGGTGGCCGTTAAACAGCAGCAGCAGCAGCAGCAGCAGCAGCAGGTAAGTGAAATTTTTGGGCTACAAAACACAGAAATCTTATAAGATAACATCAGTAATTTCCTCTCTCTAACTCAAGTTTTGTATATTAATCTAATGGTTTAGGGCTGCATAACAATTATTTGTATCATCATTTATCAATCTGTCAATTATCTTTTTATTCATTTTTTAGTTTATAATAATTTAGAAAAATGAACATCACAATTTCTAAAACATTTCAATCTATGGTTCAATCAAGTGTTAATTAATTAGGACATAAATAGAGAATGTATAAGATAATCATTCCGGTGTAAGGTTGATGCTTCCCTTCTTATACAGCCACTGACCAAGATTTCCGCTGACTGTGCATAGCAAACATTAGAGACTTTTATTAGGGCAAATACAGAGAATTTCTAGCATCTCATTAAAAGCAGTTTCTTTTCCTTTTAGCCAGTCACAATAGATCAACACAAAGCTGTGAGTGGTAACAGACAAGTGGAAACTTTGGAAGTGCAATCTTTTAGACATGAGGCGATGCAGCAGGTAAAGTTCAACAGCTGTAATATCCTCTCACCTGTGTCCTGTGAATAATTTAGTGTTTGGTGGATTATTGATGAGGTTGAGCTGTAAGAAATGGTCAATGCCTCCAGCTTTTTTACAGGGATAACACCGAATGAGTTACCAGATTAAAAGGGCCAGTGCCTCCAAAAACAGCAGCGACTCCCTTCAGATCAACACGAGCATGCTCTCCTTTCTCCAGGCGGAACACGCTGCTTCAGAGGCTTGTCTCTCTGCTGTTGGTCCAATGAAAACCCCACCGTTTTAAACACACCTCTAAAGCTCTGTGAAGGTAGCATTACAGGCACATGTATTGTACCTCCAGAAGAAGCCCCAAACCAATTCCTTCTTCAATTTTCTCATCTTGTCTCTACTGCGTTTCCATCGGAGCACTACATGTTACGAAAGCCTGCGAGTGCCCCTCCACTTAGAGCAACACAAGCATGAGAAAGGCAAACCAGAGTAATTGAGAAAACGTGTTTTCACACAGCAATGTCATGCTGTCACACTGGTATTGTAAAAAAAAAATAAAATAAAAAAAAATTCAACATGCAATCCTTGTTCACGGTAATGGAGGCTGTCAGTAAAACCTGAACTGCCCTTAAATCCAGACAGTAACACAGGGGTTTCTTTTACTTGTGTTCCTTTATCGATTCCTGGTATTAAAACAGTGCAATTTTTTAACCACTCACAGACAACAAACACATTCATCTGATATCAAATTACTGTATGATAATGTTTTCTGCAATCTAAAGAAAATTTATGAAAAGTTGATACATAAAATTATTGTTTTTTAGGAAAAAAAAAAAAGGTTTATCAGTTAAAGCAGGGCTGCCAGGCCCAACACAGTTTGAGTCACACCACTTTATATTTTTTCTGACACTGGGGGACGTTTTTAGCCGTTTTGTTGTGTCGGAACCAGGCTTTTTTTTTTTTAGGAGACCTGCAGACATTTTAGCCATTTTTCCTGGTGAGCAAAAACCTGCTATTATTCACGGGAAGTCGGACCATTTCCATTTGTGATCATGGCAACCAAAAGAGGTTTTTTTAAGCCAAACCATGATTTTTTTCCTAACCAAGTGGCTTCTTTGCCTAAACCTAAGCGGCGCATAAGCACAGCATGGTAACAAAAAATCGGAAAATTCAACCCATCCAGTTCTAACTTATCTATTGTTTTGCAGAAACATACTTATCTCACTACAATTCTTCCGATCGGGTTGCTGAACAACAATCTGTATAAGAAAGGTCCAGTCATATTCATACATTTTAATGTGCAAATGTTAAATATTATACCTATAAGACCATTATTTAATATCCTATGTTCTCTAAATTAGCTTTTTATCATTAAACTTCTAAGACACAATAGGGTGTCTTAACTGACAGCACAACCATTTTAATGCGCTCATGGGTTCTTAAGTCTAACTGCCAGTATAAATGCCACCTTAAACAAGGTGCCCCCTGACACAAATTGCCCTCATCCCTAAAGAAGTTGTTTAAACCCTATGGTAGAAAACCTACCCTTTGTTTAATTCATGAGCATGAGTTTTGAAGTGGTTGCTTGTAAGCAGCCATTAATCATCCTGGCAACAACAGGAGTCAGACTGGAGACAGATTGATGCTAAGATAAAACTCATGCCTTTGTGACAACATGGTGGACTGTGATGGTTATAACTTCACTTCTCTTTTATTTTCTTCTCCACCAGTCTGGCCAGAGCAGCCTTGAACTTTACCATGATACTTAAATCAAATCTTTGTTTTTGCTTCAGGCACACTGTAAGGTTTACCATTTCAGTAGCCCATTAGACACAAAATTGCTTTTTTCAACAGACATTGTAATACGATGTTTTCAATACAGCAACATGAAAGATTCAGAGCTGCAATTTAATATGAAAAGACACGCTTTTACTTCTGTCTGGTAGTTGTACTGCCTTCACCCTCCAAACAAATCGGGTGTGTAGCAGACATCTTATAATGGACCAAAATATTGAGTTTAACTGTAGCGGTAAACCTGTTTCTATAGCAGCCATGATAAGGCAAACACACCACAACAAAGACAACCAGTGCTCCTGCAGTTCCTCTATCACTCAGCATTACCTGCAAGATAGTTTATGGTGTGCACACCACAGGGTGCATGACACCATGCCATGAGAATACGCTTCAGTCCAGCTGAGCTGTGTTTGATATAAACTGAGATTGTTCAAAGTGATTCTGGAGTGTCCAGCTCTACTCCGCACTCTACTAGAAATCAAATATCTTTGTGTTACAGAAAATTGTTTGACATTATGTGGCTGCACCAATGCCTTGCAGAAGCCACTTGCATGCAGATGAGGGTCCACGCTTCAGGCAATCCAGGACTCAAACCTCCTAAGTCTTTATCTGCCAAGCCCCGGGATAATGGCAGGCTTGCACACACACACCACTCCTCTCCTCGGAATCTAGCATGATGGTGACAATGTCAGACTTCATATAGCACACGAGGGAAATGCCTGATTCCAGACCCCAATTTTTACAATCAATGTGGAACAATAATGTTGGAAGCGAGGTTTATCACAAGTTTAAATGAGAAATTCCTGAGCATTATGCTGACATTTTCTCGTTTGATTTGATAAAACAATAATATTCAAATCATTTCCAAGATGAGAATTTGCATTTTTTTTCACTCTACGCTAGGCACCCGATTTATACCTTGACTGAAGCACTGCACAGTTGGGATGCACAGGGCTGTGCAAGTTAATGCAATCTGAATTGGGCTCTAAGATGGTAATACGCAGGGTGCTTTACAGAATTTGCTGGATGACTACAAGTACAAGACTTTAATGTTGCAGAAATGACTCTCCATGGGCGTATTTAGGTAAAAGGTGTGCAGTGTCAGGAATTGGTTCCACAGGAGACCATTTATGTTCAAAATGTAACCTAATATTTAGGAAAGCAATTTTAAGAGAAATGTGAAAACAGCAGGGGGGAGTGACACATGCAAAGAATCCTGCTGTATACTGTATACTTTGCTGTATTACGTCTTCTTATCATTTCATGCTGTACAGGGAAAAAGAAATCTGAAAAAAAATCAGCCAAAAAACGATGGAGTGTTTACAGTTGTCTTGTGAGTTGAAGTCAGTTTGGGATATGTTTGTGAGTGTTTACATGAAGTTAAAACCCATCGTGACGCCTGGCAGCTATCTTGGGCCCAGTTCCAAGTTTTTGAGATATTTTGCCCTGTAATGTGTTGTCATGGAAAATGTTTAAAGGTAAAAACAGACTCTCTGCTCTTGTTTTCCGCAAAGAGGATTTCAAGCTGCTAAACGCTGATAATGCGGTTCACTTGGAGCAAATACATGTCGTATCTTATTGAATGAAGTGTTTCTCGCCAAGTAAAAATTAGTTTTGACACTATTTATGGAAATCATGTTGGGTGAAGTTAAATGAATAATTGAATGAACTATTAGGTCAAGCTTCTTTACTTTGATCTAACACTGGTCTGTCACGTGCGATCACCTCTCCAGCCTCAGAGGTGAAAAACTGATAGAAATGGAGGATGAAGAGAAGATGAAATTTGTCAAGGTCATACTGTGCGTGAAAAAGAGAGCAGACTGTCAATGTTGACGAACTGTTCAACTAAATGTAATTCATATAAATGTTCTGTGGCAAAACTGTGCTGTGTTGTACGTAACCGCATGTGAGATGCACTTGCACACATGCTCACTTCATCACCCTCCTGGCATATCAGTCCCTTATCTTTCAAAACACACTCACAGTTGTGTTCCATGTCCCAGTGATGGAATTCCAAAGAAGGTCAACCTCTGGAGAGTACTTTCAGCCGCAAAGATAATCCACTTTGATGAATCTGTTCACATTCTCAAAGTGTCATCCTTAAAGCCTTTTAGAGGCTTCAACTTCTACCTTGATATGAAATAGATGCTTCATAAATCACTGCAGCTCGTGAACACTGATGGTGCTTTACGACGCATCAGCCTGGATTGAAAAGTTGTTGAGAATGACAACACGTGTTGTTACAATGAGGGGCACTTATCACTCTCAGGAGGGTAAAAACAAAAAATCTAACCAACACTGCAGCCAAAATAGTGACTTTGTTATTTGGAATTGACAATATATTTGTTATGAAACAACAAAACAGTAGCATTGAAACGTAAAGACCAGCACGGTGAATCAGTGATTAGCACTGTTGCCTTAGAGCAAGATGGTCCTGGATTCGATTCCGAGCGCTCTGTATGGAGCTTGTATGTCTTTCCCATGCTTGCATGGGTTGCCTCCAGGTGCTCCCACCTGGTTTCCCCCACCATCAAAAACATGTGTATTCAGTTAATTCTCCTGCCAGTGCCCTTGCCTGGAGCTGAATTTGGTCTTCTTATCTAAAGTTGAAAAAAAGCAAACATTAGCATTGAAAGACCTTTTTGAAAAATGTTACTGGCTTCAAACACCAGTACTTGATGAACGCTTTCTTTCTTCACCATGCATTTCCAATAATGTTGTATGTTAATATTTTTAAATGACAGCCTTCTGATTAATCATTTTCTCCTCAGTGTTTTCCCTTTCATTTTTTTTTTTGGGAGGGTGTTTTTCAGCAACAATCCTCTGTCACTCTTGGCAATATGAGGAGGAGTTTGAGGGCAGGGGTAAGGGAAGTAATTTCCATATACTCTATATAATGAGGATGAAACATCAGCATGGTTGACCTCCATTTACACCTTGTACATGTTGACTTTTTCATAGAAGAAAAGCAAATAATCACCACCTCCATATTCCACCTTCTCCAGAACCAATCACAATGTTTGTTTACAATAACTTTGGGTAGAAACCGCTGCATCACACACAATGTGATTGTCTCTTCTTACATATAATTCCTCTAAAATGCATGCTTGATGCTTTCATGTCTCATTAGTAATGACACATTCACTAACATTACTCACACCTAATTCACCTATTGGACCACAAAATGCCAAAAATGTCATCTTGAGTTTTACCCAAACTAGCAGTAAGTCTGAGATGTTCGGTGTTGTTCGAATATGATAGCAGAGCAACACAGTCCATGAAACAAACACAGCAGAATCGTCAGACTGGTCAGACCATCATATTTAACTATATATCTTTAAACCTTACAGTTAGGGCCTTAAATGAAAAACCATGCCGAAGCTGATTCCGATTTCACATATCTCCACAAAGCAAATTTACTACCATTTGTCTACCTTGAAGTGAACATTGTTGTTAGTGCGAGGTCACAGTAATTTGGTCTTTATGGTGAGTTTGCATATAATTTTGTCCATTGGAACACTGCTAAGATTTGCTGGTGAAGAAGTGAAGTGGCTGATTTCTTTCATGCCCCCACCTAAAGCAAAAAAGAAAAAATCCCAAACTATCACTGCTGAGCCAATGCAGAAATGAAGGTTTTCATGCTGTGTTGGCTCAACTGACTGTAACCCACAGTCAACTCAGGCTCCATCATATTCACGGTCACAGTGCTCTCGTTCAAGTGCAAAGCTAGCTCTTACGTACTGCTCCTGGCTGACGCTCATGCAAACTACTGCTTTCAAATCACTGATGTTGGGGCGCCTGTGGCACGGGGAGTGATTCGGGTACACTCTGTGAATCTGACTCCAGCAGGGCTACCTAGGATTTTAACCACCCACTTTTACTCTTGTAGCATGAGAGCTTGGGCCCTTTCATCAGTGATGTGGCCTTTCTCTTGAGAGTTAATCGACTCAGTCCCTTTCACCAACTTTGCACTTTGAGATACAAGTTATCCAGGGCACCAGTGGCTCAACTGTTTGGGATTTTGGCATCTAAATGGAGCATTTTTTCAAAGAGTGATTGGTCACAACCCTACACCTGCATTTCTGCATGACATGTCCACATGTCATCCTTAACTACTACGGGCAGGATGACAGCCCAAGAGTCTCCTGGAAAGAGTTAAGCTAAGCAGGTGGTCCCCTTCCCAGTGCAGATGCCAACAGTACCACGAGCCATGTGCCCAAGGCAAGCTGACCAGCTGACCAGGAGTAGTCGCTCTGTGAAGTGGAAGGAAATCCCCCACAGATGCACAAGTCAAAACTTCTTTCTCCTCAATGGTCTCTTTATTGCCAATGCACCATTGTAACGGAGCAATTCCATTTTTTTTTTATTATTATCACATTTTCTCTATTTGTTTTATTTCATAGAAATGGTTATAAAACTCAAGCAGCGGAAAATATTTATCAGGCTACATTAATCTCTCTTTCATATTCCTAATCTGTACACTGAGTTCTCTGCTCTCCAGGTCGAAAAGAGTGCGTACGTGCATAAAGCCAAGAGGAAAGTTGCGAGATAACAGATCATAACAATCTCTCTCCATGGATACCTCAAAAGGTTATATACAATCACTACCTCTCATCTTAAATGACATAACTAAAACATTCAACTACAAAACATAAAAATGTGTTTGATTACTGGATGAACTCAGTGTCAGATACTTAACATGTTAACTGAAGAAACACACACACACACACACACACAGACACACACACACACAAAGGTTTGATGCTCTTAATTCAAGGTCAACCTATGTTTTTCTTGATGTTTCAACTGTATTCATCTAATATCTTGATTAAGCTGTTAACAGATCCCTAAGCTAAGGCTGTTTTGTCAAACAATTTTTTTCAAGGCCAAGTATAAACTTACCCATAACAAGCCCATAACAATTTAAATCTTTTTGATGAGGTAAAATGTGTTTTTTATTAAATGTACCTGGCAGGACATTCATTCCATTTCACATCACTCTCTGGTGGACAACTTAAGAAATAATGACGTTTTTTTTCAATAGATCTTTTGACATTCACAGACCTTAAAATTCCCGTTTCACACGAACAGCTGAGAAAACAGCTGGTAGCTGGTTTACAGATGTTTGCTACACTCCTGTTGGCAATGCTTAATAGGCTAATGTCATGCATCTCTCATGTGAAACTTACCTGGGAATTCTACCACAACTTTTCTCATAAAAGATTTTAACATCTAAAATGACTTTTATTTTGTCCTCTATAAAGTAAAATGTCTCTGAGTGAAAACCAGACCTTTCCTTCCATCAATGACAGATAACTCAATGAAAGAAAGAAAAAATATATGTAGATGCTGAAAAATCTGAAAAGGTATTCCAAGGTCATATTTCTTATGCTGGTGCCTTGACTTTGAATACGGCTTTCTGAAGTATATATGTTTCATCGTTCCTCCAGTCAGTGTTTTGATTTCAATGCCAGTGTCCTGTTGTTTAATGCCATTAAATTTTCAAAGCTGACTCACTGTACTGTACGTCACATTGCCAATGGTGTTCGGTGTTCATGAATTATTCAAGCATAGAGGTTATTCTAAGGTTTTTTTCTAAAGTGAAGTCTACTGCATTTAGTACAGTCCTTTTTGTTAGAATCCAGTGCTACAGTGAAGTGGCCTACAAGTATGTGATTTTGTCATCCCTGATCTAAGGCTTTCCTGTAATGAAAAACTTTGTCACAAATGGTAACCTTGTGTAATAAACCTAATAGTTTAAACCAACACCAATAGGTCAATGAAAGTTTGCTGGATGTTGGTTAAAAAGTAATTTTGGATGACATAAAATGATGATTTTATAAAGGGGGGGAACTCCAAGGCTACTGAAACCTGGTGTGAAACTGACCCAGGGGATAAATTATCAAATACCGTAGTATGATACAGTAACAGTAACATCTTTTGTGCTTATCGATACTCTTACAAGAAAAATGTTAAAAAAACAACAGATAAGGTGCATCAATAGGATTATTAGTGTTGATAAAATCATAATAATATCAATCCCTACAAGGAAGTGCATGTTTCTGTGGCAGTCTTGGACTCAGTTTATCTCATATTTTGTTGACAGCCTGAAGTGTAATTTTGAGTTCATGTCTGAATATTTCCTGCTGAGTGCTGTTAGGGATATGTAATCGTGCACTGATAAAAGCGAATCAGCATGAGCAAACAAAGCTTCTATGTTTTTTTGGCTCATGGCAAGACTCAGTCACTGCTCAGTGCCAGCTGGTCAGAATCTCTCTGTGCACTGACAAAACATTCATATTATTTGGGCATTTGGCAGCCTTCTCTTGTCTTTAATGGGAATGTAGAAATCAATTTCAGCCAGTTAGAGAAAATCCCTTTCATCATTATTGTGGTCAAGGGTTGAATTTTTTTTTTCTTTTGGTTTCCATCCTTTCTTTTTTCTTTGTCTTTGTTAGCTTTCTTGCACCCTTCCCTTTATGTCACAGACAATAAGCAGGTTGTGAAGGAATAACTATTATTTAAAATTTGTGAATGAGAAAAGGCAATTTAACATGAAATACAAACTAATATCCAGTATTTACCACACACACAATGATCCGGTTGAGGGAATACAATTTATAATATTTGAAGCAGTTACAGAGTTAGGCTGACAAAAAAAAGCAATTTGTGTAAGAAATATAATCCTTTTACTTTTTTATCTTTATTGACAGTATCACTGTCACTGGGACCGAGAAATCTTCTATCTTCAGAACTAGCACTTATTGTTGTGACACTCACTGGCACATTATCCAGCAGTGTGATCAATACTGGTGTGGGATGATGATATAATGCCACTGTTTTGATAACATACTGGGCAAAAGTTTCCCCTCAAGCTCTTTTTAGAGTAACATCCACACTGGTACTGTCAAGAGTGAGCCAGACCTCGGTGAAGTCAGCAAAGGGATGAGAAGAGAAGGGAAGCAATGACCACCGTGACCAGAGACACGCCCTGCTGTGGGTGAGACGATGTGTCTGCTGGAATTGATCCAAAAGGCACACTGAGTGCAGTGCCCAGACTCGTTCTGAGGCAGGGTATGTGGGAATTCACTTTCCTTTGACACCAGGCACACCGCGGGTTCTGGCAACACAGCAACCACTTGGCTGACAGTGGAAAATCCAAGGAAACTGCTCGGCTCGCAAACATCCCCGTCGACAGGGTCATTCCCAGTAGCTCAGTTCCCAGTGCCTTAATTTACTCTTAATCCCTAAAAGACTCTCGCTTTCACTTTTAAAACAATGCATAATATCTAAGCTGAAACAAAACACAAGCCTCATGTTTAGTAGCCCTACTATATTTATTGCTGGATTTACTGCAATAAAGGACGCTGTTAGAGAGAGAAAGAGAGAGGCTGAGTGGAGCGAGAGAGAGAAACAGGAGAGCATGGCACAAAAAACAAAACGGTGCAAAGAGACTGTTTGCTTTCAAACAAGGCAATACTTCCGCAATGATCCCTATGGATACAGTGGATAATTCATGACACGTCCACTGTGTAATTGTCAAAAACAGAACGCAGGGCATGAACATGCACTAAGATGTGCAAAATCTCCCACCATGACCTTCACACGTCGCTCTGCACCCTCCCAGGTTTATACGTCAGTTGAGGACAGCATTTTAAGTTTAACTGGAAACAGTCATTACAGTGTTCCATATATATATGGCATATATTTATTTTTAAGGGTTAACCCAAATTCCAATATAAAACATTTGCCTATACGTGCCTAATGGTATATATAACATGTAGAGAGTGGAGAGTCTGCTAAGGTTTTGATCGTTCCAGATTTCTGCCTCTCTCAATGGAAATTAGTGGGATTTGGTTTCTCAAGTTTATAGCACTAGTAATTTATATTCATAGAAATTGAATAGCGATGCTACGATCATGATGCAATGTCCTCCTACATTAGACAATCCAATTAACTACCTATAACTGTAAACACTGTTATGTTATCCAAGTAACGCAGAAACTAAAACTGGCTCAAAAACACTAAGAAGCTGACTCTGGAAAGAGTGTTTTTTTCTGTGGCATTTGAATGCAATTTATAAAAAAATATAAATATATCAAATTGATATGTCCCTTCTATGTCCCTTTGTTATTTTGGCTGACCTGATCCTCTAAGAAGAAAATGTGTTTAAGAAAAAGGACTTCCCTTTTTATTAACTGTTTTTAAGGAGTTCTTATCTCTGGTGTCACTGCATTTCATTGCCTATGAGGCATCTTCCTCTGAGTACTGCCACATATTCTAATTAGTGAGCACACAGGCTGAATGGGCTCTTTAAAAATAGTTTCCCTGTAGATTACTATGGAGAGAAACAGACCAAGTAAAGTATAGGTAGAAGAAAACGATACGCTGTGAAAAGAAAATACATCTAGCAGCTCTGTCTTTCAAAATGAAGGTATTCTTTACGACAACAAAAGCTGTCATGCAAATATTATTCAACTAGAAGATAAAAGATGGCCCATTAAAGTATGTACTTTAAAAAGGTGACTTAAAATGGCTTCAAGGTACATGACACGCTGCGATCACACTTCGGAGGAGTAGACGCTTTCTCATCTGCGACAAAACTTGAGTGTGCTGCAATTTAATGGATCAGAGTTCTGTGCATGGCAACAGATGGGGGTCTAGCTGGCATACCCCTCATTATTGAGCCTCCAAGCCCTCCTCTCTCCCATTGCCACCTGTCCAGCAGGTCTAATGTTATTCTCGCACCTGGGCAGGCCATCACAAGCTATCATCAAAGTTGTGCTCTGAGGGCATGCAGTGTTTCTGCAACATGTCACAGCGAATAGAAAGAGAAATAACAAACATTCACCTTGACACTGCACCATCCACAGTAACAGAAGTAAAGCGTCTTCTCAAAAGATATAACTTTGAATAACCCATGACTACAGAAAAATAATGACCTGAAATTTCCCATCAAGGGCACATCCACACTTATTTTGTCGATTAAAAGAACATGTATTTATTCAAACCATGTCCTCACACACGAGCCTAAACTTCCTCTTATCTCAGAGCGGGAGCAAAACCGTTCCAATCATGGGAAGGAGCAGCTGACAATGATTCAAATGGGCTAGAACAATGCTCTCAGAAGCAGCTGAGAGATCCATATGTATGAAGATAAGCGTGGCATCAAACAGCTGAGTCCACTTGTTTACTTCTCTACAAACAGCAGACATATAAGGAGCTAGCCATGTCTGCCATGCTTTCATGATTATTCCCATATTTTGTGTAAGGGATCGTCTAGAAAATGAGTCACCAGCTAGGCTTTCTTTTCTCTTTGAAATATATATATATATTTTTTGCCCTTGTAGTTGCGTCTTCCTTGATACATCTGTCCCTGTAGTGTTGTGACATTACTGTAATAAAACTGCATTCAACATGTTGAGGTTTTTCATATTACACCCAATGATAAGAGGAGATTCACTTAATCCTTACGAAATTGATGTTAGCATTCGGATTATTAGACTTTTTGAAGCCTGCACTCAAAGTGGCAGTCAACACTGTCCATCGATCATGAGTAATCTGTTATTTTTGCCAAGATCACCACAGATATCTTCAGCGAAGAACCAACAGCTCATCTGTCATCAGGGCTGTGCTGCACCATTTCAATCTGTCCACCTCAGATAATGGCAAGAGTATGAGAGGAGACATAAGTTGTTAGGATGATAGCTTTGCAAACACGTATTGCAATGTGTTAAACCTTAAATCCTGGCCTATGGACGCAGGGTATGTGCTTCTTCATTGCTTTCATTAACAGATCTCTAAAGCTACTCTTCAGCACAAGGTCTGGAAGTTGATTAAAGGCGAGTTTGCTTGGAGGCAGGAAGAACAAAAGGTTTCACGGCACTGCACAGTATCTGCACGGCTGCCATTAAAAACTGTAATATCGGTTTAGCCTCCCGGACCCCAGCCATCAATAAGAAGGTCTTCATGACTGACAAAGGCAAACAGGCAAACAGCAAACAGCTCACAGGCACAATCCCACCTGATAAGGCTCATAACCTCATTCACTCTTCACTGGAGGAGTTAATCGAGTCAGGCTGACATCATGAACTGAGATAATGCCAATAAATACCATTTTCTCACACCATGTTCGATAATTATAGCTCTCTAATCCACCAATTGCCAAGGTCTAAGGGTGAAGACACTGCTTTAAGATAAGGCTCCACATGTTCATTATTGCAGTCAAATGAAAGCTGTTGATCCATTGTGTATTAATAGCAACTTTTTGCTCTAGGAGCATTTCATGTTGCCACCAGTTCCAATTCCTCACAAAGCAACATTCGAGAGAAAGTGGAATTAGGTTTTTGTTTAGCCCAAGCAGCTCATACTAATGGGTCTTGCAGGAGTTGTTGTTTGTACTGGACTATTTTGCCTTTGTTCAATTATGTATTTGTGGCTTAACTCTTCACTCCAGAGGAAAAGGAAATATATATCCATTGACAGCTGCTGCCAAGCTTCTCACATTCTCAATACAGCGACTTCAACATGTTCTGATCTCAGGCCCCTGTCCAAAAAAGCATCTCTTTCACTCGCTATTCTGCCGCTTGTGCAATGTGTAATTTCGCACTGTCATAACTGATATCTATGACAGTCTCACCAATAGTTCCTTCATAGACTAACAATCATCAGATTTGCTCATGGCCCCATGTTGACAGAAAAACAAGAGCTTCAATTTTATCAGCATTGTCAGTTCAGCAGTCATCCCAGTCAAGCCACACTGAATGCCCTTGACTACAAAACGCTTTTGGGTGCAGGCTATTTTTCATACATTTGTTTGCTACATGTCACAGAGAAAAGGCATTCTGTGAGGTTCACCCTACTTTTATGAACCCACCCTCCAAGCTACATCTCTGCAATTAAAATAAAATTACCTTCCAAGTTACGTGTCTCGATTGCAATGTGTCTGTAGTGATGGATGCTTGGTGTGGGAAGCGGCTGTTCACACACCGTTGCTATAGTATCATTTCAGCCCCTGGAGAGAGGGCAGAGTCGAGGTGGGGTATCGGCTAAGTGATGTCCCCAGCTGAGCCCTCCATCACACTCCTCACAAGATGGACAGAGAGAATACTCTTCCTCCACAGAGATTGATTGCCCACAGTTGGCTGTCGAGGGAGGGGGGGGGGAGGATTAACCTTGTGAGGTTTTAAATGTAAGGTTCGATCCGTCTGTATATATTTATGTCACAAAAAGGTAAATCTCATATGTAGTGTAATTGGAATACTGAGGTTATCGAGGCTAACACAATGAACATAATGAAGGCATGAAATTAAACTCCAAGAGGATTCAAAATGTAAATTCATGACTTTAAGTCAAATGGATATGCACAGTTTAGTTCTAAAAATATGATACTAAAGCGATCAAATAAACTTGATGGTATAAACTCAACTGACATAATGTCAGTTTAATTCCATGTAATATAAATAAGAGCTGTGAGGAAGATAGAATGAATCACTATTTGAATAAACGATAAATAGTTTCAGTCATTTTTAAAGTAAAAAAGTCAAACATTTACTGTCTCCAGCTCTTAAAGATAAGCGTTGTGTGCTTTTCTTTGATTTAACATCATAAATGATGAGCTTTTGGGTTTTGGACTGTTGGTTGGCCAAATTAAGCAATTCGAAGATGTTACTTAGAGCTCTGTGAAGTTGTGATAAGCATTTTCACATTCATTTTTACATCTTATAGATTAAACAATCAATTTCAAAATCAATTTCCATTATTTGCAATTCTAATATACATTTTAGGCATTGTTCTTCTTTCTTTTTTTGTTATGACTAATAAGCAACTATATCAAAGTGAATCGTCTATGACATACGTATGTGATTAATACAACATATTCTTGAATGATTTTCAGGCAAATTAATTTATGCTCATCCTTTAAAGAATGGTCACTTAATGTGAACCCCCTGATGAGTCGACAGAAATATTACCTAACATACCAGTTTGCACCAGTTTATCTTTTTGACTTGAATACTTTTTTTTGTTTTTGCTCTTTTTATATTTTAGAACCTTTGAGAAATTTGAAGAAGATTTGTGTACTTTTGGCTTCCATGACTGCAAAAAGAGACATATGCTAATATCTAAGTGATACAGGCCACAGATTCTGATTATTTGCAGCTGAGCAGACTAAGAGAAGCCTTTATCATTTGACCCCAAACAGAAGCTCGTCTCATATATGAGTCTTTCATTTTGTATTGTTACAGTTTAATTAATGAGCTTGCGTCAATCAAACAAGCTAAACTCTGTCTGCCTGAAATTCATGTAATCTGTATCATATAATTATACACATTTTTGACAATGGGCTCATTCACAAAGGCCAGTTATGTTCCTAACGGATCCAGTCTGCATGGACTCACAACTTCAGCAGAGCAACTGTCACATCCTGAGTATGTGCCATCACAAACATGCAGCAGGTGAGCCTTAGTTTTCTAAATGCCTCCAAGGGATTCACATATTTCCCTTATTTCTAAAGATTATTAATGATGCTTATAACAATTTAATTCAAATATGAGAGGTACAATTTTAAGTCATTGCAAAATTTACTTGATTTAAGGGCAGTTTCAGATCATCTGGACAGGGAGTTTGCTGAAACCCATTAACTTTTTAATTTATAAATGATGATGACAAGACACTATAATTTCATGCAAATATGCTGTAAAACCAAAAAGGGAACTAAATGAGATGGAATGGGGATACAGTAGCTCGCTGCAGGCTAAACACTAACAGCAATCCCCTTCATGTAACACAATGTCATTTGATTTCAGTGTTATTATAATATGATTAATTGGGCTTTAACTAACCTAGCCACCCACAAAAGTTAAGGTGCAACATAAACTGCAAGCTAATGTTACTCATCCATCTGTTAATATATTCTGTTTGGAAAAGTTAAAAAGCAACTTTCTCCTTGTTGGAATGAGTAAAACTTTGCGAACACTTGTGATTCAGAGCTCAAGACTTATTCGGTAGCACAAACATGTGCCATATGGTGAGCATATAGACCATATCTTTTGGGGAAAAAAACGTAAAATTGTATTCTGCTCTTAACAGCTAATGAGCCTTAAAGATACCTCTGATACACCTCTAAGCTAATGGATGTGAGCAGGTATTTCAGCAAAAAGCCCAACACTTCAAATTCTCAGATAATCTTGAAAACGTTTTGGGTGTTTCTCGCCACCAAAAATCAAACAATCAATTCTTTTTTATTTTTGAGGGTAAAACGGGTCTTTAAAATTTATGTCCAGACAAACTCATGACTTTGTGTCTGGTTCAGTGGTAAATCAGGGTTCAATTTCTAAACTGGAACTGAATCATCCCTTCAAGATGGGCTGGTCACAGATGATATCCCTGATGAAGTTGAAGCGTGACTTACAAGGCCTCAGTTTATACCAGCCTATAACACCAACAGCTCCAGTATCTGGGCCACATTACTGGCACATCTGTTGTGAGATGAACATCCCATAACAGAGCCACAAGGAGAGATTGCTCTGGTTTTACAGGCCAGCAGATATTGGACTGCAGATTGCTGCCCAAACAACATTTTACACATGAACTACAGTAAAGGTGAAGGCTGGAACAGCTTCAGAACCATCAAAAGCTGACCACCAGTTTATAATGATTTGTTGACACGGGTGACAGAACATCAGTTTATCTGGCCACATGTGGTCACAGCCAAAGTGCTACGATCGAGCAATCAAGCTCAACAAAAAGAGGCGCCTGGATTTGTCACATTATTTCTCAGTCACTGTTTGTGTTGTCTCACATTAAATTCATGAGTCTGTGTTCAGGGTTTAGCTGACAGAATCTGGAATTATGACGCTAACCAAGGACAGCAAGTGCAAAGTATTTCCTATTCCACAGCAAAGTGTGAACGTCTATATTTTCAGTCTTCAGGGAATAATATTTAACTTTGATATTCCTTTGGTAAAATTACACCTGTCATTGATGTGAATGTGAGAATAATGTCCAATTAGGTCAGACAAAAATAGCAGAGCAAATAAATCATGTTCTCTGCTACTGAGAAAGGAATGCACATCACAGAGTGTCAGGTGCACAAACGAAATTACACCTCCCATGGGAAACACGGACCATGTACTTCATTATTCCTCTTTCGGAGAGAGAAAGAAAGTGCACTCATCGCACTTTTCTTACCCATACACCTACGGTACCATTATTTCTGACACCAGCAGCTTGGCCTGACAGAACTACTATCACATAGGCATCTGGGCCAGGACCCACGCCGAAAAAGAGAGCTAATGAGTGTTTCAGTAATGCTGTAGGTACGCTACTGGACTGGGGAAGCACCAGATGAGTTCTTCTGTATGTGTCAGGGTGTGTGTGTGTGTGTGTGTGTGTGTGTGTGTGTGTGTGTGTGTGTGTGTGTGTGTGTGTGTGTGTGTGTGTGTGTGTGTGTCTAAGGATGGGTCAAGTCAAGGAAAAAAGCATGGTTGCCAGATCTGTTTTTTCAAGATTCAGCCACATTTGGGTAATGAATGGCTGTATTTTCCTTTCCAGTTATAATGTTAAAAGGTGGAAGTTCAGCTACAGTTTCACTTAGACAAACTGATGTTGCTTCATGAATAGTTACAAATCTGTTGCTACAAGCATTCTGTTCATTCAATTTCATCGGCACACAAGAAAGAGGCAGATTGAACAGGTTTAACATCTGTGAAGAGAACCGATGACTCATGACAGAAGGACGGTATCCAATTTTGGCGAGGAAGCACAGGCAGAAGAGTTGCAGTAGACTGTATCATCGGCTCAGCATGAACGTTCACTTTCACTGGAACTATCGAGCCTTGGCTTCCCAGAGATTCACAGCGGTAACTCACTCCAACATCTCCTGCAACTCTCCAGCCAAACACACCACTCAGATGACTTACATGGTAGGGCCAGTATGGCGAAACAACCAGACCTTCTCTCTGCCTGTAGCTGGTGGTATTCTATAGGGATTGGTAGTGTTTCCAATGGTACAACTGCAACTTATTGTCTTATTACCGCCACTAATGTGACGACCACAAGGGATTGTGATTGCAGAATTGGGAGCCCCACGGTGGGTTGCATGAAAAATCTGAAGATTGGCAAGATTATTAAAAGAGCAGCTCTTCAGGCCTCTAAAACTAGTCAAATGAATCAATCAATAAGGGAACAACATTGTTTGGTTGAAATACAAGTAGACATTGATTTGCTTTAAAAGGTCCAAACCAAAACATTTCGACACATTTCAAATAAGTTAAAATGTTGAAATTGATGTAATGTTACCCCATAAAAAAACACGTGTTCTCTGGACTTTCCTATTTTAAAATGTTTAATTATCAGACAATTATGTTATAAGCTGATTATTACAAACAAATTAAATCTTTATTTTAAGAATATTCAAGATTAAACCAATTTGAACTACTCTATTTGCTATTGGGTACTTTGATGAATAGCAATATATATTTCACAAGGTAATGATGTTTTGTAAGAGCTAATTTGATCTGCAAAGAAAAAAGTGCACTATTTTTTTCTGAGTTTAGTGGCATGGTGGAGAACAGGCGTCCTAAAATTTTACTTTTGCATGGCACTAAAATAAATGTAGTCTTCGTAGTGGCAGACAGCGGTGAAATGTAACCAAGTAATGATGTCACAATACAAACAAGTCATACCAGACAAAAGTGTAGAAAAACAGGATTAAATAAAATACAATACAGAGATAAACACCACCCGCTACAGGAAGGAGGAACACACATTTTAAAAAGTAAGACCAAAGCAGTCAGGCTTTTGAAGTGTTATAGGATTTGACAAGCCTGAACGCTTCAGCAAGTTGTCCCAAAGCTTGATGGAAAATGTCTCATCACCTTTCACAGACAAATCAGCATCAGGATTGATTGAAACATAATACCACCTAGGCTTTGTAAATCTACAACTGACTTGTGCCTGGTGAACATTTGAAAAACCACAGATTGTACAGTCAATGAACCTTGTGCAGACAGATCAATGTGCATCAGGATGGCTACGGCGTGTGACCCCACCTCAACACCTCCCTTTACTCAAATCCTCCAGCTGCTTCAAGAATATCCATATGGTCACAGACACTATGCGCCTTCCTATTGTATAAGGATAGGAAGCCACACTCTTGAATTAACTGGTCTACTGAAGCAGTCGAGGATAAGCTGACACTCTTAAGAATTACCATCATTATACTGCTCGGTCAGAAATCAGATTATCAGTGATGAGAGTGAATACTAACAAATCTCCCCGCAGCCAAGTAGCTTGAAGAAAGCAGGGTGGCAGCTGTTGCCCTATAAATCTGATCATGTTTCTGCTCCCGGAGGGGCCCAGGAGGCTTCCAGAAAGAGCAACCAGAACTGCCCAATATGTTGGCATCGTGTATCAGTGTTCAGCTGCACCACATTCACAGCTTCCTTTCCTTCTTCTCTTTGACCTTAGAATTAGCTGTCATTCTCGAAGCCAAATGCCTCTGTTAACTAATTATGCGAGGGATGCCATCTCTATAAATGGTAGAACCCTTGAGCTTTTCCAAAGTGTCACATTTCTATTCATAAAAAGTAGTGGCTAGACAAAAACTAGACAAACAGCATTACAAAAAAAAAAAAAAAAAAGAATAGCTCTGGCAACTTTTCGAATGTCACTGGTATTTTACTGTACGTATACAATATCTTACAAGATTTGCCTGGTTTCATAAGTGCTTAGCTGAAGTGAGAAGCACCTCTTACACTAACCTCTGTCTAATCCCTCACGGAGAGCTCAGACAGTTCTCTGGAGCTCTCACTGATGCGTCCATCAAACCATTTTCTCTCCTTCTACTCTCTTATGCTAAAGGCGAGGAGTTTGTCCCCAGCCGGGGAAGACAGACTGTAAATGGTACCTGCAAACGACCTAAATATATTTAACATCGTGCATTGAGAAAAAAAAAAAGACTTGCAATGTGCTGTGATTCATTTCAGCTGTCATCACAATCCTCCAAACACACAATTTGATACCGAAGAATCTGAAAGAGCCTGTGCACTTAAAAATACATCAGTAAACTAACAGTCTGCACTGTGAGATGCAAAAGGCTATTAAAGAAAGTCACATATTTCCACTCATTTAAAATTATGTACAATACATCACTGACAGACTGACCATAAAAGAAAAATAGCTATTCTGTCTGTGTGGCACATCCTCAGGGTAAACTCTATATTACATCAGAACCACAGGCCATTCTGTAATAATGTCCACTACCCAGTGGTGGTCGGTGGTGCCATGGGGTCTGCACATTGTGATCTGTGGCTCCATGAAAAAGTGCTAAAAGCCAAGGGCATTATTTCATGCTGTTCCACAGACCCATACACTGACTCATCTTTTCTGATATATATCTAGCCCTGGGGATGATGTTCAGTTTAATTATGAATACGCGGGACATCAGTCAAAGTTAATGTTGTTCTTGTTTTACACAGCCATCCATACAAGCTGCCTGTGCCACATCATGAACATCCCAAAGAGATTTGAGAGGAGTGTCACAGAATCTTAGGGCCAGGAACTGAGCAAAGAAGCCAGGTGAATCTTTGAATAATTGATGCGGTCTAATTTTCAAACCGGAGCGTGTCTCCAGCTGCTGTCATCTAATCATCATTTCACGAGGCAGACATCACAGCTTTGTTGCAGCAATGGTTAATATCAGTGGGGGCTTTCTCCACCAATACTGGGGGAAGCTCTTGGTTGCTGTGGGGATCTCCAAGTGGTTCTTATACCAGAGCCATGACAAATACGGTGCTCAGCCCTCCTCTCCTGACAGTGGCCTCCGGCAACACTCATCCCTCCCCTGGTAGAGCCGCAGGCGATATGGCCATTACCTTCAGCCCTGTGGACCTTTACTTCCCTGGACAACCACAAACTCAGCGCTGGTGATGCTCCTTAAGAAGGCTCTTCCTTATGGCAAGAATATTAAAAATGTTCCTGGTGGTGCCCGCTTGGGAAGATGTCCATCTTTATTGTGTGGGGATGCGAGCAGACACTCGAGCTAATGCGCAGGTAGTCCTCTCTCCCTGAGCTGACGGGATTAGTCTCACTCTGCAGAGATCATTTAATGTGTTTGTAAAAATGCTGAATTAGCCTGTTTCAATTGTCTACAGTCACATCCAAAAAGTATGCGTTTAATTTATCCCTTCCTCTGTTTCAACAAAGTATGCCGGCCGGCTTATCATGGAGGCTCAGATTTCTTTGTGAAATAACAAGCAGTGTAGATTAATTACAACAGTTCCAGAAACAGAGCAGAAGCGATTTCTCCCAAAATATGCTGCTAATGACTGGGTGTCACCCTCCTCCTCTGTGTCTGTATGTAAGCGCCTATGTGCGCGTGCCAGACTGCAACCAGGCAGTCTGATGTGATAAAAGAACAGGGAGATGCACAGATGGCTAAGGTCATTACTTGATTGATTTGCATTGTGATTGTTCTTAAAGATGGACCATTACACAAAATTTGTAGAACAATGAGGAAAGAAAGCTTCCTCCAAGAAGAGTTAATGATCGCCTTTTTATCTCTATGCTGACATATTCCCCAATTACCTCCACGATTTCCAAACGGATGATGAAGACTGTCAGGAGCGAAAATGCAAAGTAACTCCAACATCGAGACCAACACATGCTCTCCACTGCTGGAGCCAGAGACTCTTGGCTCCGAGTGAGAGCTTCCCAGCCAGCTCCTCTTGGCACTGCTGGCTCTCTGTCCTGGGCATACTGATTCTCATATCAGGGTTCATTTACATAATCCTGCCTGCGATTGGACTCAGTTTAATGAAGGGTGGTAATGCATTTCTATAACAGTGTTTCACCCCTCAACATGCCAACATAAACAGAACAGTGTGATGACATCTGCTGAAGCACTCGCTGACTCTATAATCATAAAGAAGAAAAGCAAAGTCGGCGTTCAGTGGTGTCATGGCTCCGACATTTTCAGAGACAAAGAAGCTGTCAAACTTTTTTCTGGATGCGTGCTGCTGGCTTTCAATGTGGCAAACGGTGACAAGTGAGCCGATCCAACCTCCAGTGGTAGCCATCAACAAAAAATTCCTTCTCTTTGCTGCATTTCATCTTCTGAATCATCCAAACAGTGCTGTGACTGGCACTGCAGCCGACTCTCTAACCCTCTTAAATATCGTAGATTAGAGAAAAGTAAATTATTTTGTCCGTCAAAACCATACTCTTTCAAAGAACCGCTGCATTTGCCATCTCATTATATTCTGGTGCCCGGACAGGGGACCAAATTTTAATTTTCGAAATTATACCCTTCAGAAGGAGAGCAATGATGCAGCAGTAGAGAGATACTTATAGCAAAAAATGGAAAACCCATTTGCCTTTGAATTTGTACTTTTGATTGAGAAACTTTGTCCTATTTATTGAGAAACTTCAGACACACAGTTTTGATTAGTTCCAGAATTACTAGAAATAGTTTTCTTGCTGTCTGTCTATAAAACTTGCAATATTTTCCTTTTTTTCAATCATTTTTTGCTATCAATGCTCCAATACGTTTTTCGAGGTCACTTTACAGATGTACAGTTTCACTAATTTGAGAACCATCAGACAAAGATCAGTACTCATCAACAACCAAAGACTATAACCACTTAAACAACTACAACAACGGCACTCAGCTCCGACTGAACTGCGGTTTCAACACCTGAACAGATGGCTTCTTCTGTTGACTCTATGAACTCCTGATGGGAAGTTGGGCTTACACCTCCAGCCTCCCAACACAGGGTTTCTCCTCAAACAATGCAGCCATGGTGGGGAGATTAAGTAGGCTGCCACAGGAGTGCACAATGCTTCATTAGGCCTAGCAAGGAGGGATGTCTGTGCCTGAAGCAATCTGGGACCCAGCGATGTGTCGAAGGACCTCTAATGCAATCCTGCATGCTACTCATTACTGCCCACTGTATTGACTATATTAAAGGGGCCTAGAATAATTATTCAAAGGATCAAATCAATTCTTCACATAATGCCTTCACTCAAGATCTAATCACGGCACGCGTAATGTATTTAATGGTGCTAAGGGCAGCAGTGCATAAAACCATGTATGTGGAGGTGGTGATGTTAATGACTTAAGTAACTTGTGACTCCAAAGAAAATCCTATAACAAGAGCTTCTGTGCTGAGACAACAGAATCCTATCAGGAAACTTTTCAGAGTGTTAATTATACAGAACAGTTAGTTCTGTCAGTCAAGCTACAGGTCTGCGACCAGCAAGCGTACAAGCGTACGTTGAATCAATATTAGACTATAAAATGATATGTGCCCCCTGCCTTTATAATGATCTCGTTAAGCTTTCTGACATCCTCTGGCCTCAAACAAAGTAACACTGCTAATAGGGGAAGGGAAGACTTTTTTTCAGTAAATTGTTAATTTGACCGTTCTTGAGGATATCCCTTTTGACATTTGTGTTAATGTCCCTAAAAACATCTGAATTCCCAAGTTACTGTCCATTAGTAGTGATAGAGTGACTGAAAAGAGCAATCAAAGGTCTAGAAAATGTGTTTGAGGCATCTCCTTCCTCATAAAGGGTTTGTAAGGTGGGATTAATTCATTGTCACAAGCAATGCAAGTCTTAGAACTCAAGTAAAGACAGACACACCCAGTCATGAGTCCTAAACTTTGGGTTCTGAGTCCTAAACAAGTCACAAAACCAAATGTTGTGTTCTTTTAACACCACAGCCTCGCCTTACCATTCATTGTGCAACTTTATATGTCTGACGAAGATGGAAATTGTTGAGTCTGTAATTTTCAACTCGCACATCTTTCAACTGCAATTTGTTTTCTGTTTACTGCTGCATAGTTTTTGAGCGTGAACAAAATTATCTTTGATTTATTTTTTTTCCCAATTAAAGCTCAGTAATGTAATGTTAGTTCTTCATGTTTTTTCTCCTGCATCTTAATTGGAAGCTGTTGGAACGGTTAAAACAAAGTGGAACTCAGGCCGACTTGCTGGGAATGAACAGCATTAACATTACTTGATCCACAGCAATACCTGAGATCAATAAATATCCATTTTCCGTGACCAATATCTTAACCAAAAGTCTCATATTTGCATTAAGAAAGGGTTTCAGGGAAAGTTGCTGTACGTGTACTAGTAAGTTGCTATTGGCTGTAAATCCAACATCACAAAACAACTTCACAACTCAGTTTATTTAGAAACTACTGGTAAGACAATGCCTCACAGGGGACTGCACACTGTTCAGCTGTAGTGCCACTGCTATTCATAAAACATCACTCTACAGTATTTGTTGACAAGAACTTTCACAAATGTGGGAAAATCAATTCAACGTTTGAATAGAAAAACCCACATTGGAACGGATGTACAAGCATTCAGGTGCACTGAAGTTTGGTATTTGCTCTACACTTTCGCTCGTGTTTTATGGACAAACTAACTTTTGAAAAGGGAAAACATGTTTCCAGTAAAACTTTCCGTCCTCGATTATGGTGATGTAATGTAAATCCATGCTGCAGCAGCAGCAACAGTGCAGTCTTACCGCAGAAGTGGTAGTTTTAGAAGCTTCATGTCTCTTGAGAATTGGGGAAATCCCTTTTTATGCAGCTTACAAATAGCAAAATGTATGGCTGGAATTCTGTTCTGTCACGCGTATATAAGCAAATATACACAACTGTTATTGTTAAAATTTCATGCATTTTTTTACAATGGTAATACAGCACATGTTAATATGTTTAACTATGTTAATTTGATAATCATTAATAATTTAGTTTTGACATAACATGAGGTGAATATGATATTCTAGAAATAAACAGCATATTAGTTTTGGGATGAATTCCTGGTACAGTTTGAGTAAATGAAACAATATAAATGAGGTTGAAATAATATTGGGAGTTCACAGTGTGTTTCCAAAGGATGGCACACACTGAACTGCAGTCCAAAGGGAACACATTGTTGGCATCTTTAGAGGAACCAATGGTCGGAGTTTGAATTTGTTTGAGTTTTAACAGCACAGTCATTTTTAAACAGGATCAAGCAAAGCAGATTAGTCTGGCTCTACACTGGCGACACTGTTGACTCATTTGACTCACAGATGAATACAAAATGATTTCTAATTTGTTCAGAACGAGTAAATTGAGAAAACATCGTCCGGCGTGTTGCTGGATGCAAGGAGTCATTCCAGGATCGCTCAGGTTTTCACCTCGGCTTGTAGGACATGAAGGTCACAGCACACGATGCTCGGCGTGGGCCAGCTCACGGCAGTGAGGCAGGTTGGAGGGGCTGAGCTCCATCTCCAGGAGGACAACAGAGTGCCACTGTCACGGGGAGTATATACCCTCTCTGCTACCGAGAGCGGTCAAGTGGAAGGGGCCAGCCCTTGAGCAGGCGTGCTTGTGTGAGTGTGTATGTGTGTGTGCGTATGTATGCGGAGGGAGCAATCTGGAGTGTGCTGGAGGCTATGGCCTCTTTGACGTGATAGATTCCCTTTGCAGCCTGCAAAGCCAGGAGGGAGCCAGTCAACATCCTGCCACATGCCCCGCTGTTTATCTTCCAAAATCTGGTGGCGGGTTGCATCCTCTGGGCCTGCCCCAGCCGCACTCTCCTCTCACCGTAATCACCATAACTTATGGTGACATAAATGACCAGGCACTTTCTAAATGATTTTCTGGATTGAAAGACTACTGCACGACAACTGATTTTTCCCATATGGATTTCCTGCCATTGAGCCGAGAACACATAACGTGCAAGCGGCATTTATGTGGGTATGCAAATGTTTGCCGTGCTTTAACAGATTCAAGCCGAATCAGGTTTCCCCGGAAAAACAAGGTAGATAGCTCAGAGCTCTGAGATCATAGCCTCTTACTGAGGCGAAAGAGAGAGCTGGGAGGGGAAAAAATTCAATTCCAAATCTGCGGCTTCAGAAGTGGATGGAAGCTGAATGCAAATAAAGTTCTGTTTCTCTGTGTTGTGATTTATCACTGTGCCGAGCAGTAGTGCCGGGGCAGGCGGTGTATTGAACGGAATGACTCTCCTCACATATTGGAAAAGCAACTCAACAACAAAGCACAGGAAAAATAGAGCCAGACAGATGGATGACCTTCAGTCCTCCTTGGTGGGAATAGGTAGATGAATTTGTTTAGAGAGCTAATCGCTCACTCCAGTAAAATTATTGTCTGGAAAGCCCATCTATACTTCAAAAAAAATCATCGGGTCACTTTTGTGAAGTCAAATAAAACAATGAGGGGATGAAAGTAATGAATGATTGACCATACACAAAATAAATGAAGCAGGAAATACGTGTGTATGCCATTTTTTAAACTTTGTCACAACAGAATGACAATGCTTTTATCTTTCATGAAAAACTGTTATTGAATAAAAGTCGCACAACAAACTCTGTATCCGTCTGAGAATACAAATGCCTTCCTTATCAAGAGCCACATTATGGATGCACCAGAACCAAATATTAACACAGCATTTGACATTTCCGTGTGGCAACATGACATTGCAGCACTCCACCCCATACAATGCGTCGCTAAACAAGCCTGTTGTGGACAGCAACTGTGTACTCAGAATCCTGTTACAGCTATTTCTCAACTGCGAACCTTCTGCTGAAAGGCATCTTTTTAAGCCCCTGTTGCTTGTTTTCCCTCCATGTGAGACTCTAACTAGGGTTTTCTATCGTACATCGCTGGGCAAAATAGGGAAATGCATGGGGAATTTGGGCTTTGCTGCTGTTTGTTTAAGTCATTATTTTTGCTGGTTTGTTTGGGAACCACTGGGATGCGGTGCTATTCAGCACATCAAGCAACAGTCAGTAATAAAACAAAATCCACTGTTGAGCAAACACTGAATAAAAAGCAAAGCAGATCTATGCTTCCTGTTTACTGTACTCTGATCCTCCAGTTTGGTGCTCATTTTGAATTTCCAGTAAACAGGATTGATTGAACAGGGGCCTTGTGTTTTCCATCTCCCTTCTCTCCATATAATTCTCCGGTGATGAGTCATGTCACCATTGCTCTACCATGGGTGAGCCTCAATCTCCGTGCCCAATGACTGCACCAGAGAGCAATCCTTCAACTCAGCCCTGGCATCAATCTTGCTTGGAAGCAGTTGGCGATGAACCTGGACTGCCTTGAAAAGTTCTCTGGCTGACAGCTTCCATGATCAGCCGTCACAGCTGGCTGTCTGATTCATACCTGAATGCCACATCAAGAGAGAGAAAGAGAGAGAGGTCACCCTTCTGCTCTGCTTCCATGTTGAGCGTTCACTAAAGAAAGAAACGGGCGCTCTCAATCCCCCTTCAAAATCCTTCCTAACTCCAGGAGTTACAAATTAAATAAAGAAATAGGAAACCTGTCGAGCGAGGCAAAGACTTGGAACACGCACAAGAGAATAATGGGACCTCTAGTTCTATTCACCTGACAATGTGGTTAAGTAATTTCTGCGACGGACTGCTGGTCACTATTTCATTTCTCTTTCGTTTTAATTTCCAGGTTAGCAACCGGAGGATTTTGAAAAAAAAACAAGATGTGTCAAGTCTTGGCCATTTTACTTCCAACTTTTAACACGTTCTCACTACTGACTTGTCAAATACTGCAGCTTGGTCAGTGGCTGAATAAAGTTACGCTTCAACACTGTGCTAACCCAGCCTTAGACTTTCAAAATAAAGGTTGCTGAGAAACATTTGACATATGAGTTTTGGACTGTTAATGTTATGAAACAGTCGCAGTTTTGTTTGGTTTAGGAAAAGATCATGGTACCTTATTCTTATGTTGCATTCTGTTTGACTATCTTTGAATGTGTCTAAAAATTAAATAAAATCAAAGTTTTCACCACAAGCAAAATACATTGTGCTAGAGGAGCAACAGAAATGACAGAAACACGTAATTAAAAATCTCAGATAAAGATTAAACTGTCAATCACTCAGGGTTTGTTTTTTCTCTGATTTGCTGAACTGACCCTTTAACATGACAACATTTATGTACAGACTTTGAGAAGGCATACGGAGTTAAAACCAACATCAGTCTGATTGGTTTGCAGTTTAGGTGTGTTGTGTCTACTGTGTATCACTTGTGAGAGGAAATGTACATATCTTGTGCAAATACTGCAGTTATAATGCTGCTGTGCAGTTGTATTCTTGGCTTCAGAGAGTGTGGGCTAAAAATGAGTTTAGAAAGTGAGGATTCCTGGGCTGTAACAAAAGTCATTGTTAAGTCTTGGCTAACCACCCTGCAGACATATAGTATTAAGGCCATTTTTTCTGCCATGGGACCGTAAAAATAGTACTTATTTCACCTTTAATATTCTAAAATAGGGCTGGTTGCGGAACAAAACTGATGTCCTTGACTATCTTTTCCTATTAAAATGCCAAAAATCAGCTTTATTTTCACCCTCCTACATCATGTAAATCACACAGAGGTGTTATTTTTTTAGCACCTCAAAAGGTGAATAACATCATGCTGCCCTGAATCTTGATAAAAGATGTTCTGAAACAGGCTGTTCTCACTACACATCTCCGTATGAGCTGAGAGATCATTGCTCCTAATCCATCCTGACTAATCTGTGAATAAGATTGTCATTCACACTGAAAACTGTCACTGACAGGTATCAACACAAAGTCTTTAACCCAGTAATCAGCCTTTGGTGAGTTCAGTGTTAACTGTTAGATCTGGGGAAATGACTGCAACTACCAAGAGGTGGAAATAGGACAATTTCTGGACTGACATACACACTAAAACAAGACATAAATAATTGTTTAATCTGGCAGTTAAGTTGTTTGGATAGTTAACAGTTTTATCATTTTACTCTGTTATTTGAACTACAATAATAAATATGATGTGTACGTTCCTATATTGTTATAAGGGCATAGATGAGATGGCTTTGGCGGCTGCATGATAGTGAATTATTCTTTGGCCCGCTGCCATTACAGTGCGATGTTTGAGGAGCCAACATTTGGCCAAGATATACGTGACCAACAATTACCCTTCCTTTGTGTTGTCATGCCGCAGACTGTTCCTGGCTCATTCCCAGAGGAGAAGAAGAATCAATTGCTTTTGCTCACATTTGAACACTGAATTTACATACAAGCCACACAAAGAGACACCAGATTTTTTCTAAGAAATACTTTGAGTGCCCGAGGTTAACTTGTACTGCATCAGAATCTAAAGTGAAAAAGGTTATTTAATGTCTCCCATAATGCATGTCTCGCCCTTAACAGAAAGTTATTTAGTTTCCACACCCACCCTCTAGGACAGTAAAGAAATAAAGTAAAGAGTGAAGAAATCAAAACCATGACAAGCTTATAAAGCGGCTTTCTTGTGTCTTCGAGCTATTATGCATTCTTTTGCCAGCACTGCAGAGGGGAGTTGTGCTCTAATTAAACTCACCTCCAAATATCCTTGCCGACACCTCCAGAATACTCAAAAGCTTTTAAAATGTGGCTGAGAAGGGAATTTGTTATGCATGTACGCAGCAGTGCTAATAAATTCCCTGTTTAGACTTCAGCCAAGATTAGCGTTGCAACCTGCAGAACACATCTCCAGCGTGCCACTGAGTCACAGAGGTCACTATTCAAATTCTTTGACACATGAAAGCCTCCTGTGATTGAACCAGTCCTCAGAGGTAGCGCCAGCTGCAGGAGCAGGGCTGTGTGAACTGTTAACTACTGAGTGCTGCTGCAAACATCTGTGTGGATAAAAAAGATTTGCTACAATTCCACGTTATCAAAGCTAAGAAAAGAAAGCTCAAGCGACGAAGGCAACGTTCAATCCAGACATAGCGAAAAGAAAAGGAGACCGCCACGCATTTTCTGGTTGTTCTCTGAGGTAACGTTGAATTGTTGTCACGACTGTAAACTGCGGTGGAGATAATCCCCCCAACTAAATAAAGCAGTATTATTCATTGCAGAGAAACAGAGAAAACAATTCATTAATTAGAATTGGTAGTCTAATTTCAAAGCTCAATCAAACTCAGCATCATTGTTGCTCTGTGAAGGTTTTTTTTAAGAGCAGGTAGGACCTTTGAATTGGTGTTAAACAGTTGGATAAACACACCCCTGTCAGCACGGAGAGCAGTGTGTTCGTTAACTGCTCCATCCCCACACAAAGAATGGAACAAACCTCCACTGTGATAAAGGCTTATTAGCTACCTGCGAGGATTAAATCTGATCACTCGAGGCTGTCACAGCAACAGTAAATAGATGTTTTCATACTTTCCTTTCTCCACTTTGTAAATCACATGCATTTTGATTCCATTATAAGCCCACATAAAATCTCTGTCTGGCGCCAATTTTTATGCCCCGTGAAAAATGACATTGCCGTCACCTTTGCAGATATACCTTCAAACATGACTGCTAATCTACTGCGTTTGCTAAGTGCTTGAGGGGAAAGGGTGAGTTATTAAGATTGAAAGTAAAGACATCCTAAATGATTAAACACATAATTAACAGCTACTGCATGAAGGGCATGACTTGTCAAATCTCAAGGGGTTCCTGATCGGCCGGCTTTAAACCTCCCACACGTAATTCTTCTGCTCGAAACACAACATCAGCTCAGACACATAAACTAAAGCAGTGTGCCTGAAGGAAACGAAAACTTCCCCCATCTCTCAAAATATGTCTGCTATTATTCTTGTGATTACGCCGTCCAAACATCCCTGGATTCCAACCTCAATTCATCTTTCTGCGGTGTTTTAAAGCAGCACTGCTACTGCATTTTGGGCTTTATATGACTTTGGCCTACTTGTTAGTTTGGCTTTTCCAGACGAAAATCAATGTCCTGCATTCCCCCCTCAACCAAAACAAGTTCAACAATTACATCTCTTTGAGGAGAGATAATTATCCACCAATGTGCCAAATGAACAATTTTGTTTGTCTGACAACAAAGTATAAACCACAAGTCTTGCGTGACAATCCAGAAAATCAAGCTGAGCCTTGGCCGCTGCCCCAGAACAAGCATCTGTCAAAACAAATGGATCTTGTTCTCAAAATATATAATGAATAAAAAACGTATGATCCGTGGATGAAACGAAAAAAGGAACATTGACAAAGAGCTGTGGAATCTCAACAGACGTGAGCGTGACAACCATAGAAATGTTACTTTTTGGGGCAAAAAGAGGAAAAAACATCAATGTCTTTTGGCAGAAGGAGTGATGGCATTATCCCAAACTGCAAGATTACATTATGTAGAAAACAACCTTTATGGATGCTGATGTTCCAGCAACCAAAGCAGCTAAAATAACCTAATATAAAGTCACAACGTAATACATAATTACAAACAAATATTCTGTGTTAACAGTTTAAGTTTGTGTGTGTGTTCTTGCACACTGGAGAAGGAAAATACCAGATTAAATGGACCCCAGAAATGACCCTGATCAATGTCAGGGCTGAAACTCTGCTCTGCTTGGTGTGAAAGATCAGCCTCGAGGTCACACCTATACAGCTTGTTTTTTGGCACACAATTGAGATGTTTCATTTCATTCAGAACCAATTTGGCAGACTATCCAACAGCTGACATATGGCAAAGGATAGACAAAAATCCCAGAAGTTTTTACTTGCCAACCGAGGACGTGACTGACGTGGACTTTGGCTAATGGGAGGTCCCATCACTCACAGTGAAGACGACACGTCACACCCAAAATATGCTCCAGTCTATACATAGCTGCTTCAATCAGATGGGAAAATGAACAATATATAATAAATAATTCATCCACCCCCTTATTGTTATTCAGGGTCACAGAGACAATCCCAGCAGACACAGAGCAAAAGGCGGGGAAACACAACGGACGGCTTAACAGTTAATCATAAGTCTTCAACAGACAGTCATTCACACTTACATTTATGCCTAAGGACAATGGATGTGACTTGCATGTGCTTTCAATATATGAGGGAAATACCATGACATGATGTCACTTTGTCCTTAACCAGCAAGTTATTCACGAGAAAGAAAAAAACACATTTATTTGATTTACTGACTGCACCGGTACACATGCAGCATTTATAACTCAAATGCATTCGCCGAGTGCGCCCAGACCTCAAATGCTCTTTACCACAATATCTACATTCTAACTCTTGTTGACAAAACCTTAAAAAACAGAATACCTGATAAAAACAACCTGACTTAACAATTTAACCCAGACTGAAGCCTTGTTTATGAAATCTGTGAACCTAAAACCCAACTGGTTATTCAGTAATTTCACCTTTTACTGTCCATTTCTTCTCTTCTTTAGCAAAAGGATCTCTCAATTTTTTGCATAATTTTTGGCTGCTGTCCTGGTATTGCACGGGAACAGATAAGCAAACCACAAAAGCAGCCTCAGTCAGGGACACAATAAAACCATCGTACAATGGCCACTTCAACTGAAAATGACACCTACTCTGCGAACATCCAGGTTGCCTGCAAGGCCCAGTAATGTCTCTTAACAAATGTTTCACAATTGTAGCCGCCATTTCCCCAGTTAAACACAATTCATTCATGACGAACAGCAGGCCGCATGAGGTGATGTCAAACAAGGCTGTGGGTGGTTGTTAGGGGAGTGTAAAGATGTGTAATTCCCACAATCCCCCATGCTCATAAATGGGACAGATAGCCAGTGTCAGTCAGCATTGCAGCCATTGTGTGCTGTGGGATTATTAGCTGCAAACACACATACTCAGTCATGGACACACACACACACACACACACACTTTCTCTTCCTCACTGCTTATTTTTTTATGGTTATGTGCATTCTTAAGATTTACAGAACAGGTGCATGCTGCAGCACCTCCAGTGTTATAATTGGATAACTGCAGTTGAATTACAGCTGACCTCATTTGGACGACAGCTGATGGTAAATCACTTCTACTCCAATCTGGAAAAAAGTTCCCTCCTTCACCTATTTTTGTACAGAAATATTTATTGTTTGAAGACGTTTCCTTCAGATAGCTGTTTCAGTTCAATGTCTGCTACAAATGTAACGCAAGGGGGCATTAAGACACAGTCTTATAGTCTCCTGTCCTGTATTCATTCCAATAAAACAAGGGTTATTAAACCAGGTTATTTCAGCTTCCCCAGTTTGCATCTAGTCAGGGACCTGTGTGCATTAACCCCTCTTTCTCTCACCATATTTTGAGTTCGCCTCCACCCTATACTATGAAATAAAAGCAATAATGTCCCCAAAAGGAAAAAGGTATCTTTCTTTGGTCATTTGTGCATGGATTTTCATGCTCTGGAATACATAAAATGTAGGTTTACGATGCAGTCTATCAAAGAAAACTTTTCTTAACTTTTGATAATTTCCACCTAATACAGACACATTAGCAGTGGTTATATTGACTTACTAATACAAATTGTGAGTAAGGCCTCTTTTAGACCAAATCAAGCATTGTGATGAAAACCAGCCATCACATTATTTTTGAGAGTGGGCAGTATGTTTAGGCTGTGGCAGTGTGGACCTCAGGGGTCCCCCCCCCAAAAAAAAAATGTATCAACAACTTTTGGAGAAGCACAACCTTTTATATTTAATACTCATATTGAAGTGCTAGTTAACATGGCACATTCAGTTTCAGGGCGAAATAGATACTGTCATATAGACCCCAAAAAAGACACATGAACATTCAGAGGTCTGCCAAATTGGTCTAAACAAACATCGTGCTACCTGGAGACTGCACCAGCAGGGCATGAGGAATACTTGCAAACTTGTCGCGAATGCAATAAGCCTCTCTGGAAGCTGTTACTCCCAAGCTGGGAGCCGGAAATTGGACACTATCCAGGTGGACTTCACGTACGAAATGATGACACTCTCTCAGTTGTGTCCTCAGCCCACTGCCACACAATCAAGCACTTATCGCAGCAGCACCTAATTTAGTTAGAATGAGACCGAAACGACTCTTCACAAGTACAAGACAATAAAGTTTAAATCATTTTCTAACAGAACCTTTCGTCAAGCACAGACAAACCACAATCAACCATGGACCTGCATTCATCGCCAGCTGATTCATCACATGGGGCGGCATATTTCATCGGGCTTTGTCTTTGGTCGCCCACCATGTGTCGAGCCTATTACACTGTACTTCCTGTATCAGCGGAGCAGCTTGTCAAAGCAGACTGAATTCCAGTAAATAAAAGCTAATCAGTTGTATCTCAAAACAAACGATCCGTATTACGTTGCCAGATGAGCAGAACTCCACAGTGGCACCCACGGGGGTTTGAGATGCTTTATGGAGACGACGCCTTTTCGAAATCACTTAAGAGCGAGAAGAGAGGTTAAACTGAGCAGGTTACCACCTCTTAATCAGCCTGTCTCTATTCAAATCTATGAGACGATTTGATAGGAGAGGTTTATTTTGGAGGCTTTTATCCTCTTCTGTCTCCGAGTTTGTCAAAAAGGTCAAGAGTTGTAAAAAGAAATAATTATCAATCAGAATATTCCTCCAAACTAAGAGAAATTTCATTATATTTTAGAGTATCGGGTTTGACAGCGTGTGTGCCTCTCACGACTTGTCTGCTCAACTGCTGTCACTTAAAACATGCATAATTGCACTTAATAGAAACTACATTTCCATTTCTTCATTTGCGACTCACTGTGTGGTTTGTCCTGTATTATGAAGCTAATTAGGTCATTTGCTCCATTGAAGACATTGTTTGGAGATTAAGTTGCTCTGACCCATCTGGCTAATGGCCTGGTAGGGTCTCAACTCCTATTAAAATATCTGCCACAGAGGACAAAGAAATATATTGAATCCTATTATTGTCCTAATCTAATTATTAAACATCAGTGGACTATCATTTCCACATACCCCTGACAATTCAGCCATAATTGAATCCAAAAAGGCTTTTTAAAAACATACATCAGTTAAATGCTGTTAATCTGAACATTTGAGAAGTATTTGAGCTGTGTAATTCCATCCATTTATTGGAATAGTCTCATTTAAGAAAAATGTAATGTACATCAGCCCATAAAGTGACTTACTTTGACCATGATGGATATTTTTCAAATGGTATGTAAGTGAATAGAGTTGCATTACAGAAAATCATTTTTCACAGCTAAAAGTCATCCAGTCCTAACGATCCCAGAGTGAAAAAGTAATTAGGAAGATAACAGTTATACCACATAGCTAATGAGATGCTTCACAAGTTCCCACCCATCTGCCATTTCATCGACCACTGGTTGGCGTAATCTTCGGCTTATGACTCCATCTGTCTAGTCTAAAAAAGACTGCAGTGGTACTCTGGCCAGCTCTAGTGCCCTAAACTGCCAGCCACTGGCACCAAATCTAAAACAGTACAGGCAGATGCTGTCTCTGGCATGTGCTTTAGACACTGGCAAAATGAAGATAAAAACAGATAGTAAGAGACTTAAAAAAGCAAGAGCCTTACAGTCTGAGCTCACTGCCTTAAAAATGTCATGTTGCCAAAGTGGATGACTTGGATATTTTGATAAACTCAAAATATAAAGTGATGTTTTGCATCGTGATTTAATCTCAGACCTGTCTGATTCTTCACTGGGCTGCCAGTAAAATGTCCAGCAAATAAAATTAAGAAACCAAACTAATGCAAGAAGAAGAGGCTTGTCCTTGAAGTCTTAACAGGATTAATAGGAGAGTCAGGCAGCTCCACAATTTGTGGTGTATACAGATTTCTATTAATGACCTCAGACTGCAACAAATATGCTGTCTATGTGTCTCATGTTTGAAGTGTGTTGTCATCCTTCAGCATCCGTTAATGCAGTGGTTCTCAAAGTGCAGTGTGGGGAACCCCATGTTTCTTTCAAGAGGTTCCAGGAGGCAAGCATTTATTTTCATTAGAATTCCATCCATGTATGTTTGTAGTAACAGGATGCAATACTGCACTTTCTGAGATAAAACAGGCAAAAGCAAAATTCTTATCAGACAGGGCACCCTGGGACCAAATCTTATCAAATTGTGGCCTGTTGTCTAATTTGTGTCGGTGTAGGAGTCCGTGCCATGTAAAGTTTGAGAACCTCTGCAGTAATGAATAAAAATGTTCTATCGGACAGATTGCATCGAAGCCAGTAAAGATATGTACTTTTCATCCTTAAGAGGTACCCAGATTTATTGTGTAACTAAATAATTTACAGTGCAATTTTTCTGTTTTCTTTTTTTTAAAGCTTTGTAAAAACACTTAAATCTTATATTTCATGATCTCTGTGTTGTATCAATTTGTTTTTGCTTGTATTTGATGTTTATTTCTGTAAAGCACTTTGAAATCTTTTAAAAGTGCTATATAAATGTAGTTTATCATATATTATTAAACTGTCCAAGTACATTTAAATTTGAGTACAGGGCATTTAAATACAGAACATTACTTTTCTTCACATAACCTACTGGAAAATGCTAATTATTACACCTGAAAAACAACTGACTCAAATTAGATGAACAAGCCCCCTTTTCCCTTTCTCACCTTTTTGTTTTCACACTTGATTAACTCGTTTAGCAGTAGCACTGAACAAGTTATTCCAGTTAATTTAATAACTGAGGGAATGCTGTGAACAAAGAATATAAAAAAAAGTAAACAAGAGAAACACCTTTGATTACCAACAGTCTTACAACATGAAGTCACGATCACTTAAAAGTAATAATGTAAAATATGCTGTGTGAGGACAACAACAATACAAATATATAATAATCCAATTAATAAGTCTACAATGATTAAAACAAGAGCCGACATCTGTTACGGTGTTTTCAAAAACAAGAGGAGTGTCACTTTGTGAACGCTCAGCCAAGGAAATAATGATTACAGTTATTAAACCAATTTATCGAGACATATATTTGTACATTGTTAATTCCCAAACCCAGCATGAAAGGTGCTAACATTATAAGTCACTTACACTTGATGCCACCCTAAGCCTTTTCATGATTGTTTCATGATAACGGCACCACAAGTAGGCTGAATAAAATGGAGTACAGTGGGCTCTACAGGGCTGTTTTAACATCATCTCTGCACAAGTGAAATTTGTGTCACAGTCACCATGTGTCTCAAGTTACCATGTGACCACTGCAATGCTACATTGCTCCAATTTCAGTGACTACACAAACAATTCAGCCTGAAAATAATGCACAAAAATATTTCAGGTTCAGAAAAAGTCACGTAGCAGTGCTATGTAGGCCGCAATGCCCAATAGGGTTACATGCGTCTTAAGCTTTGATGAAAATAAGAACACAGTCTGATTACAGTCATACTGCTTTCAGTTCTGACTCCACCTGAGTTGTAAAGGAGCTGCCCTGCTTAAATTGCATGAGATGTTATCCAGTGTTTCCTGAGAGCCCTCTAAGCATGATTTTTGGTGATTTTCAGGTCAAAATGCACACTTAATTGAGACAGAGCTCCCAACTTCAACACAAATCTAAAGTTTGCTTAGTCTCCCTGATTATAATGGGGTCGTTTATATAAGCCTCCCACAATCAGGTAAGACAGAGATCATCTGTTGTCTGCCACCACTGAATAATATCACTGTTATACTCTAATCAACGACAATCATTTTTGCGATTAAATGGCCATAGCGGGTCAAAACAGGATATGAGAAACTTGATAATTTGAAAACTGTTCAAGATAGTCTTTGTGAGATGAAATAGATCTGTCAGTGTCTCTATTTATCTAATGACTGATGACACAAACTAATAACAATCTGAATGAGGTTATCTAAATTTAATAGAATACAAACTGTGAGAAAGTAAAGCAACTGACAGACTCATAGCCTATTAAATTATGGGACAATTGTCTTTCTGTAATAAATGAGTATGTAATGAAATATATTTTTCTGCAAGCTTTTCATATGTATGACAACTTGATTATGTATTTACACAAAGACTGAGAGCTGAGTGCTCATAATGCTCATAACTGCAATCTTACATTCAGAAAATTAACTTAATTTGCTCGGCGGAGAGCTAAGAAATAGCCTTGAAATAGGACATCAAGGCCTGGGTGCCGACTCGCCCGTCTCAATTATAAAGGCTAATATCTTTTCAAGAAAGACAAACATGGCCACAAGCGGTGCTTAAGTCAAGCAACAGGAGGCCTCGCCAAGGGCAATGTGACTGCTGATAAACCCACGAGTCAACAGCAGATTTAATCTCTCCGTCCCACTTGGCACATAATGGGAGAGTTCAGACAGATTTATTTTTGTAAGTCTTTGCACCTACGTGCACTCTATTTTCTATCTCATCAAGTGAATGTGGCATTGAAGAAAGTATGACAAGTTTCATTTCCAGTGGGTGGTCATGACAAGCAAGCCCTAGATCCCAATGCAACAAACAAAACTTAATTAGAAAGGAAGAAAGCGCTGTGGCGTACCGTCTGTAATGCCTGCAGAAACAAATCTTTATTAGAAACTTGCAGTCGAGTTTAGCCTTGTCGTCACCTGTTTTGCCCATATCTTCATTTAGGCAATTTGATTCCCCATCTAATCCCTTTTAATGTGCGCACACCAACACTGATTTCATCTGCTTGAAGTACAAAATTATTTCATTGTCAGTCTATCTACTTGATCTACAAAAGGTGAATGATCATCACCAGAATTGCAAAACAACAATGGATGGTCTTGCATTTCTGAAGTGCACTGATACAACACTTGTCACATTCACACACTGCCGGCTGAGGCTGCCATGTGAGCCAACTGCTCATCAGGAATAATTTGGGGTTCAGTATCTTGCTCAAGGATACTTTGACATGCAGCTGGGGAGAGCTGAGGATTTGAACCAGCGACCTTCTGATAACTAGACGACCTGCTCTAAATCCTAACTTCACCCACCCCAAAAAACAAACATTTGGTGAAGCTGGTGAGCAGTTTTTAAATCACTGAAAAAGGTCCAGAAGGACTAATCATTCCCATTCTCTTGTAAATTGCTCTCGTAAGAGCATTTTTAAATATTGGATGGTTATTATTTCATTGTCAGTCTTATCATTTCTGTTATTATATCAAGTGGCTGGCTGAAGAGGTGGAACAAATGTGTGAATTCTTTCAGTTCCAGGTTTGGTAATCCCAATTCTTGGCTTTTTCCCCCCTCTTTTTCTCATACACACGCACGCATGCACAAACACACATACACACACAAACACACACACACACACACACACACACACACAAAATCATCAATTCAATCACTACTGGAAATCATTTCCAGAAATATAGGGAGGATATTCTGTCAACCCCCGAGATAATGACAGAAACGCTACTCAACCAGGCCCAGCAAACCTCTTTTACTCATAATAAATGCCATTAGCAACTCGGCAGAGCACTTGACGTATGCTGCTATCTATGGATACCAGCCCAGCTTGCGACCAGGATAGGCTGACCTACACCATCAATTATAGCTCCTTGTTTCCCAGCCAACCAAATACCAGGAAATCTACTGTGAGGTTGGCTCTGGTGCGGCTGTGTCGACAACTGTTTGAGATAAGCTTGAAATGAATGTTAAGAGATCATAAAGGCAAGATGGTGTCTTTGTCTTTTGCTGTGTCACATTCTATGATCTGTTTAATTTGGATGTAATTGCACGCAGTGCTGCTTTATATGTAAACTTTACGCCTAACTACAAGTTAGTAATGTTCGTGATGGAGGTCTCTTTTTTCTTTCAAGCATCCTGCTCCAGTAAGAAACTGGTATTAAAGTGGAAATCCATGACACAGCATGTGCATAATGATATTGACAAAAATGAGGGTGGCAGTCTGACTGAATAATTAAGCAGTGATCCACTGAAAAGTAAAAGTTAATCAATAAAACAGCTACGATCTGAGTGTTTTCCCTTTTTACACACACAAACGAACACACCTACACAAAACATAGATTTAATGAACACAGGCGACATGAACAGGTATGTTCCTGCCCTCTCTACCTACTTCAATCCTCGTTGCTCATCCTCATCATGCTGCCAGTGGCCACGCCTGACTCCAGGCTTCTCTGTTTGCTTAACTATGCAGTACTGAGGTGTACACTGAGTGGGCTGGGCTCGCTGTGGGAAACACAAGCTGATAATATCTAATCCTCTGTGTGAAGGACATATTTGTCTTCCCACCCAGTATCCAACATGTTTAATAAACCCACAGTAGCCTGCTGAAATTTGACTGCAGCACAGCCATTTTACAGGCTACAGAAAACATGCAGTATTTTCTTTGCCATTTAAACAAATAATACATTAGAGATAATTATACAGTAGAGGATTATTGTATACATTCGTGCCAGAATATAAATAAGCAAATATAAACATATAAAAAGGGCTAGAAATTCAGAATTTTCTAAAACTGATTTGTCTCTATGTTGTACTGAGCCAAATTCCCCTACCTTCAAGGTCAAATACAATTCTTCATGTCAAAGTGCCAGAGTCTGCAAGTCGATCTCTATATCCTGGTGAGCCAGATAAGACTTCATAAGTTCATCATAGCGTGAGCCATATAGATGAGGAGGAAGCAAGATATCTCACTCTGGTGTTTAGATATCACAGCATCATCACAAGGATGGCAGGAAAAGCTCCAGCTCTACAGTATTCTGGTGCTGAAGGGAAATTTAGGATGATCTAGCTTAACTGTTGAGAGTGCTTCTGGTGTTCTTACTAAAGGTACGCAGAGATTAAAAAACTTTTGCAAAAAGTTGGTTTTGTGCCAGAGTGCTTGCTATGTTGGAACTTTTCTGTTCTCATTTTTGTGTTTGCTTGGAAGTGGTCATACAAGTGAGTTGACACCCACTTTGCAGAAAGCACATTTGAATCTTTGCATATTTACAGTCCTCCAGTAGACACATCTGGACGCCATCTCCTCTAAAACAGTTTCACCCCAGGGAATTGCCACCTTGCAATTCTTGCATTATGCTAAACAGTCAAACCAATCAGGCCGATGCATGTACTGTATGCAAGTACCAGCTGTTGTAACAGAGATCGCTCTTCATTTTTATATTCATATCTTTGTTTACCTGCTGAGGGCACTGGCTGCTTGCTTGCACTGGTGCCAGGCTTGTATTTAGTACATTTTACTAAAGTATCAATCAAGGACTTTTTGAATTAAAGAAACAGTGTAATCATTGTGTCCTATTTATTGATGGGCCAAAAAATAATTCAGCTCCATGTCGCTGCCTTTGTTATTTATAACTTGGCTGCTGTGAGATTGCCATACGTATCAATTGAATAAGTAACAAAAGCACCTCAGAAGAAGATTTGCTTGGATTGAACTGAAAAGCTTTTCAATGGGCCAGCTTCATGCTAAGACTCCAGCTGAACAGGGAGTGCAGACGGGGTCTTGCTCTCATATGAACACGCGACAGCTTATTCAGCAAGATTTGTTATTGTTCTGACTATAAGCTACTGCAGCGGCATTACTGCCAAGACGTGTCACCAAGAAAGCTTTCCCCTTGGAGAGTCTGAACACTTGGAATTTTGCTGCATGCAGTGAATGCATGAGGGGAGAAATCTATTTTCCTAACTTTTATCCATTCTTGTCCTTGTCTGCTGTGTGTAATTAAATCTGTCGAAAAGAGCGTTGCACAGTAAATGCAGAGTAAACAGGCCTTTACATACTGATAACACAAGTACTGTACCTCAATTTGTCCGAGAACAACTGAGTGTCAAAACACAATGTCAGCACCAACAAAGCCTGGAGATGAAATAATGTTCATTTGGTTTATCAAACCGGACAGTGTGCATGAGACACATGACAGTTCTTGCGTCTGATGTCTGTTTTTATGACCATCTTTTATCACAAAACATTGAACAGTCAGAAGTGATTCTGTCTTTTGTTTTAATTCACAGCACTGCCAGAATTTCTGTTTATATTTTCACAGCGATGCGCTCTAAATTGTTCAGTATGCATCACAGGCCTCTGGTCACAAAGCCAGAGCAGAGCACAGTGGCAGAGCAGAGCCTTTTACTATGCTCCAGACAACTGTAGTGAAATGATATTAAGCTAACAAGCCAGGCTTGTTATCAAACTAACTGCCACTTGATAGAAAATAGCTATTCCTAAGACTGTAGTCCGCTACACACTGCTTTAATTTAGAATCCTCGTGTGCTGAGGGGTGTAGTGGTGTAAATGTGTGAATCTACATGCTATTATCTTCCTTCTTATTCATGTTTTCCAACTTAAATCACACTGCAAATTTCACATTCAGTGTTTATTACAGGATATGGACCGAAAAACATCACCCAGGGGCAGCTAAGGAGGCAGTTCACTGCTGCAGGCTTTGCGAGCAGTCAGCCTCTTTCACTCTTGGGTCCTGGACAAATGAATAAGGAAACGAGGTCTGTATAGCTTAAACAGTTTAAAGTTAATAGCCAACTCGCAGTGTGATATGACATGACACCCAAGTAATGCTGATGGCACAGATTCTAAATGAGGTGCAGAACACAAGGTGCTCAACCATAAGGTGAGCGATATACAGTACCTGCTCCAGGGACGTGGAGGAGGGAAAATATTGACAAGCAAGCACCACTGGAGTGTGTTGAAGCAAACTGAGCAGCTCATAATAATAATAATAACAATTATCGCTGCTGCCTTGGTGTCATCAAGCAGCCGAGGGAAAAAAAAAAATGTTTTAGGATTGTTTCTGATTGTCACTTGAGACTTGAAGTACTTCACATTCAGCAGCTCAGAATGCAAACCCTCTACACACACACACACACACGCCTGCAGATGTGGAATACACCCCGTCTTATCCGACTTGCTTGAAGGGAGTCCAACTCAAGTGAAAATATGGGGGTTGCAGCAACTGTGGATTTCCACAACGGCCACCAACATAGGAGCTAAATTAAAGATAAAATCTGTTACAAATGCGTTAGAATGTCTAAAACTGACTAGAACTGTTAATATACTGTTTCCAGTTACTGCCATTATCCCAGACCCCCCCAAAAAAACCAAAGAAATCCCTAATTTTATAGCTGCAATTAGTTGCTTATTGCCATAATGTCTGTCAAAACATCAGATGATACGCTACAGAGTAGGGACAGAAGTCTGTGAACATAAACTGCAACACGAATAAGCATTTCTACCTGAGCCACATCAGATAGATTGGTAATAGAGGATGTTTAACAGCAAAGACAGCAAATCCCATGACCTCAAGCTTTTATTGTCTTTTTTGCAAAAACTGCATAATGTGCATTTTAAAAAAAATTTGCTGTACTGCTTCTGACCAGATCAACAGAAAACAAATCAACAGCTCAATAAACTCTGATTATTTATCACACAAAAATTTAAAAAAGCTAGTATTGGTTCAGGCCTCTCAAAGGGGAGGATTTGCTTTTCTCTGTTTTCTATTGTTGTAAATTTAATAGTTGCTAAAGGATTCATCAAAAATGAACCGATAATGAAAACATTGTTAATTATGTATGCTGGTGAATCCTGCAAATGGAAAAAGAGGTAAACTCTGAAAAAGCCAGTCAATAAAGAAATGAAATCCAGCTTAGTTAAAAAAAAAAAGTTAATGGATTAGACTAAAAGGGTATGATTAAAAAAAAAGTATCAAAAAATAAATATAAAAGGTTTTTTTTTTTCTACTTTAAAAGATTGCTAAATGATAATATCAAGCACTGACCTTGATCAGTCACATTTGTGTGTTAATGTGCGAAAAATCTACCGCAGAGAAAAGACGGAGTAACATGTTAAAATGTCCTCTGGGGCAAGCTGTCTTACAACTTAATGTGAATACTACTATCACGATCCCAAAGTGCGAGGAAGCAGAGCAGCCATCAGACTATCACTCTGGGGTATCACTCAGTGTTTAGCGTTGCTAAAGGCTTAAGTGGAGTTAATAAGGATTCAGTGAAATTTGACATGACACAGGTAAAGCACCTGTTGCATGTGAAAATTCACTTAATACTCTTAATTCTTGCATCTTGTGCTGCATAAGCACATTAAATAAAATATAAGCTGCTGCGGACAACAGTCGCAAAATTATTTCAAGTTGGTTCTGCACAGCCGTATATACAGTGTAACATTCCTTATAACCCTAAAGCTCAGTGTTTCAGATCTTGTACACGTTCACCTTAAAACAAATTGGGGTGATGTTTCTTAAAAGGCCAGTATTGCACTTTTGTTGTTTTCTGATTCCTCTACCTGCAATTCAGCAGAGTCTTTGTGAGAAGAAGTGCTCCCATGCTCTTTCCAGGCCATGAGCTGTACAGTAATCAATGTTGATGAATGAGTAGGAAGGCTCTCTTTATTCCAGCCCTCGCTGAATAGAAAGTTTCCATTATCTCTCACAATGTATTCACTCTATCAAAGTGACAGGGTTGAGGCAAGCCACACTCCATTGCCCTCACTGTGCCCATACCTACCTTCATCCGTCTACTCAAAAGAACAGGGAAAGCCGGAAGAGACTGCTAAAATAACACTGCACAAACCTACAAAATCTATAAGACTTTAACTCTTGAGGCTCATCCATCAAAGCTGTAAGGATACAATTACGTGCATGCGTTGTGCAAAAATATCCCCTGTAAGAAGGAATAATTCAAAGGAGGATGTAGGTGGACATTTCTTTCTTTGAAGCATTTGACAAAAAAGTCACTTTGGTACATTTTCGAAGAAAAATGGCAGAGGAGTACAATTTACCCGCCTTTTGTTAAAGCAGTATTTCACTTTGCTACAACAGATTTATTTTTCAGCACACTTTTGTAGCTGGTCTGACTCGGCTAGCCATCAACCTCTGACACTACTAACACAAGGAAATGTATATTCACCTGCAGAAAAAACTTAAAGCAATAAAAAAAACAAGAAGTTAAGTTGGTTCTTGGTTTTCTACTATGTTAAGTCGAAGGTGCTGACATAAGATAAGGAATATTACAATAACTAAAAGTGGTGCTTGGCGGCTCCACAATTGTCATTCATGTTTGCCGTGGCTTTACTAATCTCTGAGTTTATCATCATAGAACTGATTGGCCATAAAAATGGATGCCAACAGAATAAATGTGGGAATAGATTTGGATTTCACATTGTTGATAAGTGATATCTCATATTTAAATTTGGGGTAATTTTCATGTTTTAATCCTCTGAGACCTTATCTTCTCAAATCCCATCAAAACCTACTGAATTGACTTCAATTAATTGCATTTGGGCACTCATAACATATTTGTTAGCTACTGCAGTGGTGCTACACCAATTCTGATGCATTAACAAGAGAGTCAAATGTGCACAATTTGTTTTCAAGAGTGGAAAACCCATTAAGGCCAAAGTGTCCAACGCCAGACAGAACCCAAAAACAACATTTTAGGAATGTGACTTCATGCACTTCTATTCATGATGGGATTAAACTTGTCACCATGCTCTGTTTTAGAGTTGTGGTATTACCAGGGTACCTCATGTGATTTAGAAATTACCACCTCACGTCTGAGTTTCGCATTATGCATTTGCACGGGAAAAGCAAAGTCTGTATTTTGCTTGTGTTGTCAACTTTGGTACAGTTGGAATGATATTCACAGATTTGAACCTCCAGGTTTAATTGATCATAAGAAAACCTTGTCAAAACAAAAACATTGCCTCATTTACTCATATACATGACGAGCTACAACCTAATTTCATTCAAACGAGCCGTAAAAAATCGGATTGGTCTTTATGTGCAGCGGCTGTCAGGCAGTCACTGCACACTGGCCTACCAAAAAAACAAAAGTATTCTTTAACTTTCACCAAAATTACCTCATACATCCTCTATTGGTCTATACCACAGAACCTGAATTAGAACTTTGTTGAATTTTCCATGTTTGGAGTGAATGTAGTGACAATGCAGGTATTTTAAGGAATTAAATTATTGCTTTTCAGTGTTTCTCTTCATGGACGGTCCCCGCACACTCACTCAATAGCAGGAGGTTTAAGAACTGCAATGTCCAAACAATAATTTTGTAGAAAACAGCACAATTGTAATACACTGCGTATTGATTGAATTTTTTTGTTTGTGTAATGTTTATGGAGGCTTACTGAGGTGGGTCACACAGATACTGGTATTGAAAAGACACGGTTTTAATGGTGTACTTTCATTGTGAGCAGTTCCTGGCAGAGACTCATAAAACCTGCTCAAACATACTCACTGCCAAATCTTTTAGTTTGGGTTTGGATTACCACGGTTCAGTTTCTGCCGTCCCATTCTAGCGATTCCAGCGTTTCAAGTGCCACTGTGTGCATTAAAATGATCTGTCACAGCTCATGAAGGTTTAAATGTAAGGACACATGAACTGTTGATAAGGCCAAACCTAAGATCAGAGCGTTTCTGTTTTTTATCGTATCTAAAGATAAGAGTAAAAACTTGATTTAGGAAAACATAAGAAACATAACCCCTCCGTCCCCAGAGGAGATTACAACCATGAGACCAGGGCTGGCAACCTAATTTGACACTATTATCAGCCAACCAGTCATTACATGTCAAATGCAAAAATCAATCCAATGTGTCAGCTGCAAAATGATCAGATTTCTGTTACAAGATTTGAAGTTGTACTATCAACCAGCTGATCGCGTATACCAGAGTCCATGTGTACACTATGAAGTACATTATCATATTACTCTGTGCATCTGCTAATCATTCACGGTCGTTTTAACAGAGAGCTGAAGCAGAAGCAGGGGAGTGACGCCGGCCATAAAGAGCAGCCAGTATGCACACCGCTTCCTGTATCATTATGTTACTCTGCTGCGGTTGCCTTTTTAGAGGCTGAACTCATTATTTTTTCATGTTGTTGATCTTGGGACTTTACAGCCCCCTGAGAATAGGGTCATGCTCTTCTCCATTAGTTCTGTTAAACAGCCCGCACCTATTGTTGCAAAACTACTACACTAAACCAAAATTAGGTGGTGCAAAGATTAGTGAGACAGAGGAAAGGAGTGGGCGATCTGACCAGAAAATAATACAGTGATCCACTGTGATCTTTTTTCCTCAATTTTTAAATGTCCTATAGACTTCAGCTAGACATGACATTGCATTAGAAATAGCTGTTCTTTCGGCACAAGCTGCTCTTCCACAGAGTTGCTGGCTTTAATTCACTCTGCATTGTTTATAAGGGGAGCCATGTTCGGTAATTTGTCCAATCAGCGTAGACATGTATGTAATTGACTCTTTTGGTTTACTGATGTAATTTTACTCCCCTCATTAATGAGGTTATTCAAAACAGACGTAAGGGGACATACCACAATCTGATTCACCTGAAAAGTAGATTATGGACACCTTCAAGATCAATAACGATCTAGAATGGCCGACAACTAATGGTGGGTAATGCCATCTTTATACTGATAGTACTGTAGTGTAACAAAAACATGATTCACTCTTATGACTTTAAGGGGGAGGAACAGAGCATTTTCTCAAGGAAAATATGGGAATGTGACAAAATTAGCTGTCGTCTTTGTCTCCCACAACTATCATTCATTTGCTATTGCATTTCTTTATAGTAGCTTGTTCTAAGTGTGGAACATTTGGTGATCTGGTGTCTGTTTTGAGAGAAATACATCACTTGTGATATTATGAAACATGACAGCACCAGGGCCCACTAGCTGTAATGATTAATATCACTAAAAAGGTATTTTAAAAAAAAACCAATCACGATGGCTAGGGAAAAAAAAAAACACAATTCAGACACCTTTTTAAGTCAGACAATGAATCTAATTATATCTGATATCCCACCTCTTTGTGTGATCACACCGCTACTAAATGCAATCCTCCACTATGCTACTGAAAATGAAGTTATTCTAAGTTTGTAAGGTCATGCAACTCAAATATTGGATTTCAGGATGTAAAAACATAAATTACATCGGTGTAATTAGGAACAAAACAGTGACTTTTGAAAATAGTCAGCTGTCTGTGAAAACTAATTTCAGAAAGCTGTAATTATTCTCTCCTGGAATCTTCCCCTAGTGCTGAAAAGTAAGCCGGTTAGTGTTTCCACACAAGCAGATGGTCCTGCTCGCAATCGCAATACTGAGAAGCACCGAGCGTAAACAAGATGAAGAGGCTCGGTCTCAAAGCATCTACCAATGTATCAAAGGGATCCTTAAGCTTGATTATAAAAAACTGTCTCCATTGCATAAAGCCTTAAAAAGGTAAAGCAACAATATGCTTTATAATCAGAATAATAAACCCAAAGCACAGAAAACTAAAAGAGAACATCAAGAGCACTTTTCATGCAGCCTGAAATTGCCATCCTGCAGGAGATGGATTTCTAATAAAAGTCTAATAAAAGCTGAAATAAGATGAAGAGGTGCCCTGACATTTTAAATTTTAGTTATTCTTCACCAGGCTTGCATCACATAATGGGGAAAGGTTTTAGCATTTATCCTAAGCCACCATAAAGACTGCTTATTAGCGTTTTCTTTTGAGAAATGACCATATTTATATGCATATTTAATGATGATATCTAGTTTGATAGTCATGTCTTACCCATGTGTACTACATGAAGAAAAGTCAAAGTTTGGGGCTGCCTTCAAGCACCACATCCAGTTTACAGTGGCGGGGATAAGCCTCTATCCATCTTCTTGTAAACCCTGAGCACAAAAGCTCTCGGCAATACGTAAAACAGCGGCATGTAAGCACCTTATCTGCGTTGTCTTTTTCCAGACTAACCCTTGAACTTGAATATGAAACAGTGTGTGAGCTCATATTCAGAATAGTGAATGCATATAAATACAAACCGGTTTGTTTTTCCTCCTATCGAGTAGCAATTAGCTCCAATAAAAGCAAGCAGGAAGCTTGAAAAGCTGCTCAAACCTGCAATCTGTGTTTGGATCTTATCTACAGAGAGAGACAGATATGAAGGGCATGAAAAGAGACGCATGTCTGTATCTGACGGAGACCAGTTTCTCATGAACTGCACTTAGGCATTGCAACGGCTTTCATCACTGATCCTCAAGAGGCCAATTTCCATCTGCGTCGAATATTTATGTTACCTAAAACGAACCCGATTGTTTACGCGGCTCCTCATCAAATGAGCTTTTGCTTATCAGTGTCATCGGCTTACTGGGATGTAAACACTCCTCGCTGTGGCCATGGATTGTGCCCAGGTGGATGGCTGAGCAAAATGACAATCTGTTATTGTGATGCGACAGCTCTTTGGCATTAAGCATATAAGGCTGCAGGGATCATCACGGCATGTTAATGTACCTGATGGGGACGACCAAGGTGACTGAAAAGCCTTGTGTGATGTCAAATTAAAATGTCATTTGTTGCAGAAAACAGAGATGCATCAACAAGGTAATCATTTACATGCTTTTTTTTTTTTTCTCTGCTCGGGTACGGCCAGAATGTTTTTCAACTGAATTAACATTCATTCATTCCCTGGTGCAGTTTATCAGTAAGTGCCTTTATGTAACTCATGCAGTGTAACAACAAATAATATAAGCCTGGAAAATGGAATTGCAGGTTTTATCAGGCAAAATCTTAGATATTCAGTGCAGCATTCTTGTGCCTCAGATTAAAAAAGCACCAGCTCTACCTTTGTTCTCCCTCAAAATGGCTTCATCTTTGTTACTCTGAAAGATATGCTAGAATGCGGAGCTTTAAGGTTAGGAGGCTGTTTTTTTTTTCTCCCGTGTTTTGCAGACTTAGAAAGCGTCTCTCATCGCAGGCTCCTCGTGCAGGATTTGTCAGAAGCAATTCTATCTAATGCAGAACACAAATGCCATCATCCGTCAGCTACAGGTGAGCTACACCACAAAACAAATAGCGTGCGTGTCAGTAGCTGTCAATTACGATGACTAACCCTTGACAGGTTTGAGAATCTTAAAATTATTGTGTTGTTGATGAGCAAGCACAGCACCTCTGCCGCTGAGAGCCTCTGAAGCCTCCAAAGCTTCAAAAGCCTATGTTAACAGAGATGACAACACTCCGGTATTTGTTTAATTTCACACAGCATTTTCAGTCTTGGCTCACATTGTTACCTGCCACCTGTGCTGTGTTTATGCTGAGATCACTGGGTCTGCTGCACAAACTCGTCTACCGTAGGCCCTTTCTGTGAGAGCACACTTTCTCAGAGACTGTTTATCACATTTGTATTATTCTGACAGACTACGGCTCTCGCAGTCAGTTGGTCAACTGATGATACTCATCTCCGAAACTCTCTTTCTTTTTACAGCAGGACAGGCCAAACTGTACCAAAGGCTTTTGGTCACGAATTTTACACTCCATATTTCAAGATCATACACTAATTCCTAAAAAACTAAATTACTGAGAAAAACCGACACTTACAAATCTCCTGCCTAATCACCTCTCACCAGCAACACACGAGAAAGCAAAAACAAACACAAAGTATAATGAAGCAGGCTGAGCACAAAACCCAAAATAATTAGCCAATTAAAGGTGTGAAGCAACAAAGAGGAGGCAGCGTGTGCAAAGTCTCAAGGTCAAACACATTTAAATGCAAATTCAAATAACTGATCAGCGCGGAGGACATGTGGTTTAACGACCACATACAAATGAAACCATCTGCCTGCGTATAGGCGAAGTAGCTGAATAGTTTACAGGAATGCACTTACATTGTGCAGTAAATTAGCAAATTGCCTAGATGAGCTTACAGTGCAATTACCAAACAATGAGAAGGGATACTCGTTTAAAAGAAATAAAAAAAGCCAGTTGAATAGTGATAAATGCAATTCAGAGTTTGCAAAAAGCAACCTGCTAGGAGAGGAAAAGACAAACTATTGCTGTACTTATTTCACTGTATCCTACATGTTTGTTGATTGATAGCATGCGCCAACACATAGCATTTATTGATAAGTGATTTTTCAGGCCAGGCACCACGCAAGAGCTGGCAGCATAAGACAAAGTGGAGGAAAACCACGTTTGAAATGCCGGGGGCGAACAGAATCGATACAGCTAAAACCAGGCTACACAATTTCTTTGTGTCAAACTTGTTAAAGGGTTTTTGAGCACAGACCTGTCAAATATGTAGAAGACATATTACACTGTAGTACACAGGCTGCCTAAGGCAAACTTACAGAAGTGTGATTGAAATACAGCTAAATTTATGGTAATCACATCAAAATCAGACACTGGTGCTGAACAAAATAATATCACTGTTGCAGCTTCAATCTGCATCTGACATAAACAACATTTACCTTCACTCAAAGTAAACTTGATCCCTGATAATGTGTTTTCACTCAAGTGTATCACCCATTATTTTCTGCCTCCTCTGTGAAGAACTTCTAAATGATTTTCATTGGACGCCTAACACTCACATACACACACAGACATGTGCACACACAGACACACACACCGTCTGCACTCAAGTGTGAATTCCTCGGATTTAATTAGAAGCTAATTTTGAGTCATTATACAACTGCAAACAATATGGAAATGAGCTCATAGGTTCCTGACAGTTCAGTTGACTTTGACCAGAAGGAAGCATGACAAATTGAAGAAAAAAAATATCTTGTTTATTAGCGTCTCGTTTACTAACCAATTATCTGATAGCTGAACAGGAATTATAAGTCGAGCGACAAGGCTTCAATGTGAAATCTTTGACACTTGTGCATTCAGAATAACAACAGCTTTTCTTCTCTCCAGCTGCTGTTTACAGTCATATGCAATACAGATTGATCATCAGGAGCGTCTTTAACATTATTTTTCTATGCCTATGTAACCACTGATGCATGTCCCAATTATTACTGACAGGACTGTATTTTCTTACCGTGAAATATTCGAATAAGTTTGTGCTTATTTTGCGACCCCCTGCTGCCGAGGGACTGTTTCAATTGAAACTGTTGAAAACTCCCAATACACTCCACTGTTTAATATTAAAGAGCAACGTGGAAAGTTTGCTAAAAATTTCCACACAAGCTGAAACTTTGCAGCCAAGAGAGCAGATCTCCAAAAATGTTGTATAATCACAAACACATCGGTACACCTTTTTTGCTCCACGGCACACAACACAACAAGTTCTCCTGGAACCACAAGGCAGGATTTTGTGATGTGAATTCAAAAAAATCTTATTTTCTATTGCAAAGGCAGCCACTGCCTCCTCTACTATATTACTGCTTGATATGCATCTAGCTCTAGTCTGTATATCTTTACTTTTGTACACTGTATATACAGAGCGAGCACATAAGATAGATTCGTTGTGGTGGTTTATATAAAGTGAAGTGAGAAAGTGCCTCTGTGAACACTTTCAACACATCTAAAGAATGTGTATAGAGATGCTTTTCCCTTAATTATGCATTTTAATCTAGATTTCTATACACTCAGTTTTGAGTCAACCATAAAATATGACTTTGGCAACTTTTGTATCTAACATTGTTGACATTATAAATAAAGGACAACAACTCAAGACTGATTTAATGTTTATTGCACTGCCACACTGGTGTCTTTAGTAACACTTGAATCAGTGGTGTCAGTCATCATCACCACTGAAGTAATCTTTATTTTGATTTCATTATCATATGTATAATGCATAGAAAGCTGTGGAAATAATACAATTTACATCAAATCAAAATGCTAATGAGAGGTAATTGCACAGCAGTGTTATTCTAAGCATAAATATATCAAAAGCTCATCTGAGTTTCAAGGCTAACAGCACTTTATACAAACTATTCTTTACTTCAGAATTTAAATTAAACTTTTCATCTGAAATGCAATTTAACAACTAGAATTAAATGCCAGACACTGATTTTAACATGAAAAAAAATAACTTGAAAAAAACGATTAGAATTAAGGTATACAGCATGTCAGCAGACCAGACAAATGAACCAGGCTTTTACAAACTATCTTAATTAGACATCACAAAATGTGATTTGACTTGATGTTGCCAACAGTTGAAAGTCTGTATCAGGATTTGCTAGTGGATTTGCACTTATTGAACACAATATAATGTGATTTATTTTGTAGCGCAAATTAAATGCTACCTAATTTTCAGTGCAGTGTAATTTAAACCGATCAGCCAAAACATTAAAAGCCACCTGCCAAATATGCCAAATATAATAATTGTGCCTCCAAAGAATCTCTGACCCGTCGAGGCATGGACACAGGATCTCTTAGCGTTTCATGTGGCGTCTGGTACCAGGGCTTTGGTGGCAGATCCTTTGAGTTTTGTGGGTTGTGAGCTGGGACCTCGATGGATGATTGGGATCTGGGACAATTTTCTCCAGATAAGTGCCTTGTACTCTTTGTGTTTTTCTTGGCATTCCTGAGCAGTTTTTGTAGTGTAGTGGGGCCCACTGTCCTTCTCCGGGAGGGCACTACAATCGGGCAGTGCCATTGCAATGGGGTCACTGGTGTGCGACAATGTTTGGGTGGTTAGAGTGTATAATGGGTGCATTCAGGACCTAAGATTTTCTACTCAAACATTGCATTGTGACAAGATGATCAATGTTATTTATTTCACCTGTTTTTTTTATGTTGTGGCTGATCGGTGTATCTTGACTGTCACTACAGACATTTGATGGGATAACTCCATGATGCAGTTTATCACAATACCATTTTGGACTATGTAAAACAAACAAACAAAGAAAAATTCTCTTTAATTTAAAAAAGGTAACTATTGCACCAAGCAAGACCTTTATTTCCAATGGAGACAGTGGCTGCGCTGTCTTCGGCAGCTACATGGGTGCTGCTCACTACATTGATTTTGCACCAAGTTTCAATTTAACTGAACTTTACATTACAATTTATGCAGCCACAATTTGAGATTAGGGTAGAATGGTGCAAATTTTTATTTTGTGAATCTGTTAATTCCCAGACACTGACTCTCCTGTCCTACCTTATTTGATCTATGACAGGAAATGTTTAAAATGATCACCACAACACTGCTGTTCTTCAATCTGCACACTGTCTGAAACTGTCGGGCCAAATGAGTGCTCTGATTTCTGTGAGTATCTCCGTCTCCGTAATGAAACGACAAACAATTTCACCCTAGATGATCTCCAATATTCAAGAAAAATTCAAGTCTGATAAAATGGATTTAATTTCAAAAACTTTAACTATTTGTAATCACAAAATCCTGCGCTACAGCAGCATAAAGAGAGAGATTATTCGTGTTCTCTCTGCTAAGTGAGATCCATTAGGCTTCACAGTATCCAGACACTGTGAAGCCTAATCAACACTTAAGAGCCAAGTCAGTCATAGAAAGTCTAAAAATCAATTTGACATAAAGACACATGATTGTTGATGGGAATAATACATAATTACCTGTCTGGTTTAATCAAAAACTGTCCTTCGCCTGTATATAGAAGGGACTGTGCTCAACCTTCAGCACTTGTCTGCACAAACTCCAGCTCACAGCCGATGCTGCATAATAGAGACAAACTCACCGCTGAGCAAAAATAAAAGCAGTGATTTGTCTGAGTTTGAATCCATCAAGCTTTTAACCTTGCAAGGATAAGTATGTTTAGATGAGTGCCAAACTTGTTGAAGACTTGCAAAGAGTAGTAAGTTTCTCAAGTTCTCTGAGTTCTTGGAATACACAATAAGGAATTAGAGGTGGATTGTTAAATGGGTTATAATATCATATCATATAGTATCATATAATACCAATACTTTGAAGCAGACAAAAGCCGATACTAGGACACCCCAGGAATAGGTCCTGAGACTGTTCAATACTTAAACGCACAAGTACTTGTAGTGGTGGAGCAAGAACTGACAAACAAGCACCTTTAACATGGGAAGGTAGCAGTACGAAGGGAAAGATTTAGGGGACAATGACTTGGAATATATGACTTTGATTGCAGCATAATTTGGCTTTCTACATCATTGCTAGACCAAAGGCATCTATGAGCTGAGCAGACTGGTTTATCTCCCTTCGCCAAGTCAAACAGCAGTTCTATGCGCAAGAATCAAATGTGATGATGATGATTGTTCCTGCTATAAACTTTCAGGTGTTGCCAGGGAAACAGAATTATTGCTGGTGGAAAACCTTTAGTTTTGATCACACAAAAAAAGAAAATATATATTAATGATCCTCTTTTTTTTTTCTTTGGCAAGTGACGATGGTAGTGGAATAATGGCCTCTGAGCTGTCTATAATCAAGGATTAATGGGCTGGCCTCCACATAACTCATTAATTCCTGATAATGGTATCAACCCTTACATTTGTCTGAATTTATAAATGTGATAACTGTTTTTGCTGTTCTTAATTTATTTACTTTACATACTTACGTGTGTGTGTGTGTTTTCTCTGCACTGAGTCAAATTCTCAGCAACAGCGTTGACATGGCAATAATGAAATAGGATTGAATTGTTCTTAAATCTTAATGTATAAATGCCACCATCCGTTGTCAGGCCTGCTGTGTCAGACCCGCAGATCCCAGGTTCCCTACAGCAGCTGCAATGCTCCTAATTGCTGAAAATGTCACATTTCACTGGATAATCATCTTTTATAGTAAGAGCCTCTACGCCCAAACTGGCAACGAATGATTATCTTCCTGAATTTAAGTGATTCTTACAAAGCACTGTGCAGGAGGATGCACACACAACATATTGCTGTAATGACTGAGAGTGGGAGATCAGATTGAACTGATAATCCCTTCTCTTGCCTCCTCTGACACTTCCTTTTATCTGAGTAAGTGCGCTTCTTTGCCGAGTTCTTATGCCACATGGGGATTATTTGCTAATTTTGTTGGTTGTTTAGTACACTTAACAAGCTGCCAGGGCATGCAGAGGTCAGCAAACACAGACATGCGGATGTGAAGTGATTTATGAATCCATAAAGTAAACATCTTCAAAGGGTCTACCTACTCATATTAAGAGAAAAAAAACACTTCCTCTCATATTGTTAACAATATCCAGCCATGCAGATTGCTTCTACATTATTTGTAAAGGTTTTACAACCCGTCTGCGAAACTTTGGCTGCCACCCAAATACAGTAGAGGTGAAAGTAATTTTCTGCTCCTCAAAAATAAAGTAGCTTTCAAAGAGTAATGTCCTGGATACTCTGAATAATTTAAAGACCTCACGATCACGATGTGGATTATCCAGAGTAACCATGAAACCATGTGAAAGACACATGGCTGTGGAGTTCCCCACTGCTCACCTCTACTGTCCTGGGCCAGCAACAGCAATGTAAAAGATGCAAAACCTCAGGACAGTAAAACCAATTCCAGCACCATTGAGGGATAAGTGTAAAAATACGTCTTTAGCTATATAATGTTGGTGAACTGACCCTTTTAAAGCACTTTGTATTGACTTGATACAATTGTGACACCCTGGAAAGAGGCTCATAATTGTGGTCAGTTGTATGTTTAAGAATGATCAGATTAGTTTTCATCATGCTAGCCTCTAGTGCCACCATGAGTTCACCTTTTTGATTTTGTGTGAAACTTCTCAGTATCTGTTGAATGAATTGTCATGAAATGTCAGATAAACAGTCATGAGAGGACGAATCCTATTGACTGTGGTTATCCCAGGATTTTTCGTTAGTGCCATCACAAGATTATTATTTTAGTGGAATGCCACCACAATCACTGGTTTGAAAATTTATACAAATATTCACATCAGTTATCCCCCAAAATATTGACCTGATGATGGCCCAAGATGAAAAAGTAAATACAAAATAAAATAAAAACTTTGGTTGATGATCCTTTTTTTGCGAACTAGTAACCCTCCTCTCAGCCACAACCTGAGGTAACACAATAAACAATTTGCGCGAATGCAATACAGTTCAGAACAAGCATTTTAAATGGAGCACAATTTAATCAAATACACCTTTACATTTTCAGATTCACTGAGCTGCATGTACTTTATCATTCATCGTGATAAGTAAAAATAAGTTAAAATACAGTGTAAAAAAAGAAAAAAAAAGCCTTTAGGCATAAACTACTGAGGCAGTAGTTAACTAATGCAGACTTCTGAGCAGAGGGTCATTGGTTCAAATCCATGTGTCATTTGGGAAAATCTGCTTAATGATTACCTTAAAACTGCCCTTAAGCAAGGCACGTAACCTTCAGCTGCTCCAGAGAAGCTGCTCAGTGATCAGTAGTATAAGACTGTGGTTGTGCTGGGCAGCTCCCAGGTGTGCTTGTGTTTTGTATCTGAGGTGTGGGGCGACCAGAGGTGAGCAAGTGAGCCTTGCCTGAATAAATTTAGATGAGGAAAAAGTGGTCTGCTTGAAGCCACCACATCAGCACTACTGTGCCTGAGCTAAATGGCAGTTAAGAGAAGCAAGATGGCTGATGTCAGCACACTGAGTCTGCAAGTGGTCAGACGGAGACTCTTGATAGTTCAGTAAAGGCTCTCAAAGTTAGCAGATACATCTTCCACCAGTAATTTCACACAGCTACCTGCAGCATTGGATACTTTTATTATTCTCAAGACTGATGGAATCTGTGTTTGTCCTGTGTTTAGACAAGGATTTACTTGTTTTCACATTCAATGAGGAACTTTAATAGTCTACAGTAATAATCAATAACATTCACACAGGAATTCATGTCTGTTTTACTACGATCTGAGCTTAAAGAGTCAATGCTACAGTGAGTCCTCCTATAGAGATCAACTCTTTTTTTTTTTACGGTTCTGAACACTGTGCTCTGGTAGATTTTACAAGATGTTATAAGTTATACATTCTGGATGTAAACACAGTGACTTGCCTGGGATTATTACAAGATGAGCTGACTCTGTAGGACAAAAACAACAGACACTTAACAGAGAGAGAAAATCAAAATTGTACAGCCGCAAGCAGCAATACTGCAACCAGTCTTCATTAATCATTAAGGGGAAAAACATTGATTTAAAAGTTTGAACATTTGCTCAGAAAGTTTTTTAAAAATCAGTGGCTGTTAGAGCCCCCAACAGGAAAATTGTTCTCATAATTCATCCTGCATCATTTTAAGTCTGGACTGAAACATTCAGAGCATTTTTATAAATGGGAGGGAAATTAAGGTAACTGCTCAAATTTTGTCATTTATCACACCATTTGCATCGGAAATATGCCTCCAAAATGTATTATTGTTAAAAAATATCTTTGCTACAATTACAACATGCCCTCTGTCTGCCAACTTACTTTCACATAAACTCGGTAAATACTGCCTCAATATTAAACCTCCAGTGTGTCAGATTTAGGGGCACAAATGGAATATAATATTCATAATTATCTTTTTGATTAGTGTATAATCATCCGAAACAAAGAATCCTTGTGCTTTTGTTACCTCAGAAAGAGCCTTTTACATCTGCAGAGGGAGCAGCAGCAGGTACTCCGCAATGTTGTACCACCATGTTTCTACAGTAGCCCAGAACGAACAACCAAACACTGGAGAGGGCCTTTTGAGTTCATGTTTTAAGCGGCCAATTGAGGGGAGAGTGAGACATGGCACATTCTGCAGCTACACAGCTAGATGGCATTACATCTTACACATTGTACCTTTAAGAGAAATATAAAAAAACTAGTCTTAATTTTCTGTGCACGACAGGCTCAAAAATGAGGGGGAAACTTTAATGAAAACGAGAATAAAAAGGTTAACTAGAGTTCTACTGTGTATATAAGATTCTCTTCAATCCTCTGCAACTGATTTTTTTTTAATGAAGGGTTTTGATGAAGAGTTTTAAAGAGACAAATAAAATGGCTCCATCATAAGAAAACCCATCTTTGTGTTTAAGACTGGACTGGATTCTTTGCAAAATGTCATGCATTCTTGTTCATGCAACGGCAGGTTTAGAAAGATGATCATCTTCCTCAGTCACAGTCATCCAACATAGTATTGTTCCAACAGATTTAGATTTAGTAGGAACATAAATACTATGTTCACAGACAACACTTATATTGTTTATGACCACTTATATTGTTTATGATCAAAGCAAAGACTCAACATCTTTGGTTATTATCCTTTTTTTTCCAGCATGCTGGATGTTTTCTATTCTGAGCTGTTTGAATAACTGCAGTTGCACCTAAAGTGGGCATCATTTCCTTTTGAATGCAGATGTCTTAGCACCTCACCTTCCTACAGCACATCCGTAACCACAGCACTCACACATGAGGACAATTATCCAATCAGCACCATGCATTCACAGCTGAAGCTTAGGTGCAAAACCTCCCCCAAAGCACTTCTTACCTGCTGATCAGTAGGTCTTTACATCACTTAAGACCTGCAGAAGGAATCTTCACTCTCAGACTGGTAGCCCCAGCTGGCAGCAGGAGATAGCCATTTCAATTTTTGAAAGTTTGAAGGTCTTCATTACCTGTTATCTAACATGACCTCAGTAGACTGCATATTACATATGACCTAGAATATTTCTCTTAGTGGCAGGTGGGAGTAGAGATGGTGAGAGATGAATATACTAGCTGTAGTGTCCAGTTTTCATTCAATAGGATGCTGACAAGTGCTGAAGTAAAAGTTGCTCCAACAATTCAATTAGATTTGTTTTTGTTAAAGCTCAAGTTGAGGATTGAGGTGCAGGATGTTCATTCAGTCTTTCAGCTCCAATTTGTAATGGTGACCACTGGGATGAGATTTCACATGCATATAACCCCCAATTTCCACTGGATACATCTCCGCTGCGTTGCATCTCCGCCATGCAGCGGAGCAGATACGTTTCACTTAAGTCAATGTGTCAATCCCCACCAGGTCCGCTGCGCTGCGTATCTCCACAGGACTCCTATATCTGGCGGATGCCGGAGCACGACGCAGCAATTCAGCTGAATTTAGCACCGAGCAGACAGGAAGTCAAGCACCAAAATAACAAACAGCATCCGGTTACCTTTCAAAATAAAACACTCTGTGTTGGCACCAGCACACAAATCTCACAAAGAGACAAACACAAGCTCTACTGCTGATCCTTCGGTCGGGAACACTTCGTGTTGTTGTTTTTAATAACACAGACCTATAACTGCGGTTATGAGTGATTATGTGATTATTGCGGGAACTCCTCTGCCTCGTGAGCCAGCTGTCTACCGTACTGCGCCATGGCGGACTCAAACTGCAACCGGTGGGGATTGCCGGACGGTGGACGGCAGAGCAAAACTGGATCGGAGCCGCAACACAGCGGACCCGTATCCAGTGGAAATTGGGGGTAAGGCTGGGTGATAAAGCGATAAAGATAATTATATCAACGTAACTTTTCCTCTATTAGAAATATAGGACATGGTCTCATTCCATCTATGTTGGAATAGAGTTACAGCTACTTCAGGTTAGATAAGGAGAAACAGGCGGCAGCAACACACATGTTAATGTTTGGGCTACTGCAGTCGTGCACATCAGTACATCAGGAGAGGGAGCAAGATAAAAGAGAAAATGACGACAGAAAATGTTAACTCGAGCGACAGCATTGCCGAAGAAGAAGACCCAATGGGCAATAGCCCAAGTCTCAAAATACGAGTTCATTGTCGAAAAGATTAGTCTAAGGAATTCAGTAGTGTGGAGATATTCTTTCTATTTAAAGACTTGAAACAGAGTAGCATGCACCGTAAGTCAGGTAATACCACTAATCTTTTTACCAGTCCCAGACTCAAGCAAATGCTTGTGGCCCCTCTGAAACAACCAGTGTTCCAAGTCCTGCCTAATATGCCTTCAACCATAAAAAAAATATATATATACATATATATATATATATATATATATATATATATATATATATATATATATATATATATATATATATATATATCACACTACACATGAGAATTGCATCAATCTATAATTCAAATAAATTATTTCAAGTCTACTTCCTCTTCTAGCACGGGTCTCTTGACAAACTATAGCAGATTTGTAAATTTAGAGGATGGTTTTCTAAGGTGCCCACAACAACATGACAACTGCCATGCATGGGTTCAACTTCATTTCCTGACGAGCGGCGAGATCGAACTCAAGCAATGTAGTTCACTGTGAGCTTGTTTTATCTCGGCTGCAGGCTGCCGGGCCTCTGCCAGGCGCTTGTAATTGCATCAAGTGTCAGAGGGGATGGGATGTGGCGTCACAGTGGATGTGTATAGACAGATGGACTGAGGATCTGCATTGACATCCTGGTGGTGACAGGCCATGATACCTCACACTATGCTGGCCTGACAACAAAGGGGCATTCCACAGTGCAATAATCTGACGTTCTGCCCAACAAGCTGTTACTTAGCTGCACAGACAGCAACAGGCTCAGAGTGTGACATACAGGAGCGAGAAATTAATGTACAGATCTCTTTGACAAACCATGAGGCAGCATGACAAAACTTCTGCCTCTTAGGATAGCTCTACTAAAACCGTGGTCATTTGGGGAGTGTCTTTCACCTTGTGAGTCGGGCCATATTAACATGCAAGGTGTGCCAAGGTCTTGGATGCACAACCTTAAAGGTATGGCAGTTAGTCGATGCAAAAATACTGAATAATTTATGGGAGGACAAATAAATTCCAGGCAACAACACAACGTCGGACTCTGGGGCTGATTGGTTATTAACGTGAAGTTGGTCAGGAAACTTTGGGCTGTTAAAAAGGGCAATGGCTGAATATCTTACTCAAGGAATTAGTACGGGGCTTGCCGGTGCATACAGAGGCCAAATCAATGTGTGGAAGGCAATACATTTAAGGACAAGTGAGACATAAAATGCAAATATTATAAATGTGAGGATATCATTTTATAGATCTTTTATGTTATTTGGTATTTCATATATAATAATAATACGGTTGCCTCTGCATTGGCATACATTAAATCTGACATTTCTTCAAATGTCCAGAACCTGTGATCTTCGCACGCTAGCGCTGTTTAACCTCTTCCACCCACTTGATTTCAACAATGCTGAAATGCATTAGAGGAAATAAGCTAAACGTTCATGACTCTTTAAGATTCAAGATCATTTTGAGTGTGTTTGAAGTTGAAAAATCAACTTCACGAAGAAAGGAGTCATACAAAGTCATACAGTGTCAGCTCAGGGACATAGTACAACTGAATTGTATCTGCAAACTGTGCATCAGAGTAAAGAATCACACTTGTTCTGTCTACTTGTTTTCTCTATAAATTCAGGGTAATCTGCATTTCCACAACACTAAGTCCATAAGTACTACATGATAGTTGTGAGAGAGCTATTTGCTTCAGCATGTTTGCGGAACAACACAGCCTCCAAGAAGACAGAGGACAGTTTGTCGTCAGGGAATACAGAACCAAGGTGGTTTTCTAGCCAGGCTTGGCTCCTGGAATTGCGGGGCTGAGTCAGCAAATAGGAGCACTTACCTAGCTTCACGGCTTCCCAAGCCAAGTACCTAATGGCAGCTAAACTTAGCAGCAGTCAGCCCTTACTTAAGCTACAAAGCTACCAGTATCTGTCTATTGGGAACCTCCATAAACCAACTCGGTATTGTATATGGCCTCCGCCATTTTCTGAGGATGCATACGGCCCCGGAGCGGAGGTGCTCATTGTCAGGCTGTGGGTTAGCAGTAGTTACCAGTTTCTTCACCAACAAGTAAAGCTTTCTGTCCACAGTTGAGGCAGAGCAGTCGGAGGACATCAGGGGCAAACCAGGAGATATTTTCTCCATAAGATATGATCAAGTTTTACCCAAATTGGTTTCACACTTATGGTTTTGTATAGCAATCTGTTTGGCCCTCGCCTCCAGAAAAAAATTCCACTCTGCCATCTTTCTCTTTGTACATTCATGGCAGCATGATGGGTGAACAATCTGTACAATTAGACATTGGCATAAGTATGCCAGAAAATCCAGATACTGACTTATAGGTGAGATATTGGGTCAACATAACTATGATGTTACAGATAAAATTAGTGCTGTGATAAGGTACATTTAACTGAATTTTCCATCTGAAACTTAATCACGCTGTGTTACTGTACTGTACGACAGATAATTAACAGACCCTCTCAAACATTCACAACATGTCAACTGTATATTATATCATGATCATGATGTTGTTACTACACATTCAGTCAGGGCCCCTGGGACAAGCACCAAAAATGATTCACAACTTTAATGAGGTTTGACCTTAAGGCGACAGTCCAGAGTTGCATTAGATACAGCATGTATCTGGCAACCGCATATGCTTGATGTTGATCAGAAAGTATGGCTGGTCATCTGATATGATAATGAAATCAAGCTCGGAAAGATGTCACACTCAGAAACAGCTCCTGCATACAGCGGCAACTCGTGTTCCTCTTCAAAAACAATTAACAGATGCCTTTAAGGGACTTTCACTTGAGGCGTCTCCTTGCCATCTGCTCCATCATGGCTTTGACATTAATGCCTGCTGTGAGAACACTGAACCACCACATTGAAAGCATTTCACTCGTAGATATGACATAAAAACACTGAATGTAAAAATGTATGTGAATATTGTAACCTTTGTGCCACATTCATAATGGGATAAAATTAGAAAGGGTCAGCTGACATCATCCATTCATTCATGCTTTAGAACGGGTGTGAGATGAATTTAAAACAGTCTGGTATTCCTATATCAAATGATGGCACGTCTGGTATTTAATATCTCTACAGTATAAAGTTGCATATTAACACTGCCAATTTTATTCTGTAAGAATCTGTATTACGCAGACACATCGAAAAAAAAATCTCAATTCAAATAACTGGTGAAGCAGAAAATGTTCCCTCTGTGATAAGCTCTTTGGAAAATGTGAGTGACAGATATCCGCAGCATGGGCCTTCCCTGCAGGCTCCCACACACACACACACACACACACACACACACACACACACACCATCACTACTCTGACAACTGGAACATAGGACAGCAGTTATCCAATACTGAAGAAACTGGTGCTCCTCAATTACCTCATGCTACAGAGAATGCAATGGTAAAAATGGAAAATAGGTCACACCATGAAATTAACGCTTTTAAAACAAGAAAGTACAAAAATAATGGGTTTTGTGTTCTGGTTCCTGATGTGTCACCACACTTTCTCATCATAATCTGTTTTTTATCTAAAGGGAATATTATCATCAATCAGACTTAGCAGATGGGGAATGCGTTCAATGTGGGTTTTAAGTTCTGATCTATGCGTGGGATCCCTTTTCTGACAACAGATGCATCCTGACAGACAAACAAATATCTAGTTTTATCTTTATGCCATTTACTTCTGAATGTCAGAGTGTCTCAGATATATAAAAGTGTTCGATCACATCTGTTGGATCTAATGGAACTGAAAAGTTCTGATTTGGAAGAAGAAGAAGAAGAAGAAGAAGAAGAAGAAGAAGAAGAAGAAGAAGAAGAAGAGTTCACTCTCTGGATGTATTAATAAAAAGATGACAAGCAGAATAAATTTAATTAATTAAGATGCTAACATTTTCAACCACTGAGAAGCCTATTGTGTATAAAACAACAGAAGCTATTGTCAGAGCTGCTTTGCACTAGTTTTTATTTGGTCCCTGCTGCTATCGTCTGCTGTTTTGCTTAGATATTATTCAAGGATTTGTTTTTGGTTACACAATTAACAGCAAGAGGTCACATACTAATACAGAAAGAAAACCTTCCAGTGCAATATTTATAACAACCATAAAAATGTGTATTTTAACTGAAATGAGAATCTTGCCTCACAGTATAAATTACTATGGGCTCCTGCAACGCAGCATCAAAAAGCCTAAATCAGGGTTGATGCAAAAACAAAGATGGCAGAGTGTGTTTGGCAACAATGATAAGAATGCAACTAATATTCAGAAATTATAAAGAAAAATTACTAAATTTAGTCAAAAGTCTTACACAAGCTGCACTTTTAAACTCAAAACTTCCGAAGCTTTCAGTAATCGTGAAAGGACGAGAAGAAATGCCAAGGTCCACAGATGCCATACTGAGCCTAGAGCGCCAACAACCGTGGCTGAGTGTTGAAATTAATGTGGAAGTGCCTTAAGATGCAGCTCCCTGATGGCTGCTAGATGCTGGCTCTGAATAAAACTGTTTTGAAGTGAATGGGAAAACTTCCAGCTTCTCTCTAGAAATACAAAGTCAACTGTTTTTTTTTTCTTTGCAGAAGCGAGGCTCTGAATAGCTAATGCCACTTTTTCTAATGCGTCTCCTTTTCTGTTCAGAGGATATTAATGTATAAAGAGTGGTATGTTTGTGGTGGTGTTTGCTTGACTGACGGGCGTCTCATGCCATTACGCTCAGCTGTGATGGCTGCTGGCCCAACTCAGTTCCTCTGACCTCTGTTGTACAACTCTTCATTTCTTTTGCTCCCTGATAAAATTAAGCTACTGTGTAGTATAAATCTAGTTTGAGGTTTCAAAACATACAGACATTTTAATTATTTTTCTCATCAACTGATTAATTAATATATTATGCTCAACCCTAGTGCAAATTAACAGTTTATATTAATGTATGATTGTATAAAATTATAACAATAAAAACACTGAATATCCTCATATTTGAAAAGGGGAAACTGTTATATGAAAAGACATTTGAAGCTTCAAAATATCCCTCCAGTAGTCTATGGATCATGCCACATATGCATGTATTTTCTCCTACTGCTGTGCCTCTATGCATCTTGATCAGCATGAATCAAACTTACATACATGTTTACAGCAAGCCCAACAAACACTACACCTGGAAAATCACAGTGTAATTTGAATAGATGGTGCCCTGATCACAAAGTGCTCACTCAACTCTCCTCTCATTCAGCTTTCTGGTCAAGTGATTTTTCAAGCAACAGTCGCAGACTCGTGGGGCTGTACAGAGGATGAGACATGTGGCCGCCCCACCTCCTCTTGCTCGGCTCTGCGGTAAACATCTCTAGACGTCACAATCACCGGCTTGCTGCTTGCTTTACCAAAGAGCGTCTGGAAACCTGTCTGAGAGCTCACTCAGGTATAGCAGAAGGCCCAGCAGTGCCTCAATGCAAATCACCTCCACACATTGGCAGCCCTTTTGTTGTTATCTCCTCTGATACAGTACGTCAAGTTCATTTAGAGATCTCAGAGAAGCCCGGCCAGAAAGCATTCCAGGATCCTGAAAGTGCCATATTGGCATGGACTGCTCACAGCCAAGCCATCGCCTTTGAGTATTAGCCTATGATTCATCACTTAAACCCGACTGTTGCCCCATTTCATGATCAAATAATGTATTTCAAAATATGCCAGTGTATATCCATTCTCTTTCCTGTGCGATTTTGCAAGCCTTCAACACATTTCAAGGGGATAAGTCATCACCAATACAGCGGGGACAAAATAATAGCAGCTGCATAGCCCGGAGAGATTGTAATTGCTGGAATCTGATGAGCACATACAAAAGGATGCCCTCTCCACTATATTAATAAAAGGAAGGAAGGAAAACATAAATCACAACCACCCAGCCCACTTTTAAAACCTTCAGCTAAGTTTCACTTTGAACCCGTAACACAAAAGGGTCAATTACAGAGAGATAATCCATAACTAATTTACTTGATTGATGGTCTAATTATGCCTGTTTATGTCATGCTTGATAATTCACTCTTTGATAAGCATAAGCACCCTCTTGAAACTCAGAGCAGTGGCAATAATGAGCATAGGAACATGGATATTGCTTGGAGCTTTTCTACGACCCTCAATACAGCGTTGAATATGTGCCGCTTTAGATCTTAGACTGTCTAAGTCTGGTTATTGACTTTGCTACAGAGTACACACAAAGTACATCTGAAAACAACCAGAGGAGTCTCTCATGTGTAGCTGGATTTGAAAAATGCAGTTTATGTGTGAAAACAATTGGTGTTCACAGACTTTTAGATTGCACTGCAAAACAAACTGTCCACCTTAAAACACCAAAGAGGGCTGCAACTAACAACAAGTTTGATGAACAAATAATATGTATAAAGCGATTATTAATCAGAAACAAAAAGTACGCTTCTTATGCATGTATAATCAAAATGCATTCCTCTTTTTGTATAATACTCTTTCAAATAACTTGGCAAGGCAACTAGAGACAAGGCCACTACAGTAAAAATAATACAAATAAATAGACGGAAATTTGGGATGCAGCCACGCACTGAGAATAAGACTGAAATATATAATGTATTTGATCGGATAGAACTCAAGTTTGTTTTAAAAGAAATAAAGGATTCACTTTAAACTGGCTCTCACTAACAGCATGAAATATTCCAAAAAATCCATAACGTCACATTACACTCCAGTGTCTCCTTGACCCGATTTGAGTAATTTTAGAGTTAGCTATATCTGCAGTCTCTGGCAGGTTTGTGTCCCTTTACACACACAAATGCACAATTACAGGTTAATTTACATAAGAGACAGAAATCCCTTCCATCTTTTTTCTGTCCTTTTTGTGATGGATCAGTGATCACGGAGATGTTCCGGCATCAACCTTTCATTTTACATTGGACAGTTGTTAGTGGAGAGTGTGTGTGTGTGTGTGTGTGTGTGTGTGTGTGTGTGTGTGTGTGTGTGTGTGTGTGTGTGTGTGTGTGTGCAATCTACAGGTCAACAAGCATATCCCTTGACCGAACTGATCAGTGATGAAATTTGCTGCATTTACTATTTTTCACAATCCATTTTAAATCATTTGAGTCATTAGTGGTTGCAGCCCTAATTGCGGAAGCAAAAAGCTACTGGGCTTTTAAAGCAGAAACAGATACTGATAAAGTTTAGTAAAACCAATATGTGTTTTTTGAACTCAGGCACATTAAAGTATGTGCTGATACTTGTATGTATGTGATAAGCTTGTACGGGCTGATTATACAGGCTCTGCTGGGTCAAAGCTGGTTAAATCTCCATTCTGTGGCCTACAGCATCACCTTCACTGGGTTTTATTGGAGTTAGTTATTCTCATTAGTATATTTTCTGTTGCAATTACTGTTCAGATGTTAATCAGGTGCCTGTAACACCAAATCTTCCACATGCAAGCTGCGATTTGCAACATGAGCTAATTTCATTTTGCATCATTTTGACACATTTCTCTAATCAAAACAAACAATACCTGCGACTCTTGCATGATCATACAAGATCCCTGCGGGACGCACCAATTTATCCTGAATTTACAAGAGACAATTATTGGAAAAGACTGTTTGCAATCTGTGTGTAAGCAGGGCCCTCTTTTGTAAAACGGAACCCGGGTAAACAGGGTTTCTTGAGTTGCTGCATTAAGATGTCATTCAAATCACTATTTTCTGATCAGTTAGTCCTCTGACAAAAGACACAAAATGCAGCTTAATGACAATTCCTGTCTTGTGTTGGGTTTGGCGTTGACAGAATTGATCACTGAGTGGATCAGAGGAGACAGAAAGCTGGTACCTCTGATGAAGATGTTATGTGAAGTTTGCCTTTTCACATGTGAAAAAACACAAAATCATGTGGATTGAATATTTTCATAAGTGACAGGATATTTTCACATGTGAACTAACATAATGAAATGAAATAATGTCACATGTGAACTCACAAGTGATCGGCCTTTGTCACATATGAATAATGTCGACGGCATACATTCATACTCAATCTGCCTTTACCCACATGTGTAAACATCTTCAATGAAGCACCACACTAAACTGTTTTAAAAGGATAAACATACTGGTCTTCTTTCAGCGGAAAGAAGTGATGTGTTTAAGTATTTCTACTTAAAATCCCCACATTTAGGCCTAACATACATTTTTGATAGAGCTCGAGTGAAAAACCTCAAGCAACAGGCAACCCACTGTAACCTCTTTTGAATGCCAGCCAATTACGTAACTGATGAACACAAACAGGCCTATAAGGCTGCTAGTGTGCAGCTTTTCAGACGGAGCAAGTCAGAGCGGAGAGCACTTAAGCACCCGGGTTAAGAAATAATGTAACGATTGTTGAAAGTTCAGCTTTTATGGCCCTCTGTATCACACTTTCTGGGATCTGTTCACCACCATATATAACAAAGACCGTTTTCATTGCTGTATGTTCAGGCGTTCTCACTAAACTGCAAGATAGTTCCCCAAACAAACCAATAAGAAACTAAATTTCCCTGCAGCATCATGTGGGTGGCCAGTGTAAAGGTAAGAAAAGAGTCAGGATCAGGAAGTTATTGAAAACAAAAGTTTCAGTCATCAGCAGCTTTTCTTTTTAGAGTCAAACATCCACTGTTTGCAGATATAAGACCAACTGTGCTCGAAGTTCATTTACATTTCTGCAAATGTCTCAACTCTCATTTGAGAGGCATTACGCAAGCTAGTATTTCTTTTTTACTCAAGCTCAAACTCAAAATCCCCTTCACAGTGACAGATGAATGAAACAACAGTCACTGTAGAGTGCATTACTGTACATTTATTTAAAAAATGTGGGGTTGCTTCCAGTTAAATCAGTTTATCTGTAAGGTTTCTGGTGGAGGGGAGATGGAAGGAAAGGTGTAATGTGATCGCTTGCCAAGAGAATATGAAAATAAATCCTTCCTGGCACTATAGTTAAGGATACAGAAAAGGAAATACATGCTTAATTTGATCATAATGTAACATGAAGAAGAATCTGAGCACCCTACAATAAAGCCATCTACTTGCCTTACAGCATAGGTACTCTTCTGGTACAAGGGGGAAAACTTAAAACTTTTTTTTGTGTTACCTTACAATGTAATTAAATGCCATTGTTCTTTTCTCATGGTTTTATATAAAAAAAAATGAAACACAACCAGTTTCCTAAATAATGGAGGACAAAAGATTGCTGGAAGCTTCTATACTGTGCTACAGTAAGCACACATAATCAGAGGAGATGAAAGCAGCAGAGTTTGCAGCTCATACGGGGGTGTTATTTGGTACAGGCAGGGGAAATAAGTGTAAATTAAAGGATAATATAACAAAGAGAAATAACAAGTTATAACAAATTTGCTAAGGAAAATGAATGCAATGTCAGAAAATTATTCATTAGCAGTTTAAAAATGCTGCTTGGACTCCCAAAAGTTAGTTACAGTACTTTATCTGAAAAGAGAAGAGTCTTGTATTCACTCTTTTTAAGAAGATTAAAATGCTGCATTTTCGTGTAATCAAAAACATGAAGAAACGCAAGGATGGTCTGCTCCTGACTAAGCATTGGAGGGATTGTTTTTGAGCTCACAGCCTTTCTTTAAACATAAAAAAAACTAAATCAGGAATAGACACACCCATGAGACATATGTTAATGCATGTAAAGTCCCTAATTCATTAGTGACTCTCCATTAGTTTGTTCAAAAGTGATGAGCACATGCATTTACAGCAAATAGCAAGGAATGCTACATCACACAAAAATGAAATTAAAAACAAAATGCAAACTTTCTGGGCAGGAAAGACCAAGACATTTTCTAAGACAACACATTAGAAAAGTACTGATTAATACAAAAGTATATAACAAATTGTTTTGATAGCTTGACAGCTTGCCTCTAAATTTAGAGAGACATGTTGTGATTAATGTAGTGCAGCATCATGCAGCCCAGCAGACCAACTGCTGCTACACTTAACTGAAGGTGGTGTATAAATTCAGCGATCACACTGTACTTACAAGAAATTCATTTGCATCAATTACACCGATATAAGATATGAATTCTGTCAAATTGAAGTGGAGAAAGAAAAAAAAAAAAAAAGGGAAAACAATCATCAAGTGTCTTTATGTTTGTGGTTTCATGTCATCTCCAGCAGTGGCGCCCCCAGGGGGGGGCCAGGGGGGGCCATGGCCACCCCTGGAAAATTGCTGGCCACCCCACTGGCCCCCCCAGTGCTCCCACCAATTTCCCTGACTGACTGAGGCACTGGCTCAATAGGGAACTGTAATTTAAATCTCCACCTGTGGGGATGCTAATGTACTGAAAGGTGTGCAGTCTGACGGGAAGTCAGCGCAAGAAGCAGAAGAAGAAACAACAACATTTTTGTGTTTTTCTGAAATGTTTGTGTGTTTCTCAAACTTGAGGTAAATGTGTTGGATGCATATTGTCTTTTTAATGAAAAATAGTCAAGAAGAATGCAATACACAGCCACAGACTGGAGCTGAATCTGAGTTGCCACAAGAAGAACCATTTTGGTGTGCCACCCTAAGATTTTCACTGGCCCCATCTGGCCCCCCAATGAAAATGTTGTGGGGGCACCACTGATCTCCAGCACTTCCAGATAGCCCCAAGCTGCTGCTTTTCAAGCTGTAAGGTACATTGAATGTTAGCAATGATTAAACAATGTATCAACTTAACTACTTTTGCTTTGATAGTTCCCAGCACCCATCACTTTTATTAACACTATACATGTGCAGTAGAAAAAAACAGCTATTTTCCTCCCTGTTCTAAATGACCTTTAAGGATTTGCTGCAGCTCTTTGCCTTTTGATATAATCAGCTATGTGCATACTTTTTCCTATGTAGTCAAACCTTTCAACCATTAGAGCTTTGCTTAAAAGTACAGTTCATTTCAATGGAAATTAGCAGTCTAACCAGTCCTTACAGCTATACTACTTCAATTACTGAAATACTCAGAGCTCCACATACAAATAATTGGGTCAGTGTGACATGAAGGTAAGAAAATCATTAAGTCAAAATAATGCTACTGTGAATAATTAAACTTAAGTACAGTATGTTGGTTCAAGCAGAACTGTGCTTGTGGCCGATCTCTGCTCTTTGGAGAGGTCTGTTAGTATCAAGCCAATTATTGGAAACGATTGTACGAGCTCCCCTTCATATTGCTGTTTCCATGGTTTCCGTTGATTTATTGCAATAATGCATCAATTTATTTCCCTCTTAAAGCAAAGAATTGGATGGCTATGCAGCTCCTCACGTTGCCTCACTAAATGTCACAGCATTACCAGGTATATGAAACAGCGAGGTGCTTTGTGTACTACGGGGTGAGGATAATACCATGATGTTGTGATGTCGTGAAAGAAACTGATCTCAAAGCGTTTCTTATTCTTCCTTGTGATAAAGATGACTTTAGATAAAAAAAAAATGGAATTGGTCCAGGGGATTACCTCATCCGGCAACGATAACACAGGGTGCAATAACTGCAATGTAGTCCTTTGGGGCAACTTTGAGCCTCCAAATACATCCATTAAAAGTGTCTTGACAGTGTCTGACAACATTGCAGAAAGGATCCTCACTGCAATAGACCTTTTTGTTAAAAGAGTAAAATCCTTTTTGTTTAACCAGCTGTGTTCTTGCCGAAACCAACCAGGTTACAGGAGCAGAAATCTGATCATCACACAAATCACATACTTCCTTCAAACTTGACAAAAAAACAAATAAAACTCATTTTCCACAATTCCAAAATTCACTAACTCTGGGTTTGTCGAAGTAAACATTTTTAATTCACAGCCATCGATGTAAAAATGTTTTCTTCTCTAATGTCCACTCTCCCTCTCGCTTTTTTTTTTGATATTTTCACATTTACGCTTCGAATGGAGGATTTGTTAGGATGACTAAAACATATATTTTTGCTTGTTTGTAATTGTTCATAAATTCAAATGAATTTACAAAAAATATCTTTTTATATACAGCTTAATCTGTGTTATGTAAATGTTTGCAATGTACGTTTCTGCAAACCAAATTTCTTTATATTGCAACTTTACATTTCTTTAAGTTCAATGACAATGCTGCGCTTATGATCTTGTTCGATTCAGGTACTACAACCACTTGGTTAAGGTTTTGAAAGATCATATTTAGGCTTAAGATATCTGTTTTTGTTGCCACAAGAACAGCTGTAGATGTCCCAAGGTCTCGTCAAAAGCACCAAGTTTCATCCCTCCAAACACGATTTTGGATGTCTAAACCTCTCATCAAGTATGTCTGGTCATTGTCACTACAGACATGACTGTTAATTATCTGAGTGTCTCCTTAAAAATACCCATTTGCATCATTCCTACAAAAGCTGAAAGACAGTGTCCTTCTCGCCTGTGCCTCAATCACCCTCTACCTATATGACAGTCAGTTATAAACATGTAATGTGAAAGTGATGTGACATGTTTTGTAAAAATTGTCAACATGGTACTAAGCCTATAACACGTATGTGATCATATCAGTGATTTGTAGAAATGTTCAATGAAGAATAGCGAAAAGTTTGTAATTAGACACCAAACTAGTCTTATTATCTGAGTGTGTAGAAGAGTTTGAATATTAAACTTCCATTTCTCAAGGCAGCAAGCAGCTGATCCAATATGGACCAACTTCACACCATTTTCTGTGTTAACTCTGGTCTCATAGCAGAGAAATGGCAGTGGGTTATAGTTTCAGGTTATACTTTCACTCAATGTGAAAATCCCACTGGAGTCTGTCAATCTGGGATAAATTCGACAAAGCCTTTGTGGAGCTAAGAATATCTTGAAAACCCACATTTCCTATTAGTGCTCCTGTGTTGCCATTGGGCAAAAGTGTAAGTAATTCAGGATCAGCCCAGTGTTGGAGGAGAATATCTTAAAATATCCTGATTGTGTTTCACTGATTGTGTTTTGAAACTGAGAAAAGTGGAGCACCGAGAACGGTTTCAAGTCAGACACAATTACAAGTATCATCAGTTATACGTGCACTCTGCACATTATTACTTTTTTTCATGTGATAAATCCCAGTGATGAAATATATAGCTTTCCATTTTGTTTTTGCTCTTTGAGTACCTCTCAGTGTGTGCTACTGTTCTGTCTGTCTTGTGGTCTTTGTTAATATATCAATTATGAGCTGTTTGACTCACAAGGTTTTTATAATTGTCATGATATTCAAAAAGACTAACCAGCAATACTGTGACATTTTCTCGCAGCAATATAATGAAAACAGTAAATGCTGACGGTTTTATTCATATTAGTATGAAAACTCACCCAACTGTATTAATGCCCTATATTTTTCCCCTAGATGTAGTCTGTTGTCCTGTTCTGTTCCTGCATCTCCCACTTTTACTTTGCCGCACACATGCAAACACATACACACACACACACACACACACACACACACACATATACACCCTGAGCAGGAAACAGGACATCATCAAGTTTCCAACAACTTGACTGACTCTTTGGCGAAAAAAAAGGAAAAAGAAAAGCATATTTCTTTGAGAAAGAGACTTCATCCATCCACAGAAAAAGTTCACTCAGTGTTCTGGGAATACTGTGGATTCTGGGATGGATTTTGTTGTATGTGAACAAGGATGTGGATCTGCAGTGACGGCAGCGATGGGAAAACACACTTAACCACATACTGCTTCCTCAGCAAAGGAAACAAGTATAGTAACATCACTTTGTAGCAATGCCAACCTTGTTTGCACAGTGAGAACCGATCACAATCAAGATGAGGAAAACACTAACCAAGGGGTGAAATGCAGTGACCTGTGATGACGTCATTATCCAAATAACATATACAGACGCAGACATTAATGCCGGTTGTCAACGAGTTCAGAGAAAGTTCAGTCGTGGCACTGTTACATCCAGTTTGCATTATGTTCAGTTGATCACAAGTTTGCATCAATAATGTAAGCCTGACTACAGCCGCTGTGATGTTTTCCAGGTTGCTCACGCATGCACTGACAAACACAACCCTAACGTAAACAGACAAAGGTAAGTGCTATGAGGATGCTCACACATGGAAACACACAGTCTCCTTTCTCTATCAGTCTCACGTAATGTCATTTAGATTTTTGTTTGATAATGCTATGGAGCTAAAAGTAAAAAAAAAATCATGGAGGAATTTCAAATATTATCACATTAAAATGTTAATTCTTAGAGAGACAGATTGCATTAAGTCCTGCTCACCTTAGAGGGGAAAACAGTTCATTGTTCTCCACTGACTTTCGATTGTGCCTCCTTGTCCTCTCTGTCTGCTAGCAAACAAGAGAAAAATGCCGAAAACCTGTTGTGTGATGGGATGTTCTACCAAAAGGGCAAAGAACCCAGAATTGCTGATAAACTGCATGAGAATGGGAGAACTCCGGGATCCTAATTCACTCAGTATGCTAAGCATTTTTACATGCTCCACTAAAATACTAAGAACCAAATCAGTTTTCTGTAGGTGGTGTGTTCAAGAGGGCTTCCAAATTCTAATGTTTTTGTGATAATGGTTTGGTATTTGTTTTTTGCTTTGTTGTAGGCTAATTGATGAACTCAGCACGTTAATGGGGACCTCACTAACTTGACTGCAGGCTAGTTTCATAAGAGTGGTGTACAGTTACCAACCGACAGTTAGCTGAATTATTTCTTTATGCGGTTATGCTGTTATTTTTGTTTTGTTTTTATGTAACATACTGTTACCAGTCTGTTGTATCGAGTCCCTGTGCAATATTTGGAGCTTGATACCATGAAGCTGGCTGCGAGAGATCTAATATGAATCAGAATGCTGTCAGAATAAACGGCCGAAAAAGTGACGGTTGTGACTAATTCATCACACAATGCAAGAGAGGATTCAACAGCTACAATGTATTTTGTAGGCTACATTTTGACAGGCACTCCGTCAGCATTTTACTCTGTTGCATATTGCAGCATCGACTGTTTTCCCCACAGGTGCGCATGGTGATGCATAGTGCTCTGTCTCTGTTGTGGCTTGATACTGTTATTTAATTGTTATCATGACTTATATCCTCCATGAAAATCATGTCCAAAAATTTTAATCTTGACATTGGTAAAAACAGCACTCTCTGCACCCTCGAGACCTTCAGATGGTAGATCGGCAGAGTCCAGACCAGCATCACAGAATTGGTCGGTGTATACCACAAAAAGCAATTGTGTCCAGAGAGCCTCCTTCAACACCAAGCTACCTCCCACAGTGAATGTTTAATCAGCGCTGATACTGTACATACAGAAAGATGCTTATACTGTGCTGCCCTTCAGAAGGAAGAGGATCTGAATTTTAATAGTCAGCGAACTCTGAAAAGTCCTGAGAGGTTTTACCGTGATCGATTTGTTATTTCAAAGCGAACATATCGTGTCCGAGGCTCAGTGACCTGTGGGCCATGTGGTATCATGGTGTTGTCTGCAAACATCATTGTTTGTGAGCTCCTAACTGTTACCACATCTTCAGCTTCATGACACCCCTTTTTCTGTAGCTTATGTGTTAAAAACTCCAATTGGTTACCATTTTGCTGGGCTCACCTGCTTGTAAAATAGAAATTCAACATTACCTTTTACACAGTGACCCTGGATTTGGCCTGAACAAGGCAGTTTAACACTCTGACGAGCAATTTTTCCACCACTACAGATTTAGACCGTACATCTGGCCATATCAGTTCCTTCAGGTTGACATGACTGAAAGATTGCATTACACTTTTAGAGACATCTGCCATTTGGCCAGTATAACTGAACTACAGCCTCCACAAAACACAGTCTTCATGAACCTGTGAAAATGCCAACTGATTCTTTTTTCACAGCACAAAAGCCTCCTACAAGTATACGTCCATTTGAAAAGTGACTGTCTGAAGCTTTCCATCGCGAGTCCATATGGTCCCTATATTTATGGGGTGATGAGGCCTGCTCCTGGGGTTCAGAGTGGTCATTATCTGGGGGGATGCTACAGCTCCAGTATTTAAGGTCACCTGGTACACACCGGATGTCCTCACACTCCACCAGTTCGGGAGGATACTAAATGTGTAATCATCTCTGAGCCCACAAAAAGGTAAGGTCTATCTACACCGGCCATTATAAGAGCTTATTGTAGGGTCCATCCTGGCTTTATATCCTGCCATTTCAGCAGCACAATCCAAAATAGTATATATCTTTCCTGTGGCTTTAGAACAGATAGCAGATATAGCTGACTGTGGTGACACTTACTGGGCTTAAGGTTCATACTGAGATAAAAACTAGCATCTGCTCTTGTCATTGTTCCCACTGGTTCCAAAGAAACCAATACTTTTCTAAGCAGTTCATGGTATTTTACAGATCAATAAAGAAAATAAATGGAATAAAAGATGCTGATTAGAAATGCAAAAACAGAGATTTATTTTCAGCCAATATCGGTAAGATAACGGGCTTCTGGCTTCGTTTTATCAGCTCCATCTGTCAGATAGAATTTAAAAGATACCGACAAATAGCCAAGATTGTAAAATTTCCCAATATCTCTATAATCATTGCCATTACGTGAAATCCACCAATTGATTGCAATCATTGGTAATTTTTCAAGCATTAGTTGAGCTTGTTTTAGCTTGTAAAGATTTGCTGCTCCGCTGATTGTAAACTCAATATCTTTGTTGGACTGAAAAAAAAGAAAATTTAAAGAATTCTGATCATTATTATTACTATTTTTTTTACATTTCTTAAACTAGACTGTAAATTCATTAACTGATCAAATAATCCGCAGTTTAGAGCTTTATATCATCTTAATTTTTTTGGATATTGTTACCTCACGATATGGCAGAGGGGTTGTCTTTTTCTGGTTTAAAGTAATATGTTGTAATTATCTGTTCTGCGTATTTTAACACTTAGTCATTAAAGCCACATTACTGATGATTATTTATCAAAAATCTCAATGTTCATATGTTGTTTGCAGACAAAAACATTGTGATATTTGATTTTGTCGCCCAGTCCTATCATTTATTTAAGTGTTTCCAAGGAGATTTTTTTTTTTAATTTGAGACATATATCATATATCATGTATCTCCATATAGCCTAAAAGATATTACTGGAAGGCCGTATCACCCAGCCCTAATCTGCAGAATAAACTATAACGAATATAGCTGTAACTGTTAATGCAGCCAGAGTTTACAAAATTACAACTCTGTGAAACACAAAGTCCTTAATGATAGTGTTTTATATAATAAAACTGACAAAATACAAACAATTATGTTATATAATCAGGATTTTTCTGTCACTGGCGAATACAAGACAGAGCCCTGGGTGCCACAACATGTAACATTGAAATGCCAAAGGATGGTGTGGCGTCTGATGTTAGTCGCACCTCGCTACCTTCTTTGCATGCTGCTTAAATTCAGGGGGGATAGGTGGAGTTAAAGTGGTGTAAACAAACTGCAAACACAATGGCAGAACATGATAGGCTAAGACACTCTTGAATTCGAGCCATATGCAACATCATGTGGAGAAAGAAAAGACACATAGTCTTGAAACAAGACAGCTTGTCTGACCACCTTGTTTCTTCCTTCATCTCCTCTATCCACTTTGACACTTTGTTTTTAATCTTAACTTCAAGCTCTGCTTACAATCACTTTGACAGAATAATTGCAGAAACAGTAATTTGCCATGTTCTAGAGGGATAATGACCCTGAACCAGTTGTTTGAGTTAGATATTCAGACTACAAGGTTACTGACCCTATTTTGAATTGACAGACCTTCTGACATAATGATCATTATTACCTATTAAAAACAATTACAGCAAAACCCCCTAATGATACAATTTAATTAATGCATGTACTCAAAGCCTACCATTTGTTGAAACATCAGCAGTTATGCAAACTCTCAAAGAATATGCAATCATTTCAATTAACTGTACAGCAAATACACTACATATACCACTACAATGGCCATCAGTAATTTCACTCATCTGCATGTTTCATTCTTCATTTCAGTTCATATAGTAAAAATCAATGTAATCATATCTGTTACCCTAAATACATGAGTAAGTCTACCCACTCTTCTCTCTTTTAAGAAACCTCGATCAATAAAAGCTAAATGTTTCCTAAACCTCCCTGCATGCCCGGTCCTCCTTCAGGTTATTTTTACACTCTACAAAAATGGATGCTGTGCTTGCTGTTCGGACACCGGGAACACCAAACAGCGCTTCATTTTGGCTTTTTTCATTCACACCCAAGCAAAAACAATAAATCACTCTCAAATTTACACCATTCATGTTTACTTTATGTTTAAACCACTCCTGATTTATTTAATTTGTGTTAATCAGACTACTTGTTCCCTGAAGATCAAGAGTGATGAATATAGGGGTTCAAATCACAACACCACTGCTGACACAAGTGCAGACAGACGAATCAAAGTTCTGCTGCAGTGAATTTTATAAGATAAAAAAAAACACCCTTCTCCTCTAGATGCTGATATTGTAAACAGACTGAATTCCCAGCTTGAGCTCTGTTGAGGCTTTTAGACTCAACACGGAGCTGCAACATATCTAGTTTTACTTCTTTTCTTGAGCCTGGCATGGCAGATTAGGGCTGCAACTGAAGACTGTTTTCATTATTGATTTATCTGCTGATTATTTTCATGATTTATTTTTAAATTTAAAAAAAATATATGTTTTCTCCAACCAAAAGTCTTCACTTACCATTCCATTTAAGATCCTTGAACCAGAAAATATCAAAATAGAAACCAGGAAATTGTTGCACCTCTCAATTCATTTAAGATTTTGAAGAGGTGTAGTCCACAGACGCAGACCAAAATGCCCCTGGACATAACCGGATAAGCCTATAACCAATCAGAGCAAACAAAAAGTGACCTTCAGTCAACCAGAACAACAAAATGTAACCTACGACCAATCAGAGCAATTCAAAATGTGTGATGTGGCAGTGAGCGACACCTACAGGTTGGTTTAGTCTGTGATAAAGCATAAAAAATAATGGCCTGGTCACAAAAGTAAACAAAAACTGTGTTTCTGAAAACATTTGAGGTGGGAAATAAACTATGGATCAACAGAATCCTAATTTATATTTGATCAGCACCGCCTGGTCTGACAGTCTGCTCTGTGTTTGGTGAGAGACGTGCCGACTGACATAATTGGATAGATCTACAAAAAATGTGACATGTGACTGACAATTTGGTGATGCTTTGCTCCTCCGTCGGTCAGCGTATCAAACTTTCCACACATCAGATAAGCAGTTGTAGATGGAAATCTGTCCGACTGGGAGATGGATCAGATGCACAGCAAATGAAACATGGCCGCACAGATTCATACTTTTGTCACCTCCTCACATGTTTGTTATGTCACTGCCTTTGTCATAGTATTTACTGTAAATTTGCATTGTCAACATTGTCATTGTACTGCTCAATAAAAGTTCCTTCCGCCCTCCCAGAGCCCAAGTCATGGAGAAGAGAAGCTATGAATCTTGCATTTGGCTTAACACAATTGGTTCCCTACCCCCTTCTAGAACCAATCAAATGAAGCTTATTGATTCATATTCAGTCTTTTTGACTCTACTGAAGACACAAACTGCGCCAAAAGTTAGTCCGTGCACATAATGAAAAGTCATTTCAAAAAGCTCTGTTTGCTCCAGTTTCACATATATGAAAAAACATTTTTTTTTTTTTTTTTTTTTTTTTGCAAGATTTCATGCTGCATGATGAGTGCACCTTCCTTCTGAGAGCAGTTACTTGACTTGCAGAGTGGAGGCACAGTTCATGCCTGCCAAAATAAACCAAACTGAAATAATAATGCTTCAGGGTTAGAATAAATGGCTCCAAACATGCTCGGTGTGAACACACCCTCAGAATGTCACGCTCATGCAGCAGTCAGCAGGTGGTGAAACACTTTCCATAAAAGACAAGCCCTGATGTAATGCAGGCTCTTTGAAGGGGAGGTCATCTATCTTTTTAAATAATTGTGATGCTCGTCTGAGCACAGGGACTTATTTAAATCATGTTTAATTACAAAACTTAAGATTTCTTACATCACTGTTTACATTTTTTTTTTTTTACAGATCCTTTAAAATCTGTAAAAGAAAATAATTAAAGAGGAAGAAGATTTTTTTTTAGATATACGATGAAATAAGTGTACTAAGTTATCTTACATGTGATGTTTTAACTGTCATTTAAGAAGGGCATTAATTCCCTTAACACAGTCCAGTCAAAGCAGATGCAAGAAATAGTCAGTTACTCCATGACACTTCTCTCTGGTTTCTGCAGTTTGTGTGCCTTCCTGCTTCACACCTTCTCTTCCTTTCCCCTTCTTGCTCTCAGCTTAGCAGCTTTAAGGCTTTCTTTTTTCCAGCAAAGCATGCTCTCTGGCTCTGAGCACTGGCATCTCTTGCATCGGTATGCAGCTCCCGTTCAGACTGCTGATCCCTCTTTATGAGGACATGAGTTTCAATGCTTTTATCCCCCACCTTCACTTGCAAATATGCCTGCATTCAGTATCTACACTCCAGCTTTAGAGACCCGTGGGAAGCCTTTAAAGAGGAAGTCAATAAAAGGGTATAAACATGCATGAGCTTAAGTTTGCACTTTTTGTGTCTTTATTCCAAAGTTAGATTTTTGGGATGGAGATGGAAAACTAAATAATTTTCCACTTGTTACACTGAAGCAGAGGCTGATTTCTGTTTTTGCATTTCATCTAAGAAAACAGACTTTCTTCACTGGTTAGGAGAGAAAACGTTTTTCCAATAAAACTGCTTTTCATTTTCTAATGAAGGACCTTCCCAGTAGTGATATCAGAAGGCTGTTTGAATCAATTCAACACATTGCTCTTGTAATGAAAATTTAAGTTTAACATTTGTATAAGCATTAGCAGGTCTCGTTAATAGCACACCATCGGTGGGAATAAGCAATTAATTGAAAAACTGATCTGCTGAGTGTGTATGATTATATTGGACATTATGCACTGGGCAGACTCATCTGCAACCTTCTCTCTCTGAAGCGGTACATTTTAATACATCATCATATAAATTATATAAAGGCTACACAGCATTATATGGTTGTACGGATGAAACACAGGCTTCAGTCTGTCCATATACAGTAGTATGATACATATGGCTACCAAGAATAGTAGAGAACTATCCTCGGCACAACCTGGAGTGTGGCTTCATGTGTAGGATGCTTCTCTGTGGCCAACAAGAATTCGAAGCAAAACATTACTCACGGATGCAGCAGTGATTTTTTTTTTTTTCTTAAAAACAGTCTGGGACTGGCTCTATAATGCAAAGTGAAGATGCAGAGACTGAGTCGCATGTTCTGCTGCCTTCAGACAGCATATGCAGTGGGAATTAGTCTGCTGATAACTACAAGTAGGTTTGCTCAATAAAACTGTCAAATTTAATTGCTGTAAGGAAATAAACAGGTTGGACTGGCGCAATTCTTTTCGGGATCCTCTCAGGCACATAAACAGTCCGCGTACTTTATTTTTCAGTGATAGCAACACTGAGGAGGAGAGGAAAAAAATCTAAAGCACATGGGAAAATGTCATGAAATACTCTGAAATACTGCCAGACTTGAAGACACTTTTAATTAGCCCCGTCTTTGTTAAGTTTTACAGTGTGTGCTCTTTAAGTTGGCATGTTTTCCCCAAGTTCCTGCTGGTTTCCACACAAATTTAAAGATGTTACTGTCTGAAGTGGACTTGAGACACTGTATTGCCTGACAACATGAATGTTAGTGTCTGTCAGTGGCCTCTGTGCACCTGCCTGCATCGTGAAAAATGTATGCTGGGATACTCTGCAGCTCCTCACAGCCATGAGAGGGATTAAACGGGCTGAGAATATAAATGTTTTCATTTTTGTTCCAACAAATGGTTACAAGCCTTTCTTACAAGTCAACAATCTGTCTTAGCAGGTTTTCCTCTCCACAGTTTTTATTTATTTTCAGGGTCTTTAAATTTGTTTTGTACAAAAAGCATATCCAATCATACAGCCATAAAATGTAAAATATTACTCTGGAAAAAATCACTACATTTACCTTGATTTGCTACTTACAAGTCTATGAAAATGCATGACTTATTCCAGCAAGCTATCAAATTTCCAAAGATAGTGCAACAGAGCCTCCTTTATCTGGAGCTCAGACGTCCAGCCTGACTGCTCGACTGAAAGGGCTTTATGAGCACAGCAACCCAGTGATGCAAAATCCTATTGACTGCGTGAGACTGAGGGAAATTCTGAGTTAGCACACAAGAAGAGACATTTAAAGCCACATTTAAAAACACATTATGACAAATGGACGGTTATCATCGCAACAAACATTTACAGTTTGAAACAAACATCGAGCTCATCAAAATACCACTTAATGAGGATATTGTTCCTAAAGGTCCCAGACACACCACACTGACAACAAACTACTAACAGAGACAAAGGCTGACTGTTGCATTGCCTCACAATGCCTTTGTGGTGCGTTAAAGTGCAGCTTTTTTACCCGAGATTAAGACTAACGGACGGCCAGCTAGCTCATACCTGCCTCCTACTTGAGAGGAAATAACTGTCCTTACCAACAGGTGGCAGTAGTCTATATTCATCCTAAGAGAGGGAAACTGGAAGACTCAGGGCCGTGAATATACAAACTGTCGCTATGACAAAGCAGCGTTTGCCTTTCATCTATTATTCTACTTCTAATCGAGAACATGTCTGATAAAGAGTCCCCTTTCTTTTTTTTGTTTCTCTTTTTATGCACTGATTCACTTAGCTGAACGGCCAATCAGAGTGAAAGGCTGCTGACAGAGGCTGACTAGGGCCTATGGTACGGAACACATAGCAAAACCTTGGGCCACAGAGGCTCAGTGATATGCCCGACAGTCAACCGTGAGCCTGATGTGTCAGGGCCCTCGTATTGAACACACAGAACCACACAGAGGAAATGTTGTGTGAACTGAATGCAATATCAATCGCCATATCGGAATAAAGTGTTTACATACTACACAAAGGCTCCCCCGGTTTTGTTTGTGCACTGGCAAAAGACCCTGTCATAACTCAGAACAAGCACAGTCACTTCTGGTCAGGCTGCCAGGTGTTTGGTTGCAGTGTGATACCACTGGTGGTCAATCACTCTTTTTGGAAGCCTCCCAAACACGCACAACAGAAGCAGACAAGGACGTCTGTTATGGCAGCCACATAATGATGCTCCCCATATTTCATGGTTAACATTCTGCACTCTGCACCTTCATCAATTGCATTCACATACTTTGTATTTTTCTTAGCAGAATGAGGGCTACCTTTGTGAAGATGTCTTCCACTTCCACGATAATAACCAGAAAAGCTCATGAACACCCGGCAGAAAAAAAAGGTGACATAACAAGGGTGTCATAATTGGAAAAAATGACTAAAACAGATTACATGCCCGCTGGGTCATTGAATGGTGTATGGGTGTCATTTCTGGACAAAAACATTAACTTTGTTCATAAAGACTGCAGCAAGAGGAGAAAAGGGAGATCATCACACGGGCTAAATGAGATTCAGAGGCTCATCCATAGTCGGGCACAAAGCCCACTTCAGCAGAGATGAGGGCCAAGAGAGATTGGTAAAGGTCAACACTGCAAACGGGCATAAAATGAAGTATAGGCTTCATTTTGGGCACAATACTAAAATGTAGGGAATGCATAAACCTCTAACAGAACAGACGCCTACCACCTTTCCAACAGCACTGCCGAATCTCATTCATCAGAAATTCAATGATAAATGTTCTTTTTTTCAGTCCATTCTCGGCAGATTCTATTCAAATAAGGTTTGAGTCCATTTTTATTTATGATTTTTTATTATTTATGATTTATTTTCTAGGTCTGTTACATTACATATCCCGGTAGGTTCAAGTCTACTTTCTTCTTTATAGGTTATTGTTTTGAGTCCAAGACCTTTACCCTTTAGTGGTGGACTAAATATCTGCATCATTGGAATAGTGGAATAGTGCTGCCGTATTAACACATTTCACCAGCTTCTCTGGCGAACACTGCAAAGCTGTTTTGCTGTTCAGCTCCAAAAATGTCAAACTCTCATTTTTGGGTGAACTGTTCCTTTAATGCAGAAATGATACATATATCTTTAAATCAAATACTGTCTAAAACAATGGATATGTTGTATGACATTATCAAGCTTTAACTCACTCCACTTTTCACTGCTATCTGGAAAAAGGATTTATGTTTTCTATTTCTATCATTGGTTTGACAACTGTGTGTCGTCAACACAATAACAGCTGCAATAACTCAAATTATATTTGTCAGGTTTTTTTTTTAATCCAAATTTTATTATAATGAAATAAGTCCTGTTTATGTTTCACTTTAATTAGGTTTTTGCTTTTTCTTTTCTTATTTTTTCTTTTTATTAAAGATGCAACACAAGCAGTGACAGTGCAGTGTTATGAAATACACATGCATATACACATCATTAAAGGAATCACAATTAGCTGCATAACAAATTTCCAACTATACTTCCCGACAATAATCAGTGTTCATTCACAGGGGTTTGGATCGAAGTGGTTGGTAATGATAACATGAAATCCACTTACACTCTGCAGTCTTACGCAGATATACAACTTGAAATACACAGCAGCTCTCCTCATGTTGCTGTTGAGCATTTGCTGCTTCTTGACGACATGACATATTAAATACTTGGCTCTCTGGGCATCAGCTTCGGCGGCGAGCTACTCATGTTCAAAAATATTGACTCAGATGTCCGAGATCATAGGAATACATGTAAATTCTGTGTTACGGTGGATTTCCCCTTTAAGATGTGTGAACACAGGTGCCTCTTCAGGAGCCCGAGATTGATGTAAGCACTGCTTTAACCACTTTTCAGCGTGACCAATCGTGGCATTCAACTTATCACGAGTATCTTGAGACAGGCTTCTTGGCAAGCAGAAAAATCTCTTAACCTCTTTCGCTCAAATACGGGTCAGAATAATCTTTAATAGTGTAATTGCCCTTACAGTCTATCATCTTCATTGCTAAGCTTATACCCTCTCAGAGGGGGCATGGCGTGTAAAAGTGCTATGACAAAGAGCATGGCGAAGGGAGACTGACAGCACACGGCGTGGTTGGGGCAGCGAGCGGCTAATCTGTAAGCCCGTTCCCCACTTGTCTGAGCACATTTGCCTCTGGCTTGAGGCTTATCCCTACAGATGTATATCTGTCAACAGAAAGCAGGCAGGGCAGCAGTGGCTCTTTTGGAGCACATTTGTCCTTTTTACTGGATTATTCATTTGCAGTGGTATACAGCACAGCACCAGAGCCAGCACTTGGCAGCTGGGAGACGCTGTGCAGGGATAAGCTAACCCTCGGCAGTGAGGAACGGGTATCCTTGAATGTAAACCACCTTCCTCTGCCATACCGCGCCTTCCTCCAGCTCTGCCAGCTTATTCCTGCTGTCTGATTACTCCGACCCACAGGAGATGAGCCCATGCATACATCTCACAGGCACCCGATGTCTCACAATATGTGGCATTTAGGGGTTCACCTTCGCTTGGGTGCAAGATGGATTCATTTCAAGAGGTTTTCAATACACCTAGATCTGAGCTGAAACAGAACTCCATTTTCACATAAAAGACCTGAGAAGTGATGCACCAACTGCCATCCTATAGTACACTCAAAGTCGACTCTGCAGGCAGGTCAGTTATTCACATCTACAGTATGTCCGCTGTCCGACTGAAAGCTGCTGCTGGATGGCTACTTCTCACTGCATTTTACATTGAGCCATGTGGATTCTGGCCCTGTCAGAGAGCTAAAATGAGACACTTTGATTCTCTTGATTTTAATCCTGATCCCCTGAACTCTGCTGGGTTTAATTTTGTTTTTATACATAATGAATATTTTACACTATTGCTAGGTTGGCGAAAGATGATTGGATTTGTGACGTAACATGCAGAATCCTAACCATATGCATACAGACCAGTTGTTTAAATCCATATATATTCAGTTTATTTTTCTTATCTGTTGGGAGTTTCCATTCTGATGAATGCAAATGAAAACATTTAATACGTCAATTTCATAATATGCATAAATGCATGTACTGTGCATAAAAAGATTCTTGTTTTTGATCAGAACTCCAGTACATCTTTTTAATTCAAATACCTCATTCCTGCAAAATAGAAGCAGATGAAAACACTGTGATGTTGTATGAAGGTCATTACTGAATCATAAATGACTGAAAATCATCAAAATGCTCTTCCAGACATATTTATGTTATTCTGGAAGCTCTATAAAGTCTAGAGGATCATCAGGGTTCTAGCAAATGTGGTGTTTCATGGTTAGATATTTTCTGACATGTTTTGATGATTGAGATGGGTTTTTTTCTTCTTTAGAGCTGCAATGATTGGACAATTAATTTTCAGTTGATCTATGTTGATGAGCATTTTTTTTTACATTTATTTTTTTTTTTACATTTTATAGACTAAATGATGAATTGACAATAATCACAACAGATCAATAATTAATGAAAATAATTGTTACTTCTAGCCCGAATCTCCAAACCTTGGTGTGACAGTTTACCTCACATGATCTAGGATGAATAGCATGACAACCTCTAATACTTTTTACAACATGATCATAAATTAAATGTATTTATCAGAGGGGCCTTAACCCTCTAAAATTGATTGGTCTTTTCTATGGACAATATTTAAAGGATATATCAAATGTTTTGCAAGACTTTTGCATTTTTAATGACTTGCCTCAGTTCCCTCCCTAATCAGGGAGACTTTTTCAATTACATTATAAGAGAATTATTCATTCTCAACCTCCTTGTCTCTTTTTGTCTGTGGTTTTGATGTCTATGGTTTTGATACCAGATTAAATGCTGTAAAAAAGAAAGAGAGCCACTTTCATTTATTCTGCGCTTTGCCCTCCTCATTACTGCCCCCACACGTTATGGTCAAACACACACCAACGCTCAAATGTCACCTGCAGGTTGTACTTGCCAAAAAGTCTGACGAGATAAGAAATGATGAAAGGCTCCGTACTCAAACAAAAGAAAGTTCCCTTGGCGGAATGGGAGCTTTTTGGACTCTGTAAGAAGGAAAGTGATGAAACACTTGAGTAGAAGGAATGTCAGACCAAACCAGGGAAGCTGTGGCCAACAAAGAAACGCACGGATCATAAAACTCACATCTCTGACATAACCAGCCTGCAGGTCTGCAAAGAGACTAAGTATAGCTGCACCACATGGCTAATTAGCATTACGAGCCTGCCTGCCTCCTAACCTGTTAACTGACTCTGACAAGTCTGTCAGGCCTCTACATTAGCTGCCTTTGGTGAAATATGTTGTCATTACTGTGGTGCAGTGATCACTAACACCTCACAGAGTCACATAAGTTTCCACTGGTGCACATGCGGGCACAAAACGACCTCCTACTCACAGCAGAAGCACCAGGCAGGACACACAATAGAGAGGAGAGAACAGATATTCAGTCACTGAACATAAGAATAAATCAATTCTACACTACAGCATATTGAACATTTACGCAGTGTAGCACTCCATAGGCTGCAGCTATAGATAAGAGTCCAGCAATGCATTTAAGCAAAATACTAATAGCGTAGTTGTTCTAAGAAGGATGAGCCTGCATTAAAATGACTCTCGGCATTATGGAGCATGAAGCGAGCTGCTGAGGCTGAAGTCTTGTCTACAGTATCACTGCAGTGTGTGATGCGGCGCACTGCAATTTAACTGTCGATTAAGCTGTGATCGCACAGGAGATGCATGCATCTTATTACCTTCGCAGAGGAGGTTATGTTTTCACTCCCATTTGTTGGTTTGTCTGTCTGTTAGCGAGTGCAATATCTCAAAATCCGTTTACACATTTGAATGAAATTTTGGTGAAAGATTAGGGCCTGGCGCAGAACCATATCGAGGTGCACATCAGCAGCTTATTAAAAGGACACTGCAAGACGGGGACTTCTTTTAACATTCGCCACTAGTCCTGCTCACAAACTACTGCTCTTACTTGGATACAAACAGCTGGCATATGAGTCCAAAATTTGACCACTTCTGTGCACTTTGCAGATCCTGATCCCAGTTCAGATCAGAAATATCTGAGCATTTTAATAACACATTTGGAGGACTGTGCAGTCTTGTTTGAGGTGTGTTCTGACTGAGTGCTTCCCACACAGACTTTTGGGGCACTGCCCTGGGCACTCCCAGTTCATGTGTCTAAACTAAAGGCACGCTGCATAAATATTTAAAGTAACCCTTGAAGTGGGCACTATCTTAGCAGAGCTCTTGGACGAGATGATAAAACTCTCTGTGCCTTCTTTTCTCTGCCAGGATATCATGAACCCAAATCTGCTGCAAAATTGACTGGCTTTCTGTTATCACTGTTTTGTTAGCTAATGACGTTAATAGGTTTATGGCAACAAAATCACTTGGTCGTCTTACTGTCCACGTGACAGTATATATAAACAAACTCTAAAGTGGAAAAGCATCATTTCTGATGATATCCCTCTCATACAGCCAATTAGAATATAGAGCACAATAGAACACAATAATTTATAACCTCCACTGAAGGAAATAAAGAGAGTGAATTGATTAGTTGAACACAGCCCATGTGCTGTCAATTGTAAGAGCAAAGCCTGCAATAAGGGGAAACTCCGAGGTTGACTTTTGGTATTTCTCCTCTAATTTCATAGCTAAGATTTGCATCTGACATTTAGACATACATGTTTTAATATTTTATTCATTGTTCTGGATTGATTCAGTCCAGATATAACTGAGGTGGGGTTTCCAGGCAGGCCCACACCAACGTCAAAGTGGACACCAATGGCTTCCCATACAGCCCATTAACTATAACTCCAACTCCATTTCCAAAAGCATACCATCAGTTTCAGCTGTCTGTTTCCATTCACTTCTGCAAGGCTTTAAAATCATCCTGCAGGTTTTAACTGTGCTTCAGAAAGGTAATCTGGGATACTGACTGATCAAGTCCACATTCTTTGTGTTATAATGCTCTGCAAGTGAGGACTGTTTGGAAAGCTCTTACATTTGGGTGTGCTCAAGGTTCCTTTAACACAGATGCTACAAGTTCCATCCATCCTTTTAACATCATTGATGTTTATTTTGAGTTGTGTATGACTTACATGATCTGACAACATAGTTCATGAGTGCAATTCTTACTTGAGGCCCATTCACATGTCCAAGATGACAGTGTATCCTTGAATGCACCATCAAAAATATTTTTAATAAGTAAGCTCCATGTATCTGCAAGTTTATTTCAAAACAATACTGACATGCGTGAACTGAAAGTTACGGCTACCTGAATGGTAGAAAATCCTCTACAAACCTATGGTGTGCTTTCTAATCAATATTAAGATATGTTACATCCACATAATTTGTAGTTGGAGGGACTATTAAACATGCAAAGTCATGCATGGTCATTTAACCCTATCTATGATCCGCTCTGCAGGGAGCACATCTTGAGGGAGCATGGTGCAAGGTGGATGCAGCTGGATGCGTCATCAGGTCACAGCGTGATATACACCACTTCATGGCATCTCAAGTTGGACGCTGCATCGAGATGAAACGAATGCGTGGGGTGGAAACTTTGCCAAAGGGAAAGACGGCAAGACTGCCATAAGCAACATACATCAAAAAAAAAAAAAAATGAATGTAATTAATGTAAATTTAAGGAGAAATTTCAAGTCAGACTCAGAAGTTTTAACACCATTAAGCTGCCCAACATTTGAGTCCCAGCTGTGCATTTTCTTGAACAGTAATGGTCTGACACTTGGACTAAAAATATCTGACACATGCCGAGACAAATCTGACAGTGAGATGGGGCTAATTTCAGAGTTAGTTTTTGATGCGATGGTGCAATGTGGAAATTACATCAGCTGCCTATAGAGTGTCATAATATAAGTTTCTCAGTCATTTGATCAATGGTGTTCATTCCTTGAGGGAAAATTGAACGTAAATAGATTTGATCAGTGCTTCTCAAAAAGTGGTCCAGTGGGTCATAGTATCACTATGACAGATTATATGACTCTAGTCATAGGCTTAGACATAGCAGAGATCCTGGGACACAACAGGGGTCGGGGTCTAATTTATGTCAGTTTTCACTTTTCCACAGGAAAAAAGTTTGAGAGCCACTGGTTTAAATTAACTAAATCATTAGAATTGTCAGCTTTTATAAACAAATCACTACTCTCACCTCCTCTCCTAAATCAGAAAATAAAAAAAATCTTCCTCCTGATGATCATGTGGGACACAATCTCTGTTTAATTGGGGTCTTTGGGGATTTTTCTCTCTTTGATTTGGGAGTCCCTGACATGAAACCCTTTGACAGCCCCCCTCCTCCTCCTCCTCCTCCCCCTTCTCCTCCTCCTCCTCCCGCTGCTGTAGGCGTTATGTATCTGCGCACTGGTCGCCTACAGGGCGGTGGCTGCGCAAGCATGTCCAAGAGCGGGACGGTCTGTGGGGAGTTGAGGGAGTTGTCATGAGGAGACACTGATGCCTGGCTGTGGGGAGGCATCACACACGCAACCGCACCTGCGTCTGATCCCAACAGCCCAACTTTGAATGAGCGACTACATGGCTCGCACGGTCAGTAATGCATACCGACACTCCTGGAGGATGCACACACAGCCACACACTTGCCCGCACAGTGCGCAAACTGGCCGTGCTGGAGACAAAAGCTCAACTCACATGCGGCCGCTGCCACATCGGGGACTTCTTGTCACAAATGCAAAATGCACTGATTTACTGAGTGAGATGACTTGAAAGGGCTAGAAGAGGCATGAGTAAAAAAAAAAAAACATAATAATAAATTATCCACTCAATGACACACCGGTCTCACTACAAACAAGACGCACGCCACCAGCTGCTGTAACCTTTCGTGCATCCCTGTGTCAGCTCCAGGGGACATGACTGGATGCACAGACGCACAGGAGGTGGCTGCAGGCGACTCATCTGCAGCCCCGCGGTTTTTTTTTTATTTGTCACTGAGTATCACAGGAAGGACAACATCCAAGTTGTCCCCGACACGAAAAAAGAAACTTGTGCAGCCGCATTCTGCTTCTCATCGCGCCGCACAATACAACTTCCAGGCATTCCAGCACAGTCGGCTCTGACAGCAGACGACAGCCGTCCTCCGGCCGAAAACTGCTGCGCAAACACACATCAGCTGAAAGGAAAAGGCAACTCTCTTTGTACCGAACACTTGAACTCACGTGCGACATGAGCACATATGATCTTTACACTTCACGCAGCCGCCCGCCGCCCCGCACACCACGCCCGTCTATTCTACACAGCAGCATCCAGCGCTCACCTTTAAAGACGTGTGCACAGAGGCTGTAGAGGATGAAGATCAAGTGCTGCTTGACGATCATATTCTTCTCTTTTCCTTCACAAATTCAGCGTCGACACTCCACTCGCGTCTGTCTCTTGCCTCTTTCCTCTCTTTCTGTCTCTTCTCGTCGGGGGTGGACTTATCCAGGTGAACGGCGCAGCTTCGGACTGACCGGAGTTACATTGATGAACTCTACCTTTTTCCAGAGAAGTCCCTGTGTATGTTTTCGCAGATCCGGGGGCAGTGAATACTGTAGTGTAGCAGGACGGCAGAGATGCTCGTCGGCAAAGTGCAGCTCCTGTCTCCCTTTATTGCCTTTCTCTTTGACTCGCTGCAGAGAGCAAGAGTCCCGCCCACGCTTTTCGACTAATGAAGACGCCTCACCAATGGAGAACACCTAGAAATAGTTCTGATGTCTGGTCAACTGTCAGAACAATTACACTGCGCGACACAAGGGCTGCTGTCTTGTACCCATTCCGGGCTGGACATTAGTAATCAGTTATGGAGGGATGATTTAGCAAATGTCAGAGCAGAGAAATAGTCTCTGCAGGGTTATGGTGACAGTCTAAGCCCATCATAAAAATAATAATAAAATATAATAAGGTCATAAGGGGGCAATGTGCACCACCACAGACTCTCTAAGGCTCCAAAGGGAAGTAATGATGATCCTCTCTCCTCCATGTTTTTGTCAGTGCGAGTCTAGTGCAAAAAAAAAAAAAAAAGAAAAAAGATCACCATGCCAGTGATTTAATGTATTAAAATATGCCCACAGCTAGCAGAGTTAATTTAACACTTTTAGACAGTTTTGAACAGCCGCCCCAGAGTCATAACAGCTTTATGAGCAGACAAACAAGCCTGCAGTCAACACTAGACAACTCAAAATAAGTGTCACTGCCAAAATTGACACTTATTATCTCTTGGAAAATTTTACAATGCAAGCCGAGTATCCTTCTTGGAAATGCAGCGAAGATGAGGACAGCATGCAGGAACCAGAGAGAGGGCTGCGTGTGGAAAAAGGCGGTTGCATTCGCAGAGGTTGTGACCCAAGAGTCTGGGTGTGTGTCAGGAATCAGTGCACAGGAGAAGGGTAGGTTAATGGGCTCCTGGACATCCCTCTTCCTTCAAAGGCTCCTATGAGTGGTGCACAGAAATGAGTGTGACCATCCCTAAAGACAGAGGTGGGGGGAAAGCGGCAGCTCCAGCCGGGGATCGTTTTCTAAGCCCATCGCGAGGATTTTACACATGGTTTAACATGCTGCCGGTCGAATTTGGTTCAATTTTGCACAGTGGCCTTCCACGCCACTCCCACTTCAAATCAAACTGCTGACCTGGTCATACCACCTGAGAAAAAGCTGCGGTGCTAAACTAAAATATATTCCAGGCTTTTAAGTCACTGGCTTTTTCTCTCAGCAGGAATAAATGTAAATGACATGTGAAGCTCTGCCATTCATTATCTAAACAAGCAATCAGCTGGATCACTAATTTTCATTGCCAAACAAGAAATTAATGCAGCATTTTTCAGCATGTTCGAATCCATTATGGCTTTTAATCAGACGGGGTCAAGCGGGGACCTTTTACTAAGACATGCACTCATTTCATTTCTCTATGCTGATGCTGCGTTTTAGCCTTTTAACTATGATCCATGCACATCTCAAGTCCCCGTGGAACCATTGTTGCCTTCCTGAACAGTAAACCTTGAAGGACTGAGCGCTCTTGTGTGACATACATTCTCAATACAACTCGCTTGAAATTCAGAGCAGAACTATACAAAGCCAATTACCATGAGGATGGTGGTAAAGAATCAATCCCATGTGTCCTGAAGGTCAGTTCCTCGTCATTTCATTAGATCTTTGAAAGTAGGATTCTACTCATGCCCCTTTAAACAGTGAGAATTTATTGACCATGTGGGTTCAGCGGAAAAGCAAAGGGTGCTGACACAGATCTGTAATGCAGAGGAGCATTTATCTCTGGGACATTGTACTGCATATACACTGCGCTTTGTGTCGTTTAAAAAGCCCAGGTGCATTGGCAGATTTAACAAGGTCAACAGACACACTTGAGAACCTGCCTGCTGGGCTATAATACAATATAAATAGGGCTTTATGTCAGACTGTTTTGAACATGAGATTCTTCAATTCTGCAAATTCTATAAGGGAGAATCAAAACAAAAGGCAAAACAGAAAAAATTAAGGCTAAGCTTGAATTACATTAATATGCATTAACCTGTCACTGATAGTGTTTAATCCTCCTCACTGATTGAAAAACAACTCATCCAGACACACTTGGTGCACAATCCATTTCAGGATGGGCCTGAATGACAGCAGTCGTGAAGGCTGAATGCTTTATGTAAATGGACCACTCCGGGTGATGAAGTGCTGCACACAGGATCAGGATGTGGGCTGTGTCAATCTTTTTTGTCATTTAAGCAGTAAATACTGTTCTACATACTACAGAGTCCAGATAAAAGATTTTACATTTTGGGAGACATTTTTCCTCAGTCTGATTGAGTTAATGTTTAATCTTTCAACACCGAGGCGAGAGTTTCATAACAGCTGCGATTTACAGTATGCCCTTGGTATGTGTTTGGTATACTGGAGACATCCTGTGAAACTTACATAAAAACTGAATCCACATTCACTAATGTAGAGATCACTCTATGACACCAGGCACTGCAAAATCTGGTATGTTATAAATGAGACAGAGCTGGTCCACCACACTGTTTAACTCATAAGTTGGTGAATAAATAGCATACTAAGATACTTATAAAAACATTTCTTGTCATGTAATGAAATTTAAGATTTTCATGTGTCGCTTAACGCCATCCACATTTTATGACCTTTGGATGTGCAAGAAAGGACAAAGCCAGTTGACCTTCGTTGTTCATCATCAAAGTCAGGTTTGGCAGACCCGCCCATCCTCCCCAGTCTCCTCTGTGTGCAAACTTTCTCACTCTTTTTGCTATGTCCCCTGACATTTTGTTCTTAATGACATTTGAGCCCAAAATGCTTAGTGCAGGAAGCATTAACTGACAGGCAAAAAAGCAAGAAATGTGTTGAGATGATGTGAAATTATGTAAGACATACATCATTTAGAGAGACCAGGCTGGCATGGATTGTGAAATGTACTACCACCTAACAGATAAATCAGTCAAATATTTAAAAGCAACATATAGATAGCAACAAATATTTTGGCTTGTAAGAAGCAAGAAATTACAGCGCAGATGCTTGATGTATGTTTGAACATTTTTAAGGTAATATTAACAGTGTTGTCATTAAGAAGTTTGACATTAGAGAGCATTCACAAGAAAATGAGATCTTTTTATCATTCACTTCAAAAATGCATCTTTGTCTTATGTGTTTATGTTTAAGTGCGCACACCGACTGATCTTACACATTACAACTCTAGAACATTCATATTGGTATTGGCCTTCAGTATCAGTTGAGCTCTAAAATCTACTATTCACTATCATTTCCTAATCAGCTGAAGCCCCAGACAAGCAAAGAACCTCAGTCAGGCCGTGCTGTTACAGATTCCCTTTGGAAATGTGGCTTTAATCAGAGAGCAAAAAACAAAACAAAAGGGGCGAACCAATTATACATGGAAAGTTGCTGTGAAGTTCAGGTTTACCAGGCTCAGCACTGGAGGAGTTAACCTGACAAAGGTCACTTGAAATCCACCTGCTTTGAACAAGATGCACAACACTACACATTAAGTAATCACAGTCGTGCATGGCGTATTAAGCGATGTCTTCCCACTATGCATGTGTGTTGTTACGACTAATAAATATCATGAAAAAGCACTGAGATTAAAATGTTCGGTTTTCAGACTAATGAGCTCCCAAAACACCCTTAATTAATTAATTCATAGGATTCAATTAAAAGTATCACTCACAAAAGCATTGCAGTTTGGTTCTTACCTTGAGGGAGTACTACAATTCTGTGTTACACATTAAGAATACAAAGAGCATCTCTGTGAAAGCCCAGCCAACCTCCAAACCCTTTGTAACAACCTACTAAATACATAATGCAAATGTTATCAGTCAGATTACACCCTTTAATCCCAGTTTTCATCAGACACATTTTGAAGCTCTTCTGTCTCCCTCTGTTGACAGTTGTCAGATATTTTATTTTGAAATTCTTTCTGGCATATTTGACTGGTTTGGGATGTATTTCAGTTGCAGGGTTTATTTTTTTTTTAATGATGATGAAAATGAGTCATTTTATTGCAATATTTGAGAAAACTGGAACAAACATATGCATGAAATTCTAGCTGGGAACATAAAGTGATGTTGACATGTCATTTGTGGATCATATGCCTTTAATTTGCTGTTCTTGATCTTGCAAGAAAAATAGCAGCATGCTTAAGAAAGATAGAATATTTTAATTAGCAGTAAGCTACTTTATCACAATGAGATAAGCACTAATATATCTGTCCACACTTAAATCATTGTCATTATCCTGCATCGTGCTTCTGTGTAATGATGTGTTGCAGTGCACTATTGAAGACACTGGCGGACAAAGATGAATAGAAGCATTTAGAGTTAATGCTGTTTCTCTGAATGATGAGTTTATATATTAGAGATTTCCTGTATCGCTGCCAATTATTATGAAATCCATACTTTAATGCCAATTTAGTGTCAAAATAACGCAGAGTTGTTAGTTGCGCTATTTGCAAAAGCTGTGTTTGTTCAACTAAAGGTAATAGAAAGAGTAATACCGCTATCTTTCCACCACTGAACCAAGGGCAGACAACAACAGTAGCACAAGACTTTTGTATACTTGCTTTGTATACTATTCTCCATATGAACCTGCTCATATGGAGAATGCATCAAGTGCATCTGACACACACACACACACACACACACACACACACACACACACACACGCACACACACACGTTCTTTCCCCATCAGTGCTCCACGGGGAAATAATATCTGCTCACTTGGGCTTTGTGCAGCTTGAACTTTAAGGCATTATGATGTGAGCTTTATGTTCTCGTGCTTTTCCTTATCCCTGTAAAAATATTTGCTATTGATGGCTGGTGGGAAAACAATTCCATCTGTTTATTGCCTTATTGATGGGACACTGGGAACAGCTACATTTGATCATAGGTTTTCTGTAGCCAAGATTATGCAAGTCAGCATTCTCTGGATGTCATTATATGCGGCAGAATCAGAAGTCATCACTAAAATATATTGTCTGGAGATGACTGCACCTCATGCAATTTTAGCAACAAATATAGACTAATACACACAATGTGCCACGTCTTGATTGCTGTACATGCAGGTTCTGATTACAGTGATTCAATAACAGTGCAGCCATATGTTTGTCTAATCTACTCAGCTGTCTAACCTAAAAAATGCTTCCTTTACATTAGCCATATGCTGCCAACAAGCTGAGGCATCAGTCAGCTGGACGAGTGACAATCAAATCAAAAGTGATTCAACTTTGTGTGGCAATGTCACAGACAGAGATGAAGGGAAACCAAAGCCTCATCACACAAAGAGGCTTCAGACTGGCTTCATCAGAAAATCATTACATTTTCCATAATAATGATATAGATCCCCTCAAGTAAATTTAGATTTTGAAAAGTTAAATGAGTTTATGTATTGGTAATAATTAAAATCTCTATTACTACTAAACATGTGCAGGTGAAGGTAAAGAGTGACAAATTATCATGTACATTTTGCAATTTACAAAACATCACATGTCAGAACAGATTTGAATCAATATCTGTCACTATCAGTAAAAATTTAACGATTTCCGCTTTACAAAGGTTTGATTTTTTTTCATAAGGGTTAAAGCTCTATTTGTGACTTCAGCGCTCTGTGCGCTTCTCTGTGATTCAGTCAAAATTGCATTCTCTGCATCAGCCTTAGAGGAAAAGTCAAAAGCAGGAAAAACCGCCCCAAAGTAAAGATATACTGTCCCAAAATCAATCGTATGTCGTTATTATCTTCTATAATTCTAAAGTTAAACTATTAAAATTCAAAGTACTTTTACCTCCTGTACTTTACCTGTACTCAGCTGAATAACTTTGGTACATTTATTTACTCTTAACTTGTTGAGGTGTCACCATTTAATAATTCGTGTTCACCTGAACTATTACATGTTTTTGTAGGTCCCATGCTGAGTCGCTAGCCAGCGATACAAACTAGGGCTGAGACAGTATTGTGGAAATGACTGGCTATGACAAAGAGCTGCAACAATCAACTGATTAATCAATAGGTTGTCAACTAATAAATTAAATGTCAGCTTGTGTTGTAATTGATTAATCGGTTTGGGTTGATTCCAGCTTCTGAAATGTGAATATTTTCGGGTTCCTGTATTCTTCTATTGCAGTAAACTAAATGTCTTTGTCATCTCCAGAGAACCAGACACTGAAGGACATTACCTTGGGCTTTTGGAAACACTGATTGATGTTTGTTACCATTTATCTGAAATGGTATTGACCAAAAAAGTGTAATACACTTCCAGTTAAAATTTGAAGGAGGCCTGAGTTAGCTGAGTAGTAGCCAATTCAGTCACATGTGGTCAAAACCTGATCTAAGGCCAAAACAATTTTTTTTGACAAGTTAACTCTCTTTCAAATCCAAAAAATGCACCTGTTCAGGTTTTTACTGTACTCACCCAAGGACAACATGTTCACCACTCAAACAATTAACCTCCAGTACACTCTGCCGCTCAAGATTATTGGAAATATAATTCAACAAAATACAAGACTAAACCGCACACAGTGTTTTAATATATAATGAGAGTTGGGATTTTTCTACGAACACACTGGAGTATAAACATTTGCACAATATTCCCTGAAAGCCCTATTATCCAACATTGCCCTCAGTTTTCAAGGAACATAACATATATCACAGCTCTGGCTGCGAGTGTATTTGCGCTTGAGTAAAATATTTCAGCACCATTTAATGTAGAAGTGCTTACAAGGATACCCAGCATAGCACCACAGCGCACTGTTGTATTACTCACATCACAGAATTACTGGGCTGAACTGTAGGTATGCCTCATTAATTGCAAATGAAATGTTAAATAAACATGGTGACACCGCGGACCCCCCCACCTTATTTCTACTGAAACTACTATTGAAAGATGAGTCATCCCTGGGCCAGGAGAGGTGCATGGTAATTACTGTATCCTTACTGCACGGCGCCAGGAGCGTGGAGCTGTAATAATTCAATCAATACTGCTCTTTTGTCTTAACTTTACAAACCAAGCATCTTTTCAAGGGCACCAGCCGCCCCCATGGGACCAGTACACAAGCATTTTCCAGCAGACGCACCTCTCTCTCCACCTCTACATCCTTAGCGATACAAACAGAACCTCATGCCCCGGTTATGCAGAGTGAAGTGCTTTGTGTTAGGGCTCACGTCCACGATAGCCCACAGCAGCTGGTGTTCTCACAGACCACTGCATGGAAAATGGGCTGATTTCAGGATTTAGCTGCCCGTGGTGGGTTTCTCACTTGGTGCTTATTGGGGCCAGAATCACTTTGATCTGGACTTGGGCAAGATTTTAAGTCCCCGGTCTCAGTTTTGTTATGTGCTGGTCAGCGTTGCTGCTGTTTACCGTCATTATACCGCTATGAAGTAAAGCTGCCTAATTAGCATAGTAGTATAACATATTTGCATCTGAACTGAAGATTCAGACTACAATGTTATGGTAGTTATGATGTCTGGAAGGAAGTAAAATGTCGCTTCAAACATAAAGGTCATTGCTTTGCTTTCCTTAGCTTAAAGAAGACAACAATTAGCAGCTATAGCATAAGCCTAAATGATACTGATACTATAATTGATTTATATAATGATATATCAAAGCCAAATGTATGAAAGCTAAACAGCATCTATCAAAATGGAAAGGAAAAAAGCACCACATCTGTTGTCTTTCAGCGTTTATTAATTTTACGCTAAATGAGAAACAATAAGCAACAAGTTTCAGGAGCTTTGCACGACTTCTTCAGCAGTCTGACACGGCAAAACTTTTGATACTTGGATAGCTGTGTTATATACGGAATTATGATGCCAGCGTCTCATAGCTCATCAGCACTCCCGGCACCTCCTTTGCTTATCTTTGCATAACTACACATCCTGGTCATGTTTCCTTTCTCCTCCTGACCATCTGTTCCCTGCTGCCAATCTTCTGAGCGTGCCAGCTTCTGCCTCTACATCCTCCCCCTACCGAGTCAATCTTAGTATTGATATCATATTCTCCCCCTCTCCTTTTCTCTCCCTGTTTCTGTCGTCCTTCTCTCTTTTGTGCACAAACACACACACACAAACACACACATACTCAGTGTAATAGAGCTGTAAAACAGAAGCCGTTGTACGTATGACAGTATTATGTAGTATTACACATTTGTATTCAGGTTTTTGTGTCACACATCTTGAACTTTTTGTAAATTAGTATTATGATTATATACTATAAACATGTCATTAAAAGCAAGTCATACTGATGATAATTCGAACAATAAAACCATAAACTAGTTGCATTTAAAGCAATAACACCAAACTCTTATTGCTATATTGCTTAATGAGTGAGTTGTCATAATCTTTAATAATCGTGATTTAATATGTGATTACATTTTTACTTATTTTGTTTTTAGTGGTTAAACTAAATAAATATAGTAAAACAATGACCAGAACACTTATGCCAGCTAAATGTACTGCATGTGCAATACAAATACACAATTAAAAAATGATTTAATTTATGATCAAATGTAATAATCTGTGTTCCACTGTAAACCATACTCTTCATGCATATCGGAAGTTTTTTTTTTAAAATTACAATTAGCTTGAAGTCTTATAATTATAGAGATTATGGAATTATGTTAAACATGATATTACATTCTCATTATACGATTCCACTGAAGAGCAGATAAACAATATGAGCGCACGTTCATTCACCATGAATTGTGATACCCTTTAAATGAGCATGTCTGTTGATTACTTTGACAGATACTCCGACTGCTTTATGCATCTCAGATTTAGGGGCAATGGTATTTTTTGCATTTAATTTTCACTGAGAAAAATGCAAATGATGATGAAGTGATTTGGTTCTGGGGTCTATACATTACCAAACATGCATGGTCTATTATCTCTGTAGAATATGATTTTGGGGTATCTCGGTTACAACTCATTTATAACAGCATGAGGTGACACATTTTACTGTTATCAGGAAAACCTACAGCTCCTGCAATTTGGATATTGCACCTCACCATAGCAGATTACGATAACATTATGATTAACTGTTCAGCTTACAGTCTTTTAACGACTACATTACTGTACTACTGAGCAGTCAAATTCAGGGAAAAGCAAAACCTTAATCAGGTTTCTCATTTAGACCATCAACCATTACCAAGTTCTTCCACAGAGACTTAAAGAACAGACATCTCTCTCTGCAGGTAGCAAAAATAATAACTATATCTTCAGCTAGATATTTGTGTGCGTGTCAAAGAAGATTGTATGTTGTCTAATATAAAACGCAATCTTATTTTCTCCCACAGCACATTACTGTACCTGTTCCTTGACAGGCCTCTACACTCACCACTTCTTTTGGCGTCCACTTCAGTGTATTAAGAACTCTACTGCTTGCCTCAGGCTTTTAAAGGAATGACTAATACACTCTTTGCAAACCACTGAAAGACTGCTGTAAAACATCTCTACCTAAACAGAATGATGCATGTGGGTGCAGTAATACACAATGCATTTCACAGAGAGGTCTGCTTTTTCTCTAACATTCTCATCAGGAGTGTTTGCAGATATCATTATGGTGTTAGGAAAAAAGGTTTTATTCGAGTTTACTAAATACAAGCATCAGATATGTGGAAGTTATCACCAAGTGGAATTAAAAAAATACTTTCATAAGTTTTGTTTGGGAGAAAAAGCAGAATTCCATCAGTGTATTATGCATAACTAATACATAATTTATACACGGATAAAATTTTCATCAAGGAAACATGATGACTGAGGTACACGCAATTACAAGCTTTGCTCACATCAAAGTAAAATAAACTGATATAAATAAGTGATGGTACGTAAGGAAACATGCATTCGGGCTAAGTTGTATAATGATGTTTTTGGTCAAGCGTACTCTCCCTCTGACAAATTAATACAGTACAGAGCAGCCTGCTGATGTTGGAATTTTTACACTTAACCAGAATCTGAAAGTGCATCCATCTTTCAAACTTTAAGATGTGTCTCTTAAGCAGCTTGTCAGACCACAGCCGGGTGATTAGAGTGTGTTGCTGTGCTGTGTGCTAACCATGGCTCTGTGTGCAGGCCTGACAGGTGAGTAGTAATTTCCATGTTCTTTTGCGCGTGCATGTGTAAAAAGGTGTGAAAAATATGAGTGCGTGTGCGCGTGACCTAATTTGCGCATGACCTAATTTGATAACGTGATTAATGGCAGACATATGGTTGTTTTTTTTTTTTACAGTCACATATTCCTCACTCTGTTTGTGTATTCTCAAACCTCACTTGACCTCCTCTCCTGTGAACAGCATGTTGTGTGTGTATGTGTGTGTGTGTGTGTGTGTGTGTGTGTGGGGGGGGGGGGGGGGGGGGGGGGGGGGGGGGGGGGGGTGATGAGACTAATTGGTGTTTCTAAGGTGTTTGTCACCTATATGTGAGGCCGGAAAAAACCCTTTCAAGTCTCTTGTCTTTGTGTGTGTGTGTGTGTGTGTGTGTGTGTGTGTGAGAGAGAGTGAGGGGTGATGCGTTTGCTCTGTATTTCTTAGATGTTTGTCACCTTCATGTCAGACAGGAAAATAACATCAGGCTATGTCTGTGGTGGTCAAAGACAGATAGCTGAAAGACCCAAATGGTAGATCGTTTGCGCTGTTCAGGCCCTTCAGCCCCTCTGTATTGTTTTGCACCAGGAGCCAGTGAGTCCCAATGTACTGCGCATATGTATTAGACCCCGCCAAGAGTATCCTATTTGCATGGTGAAGGGAGAACAAAAAATGTTTTCCCGGGCTACATGAGCCCTAAGCCTGTAAATTTTCACAGCGTCTGTAGACACATCCTGTGCGAGTTGAGTTAGTTAGTTGGTCTGTGTATCAATATTACAGCTTTAGATGTTCCTCTGTATTGTTCAATATAAAAAACACATACATGTTGATCCATGTTGAAGAAAGGACTTGTGTGGTAATTGATAGCATGCTAGGTAATTTTTCCCTTCTGATTCTTTACTTTGTTTTAGTTACCATTCAACCATCCACTAAATGAGTGTCCCCCCTGACCATTCAGTGTTTTATAAATCATACATGTTTTTTTTTTTTTTTTTTTTTTTTTTTTTGTTTGTTTGATTGTTTGTTTTAAACACCAAATGACATTTATCTGTAGTTTTGTTAATAAATGATTGAGGCGTGTTGTATGTTTTTTTTTTTTTTTCTTATTCCCTAATGTTTCTTTAGTTTGTTTTAGCAACTATCCATCACACATACAAAGTGTATCCTCTGATCATTCAGTGTTTTTATAAAGAAAGCAATAGTAGACCCTACAGATGTTTGGTATCTAAGTAAAAGACTTTTACTTATATATATATATATACTGATGTTTTAATTTGTTTAATTCTGTTTTTATATGGTTTATTAGGACAGAATTGTTTTGTAAAAAATTTAACCTTTAAACTTTCTCAAACTATCTTTTGGCCTGCCCCCCCTTTGTCAACACCTGGGCTCGGTCAGGAGGGGGTCTTCTTAGGGGGTGTGGCTAACCGAGTTTGTATATAGCTAGCCATGAAGAATGGCTAGTTTTTCTCCTGATCTACTGGTGTCTTGCTGTACTGAGCTAAGGCTAGTAGGTTTGAATCAGTTCTGTCTTTAAGTCTTTTTTTTTTTTTTTTTTTTGTTGTTGTTGTTGTTGTTACATCTGGTATTTCAAGCCATTTCTACTTTTAAATACTTTTGGAAAAGACAACTTTCAACCGAAGTACCAAATGGAATCTCTGAATGGTGAGTTCTTATTATTTCATCATCCTAATCCTGATAAGATTGATTTAATGGGTCTATTAATCTTAGGATAATGTTTTTGCATACTGTTTTTAAAGGCTTTGTTTATTAGGCCAATCGGGGGTTGCCGTGTTGGATGCTGCCGAAAACCTGACTGTTAACAATCAAGGTAAGTGTGTAATACAGTTTTTTTTTTCTTTTTAAAACAGTTTGGAAAAATCTATTAATGTATTAAATTTCATTTAATCACTTTTCTTTGAAGTTCTGTCTGTTGTAGGTGTGGGATTATCTCTACAAGACAGTAACAATCGACATCTACTTGAGGGTTAACCAAACGCTCTCTTTTTCAATTTGTCATAACTTATTAAAATCTAACATGTGTTTTAAATTGATTTCTTTATTTTCTTTTGTGTAGTTTTCCAGGGAGAAACAAGGTCTCCTGGTGAAATCCTCAGGGCAGAGCAAAAGAAACTTGATGATCGGTTAGCTGGTTGGAAACAGAGAAGTGTTGAGGAGGATCTAAAAGACCTTGATGGTAAAACAGTATTTTGTTTTATTCTTAAATAGAAATTATCAATATATCTGTGGGTTTACAGTTAATATAACTTTCTGTTTGTATTTTTGTTTGTTTGTTTGTTTGTTTTTTTACGTGTAGATTTCCAGCCCCCTCTTAAAAAACCCAAAAGACCGGCTTGTGTTAAAGCCTTTGGAACGAAGTCATTATTGCGCCGAAAACGTCGTGGGGATAAGATCATACAGGCCGTCAATAATGCAGGGTGTGTGATAACTATTTCTATTATGACGAATTAATAGATACTGTGTATGTTATTAATGTTTTATCATTATTATAATGTGATTATTGCTGTTGATTACATTTTGATGTTAATGTTGTTGTAATTTACTTTTCTTTCTCTTTTCTAAATTATTATTATGACAGACTGGTGAACAACCCCTTACAACCACTAGGGGCACACAATAACTCACGATCCTCAGTATCAAGAGAAGAAGAGACCGAAACAGGGTTCGAACTCGTAGCCCAGCACAGAGAAGCGGATGAGGCAGCGCAGACGCTGGTGCAGCTAAACGCAACGCCGAGAGAGGAGAGCCAGCCAACACACGCTTTTGTGATCGTGTCTTCTCAATCAGGTGTTGTAGAAAACGCAGTGTCTGACAATGACCTAACCAATGTAACCCCTCGCTCGAGTACCCCTTCTAACCATATATTAGCTGATTTGTTGCCTGATCTATTTGCTCTAATAGAAACACAGAACACGACCAGTGGTATACAGACGTCAACATCAGGGGTTCCTAATAATGGTGTGTCCGACGTGTCTTTGGTTCATTTACAGTTAAGTGATTCTCTGCCATTATCAGACGTGTTAGTTGACCATCGAGATACTATTCAGGGTGAGTCGGCAGAGCAAATTGCCGCCTCAGTGGGGTTTGAGTTACCTGATTTAATGAGGTGTTATGGAGACGTGCTAAACATCAGTGATCTCGGTCTAGTTGAACAAACTGGCGCGGAGACCCGGCCATCTGCTAATCAGCAGACCTCTGTAAACAGCCGAGTTGGTGAGCTGACTGCTTCAGTAAATACCGAATTTGCAGATTTAAAACGGCGATACATGGTTTTGGAAAAATCTGTGAGTGAGAATACACACTTGTTGAAAAAACAAAATGAAAAGCTAAGCGAAATTGTACAACAACTAGCTAGTTCTGCAGCTCAGTATAAAGAGGACATTGCAGCTGTGAGGCATCTGTTGGGGGAACACTCATCATGTAACACATCCATTTCCATTTTGCTCGAAACACTGGTGCAAAGGCTTCTGAATTAATTTTTTACCTCTTCTCTCCTTATCGTTTATTGCTGATCAATATGCCTCCTCTTAAAAAAAAATTCAGACTTATAGATGGAACATGGCATGTTGCAGACAACAACACCAGTGATGATGACTGGGACTCTGATGATGAGAGAGCTGTGTCTATTGGTAGTGAGGGTGTTCATGGCAGATATATTCGGTTTGCACGAAAAAATGGTTTGCCTTATGGTGATAACGTGGCGGGCAATGTCGACACGCTGTCTAGATGGGCTAGAGTGCGGGCTAGACGCATCGATGCCTTGACAAGACGTGTGACACATGCTGTCTCCTCCCAGAATCGTACTGGTCGTACTGTTGCTAATAGTGTTAATTCTGCCCATGCTGCTGCTTGTTCTAATATGTCTATTGAGGGGCAGACTGCTGGAGATACTGTTGGGGCTAACCGAGCTAATTTGCCCTGCGTTACTGAAGATACTGTTGTGGCTAACCGTGCTAATCTGACCTGTGCTACTGCTGTAGATACTGATGTGGCTAACCGTGCTAATCTGACCTGTGTTGCTGAAGATACTGATGTGGCTATCCGCGCTAATCTGACCTGTGCTGCTGCTGTAGATACTGATGTGGCTAACCACGCTAATCTGACCTGTGCTGCTGCTGTAGATACTGATGTGGCTAACCGTGCTAATCTGACCTGTGCTGCTGCTGTAGATACTGATGTGGCTAACCGTGCTAATCTGACCTGTGCTGCTGCTGTAGATACTGTTGGGGCTAACCGCGCTAATCTGACCTGTGCTGCTGCTGTAGATACTGATGTGGCTAACCGTGCTAATCTGACCTGTGCTGCTGAAGATACTGATGTGGCTAACCGTGCTAATCTGACCTGTGCTGCTGCTGTAGATACTGTTGGGGCTAACCGAGCTAATTTGATCTGTGCTACTGAAGATACTGTTGTGGCTAACCGTGCAAATCTGATCTGTACTGCTGAAGATACTGATGTGGCTAACCGCGCTAATCTGACCTGTGCTGTTGCTGTAGTTACTATTGTGGCTAACCGGGCTAATCTGACCTGTGATGATGAAGAAATTGTTGTGAATGCTTATGCTAATGTGACCCATGGTGGTGGAGGTGCTTCTGCTAATGTTTATGCAAATGAAAATTCTTCTGAAACTGTTTGTGTTGGTGGCAATAATGTCTCTGTTATTGAGATAACCGACGATGATGATGACAATGCTAGTCTTGATAGTTTGGGAGTTGATACCTCAGTTAATGTTGATACTTACGCTGATGCGGTTATTGAGATAAACGCTGATGATGTTGATGTCGAAGTTAGTTCCGATAGCCCCGGGTCTGATATTGTGGATGTTACTATTCAGGCTGACAGAGCTATGATGCAGAGCCATGTAGACCCCCTCAGCTTTGGTGGTTCTTGTTCTATAAATCAGATAGGCGGTGGTTGTGATAGAGAAGTAGAACAGGATGCAGGGGTTGGGCGTGAGTTGGGGTTCGTTTCCTCTGATGATGATGATGATGATGATGAGGTGAGACCGTCGATCCAAGTCCGTGACATACCTAATTTTAACGCATTTGAGCTGCGCCAGCGTCTCGATTTCAGAGACATCAGTCTTGAAAACCCAGAGTTGGTTCCTATGAGAATCAGAGAGAGGTTGTCTGGTGTGATTGAGCATGCATTAGGTAGGGCACATCCCGGTAGTATTTTAAACGCTGTGTTGAGAGGGCCATCCCTTGCCAGTGACGTACAGGCTATTTTAAATTCTGACAATCAATACAATACCGATTTGTTTCTCGAAGAAATTTCCCAAGTTTTACAGAGTAATGATACGTCCATGTCTGATGACGAATTGGAGTTTATTGTCACAACAGTGCAAAATAGAAGCGGAGGAAAGCGTAAGAGTATTAATAAAATACCGTACGATAAGATTTTGTCTGAGAAAACACGTTTTCTATACAATCCTGACAACACTGGAGACAATAATCTATGCTTCAGTCTCTGTCTAGCGCGTTTTAAGAAAAATCAAAAAGAAGAGGAGAAACAAAAACTGCTTAAACAAACATCAAATGAGCAAAGACTGATTGAACAACCATTGAACGAATCAGCATATGCAGAAAACGTTCATCTGAAAATTATGGGTGATCTCACAAGCTGTGTGTCCTTTGATAAAGTGGCTGCATTTGAGAGGGAGATAAAAGCAAAAATCATAGTATTCCACCACACAGATGGTCGCAAGCGTCTGGAGTGTTACAAAACACATGACGAGACCAACAAACATACTGTCTGGCTATACCTGAGGAATAGTCATTATTATTTGATAGAAAAGCCGACAGGATTCTTTGGCTCCGCATATGTGTGCAATTATTGTTACGAGACATATGAAGCAGTCCTGAGTCACTGCTGTAAACTCAGATGCAATGTCTGCTTTACAGACGCATGCCACAGACATCCAACCAAAACTGTGAAATGTAGTGATTGCAAACGTATATGCAGATCTGCTTTTTGTCTCGAGCAACACAAGATGCTGGAGAAAACACATGAAACAATACCGTGTGATAGGCTTAAGTATTGTAGCACATGCGGCAGTGTGTACACAGTGAGAAAAAACGGTAATATACACAAATGTCGACCTGCTAGGTGTCGACACTGCAATGAGGAAATAATGGATGTCAAGGCACCCCACCAATGCTATATCCAACCTATGAAAAAGAAAAAGCCGACAGATAAATACCTGGTATTTGATTTTGAGACTCGATACCACAACGGTAGGCATGAAGCAAATTTTTGCTGTGTGAAAGACCTTAATGGTAAAAACATGTACTGTTTCCCCGGCCTAAATTGTGTAGAATCATTTGTGGGGCGCTATCGAAAACCCAAATTTTGTGAATACACATTCATTGCCCACAACGCATCAGGGTTTGACAATTATATTTTGCTAGAATATATGGTAAAACAAGGGATCACACCGGAACTGACAATGCGTGGTAGCAGAGTCATTTTGATGTACGACAAGGCATACAAACAGCGTTGGATAGATTCTTTCAGTTTTCTACCCATGCGTTTGTCAAAAATACCATCAGCACTAGGATTTGAGGACATGATGAAAGGTTATTTCCCTCACAAGTTTAACACACGGGGAAATGAGAAGTATGTGGGTCCCTATCCAGAACCGTACTACTATGGTTATGATAGTATGAGTGAGGGCGAAAAATCCACATTCATGGCATGGTATAACACCGTCTGCAAAGAAACCTTCGACTTTGAGAAAGAGATTCAGCGGTACTGCGTCAACGATGTGGATGTCTTACTCAGAGGATGTAGTATCTATCAGGATACTTTTAAGAAATGCACAGAACTTGATCCCTTTGTGTTTACCACATTGGCATCTAGTTGTATGGGTGTGTTTAAAACATTGTTTCTGGAGAAAAACACACTCGCTCTCACTCATGACGGGGCATACGTGGGTCAGTATAAGGCGTATTCAGACGTGTCTATACAGTGGCTTGAATATCTGAGTCACACCCGGAAGGTTGAGATAAGACACGCCGTCAACCATGGTGAACATCAGATAGGTCCATACTTTGTGGATGGTTATCAACCTGATACAAAAAAGTGTTATGAATTTGCAGGATGTTTCTACCACGGGTGTGTCAAGTGTTATGCTCAAGCTGGTTTGAATCCTGTGACCAGAGAGACTTACGGTGTGCTCTATGGGCAGTTCATGTCAAAGGTAAATGATTTGAAGGTTAGATATGGTCATGCTGTTGAAGTGATGTGGGAGTGTGAATGGCTCCAGCATAGTAAGAATGATTTAAGCGTTCAAACGTTTCTACAGAGTTACAGGAAACCAGAGCGTCTGGACCCCCGAGAGGCTCTGTTTGGGGGCCGTACAAATGCATTGAAGTTGTATCACAAGGTGTCAGATGGTGAGAAGGTGAGATATTATGACTTCACCAGTCTGTACCCGGCTGTGAACTCACAAAAACAGTATCCGATTGGTCACCCTCAGATTATCTATAGGAATTTTGATTCCATTGATAAGTACTTTGGTTTTGTGAAGTGTGATGTGCTCCCGCCGAGAGGATTATTCCATCCAGTCCTACCCTACAGGTGTCACAAAAAACTCATGTTCCCATTATGTCGTACCTGCGCCGAGGAGTTGAACCAAACCAGTGACTGTACACACAGTGACCAAGACAGACATTTGTCAGGTGTGTGGGTCTCGTTTGAGCTTCAGAAAGCAGTTGAAAAAGGATACAAGATTGTGAACATTGACGAGGTGTGGCATTTCCCCAACAAGACAGATACATTGTTCAAAGACTATGTTAAGACATTTCTCAAATGTAAACAGGAGGCCTCCGGCTATCCAGGGCATGTCAAAACGCCTGAGGAAAAGGAGCGATACATTGAGGAATATTTCAAAAAGGAGGGTATCCAGCTAGACCCAGACAAAATCTGTGTCAACAAGGCAGTGAGGAGTTGCAACAAGCTTCTGCTGAACTCGTTGTGGGGTAGATTTAGCATGAGGAATAATCTGCCGGCATGTGAGTTGATTACAGATTCACAAAGATTCACGCAGCTTATGTTCGGTGATCAATATGATGTGCGCCAGTTTTGTTTTATATCAGATGATGTGGCTATGGTGCAGTGGTGCCATGCTGACCTTAAAGCAGCCCGAACGAAAGACGTAAATGTCTTTATCGGTGCCTTTACCACGGCTCATGCACGCCTCATGCTTTATGATGTGATGGAGAAGCTAGATCAGAGGGTGTTGTATTGTGATACGGACAGCGTTATTTTTACTTCCCGGCCGGGGGAGTGGGTACCTCCTTTAGGTGAATACCTGGGTGATTTGACTGATGAGTTGAATGATGGCGATGTGTGTAACCTCCCTGAAGAAGACTACATCACAGAATTTGTGTCAGGGGGTCCAAAATGTTATGCCTATCACACTGTTTGCGGCAAAACAATGGTCAAATGTAAGGGTGTGACACTAAACTCCAAAAATACATCAACGGTCACCCATAAGTCTCTGGTGGGTCTGGTTCAGGCTTTTGTCGCCAATCAGAATACAGACGCACACGTGATGACTGTTTCTGAAACCATTAAAAGAGACAAAAAGCACTTCCACCTCAAGAATGACACAGTTACAAAAAAAATTCACGTTGTCTACAACAAACGCAGGGTATTGGACGATTACACTACTGTACCTTATGGCTATTAGACCAGATCAAGAATTTGATGCGAGACTACAACATCCGTTTAGTCTGGTGGTGAGCGGGCCTTCAAATTGTGGGAAGACATATTTTGTCAGAAATATTGTCGAAAAAGCATCGTCAATCATATCACATAATATTGACAATATTGTATACATATACTCCTGTTGGCAACCTTTATATAATCAGCTACTGCAGATAAGAGACATTAATTTTGTGAATGGTCTACCTGAATCTCTGTGTGATGATGCGTTGTTACCTCCTGAGAAAAACAACCTGCTCATTATAGATGATTTAATGAATGATGCCAGTAAGAATTTAGAAGTACAAAATGTTTTCACCAAATACGTACATCATAGGAACCTGAGTTGTATATATCTAGTCCAAAACCTGTTTATTCAAGGCAAGGCCAGCCGGACTATAAGTTTGAACACCAACTACCTTGTTTTGTTTAAAAACCCTAGAGATAAATACCAGGTCACCTTAATAGGCCGACAAATGTTTCCTGGTAACTCAAAATTTTTTTTAGAGGCTTTTAATGATGCCACCAGTACAACTTATGGTTATCTTCTTATTGATTATAAAGCCAAGACACCTGATCATTTAAGACTCAGAACAGCTTTACTGTCTGACCGCCCGGTTGTATACATCTCTAAAAAGCAGAAGGTGTAACCATGTCGTCACGCATGCAGAGGAATTTGGGCCTGTTGGAGCTGCTATATAAATCAACGCCAAGTATGCGAAGGGTCATAGTAGGGAAAGCTAGCTCAGACTTTATCAATGCTCTGTGTGAAATAGCTCTCAATGTGCTAAGCGGTAACATCCCTTTGACTGACAAGCAGTACAAACAACTGAAAAAAAAGAAAGCCGTCATCAGATTAGTAGCCGACAAAAAAGTCAGACTTTTAAAAAAGAAAAAAAGTATCAATCAGTCTGGAGGTTTTTTATTGCCTCTACTAGGAGCTGCAATACCATTTATAACCAGTCTTTTTAACAGAGGGTGATATGGAACATACACAAAAAATGTTCCTGGTGCCACAGCATCAGTTGGATGCCTTAAAACAACCGCAACAGTACGACCAGAACAACAAATCCATAAGACAAACGGCTCAAAATGAATTGGATAAAGCCATGACTAATGTCCTAAACCTACCAGACACTAATGTATATGAAAAGGCTAAAAAATATGCAAGTATTCTACAGAGATACCTGGTGTTGACAAAACAGAATGAGCTTGAAAAAAACGTTTTGACTTTATCGATACCGAACGCTTCAGACCTTGTGCCACCTATCGATGACAACGATAAAAAAGACTTAATCGCTGAAGAGGTATTAAAACACATGCCTAAAAGGAGCAGGAAAAATGCCGAACACATTCTGGAAGCTACAGCCCGGGCAAAAAATGTGATCTCGTGGACAGATCAGGGTGAGATTGTTGTTGACAACCGCCCTGTCCGAGGTTCGCATTTATATGATCTGATAAAAAGTGTCACTGCAACACACAATGTTTCAGACGTTTCAAGACCTGTAGGTTGGAACGCTTTTTTAAAGACTATGGCCCGTTTAAATATCCCTCTATCTGCCATCCCAAACACTATGGTACGACAGGCTATTACCGAGTATAAAGTGGTCGATGACACGTTTGATAATGAGGGTTTTATGAGTCGTAACACTAGCCATAAGAGAAAAAGGTTAAGTCTTGGCCGTAGACACAGAACCAGCACACCTCTTAGGACGCCTGGGTTGGAATCAGACAGCCGGTATACCTCTTGGTTAGATTTCTGAATTTTATTTTTTGTTTTACTACGTTTTATTATTAATATTATTGTATTTTGATTACTTATATTTTCTATATATTTTTGTCATATTGTGTAGGTTGTAATTTGTGTGATAAAGATAAATTCTATTTTACTTTATTTTATTTTGTTATTATTATTAACACTTTATTTTTATTTTTTCTTATATTTTTTGGTCCTCTTATGTACGATGTATTTTGTGTTATGAAATCCTTGTTTGTTGTGCAAATGTTTTGAGGGGTATTCCGTTGTAATTTCTCTTCTTACCCCTAATGGTACATTATTGTGTTTTTTTTTTTTGTTTTTTTTTGTGTCATTTTGTGTAGGTTGTAATTTGTGTGATAACGATAAATTCTATTTTACCTTGTTTTTTTTTTTTTTTTTTTTTTTTTTTTTTTTTTAATTAATATCAACATTTTATTTTTTCTAATATTTTTGGTCATCTTATGTACGATGTATTTTGTGTTATGAAATCCTTGTTTGTTGTGCAAATGTTTTGATGGGTAGACCGTTGTAATTTCTCTTCTTACCCCTAATGGTACATTATTGTGTTTTTGTTTTTGTTTTTTTTTGGTTTTTTGTTTTTGCTTTGTTTTTTTTTGTTTTTTTCCCACCTTAATTTTACATCAATGAATGTTTATAAATAAAAATGACAACAATTTAAAATGAAATTGTGTTCTATATTTATTTGATGTGATATGTTTTACACAGCGTTTATCATTGAAATACATATTTGTTTCCATACTGCACACATGTAAAATTATATCCGCGACATATGGCTGGATGTATTTTGTTAACAAATCGACATACCATGGCATCATTACATACAAGATTGGGTCCATACATATTTAACAGCCGTGTATATGACATCCCCTTTTGCGCGTGACAAAGAAAAAAAATACAATGTGGACCACAGGTTACAGCAAGGTTGTTTTGAACCTGTTTTCTAGAATAAGATACATTTGTACAGTTTTTTACCAGAAAACTGTTTATCTCCTTAGGAAATTTGTCAGGTGAATTACCAAAACTGTCAAAGAAATACCCATGTCTGTCTTTTGTGATATACATTGCCAACCAGTGTTCACCAGGCATGTTAGAGGGCTGGGTGTTTACAATTAACATAGCAGGGTATTTATAAACACCATGCTTAGGGAGTTGATCACAGGCTAAAACCCCCAAGAAATCTGTACCATTAATAATTCTATTTCTAACAATGCTAGTTAATTCAATTGTGTTCATCGTGATCTTAATAGTAATCCATCAGTACTTGTCTCCTGTTTGATATCTCGATAACTGAATCAAAGACAGAATAACAAATCAAATTAACTGTGCGTGGCAAGGGAGCTCTGAATCGGGCTTCCAGCCTTACGTTGCCTGTTTTGATTAGCGATACATTTCCTGCACTCCCCTCATCAGGTTCCAGGTTGAAACAGAATAATGTATAACCGTCGCCGAAATCGCTGCGTGATATGGCCAGCGATCTGTCTTTTAGGTGCCTTCCTGTGGTCTGTATCAGCTGATAATACTCTCTTGCGTACTGTCCTCTTTGAAAAAGCGGTTGAAAGGGTTTTGCTGGAAAAGACTGGCCCTCGGCATACAGACTTATAAACTCTGTGTCATAGTTCCCAAAATTAAAGGGATTACGAGTATAACTTCCTGTATATCCTTCGTTATCGACGAATGCTACAATAACAAATTTAGGGATCTGTCCAATATAAAGATTTTCCTGGTTGCACACTCTAGTTCCAGCAGGGATGGAGAAAGTCTTCAAAGCGACTCTGTCTATAGCGTATTTAGCATTAGTATGCTGTAGAGCTCTGCTGTGGGCTAAGCGCACAGTGGGGGCGACAGACACCTTTTTAACAAATACGCTGGCTGACATAATCTTAACATGGAATTGGGCATTTACAGCAGTCATAAGAGAGAATTCATCTTTTGATCGTATAAATTTCAGAGAAATATCAACACCGTTTACCAACAGTTTTTCTTGAAAAAACAAATCGGCGTGTATTGGGGCTATTAACTCCACAATCCGACTGTCTCCAGTATATGCACCTCTAGTTGTCAACCCTGTGTTGACTCCAACTATAGATGCGTCATCCATATGACCACTGGTGTCTTTACAAAACAAACCAGGGCTAAACTGCGTGTCCAAAGTGTCCTTTCCATAGTTAATTAAACATTCAATTATGCCACGGTATGGGTATGTGTTGGAAGATTGTGTTATGAGCCTATCCCCCAGCATGATATCAACCTGCGAGAATAAGGTACATCCTGGATAGTTTATAAATCCAACGTCTGCTGCTGGTGCCAGATTTGTACCGTCTGCATTTGTAATCCTCACACGTGTGTAAAGATACGATTCATTCAGGTCTAGGTAGTCCTCCCCACTAGCCGATATGTAAAATTCCAGAGGACCTGTGTCCGTAATCGCGGAAACCGGAGGAATTTCAACATAAGTAGATTTTTCAATAGATGTCTGTGTGTAGGGAACAGTGAACAGATCCAACTCGGTCTTCACACATTCTTCAGACTGATTATGAATGAGAGCCATGGTTGTCTTTTTAGAATTATAGCTTAGAATATGTCTTTAGACAAGGTCCGGGAGCGTCTGTTCGGCACTCTGTAACTCCTGGTGACTGACTTCCTTTTGACTGCTTTGCGTTTCTTAACCGCTGTTTTACGTTTTTTAACCACACTACGGCTACGCCCACGTCTGGAAGGAGGTCTTTTCAGAGGTCTTCTGCTGTACACCAACATGCCACTCCCATCCTGATGTCTTGACAGGGTATTTCTGGCAATATTCGATACAACGTCTCCTGCTATATTTGTAGCCGCAGTCCTTAAATGGGGTTTAGCCAGACTGAACCCACTTTTTAACAAAGGCAAAGCCATCCTAAATAGACTACGAAATATACCTCCTAACCCATTGCCATATTGAGTACTAGCCCCTATAAAACCTGGTAACTCTCCCCCTGCCTGGTTCATATAATATGCCATATATCTGGCATCATCACGAGTAAAGGGAATGTGTGTCATTTTTCCAGACAGTACTTAGAATAACTGCTTCAGAGGCCTGAAGTGTAGTTTGATAATTACCTTACCAAATGCAAAGGGGATATACTGGTTTTGGTCGTTTTTTAGGGAGATCTCAATATCGTCAATCACCGTTTTGGAGAGCGATGTGTAGTGCGGCTTGTCATAAGTCAGAGTGGGCATACGCCTTGGCTCGTCTGACACATTTATACATCGGAGAAGTGGTACATAACTATCCCCCACTAGTTGATAATTTACAATATCACTATAGATAAATATATTATACATTCCTGCGTGTATATCCGCGGGATGTGGAGCAGTGTGTTGTTTTTTTAAATTTAAGGCGGCAGGTATATTGGCCGCCTCCCCCGGATTGAAACCTAACATCACAGCTAAACGGCCTTTAAATGTTAAACTGTAGCCTTCAGCGCCTGAAAAAATGACTCTATTTGTGATGTTGTTGTATACTAGACTCATGCGTGATATTTGTGGGGTTACTATGCATTTTGCATTAAATTCCTTAAGTATTCTAGGTATGGTATCATAAAATCCAACTGCCAGAGATATAGTATATGTTTTCTTTGTTTTAGAGTCATAGATGTCCACATCAGCATCTTCTTCCGGGAAACTTTTCCAAACACGGGGATACTGGACTTCAATAACGCCGACTTCATATGGCTCGTTCAACACTATTGGTTTAGCTAATTTAGTCCGATATTGCCATATCTTGTTATTTGGGTATATATGTAATGATGCATTACTAGGGAGGGTGATGTAAAAGCCGTTCTTCTCCATAGCTCTGATGTGTATGAACACCTCTTCAACATGTGTGCTTGTCAGCGTTTGAGCATGTCTTTTATCACACATTAACAATATCTTTTTCAGGAATCCACGAGTTAAATTTCTCAGGCCAACCCAGCCATTTGACAAGAACCATGTTTTTGCGGCCTAATTTTTTTCTCATCAATGTTTTTTCTATTTTGAAAGTTTTGTTTTCATCAATAATTACTAGCTGCAGCTCTGGCTCATAGAATGTGCCTTTCACGGGCTCGCCCCCACAATCTAATAACCTGTACACAGGCGGATTTCTTGCTACACGTTCGGCTATTGTAAAATATTCGTCTGTGAAGGTTTGCTCGTAACCTTTTCTAAACACACCGCGAAGTTTTGAAATTCTCACTTTGTCCCCCAAACTGTATTTAAATGCTACCGATCTCTGAGGTTTTAACTTATATAAATTGTTAAAGACCGTTTTCTCATTGTGTTTATTAACAGCACCAGGGGCCATTTTTATCGACCTGTGATGAGATTTGTTGTAGGAAGCAGTCAGGTCCTGAATCACGTCCACATATCGACGTGAATTAACAGACGATAGATACCTCCACATGCGAGTCTTGAAGGTTCTGTTAAAACGCTCCACCACACTGGCTTTAGTTTCATTTGATGTTGAAAAATGTTGGATATTATACTGATCCAATAGCTGTTTGAAGTGTTTGTTATAAAACTCTGTGCCGGCGTCCGTTTGAAGTTTTGCAGGTATACGCCCTTCACCTAGTATGTTGTTAAAAGCTTTTGTAACATTAATGCCTGATTTATTCTTAAGACATCTGACCCACGCGTATTTAGAGAACACATCAATACACATTAGCAGAAATTTCACACCATCGTTTTCACCAGAATATTCACTCATATCTACTAGATCAATTTGAAATTGTTTGTCAACACCGCCAACCAAAACCCTGTTCCGAGGAAAATGTATAGCAGCTCTGGCATGAAGTGTATAGACATCTTGTCCCAGTAAAAAGTGTTTCACATCTGATACCGCGGGGGCAACACCTGTAGAATCCCTCACAGCATTGCGAAGCTTGTAGATACTCCCAAGACCCCCTGGATTAGCAGGATCGTAATAGATCTTATGCATCGTACTTTCCATGTTAAGAATAAGACAGGAATGACACATATGTGTTTCTTGCAAAGACTTTTATTTGGGACCCAAATGAAATGTCAAACATCTTAGAAATACAAATTAAACACACACACACACACACGTTGAAGAAAGTGTTAATAATAAAAAGAAAAGAAAAGAAAAACATATATATATATATATATATATATATATATATAAGGCATATCATTTAACATCCCGTAGTTGTTGTTACAGCCCATCACAATGATCTTCCCCCTTCCAATAGTCGCTAGTAACACGCAGTTGCGCTGTTTTTATATAGTCGTCACCGATCTTTGTGTCATACATCTTGGTGATTTTGTCTGTGATCCTCACTACCGATTTCAGTTCGTAAAGTATAGCCTCAGCAGCTCCTTGGATTCTCGTGTCATCAACAAAGATTCCCTTTGTAGTTAGGTATGTTTGAATGGTTGGAATAAATCTATCAGTCCATAGTCTCTCTGTAAGCTGATCAAAGTTGGTCTCGTAGAAATATTCCGGGATCCCCCATACGCACTCATGATGTTTCTGGCTGGGGTGATTGATCTGACAACCGTAACAGATTTCCTCCAGGTATTTATACAACACAGTGTTGAGCAGATGCAGGATGATAGTATTTACATTGTCTATAAAGTCATTAGACAGTACTCTTTCTGTCTGGATGAGAGTCAGATCTTGTGCGTCATAAGAAGCCATATGTGGTGGAGTGGTTTCATCCAGCAGAGCAGGAGCACCGGGAGATAAAGATGGTGGGTGTAACATTGGATCCTGTTGAGATACTGGAGACGATGAAGCCGACCAAGGCCAGAACTGCTGAGGAGATGTGTGAGGCGTCCAAAGGGGTGAATGCTGAGTAGGTGGTAGAGACGACCCATTAGGGGATTGTTGAGTGGGTGATAGAGGCGATCCATGAGACGGCCAAACCAGTGCCGGGTTATAGGGAGATGAGGTGAGTGATGGTAAAAGGATTGGAGATACTGGATTGTAGTCTGGAAAAATAAATGAGATCACGTTTAGGTATAGATAAGAAATTAACAAACAATTGTACATGTGAGTATGATTACAAACTGAAATTTTTCATAATATGCCTACCATTTGTTATTAGCAGTCGGTGTGTCTGATGATTTTCGGCCTACACAAGGCAGGCAGGAGACCACTTTGTATACCAGGCGATATATCATCAAAAACGAGACGTTTTCTAATATTCTCATGACTATTGATGATCTTATCCCGTTTGATTGCTTCGTCAACTTCTCTAAACACCCTTTGCAGAGACCGCCAGTCACACCACTGGATAAAGAAAATGTTTTTGAACCATAAGTCATGCTCCTCAAGATTGAGCGGATACGGCTGATTTTTCCACTCTTCGCGACCTCTGGTCGCAATCAACCTCTCCCTGTCTTCACACACACTGATAAAAACAAAATCCTCCAGCTGATGGAAAAAACGGTCACCCACGATCCGATAAAGCTCGGGGCCTGTAGCACTGACCAACTGTGAAACATAAACCGTCTCCGGATAGCCAGGTTGGTCAAGGTCTGAGCAGACAACCGATCGAAACAGTTTCCAGTCTTTCGTAGACATACTCCCACCCGACGCTACATCAACCCCAATACCATAGTCCGAGCGACAGTCAACACACATCTTGACTCTTCCATCATGGTATTTCAAAGAATAAACATACCCATTTAGACCCACATACTCTAACTCCAATCCCGTCCCGGGGTTAGCATTAGCTCTGGTAGTCAAACCGGACACCGCGCGCTTCTTTTTGGTAGGCCGGGCACACACTAAGGCATCATTAGGGTTTTGACAGCGTGACATACCATCAACACCACAGACCTCGTCCAGAGCGATGCATCCACCGTTTGCCATAATTGCGAAGGGGTCCCTTGTTGGTCAGAAGAAATCCGAGGGTGAAATGACACCGAATGACCAGGGTTTATATACAATTTCGATAGTGGGTGGGAACACGGCTGGAGGTGTGGTCAACCAGTAGGGGTGGCCACACACTCACCAGGTATGGCTACACCCACCCGGAGGTGTGGTCACACTCACGAGCGTGCACTCATATTTTTCACACCTTTTTACACATGCACGCGCAAAAGAACATGGAAATTACTACTCAGGTGCAATGCCAGATCCATTAGGAGGCATTTGCACCTCTCCCCTAAAGAGAGTATTTCGACATGTCCTCTTTGGTCAAAACAAATCTGCCAGGGTGGCAATGCCAGACCCCAGAGGACAAGGTGGCGCTCTGCCATCCGGGCAAAAACCTTACTGAGAAATACCAAGTGAGAGAAAGGACCTAGCTTTCAAATAATACACTTTAACATCATCTCCTAGTTTTATGTCACCTATAAAGATTTAACCTTTATCAAATTTAAGTACCAGATGTAGAACATCGACTCAGTAGTGGAGTATTTTACAGTGGCTGTTCTCCACAGTTGTACATTTACTTTGGTCCAAAATACATTTTCTCTCAGCACTTCCCTCGGTGTTCCATTTACAATTTCACTTTTTTCACTTTCACAAAGACATCTGGTTTGGAGGTGAATTAGCCTTTTCAGCTAATGGCTAATTCACCTCTAGAGTCTATTAGTAGGGTGCACTACCTGCTGTTTCTCAAACTGTGCTGCTAATTTTAGATGACTCTCCAGTCGCTGTACATGTAAAACAAGGTGAACTACAAAAACAGAAAGCTTACTTAGCACGAGGTCTGTGTACCAGTGCTGCAAACACACAGCAGGCAGATTTCTTACGCCACATACTGTTGATCAAAACTGATTTTCCAATTTGTCATTTTTGTACAGTTAAATTTTTTCACGTTAAAGCATCAGAAAACAAAACTAGCCTTGCAGATAATAATAATTTCCCCTGGGTATTACCTCTCACTAACAGTGCAAGAAAAAAAATCTTGATTATTTCTCCTGTGATTTGTGTGGCGCGCTGATCTATCTCATTTACGTGATAAATATACCAAAACCATTCCCCATAAAACTTTTGATTTCAGCAGTTTCATTTGACACATTTCATGCGCCCTTTTTGCTGGTAGATTTTGATTGATTTCTCCAAATGAAATGTCAACACGTCATGGATCAAACCATTTTCACAATGTTACTATTGTTGCCTGGAAAATTGGGAAGGAATTCACCTGACAAAAAGAATGTACTTTTGTGTGGGGGTGAGGCAATACATCAAAATGCTGTGATTCTTTGCCAGACAGAAAGCAAACACTGATGTTACTTTCCCGCGTGCGCAGCATTTCATTTCGCCAAGGAATTTGTCAATTATCTCAATTCACTCTCTCTGTGCATGCAGGGTTAGATTCACAGTATCGACTACTATGAGCCAGAAATCTGTTGATTTCTGTGAGTTACATAGCAATGAGCCATCAGATTCAGCCATAGGAAATGAAATGCACCCCGCATCGCCTCTCATCTCATTTGAAATGATGAATACTTCAGGTGCTATAAACTCTAATAAATCTAATAGTCTCATGCAGCACTGTGACGGGGAGGGGGAGCTGGTTACAGCAGCTAAATCTGCTTCTCTTCCCCCAATCAATTAGATCTGTGAAATCCATTTCTCTTTGCATGTTTGCTCTTGTTTGCAATAATTACAACCTCCACCCCAAACAGGCATGATAAACACCCCCTGATTTAGAAGTGTTTGTTCAGATCGGAGGGACCTGCTGCTTGTCTTGCTGTTTATAAACCGTGGAAATCTACAGGGATTACACAGGCTCATCACCATCTGTGGCATTACTCCAAAACAGGTCTGCACAGAGAAGAGCCCTATCGGGGCACCGAGAGGAGGAGGCAAAGTCAGACTGACATATAATGGGCTGCTTTCACCTCATCTGCAGCACAATGCCATCGCCATTAATTGGGCTGTTAGCAGAGACTCGCTCACAAACACACACACACACACACACACACACACACACACACACACTCCCTATATATGTCTAAATATAGCTTATATTATTCACAAAAAACTAAACTGTGCTGTTTTTCAAAAGAATTAACCAAGGCTGTAGCCATGGAGTCAACACTGTGGAGCAAGTATGCTCAGCCAGGTTTATGAAGGCAACTAAACTATATTTCTTGAGCATTTTAAGAATTTCTTATTTTTATTTTTTCATAAGTCTGAAAGAACGATGCCATCCATGCTTAAATAACTTAGTGGACAGTCTGCACTCACTCTACACTCCCATACCTGTACCAGTGAAACAGAGAGAGAGATGTTCTCCAGTATCAGCCCTGGTATGAATCCCCTCCGGTAAATGTACACACTCTCCTGTTTAATATTGGCCACCTTATGCCATTGTTTTGGAAAGGCTTTTAAATGCACCTGTTTTGGTACCATGTTGGCTTGGATCATTTAAGCGGCTGCGTCAATGACAACGAGCCTCTTCCACACACAGCTCACCTGCTGTTGAGAAAAAAACTAAATTGCAGGCAAATAAATCCAAACTGTGAGGCGTGGCGACTTTGTTAACGCTATGCTGACAAAGAAAATCAAGTTTGTGCATAAACACTACAATGAGATTTAGAATTAAGTTGAATTAAAATGCAGAGATAACCTGCTAGAGTAATGTAGCCTTGTCAATAGCCAGAGTTACACTATCAATCTGTGACTGAATAATAGCTAGCTAATCCCCAGATCCCCTTAACATGTAATACTTACAGCCGTGGAACAGTATTGAGGGGCTGATTGCATTCTGTTCTGTTCAGATTATTTGCCTTTAAAAGGAGTAACTTGTTTTATTCTTGTGCACTGAGACGTTCTATTGTTAGCAGGGGGAAAAAAAAAAACAATGTAAATGTTTCAAAACCTTGTTTTCTACTTTATCAAAACCAATCGTTCTGTTGGAACAACTGTGACCTGCAGCAACTTCACAAAGCAAAAACAACGCAGAACAACAAAACTCCAGGACACTTCCTGCATTAAAATGTTTCTTATCAGTTAGAGATCACCTTGTAGTGATTTGTAAGAGATGCATTTTGAAGCTTACAAAATAACGTGATTGACTTTTGATTGACAGCTGTAACAAATCAAACTCCTATTGATTGACAACAACTGACAACACAAATGACAGTGACAATTTTGGTGACATATTAAAGACACTGACAATAATAGAACATTCTTGCAACAACGGTGCCAAACTCAGGTGTAAAACTTAACAATCAGGGTATCAAAATCAACTAATTTTAGGTCTACACATAAACTGGCTCACAGATGTGTGTATGTATGTATACATTTGTATTCAACCTGCATATTAATGTGATGCAAATGCACCATTAAAAGCACTATTGATATTCTTCTGATCCTCAACTTACACACTGCATGCAGCGAAAACCTTTTTCTAAACAGAATATTGGCCGGTCTTTTCATGAAAGCACCTCAGTTAATGTCTTGTCTTGTCTTGTTAATGTCAGCAAAGCAGTTACAAACATAATTTTTTTAATGACAAAAACTGAACCACAAATGCAAAATCCTAGCATTTTAATATTTCCGCAGAGCGTAATTCTCTCCATATGAATAATTGATTGTCTCATACATACTCTCACAAAGAATTTGCTTCCTACTTATTCTAACAATACTTACTACATTTAACCACTAGTAGCACTCTATAGACTCACTTTTAAAAAAAAGAAAAGATTTTAATCCTTTGTTTGGTTTCTGGTATCCTTCAAGACTATAGATTTTGACCTTATTTGCATTTTTGTTTCGTAAAAAGTCTGAATTTATTAATGAATCTGTCAGCGGTACATAACTGTTCACCAGGTGTGTCCATTTGACTAAACAGTACAGAGATACATAACACTGCCACTGCCAGATACATCTTGAGCATTATCTCTGACAAATAAAAGTAAATGACGACATTTACATGTATCCATGGCCCTGCATTAGTATGAGTTTGAATTAATGTCAAAAATTGGAAAAATAGGATATTGGCTCCCTTTCTGCATGAGCTGTCACCTAAAGCTAAATGCACTGACTCATAAACCAGCTACACCAACAAACACTGTCCAGGTGAAGTACCTGCATACTACAGTGAAGCTTAAGCTGAAAAACCATAGAAGAGGACAGAATGAAAATTGGACTGATATTCATCAAGGTAAAGGCAATGACAGGGACATGTTCTAAGACATGAACTAATAATAAACCTGAAGGCTGGTTAATAGGACACTGATAAAGACATCTAGGGCCTTTCTTCATGGATTTCAGCTCCAGTTTTCTTCCACAGTTCGTGGACACACAAGGAGTGTGTGGCAACTATAACTGCATTATAACCTCACATCAGTGATTTTCTCTGCAAACTCTGCGATAATTGTCAAAAAATTAGGGCTTTTTTAAAGCACTTGACCCTTTGCCTCATTTCCAAGTCCAAGTTAAGTCAACCCTTGGTTCCTTAAATAGACCCGTATGATAAAAAAGAGATATTAATCTGATATGTTTTGACATTATCTCCATGTTGTACTTACATTCAGGTTTAGACATATTCGTGAATCTAGTACAAACATCACCCCTGAAATTATGCAGCAGCTCTCAGTCATATATTTGTTATTTTTAGCTGTACCTAATTTCTAAGAAGTCATTTCTCAGTGCTATCACTGTTGAGGGAAATGGATATCAAAATGAGGACCCGCATAATGGTTTCCAGTTTATATTCTGCCATGTGCAACCTTGTTTCTCTTATCAAAAAATAAAAAGTCAAGAGTGTCTTTTCACTGCAGTTTGAAGGGAAATGGGCATTGAATTCTCCCTCCTGTGACCTTATCAACCATTTGAAAATTTCAAAGAGGCCTAGCAAGCAAATCAGTGGTTCAGAGGGCAAAAGAGAGAATGACAACTAATTCACCTTCTGCAAACCTGAACTTGACACTTGCGGAGATAATCATATATCACTCTTTGTAATGTGCCGCTTTCAAAGCAGCCAAGCAAATTTGAATGGTTGAATGAGGCCACAGAGGGAGGTCTTTAAAGTTTGAGTGCAAAAGCTGAACTTAAATGGAAGGTTATTAAGCCGCCTTTTATTGCACAACGAAAGACTTGTCACAATTCTCTCACAAGTCCTTTGGAGAGAAATAGACCTCATAGTTAACCACTGTGCCAGTTAATGCACAGAGGGCTCACTGTTTTTTCAATCAGATGTCAAACACATGAGATTCTGAGTCCTCACCAGAGCGTTTTCTATTTCAGTTATTTTTTGTTTTTCGGTTGATTGGGCCAAATCTCAAAGCAGCTTCTAAACTAGAGTGCAGATACAGTTAAGAATAAGTGGTTGTTATATGTTATTTTATTTTATTTATTTTTTCTATCTATCATTGATATTTTTTTTTCTGTAGAGTGCTTTATTGTCCAGTTTTAAACTGTAAACACTGATAGATTTTTATTTTTATTTTTTTTTTAAAAGAGAGAGACATACCAGTTAGCACTGAGACAGGTATTCTTCAGGTAAAAATGACCTTCTCTTAACAGTGTTTGCTGGGGAATGTTCGATCTTAAGCCTCACTGAGGCTTTTGATACTGCATAGGCTAGATCATACAATTTTAATTGACTGCCTTAAGCATTGGGTTGCTATCAGAGATACAGTACTGTGCTGGCTCAGCTATTACATTTCCCAGAGAACCTTTTTTTTCACTGAAGGCAATTTATCAAACTCTGCACCAGACATAACTTGTGGGGTCCCGCAGGGTTCAATTTTAGGTCCTGTCTTCTTTTTCGTCTATTTTCCTACTTGCCTGTAACTCCTTAAACTATAAACTCTACTGCCAACAAAACATTTGAGGGAATATGAACCCTATTCTGAGCACTACTCAGTGTGCAAGTCAACATTTAAGTGCATGCAGGTAGGGTCTGAAAAGTAGAACCGGATGTGACCAAGCATTCCTGATAATGCGCACACTTGAGTCTGATCACTTTCTCTGAAGGTTTCTTATTTGTATTTCCTGCTTTAAAGCTCTTTGTCTCCCTTCTGTTGTTCTTCAAATAGCTTAACAGATGAATAATTTATAAATGCATCTTAGGCTAACAGCTGCATATTTTTTAAACAAAACTCTTTTACAATGAATTAGGAAATTTGATTTGAAAAAAAAAAAAAAAACAGTTACTGAGGAATGATGTCTCACAAAAACCTATATTTGGAGAAAGGGTACAGTCATACTTTGCTCTATTTGCCAAAATAAGATGCTGTTAACCTTTGAGACCAGCCCAGTCCCACGCCAAAGCATGTAAAAGACAGACTGAGCTACGCTATGATGTCACGGTTTGCCTCGTTGAGGCGTGAAATGTGCACGTATGTATGAAGGTGCAGCACAAGCAGAGGGCGCTAATGTCTGGAACAAGGGACGGACATTGCAAAGAGCCATGAAAAAAGTCATTGAAGGGAAGTGTTTGGCTATTGAACTGCGAGGTTTAGTGTAATACTGCATTTTAAATCCAAGCTGTCCTTTCAGGATTTGAATGTGATGTTCAAAAATTACAAATCATTAGCGCATCTTTTTTCCATCACCTACAAACAAAACTAAGATTGGACTGATTACTTTTCAAGCAGTTATGAGTTTGTTATAAAGAGCATCTTTTAAAACCGCCGAAGATGAACTACTGTCCTCTCTCCACTTTCTGTGTAATATTCTTCTGTATAGACCCGAATGAAAAGTAGTTTTATTCTTGCTATCGCACTCCTTGGCTCCTCAACAACCTGAGAAGGCCAAGGGCTAAAAAAATGACTCATCATTATCACTTTTAACTTGCTGTTCAGAACATTTTCTGGTGTTACGTGATGTTTCAGTGAATTTTTTTTATCTTAGTATTCCTATGTGTTCTTATTTTACTCTTAAACTTGTGTATTAAAGTCTTAAAAATTCCGCAGATACCTTGGCACTGACCTCACTGCTCCCAACACCCATAGGCTGAGCTCACCACAGTAGAGACTATAATGAACCGACCATGTGTGGGCCAACATGTGAACGATACCCATAAGACTCTACAGTCAATTGGGTTCTACATACTGATTATGTATAGGCAATCGAGATGTATAGACCTAAACCTGTAAACCGATCTGAAGCAGCAGACTTAGAAAATGATTACCTCAACAAATGACTAAAATTACAAAACTGCACAGTCTATTAGTAGCCTGCAGGGTTTTGACAAGCAGCAGACGACCATCTGACCCAAAAACAAGCAGCACGAGGCGGACACTCCCTTCAGGCCATGACAAGCCGAAACAAAGTATTCATATTTCACAACTAGCATGATTATAATACAAGTGCCTTTCAACAAAAAAATGCCTACGTTTAGACAGCAGCAGCAAATGTCAGACATAAGCAGCCAACAACAGGCCCCATTAAACAACCTGCAGTGTTGTTAGCCTCATAGCTTCCTAACGTTTCAACTTCTTAGAGTCAAAACAACACATAAGTTAGCAAAAGCAGCACCTACTTTTTTGAAGTGAAGTGAAGCAGGACAGAAAACTCGGCCTTGAAGTTCTTCTTTGGTGCTGATAGATGTCAAACACTTAAATGGAGGGAATATCAGCAGCTGGGAGCTCCAGAAAGGGTAATTCTTCCAAAAAGTCCTGAAGGAAAATGGTCAGACTGTTCTCACGCAAGCTAACTTTGGCTCCCAGAGCAAGAATAGCAGCAGGTGTTTGAAGCATTACAAAAAAGATGGTGGGGGTAATTTTGAGTAGCTTTTTAAACTACACCCGGAGTGACAGCTGAAGTTCTAGGTTGGTTCACTTTTTTAGCCCGTCAATAGCCCCTCTTCACAGCAGACAGTTTGAAAAGCACAGGTGTGACCAATGACGTTAACGAAGGCTCCATTCTGTTAAATGTCCCGCTAGCCATGTCAGTGAGCGAACGTGCACAATACCAGAGCCCTACTGCAACCCGCTCGCCTAAATGGAATGCAGCCGTCAGTAATGTTTTAAAATTCAACCTTGCCTCGACCCGCTTTCACAAGTCAAGATGTCTGCTGTGGAAAGGGTGTACTCAGCGCTGGGCGGGTACGAGCTGCCTTCAGTGTTATACAACGGATTATAGGAATTAAATATAAAAAAATCAAGAAGTTCCTCAAGTTTTTATGTTGTTGTTTGGGTTTTCTTGGATATTTTGCACTTCAGTGCTTTCTTAAATTTCAGTCACCCTTTAAAATAAGGCCTAACAAACATTGTAACTAACATTCATAACACAGCATTTGTGAATATCCTTGGGACAAATTATAGTTGTATATCAATTTCTCTTTTTTTTTCTACCATCATAACTCCTAACACTTACATCAACTTTGATGAATGATGATCTTTTTAGTTTTAACATAGGTAGATAAATAAATACATACTGCCGCATGTTAATATCAGTTTCACAGAAAATATAGTTGCTGGAATTCAAAGGGGAAAACAATTAATACATTAAAAAAAGAGCAAGAGCCACAACCAGCAGTCAACACTTGCTACACAGTTGAACATAATAATAGATGAGTTACAACTTTACAGTATAAGGCTTTATCTGGGTCTCTGTGGATTATTGTTGCAAATAATTTTCAGTTTCTGGTGTAAAATCAGTGAGTTCTCCCTTGTTATATGTAAATATATCAGTTACTGGGAAAAATATTATGTTACTGTGAAAAGATTCAGCGCAGATTTGAATTTCATTTATAATGTGCATAAAAATGAGGCTCATTTTCAGCTTACTTCATTATAACTGATGGATAATTCTACAAATAAAAAAATTATCTGGACAGCTTTTCCTTTCAGTAATTGCCTTTAATGATACATCAGAGTCATGCTAATACCAACATTTTCTCCCTCTGTGACAGACGTCTGGAGAAATGAAATATGAAAATGTTAAGGTAGCTTTTTAATGGAAGTCATATTTCCTGAGTTGGGAACAGTTTGCCCTGACTGAACAGGTTATAATGTACCTCGTATATTAATGGACATGTTCAGTGAAATTATGGGCTCTCTGCTGAACTCCATTGAATTCAGATCTTCAAGGCATTCATGCATCTGTTGAGGCTAACGGAGAACATTGTGTGCTTCTAAAGTTAATTATTTTAATGCACTAGTCTAAATTGATCACCGTTTTGGGCTTAAATACTTGTAAAAAAATAAATAAATAAAGAAGCTTAAAAGGACAACAGCTTAATGTGAAAATGTTACTTAATTATCACATTTCAGTTAAAACACCAGCATTTCCAGACAATATTCAAATAAGACGATCAGAGGGCTGCAAATTCTCATGTACCCTGCACCAAAGGTTTCTGTAGCTCATGTCTTCTTGGAACAAAAAAGAAATATGTAGCTCTTTTACTTTGGATATTCTGTATTTTCATTCAGGTTTTTGAATGTTTTGGTTGCCCTTTGTCTTTCGCATCTCACTCAAATATAAACGGTCTATTATGTCTGCCCGGGTCAGGTGCGGATGTAACACTTGTGTGTCTTGTCCTTGACTCATAAAAATGATGTTTCATCTCTTGATCTTGAAAGGTTGCAGAGACACATAATGTGAAGAAAAAACATTTAATACAGCACAATTATTCATTGCTTCAAAGACTTTTACATCTGTGCAACAAATCTGAAACCTGAATGACCTATTGCACTATTTGAGGGTTAAAGTACAGGGTGTTCGGTAAAAATATGGGCTATGTTGATCTTTTTAGCTTAAAGCCAGTATGTTAACAGCAAAATACTTCATAGTCCCTTTTATTATTTGAGGATATGGACTGATCATCTAAACCCAAAGCCTTTTTGATTTGCAACATAATCAGACAGCATTTCACTCTGCAAGCTTTAGACACGGTAGAATTGCGATTGACTGGAGCCAAGAGGGAAATAGTCTTCTCGTTGTGTGCCGTGCAAGCCAATAATGACCACGGCCTGTACTGAATTAGTCATCAGGATATACATTTTTTTTTTTTTATATTGAGGGGCCAGTGTCATTATTTTCCTCTAACCTTATTCGACAATCGTGTCCTTGTTTCTGTGAAAGAAGACTTGACTCTCCCTCACTGAGGCCCAGCTGAAATTTGGCCTCCTCACCCGCTCTCTTCGTCGCCGTCCCCTGAGCCCTGGCTGCTTGATTTAAACCATTTGGCCTGTTATATTGTGAGGTCAGGTGTTAACAATGCACTTCTTCTGAAGGGGCTGAGTGGTCTGAAATTCATAAATTAGTTTTGCTGGAAAACCCTGAGTGTGGCGATATAGGCTCTGCCTACCTCCGCGTGTCCTCAACCTACATGACATCATAGAAAACCACTCTGAATTGTGTTGCATTGACAACCCAGTTACCAGAATAAATGTGGCCAATGTTTCTGCAAACCACGGTTATATGTTGAAGCTTAATGTTTCTTTATGTTGCAACTTTACATTTCTTTAGGTTCAGTTTTCAATTGTATGTTGCGTAAACGCTGTGCTGATGGCATAGTTTGGTTTCTTCAAAAATAAAAACTCCACTTGGGGCGGCTGTAGCTCAGGAGTGGAGCCAGGTACTGAACCCCAAACTGCTCCTGATGTGCTGGTAGGTACCTTGCATGGCAGCCACCGCCATCAGTGTATAAATGTATGTTTGAATTACAAAAGCGTCTGCTAAATCTAATGTTAGGGTTAGAAAAAAAAAGGTGACATCTTGGCTTTACCTTGCAGGGCAGCTGGTTTTGAGAGATAACGTGATCACCATGACCATTTTGTGAGGCTTAAAACAATGCGCACGTGGCCGAACACACAGCGCTTTGTTAAAAAAACAAGACTGGCTGCTCCTCAGGATGTTAGCGTAGATGCTGATGGATTTGACACATTTGAACACATCCCTGGTTGGCAGAAATGTAAAAATGCCAACTCTTTTTTTTCGGCACCTGTGCTGTACTGTACATTCACTGCCAGCACCGACAGTCCTCCTGTGAATTACTCCTTTAATACATCCATGTACCTGGTGGGAACAGCCTTTGTGTTCAGCCTCACGCGTACACACTGTGATATCGCAGCTTCCGCCGTCTCTAATGTCTCTCGTTAAAGATCTCGCTCCTTGCGTCAGTCTCGTGGTCCTTCCTGAGATCCCAGCTCCCCCATCCTTGAAATTGAAGGCTGGAGTGAATCTTATCGGCTCTCATTAGCTCCATTCCCGTTCTCTCTTGCTCCCTTTATTGCTCAGTGTTAACCTTCTCACTTGGTAGCATTCATGGAGAAGTGGTGTCCTTCTGTCAGAGGAAGTGCACCTTATGAGCTGCATATTTCAGCAGACTGATGCCTGACATTTGATCCCCTGCAGAAGGGGAGGGGGGGGGGGTCTTTTAATAAAAATTAATCAATTGAAAATCCAATTCTTTTATTTTAATTACACTACATTTCTATTTAATGTTACCGAAACCTTCAGTGTGTATGGGCAGTTCAATTCATATAGCTCCATTTTAGAGGGATTGGTACCGAAGTAAATGCATTGTGAAGTGCATATTTTTAGGCACCACAAAACTGTCTGAACTTAATTGTCTGATGAGGAATTAGGTAATATTCGGTTCCACAGACTCTGAAAGCGGCAATTTGAGACAGAGAAAATGTACACTAATTATATTGTTGGATGGCTGCAGCTCCAAAAGCATCGGCGTATGCCTTTGTTTAGTTTGATTGATTTATTTTGGATTGATGCAAATAAATTAGCCTTTTTTTTTTTTTTTTTTTTTCATTTCACAAACAGAGAAGCTGACTCTGGTCCTGTCTGACAGCTGGAGTTGAGGGATGTCTGTTGTTTTGAAAAACCTGCTCCTCTGAAAATATCTCTCTTCTGTAGACAGCTGTGACACACTGTCCACACACACACACACACACACACACACACACACACGCACACACGCGGTTGCATAAAAGCGGTTGTTCCCAAAACAAAAATAGATTTTCTTAATCTAAATCAAGGACTGTACACACAGACTCTTAACTGTTCTTGTGTTGGGGAATTAAATTAGCTGAAAACATATGGATTTAAAGTGAGAGACAGAGGTGCCCGTGAGTCATCTGTGCTGACACCGGGCTGTTTTCCTCCAGCAACTGATTGGGCTCTGTTATGTTTATCACTTTTTATCTTGACAAATATCAGGGTGCCAGAGTCTAACTTACTGCGGTAACTGTCTCCCTTTTAATTTACTGAGCTCATTTATTTGCTCATTGTACTTTACTCACATCACCCTCAGAAACGCTGCACATGAATTTAGCATTTCATTTCCACATCAAACCGCCAGCTCCTCGTTTGCCGTGATATTTTGAGGAGCAGTTTTGCTTTACTTATATGTAAATAGAGCCGTTGTCTGTGAACGATACGTGAATGGCTTTTTTTTTTTTTTTTTTTTTTCAAAATGAATCAAACATTTCTCCGGCTGACTTTTTCAAACAAAAATATGGAACAAAGGGGCGCAGCAACTTTTTGATGCCACAAGTTCAACATTTTCTCAAACCTCTATTGTTCCACCTCAGAAATGTGTAAAATTATGTTCTTAATAGTGTAAAAGATGGAAACCCCAGCCCCTGTAGTCAGATGTTGGAGCCGCCACGGCTAGGACAAAGTGATCTAACTTGTGCTACTAAGATATGGTCACCACTTTCTTTCGCATAATCTCTAATTGTTTGCTAATGGCTGCAGCCTCCATACTGACGCTTCCTATGAAAATCTTTAGAGTTGCGGTTTTAATATTCTCCGTCTTGCCTGCTCAATCTTTGAGCTTCCAGCAGCTATAATCTTTTGCCTCCGAGGTGTCTCATGGAGGTTGAACTCTCTGGGAAGTAATTCTCTCAGCTTGGATGCATTATATTGCTATGATGAATAATTACAGGTATTGAAAGACTAATTGTATTTTTTCATTACGCATGGTATCAGTGTGGCATGCTTGTATACTCACATCAATTAAGTTGAATGAGAAGCTTGTTTGTGTCAGCTTCCATTAAAATCACGCCCGCAGTCGAAACTGGCATTTCATTTGTGTTTTGCTTCTATCACAGTCTCCCCGGCTAAGATATGATTCTGCGGTGGGACATACGGTTCAGAACCACGGGGAGGGAGGGCTCAAAAACTTCATCACCAACATGATCTGAATTCTTCTGATAGAATAAATTACAGTCACACAGGGTTGTAACCATGGTGTCTTGGGAAAAGAAGACAAGATTGTGTTGGGGTGAAATGCGGGTGAATGGAAGAAACGAAGCACGTTTTGTTCAGAGATCTGTTATGCTATCACATGTTGCAATTGTATCACATCTGCATAATGAGAAGAAAGTCTAAATATACCATGTTTTAATTTGATTCTTTCAGGCGTTGAAGAGTTTACCAGCCTACAAGCCAAAGTTCATCATCAGGTGGTAGACGAAATGACATAATGAGCCGAACAGGACGGTTTGCCCCTGTGGTTTATCTGATATCACTGTCTTGTTAGTCCTACAATATCAAAATGTATGTTATGCCAGAGCTATCACTGCATCTGAGCGTAAAGCGACCAAAGTCAACGTAGGGAACGGGCTATGGTGGTTGAATGGGTAAAACACAAGACTTTCCCCCAGGAGACTGAGACCAGTGTCACACTTAGAACATACTGGTGTGCTGCTGACTTATTATTTTCAAGCTTTTCATATTTTCACTTTTCTGTCGCAGATTTAGTTTCAGGCAACAAAATTGCTTGGTTAGATTAAGGAAAACATTGTTTGGGATAAAATAGACCCTTTCACGATGATAACCTCCTGGTAGGGTGTTTTTGTGTCTATTGGGATCTCCAGCTGCGCATATCCCCAGAAATGAATGCTGCTTGTCTGCAAGATGCATGATGCAAGATGCACATGAATGGTTATAGGGGCAGTGTAGGATCAGTATGGGGATGTGACAGGGTCAGGGGTCAATTGCTGAAAGTTTTGAGGACAAAGTAATGTAAGTCAGTTAGTGGTATCCTCTGGTAACAACCACAGTATATAGGCAATTATATAAACAGTACATTCATATACAGCTGGCCAGTGGCGTGCGCAGACTTTTTGAAGGGCAGGGGTGAAAAAAAGGGCACTTTAGCGCGCGTTTTGGCTCCCAAGGGGACAATTTAGCACGCGTTTTGGCGCCCAAGAGGGCACTTAAGCGCGTGTTTTGGCTCCCAAGAGGGCACTTTAGGGCGTGTTTTGGCGCCCAAGAGGGCAGTTTAGCGCGCGTTTTTTACAACAATTGGGCCACGAGTGCACATCACTGCCGCTGGCTGTCACTGAACATGTGCACATATATACCTTAGGCCTCAGAAAAATAACTTCTCCCATGTGTGTATTTCAAGTTAGTTTCAGTGATTGTCCTGGAGCAACATCAGTTAAGATTTAATAAGAACAACACCAGAGAAGCTATATCAGATCAAACGTCAGCCACGACGATAACCGCACAAGTGAAGCGGACCAACAGCAGCACCACAACAGATTCTCTCACCAGCGGGCTTACAGTATATCAGTCGACAAGAAAAGAAGCATTATTCATCATGTGACACAGTCTTGTATATCCCTGCTGTCTTCTGTGTCTCTATTTCTGAGACTGTTCCTGTTGACATGTTCAATCATTTTGCAGTGTCTTTCCCTTTGGAACTCTGTTAGCTAACTTGTTGTGTTTCGAAACTTAAAGATCAGAGTGTCTGACCTCTTTTATAGCTGACAAATGTCGCAGCCTTATAAAACCAGTACTACTTGTAAAGGGTGATGGGGTGATACTCTACTGAAGTTGCCGCCATATAGTGGATTCAGCCAGACTGTCACTCAGTGTATAAGGATCGGGATCATTACTTAAGTGTTGTTTAGCCCCGCATTGACTTTGCGCATAACTATTTTATTAAATGAAAAGTTACATTGTGGTGCCTGATTTAACTACTTTTTCTGAGAGTTTTTGGGGAGGAAATATTTAGCCAAGAGTCTCTTCATGGTGAGTTGAACTTTTAGGGAGAGACGGATAATCTACCAAGCAGGTGACTTATGTCTGCTTCTGTGAGCAAAGACAGGCCGTCAGAAATAATGGTTTTGTCTGTGACCTCTGGTGGGAAAACAAATATCTCTTTTTCTATAGCGATTATACATGTCGAACATCTATATCATCCGTTACAGCTGAGGAAATCGTTTAACTGCATCAAACAGATTGCGCAGGTGACACAGATTGTAGTTTCTGCTCATTTTGGCATTTTGTTTACAGATAAAATCAATCAGCGTCTTGCTTCCGCTCATCAAGTTAACATCCCTCAGATAAAATCTGATATTTTTTTGTCTGTTGTTGCGATTGGGTGCCGTGCCTTTGCACAAACCCCTGTAAATATTTGTTATTTAGCCGTGAATCACGGAGACAACATTTATTGGCATAACCTTCTGGGGTGGACAGTAACGCACTTGTTTCATCTATTACTAACAGATGGCTCTTTAGACTGACACTCCCTCTGTGACCTTTCGCTGGGACAGTTTTATTTTGTGACAAGGACAACACTTTCAAGAGCCGCACTATTTCTTCAGTCGGCATGCATATTTACAAGCCTTTTCTGAGAGGGAGTTAATCTGAATTACAGCAAGGTTATCCTTCTCGAGTCCATTAGTTCTGCCACTTCTGTGAGGTAGTGTTTGGTAAAACTTACTGAGGCTGCAGACAATGAGATCAAAACAGTGTGAGCACTGAATTTAAGACAGACATGCAGATTAAAAGGAAGGAAAGCAGTTCAGGTGAAGTGAAGCCTGAATTTGTAGAGAAAAACACACATTTGCAGCATTACAATGGATTAGCAGATGAATTTACCGTCTTTACAGACAAGTCCCCTCACCCACCACACACACACACACACACACACACACACACACACACAACAATAGGCCTCAGGTTTGTTTCAGCGCTAGAGGCAGCTCTATCCAGTTAAATGACGGCAGGCCTTGACACTAAATAAACTTTGTCCCAATTTAACTTTGCCCAGATCAACAGCTATTGCTTCATGAAGTCTGTTTGTGTTAATGCACTGCACCAAAGTGGGTTATACTGAACAACACGCTCGTCAAATCAGTGCAGTTTGTTTCACAATTATGCTTGAACCATTGTAAAAGATGTTTGCGTACAGCATATGCGTCACTTTATGTTCCGGTATCCAATAAGAGCTGTTTAATTCCACTCTCAGCCCAATTTCGAACAAAGCAACATTTAATTCTCAACTGGCATTGAATAGAATGTCACTGATAAATGACTTTCACAAACATAATGGCAGCAACTCGTTATAGTAACCGAGCACAATAAGACTAAAAGGTCTAAAGCCCCATCAGTGGCCCCGAGAGGCTGCACTGTTCATTACGCCTCACATTATGAACAAGCAGGACAGAACAAACAATAAACTGAGAATCTGTTGTTTTTTAGAGTCTTAACAGTAGACAGGCTTAAAATGTCCTGAGGGAAGCGCGACATGAACAGCTGAGGGGTTATTCAAGTCAAAAGGGTTCATTGCCTGATAGAGTAGGATGTTGCGGTCAATTTGTTTGGAACCTGCCCAATAGATTGCAAGGAGGGTTGCATGTGAGGCTGACTTTGGCTGGAGGGTTGAATACTATGGAGTGGAGTATGTCCAAACTGTAGAGAATGAATGTAGTCAGCTGGTTTAATATAAAATAAATAGTTATATAGTTATATATATAGTAATTTAAAGTCTATTTAGAGTCTAGCGTCTAAAAAGTATTTGGTTTGTCTGTTTTTACTGCAGAATGGACAACATAGCGAACTTGGTGGAAGAGGATCTGCTCCCTCTGAAGATATAAAGCTCAAAAACATGACAATTCTCATGCTGCATTCCAGACAACTCCAAACTCAAAAATGTTCGGCCTCCGACTGAAAAGAAGTATAATGGAATGCCAATTAGAGTCAGAGTTCATACTCATAAATGCAGGGCACATCCACATGACTTTAAGGAAAAGTTGGTCTGACATCACACAACAATGGAGGGATCCGTGAGGAGGGGGGAGGGATGTATTTGTAGGCGACAGCTTCCAAGAATATACGCGACATAAAATAAAATGTAAAATGGCGGCTGTTACTTCACACGTCCTTTTCCTCCAGTGTTTTATTTATTCTGTTCATATGGAAGGAGGCTGCACAGCTGAGGGTGTTCATTAATGTGTGCACTCTCTAAAGGAACATGAGTTTGTGACAGTCAGCCATGTTTTCTGTTTACATTTGGCGTCATGCACCTGGAACACTCTGAAATAGGAAAATTCAACTTTAAATGTAGCATAACAAAACATGGTTATGAATATTATATTCCATTTCTGCCAATAGATCCCTCTAAATCTGCCACACTGGACATTCATGTAGCCTGATTGTGGCGCTAGAGAGTGGCCTTGGGGTCCATCAAAACCTTCGCATTTGTCATCAAGGAAAGGAGAAAAATTATACCAAATTTCACAGAATCTTTGACCAAAACTCTCAAGATAGTGTGTCATAGTAAGCCACTTGTGTCCTGACATGGGACTGCACCGGCTACAAGATCATAAGTGGCCATTGGTTGCTGATAAATCATATGTTAGTTCAACCTGACAGGGTTATTGGATCTCCAAAATCATTTTATAGGAATCATCCTTATTACAGTGAATATTTAGACAAAATGCCATGGTGGTTGTCATTGTTTTAAAAAGTACCCAAAAGTCAAACTTGTGAAAAAATAAGATATTTTGCAGAAAAACAATATTTTGGCAAAAGCAAAAGTCACCCATACGAATAGTCCTTAAGTCTGAGGGTCTCTGATATTCAATGAATTTATGAATCAAAGGCAATTTTCTGCCAATAGATTTACTTAAGTACAAGTAAAAGTAAAGACATTTAAATTAAAATTGTATTTACGAATGGGTCAACCAATTATTGGCCAATTATAAGATACCAAAATCAGGATTTTTCTAATCACCGGGAGTCGTTTCTCCTTTTAAAAATATTTGCTGATACCACAGTTATCAAACAAATAAGTGAAATGAAAGGTAAATATATTTGTCTCCAACATGTATTGCAGTGGAAGTATAAGGTGGCCAAAAAATGGTAAAATACAAGTTCCTTAAAAGAGATATGTTAGTGAAAGTGACAGAGAAATCCTCACTTATCCGCTGCTGAGTTCATACATATCAACATGTGTATGACTGTGATTTTCTAGCAGGTGGGATCTGTGTACAGCCGCAGGTGTGAGGCAGACCTCCAGCCTACAGCGAGCCGAGCATCTGCATCCAAATCCCAGTCATCTTCCTCTGACGCGCCAGATGACTCCTCGGCTGTCATCTTAAAGTTGTACTGTATCCCGGCACTGCACGACTCGGCTGTCTTTTTTTTTTTCTCTCTCTCTATCTCTGACCTGCTGGAAACAGAGCATATTTAAAGGGGACGGACTTGGCAGAGCAGCCTGACTGCTTGTTGTCTCCGGACTGTAAAAGCCCGCACACACTTCATGCCTTTCCTCTGTTCATGACACACTGACAGCGCATCCGGTCGGTGCTCGATTGGTTTCGTCTGAGCGAACCATGGCAGAGCCAGGGGATAATGTTACGATTCCTGAGTTCAACAACCTTCTCCAAATGGATCCCCTGCTCAAAACGTACGACAAGGACTTCCAGCGGAGGTAAAACACGAACTAAACTGCGGTTTTGTGCACAGCGTGTCGCCCAAAACAGCCCGCGGTGGAGCGAGCAGTAGCTAGCTCCACGGTGGCGGGTGTGTCTTGACACAAAAATACAAAACTAACAGATAAAAACGAGATTTTGGAAAGTCATCACGGACTCCGACTCTGTCCTCAGGTTTGACATTTTGAATGAGGGGAGGTCGCACAGAGCTGCGTGCCTCTCCTGCGTACTGCTCCCTCTTCTAAACAGCCGGCCGAATGATAATAACAATACTACTACTAATAATAATAATAATAAGCGTTTAGATGATGTTCAGCTAATGCAAAATGAATGAAGCGCCACCAGGAAGCCTTTTTTTCATGTTATGTGACAGGTCGCAGGAGCAAAGTATAGCCGTCTCTCACGTCTCCACTTCCGATGTGTGACAGTTTGGGCAGCAGGCACGCGCTCCTCCGTCAGCTGACGTCCACCACGTTACGTCGTGAGGTGGTGTTCTCCAGCTGCTGGAGGAGCATCACAGCAGCCCCCCCACCCCGCCTGCTCTCTGCTGGCCCTGGTGCTCAGTATAAGCTGTTTTCTGTAATGGCTTTTCCTTTCAATTGTCTCGTGGTTATCGAGGCATCAGTTTGGACTAAAATGTTTTTTAAAAAAAAAAATTGGATTAAAAATCCAACTCGGAGCAGAGTCTCCTCCAGCTGATTGGTTTGGTTCTTGCAGTGTGAAAGGCTCTGCAGTACAAAATAACCTCTCAGACATTAATTGACTTTATGCTGCTGTACTCACATGCCGCATGCATTTCCCCTTCAGCCTCGAATTGGCCTCCATACAAATTAATTATTGGGGTGGAAGTCTTAAGTAGCTGACTCTCTGTGTGTGTATAGTGTGTTTGTGTGAGTCTGTCGTGCATTTATTAATGGGATTATGGCCACCACACATTCCGATCACGGTTTTACCCTGCCAAAGTGTGATGGTTGATGGTATCAAAAACACACATGCGAGTAGTTTCCAGATTAGAATATGTTCGCCTGATGCTTCGCCTTAATTGAGTCATGCATTTTATGCCAAAAACCAAGTGGGAAGTTTTGATAATTAATATATAACAGCTGTTCTCACCAGGAGATGCTATCTTTGAGATTTTTTGTTATTGTCAGCGAGAGCCACGCTGGGTCCAAAAGAACCGTGCATATTTGAACGCTTCATATACGGATGAGTCCTTAAATGTTTTTGACAAGTTGTCCTAGTTCATTGTAACTTGATTATGAGAGTGTTACAGAGACAGAGATATTCACGTGCCAGGATTATGTTTGCGCGTAGGCACCCTGGAGAGACAACACATACAAAATCCTTTAATAAAATCAAGTTAAAGGAACTGAACATGAAGTTATTCAACACTGGTTTATCAGTTAGTCCATTCCGGCCTGTTTATTCTGTCACTTTTATCCCCCAGAGGATGCAACAGTTATATGTTGAATATATCCAGGAAATTAGAAGTATCTGCTTCTTGTGGGCACAGAAACAAAACTGTGTTTAAGAAACAAATGTCCTTAAATGAGTGCTGCGCCCGAACAGAGACCAGAGATGAACCTGTCCTTCAGTGGTGAATGTGTTGACCTTGCGCCTACACTAATCTCCTAGAGTAAATAGACGCTGTCTGTGTGTCAATAGACTGTGCAATCTCAGGGTTTTTGTTTTTATTAGACTTCGCTTTATATTCATTTGTGCGGTTCTTTTTAATTGCTGTGAGTTCTGGTTTCAACCTGATAAACAGACTGGACTTAAATGTAGGGGCGCACTTTTGCAGAATTATGAGTAGCAACAAAATGTCCGTGTTAGTAATGAAAATGTAATTCTGATTTCTTAAAAATGTTTTTTTTTCTATGGATGGATCCTGCCGGCTCATTTTCAGGATGGAACAGCATCTGGCTCCCAAAATGGCAGCGTCATTCTTCAGCTCAATTCTCCACCTCATGTCAAATTAGCTTTACCTGCCGTATTCCTTTTTTAAAGTAAATTACTGTGATGTGTTTTACTTACAAGCAGAAAGTGATAATGATCTACAGCTCACATTGCTGCAGTATCTGCTCACTGTTGAGTCGTCCCCGAAACTAGGTCTTAAAACTCTGCTTAGGGGCCATATAGTTTAATCCATTTTCATTACCGTGTCAGATCTTGTCTCTAATGTGGCAGGTAAAGGACCCCCTGCTTTGTATTTGAAGCATGCGAGCAGTGCTCGAGCCTCGCAGAGAGATGAGCGTGTCAGAGCAATCTCAGACACAGCTTGGGATTGTTAGGCTTCACCAAGCCCTACACCAGTCTCAAACACCTGTCTCGCTGATGAAAGATTCACATAAATTATTTTACATATAGAATCGCTGCTGTGTGAAGGTTAATTTTTGATAAACCCCCCTGGTGCTCTAGGCCCACAGTCCAAACACTGCATCATGAACAAGGGAATAGAAATCAAGAGCTCTCTCATGCTATGGTGTCACACGGAGTCCACTGAGGGCTTGCCGAGCCGCGCGGTGCTAAGAATTCAGATGGCTTATCAGAAAGAGACCTATGACCACACTGACTGATTCTTTAGATTTCAGCACCACGTCATGGCTCAAGGCTGCCCACATCTCGGCTTTGTTGAACTTTGGTTCACACCAGATACAGCCGCTGTATGCACAGACAGTTGAAATGACTCCAGCAGATTTTCAAGCCCCCGTTCTAATTAGTTATTCCGTGGTTGCAGGCAGTTCTCATTTTATTTTATCAGGATGCGAGTTTCAGATGGATTTTGAAAACAACCGTTGATGCTGCACGCAGGTTACAGCCCCAGTGAGCAGTGCTCTGTTGACATGCTTCATTATTTACCCTTCCTGTTGCGCAAATCTGCAGGAAGTGCTGCTAGGATTTTGCCGCTCGTGGCACCATGAATCTCCTAAATTGGACCAAATGAAAGTGGGGAGCACTGAGACTGCTGCTTATTACGGCAAAGAGTTTTTGCGAAGATTTGAGTATGTCATCACAACTCATTTCAAAGTGAAAATACAGCAATGAGTCTTAAGCTTCTGATGGTGATGCAATATATTTAAGGCAAAAGTGATTATTGACTTTGAAGCGATGACTACCGATGCTTGTGCTCTGACTGACTGAAAAGCAATGAGCTGAAATACGGGATTTAAGACAAGCGGGAAACAGACCGCTTACAGTTCCCTCCAGAGATGTCGGCCTTCTCTCGAAATATAATGGAACTGGATAAATTAATCTGATAAACTCGAAAGCAATGTCTCTTTCCAGAAATCATGACCTTGTTATTCACGGACCTCGTTTGAGCATTTCATGTTGAAACTATTTTCTTTACATATCACTGCACAGAAGGAATCGGCCTCCTGTGCTTGTACTGTCTTTGTTGTACTGTTGTTGTTATATGCGGTGTCCTTAAGTACTTTGAAAGGTGCTTTGAAATAAAATGCATTATTATTATTATTATTATTATCTTCTCATAGACAAGAGGCTCCTTGCCGTCCTCGTTGGCAGAGCTGCAGCGCCAGCTAGTTAGTTGGCTTATTAGCTAGCCTGTCGTCCATGAATGAATACACACTTCCCTCTGCCTGGTGATATGAAAGGAAAACACATGAAACAACATGACATACATACCTTCATGAAACCACTCACAACAAGGTCAGTGGATACCTGTTAGGCCTACCTGTTGTATTATAATAAGCGAACGTCTTATTTGGTTTCTTTAAAAGTTGCCTGGGCAGCATTAGTTTTGCCGTCACCTTGCGTGTATGTCAACAAAGGTACGATGTTTAGCAGGGAATTCTAGCTTTCATCAATCAACCTCTCCAAATGTTCAGGTGCCTCTTCAGCCTCATTAATGCACTTAGTCAAATGCGTACTTTAATGACATTATTTGAAAGTCACCTTGCCGCCGGGCAGTATGGAAGCTCTTTAGGTGGGCTGAGATCAGATAGAGAAAAAAGCTTTCCCTACTCGTGTTTCGCCGGGCCGTTGTAGTCTGTCCTGACACCTCTGTGCTTCAGCTGTCGCCATCAGTCATATACAAAGCAACAGACCTGAACACTCACTCTAAATTTAGATGCCCGATTGTCTAACCGTGGGTGTATGAACAGGTTACAGAGTTCAGCTGCTCCGTGGGGAGAATTTTAAAAACGGATTATAGTCACGATGACTCAACTGTGATTGTAATTTAGTCGAGATATGACATCAAAATACGAATCGCGCGTCACATGTAGGTTAAGTTGATCCGAATATTCTATGCTGCGTCATGCAAACACTTTGCATGGTATTACCGTACCTAACACCTGTGTTTAAAAGTGTGAGTGCGGACTTTTTTCTGACCCTGACTGTATAATAACAAGTTCCAAACTCTGAGTTCCCACCCAAAATAGATAATCAGGGTTTTCTCCTCCTCCCAACCAGTCTGTCCAATGCCGAACAAATAGCTGTGTTCTGAGGGGTCAGAACAAATCTTTTAACCGACTTGATTTCTTTGATCCGTTTGTCTGTTGTTCAAATCCTTCCATTTGATTGATGAGTCACTCTAAAACTACAACAACATTTTCAAAAACGGATTTAGTTTTTGCCAGATGAGAAGCATCCAGATATTATTTCTCTACTCTGGAATATTAACCACGTTCTTAAAGTGTTGTAGGACGCACTTTCTTTGTCTGTTTCTCAGCCACTCAGTCATTTGCACATCACAATCAAGTGGTTGGGGGGGGATGCAAACAGTTATATCCAAAACGTCAGTTAAGAGTTTAGAGATGAAGATTTGATAAACTTTGTAGAAAAGGAAGTGAAAAATGTATTTTTGGCTCAAGTTAGATTGACAGCCAAATTAATTGGCTGGAACTAACCAGACTATGTTCAGGAAAGGTTTGTTGATACATAAAGTTTGTTTGTTTTTAATGTCTGAACAAGTTTTTGTAGTTTCTCTCCATCATTGTCTCCTTAAAGCCAGTTAATTTTAGACTCATTATGTTAACCGCAGAGAAACACTGCAGGTATTCTGGGTTTTTTGAAAGTATTGAACTTTAAGATAAGACAGAGAAGGTTTGTGGAATATCAAATCAAGTCAGTATTTTTTATTTTTGTGAGTTTCAAATAAAGCTAGGGCTGGGTTATGTTTACCAAATTGGTATATGACTAAGTCCAAAATGTAGTATTGTGATTGCGATGATTTGGTTGCTGATGATATCATTTGACGATGCCTATTCCTACACTCAACTTTTAAGTAAAGGATCTCAACCCAGCCCTGTTTTTTTTGATAGATCTCACCAACAAACCATAACACATTTAGAAAATGAGACAAACCGTCTGAAGACAATACAGATCCTCCGGCCACAGAGTGTTGTGGGTGAAATGGTACTATTGGTATTCCTTTGTTGGAGCCACTTCACAGAAAGAGCTTGGCCATCCCACTTTTCGTCTTGGACCTCGGATCATCCTCACTTGACAACATGCTGTGCTGCTTCTTTGTCCACCCCAGTTCTGTGTCCTGCGGGGTTTGTTTGACCTCTTCTTTGGCACCTGAGGAGGAAGTTCGTCTCCTCTTGTATCTGCAGATGATCGTTCTTCTGCTGCTCCTCACAGTGCTTCAATTCTGAAGTCAAGTTACTCCAGCTGTTTGTGAGCCTCGTTTCTCTTCTTCAAGAGAGTGACCCCCAGCTGCTCTGCTTTTCTCGAGCACCCTTTGAGCCTCAGCTGTCTCATCAATGAGATCTTTGCTGGCACACCTTCTCCAGCACCTCATGAACTCTAGCTTTGATTTCCAGGAGAGCATTCGCCAACTGATTAGCTTTCTCTTGTGCCTTCTGAGCCTTGATCTTCCCTTGTAGGAGAGCTTTCTACTCATTTCCCACGTTTGCCGTCTTCTTACTTTTAGTCTTACTAAACTTTTAACACCCGATGAGTTCTGAGAATTGTTGGTTTGACTTGGTAGTTTGAGAAGATTTTGTCCGACACTGAACATTTGTCCAATTCAGTGATTGGACAGGTGGTTGATGTCTTTCACGTACAATGTTGCTGTGAGCAATAATATCTGTAAGATTAATCTCTCCATTGTGGCATATGATATTTTTTTCAGCATCTTTGTAGATAAAGAACAGTTCCCCAAACCACGAGATAAGAGAGCCATGGACTGTAATCTTTGCCTCACATCTATAATCTCCTGCTGCTCCATTACCACCAAATAGGCGACAGGACAAAACTCTTTTGTAATTTCTGGCTACGGGGATTAGTCGTGTCTCTCGCCGGGCACTACCTGACAATGAGCAGCGTCAGTGTTTCTTAGAGGAACTGTAATGATGCTTTGTTCTATTCAGAAGTGGTAATCAGTCTCTTCTTTCATAAAATTCAGGCATGTATTAGGCTGATCTTGTAGTGTTTTGTATTTCATATTTAACATTTTTATATTAACAATAGATCACGTGGCCAGATTTAATAGAAGTTGCTCGTAGTGACGAAGCCAGAGCTAATTTTTTGTCCAATTGTCCATTTCCCTCTGATCTATGCAGCGTTTTATGCAGCAAGTGTCATAGCTTATTATTTTGGCTTCACGGTGCTCAGCCTTTGTATTTTTGGTTTAGTCCCACTGCTCTCATCAGTGTCGATTATAGCCACAGCAGGCAGCTATTTTCAGTCAAAAACTCTGATTAACCCCCCTGTAGGCTTCCCGCCCAATGCGATGTGGCTAAAGGGCCGGATGTTCCCATCAGGAGTTGGTAGAGTGTAAAAAAGAGCTCAAATAAAAGTGGATATTGGATTTATATTTGTCAGGTGGAGCGAAATAAGTGTCCGCCGGGAATGGTAGTAAAAATAATATGTGCTAACGAGTTTGGAGTTGTGAGTATTAAATAATTAGTTGTCAACTATTCAATTTATCGGCAACTATTTTGATGGTCAATTGTGTAATTTATTAAAAGAGGGTTGGGGACGCAACAAAACATGTAAGGACATTATCTTGCATTTAGGAAAACAATTTTTTTGACAGTTTTCTGACATTTTATTGACCAAACGACTTCTTAATGAATTGAGAAAATAATCGACAGATTAATCGATGTTGTTAATGATCGTTTGTTTAAAAGTTGTTTCTGCTGCCCCCAAGTGGCCAAAAATCTGAACGCAGGTTTAAGTATGTAGTATTACATCACCTAAACATGCGTCCAACACCCTCCATACTGCACCTCTTTATGTTATGTTATGTCTCAGGTTGGTAGTTAACTATCAACCCTGGCAAAAAACTATGGTGTCAGAAGGACTGATTTTCACATTAATATATACAAAATGTTGGCAGAGTTTCAGAGTTTACATTTTTTGACTTTGGTGACTTCTTCTGTGGAGTTTGCATGTTCCCCCATGCTTGTGTAAGTTTTCTCCGGTTGCTCCGACTCCCCAACTGTCAAATTCATATATAGTAGTCAAGGGCACTGGCAGTAGGATTAACCTCAGTTCTAGGGCTGGAGTTGGTCCCCAGGTGTTGTATGATGGCTGCCCACTGCTCCTCTGGGACGGGTTCCGCTACATTGTGCAGAGTATGATTGTATGTGACTAAAACCGATTTTTCCTCTTCAGAATAGATGCCGTTCAACGCAAGTTAGTAACACATTTTCAGTCTTTCTTGTTCTTGTTTAATCTTGTTTACCTCATGTTATCGTATTTCAGTTGTAATTTTGTCCTACTCGACAGTTACTAGATCAACTACATGAGTTGTAGCTTCCATAAGAAATGTGATGGCTTAAACTAAAGAGAGGAAGACAACAGTGAGACATTGAGCTCCAGTTCTATCTATTCTATCACTGACTCGGGTTTATTAGGAATTCAGGACCAGTGTTGGAGAAAAAAGCCTTGCCATATGTGATGGAATGGTCACACTCTGAGGCTCTGCTCTTTGCTGCTCGATGGGAGAGCGTGTTACCGCCTGTTGCCTATGGATACCGCGTGCGGTGTCGTGCTAGATACTGTAGTAAATTGTAGAACTGTAACTTAGAAAAACGGAGGTGAGCTGTAGAGATGTGGCGACAGTGCCAGGATGAAGGAGAGGGAGAGTGACAACTTCATCAAACTAAAATTTGTTGATAAGGGCAGAGAGGACAGCGAGGATGCTCGCAGACAGCTTCAGTCTGAATATTAATAATAGGAAAATAAATCAGAGTTTTGATTTTGCCTATAGCTTCAACCCTCTTAATGACTCCCTGAAATGAATTGTGGCACAATTCATTTGTGATGTGTGGTCTGATCTCGCCTCCTTGCTGCAATCTCAAGTGGAAATAGACACGAGGGATGTGCAGTGAATACTGCATCAATACAGGGTTTTAGCTCCCTTTTCCCACAGGTCCAACCTTCTGGAACTCATTTGTTATAATCATAGGCATGACTTTCATGCCTATTAATACTGTGGCAGTGGAGCTTTGCCCTTATGTGAATTCTCCCTTTGTCCTTCCTTTCAGCATATTCTTGAAATGGTGACAAAGTGGCAAAGGAGGCATGTGGCAGCATTGGTCGGACTTTAAAGGTTTACATTTGGCAAGCACTGCCTGTATCCACTCTGCTCAACACAGGGAGCAGCTGCTGAGAAATCGCGCTGTTACTTCAGCCCATCATGACTAGCCCCAGGGCATTCACAGGCCAGTCTGAGCTTGGCTTCAGGGCTATAGGGGAGAGTGCACTTAACTCAGCTGGCTGAAAGAGGCTTCCTGTACCGGGGGGAATCTGATATGGACACCAGCTGGCTGCAGGAACTTAAGTGAGATAAATTGCAAAGTAGTTAGTCTATCCTTCTCCAGTTGAAGGTAACAGACAGAGGTTTATCTCTCAGGATATGCCTTTAGTCACACATTCCTGAGGGGGCGAGGCAGGTTTGCATCCTGAGGTAGGTCCTCAGAGATAACGTTAGCATGGAAACATTAAGATGTGGCACCGTGCAGTGCGACACTGCATATGCTGCAGTATTTCCGAACAGCTCACGATATTTGCAAACAAAGGAACATTTTCACACTTTCACACATTTTTAAACAGTAAAAATTGTGTCAAATCCTCCAGCAGGAGTTCACCTATTGAATCTGAGACATTAAAGGTTATTTAACAGATTCTTCTTTGGAACAACAGTTAAGATTTCTTGGAAACGTGTTAAATATTGTCATTAATGGTACCCTGTGGAGTGTGTTTTCACCACTGAAAGTGCTTCAAAACAATGTTTTTATGGGTGGGTTGCTATTTTTTCTGTAATGTGCATGATGTGCACAAGGACTCACACATGCCTGCCCCCAGATTTAAGCTATTCTGCTGATAGGCAGTGTGACAGCTTGTACAGGCAGGTACACATATCCTGTGAGTGCAGTGTGTGAAGGCTGTGTTGCTGAACTGCTGTGGCTCACCTGTGTGTGTGTGTTTGTCCACACAGACAGCTCTGCTGCTTCAGCGCTGCTACTGCCAGCCCAGTGTTTCTACGAGGAGTTTGCTTTTGATAATTATTAATAAAGATGATGACATGATGTTTCTTTTCCCTTATTAAAAGAGAGAGAGAGGGAGGGAGGGAAAGAAAAAGAGACAGAAACCCCAAAAATTGCTGCTCTTCACCTGTCGTATATTTTCTTTTCATGTCTGCGACATGTTCTACGGACATAGATTTTGAAGCTGTTGTCAAACGCTGCTATGTTGTCAATATGAATGTTCACCGATTGTTTTGCAGAGATGCGCACACTTACAAAAACACACAGAAATACATAGGCAAGACTCTGAATGTCTAGATGACGCACCACTGCAGCCTCGCGTGAGACCCGTGTGACGTAGCATATGTGTCGCACACTGCAAGCTAGTTAACAATACACAATTCAAATTATTAAAACAGAAAGTGAGTATCGTATGAAATACTTAACTTGTTTTATTAAGAAGCTGCAGCTACTGCAGCGTTTGTCTACAGGAGACTCCACAGGGCACTTTGAAAGTGCTTTTCGTGTTTGTATTACAGCTCAGTTCATTACCTGAATGCCTGTCTCCATTCATCATAATTCATAACGCCAGTCTAAAAGGACTTCACGTTAGGTTTCCAAACTATTCAGCAAACTGGGCAGTCCATCTGTCAATTACACAAATGAATAAATGTACTTAGTTACTTAAAAATAGTTTTGTTGTTGTGTTGCAGTGACATTCCACTGAGACCAATTATCTTGAAAATTGCTTTTCGGAACTATACTATAACAATAAGTAATAACAGTGACAGGATACAATAGAGCGGCTGCTTTCTCCGGTAATGGTAGCATTAGTTGTAATTACTGATTTATATCTTCTTCCCCAATCATTTTAATTTGTTGTGTTTGGACATGTGTGTGCATCTTGTGTTGCGATTGTGAGCCCTTACCAGCACACAAAAAACAAGAATGTGATTATTATTTCCACTGTATTGTCTTTTCTGTTGAAAGTAGTAGGAAGTGAAGCCGTGGTGTACCATGTTTTTATATGTTATCTATTTATTTACATGAATTGTTCACATCAACAGTTAATCAACAGTTAAACAACAGTAAACATCAGGTGCCGTGTCAATAAGTCTGAATCAAACCCTGGACTCTATATATAGACTCTATATTTACGCTGACATTCAGCAGTCATGCGAACGGAAAGCTGGAGAAACCTTCACACAGTTGTCTCAGTTTCTATTTTTGTTTCGCTGTCCATGCTAACAGTCCTGCAGTTGATGCTCTCAGGAGGATTGTCAGAAAGCACTCTTGGAAATGGAGGAACACGACCACTGAAGTCGAAGCAGATAAACAGATTGATGCACACAAAAAATAATCACTTATAAATACATTGTATGTATCCGAATGTTTGTGTATCAAGTTGTTTTTCCATTGAATTCATACAGCTCCATGTGTTCCCTATGTATTGAAGGTATGAGCTGCTGCAGAAGAAGCTTTTCCAGCTGGAGGAGGCAGAAGGAGGCTTTGACCAGTTCACACGCAGCTACAGGACCTTCGGCGTGCAGCGACAGCCTGACAACAGCCTGTTTTTTAAGGAGTGGGCTCCGGCTGCAGAGGCCCTCTTCCTGACCGGTGACTTCAGTAAGTAGCCTGAGGAAGAGAAGTGTCAGCTCCTGAACAACATGTCAGCAGTCCAGGTTGTTTCCCACAAAGCTTCCACTCAGTTCTTTCGCAGCTCAGTTATTATCCCCAGCATGCATGACAGCAGTAGGGATGTGAACACCCTGAAATTAAAGCTGAAAGTTTGTTCGTTGGCAGTGCCCTGACCTCATTGTAAGTGAGGGTTTTTTTGCTATCAATTAATTGGTACAACATAGAGAGCCTTTGTGATTAGAAATCCCCCTTTGTTTTAGAGCTGCAGGTGCCTTTGCATTAGGCAGACCGATGAAAGAATGCCTCATACTTGTTGTATAGTAATAACAATCAATTTGCAACTATGAATCAGATTACTAAAAAGGAAAAATGCTGCTTTAATATGAAATTACATACACTGTTGGAACCAAAAAAGGCAGAAGAGATTTCAGTGCAAACAGAAAGGTTGCATATCTTCACGGCGCATTAAATAAGACATTTGACATTTCTGCACTCGTGAACACAAAAGGGGCAAAAATTAAGAAAAAGCCGAGTGAACTGCGGTTACAAGGGTATGAGCCCTTTTGATCAACCGACCTGGGAGTAGGAAATGTGGAAAATATTGATTACACAGGATAAACTTGCATACTGAAGGGGCTTCTTTTGAATGTGGGAGTGTTTGTTAATATTTTAGTAGCTGGTTATTTCATCATCGCCTGCGAAGTTGTTGAGTGAGTGCAACCTCTGTGTTTGCACTGAAATCTCTGTTCCCTGCGGACCCAACTTTGAAAGTAATTCCAGGTTAATAGTCTTTTGAGCGTTATTCTCCGCTAATGTGGGCTGCGAAAGTGCAGCAAAATTATTTATTTTTGTCATCATTAACAAGATTAAATGAGACTTGCTTTCATCTATCAAATAGATATGCGAGGTAATACAAGCTCTCAGTGTCATTTTCTGTCTTTTTTTTTTACCACCTTTTTTCTTCCCTTTATCAACTATATTGATGCACTGAGCTCTAATACACATGCCACTAGTAGCATATTTCTTTCCATGGACAAACAAAATATTTAATAATCGAGAAACAACAAGACTAACAAGAGGGATGGTGAAAGAACTCAGACCTGTGCACATCATTCAAACACCATTTGCCGAGCCACACTAAAGCACAAACACTTGCCTCGGTGCCACAGACATTCTGAAGCGACGCCCTGCAGGTGTTGATAAAGGAAAGCAAATGCTAATAGTAATACCCTCAGATTGATACTGTGTGCCAAACCGGAGATTTGTCAATTTGTTTATTGTCCCTACACATTTTTTTGTGCTCGTTAGTTCTGTGGCTGCCGTCCCCTCTTTCCATATTCCCCCCCTGTTCCTCTTCCTTTTTTAATTATCTTCCCAGGACCTTGGGCAGCAGCTCAATTCCAACATTCAATTCTGTGAGAGATTACATTTTGACACGGCTCAGTCATATTATTTGATTTCAATTTCATAGTAAATGTGGAAACAGCCCAGCAGCCCTAGTCATGAATATGGTGCAGGTTGGATGCATAATACACTGTTATTTTTTATATTTTTTTTCCAAGGAGTTTAAGCAAAGGGCGATAAATAAATTGTGGGGAAAAAAAATGGACTTGGCCTGCCTGTGAAAAGTGCTGGTGTTGTGCCCGGTCACTTCTGGAGCATCTCCTGTGATTCATTTTCTATCCTGCCGTTGTTTTTGCTCATGAATAGCAAGCAGATATGGATTACTGAATAAAAACAACATCCTAAATTGACATGCCAAGGTGGCTGCTTTGTAATAAATGTTTTGTGTCCTAATATATTCCTGTCACTCAATGACAACTGGTAATGTGGTATCAGCAGGTTATGAATGTAATGTCTCTCTGGTGCTCCCTCACAGATATAATTCAATGGGCACTGAAGTGGTATTTTATCAGTTTTTCTGCTAGATGACTGAGCGCTGCTGCTTCACTCACTGTTGTGAAAGTGACAGGATGGAACAGGGCGGATTCCAAAAGCAACAAGATACAATTACGTAAGAGGTTGCAGATGAGAAAGAAAGGGGGACAAATTGTGTGAAGATGGAGAGCAGAAATTAGACAAATCAAGAGGCCCCGTGACCACAGGAGGAAATTGAAATGGAGTAAAGCCACAGTGGTGAAAATGAGCTCAGACTGCTGTTGGTGCAGAGCAAAGTGGCAACACACTGCTGTAACAGGGAAGAATGAAACTGTTAAGTGTTTGATATGCAATCCAAACTAATTAAAGCCCCTGTGGTCGGAGTTAAACATTTCTGAATTTGGCAACTCACACTAAATAAAGACACTAAAAACAACAAATAAATACTGCCAGATGAATTATAAGAAGCCATTATCACATTTGAATGTCAGTTATACAGGCTTTTAAGGTGCAAAAAAGAATGACTCTCATTCGCAGGTTGTCAAACACCAGCTTTGACTTCAAAGTCAGGCGTTTAATGTAAAAGCAGGATTTCACTATTTTAGTTGAGTGGGAGCTCATTGTGAACAGTCTTAAACAGGACTGCAACTAATGCTGATTTTTATTCTGCATCAACCTGCTGAATGTGTCAGAAATGATGTCACAAATTACCCAGAGTCAAAGTGACACGTTCATTTTGTCTAAGCCATAGTCCAAACTTCAAGTATATTACAAAATAAATTAAAAACTATGAAAATAACTTCGAGGAAAAGCAGCAAATCTTCACATTTGTGCAGCTGGAACCATGAAATATTTTCGTATGAAAAATAACTTAAAAGAGAATAGTTACCAATTCACTTTCTGTCAGTCGTTGATTTGATCAATGGACTATTCATCGTAAATACAATCCCAGGTCTGTCGCAGTTTGTTAGGTATACAGTACTGTATGTGCTAACTACAAACACAAGTCATTACGTCATACCTAGTGGTGTAGCGGTACACAGAAGCCACAGCTCAGTACGTACCTCGGCTTTGAGGTCATGGTTCAGTATGAGTTTGGTGCAACGGGGAAAAAAGCTTCAAATCCCAAATGCTAGGTTTCTTTTCATTTATTTTGAACAGACAGTAGTGCAGATTACAGTTTGTTCCACCTAGCAGCATTTAGTTCCCCCCTGAGGTAGTTGGTACAGTACAACCTGTAGTGTAATCAAGCAGTAAACAGAGTGCACTCTTGAATAGATCATTTTTTTATGTATGGCTTGTAAAAAAAAAAAAAAAAAAGAAAAAAAAAAGGTATTTGGTCACCATCAGCTACAAAACTGAAAAGCAGCTCTTGTGCATTAGGAGGAGTGTTAAGATGTGTTCCACTTAAATTATACTTGAACATCAAGGCTAAAGCCCAACACTCCCAGAAAGACAGAAAAACAAACTATCCTTGCTACAAGGGAGCTACTGAAGTAGGATACAGCTAATCAGAAAGTGATGTTTGGCTTTGTGTTGTACACCAATTTATTTTATGTGTTTGCTTCCCCTATAGATAACTGGAACAAATTCTCCCACCCCTACACCAAGAAAGACTTTGGCAAGTGGGAACTGATTCTCCTGCCCAGGCATGACAAGTCTCCAGCTGTGGATCATAACACCAAACTCAAGGTAGACAACAGAACATCTTCATACCTATTTTCACGCCCTCGGTAGGTGTCGTCTTGCCACGGCGGTGCGAGGACTTGTCGCTGTAATGTTCCGGGGAGATCCCCTGTCAGGTGTGGTGTCTTATGAACCAAGTGAAATGCTGGCATGTTGCTGTCAACAACATGCCATGCTCACAGCGCGCAGACGGGAGATTACTGTATGTACACACTCTGCACAGTGGAGAGTAGATACACCTGAAGAGCCCGACTGATGGCTTTTATTCGGGGCTCCCGTCTGCAGGTAGGTATCCCTCAGGTCATGTGCTGCGTTTGTCTGTGCACAACACAGCTTGCGGTGGGTGTAGATGATTGGTTTTTAGCTCTAGTAAATAATTCATCAGGGTTAAATGCAAAAGACGCACCCGCCATTATGCATTGTCTCCCAAGCAAGCGGCGTGGATGAGAAATAATCCTGAAATGAGATGCCAGACGTGGAATGGATGGCACCGTGGCGCCACTCTCCTTGGGACCGGGTCATCGCTGGCACACTCCCGCGCCCTGGACAGGCTGCCCAGCTCCCATTGTCAGTGGAGGTCAGTCTAAGGACGATAAGAAGCAGATGGAAACGCTGGCACCTGGCCTTTCCTTGTGCACCCCCGCTGCCTGTGAATGGCTGTCTTGCTGTGAGCTCCACTTTAGAATTAGTTCCACAGCACTCCCTCGTGGAAGCTCAAGCCTAGCTCCAATCACTCTCGTGTAGAGCAGCTTGCCCTTCCATCCCCTTTATTCAAGGCCCAATTTGTCTCCATAAACAAGCAGTGTCCTTTTGTGGCTACAGTGTATGCTTTTAGTGTGGAGAATATGTAAGACTTTATAGAAGTGAACCAAAGTGCGATCAAACACCCACTTTTTCCATCCACACCTAACTTCTCGCATATTGCTTGGCTCTTAGTTGTTTTTCCTGTCCATGCACCCCCTAAGCCTGCCCAGCAGTCTGATTTTTCTTTAATGTGCCTAATGCTGGCCAATTTGTCTGAAGGACCACCGCTCTGTCAGGCTTTATGCCAGTCCATTTATCCAACTATCTTTTCCTAATCCTATAAACTGTGAAGCATGTCATAAGGGGAGCCAGGCAGCTAACCCCCAGGTGGCCTGGCCATAATGAAAAAACCCCAGAGGGGGGTCTCGCCAACGGCATGCAGGCAGGTGGCATTGGAACAGTCATTACTTCACAACAGTAGCCAGAATTAGTTGGGTTCTAATGCCTGTTTCTGCAGGGAGCAAAACAGGGTGAACACATACTGCGGGTAACACTACAGGATCGATTTCTTAGTGGGTTTGTCCAACTCTCACGCTGGCTTTCTCCTTTCTTATTTGACTGATGGAGGCAAAGTAACTTGTTAGTTAGATTTCCAAACTATACTTATTTGACCCCCTTCCAGTCCCCATTTGCAGACATAATAGAAGAGAGGCCAAGGATAATGATTTAGATTTCCTATTTTTCTAAATTGCTCTCCTCTCAAGACGGGCCAGCAAGCGGCTGTGTTAAAACCAACAGAGGAGTCGCTCACAGACATAAAACACAGGATAATTACCATTGAATCCAGATTCACCACAACACATATTCTGGTCAATACTGGAGCTTTTTGTCCTCCACACCACATTACGTCTTTAGTGCGTCCGGGGGCCCGCTATTATCGTCTCAAAGCTGAGAGATTTACATTGGAGCGTGGGGAGCTGCCTCTGTGAGACGGGCGGCTTTCCTGTTGACACATTGAAAAATGTTTGCTTTATTGGTCGAACAATCTGCACCATCTTTTTTTTGTGAATTGGACGAGGAGTAACAGCACAGTTTTACGATGTTAGCATTTCGTGGCTGACTTTAAAACGGCATACATCCACGGACAGAAACCTGCAGGAGTCACAGAGGACCGCGAAGCCTCCGATGATTTGTGAACACACCTCATAAACAAGAGGATTGTTTTTTCTGGCTGATTTTCCTTTCTCCTATTTTGCAATCGTGTTTTCGCTGTATTTGTTTTGTTAAAGTATTGTTTTCCATGCATACTTTAGTTCATTTACTACTCTCCTTTATCACGCCTTCCTTTTTAATCAATATTTTCATCTATGCTGCAATGTGAATCGTGTGGTCCGTATCCTTTGTCCCTTTGTTACGCGGGGGGCACGTCCTCTCAGCTTATGTAAAATGCTCCTCATGTCTCGTGAGTGTCCCCTCTGTATGTCATTGTTTAAGTGCCCTTGCTATAACATAACACTTATTTGTCTCATTTTCCCAGGTGGTCGTTCACACCAAAGAGGGTGAGCGGCTGTACCGGATCTCGCCATGGGCCAAATATGTGACCAGGGAGGAGAAATCTGTCATCTACGACTGGGTGCACTGGGATCCCGCTCTGCCGTACATTGTGAGTTATCATTGTAATGGGTTTTTATTTGAGGTTTTGATTTTGTATTTATTTAAGCATGTAATATGTAACAGCTCTGCATTGCAATGTCTAAAGAAACGACTAGACATGTTGTATTTGTTGTATGTTTTGTCCAGTTGCATACTTACAGCATCCCGAAAGTTGCCAACAATGTTCAAACAGAAGTCTTTAATTTTGTTCAAGGTAACGGTGTGCTTCATTTGGTCGCTATTTCTCCGGGGAGAGAGTCAGAGAGTCAGGAAAGAATTTGGCAAACGAGACTGTTTGAACATAACTCAACACGTTCCAGAAACGACATACTGTGTGTTAAACAACAGGTGGAAGTCTGTACGCTCAAACTTGTGTGAAAACTGGATTTGAAAAAACATCAGAGCAGCGTAAGCATACAGAGACAGTTTATTTTCCTAAGTTTTCTTCCTATGCTGAGTTTTCAACACTGCCGCAGGAACTTATTTACTGCAAACGGAGATGATCTTTGTCTTTCTGCGGCAGGATGCCTGGGAAGGAATAATTGAAGTGAGAAAAACAGTTTGAACAGATGTGATTCATTTGAGAAAACAAATCAAAACATCTGCATTTACATTGGTTATTTATAAAAAAATCCAGCTAATCTCTTCTGCTGTGCCACTAGAATGACTTGTATGTCGGGTTTGCTCAGTGTCAGCAGCCTCTCACGTTCTGGTCCTGCTTTAATTTCTTGCAGTGAGAAACGCAGTTCATCCGTTTAAATTCGGCCTGAAATCTCAAATCCACAGGTGTTTATGGCCCCTCTTAATGTGGGTGCTCGGCGCTGCTGATTTGAGAGGGCCTGAATGTGTCTCAATGCCACTTGACGTCCTTGGCCACGAGTGTGCACAAGCAAAACAATAAGAGGCTATTAAAGACCACCTTGTTTTTCTTTATCGCTTGTTATTTGGCACCATTTTAATTAGCGGAGCCCTCTTTACTGGCAGTATATTCGCTTTATTTACAAGTGGCTCAATCATGTACTTCAAATAGTGGGTTCACAAGGCCTGGTGGGCAGCCGTCAGGAAATTGGTTCTATGTATATAGCAAATCCCTCTCTCCCGTTGTGTAACACAGACACTGTGAATCATAGATCGTTTAATATTTAACATGTGCAGAACCATTATCAGCCTCTGTGGTAAGATATCGGTGCGCAGAGACCCAGAAAACCCACACTGTGTCCTCATAATTACTCACCTACTGTATTTTTAGCAGTTTTGAGGGAAAGATGATGATTTTCTATCCAATTCTGGTTTCCTCTCCAGCAAATCCATCCTCGGCCAAAGAAGCCCACGAGTCTGAGAATATACGAGGCCCACGTGGGCATCGCTTCACCTGAGAGTACCATCGCCTCGTACACCAACTTCACAACCAATGTGCTGCCTCGTATCAAAGACCTGGGTAAGACATGAGACCGCATTATCTACATTATTCTCTTCCCTTCTGGCCTCGATCTTATTTTGTCAGCTCCTCAGGTCTTTAAGTGGAGCGCAGCAATCATCCGGCTGTGATCCTCTTCTTACAAGTGTCAGTCAGGGCTTTTGTTGACTCAACTCGAGAACATTTTGTATCTTCTGCGGCCAAGAGCAGAGAGGAAATGAAGCATTAAGTTGACGTTTGTACATGCCTCTCTACACACCGAAAACAGAGCCAACAAAGTGGGATGGAAAAACAGTAATTAAGGGGTTCGTCAGCCATCTTTTGATACCTGCCAGTGTCGTGTGCCATCTCTGTCTACGCCGGTCCGTGACCCAGCAGACATGCAACGCTACTTCGAGTGCGGCTGCTCCTCCTGCGTTTTCAGTTACGGACCCAGTCACACTCCTTCTGCACAAAACCACTTCAGCAAGTCAACATCCTGTTTACTGGCATGACCTGAAGGGATCACTGACCGTCGGGCAGTGTTTTGTAGAGCAGGCTTCGCAGCACAGGTCACACACCACACAGCAGTTATGGCTCCAAAACTGACAACTTGTTTCCATTTCCATGAGCTTGACTCAGGTGGCCAATCATGAGCAAGTCCTCCCGCACATCGTATCACTGAGTAAAACAAATAAAAATGCAGTAAAAATACATTTAACAGTGGGTGTTTTTGTACAGCATTATATTTCACTTGCCATCCATCCTGACTCACCTCTGACTTGTTTGTTCTGATTAATTCAGTCTAACCCGTAGAGATTTTAGGCATCTTGCCTTGACTGCGGGCTGATTGATTGGTTGAACCTCTGGTTATATGTCACTGGCTGTTGCAGCTATTCTCAGTTTAATTAAGGAGGATTCAGGCAATTTATTTATTTAACATCGTGACAGGTGTCAACTTGTATCGGTAAAAGATTTATGATATCTGTAAGGCGATAAGTTATTCTTACTGCACAGCCTTAGTTGTATTTGAATATTTATAAACAGAGCTGTGATTTTTCTATATTTGACTTCTGTCTGAAATAAACATTTTCCTTCATATCTAAGGCAATATTTGTCTAATCTTTGTGGAATTAGTGTAGCAGCCAGATGACGGATGATGATGATGGCAACATTTTCCCTATTTTATAAAAAAAGCAGTAAATTAATCTTGCTTTAGAAATGGTTTGCACAGAAAAGAAACAAATATTCATATCATGAATGAATTGTTATATAAAGGGAAACTTTGGGATAACAGTGGAAGTGTATCTTTTAGCTATATTAGCAGCACAACTTTATTGATGACAAATGTCAGCCTGACTGTCGGTAAACCACAAATTGTATTTTTAAAATGTTATTTGCCTTAGATTATTATTGTTTTATATTTTATTATTTATATTGGTCTGTTGCCATGATGGAAATTGATAATCTGAAACAACACAACCTAAATAGTAAGAACCCATTTCCAGATGGTGGTGCTGTCAGAGGATTTGTGCTCTTAACTCACTATTGATCACATTTTTGTTTTTGTAAAAATATTTGAAGACAAAATCTAAAAAGACAACCCTTTTTTTCCCGTCATTGCTTAATTTCGCAGCTGCTGGATGGCATCCACGTTGCTGCTTGATTGAAGTTATAATTATGATTAGATATACTCAAAGAATCATCACTATGCTTTCACCTGTGAGCAGCGCCTTACATCTCCTGATTACACACGAGACTCATTAGCTCCGATAATTTGTTAATTTTCATTATACCTTACGATAAAGAACTAGCTTCTAGTTGTGTCTCGAACCTCACGGAGCAGATCCCCGCGTTGGTTTGTAAATCTGTTCATATGAGACGTGGCATTATTTTGCATTCAAAGACATTCTGCTGCACTGACATTATGAAAAAGGTACAGATATGATTGGCACAGCAAACCAGGAGCAATCTGATAAATGCTGTTTCCTTGGTTGTGTCATCCTGCTTAGTGGGAAAGGAAACTGCCAGAGTAAATGCTGTCAAAGAATCTACCTGCAGCAGCTGAGGGAATCTGCACAATAGGATTCTCCGGGAGGCTAAACTCCACCGTCTCCAGTGACGGCTGCCTTTGCCTGCCATTTCATTTTCTTGACTGTGGAGAGAGTATATATATTTATATATATAAATATAAAAAGAGAGACTTCCTCTCACCCCAGTGCTTTGTCACAATCCTTCAGAAGCCAACTTTTTTTTTTCTCTCTCTCTCCAGCCTGAAAAGAAGCTGCGATATAAATAAATAACTCTCCTCCACACAACAGTGAAAAACCGCAGGGCCTCCCTCTGGAGTGCTCAGTGGCAGTTTAAAAGCCTGTTGTTCTCTTATTCATAGAAGCAGTTCTCGTAGGTCGTTTTGAAATGTTGTACATGACCTCCTGACTCTGATAGCTGGTGTTTCCCTGTAGCCACAACTTGTCTTTATGATACTCGGGCTTGTGTCAGAAAGGAAATGCCTGGAGCTCATATATGCAGCATGACTGACACGGGTCAAATACTATTCAGACGTAATGTTTCTAGATGTTTGTTGAGCTAAATTAATCCGGAGCAGCAGAGACTTCTCAGACAATGCTGTCAGTGTTTATAAGGATTCTGAAACAACTTGCACTTCCCGTGTGGACAACGTCATGCGAATTATTATTGTCAGCTTTTTCTTTTTAGCTGCTCGGGAAATCATCTACGCAGCTGGTGTTGTTGTAAGAAAAATCATAAGAGATACGAAGACAGTGAGAATAATCCCTGTGAAATACTTACGTCAGTTACATATAGTTGGTTCAGATATCTGATCTCTGAACACATGAAACTGAGAAGAAGCTTTTTTGGAACTGGAATAATGTCTCCTCTCCTCTCCTCTCCTCTCCTCTCCTCTCCTCTCCTCTCCTCTCCTCTCCTCTCCTCTCCTCTCTCTGCCCTCTGTATTCAGGTTACAACTGTATTCAGCTGATGGCTATCATGGAGCATGCCTACTATGCAAGCTTTGGATATCAGGTCACAAGTTTCTTTGCTGCTTCAAGGTAAAAAAAAAGTGAGATGTATATGTTTTGTACGAGCTAACTTGAAACTTACTTGCTGTTGTTGTGCTAAAGAAAATGCAAAAAAAATAATAATGTGTGTGAAGAATTTCATACATTCAATACTATTTATAATCCCCCGAAAAAACGTTCGCATTAGCCATTCAATTTATTTGCATACTATAATTACCTGCCTGTGTTGTAGTTGTCATTGTTAGTGGCAGTGTCTGCCACTCCTCTGCGTTAATCAAGCGATTTCAAGAAGACGCTTGATTAAAACGAGCCGGTGTGCATGTCGCATAATGTGGGAGGCAATATTCACTCATCGTGACTTCCGTATTACCGCGCTGAAAGATATTGTCGACTGTTTATTTTAGTTGTTTTTATGCCAACAAAAGTGATGCGGTAAATCCTCTCAGCCCACGTTTGTTGCTCCCAGCGGTCAATACACAATACACATTTCTAATTGAACTCCTCGACCTGTGTTTTTCGAGACCGAACATAAAAATCCATTACATACTCACCCTCGTGCTGACGGAACAGTCATGTGAAGTTTGGTAGTCCACAAAACATTTCTGGGGCTTCACAGCAAACTTCACGGCAAAACTGCATTGCTGCAGTCTCCCAAAGAACTGAAGTAACTGGCTCCATACAGCTCGTCTGACGTAATCACAGTCTCCAGAAGCCCTTAGATCCTGAATTGATTTGAAAACCCGATATTCAAACCCTTTCATAAGTTGAAATCTTTACTGCTCAGCTGCAAGTGTTAGCCTGCATCCCATCTTGGTGCTCAGGCTCAAACTTGTGTCAAGGGTGTAAATAATGTCTTAAAATTTTAAAGAACTATAAGATATAGACAGGGATGAAATATTTAGTGAGCTGTCCATCCTGACATACATATACTGTACGTTGTGCTCTGTACTATAGCTTTGGGGCGTAACTGACAAGGGCTGCGTCCGTTTTCTTTTAGCTGCTGCTGGGAGCCTCCAATAAACCAACAGCAGATGATCACAGTGTTCTTGAAGACAAGTAATATACAAGGGAGTTAGCAATGTGGCTCGCTTCAAGCACATAAATGCTTTTTATATAAGAAATCAATTCTAAATGTTATAAGAAGGCAGTGCAGGCCAGCTCAAACTGGTCCAATGTGCTCTCTCCTCTTGGTCCTGGTTAATAGCTTAGCTGCAGTCTCTTAGTGTTTTTCTTTTTAACCACATAAACTTTATTCTTTGTCTTTCACATGATTTTTCTTTTGACTTGCAGTATCTGCCCTTTAATACAACTGTAAATAGACTTGGAGAAATGGTGTTTATTGGGAGGGTTGATCAGGAAGATGAAACTCAGTGAGCAACTTCACAGTTTTTAGAAATCCTCACCTCAAATCAAAGGTTAGGAAGTCTGACACCAGCAATAATCTCTCTGTAAATACATTTGCTGTTAATCCAGAGAGTGGAGGAGAGTCGTAGATAAAGGTGGACCAGTCGCAGTATTTATCTTCTTTCAGAGTCCTCCTTCTTTGAGTAGAATATAAATCCAAAGTGTAATGTATACAGTGTAATTTCACCCATGATTGATCTCTCAGTGTCATTTAAAACCTGAGCGATTGAGTAGCAGGAAACGGGTTAGGACTGTCACTTTGTGTCCTGTTCTGCATGGAAGTTGATCTTATGATAGCTGGAAGGACAGAAGGGATGTTATTGGACAATATGAGGAGTGTGTGTTTGTATGCATACATAGAGTCACTCTGTGGAGAGTCCTGAGAGTCCCACAATGTCTTCTTTATGACCCTTTTGAATAGCAGTGAAGGACTGCTGAAGAGTTAAGGTGTCATATAAAATATATCAAATAAAAGGAAGTCTTCTTGACAGCGTGGTTGAACCGGGTGATCTTCAGACGAGCGATCTAAGATGAAGATTATGAGGGAATGAAATCAAAAACTGCTCAATATTCTTGCGGTTATTTGAATCACACACTCTAATTAAAAGATATAAATTCAGCGTTCGCTCTTAAACGTGTTCTTAAGGGGAGACGCTACAGGTCGTCTTTCAGACTAGTGGAAAGAAAATGTTCCCTTCCTGTGTTTCTTTTAATTGAGATTTCCGTTCTGAACATTTATGCAAATTGGTGCAAATGTAATTACATAGTCTTATTTGCACATTTAACATGAAATATGAAAAAACTTGCTAATGCGAAAAATAATTGTCCTGATGTAAGTAATCAACTTTGAGCTTTTCGTGGTGATGCATACCTATTAGATTGGTTTGTTTTCAACCCCTCACCGATTTTGGTTTGCATGTTTCTTTTAAATGCAGAAAAGAAAATACAAAGAAGTTCTGGGGTCCAGTCTTCCTTTAAGGGTCATTTTGACATTAGGCTTTAGATTTGGGTTGAGAACTGGATCAGGTTTATGTTTATTTTGAGTTTACTACATGAATTGGAATTAGGGTAGGGCGGGGTCGGGTTGTGGTGAACTAATATTAATCTGTACGTGTGTGTGTCTGTAGTCGGTACGGTACCCCAGATGAGCTGAAGCTGCTGATCGACACGGCTCATTCGATGGGCATCATGGTGCTGCTGGACGTCGTTCACAGCCACGCCTCCAAGAACGTCGAGGACGGCCTGAACAAGTTCGACGGCTCGGACTCGTGTTTCTTTCACTCTTCACCCAGAGGGGATCACAGCCAATGGGACAGCCGACTCTTCAACTACTCCAGGTATTCTTTCCGGTCTGACACCCTTGTCAACTGCTGTACCCTCCCCCGCATTGACAGAGGGTGCAGATATATTAAGGTACATTCAAAAACCATTAAGGGTGTATTTTCTAAAGAAAGTAATAATCTCCTTTGTATTTGACAAGTATGTTTATCGAGATTGAATCATCCCACCTACACTACCTCACATCAAGACACAAGCGTCACAAGCTGTTTCTTTTTTCGCATATTTATGCATTAAGTTTATTGGCATCAAAATATGTTGTGCAATGGCGTATTTTTAGATGTTTGCTGATTACGTATGTGTCCAAGCAGGATTTTTAAATCGGTTTGATGCATTAGTATTGCAAACTGCAATTTACATTTTCAGTTTTACCAAGGTGGAAAATAAGACTGTAGGGAACACTAACAGCTGGAAGTTGTGAGAGCTGTACAGAGCATTTTTTTTAAACAAAGAGCTGTGCAATGTAATTAAATCAGAATGTTATTACTTACTGATGTGCAGTAGTGGTGAGAAGGCTCTGCAGTTTGTGTTATTAGCAGTACATCTGTAGATTTCGACACCACTCCACATTACGCTCTGGATATTTAAAGATGCTTTTGAATGTTACATATGACACTAAGCTGATTTACATCCGGCCATGGCTGCATCCGACAAATGAACGTTTGCCTTTGAAAAACAAGGTTAATAAATGAGTCTGAATTCAAAACACAAATCTATGTGCAACATATGAACAGGTTGATAAATGAGTCCCAAGGGGAGCTGACACACCACTCTTTCTATTTCCCCAGACTATATGAAGCAGCATGATGTGTTGAAGGTCAAAAGCAAGACATGATCTCAAAGTGACAGATTACATCTCTCACCAAAATGGTCATTCAGTCAGGCTCACCGTTAATCTGATATTCCTAAAGCGTAAAATGGACTGTGAGTGGTGAACTTAAGTTTCCCCAAATGCTCTTGATTTTACCTTTCACACATTTGGCAGACAGGTGTTGAATTTTAACGCATTGTGAGTAATGATTTGATGTCGCAGTGTTGGCAGGCTTTGCTCATGTTCATATTTTAAGCTAATTACAAAAGTGTGGGGGAAAACATAAAAGGCCTTCAGTCTGCAGGCAGCTTCCCGACTCTGCTGGTGCTCAGCGTACACCCAAACTATTGATTGGTGTTGTTGTAGGCCGTGTTAATTAAGTGTCTCCTCTTGCCTCTGTACCCAGAAAATGATCCCAGCGCACATTAAAGAGGAATAGGCACTGTTGGATCACTCAAATGAATTTTTTGAACTCGTTTTTGTGTGTGTGTGTCAGTGTGCAGCCATTTCCAATGCATTATACAATGTTTAGTGTCAGGCATGGGGGCAATAATAAGAGAACAAGGTTCTTCTTTCATTAGTTATTGAACTCTGCTCATATCCAAAGCACTCATTAAACACGGTGCAGACATATGCCACGACTGGGAGGCATATGAGGAGTCATTTGTAAAAGCCCAAAGGAGCTCTGCAATGTCACTGCCAGTTCATTTGTCTTCTCTGCCTCTCACAGGTTGTTTGGACGTGTCGTTCGTGTCAAGCTTTTCTCTTACTCAACACGGAAGGAAATGAACCTCAGAGGCTAGCCGCGATACTAGTGTGAAACACAGCCTGTTTTTAATCAAGCAGCCCTGCTATCAGCCATCACAGTCTGACCATGATGTTCTTATTAGGTTGACAGAGGCTGACTGATACTGGCTATCAGAGCAGATATATATTTTCCTTGTTGCTGCCTCTTCTGCTCCACTTCCACTTGTGCATCTTTATCAAAGAGCACCTTTTTTGTGTGCCTGTGTTTCTCCTCAGTTTTTCCTCATAAAACATTCAACTCACTCTGGAGAGAAATGTTGTTTAGATGGGTGCTTGCTATCCACTTCTAACCTTGAGTGCCCTTTGAGTCAAAGTGCGTGCATTCAAGGACACAAACCAAAGAGGCTTGTAAAAGCTGACACTCTAGTTGGAACTTATATTTTGTATGCTTATTAATTAGTTGATATAAAGGATAATACATGATTTGCTTTTGAGCTGAAATGTTTCAGATGCCTTGAAAAATCAAAGCATGTTTTGTTGGAATATCAGACTTTTTCAACACTAATCAGGATGTGCATTCGATGTGAATGTACAATGTGATGCACCCAGTGGCCAGCTGCTTTTGATGTGATGGGCAGAGGCTAACTATGGGAATAACTGCATTATTCGTCCACCGCTGTTTCCTTAACAAACCTTTTCAAAGACGCCAAGGTCACCTTGAGACGGTGACCGAGTGAATGGAGCTCACGATTCAGTGTGTAGAGGGCTGGCAGCCAGAGAAGCCGGGCCTTTTTTGCAGATCAGGGCCTTCAGATGTGAGAGCCCTGAGAAGCTTGATGTGGGCTAGTTCTGTAATCCCCCCACCTCTCCTAGGATCATTTGCATCCACTTTTCATCAATCTTTGTGTGGATTCTTAAGATATGAAAAAATAGGCCTAGGGCCAGTCTTTTGAACAGTCTTTTTAACTCTTCTGTGTGTTCTCATGCTGAGAAATCGGCCCCATGTTTGAGGACCAAGGAGCAATGCTTCTCTCTTTGACAAGATTATTCTGTGCATGTGATTTTTTATTATGGTCAAATATGTGTCAGTGATGTGTATGGGCCAATATAAATTGTGCATGTTTCTTTCCCTGTGACCTGCCATTCAGGACAAAAAATAGCCTGTAGGCATTCAGTTAATGAGATTAGCACTGCTTGGAGTGTTTGATTATTTTACAGTATGAAAGCTCAAGCAGGGCAGAATCAAATCATTTAGGATCGCTGATGTATAGCTCTGAATATGTTGATCAAGGTATGTTTTTTAATCCATCACTATCACCCCCATAAAAATCAGCTTATTACACGTAGGTTTCATCACTACAAGCTCCTGCTATGTATGATATTTTAGCGTTACAGTAATATTACACATGCCATGAAGAAACTTTTTATAATGTGAGATCTGTTTGCATCACTGTAGGTTTCCAGCTGTTGTGTCTACAGTGTGCGTCCGTTGTTGTGAAATTCTCAAATAACAGAACTGAACACAAGGGATGCCATGCAGGGAAGCAAAGAGTCTTCCTGCTGATCAATGACAGGTTTTTATTTTAAAGAAACAGAGCAGAAACCATCACAAAGGAAAAAAATCTATCTCTATCCCCCTTCTGAGCGTTTATGTTTTTACATACTTCTTGGACCAACTCTGGACCATCGCTGGGGCCTAGCTGCTGTCTGATCAGTCAATAAACTCACGCTTGAAATGGCAACTCGGTCCAAATTCAGTAATTTCAGTATTTAGTACCCATGAGTTATTTTCCGCTGTCCCATCAAGTCACACAGCGAGGGGAAAAGCTGTTTTTCCCCTCTGGTGAGCTTCGGCTAATGAGTTCAACTTAGCTGTAGGTGTGCATGGCGGCTGGTTGGAGCTGCCTGTAGAGCTTGCAGTAGGTGCTGGATGGAGCCAGTGGGAAGGAACGCAGCAGCTCTGCACCTTCACGCCCCTCAGCCCCTTAAAACTATCTGACTAATAGCAAAAAAAAAAGTGCCAGGGCAGTAACACGTATGTGCAAAGAGCGGTTGTTTTCTATTGATCCAAAATGGTATTATGCTTCTTAAAAAGCAATTTAATAGAAAGTAGATCACAGAGAAAATACATTTTGAGTCCTTTTCCTCTTACTTGGAGTGCTATTTATTCATCTACACTGTTTAGGTGTGAGTTGCAGAGATGTAGATATGTTTGGAGATATCGGCTGGAGAGGTATCTGCCTTCTCACGATTATAATTGCACTAGATGGCACAGAGCTTCTGGTGTTTACAGCGCCAAAGAATACAATAAAAACTCAACAGCAAAGTCTTTTTCCATAAATCAAGACCCAAACACTCAAGATAATACATAGACCTTGTTGTGAGCAGTTTCATGTACGAACTATTTTCTTTCCACCGAACCACACCGAATCATGTGCAGACGAGCGGCGTGTGCTTGTGACAGCGGGAGTAAATTGAATTATAAGTCAATAATCAGCAGATTTTATGTACTTAGTCAGTGTTGCTCTTCCTCATGATACTGACTCATAATTCCTTCCTCAGTATTACAAGATTTCTTAAGCTTTGCAGTATTTTGCCAGTCAGCGTTTCATTTACAACCACACTGAGATAGCAAACAGTTTTAGAACTGGCCTGGAATACGAGCGTGCATCCAAACCAATTCTAATGAAACGGCGCCTGCTGTGGCTCGTCCCCACTCATCTACTCTCCGAGCACAGGGGACTGTTATCCCCTCAGTAAAGCTTGTAAAGGCAGCACCCTCCCTCAAGACTGGCTGCCAAGTTTTGGCCCACCCATTTTTTGTAATTGGTTAATCCCAAGCGGTCAGTACGTTGCAACAGGATGCTGATGTTAGCCAGCCAGCTAGTCGACATTCCTATATTTGACATGATGGTTTTTTTTTTTTGTCAGAATGGTGGTAGCATAAACCCCCAAAAATAAAAAAGTAATATCAGTGATCTTTCATTGCAAGAGACATCCTGCCACTGCTAAAATTGGAGAAAACTCAGATGGATCAGAATTGGACTGCCAGAAAAAACTCTCCTGAATCCTGAAAGGCAGCGTGTACAAGGTGATACTAATTACAGGTTGCTAAACATACAAACAGTCTCAAAGGGAGCAGAATATCCATCCCAGGATGACAAGCAAACGCAGCTAGATGCCAGGCGGCCTAAAGAATGCCAGACAAATAGCAGATATCTGACACAAAGCACAGCAATCCAGGGACAGTCTGTCAGACAGCTAGATGAGAGTTTACCCTGCGTGGCAGCCAGCATCGCCAGACTGCCTGGAGGGCTGCTTAACAATGTGGTGTGAAGTATAAACATGTATTTTCGTCCACATGTCCGGCACAGAGCACACATCTGTTGTCTCTTACTGGACAGAGGCTGCACTGATGAAAGGAATGACAGCAGCTAAACATGTCTAAAATGTCTATCGTTAGATTTAAAATTATACGACATCAGCATGTCATATCCTTCAAGAATCTGTGGTGCAGTTGTGTATTTAAAATATCCACAAGCTAAATCAATAATTCCCTCACTGAATGAATGAATAGATTCAACCAAGAAACTGTGAATTTACTGCAAGTGTCACTCCCGTCAGTGTCTGTGTCCTCCACGCATTAACGGCTGCAGGGATTGGTGAAAAGTTTGAAATGCGTTAAATGAGCCACCTTATTTGTCCTTTTTGGTCCAACAAACGCGCGCCATCCATCAGGCTGTCGAGCATCGTTGTTTGAGCATCACACTTCTGGTGGAATGACCTGTCAGCTTCTTAAATTTATTTGGTCTTATCTGCAGCTTACCTGTGATGTCGTGAAAACGGGGACTTAAATCTTTCTCTCTGCCATCATGACAAGGTGCCTTGACCCCCTTATGCAAAATTGACTCGCAGAAACACAGCACGTTTGAATATCTGCTCCTCCTGCAACACAACATGAAGACCATAATGTGGGTCACAGTCAGCTGGAGGAGTAAATAAGCTCAGATAAGGAGCCGCTAAGCATGAAGCCGATGTGGGAAAAGTCTGTTGTTTGAATTGACTTGTAGTGACTTTTTCTGCAGCGTGTGCTCGGAGGTAGAACAACAACATATGATAGATTACCTTTATCTGACGCTACAAGCTGCAGTATTAGGGCCTTACTCTATTAGTGCTCTCTAACCAGGTTTTACTGTCATTGCTGAGCTTTAGCATGAGGACAGTGTAATATGCAATTCGCTTTTGTATTAGCACCACAGGCCGAGTGATAACTTCATTGAACTGCATAGATAAGCGGCGTATTGCATCGGGTATAGAGATCTACTTTCCCACTGTAATTGGACTTGATGATGAATGGCATTGTGGGTCCTAATGTGGCAGTATGGTTTCATCTTGGGCCTCTGGCTCTCACTGGCTATTATCTCCATCCCGTGAGGATACATTGTGTCTGAGCCTTTGTTGGCTCTGCGCGGTGGAGTGGAGGACCTAATCTATTTATCACAGGGTCTGCGTGACCACCCAGCCAGGCTGCTATATCGGATCATACCAGGCTCCCTTGTGCTCCTCCTCAAGGGAACGAGGAAGCGCCGATGTAACATGCAGCTTCACACCTGTCAAACAGTGCTGAGGTTGGTCATCCCCGAGGAATGGAGCACAGAAGGCAACGCATTTAAATGCATTTTGTGTCGTGGCTTACTCTGCTCCCCAAAAAAATCTGGGATTTGGGTTTTTTGCCTTAGAGGATGAAATCCTGTTGGGGCTCTCTGGGGGATAATCAATGACACGATTGAGAACAAGACTTGTTTACTGTTTGGATAGATTTTTTAACTTTGAGATGTTATTGAAGATCTGTTGAAGCATGAATCTGAGACTCCTCACTGCTTCACCAGCTTTTTGACAAGACAAAATTGCATCGTTCAAGACAAAAATGTCGAACTGCCCCTCGGTGTTGTGTTGCAACTGAAAAACAAATGGTGATTCAGAATCCAACTTTTCTAAATCAGCGTCTGGATCAGGTTTGTAAACTGCTGCTGCAGATGACGAGAACTGAAGGAAAGTGTAACTTCCCAGTTAGGTTCCAGAAGGAAGGAAACCTCATTCAATATCACATCTAACGTTTTTTAATAATTCAAATATTAATAAGGCTCAAACGGCCTATTTCAGTAGAGGTGGGTGTGAAACTCTGGAGGTCAAATTATTATTTTGTGAAGCTGTTGGTGAAAAAAGTCACCAGTATACTTAATAGATGTGCCATAGATACCACATTGCAACAAAAAAATAGAAAAAAGATTAGAGTAACGGGTATGGTTATATACAGATACACTAGACACATATCGTGGCTTCAGCAGAGGCAGCAGTTCACATCTAACCTCTGTCCCAAACACGTCAATCGCCTCACGTCAGCCGTGCTTTGCTGCTGCTTTCCGCCATGGCATCAGTGTGTACAGTGTTCTATTTGGCGCTCATTACACACACCACGTAAGGACAACCAAATCTTGAGTTTTAACTGACGTTTCCATGGCAACGCGCCGCTGAATGAGAAGAGGTGAGGTGCGTAGTGTACTTTGCCTTGAGTGGCTGTTCAGATCCAGATGACTCTCCCGTTGCTCAGTCAGGTACGGGGGACTGGGGCCATTTATGGAGTCTGCCTCTTCCAGCCTTCGCCAACACAGTCCAGCCAACAGGCACACAGAGCATTTGTATGCTGTGTAGGACACCAACAAAACACAGACGTTAAGTTAGGCTTCCATATTCAAAGAGTTTGTACATTTCACCTGTTTTTTTTTTTTGTTCCCGCCTGTTTTGTGGTACAGAAGAACCGGTCATATGTTGAAGTTGGAAGCCAGAGCGAGTAGAAGCGTATGGTTTATCTCACTTTGAAGAGAGGAGATTCAATTCCACTGCATGGTGTTTGTTTACCCAAGTGTAGCATGAAATCCTATCACTTCAAATATGCAGGGATGGGCCTGGCTGTACTAAACGCTTGCCCAGTGGTCATGCAAGTGGTCTGATGGAAATCGGAAAACTTCCCCGTGTACTGTGAGCCACTGATTTCTCATCCTGACAACTGGATACATGAAAGGCAGCATCCCCTCTATGGTGTAGTTAATGAAAACACCATCTCCTGTCACTGACACTCCATCTCCAGCATAATGGAGCTTTGGTTATCAATATGTGAATGTCCTGTAGCGGTGAAAATTAATCTCTGGTGCCTAAAGTGCATGATGAGATGTGTGAATAATTCACAGCTTCTTGTTTATCTGACCTTGAGTGTGTGTGTGTGTGTGTGTGTGTGTGTGTGTGTGTGTGTGTGTGTGTGTGTGTGTGTGTGTGTGTGTGTCTCTCTCTGTGCCTGTTGTGTGTTTTGCTAGCTGGGAAGTGTTGCGGTTCCTTCTGTCGAACCTGCGCTGGTGGATGGAGGAGTACCGCTTTGACGGCTTCCGATTTGATGGTGTTACTTCGATGCTGTACCATCACCATGGCGTCGGTAAGGCTGCCTTCGGTGCATCTCCTATTTAAAGACTGGGTTATGTGTGTAAAGCATGTCTTCCTCCTCTTCCTCGAAGCTAAGAGCGTAGCGTGCATCTACAGCCAATTGGAGTTTTGTTTATAGGTCTGTAGATGAGAGATTAAACCGCATGATGGCTGGAATCAGTCAAAGCATGATTAATTAAATAAAAAAAAACAAAAAAAACATAAGGCCAGACTAAAGTAACTTGGCTGACAAAACTGGTTATTCTTCAGTGAGGAGAGTCAATTAAATCAAGCATCGATTTCATGCTTTTCAGTGGATCAAATGTTGTTAAAAAGACAGAATAATGCACCAGTAAACGGTGGGGTAGTCAATGTGAACTTGGATGTAAACATATTTTTCCTCGCTAAAATCCACTGTGTGTATCCAGGAGGCCTGAGCTGAGGGCATTTCCATGCTCATAACAAATCAGCAAAGCCCCATTTTTGATATGTTTACATCGAAAAAGAAAATTAAAAATTTGGCATTACAAGGAAATGCACTCAGCTCAGCTGGATACACAGGATGCATTTTAGAGGGGTGTCTCTGAAAAATACCTCAAATCTAATTACAAAAACAAAATACAATTTTAAAACGCTGCACATCTAAAAATGAGATCACAGAATGTTTATGAAAAAGCAGCCCTGTCTCCTAGAAAGAAAGTTTGTATAGGCTACTACTAATTTGATTTCAGAATTATGTTAGTAAAAACTAATTGTACCTTTTATTCTGTTCAGAGACAACACATCTTTGAGTGAATTAGATACTTCAGTTGCTGTTTGTACTGTGCTAGAGCTGCAGGGAGGTAGTCGAGGTTGATGGCGGCCACATGACCCTGGTTCCAGAAAAAGTTGGGACGCTGTGTCAAACATAAGACCATAAATGTGATCATTTGCAAAACAAACTGTGTTTACTGACAACGTCGCGTTCCCGATCCCAATGTGGTAATATTCTTTACACCGTCATGTGTTTCATAAAGTGGTGAACTTCACCCCGTCCTTGCTTTTGAACAACATAAGCCTTTCAAGGATGCCACTTTTATACCCAATCACAACACTATCACCTGTTACAAACGAACATGTTACCTGTGTTTTATGAGCCTTCCACAACTTTCCCCGGTGCCCCTGTGTCACAAAGATCAGTAAGCTTCAATGTGGTAAAACATATATATAAGATATAAGATATAACAATATATCTTCATATCTATCAACTAAGTATCCGTCAAAAATGATTAGCAAATTATCACATTCTTTTTTATTAATGTTTTACAAAGTGTATGCTTGTATTTTTATTATTTTTTAAAATTGTATTATGATATTGCTGCGGTATGTCATCACCAATATAATTCTTATTCATTTACTCTGTACTCAGTTCTGACTTGTAAATGAAATGTGGGCTGACATATAGAGTACTAAAACTGTGTCAGAATCAAAAACCAAAAATTCTAAACCTAACAAGAGGGTACAAAAAAGGATTTGCAGTAGCCACTACCAGTCTATAGTATGTTATAGTATCTCAAGAATCTTAAAAGTTCTATGGAGTTACATTACAAGTTGATAATAAGTCAATAACTTGTTTTTGGCATTAGTTTCTCACCTGAAACATGAGCTACAAAAAACCAATCACATTTACGGCTCCAGGACTGTTGGGAAATATGTCAAAGAAATAAAGTGAAAACATTTGCAGTACTCACTTGGAAAAAAAAAAAAGAAAAAAAAAGTGAGAAATGAAGGATTTTAGATGTTCGGGTGGAAAACATGATGAGTGTTGACTGTGTGGGTGTTTACTCCTCAGGCACCGGCTTCTCAGGGGACTACAGCGAGTACTTTGGCCTACAGGTGGACGAGGACTCTTTGGTTTACCTGATGCTTGCCAATCACATCCTTCATACCCTTTATCCCAGCTGCATCACTGTTGCAGAGGTAAAAACACACTCGACCACGCACACACACCTTCGGCATCCTCTTACTTTGCAATGACACTGCCCACAGCTATTATTAATTAAAAGCACTTATTTGTTAGGCATAGCTTACTTAGGTATTCATTGGTGTAATTAAGAAGTAATGCAAAAGGAAATGGGATGTCACTCTTTTTTGGCCCGTGGTATAGGATTTTCAGGCCTCGATATGCGAGTTGTGGGGTGGTATTGATGTGATCTCAGCGGCGTTCTGGGAAATAAACCTGCGCACACACGATATGAAACAATGTGACTTCTCTGCAGGATGTGTCAGGGATGCCTGCTCTCTGCAGAGAAGTGCAGGAGGGAGGACTTGGTTTTGATTACCGTCTGGCTATGGCCATTCCTGACAAGTGGATTCAGGTAAGACGATTAAGTTCTTTTAAATCTACCCTTTTTTTTTTTTTTATTGTGCCCTTCTTTTCCCCAGAAACTTTTACGCTCGCGCCGTGGGCCCGACACTCACACGGAAACTTCTGCACAAGCCACACGAGAAAACCGAAAGCGTTTACTTTCAAAACAGGGATGAAAGACAAAGGCAGTGACAGGGCATGTTAGGAGGCATTAAACACTCTTGTGCTATATTACAGCTGAGCCTGTTGCTAAGCCGTTGAGCCTTTTAAGAGGCTTTCAAGTGTAGAACTTGTGTAGCTACATAGTGACACAAGGATCATGCCCTGTGTTTTCCTGGAGGAACCTGCACACTGCTGTATTTTTATATAACAGGAAATTGGAATAGGACTGCAGGATATGCAGAAAAAGTCATATTGCAGTTATTTTGACAGATATTACAATTGCAGCATCTCTGCAGCACTACAGCGCTTTACCTTAACTTTCAACTCTACAGTATTTTACCTCGACTAAAAAACTGCAGCTTCTTTAATTTGGATATTGTGTTTGGCCATCGTGCTTTTTTTTATATAATATTTTGATTCATTTTCTTTTCCTTAATCAGGCTGATCCTGAAATTTACAAGTTCTCAGTTTTTACACTCAGTTCTTAGTTCTTATTTACACTCAGTGACAAGATAAGCTACAGTGGCCTGCACAATGCATTTAATTGCTACTCATTAGAATAGTCTTGGGTAAAGCTTATCTTTGTGAAGATCAGCGCAAATACATCACAAAGTATATTTACTATAAGTTACAAACATTTGCTCATCAAATGTATAAACAATAAAATACAAAGTGCTGGTAGAGGAATACAAATAATATGATACTTCAAAATACAAAAGTACACTCCATACAGACTTTTACTGATGCGGATCTGACCTTACCCCTCTAACATTGAGAAGATTGGCTCTGCTAATTTGCTACATCATCGACTCGAAGCAGCCAATCAGGATCTATCTTGGTGTCTAACAGCCAATCTGAAGCCACAGTGATGCGGTTCTTTCAGCTGACGATTGTGCTTAACCGAATTGTTTCTAAGTTGTTTGTCGAGTTTAAACCTGGGGATATAAAATGACATGTTGAATAATGAATTAGAAGTATTTCAAATAAGCAAATACATGCTCTTAAAGTATTGAACTACAAGATAAACCTTGTTTTTTTCTTCAAGGCCAAATTCACATTTTAACACATTTGATTGAAACTTTTGGCTTAGTTTTCACAGTGTTTCTTAATGCTGTGCCAAAATCTCTGGTAATATAAAAAAAAAAAACATTAAATGGATATACTGCCTTTCTCCTTCTCTAACTCTTTAGTAAGTTAATTAGTAGTGTGTTGTATTAGATTGTATTATATTTTCTGGTCAATTTAAAGTCGTCCACATTGATTGCTGGCTGATCTTTTGTTTTGCTTTTGTACTTTTTTTTTTACCACAACACTAAATTAGAAGAATTTATTGTGTGTGTAACAGAGTTTTTCCACAATCTGCTGGTTTATTTGGAAACTTTAATTTTCTTGCAGCCTTTACACTTAAAACAGCAGCTCGTGGTGTTTTACACAGAATTATACACAAACAATTTAAATTCCAATAAAACAGAGTGGAATTATATCAAACTTTGTATTGAGCCGAATAAAATCACATTTACCAAGTGGATAGAAGGACTAAAGTGATGATAAAATGTATTGTCAAATTATCGGTATTCTCGTTCCATAAAACGTGTAACCATGAACATGTTTCTACAGTCATAAAGTCACACTCACAGTGAGACACAGAAGGTCACAAACATTTCTATTTGCTCTCATGAATGTGGTCTAAAGTGTTAAGAGTGCACTTGAGTCGTGTTTTTCCACCCGGAGCTGCGAGCAGGTTTTTTTTTTTTTCTATCAAACTCAAGAACTTCTTTGTGCTTTTTCTAAAGCAGTGCTAATTTATTTTTCTTTTTTCCCTCCTTAATCCTACCTTCTGCGCGAACAGGAAGGTCATTATTTATCCCTTCAAACACAGTTATGAATAAATGATGGAAGAGACATAATTGTTATTGAAAATAAAAGCAATAAAAGCAAAAGAAAGACCAGCTTTAGTATTCTAACGTGAAGGTCATCGAGTCACTAATCCAAGCAGAAATTTCTTTTGTGGTGTTTTTTTTTTTTTTTTTTCCTTAAATGGAGCATTTGAATAGGCCAACAGTCACCTTTACATTTCACTCTGATTCATTATTCACTGTGAAATGTCTGTCCTTGGGGCAGCTTTTTATGATATCAAAGCAAAGGTTATTTTTTTCCTGCTTGAACTCAATGCTCTGTAGAAATTTCCTAACCAGTTAGACAATCTGAACAGTTGAAGATCTGAAACACAAACACAAATTCTCTCCCCCGTAGGGTCATCGCCCCGCACTCATACACAAGTGCAGAGGTTAATTTCACCCATAATGAATTACAAGAAAAAAGAAGGTCAATTATTTTCTCTCTCAACACTAGGGACAGTAAGCTGTGAAGAAATAGAAAATATCATTTTTTTTTCAATTGAAACGATGGAATTCCCATGAATAAATTTCAGGAAACATTGACAGAGCGTGACCGTTTATAGTCCTAAAATTCAGACATTCATGAGTCCCTTCACCAGATCTCTGATGTTTCTTTAAGCTCCAATGAATTTTTACATTTTACAGTGTAATTTTTGTGTGAGGTTTAATGTGGTAAAGATGTGTTCAGTTGTGGAGATTATCATACAAAACAAACTAAAGAGAGTGTGTGTGTGTGTGTGTGTGTGTGTGTGTGTGTGTGTGTGTGTGTGTGTGTGTGTGTAGGTGTGTGTGTGTGTATGTGTGTGTGTGTGGTCTTTGTTTAGTGTGTTCCAAGTTTTCCAAGTTCCGTGGGATAAGGTTGAAACTCTGAGGGGAGTTTTGTCCTCTTGTCCTTCAAAACAACATCGTCATTCTACTTAAAGATGAAATGTGACTTTGGAAACCAATGTAGATGAGCTTTCACTGAAAACAAAATATGAAAATGAAAATAAAAATTTAAATAGAGGGTAGGGAGGTTGCTGTCAACCAACTGCAAATTACGACTTTAAACGTTTCCATTCTAGGGTTGAATTTCTTTCGTTATTTTGAATTTAAATTGCCTCTCCACCATCTCAACACAGGTATTTGTGATTTCATTTATATTCAATGAGTAACAATTAAAAAAGTAATAATTGTTTAACATGTTCACTTCACTTTTGGTCATACTGAGGAACACCTCGTTTGTAAGAGTGAAGTTTTGTGGGTAAATGTCCTGACTACTCAGTTTTTGGGCTCGTTCAGTGTTTCCTGAAGGTTAGAGAATAGAATAGAATGCCTTTATTGTCACTGTACACATGTACGATGAGATTAAAAGGCAAACCTGCTTGCTGCTCTGTTGTATGTCATTCTTAAACTTCTTACATAATTGACACAAACACTTTATTTGGGTAAACATTGTGGAAGAAATAGGGTAAATAGGGAGAAATGCACCATGTACCAGATATCACCATGAAACTTCCCTTATTGATTACTTACATTTAGAGGGTTACTTTTACACAAAAACATATAGTATCTGTCTCCAGTACAAATAAAATAAGAGCTCTAAACTACATTTAGCATATGAAATATGTCATTACCTGGGCCGACAAGTTGCGAAAAAATGAAGATGGCGACAGTGATGGTCGACCTCAGTCTGATACAGGTGAGAACAAAAACAGTAGCTTTAATTTTAAAAGGGTAACTTTACAAAAACTATTTAAAGGTACACTATCTGGTTTTGGAGAACTCAGAGTTTTTAAGATTTAGAATATCAACGAGGTTCAATTATTTATTCCCTAACTATTAAACAAGCTGTTCTCAGGAAAATAAGGTCCCAGAACACTGTTTGAAGCTAGAAAAGGTGGCAGGGTCCGCCACATATAAACAAGGTCAAACTGTATGAAATAGTGTCGTCTTTTAAGGTCAGTTTGTTGAGGCGTTAAAAAAAAAAGATAAATCTTTTGTCCTCTGATTAGAATCTCTTCCCAGAAACCACACAGTGCACATGTAATGTTTCCACTGAAAGTGACTGAGTTCTTCCCATCACTAATCATTACTGGCAAACAGAATAACACCATCATTCTGTGATGTGTTACCACCCAGGGCTGCTTCAGACTGGATGGGAAATTCTGGGTGCCAAATATTCCCCGTCCTTCGACAACAACTGTTGAAGCACCCTTTAGCTCGCCACTTCAGCCCAAACTGCCACTGACAGAGTACTTAATGGCTCACAATGGGAAAACATTGTTTATAACTGTGCAGCCATCAGGTTTCAAAGTCCACAAGTGTGCGATGTTGAAGCTGAGCAGCACAGGGAAAGTGCATGCATGCCGAGCCATCCATCCGAAGATAAATAAAGGCTATTATATATTTTTTTTATCTGGAATGTGTTTTTTCCGTCTGTCCGTCTGTTCTGATGGCATCGACATCTCCCCGTTCATGGGCAGACAACATCTCTCAGGCCAAGCCTTTTTTCAGCCTCGTTTTGGAGCGAGGTTTGCCTCTTCATGAGAATAGACATAACGTGCTTGAGTCATAATTTATTGTCTCGGTGTCCGTGGTGTTTCCTCAAAGCCCATATTAATAAAAATGCCACCATTCATTGTCAGCATGCGACTGAAGCTAGCAAATATTACTTCAGAAAGTACATTTGTAGGGAAGCAGACAGGCAGCAGGTTATCTCAGGGGATGTGTCAGTCTGTTTGGGTTGGCTGGTGGATGAATGTGGATTGTTTGCTGTCCTCTCTCTCTGTGTGTGTGTGTGTGTGTGTGTGTGTGTGTGTGTGTCTGCGTGTTTGTGCATGTTTAGAGCGAGTATAGGCCTTTTCTTGTTTGATATTTGAGGGAAAATGCTGTTTGTGGAATGCCTAAAGAGGTTATCTGTTGTAAGATTCATGAAACGCTGTGCCTTTTTATCCACTAGCCCACACTCAAACTTACTGTATATTTACCCATATTTTGGCGAAAAATCGAAGCAGAGTGTGTGACCTCGGCGCCGCATGCGTCCTCTTGCGCTACGGTTTCTTGTGTTTCTCGATGGGGGAAGTCTATGCATCGTTAATCAAGTCTGTCTCTCACAGCGGTGGGTTTTACTCAGTAGCGAGGATGGAGGGAGGAGAGGCAAGGAGCAGAGCGAGGAGAGGAGGAGGAGAGAGATAGTCCCAGACTTGACCTTCCTCGTTGATGCTTGCAATAGCTGTGCGACAGGCAGCGCTGCACCGCTGAGACGCAGCCTGCTTCGCAGTTACCAGAGTTTTCACAGGATTATCCTCGGGACGCCTCTGGAGAGGTTGTTGCTGCCTTTCACTTTTCAAACAATATTGCTTGCGATGCAATATTCGTTTAGGTATTGTTGCTTTCCGGTGGAGGAGCGACGGCATGTGAATTATAAAAGCTGGAGAAGGACAAGTTGAGCGGTGAATTTCATGTATTTCTGTGCAGGGCAGCATTCATATGAACATGCCTTGGTATAGTCAGTGAAGTGCACTCAGGGCTAGCCTTGCCTCTTCTCACAGAGTGTCAATTAGGGAGGGATTTGAATGGACTGAAGTGGAGCCTCCAGTGAGGTGTGTGTTGCAGAGAGGGAGACATGGAGTGGGGAGGGCGGGCAGACAGACAGACACATAGACAGACAGACACACAGACAGACAGACAGGAAGAAACACAAGGAAGGATAGACAAAGAGACGGAACAACGGGGCTCTGAGCTTATTTATAGATTCACATGTGTGCACCAATGAGTCTCTCTCGGTTCCTCCAGCGGGGACTCACACTGCGTTTCGTCCTCAGCATGACTGATTGATATGACTCATTTACTGGCTGCAGACGCCTGTTAGGACCAACAGGCTGTGAAAAATTAAGATATCCTAATGAGAGGACCAGATAAGGCGCAAAGCACAAGTTTGGATGATTCGATCCGATTATAACCATAAAATGCTGTCACTCCTAATGGATAATGTTACAAAAGCCCTCTAATTTAACAAGCACCCTTCCCTCCAGCTACAATAGATTGAGATGTAATTGAAACAATTAGAGGCGGAGGAGGTAGAGGGCTCAGTGGTCGAGGCTAGGATAAGAGAAGAAGATGCAGAGTATTCTCCAGCATCCCTCTGCTTCTCTCAGCTCTTCAACGTGAATGACCTCCGAGTCAATTGTGCCGATTTTTTTTTTGTTTCCGTTCCTCCATTTTATTTTAATTGAATGAAAATATCAGTGTGCGCAGCTCTCTCCTCATTAATTTCAGGGGGAAAAATCCATTTCTGGTCCTCGTACTTTGCTCCGTCCATCATAACTGGAAACACTTTCAATTAGCATGACTTAATACGACTTAGGCTGCCGGCCAGCAGTAATGGACTGCAGCTTGTTTATGTAAACATGTCAGCGACTCTTTCGCCAGCATTTAAAGGCCGCCCACTCTGTTTGACCCCCCCTGGCCAGTGTCACTAGTTCTTGCCTTTTTTTAACTGCAGCGTTTCAGCTTCATCCTGCTTTATTACGTTCGCTAATTGCACTCAAAGGCCTCCCTTGTGTGGTGTTAACTGACCGAGACGCTGCAGTTTTCTTCATAAAGGCGTCTTTAAATGAAAACTGTGAAGCGAGGTGGGGAGTGTCTTACCGCTGAGCGAAGCCTCTGGCAGAGACAGACATCTGCGTGGGCAAAAAAAAATCATTAATTTCCCAAAACTGTGAAATATATAGGCATTAGCTTGATCCATGGGATTGAGTGTTGCACACCTTCGTTTTCTCTGCTCATCTCCGGGGGCGGCGCTGCGTGTGTGAGGAGAGGATGTCCCCATAGCAACGCAAACTCAAACACAGTTCCAGGAGTTGTGTTTGCAAAGACAGTAGAAGCAGGATGCTCGGGCCAGCCAGCGAATGTAAAAACACCGGCTTTACACCGAACATATCTCTGCCTCCGAGTCCTTCCCAGCACCATGTGAGAGGCTCTTGAATCAGTCACAGCATGTCAGTGACAGCGAGATGACCTCATCCAGCACTGCAAGATTTTTTTTTTTTTATTATTATTACTATTTTTTTTTTTATTATTTTATTTCTGGCTCTGCCTAATTAATCTGGGCACTCTGGTTGGCTCCTGACAGCAGGCTTGTAAAGTAAGATTTGTGCACTGCTCATTATCATTGATGAAGTGGAGTGTCACTGGTGCCAGGAAGCTCGGCTGGTCGGGGCTGATGTGGGTGAGCTGGTGGTAGAGAAGTCGTCAACCCAGTCACTCCTGTCTGCGCTCCGACAGTCCCACTCCCAGATTAATTGCTCCCAGACCACTTTTGCGGTTGAATTGAATTGTAATGATTCATAAGGAAGTGTAAAGTGTCTGATTGTACGTGGATGTGGAGGCGGAAGGGATGATCTCTGGGGTATATCCTGCAGATTCACTTGTTTGGCTTTTGCATCGGAGCTGGTAGGGGATGACAGAAGGCGGCATTTGGAGGATTTATTTATTTTCAGCTTGTCTAACTTTAGCTGCAGGACTGAAATTCATTTTTAAATGTTGTGTTGGTGTATACAGTTTTCCTACGTCAACAAAATACTTTTCATCCAGAAGAAGGTCTTTGAAATAGTAGCCTGGTAACTATGACCCATCTGCCTTGATTATAAGGAAATTTCAATTATTAACTAGTTGTAGTGTCAATATTTTTCACACTCTGGACTTTGTGTGTTTGTGGATCTCCCTGATGTTTTTCTAATTTTCGATCAATTTTGCTCAATCAATTTTCTAACCTTGTCTCGCGTTCCAGCAGCTCTTCAAACGACTCTTTCTGCTGACATACTTCTCACCAGTGTACGGTACCATTAAATATACAACAAATATATATGTCTTCAAGGTTTGAAACTCGTATATGCAACTTGCAAACTCGCAACTTGTATATGCGTTATTATACGTTGATATATTAGGGAGGACCTTATGTAAGGCTCCTTTGCTCCCGTAAGTCTTGACATATCCTTTTTATTATACTTCCTTATACATTATACCGGAATGTTTAAACAGATTACGAGATGGGAGGTTGTCTAAAGGGAGAGAGGGAGAACGCAACTCTAAAAACACAAACAAACAAACTAAATAATATCAGTGTTTTCTCTCAAACAATGTGACATGGTGCTTACAAAAACACAATTATGTTAAGACCGTTGAAATCCTTTTACACGGAACAGAAACAGGTGGACGTGAGATTAAACCTGCCAGCTGGGGGTGGCAAAAAATAATCCATGTCAAAGCTTTCTTGTTGACTAGTGATTAAAAATGTGATTTAAGAAATGATACTAATGTTGATGAGTTTTGTCGATGTCGAGTTAAAAACAAAGAATAAGCCAGCATGGTTCTCAGGCACTGAGGCGTCACGCTGAGCTCAGAGGAAGTTAAAAGGTTTTCGAGAATTTGTCGTCCATGTAGATGTACACGCTGAGGTTTTCTGGTGGAGTTGGCATCAGTGACTAATATGGCCACACAAGGCTAAGGTGAGACGGAGCGAATGTGAACACATGGTGATATATAGAACGGGATAGCCTCTATTTAGGTGGACCAGCCAGTTCATCTCAGACGTATTGATCGGCACAATTTACTCTCTTTACTCGGAGGATTATGGCTCTGTAGAGTAATATAAAGGTTTCCTGACATGTCAATCAGCTGTCACAGCCAATTCCAGCGAGCAGACTGCAGCCTGTCACTGAGATGGGCTCGCCAACTCCCCCTGCAATCAGACAGACTGCATGTCCATCACCAAGGGTTTGTGGAGGGCGTAAACTCTCTTTTTTCCCCACTTACGAATGATATTGATACCGTGGCTTTCTAGCATCTCTCGCGTTTATTAAATCATCTCCGTGCCCACAAACATCGCCACGGTTATCTTTAGTCTGCCCTTTGCTTCTGTACGCTTGTATAACTTTGACTGATTACAAGCAGTTCTGATGACCGTATAGAAGCGCTGTGTGGGAAGATGTGCTCGAGATGCATGTGTTGGTGACCCCCCGTTTTCTTTCTGACCTCGGAAAATGACTCCTTTGGCAGAAAGTGTGCATGTAGGCAGGCCAGTGGCAGGGCATTGATTCCAGGGTTGGATTTATTGTTGAATCCCACCGTTTGGATGAGAGGCTCTGACCTTGCCCATCTCAGGTGGGGAGAGCTGATGCCTTACTTCCTTGGGCTGTAGTGAAGTTATTAAAAACTCCATTACCGCCATTCAAAGGCAGACATAACTCACCATGCGGATATAGAGATGTCAAAACAGAGATTGATCTGCGAAGGAAGTGTAACCCAGAGAAAACTTAAGAAAGGTAGAAAGACTGCCAGAGCTGAAATACTGGGCTTTAGACATCAGTCAGGGGCTGGATGGATCTCTCAGTTACACATCTATCATGCCCTTTTTCAATAACCCCTCTCTGTCACTTTGTAGATCCTGAAGGAGTTAAAGGATGAGGACTGGGACATGGGCAATATCATCCACACGCTGACCAACAGGCGCTATGGCGAGAAGTGCATAGCTTATGCAGAAAGTCACGATCAGGTGGGCTATTTTCTTCAAGATCCCACTTCACACTTTGTGTCAGTAGAGTCTCCATTATCTCTGTGCTGGTGATAAAATGTAACCCATCCTTCCAGGCTCTGGTGGGAGATAAAAGCCTGGCCTTCTGGTTGATGGACAAGGAGATGTACACCAACATGAGCTCCTTGATCCCCATGACACCAGTCATCGACCGTGGCTTGCAGCTGCATAAGATGATCCGCCTCCTCACTCACTCTATGGGTGGAGAAGGCTATCTCAACTTCATGGGTGAGTCATCGTGGCAACACAACGAGCATCTAGCCATATAGAAATTATAGAGCTCAGCGGTGAACACTGTCTTTTTGAATTGCTCTGTTGGAAGTGAATTCCCCATTCATCCATTGACGTTTGAGAAAAACCTCATATAAAGAGTTTTTGTGCTGGAACCAACCCGACCGACTACGAGATGAGTCATGACCATAAAAAGTGTGATTTGGAACCGGAAAAAAAATTTAGAACAGGGAATAAAAAGGCAAAGATACAAGACTGTGTTTGCAATTTTTTAAGGAGAAAAGGGCCACTCATCCCAAAAATATTCCAGTGGTAGCAGAACTTGCCAGCTGACATGACCAGCTAGCCAGCTCGGCCAATCAAAGACATCGCCGTCACACTTTGGTATTTTCTGTGGAGGAGTTCTTCTCTATGACATCGCAAATAAAACGTGTTTTTCTTTGAACAAGTTTCACATCATATCGGCTTCTACAAGAGCACATATTGTATCATCATTTCTCAATCTCATCGCTTGTGGATGGTTTCAACATTATGGTTCATAATCAGCGTCTTCGATTCAGAATATTAATTGGATTTTTATTGCCAAAACCTCACTGTCGAGCTACATATTGTATATTAGAATAAATTATATTGAGCAGTCATTAAGAAGTATTGCATTACTGAACAATGAATCTATTGACTGAAAATCAGTCTGCACAATTATGATAATTCATTGCTAATTAAAACCACCTACCAGGCAAATAACTCCAAACATTTCTTTGTTTGCTTGAGTATGAGGATTTACTAAATCTCTCTGTTTTGCATGGCTCTAAATTAGGCTAAATATATGTTTTCCAGACCGCTGGTCAGACAAAACAAGAGATTTGACATTCCCTTTGGCTGTAAGAAATTCTGACATTTTGCAGCATTAAGAACTAAAAGATTAATTGCATTTCCATGTACATCTAGTATAATCAGCTCTCACATTGTAAACCAAACCCAGTGCCGGAATAAATGTTGGCAAGTTTTTGCAAACCACAAGTGATACAAATGATATATAGTGATCCGACCACAGAGGTGATATGAACATTTTCTGAACATATGCGCTTTAATAATTTCTTTATGTTCAGTTATTATGGTCCACTTTGTTAGAGTTTGGATCAAGATCATGTTGCGGCTTTCCTGGTTCTTTCACAACAGACATGGCTGGAAAAAGTCCCAACGACAAAAGATATCCAGTGGTTTGGTCCTTACCAATGTTGGAACGCCATTTTGAACAGTAGTCATGTCGCCACCTTCTCCACTTCCCGACATGAAAGTCAGAATCGTAAAATGCTAGCATTCTATTCATCATGCATCACATTCCTTGTCATATAACCAAACCATATGAATTAAAATCGTATGATTATATATTCATATTTCATATTGAAATAATCAAACCAGATGACATTGAATCAAGGTCATGATTTTGAGGCAGTGGTCGTCTGTTTTATTGCTTTTCTTTTTTTGTATTCATTAAAAGCAGCGAGGGTAGTCAGTCCAGATCCATCTCATGTGCTGTCTTCTTCCCGAATTTGAACCTCTCCCCTCAGGCTGACACAACAATCCCGGAGTGTTCAACAAACAGATAAAATACACATTTATTCTCCTGTCCATCCAAGTCCTCCGCAGGCAGAAGGCAGAAACAGCCTTTACTATAAATATTTAATTGATGAGCTAGCTCGACTGCGCTCATTTGCACTACTGTTAAGGGTATTCTGTGCTGCGGTGTCATTTATTTTTCTGCATATCATTTATCATTGTGTGTGTTTCAGCTGCAGGGTCTCACAAACAGATTTTAGGTAAAGATGATTCATAAAGGTGTGAAATGGCCCGCAGTAGTCCTTATGTTACTTGTTTTCCATTTGGGGAAAAGTTCTCAGTTATTGGATTTGTTACATTCCTTTCATGGATTTATCTCTGGAGTAGCTTGCCATCAACGAATCACGGCTGATGATAAGCATCAAAGGAACCTTTTCAAGTGGGGTTGACATTAATACTCACTTTCCAGAGCTGATGGTGAAATGCAGGACAAAAGCTGTCTAAGATCAGATAGGTTCCTTTTTTTTCCAACAGATCAAATTCTCAGTCACTGGTGAGACGCTCCTCATTTTCAACACATCATCTTAGCTATGACATGGTTTTATCAAGGCCTGCTGGTTAAGATAATAAAGTGATAATTAATGATGTTGCATGTTGACCTTGGCTGAAGGGAATGTATTTCCTTGCGGCTCTCCTGGCTCGATGTGGAGACAGCCTACCCCTGTGATTCCACAGCATTTTAGCTCCACCTGGTGACTAGGTGATCCGGTCAAGCTCTGAGTCCAAACGAAGTCTGTCTACAATGCCTCCGCTGCCTCTTCAGATTCACTGTAAACTCAGTATTCACGACGTTATTCATCCCTCCTCGAGGAAAAAGAGTGAAACACCCTGTGAATTTCAGCTAAGTGGATTGATTTGTGGAGGGAAAAGAAGCACAATCAAAGCAGCTGTTCTCGACGGACAATCATAACAGGGCAGCTCATAATGAACAGGATGTCAGAGAACTGATCCAATGTGGGCAGTTGAAGGATGGTTGATAGTAATTATATCTGATTCTCTGGCTGGACTACAGCTAAAAGGCTCACTCTGCTGCTCTCTCTGTGCTTTGTCTCTCACGGATGTTTGGTGCCACCTTTACTCTCATCCAATCAGTGCATCATCAGAATCATGATGAGTTCACATGAGTGAAAAACGATATTTGCAATGTCAATATGGCAATGATTTAATTAAGTCAGTCAGTTATCTTTTGTGAAAGGAAGATTCTCGTTTGCCCTCATGTAGCCTTAACGCATACATGTTCTTTTTAAAAAATCTTTTAACCATTAATAAGGGGCCTTGAACTAGCATTGCTTTCTGGCAGAAAAATAGTGCCTCTTTCTGTCTAAATAGGGCAATAATTAAAAGTGTGATGAGTTGCATGTTCCTCTCAAGACTATAAATTGCTGTATTTATTAGGACGAGTCCACTTCAGTCAACCCCTTGTTGAGAAGTAGCTATTCTACAGCAAACATAGAAAGAGCAGGATCAAAGTGGAGGGCTTGTATTCGTCTAATTAATTTTTTTTATGATAATGTAGATGACTGCATTGTCTAAGTAGAGGCCAGCAGCAGCAGACTATTAAGTAGTAATCTACACTCAGTGGCCACTTTATTAGCTACACTGTCTGAACTCTGTGGTGGCCAATCAGTGAGTGAAAATTATGTCCCATGCTCCTTGAACTACTCTCTCACAATTTGAGCCGAACCAAGACCCGACCAACTGAAGCAACCCCATATCATAAAACTGCCCCATACGGTAGGCACCAGGCATGATGGGTGCTTCACCCGCCTCTCTTATTATGACGCACCCATCACTCTGGAACAGGGTACATTCGGACTCATCAGACAATATGACCTTTTTCAAAGAGTCCAATCTTTATGCTCCCTTGCAAATTGAAGCCTTTTTTTTTCGATTAGCCTCACTGATGTGTGTTTTCTTAAGGCTAAACAGCTGCATAGTCCCAATCCCCTTGAGTTCTCTTCACATTATGCACCTGGAAACACTTTTTTTTAAATCACGACCATTCAGGATTTTTTTCTGACCACATTACTTCCTCGAAGATGACGGTTCATGCACGGTTCATGGTTTATGCATTGGACAGTTCTTGACCCAATTTGAGTAGTTTCAGCAATCTCCGTAGTTGTTTCCTGCGTGATGCAGGCCAGTAATTCGACCCTTCTGAAACAGAGTAACACCTTTTCTACGACCACACAAAATGTCTTCCGACATGGTTGTCTAAGAAATGAGAAGCTACTCACTGCATAGGTTAGGGTTTAAAAACGTTTTGCCAGCTGAAGTGTACAATCTGATGAAATTTAAACTAGCTCTGCTATGTCTTGTCCATCTACCGTTCAATGATATGTGTAATATTGAGGTCATGGCTAAAGGCGGCGTTGTACTGGACTACATTATATTGAGAGGTGTTTGGGTCACTGCCTGTCAGTGTTTCTAATGTTGTGGCTTACATATGTATGTTTTCTTGCTTCTCACCTGTAGAGATGCTTAAGTATTAGACAGATTTATTGAGATTCATCTTTCAACTATAGATTCTGGTATTTAACCTCTATGTTTTCACTTCGCATTTCAACCAGAGAGTTTGACTGTAACTCCCTTCCATCCTTTCTTGATACAGTCTAAGTGGAAAAATGTCTCTCATCGCCTTGTAAAACCTGCCCCTAATGTTGATCCTGCTTCTCGTCCTGCTGGCTGTGAGCAGTTTTTAACCTCCGGATCATAGATAACTCCTCTCGCTGATGCAGTCTGCCCCGGTCTGGACTGGAAGCCTTTTATTACCAGTTTTACTGCCAGAGCTTCTGGATACTTTATCACATATGTGACTGTCCTCCACTCCCTCAGTATAAACCTTTTATGCATCAGTTAACTTGGGTTTTGTGTCACCGAGTTGTGTTTCGGAGAAAGGACAAAGTCCTCTGAAGTTTTAGCAGAGCTGTTCTAAAAAACATGAAAACTACTCAAAGTAAATAAAGTCTCCTTGATCAAAATGATTATTTAACAATTACCACCAATTGTGGTCTGCAGAACAAATTAGGCAAACTCCCAATGCAAACATTTGTTTATCCCTCTTTATTGAGTAATGATCAGTGGTTTGAAAAGCAGAGATATGGAAAGAAGAGCAGTATTAAGCAGAGGAAGGAATATTGTTCTCCTTTTGAGAACTGCTGTCTGGCTGACTAAAACAATAGTGGCATCATCTCTTTATAACAGTAATAATGAATGAGGGTTCAAAGTGTTTCATGCAGAAAAGAAAAGAAGTTTCAAAGTCTACAAAGAGGCACCACACTTAAGTTCATTACTGAGAACTTTCCAAAGTTCAGGCAATCAGACAAGCGTTGGGGAAATGCTGAAGAAAATGAAAAAAAGAAAATCAAGTAGATCTAAGATGACATGCCGTGTCAATGGATCAATGAAGGGAGAGTCATTTAGTCAGCGCCGAGCAAGAGCAAATTGTTTGAGCAAGCAAATCAATTTGAAGTGCCTAGCCTAGAAAAACCCATTTATTTACTTGTGACCAATAGCAAACACCACACAGCAAGAGGACAGAGGGAACATCCGTATTTGAGATGCTGAGAGATGGATACAGTAAAGGATGTTGGAGTGTCAATGACATTAAAGCACCAAGTGGCGTGGCAGTAATGAAACGCCTCAGTGGTTTTATCATTATATCAGCAGGGACAGAATGGAAGCGCTCGCACTTTCTGACTTTCAGGGCTCAGAGAGACTTAAGATAACCTTGCAGATTTACAGTCTAAATTATTGAGGTAAAAACTTCTCCCAGCACTACGTATTCACAGAGTGCTCCAGCGCAACAGGCAACCATTATACTGCGGCCTTGGACGATGAATTGAAAACCAGTGCTTCCTCCTCATACATTTCAAATAGATAATCTCACTGAGAGCTGGCTGTTCTTTCAGGCTTGTGGTTTTCTTGGATGAATGAGGCAATCCCAGCACTGCTGTTGAACCAGTGATGCTTATTTAATGTGCAAACTGGGAGTAGGAGTGTACATTAACACAGTAACAAGAAATCAATCTAGAAAGTGCAAATAATCATTGCATCCCGTCTGAAGTTTGTTTTTTTTCTTCACTGTATCTGAAACCTTCTGTGACTCTTGCCTTCCCTTCCCCTCTGATTCCCTCATTGATCTCCCTTTGCCAGAATCCCTCCAATGGAAAACACATTGATCCTTGGCTCCTTCTTGTGCTGCTAATTACTGGGGGGACTGTGTCACTGTCGGGCCTTTATCTGATGCAGGGTTGTGTACAGGAGTAATGGGACGTGCCAGCTGCAAAGCTGTCTGACACAACCTTGTGTAAACATGGTTGCCCCCCATTAATCATATTGTTATGAGAACCAACATAACCATAACTAGGTATTGACATTATCTAACAGACTTTTTTGCATTGCTGCAAAATCGCAGTGCAACTTTTTAAGAGAGACCAGCAATTTTTGGGGCTGATTCTGATACCAGTCTGATTTCTGATATGAACCTGAACATTAGCATGATTTGGTATAATGTTTACGATGTTCACTGTCTTAGGATGGCATGTTAGCAAGCTAAAGATTGCTGAGTTTAAGCACTAAACACAAAGTTGATTTGAGGCTGTTGGCAATGTTTTACAGATATTTTAGTACATGAATATAGTGTTTGACAGGTGCTGGATTAAATTAATCTTGAAGCATGAATGTGTGGCAGTCCATCTAGTAGTTATCGGGACATTTTCGTTGATACTACAAATGTCAATAGAGAAAAATCCGACGATCACCGAACTTCAGGATTCATCCTTTTTGGACCAATAATGTCTTGGTAAATTGTCATTGCAATTCACCAAAAAGTTAGAGCCACAATATGAACCGTAGAATTTGGGGTTTTCACTTTTCCAGTTTTGGCCAACAGCCCCATCAGTATTATTAACAACTTAAGCGGGTCAAGAAACATGAGCTGTCAGGTCATACAGGTATTAATCAATTTCAGTCCTTCATTGAAGTCGGACCTTGTAAAAAAAAAACAAAAAACTGTAATAATCTGTTAATGGTTGTTTAAAAAACTATCTTGCCTATATTGAGCTAAAATTATCTCAGATAACGGCGCCCCAGATATAATAGGAGGCACAAATTATGTTTTTATTTATGTGTGCATTGTGGTGAGAATCCATCATATTTTATCCTTGTACTCAACGAGCTATCTGGTTTACTTCAGCTGTGAAGAGGCAGAGGAAGGTTATTAACATGGTGATTAATGCAGGCATATGGGAGGCACACTGCTGTGTTATCGTCGAGGAGAGGGGGATGATTACCTAATGGAGGTGTGTCCAATGTGTTTCTTTAAAGCTGAAATGAAAAGAAGAGTCAAAGGCTTCCACGGGCCACTAAATTAACCTGCACCGGAAATCAATCATCTCCACTACACTTTATAGAATAATAACATTAGAAAACTGAGAGTAAATAGAGGCAAAAAAAAAGGTGCACTTCGCTGTTAATGAAGTGTAGCTCTTTTAAAAACTTTTATCAAAGCACCAGCCTGTATCAGGGCTCCACCAGATACAGGCTGGGCGAGCCCCTCTCTCTGTGTGTGTGTGTGTGTGTGTGTGTGTGTGTGTGTGTGTGTGTGTGTGTGTGTGTGTGTGTGCTGGTGCATGCACATGCCTCCACATGCCACACACACGCTCTCAAGTAGATGATAAGGAATATCTTGATGCTGCCTGCTCATTAATAGGAAAAATACACACTTTAACATTTTCACACTGTTAACTAGCCGTAATACTTTTGCATTTCTGGGTACATTTTGTTGTGTGGTGGGCCTCTTATTTGTTCAGTTCAAGAGAGGGCCAACAGATGAAGTCACATCGCGGTGAAATATTTGGAGTGCAGCTCATTATTTCGCCCTCACTGTGTTCACGCTTGTAGTTCAGTTCCTGCAGGCTAAACGAAAGGGAAAACACATGATGTACTGTTTCATTTTGGTTCCAGTCTATATAGCGGTCACACTGACTTATTACAAATAAACCAAGAGTTGTAAACAGGATGTCACATGGATTTACAGGTACCTAATTTTTAGGTTTTAGTTTTGGCGACCTATTCTGCATCGTCAGCTACACTGGCCCGCAGGGAAAATCAAAACCAAATTTATTTTCGGTGACCAACAGCAAGAGATGCTGTGCTTACGGACGCTTAAAGTCTGTACAGTTTTTCCCCGGTGGTCACAAAACACTGGCACAAAATGAAATAGCAGGTCATGAGCAGCGGTTCAGATTGTGACATGACTTCATGTGTCACACATAATAACGGAGGAGTGGTGACAGCTCACAGAAACGAGCTGCCCTGTGTTGCAATGTGATTGGGGGAAGTTGTTTCCGTAATCGGCTGACAAATTATGCAAAACTGTTTCGTTTGGAATTTGAATTCATGTAACTGTCACATATCCACCATCAGCTAAGGCTACAGACACAGAGCAGTTGAAACAAACCTTTTAAACTAGTCTCATTGCAATGGTTTGATCAGCGTTCTGAGGCACAGGCATCAGAGTTCGTTCAAAGCACAGCAAAACGGTCCGTTGTAGTGCGGGGATACGGGCGTCCCCACACTGGCCTGCAGGGGTATCATGTGTCATAGAGGGGTTTTGATCCCAGTGACACATTTTTATCTGACGAGCACATCTTCCAACGGGGAGTAGAAACTAATCAGGGAAATCACCTGCTGCACTCCTCGGTTGGAAAAACGGAGCTCCCAGAAGCCAAAGAAAATGATTTACATGCTAATAGCATACAGCCTGGAGTTTATCCAAATGTTATATGTTCTGTTCAGTCAAGGAGAAATCAAAGTACATCTCCAGTTTGCACTACAAAGTAATCCAAGATGCGGGCTGACAGATGTCAATCAAGCTTCAGCTTTGGGGAACTGCTGCTAATTAAACTTCAAGAGGACGCAAACAGATTTTCCATTTTGTTTTAACAGATTTTCACAGAGAGAGTGTTTTTATCACTATCCACAATTTGTTGACTTGTCTGCAGCTGTGAGTAGCTCCACCAACCCTTCTGTGCATTGCAACAGAGTCCATGAACAGCATGCTATCAAATCACCAGATTTAGTATTCCAATACCAATGCACTGCGTCCTCTAAACCTGCTTTTATTTAGACTATAGCCTGGAATTGGGCCACGGCTCTGGAAGGACTCATTACACATAGTTTGAATACCTGTGTAATGCATTTGTAGATGGCACCGTCATGGATCTGTTGTCAGTGGCATGTAAAGTACAACAACCACTTTGAAGTCTTTTTTTGTGGTCCCAACTGTGCGTGACACAGCGCTGCAATGATCCATTTCTCACTTCTTCTTCAACGGAAAATGTATGGGGCTGCTGTGGTTGCTCTTACTCCAACTACCTACACGTACTCCATGCAACACAGTGCAACACTGAGAGCCCATATCCCCAGGGCGTGTCTAAAGTCATTCTGGGAAATGTAGGAACTCAAAAGTAGTTGTTGGAGCCAGACTGAGGGTGGATACACCAAAATAGTAAATTATTCATTGAACATCACATATTGATGTCTGACGGTGAAAGTGAGTATCTGAATGTGGATTTTTTTTCTCCTTGAGAATGAGCTCCCTGAGGTAATCATGGGGCTTATTCCTGAGGTGCTACTTAAAGGGAGGAGCCTCTAGCACAGTGTTTGAGAGCATTCTTTGATGCCATTGCTCCCTCTTGACATGTCTTGATATCTCCTGAATTCTACCTGAATCCAGAGATTGTTATGCTGGCTGTGACTGCCTTTGTGAAGTGTGAAAAAAAAAAAAAAAAAAGACATCATGTTTCTTTTATTGAAGAAAGGTTGTCAGATTGTAGCATGTCCTTGACATCTTTCATTCAGCACAATCCTATGTGTCATACTTGCGTTCTCAAGTGGGTTGAGAATAGACAGTGTACTGTATCATTTTCTTTGTAGTTTCAGAGTTGAGCCCTCAGAACGGGTTCTTTGCTTTTCCAGCGTTATTCGCACTACAATGTGCATTTTTGTGCTAAGCTAATCACAGTGAGCTTATTCAACACATAGAGTAGCACTGAGCCTCATCAAATACATGCTGATGGAGGTCTACTCAATTCTAACAACTACTTACAATGTCTTTATTTTATATTTCAGGCAAGCGTTGCCCTTTAACTGCACTCACTTCATGATCTTATACAGAGAAGAGCAATCTGTCCCCCCGCACCTGTTTATGCAGGCCTCACAGTTGCATTCAATTCTGACTGTAGAGTGTTATAGAGTATATCATTCAGGAACCGGCCAAGTCATATAGCACACATATATCAGTACTATAAAATACTCCTGGTATCAAGAGCTAAAAACAGACATGATACACATCTGAGGAATGTTACCTGGTAAACAACCACCACTGCTGATTAAAATCTAAGAATCAGTCAGAAATATTCACGAACAGCAAAATGTATTAAAGTATTACTCACATTATGTTTACCCTCCTTTACCAACTTCCTCCTCTGACTCTCTTCCAGAAGCTGAAGTGACCAGCCACCAAATGAAATGTTACATTACATGTTTTTTATGGATTTGAACAATGTAGGAAATATTAGGGATAATTCAAGTACACACCCCAACGAAAGTTTTTAATTTTTAGACCTTTCAACGCAAAGTGTTACATAATATGTCCGTACATAGTGGAAGTGGTGGACTGTGCATCTGCAGCCGCTTGGTCAGCAACCCTGCTCCTCAAATGATGCTGTATGTTCCCCTCTAGCGTTAATTCTTAACGTGTCCCTCTAGGGTAGTTAAAAGTCTGTGTGAAGAGGAGTCTGAGGTGGTTGGATCAGTCGAACACACGACTTTCACCCAGAGACGGCTTCAAATTTGTTTTGACTTGTTATACAAGTTACATAACCATGCCTAAACATAAATAAACTGCAACTGTTGCACAACATTGGCAGTCAGAAACTTTGGATATGTGAAATATATAAAGAGGGGTAAATTGACATCATAGGGGCTGAGAACATGTTGCTGCTCGAGAACATGTTGGCTCTGCACAATAGCTGTTATCAGTTTTTTACACACCCGTTTGTCCCTGCCAAGATCCAGCCTTTGAGAGGCAAGCCCAGGCACCGTTGGCCTGCGACAATATTCCCCAGTTCCTCGGGTTGTCGTCACGGTGCTGCCTGCACCTGAGTCATTTCCACTCACACCTGTATTGTCAAAAAGGTTGACTGTCAAGCAGGAGCTAATGTGTAACATTAAATTGTATTGACTCAATGCAAGACTTTCAGGTCAGTCAACATAAGTAGCCAAATATTTCACTGTGTGTTTTCTTCACGATATGTCAAACAGTGCAGCGTGTGGTTAGCGAGCAGAGGGGGGAGGATGATTTGTACGGCGCAGGAAGTTGACTATTTCTTCCTTGAGGTTCTGAAGTCACCTTGTAGTTGAGAAGATGTACACATGTGCCACCTCTAGTGGCAGCTGAGCACTCACAAGAACTTCATCATCCCTCTGCTTGAGGGCAATCATGCCTACCAGACACATCATCCACCAGCCTTGTGGCCATGGCCGTGACATAGCCCACAGCTGCTGTAACAACCATGGTGAAATTGCTCATTTGCCTCGCTAAGGCGGACAAAAAACAACTCATGGGAGCCCTAACCTTTAAGAAATTCCTGCTATGAAGCCTTCACACTGCTGCTAGATGTCTTTCGGCCCTGAGTTGATGGAAACTGACTTGGAGGTGCCCTCTAGAAAAAATGAGCGGGGCCACACGGGGGAAGCTTACTACTGCTGGTCTTAGACATGGACTCAAATGCACTGGTGAAGTCTCACCAACCTACTCCTCTGACGAGCCAGTATCCCAGAATGGTAAAGACGTGACTGCATCGTCTTCAGTCCTGCCAAGACGAGTTGTCCTCATCTGCTTTGGGAGAGCGCAGCAGCAAGGATCTGGGAAGGAACAGAGGGCGGCCTTGCATAACTGCTGCCACACTACAGCACAGCCGGCCTCGCTGTGATTACACTGGAGTATCATCCATAGTGAATGTGAGAAGCAATTATAGCGCTGCTGTCTTCTTGTCATCTGATGAGAAAGCCATGTGGTCCATAGATTCTGGCTGGTTGTTGAGCCGAGTCAGTGACAGCAGTCTCAACACTAAGGTTGACACTGACAAGCAAACCTGGGCAGGAGAGAAGAAAAGTAGTTGAGGACCAGCGTCGCTGCTGCCCTTACACAAGCTCCAATCAGGTTGCGTAGACTGATTCTGATTGGCTAAGCAGCCAATTTACGTCAGTCAAAACGCAGAGTGGTTATTTCTCAAAATGAAGGACATTTATATTCACAGCACACTATGCTGTATTTACTGGAAAATGTGCTATTTCAGTGATGTGGTACTCCTCCCTCAAAGAATGTATTGTGTATCTTCTTTTCATTGTAATTTGGCATCAATTTATCTCCACATTAGCCACATTAACATGAAATCGAATATGTTGGTTCACAATCCAACAGGGATGAAACCCTCATGATTTGGGTGATCCTTTGCAGGGTTTCCTCCAGGATTTTTTTAAACCGTGGGGGAGGTCTGCCCGAGTGGAAGAGGGGTGGTGACGACGACGACGGCAACATGAATTTTGAAATGTGAAATTATGACTATTTCAAACTGAATGTTTTTCTAAATACATCATTTACTATAGGGTTTCCGGTACATGACTTGAAAATAATCATTGAAAATAGGATCTTGCAGTATCACTAGGCCAAAACAACAAGCACAACAACAACAAATTAAAGATATAAGTTAAATAACTAAACTAATCTATACTGAATACCTCAACCTCCTTCTCTGCCTCTCCTCTTTTCTCTCCTCCACTCACCTCCTGCACTACTTCTACCTGTGCTCTCTAATATTGGGAAGTGTTAAATTCGTTCACATCACCAATACCACACAGGTAATGTTAGGAATATTTCACTTTTACACTTATCATGGTACACATCATTATCATTTCTATTGACTTGAGGGAATAACATCACGACAATAAGTCAAGAACATTGAGCCTCTCCTTTATGTAAGGTTACCTTAAGTTTTACAGTTAAAAATGTATCTACAACAAAATAATATCTCTCTCTACTGTATAACCAAAGACTCGACATGCTTTATTAGGCCTAAAATAATCTCTCTTTAACAAGTGTCAATGGTACAAAAATAAAATAAAAATAAGAATCTCTCTGAAATAATGATAGAAATAATGCGTATCCTGTATTAACTAATCAATAACACATTTATCAGGATTTTTTCTGTAGCCTAATCCATCTATACATTAGGGTCGTTTTCACTGGTTTGAACAAAACTGTATATATATAAAAATATATAACCTAGCTTAGGTACCTTTCTTTCACCCTTTTCTCTCCCTCCACTTCGGACTGTTGTCTCTACTCTCTTCGTCTTTCGCGCGCCGCAGCTAGACAGGCAGGTGGTGACTCCGGTGTTGGTTTTTCAAAATAAGGGTAGGCTATTTGCAGCGTAGCGTCACATTTCACCATGTGTTGTACCAAAATCACATTTCATACAATAATTTACATGAATATAAACATAAAACAACATAAAAAACAAGGATAAAAAAAAAAAACCCATTATTCTGAAGGTGTGGCGGCTTTTATTTTGCCGTGGCGGTGCGCCACAATCAATTACATGTAGAGGAAACCTTGCTTTGACCTTCCCTCCAGCACATTGAGGCCAAACTTTTAATTGTTAATGTTAATTTTAAATGAGTGCATCTCACGGCCTGTTACTAACACAGTCGCATAAATTGCTAAGAAAAAAAACTCTTAATAATTAATTATCCCTAGACTTCAGTTGAAAAACCAAATCGCAACCTGATATCTTGATAAACTCAGATACGACATTATTAATTTATCAGGAAAGGCTGAAAGTTTGTAAGAGGGCGATGTGCTGATGCGTTGCCTCTGTGATCAGATTTGTAAATGCTGCATAGCCAGAAAAGTAAAAAAGATTTAGCAGTAAGGGATCCTTTACTTTTTTAAATTGCAATACAATTTCCTTACTGAAAGGGTAACGCCAGAGTACTACTGCATATGTGGAAAGAAAGTAGTATAAAGTGATTTGAAACTCCAGTCAGTGCTGCGTGTAGTAGATTAAATTGCCTCCAGTGCCTCAGTGGCTAAGTTGCATTGTTTTAAACATTTCTGGCCGCATGCAGTGTTTTAAAAGAAAAAAAAGGTCATGAAAACTTTATTAAGAATTCATATTGAAGAATAGTGATTAAAATCAAGTGCTTTATGTTGAACTTTGGCTCACTTTTTCTGTTTCATGAGGAATAACTGAAGACACGCTCACGCGGTGTGCGGCATCTGACTTTTTTCCCCCCCCAAATCCCTAACTCAACACGGTCTCGATGAGACTATTTGCATGTGAAATATTAATACGGCAGTCTCAGATGCACAATGAGCGTGTGGTGTACACATCCCTCTCGGTGGAGTGCAGGGGGGAAAAGTCTGCCTTTGACTGCCAGTGTTGCGAGTCTGAGGTGTAATTTCCTCCTTTACATTTCAAGTTCAGCTGTGTGGGAGGCTTGTTATTCATGCAGATGTCACAAGAAAAGGCTCTCTCTCTCCTCCTCCCTCTTTACCTCTCTCTTCCTCCCTCTCTCCGCATGTCTTTGCTGCCCTAATTCCGAGGCGAGTGCTGCAGTGGGCCCGTTCTGTTGGCAGTCCGTGCCTTATTGTTTGCTACTTCTTTAACACCTACATAATGTATTTCATTAGAATCTGCTGTCAGTCCCTGTCCGTTCCACTTCATCCCATCACGACATGGTCCCTTTTTTTTTTTTAAGTAGGTGGGGGGGGGCTCTTAACACCAAATAAACAACTAGCCTGTATTCTGTTGTCATGCATCTTCCTCTGTCTCTTGTCTGCGGGTTTCTTCCTCTGCCGGGAATTCAATTATCGTGGCTGTTGTTTTATGATGTTGTCGTGACATCCGATGACGGATTCATTATCTCATCTCCTGGCCTGACAGTGTAGTAGCAGCAGGACTGCTGTTTCCTGCATACGTGCATATGCATCCAGATTTACATCTGGACTGTGTAATCCTCTCTCCATCTGATCAGACCGAGGCCAGTCTGGAGGTTTTACACCAGCCCTAGTTGGATTTTCCTCTCAATTAAAAGATGTCAACGAAAATGAAAAATCTTTGAGGGTGATCTGTATCATCAGGTTGTAGTATTACATTATTAGTCTTTCTTTTTAAATTATTATTATTATTATTGGCAAATGTTACCCTCAAATGCAAGCAAATGTCATGACATTTTATTACATTATTAGGTTTTATTACATTTCAATCAGGTCAAGTGCACATTTTATCACATTTCCAGGTGTTATTACAGATCGGACACGACCGTGCATCAAAAGTGCAGTAGTTCTAGTAAATGTAGATAATGTTTCTATGAATGTAAAATAATCTACATTTTTATTTCTGTTTATTTGTGTGTATCTGTGTCAGACTTGTGAACAGATTCTTGCATTTTCTTTTTGTTTCCACCATTCACTTGCCGTTTTCACTCTGTTACGGAGGAATCGTATATGAATATATCCTGGTGAATTCATTTTGCGTATTTTTGATGAAAGTCAAGCACTTAAGTGAAACCTGTGGGATTTATTTGCACACTGTTTTCACATGTGTTGTTCCTGGGTGGCGGGGAGGTTGGCACAAGATAGTTGGTGGAATGTTTGTGGAAAATGTTGTGTGTGTGTGTGTGTTTTAATTTGAAAAACACTATCCTCTGCTGGGTCACGAGGAGGTCGCAGACGGTCGCGGGCTCTGGTCCCTTTGATCTCCGTCATTTTCGATCTTGTTAAAATTGCACAAAACCCAAGAAGGAGCTCGTATAACACAGCGCGATAGAGTATGCTAATTCACAGATACTGTGCTCCTTCCCCTTCATTATGTACATTCTTTAATAACACTCTCTGTGTTGCAGGGAATGAGTTTGGCCATCCTGAGTGGCTGGATTTCCCCAGAGAGGGGAACAATCAGAGTTACCACTATGCCCGGCGGCAGTTTAACCTACTGGATATAGATAACCTCCGCTACCATCAGCTCTACGCCTTTGACCGGGACATGAACCGTACCGAAGACAAGTACGGCTGGCTGGCTGCCCCACCTGTAAGGACATCACACACTCACTGTACAGTAGGCTTTGTGCAGACACTCTCAATGACAAAATCTCTTGAAAACATAATGTCGCCGCACCGTGTTTTAGTCGCACGCAGAACATTGTATAACTTTCCCAGGTTAGTGTTTGTAAATTTTTTTGCTCATATAAGATTTTTTTTTTTTTATTTCAAGAGTAAATGTATTCTAGAGCCACCATCTTTACTCACCTTTAGAATTTCGACTGTTTGAACAGTCAGCAGATTAATGGATATTAATCTGCTGACTGGGCTATATAAAGTGTCACCAAGGATATGGTGATGCTTTGTATTTCTTTTATGCAACAACTTCACTTTTCCAAAAGTTCAGTTTTCAATTTCATCTTAATGCAATGCTTATGGTCTGGTCAAGTTTAGGCACCAAAATGCTTGGTTAAGGATCGGAAAACACAACGTTTCAGATTAAATGGCAAGAAACTGTTCTGACGCCTCATCAAAAATATACCATTAAGTTGCACAGACACGGCTGGAAACTGTCCTCAGGTCTCGTCAAATAAATGCAGTGTTGTTGCCACTGCAGTGGCTGGCAAGTGTCCCGACATATCTGAAAAAAAATATCCTTCCTTACAGATGCTAAGATTTATTTGTAGTGAATGGGCTGTGGAAGTCCTGTAGTTTTTAGGCAGGTGGAGATGAATACACCATAACCATGTCCTGTTTCTGTGGCTGCCGTCAAGGTGAGCAGTAAAAATCATATTTGACTGTAATGCAGCTTTTGTCTTCGCCCGCATTTGAAGCCTACGGGAGGAAAAAAAAAAAAGGTTTCTTCTGGAGGGGTAGCAAAGGATTGGGATAATGCAAATGAAGAGTGTGGCTAAATTGACGGGGATTAGAAGTGAGTCTCTGTAATTGATTAAACAAAAAAAATACCCTCCCTCACATCCTCTGGAATCAGTCGTCAGATTACAGCTACTTCACCTCGCTGCGTTACACTCTGACCTGCGTCTCAGGGCAGGGAGGGAAATGTACTGTACCAGAGAGAGTAATTAGTGTCACGTCTGGTTCACAAGGATCATTTCTGTATATTGGTCTTTCAATCAAAAGCACATTCTGACTAACTGGAACCTCTTACACTCTTGACAACTGGATGAAACGGAGCTTTGGAGGTATTGCAAAGGGAAAGCACAGCCTGGCTGGTTCCTGAGCTCCCTTTTGGGAGAACGGGGGGAAATGCTGATCCCAGAGGATGCTACTGGCAGGGAAGACGCATACATTTGGCACCAGTGCTGACCCACTACACACTGGGTGCTGTTTCTGTGGTAGATGACAGCTCTACATTGTATACTCAAGACATCGTGGTTGTGTCGTTTCTTTGATTTGTTACCACAAATCGTGTTTAAAAGGATTCTGTTGGATTATACAGTGGCAGTTTGGTATTTGCCGTTTCCTTGAAGTTACTGTTCTATATAAATCTCAAGGCAGCTTGCATGTGTAGAGAATAGTAAGTCAATCCACCACGAGAATGATTCCTGAATATTGGGCCTTTTTACCTCTGATAACAAGAGTTTACTTTGTTGAAGGGTTCTTATCCATTAAAAAGAAATAATGACAGTAGGTACTTCATAGGGAAGGATAGACAGGATGTGCATGTGTGAGGTTTAACAGATTTTTTTTCTTCTTCTTTTTCACACATGACAAAGAGTTATTTTGTAATTTTACGCTGCCAAATAGTTATGTGATAATAGAAAGGTTTTGACAGATTCTTGTCAGAATTTCTAGAGAACATATTTATTATGATAATAATGATTAGACAGAAAAAAAAAATTTTGTTTCTCCTTGCAACATAGTTGTTGCCTTGAAATAAAAAAAAAATGCTGTGCAGCTGTTTCGAGAAACGAGGTGAATTAGAATCATCTGACTCTACATTTGATGACCAAAGACAGTAAGCTTTAAAATTCTGACAGGTCCAAACTCTCCCAAATGTTAAAGGAGAACTTCGGTCGATTTAAACATGCAGCTTCATTGCTCAAGCTACCCTTGACTTGCCAGTACCGAAGACACGAACAAATTTGGTCCAACCATTACAGAGCTCCGTGAACGCAGATTTAGCATTGAACGCTAACAGCATGGGGTAAGAACTTTACACTGTGTTTTAAGCGTCTTAACATGCTCCACATCTCACACCAAAAGTTATGCAACATCAGCAGACGCCTTACAACACAGCACTGTAGCGTGTATGACTCAAAATGAATAAAACAGTAGTTAAAACAGTGTGTTTGTGCAAGCAGCTACTTACCTGTTTGTTGACATCCGTGTCTTCCGGTAGCTGGACCAAACTAGTCAATCCGTCGAGCGTGCACTTACTCCCTCACTGGCGGAGACGGAAACGTAGTCCAGCATTTTCGTGTTCATGTTCATAATGTACATGTCCATGTTACAGCCTGTCATGAGCCATGAGCCTTACAATAGCCTGTTAAGCCTGTTAAGTGCACACTCGATGGATATGCTAGTTTGGTCTAGCTAACAGTCTGCTGACATTGTAAGTACACATAGACACATACGCATTATTGTACATTCACACAATACTTCGCAACTGTTTTCCACACACGGTGCTGAGGGGCGTCAGGAGGCGGAGCTGCGTTCACTATCAAGAGAAATCACGTATCAACCAAGCTCAGAGCATCTGTATCCATGGCGGGTGCTTTTTTTTTAACGATGTAAAAACCAGGGCTGTAAAGCGATTAAAAAAAAAAATAATCTAATTAATTACATGCTCTGTGATTAAGTAGTCTAAATTAATTGCATTTATGATCTGTCACAGTTAGTGTGCATTTAAACGCCTGTTTGGAGGGCGGGTCGTCGAGACTCGTTGCTCACGGTAGCATCAGGGGCCGTGTTCGGTCTGATCTCAGGGCTTTCTGCTAAGTGCTTTGCGTTCAGGTCTTATTTCAGGCTTGAAATACTCCAGTGGTAGAAAAATTCCTCGCTGCAAACTGCACAGAACAGCTTCGATTTGGGCAATCCATTTGGCCATATTGCAATTTTGATAGTATTTGGATTAATGTTTAACCCCGCATACCCCAGACAGACAGCTTCCTGGTCCTCAGACCACATCTGGACAGTGGTCTGCAGACCAGAGTGAAGTCATAGATGATAAATCAGTTCCAGGGGGTCTGAGACGCTGAGACACAAATGTATTTTTCAGGGATTGATAGGATTTGACAAGAAGACTTTGTCGAACATCACTCACAGATAATGCCAATATCTGCTCCCAGATTCTGCTGTAATTGCCAGATGAGTCTGAATCCTCTGGGCAGCTTATCAATGACATCGCCAAGGTAATCTTGCTTAGTGGGAATATTCTATGGCTTGGTTCAATATTTCAGTGTGGTGGGAGGATCCAAGCGTGTTTTGTAGTTAAAATGAGAGGCAGGAGAGGATCTGTCGGCAGCGCTCCCTGTTGTCCCAGGTGTAAGTGAACTAAGCGGAAATGGAAACACGCAGGGACGTTGCTTGAAAGTGTGGTTTGTGCCCGCCTCTTTGAAGATGTGCAGCTCTGAGCCTTCAAAAGACCAGACTCTGGACCTGAACCGAAGCGCCTGTTAGTGCAGAGATAGCATCAATTGCACGCCCCCTCTGTGATGAAATGTAAATAAACCAATAGACACTAGTAAACACGCTATGACGTAAGTTCTGCTTACACCAGCCTTACTTTACTGGGGAAATTACAGTTCCCCATAAGGAGGCATGGGACAATGTGAACATCTCGTGTCACAATTAAACTGATAATCTTTAAATATGCTTAAAACCCTTAAAACGGTTTTGAACATATAATCACTTTAGCTTACACTTTGTGCAGAAATAAATATTTTGATTGCATCACAGATGGGAAACAGTGATACAGTGATAAACATCTTAAATAAGGTAATAAGGAATCAGAAGATGCGTAAATGGTGCGAAGCTCATCTCCCAGTCTTTTTTTAAGTTGTGTATCCGTAGTATTTCCACAGGGTAAGGCAAACCTTCAGCCATGATGACAGGCTTCGGATTTTGGATCAACTGGAAAGATGTGGACTTCAACATAAGGTTCAAAATAAATCAGTAAATCAATATAGGACTGTACATTATTATCACTCTTGTGAGTATTTTTCATTCCCCCGATAATGGAATTTCACTATGATGAACTTATCCTGAGTGTCGTAATCGCAGTCCAGCATAAAATCGTCTATCCTTCCATCCCTAACAGTAGGAGATTCTTTCACCAGCTGGAAATATAACTTCCCTCCAGACGTGTTTCAAGATGGATATGAAACACTGCAGTTTGACTAAGAATGTGTTTCTGATATGGTTTTACAACAAAAGAAGTTCTAATATCTTGTTAAAAGCTTTCAAATTAAATCAATGATTATGCAGATATGTGTCAGGTAAAACATTCAGCTACTTCACAGGAGATGTCTCTTACTTCACTGTGAAGTCCAGAGTTTGTTTAGAGGAGCTTTCACATTTCCACATCGCACTAGTGTAAATTGAATATTATTTTCAATGAGCACAGAGAGTCTCCACTTTCCCAGTCAATGTGAAAATGGTATCAAACTCTGCAAACTCTTTTTTAATCTAGCTTTCTTTGCAATAGTAAAAGCTGTGTGTGAATCAATGTATCGATTTTTATTAGCATTACACGATTAACTCTACTATAGCAGTCATTCGATTTAAATTAACAGTTTGGTCAAATACGATAGCATCCCCTCATCAAACCTTAGGGGAAAAGTCAAAATGTTATTTTTGACCTCATATCCAGCTGTGGGTTACATCACCAAATGTATTTTCGATGTCTTCTGTCTCCCCGGAAACACAAATGTTTGCTCCAGGGGCAAAACTAACGTTTAAATCCAATTTTTCCACAAACTGTGCTGGCTGCACTGCAGCCGACTTAACTTACCTCCCAGTGAAGAGAGGGAGCGAAGAGGAGGGTCGCAGTTTGTGGAAATATTGGATTTTAGCAGTGGTTTGACAAAAATATTTTCATTCAGAGCACTGAGGTCACAAATGGAGCTACTATAGAGATTTACTCATGCTCTCAAGGCTAAGTTTCACCCACAAAACTGTTGTTTCAGGTCAGAATGATGCTGCAGGCTGTGACAGAAACAGAAACTTAACAAGCTCTTGGACCTAATGTCCGACTAGAAGAAGTTGCTTTGAGATCAGGCGAGCCGATGTTTGCATTTTACAGTTTACAGTTTAAATCACAGTTAGATGATGACAGAAACCCACTCTGAATATAATCACAATGATATTACAATAATCAGCAAGTCTACTGGCCGCATTTGCATTAACTTATTTATAAATTTGGTGTATATATGCTCGTTGGGGTCACAGCTGCAGGATATATTTGTTTTCCAATGCTGAAGCAGATACAGCCAGCCAGAGGGGCTTTCCATTACTCCAACTTTGTGGACTTCTCATGTAGAAATGGACTTGTTAAAAGACTCCAGACTGTCAGCTCATTCCTTAACCTCCATCCACTCTGCCAGTCCAGTTGCAGGGGTGCTTATCTTCTCATTCAGCCGTGAATATGCTGCCCTGAAATTGGCTTGGGGAACAAGGCACTAAAAATAGGGGGTTGGGTGACATTGATAATCTCTGCTAATGACACGTTAACAGTAGCTCGCTCCGCAGGAGAGTGGCGGCTTTATCATGTGCAGCTGTCTAAAGCTGACAGTGTGTGCATCGCACTACCCTGGGCTGCTGCTTTCTGCTGATGAGTGCTACCTGAAATTTGGTGTGGGAATGTTTCTCAGCCTATTTGGAAATGTGGAGTCCACTGATATAATGTGCCTCATTATAAGTCTCTAAATCCAAGATGAGAAAGGTAATGACTATTCATGAAGATATATTTTATTAGGTTTTTTTTTTCTCCCTCTTCTTCCCCTCCAGGCCTTTGTCAGTGCCAAGCATGAAGGGGACAAGGTCATTGTGTTTGACAGGGCAAATGTGCTCTTTATCTTCAACTTCCACCCAACTAAGAGCTTCCAGGGCTACAGGGTGGCTGTAGACGTTCCAGGAAAGTATCCTTTTTGCTCTCATCTGTCGTGTCACCGCTCAATTCCGGTAAGTCTTCAGACATGGGCTTTCTTCCGACACGCCACAGTGGGCACCAACATTGTCTCTCAGACTAATGATGTCTTTGTTAGTTACCTCTTTTATGCAACAACATGACTCATTTCATTTATTTTAATCACTAAATGATGATATTTTAACCGAGCCGGGGATGAAGGGAGACAGAAATATAATAATTGGAACTGCACGACCCATGTGAACATTAATACTCTTTAAGCTCACAGAGAGAATATGAACCGTTTGGGGAACACTTTGGTCCAGATCGAGATAAAGTATGTGACCAACTTTTTAGTACAGACATTAATGGTCCCCAGTGGATAAATCTTATCATCTCTGCTTCTGTAACTGTTCATCTAGCACTGCCAAAGTCCAAATTTCCACTTATCCAACACTTCATTACAGGATTCTCTAGAGTAAATGACCACATTCCCATCAGATCAGCTGCATCCTAAGCCCCTTTCACACATGCAGTCTATCCCCGAAATGTTCAGGAACATTTCCTACATGGGCGTCTGAGTGAATGAGAGCAGGGACTGATATTCAGGGAAATCTATACAACCAATTTCCCATTTCAAGACCTAGTAACATTTCAGGGAAAATGCCAGCATAGCTATGTTGTGAATGAAAGCAGCAACTTTGCAAGCATGTAAAAGGTCACCTCCATCAGACTAAAGGCACACTGAGGCGCAGCCAGCACACCAATCACAAGACTCGACTGATGACTTATATGAACCTACATACTGTTCACAGCTCAGTCTGTCTAGTTCAGCATCCAATCTTTTGATCAGTGTTGGCATGCCCCCCCCCCCCCCCCCGATACTGTCCCGCCCCCGTCGCGAGGCCGCCCTCCACCCCCAGTAAGTTGCATCTGCATTGTATACTTCTCAGTAATGAGTACTGAATGCATAATATGCTTTTATCTGAAATGTAATATCAGACAGTAGGTACTATTTATGTACAATAATTCAATAGGCTGCATATCCTGGCAGTCTGTATTGCACAGAGTTCCTTTAACCTTATTCACTGTGTGAAGATTTGATATCGTCGAGCAACTTCAGCCATCATCCTAACTGCTAATACCTAACTGGTGATATGAGTTTGAGAGGGGAACATGGTTCAAAATGAATGTACCAATATATTTGTTACTAAAGAGGCGGAAAAATCCCCTTTGAGATGATCCATTCCTCTGGACTGAGCAGTGGATCAGGGATCTAATCTTTGTGTCAGACTTGTTTAAAGTAAATTTGATTTGTCAAACCCCCAGTTTTATTGACAGCGATCTCACCGAGGCCAAGACTTTTGTGATGTAACTTCAGCAGTCACTGCTGAGAGGAATATGAGTCAGTTGTTTATAGTGATGTTGTTATGCTATTAGAGAGAAATAATAGCAGAGCCCAGTGATTCAGAAAGCTCTCTCTTTAGCAGCATTGGCTGTCTGTCTTCCCAGCAAGCAGCACAGAGGAATTTAATGAGTCCCGCAGTTGTGATTACAGCAGGCTTAATGATCAGGGATGTGAAGGGGGACAGAAAGCTGACAGATTTGTATTTATTATAATGGACATCACTCTCTTCTGGAGCCTAGTGAAGCTCGTGCCAGCAGCTTCCCGGATGGATACGAAGCTTTGTTGCTTCTTCAGCTATGACTTAAATAATTTGATGGTGAGTCGAGACGCAGACAGAGTTTGTTAGTTTTGTCTGGACGGCAGCAGTTCAGATCACTATCCATGAGCAGTTCCATCTTAAATCATGATGATTGGATTGGCTGACAATGAGGCTGTGAAACAGCAGTTGTTGCTTTGATTTTGACATTATTTCTTTTGTCTCATTTAGATCAATGTGCTCATGCTTCTTTTGAATTAAAATGGTACAATACAGCAACGTTTTTAATAAAGGATGATCCTTTTGATGCCATTATATTAATAAGCAATATGTTTTACTGCAACGATTGTATTGTATTAAAGACAATTATTATATCGTATATTGTTACGTAAATGTTGAGGTCATAATATAACCTATGACACTGGATATAAAACAATACAATAAGAACATTTAGAATCTTTATTGCAAATGTTAGTCATCATCTTAAACTGAAAACAGAACATGTCATTAAACAGTATGTGAGCAGTGAGACAAAACGATAATCAAGTTTATTTGATGATTAAAAAACATACACAAGTAACCCCTAATCTCCTAATATCATGCGTTAATTGTAAGCTTGTTTGATGTGCAGTAATTGTGCGCTCTGCCTCGTGTTTTCGGCTCTGCCTTGATGGGGTGAATCCTGGGCGCGCCACTAATAGCCTTGCCGCAGTGTCTGTAACACCGTTTTTGAGGGTTTATTTTCATTTAGATGGAACCACATCTCTTCCTCCTGGTGCTTCTTTTGATGTTTAAGGAGAGGCCTCAGATACCGGGTGGGTTGAGAGAAAATGCAAATAAATGTGAGGGCAAAGCTCCGGCTGTCATTATACAGAGAAGCAGTAAACACATAAAGGCAAATGTGCTGTGTGTGTGAGGAAGGTAAATGCGTCGTGTGTACGAGGAGATGCAGATCCTCCGATGGGAATGTGTGCAGAGGATCCAATTAGGGGAGAAGACAGATGAAAGTGCCACTCAGAGGCAGAGGAGGTAAACAAGACAAGCTCAAAGAGTCCAAAAGTGCTTTTTCATTACACTCAGCTGTCATATACTTAAACTTTCTTCCACCTGTGTGAGGGTCAGCCATGTCACGGCGGAGCCCCACACCAACGCTGTATCTGGAATAATAGCCGGCCATACAGCTCACCACAGAAAATGGATCCAACACAGGCTGTTATTTCCTTCGGCAATACGGCAAGTGCCGTATTATATCAAAAGGGTGTCCCTCGCTAACGAAAAAACCATGAAACTGCCTCCCGCTGCCCTCTGTCACATGCTGGATGGGTGCGTGTTGGTCTCGATGGATCTTCAGGTGGATTTTTAGTTTGCTTGTTAAAATAAAACTGGTAACACTTTCTATGAAGGCCACATCTACAGTGCAGAGGAAGGACATTTGTTGTGTATTATAGTGATGCGTTTATAATTTTTGACTACACACATAAACGAGACGTAATGCTTTCTGATGCACTGTATCAACAATCATAATGTACAATAGATGGGACTTGAATTTTTTACATGCAAGTATCTTCGATGCCCTTGCTATAGGTTGAATGATTAGTCTGATAATACATTATGACGACCTATACACAACTTGAATATCAACTGTATTCAGGACTCATAGTATGCTGTCATCGCCAATGCATTGTACTATTATAGCAAACTAATGGTCCTGAATACAGTTGGGTGTTGAGTTTTGTCTGAGTACAGTTTAGATAAGAACCGGTAGTCATAAAGTATTATTAGCCGCATAAGTCAACCTCTGTTTTATAAATAGTCAAGGGCATCCATGAGTCACATCTTTAATGGTTTCTGACTGATGATACAGTGCATCAGAAAGCATCGTGTTAGTTTCTTTAAGAAGCGACAGTGCAAATTAATAAAACACATGAGAGACAGCACATAATACAGAATAAACCAGTGCAGTTTTAAGATGACAGACAGTTGTTGAGAATAGTCAAACCAGTACTGATGACTATACAACACATACAATATGACATTGCACACAAGCAGAACAATTACATAGCAAGCAAGCTTAGTGCTGACTTTTATGGAGTATGTGTCAGTGTATGTGTCAGTGTATTAATCGGCCATTGTTGTAATTGGTTACTAAATGTTCAGTCATCTAATGTGAAGTGTATTTCACCGCTTACTGACTAAAGGCACTTTAACATCTCCTTGCATAGTGAAACAATCAGTTTCAGTTCTTCTGTTGATACACTGGTATTTTAATTTACTTACAACCTGTAATAGTTTATCTTTGTTTATCAATATGAATTATTATACATGCCCTCATAATTCCTTACAGATGGGGGGGTATTTCTAAAAGCCTGTTCCTACAAAACTGGAAACATGAGCAAGATGTTGAGAGGCGGCACTTTGTGAAAATGCTTAGGGTTCTGCATGATGTTTCAGTGTGTGTCATTATTTATACAAACTTAGAATAAATACAAACCAAAACAAAAAAAGTTTTTTTTAGTCGATGCTGTTCAGATGTGTTGCAGCTAAACCACCGCTGTGGTTTTTATCATCTGGGGTAAAATATAAAAGTCTGCTGTCTTTACAAAGATAAATAACAACTCAACTCTATGTAGCCATCATCTTTCAATACTAGTCCTTAGTTGGCTACACATTGACTGTTTGGCCTCTTTTTCAGACAAGCGTTTCTTTTGCCTCTCCTTGTCCTCTTTTGAATGTGTTTTTTTTTTCTTTCCACGAGGAACAGGAGAGAAAGTGAAGCAAAGTACCTCTCCCAAAATGTTAGCCATTAAAATGCAGTCAACGTCAGCTTTTCGACAGGCACTCAAACCATCAGTGTTTTTTTTTGTTTTTTTTATTATTTTCCTCCGACTCGGGGTGGACACATTCTTTAGGCACCGGCCTTTATCTGGTTGGTTAGAGTATTTGAAATCCCAGTTGGATCCTGTCGTGAAAGCTGTACCTGTCGGAGCAGATTGGTCTTTGATTTACACTGTGCCAATATTCAGTGGAGATTGTGTCAGGTCATCATTCTCCTTTTCTGTCTGAGCCGTTCCTCGAGTGCCGTTTGGAATAATTCAACTGCAGGTGCCGTGACACTAACTAACCACAATTTTTAGAGTGAAATATACACTGTCTTGCAAATCTAGCAGTAATTTACCCTGATATTATCTCAAATCTACCACATGAGGTTTCTGAAAAAAGGAAAATATTCATCTAATTTTTCTTATTTTACCACAGTGTGCTGTAAGATACATCAGGATGGATTACATAAACAAAACTGCATTACTTTTCTGTGCGAGTTGTAACTCTACCAGATATCACGCACAAGCATCCTCATCAATCCAGAGGCTTAATCTATGATTAGACATTTTGTTGTGACAAATAGAGGAGCTGCTTTTATTTCAAGCATTCAACGAGCAATCCAGTTTATTGTAACTTGAGTCTTATTTTTGTAGTTTGTTAAAGTTCAGTTCTCTCGATTATGATGGTATAATCAAGATTATGCTCGTTTTCAGGGTACTTTTATTGGAAAATGTTATCATGCTTTAAAGTTAAAAAAACAGCGTCTGAATGTTCTGTTGTTGTGCCTTGTCTCTTTAGGGTCTTCCCCCCCACCGAAAAAGCACAGTCTGCTCTGATTGGTCAACTCTCACAGGCCTGAGCAGGCCACACCTGCGATGTTTCCACATCAGTTCTGCAGGTGTTTTTGCAACCATGGCCATGCTGGAGACAGTTATAGTTGTGATATCACACGCTTAGGGAGGGTCTGATGGTTCCTTTTAAGGCACAAAGCCAAATTCTTATGGGTGATAAAGGACACACTACCACAGACACGTTATACGATACATAGACTATAATCTGCAGGTCATCACAATCCAAACTTCTAAACTAATTATTGACATAATCCCATAAATCGCAACACAAAACCCCATATCTATCAACAGTGTCAATTTCTGGCAATCTTTGCCTCAGATGGAACATCAGAACACAAACACACTGTCAAAAAAGCTCGGCCAAGTCTCGTCTTTCTCCAACAGATAAATAAAATCAGAGTAAGAGAACAAATCATGCTCTGGAGCGATTTGCAGCTAAAACATGCTTGCATCAGTGTGGGGCAAGGAAAAAGTTCAAACAAATTACAGATTGAAGACAACATGCTGTAACATTAGTTTCAGGCATTTTCTCACTCATACATGTTAAATGTACAACCTGTAATTTTCTCCGTTAATGCGCTGTCAAAAAAAACATGATACATTTTGATTGGAATTCAGGAAGTATTAAGATTCAAACTTATATGGTTATGACATGGACTCATTTCATCATGGACTGTTTCTAAACTGCAATAATTGAAAGTGTTCTCGCAGCATCTAACAGCCTGGTTCACACAGTCAAACCTACGTTCTTAATTAGTCATCCAAAATCCACTGGCACCCCGCCTCGCATCAATAAAACCCCTCTCACAAAACTAATCACCAGAAAAGCAAGACGGGGACTGTTTGCACAAATTTACGGCAAGTGTGATAGGTAAAAGATGATCCAGGAAGTCCCTCTGTAATTAATAATTTCGATAAGATTATTCCAATAAATTATTAATTTCGTTTTTACAGTTTTACACCTGGCATTGAGTTCAGCAGTACAGAGCAGTCGAGCCCTCTGGGGCAATAATTATTTTTATCTGTATAGATTCATGTAACGGTCATAGGGAATCATTATTTCAAAACAAAAGCATGCACGTATGACAAAGGACAATCTAGATCTTCAAACTTGTAACAATGGAACAACAGCTGCTTAAGCAGTGCTTTATAAGGTGTCATGTTCTTCATACAATGTGACAGACATCCATTTATTTTGGTATTAATCTTCTTCACGGGTCTCACTTTACTTCAGCTTTTTTAGATTTAGCTGCTGCTTGGCTAGACTGGTCTTTTTATTCCTCTGTGACAGAAACTGTTTCTACCATTTCTTCCACTCTGATGTAACTCGCACCAGCTGAGCAGAAGGCAGAGAACGGTCTCCTCTGAAAAGGCAAGATACGGTATTTAGAAAGCTTACGAGGCCAAGCCGCATTCTTCAGATGTGCACACACACGTCTCGCTCAGCTCTTGTTCACCCACGCCAGGGTGCTATTACTTTCATAAAGGCAGAAAAAAAACGACAAGCTGATGGAGCAACTAAGTGGTGGCTTGGTCTGCAATCATGGTCATGGCCAGATTGTTTTCAGGTCATCAATGGCTCTAATCACCGAGCTTCGGACTGCCTTCTTTTCTTTCACTTCATTGGTCAAAATTGATTGTGTTCTTAAATCTTCCCCTTCATTCGCAAAGGCTGTATTGATTACAATACTTTACAGCTGAACTGCAAGCGGTTGTTACGGCCGTCTGTAGCCACTAACAAAGACGTAATCGCTCAAACCTTCCAACTACCAATTTGCGCTGGTGCTCGCTTCCTTGCAGAGAAGTTTGCCAGGGAACTCTGAATTACTGTAACTATGTCTCATTTCTAGCAGTGTCGCAGACGTGCAATCCACAAGACTAGAAATGCACAACAAGCGGCGCGAAGAAGCACTGTAGTAACACTAACACTCCAAATCCGGTGCACAAACATAGTCAATACAGTGTTGGAATCACTAAATGTTGAGGTTTTTATTGTTTGTATAAGGAGGATTAACCTTTTGAAATCACATACTGTATCTCCTCAGTTTCCCCCGAAGCATTATAAGAGCATTTCCATATTCTCTGGAAACCGTCACAGCAGAACGAGTTTGCTCTGTCAATAAAACACCAGAGAGACTTGATAGAGCAGAGGAGGTGTGGAGGAGGGGTCTTCCTCCCCAGCAGAAACAATGCACAGAGCAGCACTTCTTTTTAATCATCGCTATCAAAGCAGACAAGCAAGCCGCAAAAGCGGAATTTTTCCGGCTGCGGGGCAGAATGAGGCAGTGTTTAAGGATCACACTCCAACTCCAGAATATCGCCTATGGGGAGATAAGGTGATTATTCAGCCAGCCAATTAGGGGCCTGTTTGCGTGTCTGCTCCTCTCTCCTGGTGTTTGTTGTAGTGCTGCTCCTTACAGCTCCTGCCCCTGAGAGACAGGAGTAAATAATGCACCGCACAGATGTTTATAGGTTTTTACACTATGCATGGACATCAGGTACACGTGTACGCTACCAAGCATTTCTGAAAAGAGGCGAGGGAGGCTGCAGAAAAGTTTTCAAATCTAAGTGCATATTTATGTACATACTTGTCAAAGTGCACTTTCTTGCATTTGGAATCCGGCTTTTAAAACGTCTTAAGTATTTCCTCTGACATTAATAACGGCATGTAACCGATTCCGACATCCATCCTGTTTTTTCTTTTTTTCTTGTTTTTTTTGTCAAGCAACAAGATGGGGACCACGCTAATGTCAAAGGGAGGAGGAGTTTTCTGAAAGTCTCCCCGCATATAGTTTCTTAACACAGTTTCGGAGCTCCATCCGAACAATTCAGATGTCACTTCCGTCATTATTCTCCATTTCCCCCAGCTGAAGGGCATAATTCATCACGTAATCGATTTGATCCCGCACTTTCGTTAAAAAGGTGAATATATTCTAAAGCCCTTACTGGAGCATATTGTATCATTTACATATTCTATCTCATGCAGTGTCTCTCTGTCTCGGCTCCTCTTCAGGAACACACATATTTCATGAAACTGTGGTAACATTATTATGGAAGCTGCCATCCTTCTGCTTTTTCGGTGTCTGAGCGTTCTTGTTCAGAAGCACAGCAGAGAGGTTGTGAAAAACGCATGACACACACACTACAGACACCTCGACTATACATGATCAAAGTTTTTTTTTGACTATTGAACTGTCTCAATGGAGCGAAGAACCACCACCACACCATCTTTCTCCATGATATGTTATATTGTTTTACAACTCTGATTTTTTTTATTATTTTTTTTTTTACCTTTTTTTTATAATGAGGACCTGATAAAGACTCTTCAATGGCAAAGTAAAAACTATCTATTCATGTAGGGATGGGACTGCAGAATGGGAACCATTAAGAACCGGTCGCAAATTGTCGGATTCATTTAAAGGCATGTGCCTTTGAACTTATCATTTCCATCCGTGTCGGCGTTCTTCTTTGAGTTTCACATTGCAAAACAATTTACGTCAAACTCATGTACTGTATCTCCCCCGCTGGAACGTTTTTACATAGAAGGAGTAAAGGCAGAGAGGATGAAACGGTCTAAAGCATGGCATCATTTCCCAATGAAAAATGACACCAGTGCTCATTGTAACGTCTGTCAAATGAGAATGGAAACATCAGCAACACATTGAAGCATTTTCGACACAATATTACAATGCAACATGGGCTTAAATTGACACTTAAAGCATGGTTGCTACTGCTTCCAAATCAAGTGGCATGTTAATTACAAAGGATAACTTCAAATGTTCAAATAACTGAGGTGTCACTTGGGCAGGCTTTGCAGATTTTCTCTTTGATGAAGAAAAACTAAAACCTAAATGAAACCAAATACTGTTCAAATATTTTTCAGACTGTGGCTACAGGCAGGTTCCAGGTTACAGCCAGCTCAACTAATTGATCAGGAATCAATAAGGGAATCAATGAATAAGCAGATACTGTAGAACTAAAAAAAAAATGTGTACCGTGCCCGTTTTAAGTAAACTTCATATCAGATATTTAAAGTCTTTTTGCTCAAGTACCAATCATATGGATGACATCATCTTTTACCTGAGTAGTATCTCATCTTGGTATAAGATTTTTACTCCAGTACATCTTCTAGATACTTTTTACATACCTGTTTTCGACTAAGAGTATTCAGTGTTTCCATCCGTGCAGGGCTGGATTCAGTGTGAGGTCAATATCAGACCTTAATGCAGAGAAATCATCTGGTGCCTCTACTAAATATTAACCTGAGTGGGTGGAATACTGTGGCATTTGTAATTTATATGTAATCTTGTGGGTAATTTAGGTCCATTTAAAGTGATTTGCTCTACCTTTGACATAAGAAAGGTCCCTCTCCCTGATCTTTGTCAAAATAGTTTATTTTTTTCTGCTGGGATTCCATGTTGTAAAACCACTAAACATGAAGAAGTCCCAGATGAGTGGGTACTTTTTATAGACACTATTTTTGTGTATTTGTTGTCACTCATTCGGATCACTTTTTGGTCTGATTCATTATTTATGCAGTGAATTAGATGAATTAGACAGGCGGGCTGGATGGATGGCGGAGCCTCGGCTGAATCACTTTTGTATTTATGTTCATTTCAGGCAGCGTTCTCTTTGTCTGTTAGGGCTCCGCACTGTCACTTCGTAGTGCTGCGGAGGGGAGATGAATGCTGATGGATGTGAGGATTCCAATGAATATAAACCAGCTGAGCACTGCTAAACCGAGTCTGCCCACCAAAAGCACTGGTGATAAAACCTTCTCTTGTGCTTCTTATGTCTTAGATCTTATAATCTAGTTTCCCACTGCTATTGCGCCTTAACCTCAATCTTCGTCAGATACAAAATCAAGCTGGATTCAGATATGGTTCAGTATGGCGGTCACGGACGGCTGGACCACAACACAGAGTTCTTCACAGAGGCCCAGCCTTTCAACGGACGCCCCAACTCCATGCAGGTAAATATTTCTTTTGACTCAACAAAGGTCATTGTTGTTGAACTTTTGCTGAACGTCATCAAGTCCTAAATATGAAGTGCACTCCAATTATAAGTCCAGGGCCATTGTAGTCAATTCCAGTCTCTACATCACTTTTCCAATAGCCTTTGCTGTATCACCATCCCACTCTGCATACTAATTCTAACGCGGTTGGAGGGTGCTGTACGTTCACACAGGCAAAGTGACAAAATTAAGTATGCTCAAAAATGTCAGCATGCATACTAAATGATTTTTGAGTGCGCTGTTGATGGACACCATTGTCCCGCAATGCAGTGCACATATGTAATGGAGGAGATGCTCACGGCTGCAAAACATCAAAAGCACTTGTGGGCGGTGATGAGACAGCTCCAGAAATATCTCCTGAAAAAATGAAGGATTAAAAGTTTGGACAAACACTTCCTCTTTCCCATTGTTGTGTGACTGATTTCTTTTGCCAGTAGCGTCACAAACTACGACTCACATAATCTCCCATTATTACAACTTTAATTATGCAAAAGGGACATTCATTTCTTGTGCGCTAACGACCAAAATACCTTTTTATGTGTGTAGATTTAGGGCACAGCTTTGGATTTACAAACCTTTTTAGGTTTGCTGGTGTCATGATCCAGGTGTAGCCCTTTCAGAAAGACGACTGGACAGAATTTGGACTTGTCATAGCATGAAAAGCAGTTTCCATAATGAATAACATTAACAAAGATTTCCGTTCTATTACATGTCCCAGTTATCCTCACTGGACTCTAACCCGAATCACAGTACCTGGATCCAGACACTGGTAAAACTAAATGCGGCCATGATTATCGTTTTTATCTGCACAAGGTTCATTGGAATTCTAAACCCGGGCCTTATGTTTACATGTTTTGGTGTGCAGACGAGTTTTGGAGCTGGTCCAGTAGATTGCCTCAGCCGACAGCCAAGGCACATGTTGCAATGGCTGACACTTAATCTTTGAGGGTAACTTCGACCGTCAAAGTAAATCCAATGAAAGTGCTTGTTTTTGCCACTGACAGGCTGGGGCTGTTATTCCAAGTGTCTGGCGACATTATGGATTCCTACAGAGATAGTTTAGGAACAAAATCTTGTTGGTTTAATGAGAAATAGGCCCTGCATTGCTCTCGCCAAATCCACCAGACTCTATTTACAAAACAGTCATTTAAGCGTTGTTAAAAAACAGCGTTCATTCAAAACAAAATAAAACTCAACAATCTTTCCATTGTTCCGACAAGCACCAACTCTGGATTGGTGGTATTAAAAAAACACGTGTAGAGGAGCGAGAGGGAGGTCAGACATCAGAGAAGCAGCCATCTGAGCCCATCTATGGACCAATTCCAAAACTTTATGTACCTGTTAGTCATTTACCCACCAATTATATAAACGTAGGGCACAGCTTTGCAAAGAGAAAACGAATGCCTGCTGAAGTATATCATTAATACTTTGTTTCATCTGTGTTTTTTGTGATCATTTACTTTGAGTTCTTAGTCTGCTGGCTGGACTTTCTCCTACCAGTGAAAAAAGAAATGTCTAATTGGTTCACATTCTTGTGTATTTGCCTTGCTGCACCGCCAACACACGTGATGTTCACATATTTACCCGTTTCTGTGCATTCATCATGTGGATCCTGATGGTTTTACAGCAGTTTAGTCTCGTCCTTTATGCAGAAAAAGAGGTTTGCACGCACTCTGGCTGGTATGATGAAATAGCCGTCAGTGTGTGATTGTTTTGTCCTTTAATGTTTCATTCAAATCAATTTACTCAGCCTGAAATGAAGTTTTTAGTGAGAGGATCCTTTAGAGCCTTTTTAATGAGCTTTAAGTGTGTAGTCTTGAGAAAGGGTTGCCTGTTCTGGCACAAAGCCATCATCTCCCTGGTCTAGGCCTCTTAGCTTAACCACTGCTCTATAATTCATTATCTTCCTCATTAATATGATTAGCTTTTAACGCCAAGTCCAGAAAATGATCAAATATGACTGCACTCGACAAAAAGAAAAGGAGGCTGGATCCGTCTATCAGGGGACGGTTTTCGGTGTTTGTAGTTCCTCCACAACATTAGTCTTTGTTTGCGAATATCATATTTGGCTTCTATGCCTTTCATTCCGCTCATGCTGGCAGTTATCCTGGAGTCATTGAGCGTTATGCGAATCAGAAAACCTACAGAGCTTTCAGATTCTCTGGCAAACAATGTGCATTATTCATGGTGTTAGAACTTACCTTTTCATGTGAACGCCTCTTAAACTCGCACAGCGTCACGTAGAGGGAGAAAAAATATCTGGAAGAATGAACCAGTGGGCTTCCATCATGGAGACTGCTTTAGGCTAATAGAATGAACTGGGTCGGTCCTTGAAATATAGAAAGAAACACCGATATGCATTTTAAGCAGCGTGCTCGAGGATCTTCCTCGTGTTTGCCTCCTTTTTTTTTTTTTTTTTTCCTGATATAATTTTTTTCTTGATTAAAATGCTGAAAGGCAATAAGATGTTTATGAATAAGGTCAGGGATGAATTAGTGAGGATCAGCACCGATACCCAAGCACTCCAACTGTAACTCAGCTGATTGCATGTGTTAGATCTTATGTTAATGAATCCAATTAATGCGCGAGGACAGTGATGTCTGCGAAGTGGTCTGCACAGTCATCCTTCATCTCCTCCTGTGCTTTTTCTCAGTTTGTTTAGCAAAATGATAGATATCTCCAGGCAGCGCACTGAAGCTGTTTTAGTTAGTGCCAGCGTTGACATAGCACCTGATGAGGTGTTTGTTTATCTGAACTCATCTTGAACCACCTCAGATCAATACTAAAAGTGTTGCGACTAATGGATGGGGGATATTACTCTACATTAAGAGTTGGATGGAGCACTTTTATTTATCAAAAATGTGTTTGGCAAAGCTCAAGCTGCAACTTAGAGCATCAATCAAGCATTATTTAACCCAGGTTAAAGAGTCACTTCCTCTTTTTCGCACACACTTTTCCTCCGTCGTATTAGCTTAGGTTTCGTCAGTGCAGGACTCAAATTCCACATTCTCTTAAATCTTTTCTCACTCTTATTAATTCAAACATCACTGCTTCACCCATGTCCCTCTTGGCCAAAATGTGAAGTTTAGTTAACAAGTCATCTGCTAATGTTGGCACCGGCGTGGATTAATGGGGAATGAAAAGGAGTGAAGGGAATAGGGCTGACAGGGTTGGAGGAGGCAGGGTGTGGACCCTTCTGCACATACTGTATCCCCCTTTATAGGCGAAGAGATTGCACGGTGGGACTGTAGTCTTGCATAGAGATGCTGCTTCTCCTCCTCCTCCTCCTCCTCCTCCTCCTCACACCTACCTGGTTTTGACAAGAATATTCAGACAAGAGCCTTTGCGGGGGCTGCAAAAAGGTGCCCACACCATCCATGTTTTATTTAACAACTGTTGCTTTCAAAGTCTCGGAAAACTTCTTCTCTCCTGTCTTTTTAATGGGACTCCAGCTTCCTTGTTACGGGTCCATAATAATCTCTCATATCCTCCATGAATGTATCACACAGACTGAGAACAGAATTGGATGACGCCAGCAATCGAAAGTCAAGAGCTAATAAGCTATATCGGCTAATAAGAACAGCTTAGAAGAATAACATTCGGGTTGCCAGGTTGTGAAAAAAATACCTTTTGCTGATGTTTATCTTTTATCCTTGTTAATAAAACAATTAACTGGACCAACGTTGTATTAAGTCATCAGTAATATCGTTACAAATGTTCACAGAGTAATTAGTAAAAGGTTCAAAAGTTTCTCTTTTTCTAATAAGCAGGTCTGCAGTTGTAAATGTTTCATTATTTCCAGTCCAGATGCTAGGACTTACATAAGCAGTTGGCCACCAGAGAGAAAATGTCATATTTCTAAATAGTTGTTACAGTTATTCTTAATGCCTGTAATAGATCAGATTCAGGGTTATTTGGGTTGGATAAGTCATGTAATAAAACTGTAATGGTGGAGTCCTGAGGAATAAGTGTCACAGCCTGAGGAAAGCAGCTGCTGTAGTCTGGTGGTACAGTACAGCAGTAAAACAAGTTTTGTTTCACCATCATCATTAATCTTACATAACCACAAATAGATAAATAACCTCATCACTATGCATCCTGCAAAGAGCTGTGTTTGATAAAAAGAGAAGTAGTACTGAAATAGTCTATCTTTCAGTTCCTTTCAAAACAAATACCGTTCTAGCATATCAAGATCATTATTGTGCGAGATGCTGGGGCTCACACCGCTTTTGTCCACAGGAGCCGCCATTATCGTCAAAAAATGAAAGTTCCATGTAGCTGCTTTAAATAATTTATTTACCATTTATTTACCGCCTTATTTAAACCTTTTTTTTTTTTTAAAAAGCTTAGTAGGAGATGTTGGCAAAAGATCATGTTCCAAGTTACTCACATTTCACAACTTGTAATTGTTGCTGCTAAGTAGGTGATCTAAGATTAAAGTATCTGTGCCTGAAATAAAACAAGCTGCATTTATTTTGTCTTACTAATTGTTCAGATCCATGTCAGTGACTAATTCTAATTTAAATGCAAATAACAGTTTTGGGTTGTGACGAAGCACACTGTGAAAGGATATTTAGTTCTAACAATAACTATTAGATAGACCAGTGATTCCCAAAGTGGGTGTAACAGCACCCCGGGGTGTCCTCAGGTCAGACGAAGGATGCCGCAAGATTTATCATATCGTTGTTTAATTTATTCCGTGTTTTAACAAATGGGCAACTTTAACATTAACACTGTTTTATGTCGTGGTCTCGCACAAATTAAAACGGCGTCCCTGTTGTCATAGCAACACAACATATTTCCTGCTCAGGAGTTTTTCAGAGGCTCAGTAGTCACAAAAATAGTGCCTGTCGGAGCAGGCAAAGAAAGGTTTGAAAGGTTTGACGCGGTCAACAGAGCTCAAAGAAATGCTGATACATCTGTGAGCCCTGTACATCATATTCTGAATGTTTGATGTCGCTTTGTCCGACCTGGTTCAAATGAAAACAAGAAACTGCCTGTCAGTGGAACCTCTCCAGCATCAACAGCTGGCTCACATGTCCCGTGTCCAAGTACACTTTAAATATATGCTCATGTCAGTGTATTTAACTGTATTCGTTGTTTATTTTACGTTATATATTATTCTATATCTGCAGATCACAGATGGCTTTTTATTCTGAGTGATTGAGGAAGGGCCTGTATTATTTAACTTACATGGTTAGAACCGATTTTTTGCAATAACAGTATATCAAAAGACAATGTGAAATCAATGTGAAAGGAGACGCTTCAAGTCATAAACCTTCAAAGAATTATCACCCAAATCTGGAGCTCTCCTTGGCTTTCCAGGGCTTTATAGTGAGTTTTAGCTCATTGTTCAGCTGTCTGGTCGGTAGATTTACTGTTTTGATTCATTCTCACCACTGTCATATTTTTTAGCTGCACAAGGCAGCTGTTTTCTCAGTGAAAAAGCTCTTGGAAAAAACACCCACCGTACGCTTCTTGCCAGCCCCGAACAAACAGACACAGTTAGCAAGTAGTTGGTGAACATAGTGAAGCATTTAGCTGCTAAAGAGCTCGATAATTTTCTCTGGAGCTGGTTGAGGCCACAGTGGAGACCAAAGATGCTGAAAAACTGTTAAAACACTTACATTCATCAGGCAGACATCACTCCAAATGAAAGCTAATGTGGCTTCCCAACTACTGGAAGTGTAAATAAGCGAGTTCACAATATCGACTTAAAAAGGTGATGATATGCCTAGGCTGTTTTCACAGCTTGTTTCCTCAGCCCCCAGTGGCCAAAAAAACAGTAGATATTAATGTAATATTGATATAACGTAGACTAATGTCATATAATGTGATGTTACTTCATTAAATCCAAAATAAGGTATTTAACAGTGTAAACATGTGCGTATCTTAAGGTTTAAGGACAAATAAATCAGCAAAAGTAATAGACAATCCTGAAAAGATACATAATATAAAATACAATTTGCCCCAATTACAATATCCTTAATATATTACATTATACACAATAAATGTAGGGTATGTTATCAATAACAAAAGAGACAGCACGCAGGCTTTTATCTATTTACCCCTGGTAATACGAAGAAAATGAATGTTTCATCAGCTTAGAAGCCATTAAGCTGAATAAAACCGATGAAAAATGCACTCTTCTTTTTATGCAAATAAAAACTGCTGCAGCCAAGCCTTCATCTGAAAGAACTGACAACTTGATATGCTCAGCTGAGCAATTCATGAGAATATTCCACATCAAGAAGGAGGACTACTGCAATTTAGCGATTACAATTTATTCATTTAGCAAGACAAAAATCTTAAATAGTCCGGGACTTCAATTTCCAAAGAGAAAGTAATGGATTTTAGTTTAACTTCTTCTGGAATTCGTCACGTTTACAGTTTTGTTTGAGCCTTATAATGTCAAAGACATAACGCTGGGAAACACTGATGAATAATTAGCCGCCTCAAAACCGTTTGATAGCTAAACTTTGCATGCATCAAAGAGGTTGTCTCCTTTGACAGTCTCACAAAAAGAAATTAAGCTGACGTGAGGAAGAAACAGAAGTGTGGGAAATGATCAAACAACGTACATTTCCTTCAGAAACATCTGAGGCCTGGTGTTGAAGTCTGAGTTAACGGAGTAAAGCTGTGACAGGACGTTGAGGACCTACTTCACGCCTTAGATACATACAAGTATAGCACATGCTACCAAATCCTGCGTATACTGTATAAAACATGCACAATTATTACATTATCGTTATATTTGCATTATGCAAATCATTCATCAAATGTATGACATAAAATAAAATAAAGCGCTCACTTTAAATTGTTTGTAGTGTAAATTTTCCCATAAGTTTAAATCCGAGACACTTGACTCAGAAAAGTTAAAATGTATTATTTTAACAAGTTTTTTTTCATTTTACACAAATTAAATGTGTTGCAAGGGTTTTATTTATATTAGTAACAGTCTTGTAAGATCTGTGAGTAAAAAATATAATCTGTTTCATTTCAGGGTTTAAGGTTATACTTTTGTCATTATACAACAAAGTGTTACATAACTCAATGAAAGTTTGCGAGTTCCTCTGTGCCACACAAACATAGAACATATACAGTTATTTATAGACCTGTTAATATAATCATGTAGTGCATTATTTTAATTTCCACTGGGTTGAATGTAAATGGCAGCAACAAGATGGTGATATGACCGTCATCTTCACATTAAAAGATCAATATCTGGAAACTATCCATCAACTTTAAACTGTGTAAACTGTGTTTGATCATCAATGATGTGAACACAGAGAAAAATGTTGGTATCCAGTACAAACAGTGTAATTTATGTATTTTTTTTCCCAATTGTTACTCCCTTTTTCCCTTTACCTACATTTAAGAACCCGTAGGAACAGGTCAATATTTTGCTTATTTTTATATGTATATGAAATTAAGTTCAGAGGAATTACAAAGTAAATTTCAGGAAAATATGCTTTAAATTGTGGGCAGCATTGTAAAGTTTTACAAAAACTTAATACAATCAATAAGACGCCAGTTGTGTAGAGAATCAGACGTTATCGTTTAATGGAGTCTTCTTGACTCTGTTAACCATCCCAGTTAGGTTTTATTAGCCAGTCATCCTTGGTCTGCTTCAAGTACAACCTACATGTACAGAAGTGCTTAAAGGGAGTTGATCCTTGTTAAGTGAGTAATGGAGCCTAGCAGAGACATGTCTGGAGACTTTAAGTGCACAGATAGACAGGCTGTGCTCTCGCCAGTAGTCCGGGTCAGGAGACAGAAACTGAGTGGATGATATATTCCTGTGAAGCACCTCATGAATCCTTCATCAGTGCGTTTGAACATTGATCAGATTGAGTATTAGCCCGAAGGCTGGACTTGAGTAAGTAAAAAAATCTAAATCCTGACATGAGAGGGTGATCGGGGGCGATACAAAAACATCCATGAGACAAAAGAAGTTAAAAAAGGGACAAGTGGCTAACTTTTCTTCTAATGCAGTACGTGTACTGCAAAAGCAAATTAATTCCTCTTCATCTCAGTTTGTTTTTGTTCTGATATTAACACAAATGCAAATGTGCAGTACAGGAACTGCTGGTACTGGTTGTAAATACTGTTGCATGGACATGAAAAATGACTCACCTACTCCAAATGAGTCACCAGAAAACAGCAGAGGCTTTATAGACGCATACAGACAAATTCAGTCAAATGCTCAAAGACCAGGGCAGCCTGTTGAACATTGCACTCACAAAAAATCGGCAGCCTTGTTTCTGACATTATGCCCAACAGTTGCAGAATGATATTGGGTTATCGGATAATGTGATCTGTATTAGATCATAACATATAATACAATAAAACATACAAACAACGCAGACATGTAATTTATAGTAATTCTGTGTCTCTTCGTGGTCACTCTCCGTCTCTTTGACATAATTTTTCATCTCTTTGTAGTTGTCTTGTGTCTCTTTATGTTAATTTTGCATCTTTTTGTAGTTGTTTATTGTCCTTCTGTGGTTGTTCTGCAACTCTTTGTTGTTACTTTGCTTCACCTTGTTGTTGTTTTGCTTCTCTTTGTTGTTGTTTTGCTTCTCTGTTATTTTGTTTCTCTATTATTTTTGCTTCTCTTTGTTGTTATTATGCTTCTTTGTTGTTGTTTTGCTTCTCTTTGTTGTTGTTTTGTGCCTCGTTGTTGTTTTGTGCCACTTTGTTGTTATTTTGTTTCTCTGTTGTTATTTTGCTTCTCTTTGTTGTTGTTTTGCGCCTCTTTGTTGTTGTTGTTTTGCACCACTTTGTTGTTGTTTTGCGCCTCTTTGTTGTTATTTTGCTTCTCTTTGTAGTTGTTTTGCACCTTTTTGTGGTCATTCTTTGTCTTTCTGAAGCAGTCTTACATCTCTTTGTGGTTGTTTTGTGTTCCTGTGGTCGCTTTGCATCTCTTTTGGAGGTTTGACTTTTAAAAAGATAGATGTTAACAGTTACCAGAGGTTCAGAGAAGGTACTTAGCCCAAACCTGATATGCCCATTCAATAATCCACCCATGACACTTTGAAGCCGACTACTCTACCTTCTGGTAGGGGATCAACACCACCCTCTGGCCCCTGCAGGTTGAACAGAGATGATCTTCCCAATAGTAAAGCAAAATTAACTTAAACTGGCTCCATATTGTACATCTACATAATGAAACAAGGCCCCTCCAAGCCTAATCCCTTCAGACTTAAGATGAATAAAGGACTTAGATGCAGGAAGGAACATATAAGTGTGTTTGCAGCATGAGCTCCTTAACTAAATCTATGTGCACTTCAAATGACATGAAATGTTTGGTTCTTTTCACTAGAGGAGCCATTGACCTTCATATATTACCATGACATTGCATGATTCAAATCTACTAGAAGACTTTTGAGACCTGCTCGAGTTGTATAATCCTTCACACTGAACATAAAGACTTTATCATTTTTGTCAGTGGAAACAAATTGTAATGTGAAATATTTTCTCCCATTTTTGATTGTGCCTAGTCTGAGTTATGGGGAATATCTTATTCACAACACCTTTATGTTTTTTAAGGAGTAATATGTTAATTAGGATGTCTCCCACTAATTGCTGTGCCAACACGAGGGACTTAATGTTGCACTTTGTTCACAGATTAATTTAGAATTTGTCACCATTGCTATCTATTTGCTGGAAATAAAAGCTGTTGACATATTCCAGGTTAGGCACAGTGGTAGCTTTTGTCTAAACAGGTGCAGTGATTCATTCTGTCTTCCCTTCTCTCGGCGGTGCTTCTGCATGGAGACTCTCCCACTGTGACTGTTTAATTAGTCACCAATGTCTGTGTCAGTGTTACAGCGCCGGGCTGCTCGACTCCCTTGGTGACAAACTGTTGCCAAAGAAACACATCCACAGCGAGCTGAGATCCACTGATGCCGAGGGGCGGCTTGAAGAGTTCAGGGGGTGATTGAATTGTTTACAGCTCTGCTCTCTTTTTCAGTTTTCTGTTGGGAAATATAGCATCATTTATGTCTGCTCGGCGTTTCCTTTGGCATAAATCTGAAATGACTAATGGTACACGGTGGCTTCTTGGCCTCCAAATGACAGTGTGAATATCAAAAGGATTGATCAAAGACTTTATTAGTTTCTCCGCTCCAAACTAACACCCTCACTAAGATTCCTTTGTAGCGGATATATAAGGAATCTGACATTTCCAGGCTTTTTTTTCCTCATGGTATGCTTATTTTTGCTGACATATTTTTTTTTTTCTCTAGTTCACCAAAACTCAGGAGATTCTTTCAGCTCAGTTTAAGCCCACATGCAGATTGCATCTTTACAGAATCCCAAATTTATAGCTGATGCACCGCCAATACATAAAGCTGATGAAACACACAGTTATTGCATTAATTGGAGAGTTCGGAATTGAAAATTAAGATTCTTTTTATTGCCTTCCTCTTTTAAAATATGTTGCTCATTTGGGGATCTTTCACTTGAATTCACAAGCTTTGAATGCAACCTAATGAAACAGATAAAGTCACTGATCAAGAAATTTTGCAGCACCAGCTACGCCAGGATGCATTTCCTCCACAGCTCAGAGTCTGAAATGAGATGCCACAGCACCGGTTCAGCTGCACAACTTTTAAGCAGGTGTGACTCCTCTCCACGCGCTGATCTGCTGACTCCACTGCCACCCAGAGGTCTTAATGCTGCTGCAACTGTCACACTTTGATTATACCTCTCTAACCTTGACGGCCCTCTTCGCTCAAGGCTGTTGTCAGGTGTTTGTGCACTGTCCCCTCTGAAGAGTTACTTTTCTGCTCAGATCTGAATATCCCTCTGAGTACACCCTCCCCCCATCCTCTTCTTTCCCCTCCTCTTTATTTAGCCATGATGTCGTCCTTGATTGTGAGAAGCGATCACATCAGGACACCTCCATGTCTGACTTCTAAAAAGCCTGCAGATTCAGTAATCTCCCAAATCAGTGATCTTGTTAACATCATTAATCTTCAATTGTCATCTCACTTTTCTCCCCACGTTCTTCCCTGCCTTTGTCTCTTTCTCTCTCTCTCTCTCTCAGGTTTACATCCCCTGCAGAACAGCTATTGTCCTGGCCAACGAGGAGATAGATTACTGTTATTAGAGGATGATTGTCTCCACAGAGACCAGGATCGAGAATGGATTCCAACCTCAAACTGAGTGTTAACAATCACCTTCATCTTAAAGTGTCAACCTTGCACACCACCCAAACCCGCTTTTTGTGTCTGAGTCTTTTTCTAAATTGGGGTAAAAGAAAAAAGAAAGAAAGCATTGTGAGCGTGCGTGCTTTCAAACGCCATCTGCAACCTTAGATGCTGTGTAACCCAATTTACTACAGATTGCTCCATTTGGGAAGCGTCCAACCTAACCAGCAGCTAGATGCTAAAACTTAAAACCCTGCCGAGTCCATCCACCAGTAGCCAGCAGCCATTTATAGGCTCTGTTGAATTTGGCGTGTCATCTGAAACACATGACCAGCGACTGTGGCAGAGCGAAGCAATACTGAAAGCATTCAAACATGATCAAAGCTCAGAGAAAATTAGGATATTTTTTGAACTTTGTGTATAGTGAAATACATTTCACGTGGTTTAACTATTTAGTATTTAAATACAAATATTGTTACCGTGTCAGAGAGACAAAGAGATTTGCAGTATTACTTGTTCATCGACCCGTCCATGTATTCAGTCACTGGTGATTCATCTTTGTTAATCTGCAGTGTGAGACATTGTTCATCTAAAAATGTTGTAATTTGCACAAAGTAATAAGCTGCTTTGAATTATTATACTTTTAATGGGTATCTAAAGCAGTTGTGTTGTAATGTTTGAATTTATGCAGCTACTGGGAGCATTTAGGTGGTTATATATGGCCCCGTTATTAAGCCAGTAATTTGCAGCTAAAGTAAAGTGATAAAATCACCTAATTTGGGTGTTTTTACAGTGTGTTGCATAATGCACAGTTACATATATAGCTGAATTACACTGTGATTATTCCACTTGTCCTAGAGTAGATCACATTAACGTGGTTTGTGTTGTGAATTCACTAAACTATCTGAACTTTGCTAAATTTGATCAAATAAGTTGACACAGATGATCAACACATCATCTCGTGTGGGAACAGAAGATTTTCAAGGTACAGTGTGACTCACACACCCGACTGCTTTAGCGTTTTATGTGCACCGTGTTCATTGGGTTCTGTAGCATTCCTCTGGGATCATTGCAGATGTGCCAGAAAAACACTGAAGCAACCTCAATTCACACACAGAACGACATGTGCCTCTTCCAATTAGCTCTGACTCTTGTGACTATTGTCTCAACGCACTCGATGATTGAACATCTCACAAGCAGCTGCGATGCTCATCCTGTCCTCGCCATGCAGTAGCTGTTGTGTGAGAATATTATTGATGAACTAAAAATGTGTACGAACCGATGAACATCACTGATGATGGGTAACTGTTTTGTGTGGCTGCTGAACTCGCTCACTCAGGCAACGTGTCATTAAAATGGTGTTTCGCACAACAAGGTGTCCTCTTTTGAGAATATATTTCACAAATGACTGCGATAATTGATGTGTTTCCAGCCTTAATGTTCTCTTGGTTTCCATCATCCTTTTAAAAGTCCCCCGTTGCATCGTGAATGGATGTCTTTTGGATCGTTTTCAGAATTCTCTGCGCGCTTTATCAAAGCAATACTGTTGTAAGTGAAACAAGAGCTGATTTGGGGCATCCCAGATAAAAGCTAATGCCTTGATTTACTGCCATGGATACTGTAATTCTGTGATCCACACCTACTGCATTAGGACAGATTCTCAGCCATTTAAGCGGTGTATTATAGCATATGGCAGGTTCTGATCTGCCTTCCCTGCGGCTGAAGGAAAACAAATTTAAATTCGCGACCGTCTTCCTTTGTTTAGCCAAAACTGTCAGGAACATGTCGTTTCTTTTTGTGTAACACCAAAGCACTCAAAAATGCCTTCCTCCACCTCTCCAAAAAAGAGCGGAGAGGATCACTCTGCATACATTTCAAGCCACAAGGTTGTGAAGTGGAGTGTTTAATCATCCCTCATCTGACCCAATGTCATCGTCATATTACCACTGCCAAAATGAATTGTCTGCATTTGGTCTCAAACGTAAAATTGATGTGTGATACACAGTAACTATTGCAGCATATTTCTTTCATTATTCCCAATGAGAGTAAATCAGTGGCTGTCGAGCCACAAGAAAAATGTGGATGAACTGGCTGCGCAGTCTGACTACTGATTCTGTCCCATCACACGCTTATGGAAATGTAGGGCCTTCAGCGTCCTGTAGAGTACATTGTGATGATACTCTGTCATCAAGTACTTGATGCAAAAACTATTCTTATTTGCCTTGTTAGTTGGAGGGTTCATTGTAATCTTGGATGTTGTTTTCAGACGTCTCCTGTCCGTCAATCCCATCCATCAGCAGTATTCCCACATATTACGAGGCTGCTCACAGCCAACAAGAAAAGAGTTCTCCGTTACCTTAAATATTATATTAACATTGTAGCCTCGGGTTCATCTATTTATCCAAGTGTCACGAGAGATGCTGCAGGGTTTTATACATATTTCAAAAATTCATAAATATTTGGTGGTTTTGATGAGGAATTTCAAATAATGGAATATATAATTATCCACTCACCCCGATGCAAATAAAAAGTTGGGTGAAGTTTCGTGGTCCACAAAACATTTCTGGTGCGTCACAGCAAAAACAGAGTCGCAGCATTCTCCTAAACAACTGAAGTAAATGAAGTCTTGTATTAGAAAAAACAGCAGAAAAAAAACCCCTACATGAAATAGTTCCATACAGCTCATCTGCCATAGTCCAATTTTCCAGAAGCCCCGAGGTTTCAAATTGATTTAAAAGGATCAAGCGGTCAGGCTCGTGCACCCTCTTCAAGCGGGGTTCAGGCGCTTTTAGCTCGGCAGTTAAAGGGAAGATTTCATACACAAGGGTGTAAATTACATCTTTTCAAATCAATTTGTGATCGTGGGGCTTCCAGAGACTTGGCCTACGCCTGGCGAGCCGTACTCTGGGGGGCCGTTTTTGTTTTACAAGTCCCCATACACATCAGTGGTTAAGGACAATGCTGCCATGGTCCTCTTTTCAGATACTGACAGAGGTTTTTTTTTATTGTGTAACGTTTTTGTAGATGTAGAACAGTCTCAGGGAATTCTTGTTAGTTATCTGTGCATCAATAAGGGTATATTTCAATGTTGAAACCCTCTGTATGTGCAATTTAAGCTTTGATTTCCTACTATTAGTTTTAACCAGGACATGACATCACAGTACTGACAGTATAAACATGCACGTGTTAATGGTCGAAGGTAAAAAGTACAATGTTTCCAAAAAATGAACATCCTTCAAAAGTGGCTTTAAACCTCCTTGAAATGCCGTTAGATACAGGTCCAGTGGTGTGTAGCAGAACACTGGGCCAGACTTCAATAAGAAAAAGCCAGAAATCTTTGGGATGACCAAAGAAGGAATCCTCTTTGCTCTCTGCACTGAAACATAAAGTTTCCATTTGGCTACCAGGGAAGCTGTGAAATGTTGTTACAGGACTACCCAGAGCAACCGCCTCAGTGATTCCCACAACATGATGTAAGGGGGATGAAAGACAACTCGTCAAACCACAATACTTTTACATTTCCTAGGCATCCACACTTTTGTGCTACTTACACCAGATTATGTGTCCGTCTGTGGCATCGATGCAAGCAGCGTCTTAATAACACCATGGAAATCCGTTTGGGAAGTTGAGCTTTTGACGAGGTGGTTACACAAAGGTGCTGATTCAATTCTGTGCTCATTTTTTTCAGGCTTTTGTGGTGTCACAGTCTCTCAAGTAGCTAATAAAGGCAAACGCCAAATATAAAGCATTTTCCCACCCCCCTTAAAAAAAAAAAAAAAAACCCTCCGGCCTTTTCCAAAAGTAGCCCTCAGTTACTTTGTAATATTCATGTACTGCCACAGGAGATGGCTGCAGTCCAGTCCACGCAGTCGACACTGTGGACAAAACAGCAGAAAACACTTCGCAGCAACACCACGGCAAACTATGGCCTCAGAACTGACCCGGGTTTTATCAACACCTCTCTCAAACAGTCGCACCAAAAAAAAACTGAACTGCAAGCTCCACAATAGCTGTTAGTGAACGGCTATTTCATGTGTTGTTGCACTGAATTTTAGAGGTGTTTATGTTGTTGAGTGCAACCCCTGCGGATATGATAGCCATGAAATATGCAGGACACAGTATACATTGTGCTGTGCATCAGAAGATTTCATTAGTAGCCCTGAAAGCACAGGGTGTATTCTGTGTTGTAGCAGTTTGTCTTTTTGTATTTCTTATGGGCTCACAAGGATAGAAATGCCTGGAGGGAAGATCCCAGAGAATGCAATATTGTCAAAGTCAGAATTGGGGCTATGACATGCACAAAGAGAATGTTTGCAGAGTGTGACCCATGAGACTGCACAACGCCGGGGAGGGATTTCACCATTCACGCCGCCGCAGCTCTGATACAAACCGCCTGCGATGATTTTCTCTTCTGTTACTCGAGCTCTCCGGATAAACGCTCGCTTAGGCCGGGACGAGCACTTAAGGAATTAGAAATGTGAAGTTAATGATATTCATTAGTGATGTGTTTGTTTGGTCATGTGGCATTTTGTCTGCTGGCGTGTTAGCCAATGATTAATTTCAAGGGTGAACTCAAAGGGCCGTTTAGAAGAACACAGAGTCTACTGTGAAGCAATAGCATTTGAATTTCGATACTAAAACAGAAAATAAATAGTAAATGTTTGGCAGCTCTGACACATTTGATTAAAGGGGCACTATGTAAGATATGGCCGGAAAATTTTGTTAGCCAGAGTTGATGTCTACGTACCCTGTTGTAGACATGTTTCTGAAGTTAGCGTGCTAACCAGCTATCCCGGCCAGTCCTGCCCCATAATACCATTTCATACCGCAAGAGGTGATGACTGGCGTGTTAGCCAATGATTAATTTCAAGGGTGAACTCAAAGGGCCGTTTAGAAGAACACAGAGTCTACTGTGAAGCAATAGCATTTGAATTTCGAAACTAAAACAGAAAATAAATAGTAAATGTTTGGCAGCTCTGACACATTTGATTAAAGGGGCAATGTGTAAGATATGGCCGGAAAATTTTGTTAGCCAGAGTTGACGTCTTCGTACCCTGTTGTAGACATGTTTCTGAAGTTAGCGTGCTAACCAGCTATCCCGGCCAGTCCTGCCCCATAATACCATTTCGTACCGCAAGAAGTGATGACTAATAAGTCTATTAAGTCAACAGAATAAACTCACCAAATGTCAGGAAAGGAAATATTGTGAACCTATTTTCCTTAATAAACAAAACTACACTGTCTGAATCCAAGTTCCTCTCTTTTACCGAGCTAAGATGAGCTTAATTGTCTCCTTAACTCAGCGTGAATTATTCAAACTCCACATGAACACAGTAAAACTCACCAAAACAGTCTTTGGTTTGTTTTTCCACAATTACCTCTGTTTGGTTGAAATAAATCCTCTATTCTCTGATGTAAGATGAGAAAATATTCTGGCTCAACACGCAGTTTTCGCCCACCACTGCTGTTTGACTCTATCCATCTTCACCCGCCGTGTCTTCTTGTCCCCGGGGTCGTAGTCCTGGTCGGAGCTGCTGTAAATCCCCTCCATTACCCTCGTCGTCAAACTGGGATCTGAGTCCTGTTGCCCGCGGTGACTCCCCCCATCCTCCGAAGCTGCAATGTTGGCAGATTCCCTTCAAATGATAGGGCCACTTGGCACCTTTACTAACTGAGATACTTGCTAATAGCTAACAGCAGCTGGTCGCCACAGCAAATTGTATACTGAGCAGCACCAGTGATTATGTAGTTTTGGAGCTACCTTTGTATTCTGACCACTTCTTACAAATTACACCTTTTAACATGAGTATGAATGTATAACATTTCTTGAACCCCTTGCTGAGTAATTGTTCCGCAAATTCAAAACAACAGTATGTGTACTCTTCATTATTTTTGAAGGAGCCCGTGGTTCAACTCCTGCAGGTTTGAAAGCCTGGAGCACTCAGTATGGAGCCTGATACTTCTCAGACCAGCTAGTTGTTTTTTTCCCCGAGGATGGATTGATGCCGTCATCCATAACTTCAATCTTCCATATAATATGGTGAACGTCTTCATTTCTAAGAGTGCGGGAGGTTGCAGGAGTCACACAAGGCGGTTGGCTCCAATACTGCCTGAAAAAATCCGCCCCTCAGATCTTCAGAAGCTTGTACTCGAGGAAACTGCTTCCTTTCTGACTCAGAACACAACTTTTTAAACAGGCGATAAGGCAGGCAAGATGTTGGCACGCAGGATAAAGCAGGCTGAGAACAGACAGTGTATCCAAGCAGGTCGGGGTGAGAATGGGTCACACTGGTGTGATGCAGCCAATATAAATTTTGGAGAAGTTTATTCAAAACGGTATACTACTGACAATACAGCAAGTATAGAGGAACTTTAAACCTCGATCTTACCACGATTAACATAAATGAATTACATACAGTGGATTCTTTTGGTTGGATATCTGGCTGTAGGATGAAGTGGAGTCAGAGCGAAGGTCAGTCCTCACACTTTTGAAGATGCGATCTGTCCGACGCTCCTTTCATATGCAAATTAAATGGCCTTATGAAGGCAACCATCTTCCGAGGCCATCTGACCCGTATGTATAGATCGCTAACCTATCCCGCACGTCATGCATACCAACCCACACATCTTGCATTGGAGCTGGATTTGAATTCCTCCCCAATTAGTGTAGAAAGCGTTTGGAAATCTGCAATAAAGTCCTCTAAATGTGTAAGATATAAGAAACGTTCAAAAACTTTAAAGTTTTCTTTGATTTCACAGAAACTGGCCACCAATATTTGTCACGTTCTGACGGGATGCTAGGGAATTTAAGGGAAATAATGGGAATAAAATGGATATTTGTAGATAGAAACAAACATTCTACCATATCATAACACGAATTAATGTAAATCGGTGAATTAAATCTACTTGATTAGCATTCTCAATCAAACTGCATCCCACATGCTAACCAGCGGGATGTCGAGCGAAAAACTAGCAGAAGGTGTTAACAAGTTATAAACTGTGCTTCACTTTAGGCAACTATCTACTGAAAAGTCATGCAAACCATTATTCCAGTAATATAATCAAAACTTACCCTTTGGCTCAGACGGTGCAGTAGAGTGGGCTGAACATGTGACAGAAGAATGCACTGTGCATACAGAGGGCTGTAATTTTATTGAGTTTCTATTCAGTGAGATGCTTGTAAATGATCTACATGTCATAGAAGAGTGCGCGTCTGAATACAGTTCATGGTTATAATTCAATTTAAAGAGCACATCAAAACATTGCATGAGTGTTGAAGTTCGTCGAAAACACTCAGAGACAGGCAGGTGAAAGAACAAAAGGCCAGCTTTGATAAAAAAGGCGGAGATCTAAATACACAAACCGGAGAGTTAGGAAAGGCTGTCGACAACGAAGGCGGCAGGACAGAAGAAGCTGGTGGGGGGCGAAACCAAGAATTAAACAAAAATATATAAAAACAAAAAAAAAAAAGTACAAACCAATGAAGCACTGGGAACGCAGAGGGAACGCGAGGAGCAAAACACGACTGGAGAACAAAGAAAGCAGGAGATGCAGGACTGACGAGGGGAAATGACGAATGAGGCCTACTGACGGAGACTGAGGGGAAAAACACAGGCTTAAACACACAGGGACTAATTAATAAGTGACACACAGGTGAAAATAGGAAAAAGGAAAAGGACAAAGAGAGAAAGTGAAGAGCAAAATAAGATGCATGAGGTGAGAATTGATCAACTAAAATAAAACTCAAACCACGAAAACAAGACCTCGTTTTGCTTTTCATGTGAACTGAGTATTAATCGCATGTAGTTTAGAGAATATTATAGATCCAAGACGGAAGGGCAGGACAGAGAGAAAAACCTGCAATTTACAAATCCGTCTGCTGCTTCAGCGCCGTGGATTTGTCGATACACGGCACAGTCAGGATACTGATAATTCAGAGCCGTGGTCGGGGGGCCATGGATTCTAATGTGCACAAACCTCAGTCAGATAAAGGGTCAATGATTCAGGCAAACTGGACTGATAAGACATGACAAAATGACACGAACATCCCAGAGTCATCATGGGTAGGGTGCTGTGATAAAATTTTAAAAAAAAAAAGAGCCACCCCAAGCAGTTCCAGTTTGTGGGTAAATGCAGACGGAGTAGACGAACGTGATATTCTAGTGAACAACCTCTGCCTCTACACTCTCTCTGATGGAGAGGAGGGATGGCAGGTTAACAAGGGGGATGCATTTTGGTCATTTGGATAACGAGGAGGAAGGCATCCCTCCCTCATTCTCCTTCAAATCACCTACTGGGCATCAGCAAGAAAGACGGGAAGATCAGTGTGTGCGGTGGGACTATTGTTAGGCCCAGCACAGAGCAGAGTGTGTTGATATTCCCTTTGTCAGGACGCTTTTTCATCTTTATGCAGAACACTTCCAGTGACTGGGTCCAATGCAGATCGTTGGGACCCAAAGAGCCACTTGTTTTCTATTGTACAAGGTAATTAAATGCATTCTCCTGGTATCTTGTGTCTATTCAGTCCTCATTAAACAGCTTGAATGAAAACCATCAGTCCTCAAGCCCCTGAGAACCAGAGCTGGGAAACACCAGTAGAAACTGTATTAATACAAAATTCAGCCGTTCGCATTCATGACAGTGGCTGAGATAAGCTCCCGGAGTGGGAAATGATCCACCAAGTGTACAGATACTGTATCTAAAAGGAGCAAAATCGCAGCGATAGGTGGTGAAAGGAAGGGTGCTAATATTTCTTATGAAGTACTTCCTACAGGAACTGCATTACTTTCAAAATCACCTTAGAGTGCTGACTCCCATTTATCAAGGCGATCCACAATTGGCCCGCAGGGTGAGCGGCAGTCAACCATAAATCTAGAAATGTCAGATAAGGCAGCATATACAGCACTTCTCTTACCAATTATGTCTTCGTAAGCTTTGATACATGTACTAGTTATAGTCAAAGCAAAGAAGAGAATCATGAAGCAGCCCCGAATATCCAACTTATCTCATCAACCTCCGCAGCTCGTCCCAGCAGGGCCTAAAAATGACTGATCTGGTTGGGAGGAATCTTTCCATCCCGGGCTGGATGGAGCTTAGTCATGACTGGAGTGACTTCCTTTTTGTATGCTGAGCAGTCTGTAAGGATCCCCGTGCATTGGTAATCCCAAATCCATGGTGTAGATTTGGGGCCTATGTATCAAGACTCAAGCAGCAATAAGAGGATCACGACATGGTACTGCTCCATAGCCACAGCGGGAAACCCGGAGAATGGAGCGTGGCGGCTTTGTTTCCCTCCTGAGACTTTTGCAACTTCACAAGCAAGATATGACAGATTGTTTATACCGTAACAATGAAAGGAAGGAAGACCAGCAGGGGAAGGTGTCTACATAAACAGTGTGATATTGAGCCAAATTACATATTGAATGTACAATATGGAACGTCTGCTGCTGGAGGGCTCTCTATCAAAACAGAAAACAAAAGACATGCCAAGTGTTGTCTCCGGAGGGCCGGCTGAGCGGGTGGAATAGCTGCTGATCAGCTAAGAGAGTCGGTGTAGAGCCAGACCTACTGGAGGAATAAACACCCAGAGTCACGTCAGATTCTGCTCTGATCCGGTTTACAGATGGGGGCAGAGCTCACTTTTGGATTTATCTTCACTCCTGTTTATCAACCTGACTGCAGCGATGAATCGTGGAGGTGACCTCCATTAGCGGGTTATTTGCTGGGTGACACCCAATGGGAAAACCACGGCTTGTGCAGACACCAAAACAGTTTCCTGCCCATTGATTATGAGCACTAGATTTTTCCCCGCTGGAGGAATGTGATATAACACCTCCATGGATCAAAAAAGTCATAATAGAAAGAGTCGTAATCAGCCTTGTTTGCAGTTTGAGCTGTCTTTTATAATGCCGGTCTTACGGGAAAATGCTTTTTCAGGCCAAAGAGGATTTTTTTTTTTTTTTCCTGCAATCACGCCAGTGGCCACCGGGCCAGAATAGGAGTGAGGCTGTGCAGTGCTGTCCTATCTAGGCTTTTATTAAAATCTATGAACCTGACAGAGAGAAGAGACAATCAGAGTCCCTGGTGAGTGCTGAATTCACTGAAGGTTGACCTGAATTTAAACACACAAAAACACACACCCTTGGTATGTGCCATTGCTCACTAACGTTAGTCAAACTGGTGAACACACCATTGCCTTTGAAAACAGATGAGACGCGACTGAGGCTCACACGTTCTCAGACGAGGTGATGGGGAAGGTCTTAAGTCCCAGTCGTGTTATTTTTAGTCTCCTTCGACATCAACGGTCTAGTCGTTTTTATATATTTTAATGCAGAATTCCTACATATTTCTTTAACAAAGGAATACAGGGTATGAGTGTGTTTCTCATCACCATCCAGGGTGGCTCAGATGTCCTCGCCAGGAGCTGGAGGCGGCTTTTGCTTGTAAAGAGCGCCATCTAGTGGTTGAGGGTGATCTCCGCAGAAAGGCCCAACATTTACAATCGTTTTTTTTTTTTTTTCTGTAATAATCGGGTGGAGCAACAGACAGCTGGGCGGGCTTCACACTCCGCGTCCGTTTGGGAGTGTGTGTCCTTCTCAACAAACCATATGTGAGGACTTCCAGGCTGATGAAAGCGATCCATGCGGCTGTAGTCAGGAGCTGAATCCCAACCACCGAGGAGAGGCAGCGGCTTTTACTGTGTGTGTTCGGCGTCTTCTTAAAGAAGGTGAGAAAGTTTCATAGTTTGACTTTTCCCGTCAAATTAAGTTGTTTCCAAGCAAACGTCGCCACTTCAAAGACTGCGGGGTTGTGTTAAAGAGGGGGGAGGAGGAGGAGGAGGAGGAGGAGAAGAGCAACAGCGTGGCTGCGTTAGAGCCGAGCTCGCTGAGGGGGCAGTGCACATGGTCTGAGAGCGGGGAGGACCAAGGAGCCATCCGGCTGATGCAATGTAACCTGAGGGCAACTGTCCGCCTCTCCTCATACCAGCAGACCTCAGAGCAGCTGTGTGCGGCGCACAAGTCCACACTAGTCTCGATACATCATTTAAAAGTGAATCTGAAGAAGTTTTTTTTTGAGGATTTGTTACAGTTTGAAAAAGGCTCGAGCTGTGAGCACGAGGAGAAACATTCCCTTTTATAGCGCCGAATGATTTAAGGAGCGTCACTCCTCTGTGTGTGTGTGTGTGTTCGTGTGAGTGAACTCAAATGAACCCACACCGTAAATAAACGTAACACATCAATTCTTGCACGTGTTTCATCAGTATTATTACGTTTTCTGCGGCTTTTAGACTGTAGATTGCGAAGAATGTGTGTACTTTGATCAAAACATGTTTTACTCCCAATGCTTCTACGTGAAGCTGTTAGTGTTACTTGCATTTGGCATTGGATTACTCAAACGTTAGGGATGTTAATGATTAGTCGATTAATTGCCGTTGAGCGATTAAAATGTCCTAATCGACATTCGGAGAAGGCAGGGATACATCAAAGAGTTTTTTTTACAGTAACAGTTCACAGATGCTTGTTTTTGAATACATTTTGAAATTTGCATCCCTACTCAAAATATCTTTTTTTTCCCCCTGTTTTTTCATGTGATGTTAATGCATTTTGGTGGGTTTGCCAACAATCTGTGAAGTTTAGCCTCAGGGAGAGTTTGAAAAAAGCAACTCAAATGAAAGAAATTGCCACATTGTCCTCATGTGCAACAATATCTATAGCAAAGTTGACATGGGGATAATTCCAGAATGAAGAGACCCATTTTATTACGTCCACATAGGAGGTTATGTTTTCATGTTCGTGTCTGGTGTGTTGGTTTGTCAGCAAGATTACACAAAAACTACTGAACAGATTTCCACAAAACTTGGATGGAGGGTGGTTTTGGGCCCAGAATAGCGCACATGAACTTTTGGTGCAGATGGAGGAAACACTGTCTGAGATGGGGCATTTTTGGACATTTTCATTCATTTCTCTTGTAATAATGCACAGTTGATGGTCCTTGATATGCAAACAATTGCATCCAAATTCATCCATAGCTGATAAAAAGCTCCAGAGGTCTGAGTTAGTCAAATCAAATGGCTTCCAAAGTCATCGTGTTTTTAGTTCTATATCCCTTCTAACAGCTACTGTGCATGTATCTCAGAAAGAAATAAAAAGACAGATCCCTGAATACACAGAATTTCCTGAAAGAGACTAAGAAACATTATTTACCTGAGACAATTAAAAGCTGACCAGACACACAGCCTGTGCTACCCCAGCAGCTGATATTTAAGTCTGATAAAAAGTTTCACAGCTCAGGTTGGATTTCGCAGAGGTCATTACTGCATCCAGTCTGAGAGTGACGCACAGCGTTCTCTGTTATTTTATCTCCTCTGCACTTAAATAACTTTCTCATTGAACTTCTTGAGATTAAAGCACAGTGGTTTGAAGTGGGTTAAATGAAGCACATCGGGCCGATACTGGCTTGGTATGTAAAAACTTTCATGCATGTAAATACAGCCCAGAGGAGCAGCCATCCTGTCATGGGTTTATCACACGTGCAGAACAGAATTGTGGGAGAAAATGTGGGTTTCTATTTCTTTTTTAGATTTTAAATCCATGACAGAGTTACTGTACATCAAACACTTTGACTACTGACCATTTTAACCCAGAAACACTGACACTGAGGAAGGGTTGCAAAAAAGGGGGGGGGAATTTTAATATCTGTTAATATCTGTTTGTAGCGTCCAGAGTGTCACCTGTGGTGCAAACGTTGTGTTAGTTGATGTATTAGAAATCGGTAATGGTCGCCGTTTATCTGCTGCTCCAGCTGAAAATTGCTTCAGAAATATGCAAATTGATTCACACAAGCACTGACGCATTTTTAAAACGCACAGTGTGATCACCCGCCAAATAAACGTCAATTTCTATGTCTTTAAATGATATTCTGGAGCAGTGTAACAGACACAGTGCCGGCCAGTAACACTTATCTCAGACAGATAACTGTTAGCACACTCGTACACAGGTGTTCGAAGATAATGTTATCAAATGCTTTTTGGGGGGGTGATCGTTACGGTGTAGACGCTGTATTGGGTGTGACCGTGACATTTGTTTCAAACTATGAGGGAGGAACAGAAAGTCAACAGTGAATCAGGGAGAAGCTGGCATGGTCATGTCAGCTGAGCTCTAACACACCAGACTTTTTTTTTTGACTCTGCACCTGGCTTTAAACTAGAGTGTCAAGATCTCACAATTCAGATCACGGATGATACTATTACTGGCTGGTACTGGGTGTAGCCCGGTAGATGCACATGCTGAGTAACAACTTGAATGTGGCAGTTATTGTAAGGGGCTGAAATAGATACTTTGTGCTGATGTTTATCTGACCAAAGGGCAGGATAGACTTCTACTAGTCTGCCACTACAGCATCGATCTGTAGTTCATCTGTCAATGATTATGAATATAATGATGAACAGTCGCAGAAATCCTGAGACTCTAAGATGCAACACATGTAATGTGTTCCTCTTACACTCTTCACCAAATGTAATTCTACAAAAGCTGAAATGTGTCCTTGCAGAGTCGCGGTGGGCGATCTGATGATTCGGGATTGTCGTTGATTTTGTCCAAAATGTATTTTCCTTTTTTTTTTTCCAATTCTTTATTTAGAAGATGGTTTGGAACATTTCAGCAACTACACACAAGTCTTGCAGTGACGGAGAGCAATAGAAGTCTGCAGTAGATGAAGAGCCTCCAAGTAAAGACTTGAAGTCTTTACCCTCTCATTATTCTTTTTCAAGAACATGCGTAACTTATAAAATTCGTGTTTGTGTAAAAAGTAACTCCACTAATATTACACATTGTTGTAGCCCCAGATAAGGCTGCATGGTATCTGGTGAACTGGCTCCAGGGATGGTGCCTCCACCAAGGAGGTAATGTTTTAACCCGTCAGTTTGTTTGTTGGTTTGTCAGCGGGATTTCATGAAAACTGACATCCAAGCTTCAGGATGGGTCGAGGCCCAGACTGGACCCCATCAACTTGTATTATATTATTATGTTGTTGTTTTTTTTTCATATTGATTTAGGCTTGATTTAATTAAAAGGGTCTGAGTGGAGGTGTGCGCTCTACTGAGTGCCAACTTACAGTAGTTTTCCTGTTTTCTTTCAGAAGGGCAGGAAACATTACAGGTTTGTTTGTAACCCATTTTGAGGCGGCCGTCTGCGAGAGCAACGCTCAGAAAATGGTGAAAGCTGTTATTGCCTGTGAAATTGTTGTTGTTGTTGTTCAGGTCTGTCCTTCATAGCTTTTGTGCTACAAGGTCAGTGTGGCCCCGGAGGTGTCACTAAGGCCTAAATCCGTGGAAAAGATAGTTAGTATTGCTTGTGTAAGCTGCCTGTTTTATGATCGCCCTCACATGGCACTGTGTTTACTCCGTCCCGTGTTACACCACAAGGGCAGGTGGGCTTTTTGTGGTGCCGCTAAATACCCTTCGCACGCGGAGTGGGAGCTGAGTGGTGCCTGAATTGGCTCTCTGCTGTCGTCGTCGTCGTCGTCTTAAATTCATGCAGGGAAAATTGTAATTAAAGGCAGTCTGGAGCTTTTCTCTAAGCCGTGTCAGAGAAATGTCAAATTGCGCACTCAAATCCTCGGATAATGTGTTTTTCCCACACACAGGTGGGTCTGCAGGTGTCCGTCAGCTGTAGGTAATAGACCTAACATTTGCAGCATCATTTGAATTCAGCCTGTGCAGACATGCAGGTCCAGAATCAAAGCTTGACTTAGTTTTTAATCAACTGTACTTTAAGGGTGGAATGTTGTCTTAAACATTAACTTTTTCAATTTTTCTTTTGAAGCCCTCGTCATACTCTGTCTAAAGCACCACCAGCAGCTGGTATCTCAGCCAGTTTAATTGAGGTTATAAATACATTTCATTAATACTGCATTTAAGTTTTCTTTGATGTCCTTTTGTGACCCAGATGTGGTGCTCCGTGAGTATAAACAATGTCACAGCGTCACCACACAAAAGGCGTTTGAAGGAGAAGAAGTATTTTCCCCGAGGCCAAATACTGAAGAGCATGTGACTGACTGCTATTCCAAATTCACCCACGTGTCCCTCAGTGTGTCACCAGCAGGTGTTGAGTCTGATGATTGGCCGAGAGGAGGGCAGGGTCCCGTCCTGCCCCCCCTCTGTTTTTAGCTCAGCGGCTGCCCTCTCACATCTCGTGCCTCCAGTTCTGGACTGCTGGCTGCTGTCGCCCGTTTTGCCCGGGCTGTGACGTCACAAATGTTCCAGCTCGTGTAACATCCAAAGTCATATTGTTCTTATGCTTCTTTGATATTGTGAGAAGCGCGCGTTGGTTTACAGATGCAGTTTTCCCTCTCGGCTGAATGTACATTCGCCAGGATTGTTGTGGCTGCTTGAACGTCTAATCAAACTGCCGACCCAGTGAAACATCATGACCTAGACAGACGAGATAAAACCAGTCGGCTCGGACGTCTGGCTCTTGTTGCCCTTGAATCTTGTCTTCTTGGTAATGTTTCATGTGAGGGTCCTCATGGTAGGGTAATAAATCCTTTTTATAAGATGCTTTTTAACATTATGTGTTAGACTGTAAGACATTTATAAGCACTTAGTGACTTGGGGACCTTGGTGCAACAGTGTTAGTGTTGTGTACTATTGCACCATCACGTATTGAGGTAAAAAGTGGCAAGAGGCTAGCTGGTTAGCATGCTAACTTCTCTGCACCACAATACAATACGTAGCTGGCTTTGACATAACATAAAAAAAAACTAGTATTTGATAATATTCGGCTGGTGACTTGTCTTAAAAACTCATTACAATCTTAATAAGAATCTTGAAAGGACCTAAAGGGGCCGTAATGGAATATCAGGATTTGGCAGTTGCGATTTGTAAACACAACATTCAAGGTTGGCACCCCGCGCCCCCCCGGCTCAAAGTGACCAGAGCACCTGCCATAGCTCACTCTTGGATGTCTGTTTATGATCTAGCAATCTGAATGTGCACACTGTTATTGGCTGGGTGCTACACACCCACTGGCCAGTAGCTGACACCCAGAAATGTCCTGAACGCAGCAAAAAAAAGAAACACGGAGGTGGAGGGCAGGGTCTCTGCAGATACATACACCATCACACGCATAAATGATGATGAGAGACTATTTTATTAAGAGTGTATTAATAGTTTTTTATTTATTTTTTTGTTTTGTTTAGTTTTTATTTGTCTCTTTTTATACAAGACGGCTACTTTTCTAGCTGTATTAATGACTTGACCATAATTGAATGGAGCCTGCCGTGGGGAATATGGCTGTCATCACAGCTGCTCTGAGTTTGTTGAGCCCGGGCGACCATGTCATGTGTCACTGTTCTATTTGTGAGCTTGACACCTGAATGGGTTGTTGCACTAAGAGGCGTCTGCGTCACGTGTCAAAAGCAGCGCTCGTAAACGTCTCTCCCAGCTCTGCTCGTCTGAGGCTGAGTGGAAATTAGTGTTCGGCTTCAGTCTGGAGGAAGTAGTCGAGTGGATTTATCAGCTGTCTGCATCAGTGAAGACAGAGGATCCTGTCGGTTGTTGTGTTGTGAAAGTGAGTACTTGTCTGCTTTTGTTGGGCGGATCTATATCAGTCCAGTCGGTGCTGTTTAAAGAAGCTTTGAAATTGGATCTGGGATTGTTACAAAATGATACCCGGCCGGAAATTTGAACTGTGCGGCTGTTATGTAATGACTGGCAGCATCATGGTTTCTGCTTACCTGTTTCCTGTTTTGCCAGTACATTAAAAAAAAAAAAACTTCTCTTTTACTATTGACTTTATAATACCTTATCAGGAGGTCTGAAGACTACAGTGGCACCATACTTTTTTTGTTCCTCTTCTTTGTCTTTTTCACAAATGTCTCTGCCCTGTCTCGTTTTGTCAACAGGTAAATTATCCTCAGCAGAGCATTCGGTGGCAGACAGGATGATTCTGGCCACATTAAAAGGCATTGGGAAGCAGCTCCTGCGGGTGAAGGTCGTGAACTGTAACGCGGAGGATTCACACTTCTCTCGATGCCTCAACACGTTCGATCTGGTGGCGCTGGGCGTCGGCAGCACGCTGGGCGCCGGGGTGTACGTGCTGGCCGGCGCCGTTGCCCGGGAAAGCTCTGGACCTGCCATCGTCCTCTCCTTCCTCATCGCTGCCGTCGCCTCAGTCCTGGCTGGTCTGTGCTACGCCGAGTTCGGGGCCCGCGTGCCCAAAACTGGCTCGGCTTACCTCTATAGCTACGTAACGGTTGGAGAACTCTGGGCCTTCATCACTGGCTGGAACCTCATCCTCGCTTACGTTATCGGTGAGACACTCTCAATAAGGAAGGTTAATGAGTGGTGCGCCGCATATCGTTCAGTTTTACAGTAATGCTTTCCTCCGCACAGGAACTTCAAGTGTGGCCAGAGCGTGGAGCGCGACCTTCGACGAGCTGATCGGACGGCACATTGAGGACTTCTGCAGGCGATACATGAGCATGAACGCTCCGGGTGTCCTGGCCGAGTACCCGGACATATTCGCTGTCTTCATCATACTCACTCTGACAGGTGAGGAGCGGCTCAGACACATCTCCCTCCTGTTTTATTCCTCCCCCCCCCCCCCTATTTTTCTTTTACTCATACGCTTTCATCTTTGTAACTCCTTAACAGGACTGCTTGCATTCGGAGTGAAGGAGTCAGCCTTGGTCAATAAAGTATTCACCTGCATCAACGTACTGGTGCTGCTGTTTGTGATCATCTCTGGCTTGGTCAAAGGAGACCGAAAAAACTGGAGCTTGAACCCCGACGAGATCCTCAACGCCACCACCAGCAACTCGAGCCTGAAGTGGGTGAAATGAAGAGCTATTTCCTAAAATACGTAATCTGCCTAGTTGCGTTTCAGATAAGCACAGGTTTGTCTTCCTTTTGCTCCCAGTGTGTCTGATCCGCTACCGTCAAAAGAAAGTCTTGGCGAGGGCGGCTTCATGCCTTTTGGCTGGACTGGAGTCCTGTCTGGTGCCGCCACCTGCTTTTATGCCTTTGTAGGGTTTGACTGCATTGCCACTACAGGTGAGAGGGAATACATTCGACTGACAATCATCACACATGACCCCCCCCCCAACCGCTCTCTCAACGCAGCTTTCATGTTTCCTCCTCAGGAGAAGAAGTGAAAAACCCTCAGAGGGCCATTCCTGTCGGGATCGTGGCCTCGCTCCTCATCTGCTTCGTGGCGTACTTCGGTGTGTCCGCGGCTCTCACTGTTATGATGCCCTACTACCTGCTGGACAAGAACAGCCCCCTGCCAGTGGCCTTTACGTATGTGGGCTGGGATGGAGCCACTTATGCCGTGGCCATTGGCTCTTTATGTGCCTTGTCGACCAGGTAAGAGGCTCTCCTGCTGCCTCTCTCAGAAAGAGGACTTTTAAACATTTGCATGCTTGTTTTTTGTCCAGAACACTGAATATACATTTTTATCACATTCTCTTCTGTTGACTTCTGTATTTATGATGAACTAGTCGTGGTATTAAAAATACTCCACTCACTTGTGTAATACTGACGTTACTTAACTTACTTAAAGGTGCTAAGTGAAGTGTCTGCATCCAGTGTTACTCAGTGGGTCTGCACCCTTGCCACACCGATGTAGGTGGAGTCCGCGTACCATTTCGAAGGCGTCTCAATCCGCTCACACCAGGCTGAATTCCCTGCACTCAGCTGAACTCAACCACGTTGTCTAAACAAACGCAACAAGTAGAGCGAGATTGCCAAGACAGAGAACTGATTAGTGTTATTGAGGCTGAACATTACCGTCCATGCTGGCAATTATTCGTCAGCTAAGAAAGATACCGCGGCTTTTGCCTCGTAGGCCAACATTTTTTGTTTTGTCAGCTGACAATTAAATGGGCGTTGCTGCTGGCTGGCAGACAACATACATTAGAACACTTTTCCCAGCCCTCGCTTTTGCTAGTGTGGTAGTACACCGGTGCCCTAAGATGGAGTAGACCCACTGAAACACTTTGTGTGTGTTGTGAGTGGATTTCATGAATTTCCTTCAAAACTTTTGCAGAGCAGATTTTGCTTGAGCATTACTGCCGTCTGTAGCTCAGCGGAACAGGAATACAAATGATGTCACATACATGTGGTGACTAGTGGTCAAAAACCCAGCATGTGTGTTCTGAATATATCAGTTTATAGTAGGTTAAAAAGTTAATTTGCTTTCATAGTTATATAGTGATTTTTATAGTCTATGCCTATTTGCTGTAATGAACTAAGACGAGGCTTGAAGTGTAGAGAAAAAGTGCCAGTGCTCTTTAAAGTTACATTTGGGGATTTTAAATTTGCTGATGCTCATCATCAGCTCACCTCAACAGCCTATTCTGTGAGGAGTGGTACAGTTCCTCATCTAACCTTGTTTCTATCATCTAATATGAACAAAATGTCACATAATCTTCCAGAAATATTAAAGTAAAAAACTTTCTCATGGACATAAAACCCATCATAAAGTATTTTTTATATGACAGTTTAAATTTGAGGATATCATGATTCCTAAATCATAAAATCTGCTGCTTTCTAAGAAGCTGAAGAGCAAAAAATAAAATAAAAACCCAGTTCCAAATTCTCAATTTGTGTCCTTTTTTGAAGTTTTATAAAATTAAGACTTTCATCAAACATGTGACATGAGATGAATGAATAGTTAATAGTTTGGGCACCTTAAAAATCTTAATGCTACAGACAACAATATCTTAGATAGTTCTGTGCTTTCAACTTTGTAGCAACAGTCCTTTATTGCATTTTCTAACTGTGTGCATTCACGTGCACGGCATGCTGTGTTTTCTCTCTCCCATGCTAGTTTACTAGGCTCCATGTTCCCAATGCCCAGAGTGATCTGGGCCATGGCAGAAGATGGCCTGCTCTTCAAATGTTTGGCTAAAATCAGCCCACGAACCAAAACCCCTCTAATAGCTACAGTAACATCAGGTGTTGTGGCAGGTGAGCTCACAGTCTAAACCTACTAACCGGTCAGCGGTTCCTATCAGAACCCTACAAGACGCTCCTGGTGCACACGGCCTCAACACGAGTCATCAGCCAGAACCGGCCAGACCGGACATAAAGAATGAAGATAGTCCTGAAAATGTTATTTTTAATTTGTAATGACGGGCACAAAGCTGACACTTGCCAAGCAAAGCATCTTGAGTTTATTATCAGGATGTTGGGCTGAGAATGGCTGCAGTTGAGGCCTTGTGTTAAACCGGACTCTCAAACTTTCCTTCAAGTTAAAAATCTCTGCCTCCTCCTCCTCTTCCTCCTCCTTCTTCCTTCATCCTCGGCTTAGTCTCCTTGGCTCCATGTTTCCACTTCCACGCATTATCTTTGCTATGGCTCGCGATGGTCTGCTCTTCTCGTTTCTGGCACGTGTCAGCGAGAGGAAGACGCCCACCATCTCCACCTTTGTGTCAGGGCTTTTGTCTGGTAGGTAGCCGAGATGAAGCCCAAAAGCAAACAGTGCCCTTTAGTTGGAGGGAGGACGGTGGCAAAGTAATTGGAGCTGTACTGTAATAGTTTAAACAATGTTGGATTTCAAAAGTATGAATTATCTTGAAGTACAATACTGTGGTGAATGTGCTTTGTGCATTTTTAACCTTTTGGATCAGTTTGAAGAAGTCCATCGTCTGACTAACTCTGTGTTTTCCTCTCCCGTGTGTCCTGCAGCTGTGATGGCTTTCCTGTTTGACCTGAAGGACCTCGTTGACCTCATGTCCATCGGCACATTGCTGGCCTACACCCTGGTGGCTGCCTGCGTGTTGGTCCTCAGGTAGTCCTTATTTCACAGTTTTTTGTTGTTTTTTTATGTACATCCAGTCTGAGGCTGACGGGACACGAGTGGATTCCCAAACTTGAGTATCACTTCTCGCTGGGATTACAATCCATGAGTCACATGCTGGTCTGACCAGTCGATCCAGATTTTTGAGCAACTGTTTCAGACACTCACACCCTCACTTTCTATTTCATGCACGATGATCCGAGCTGCCTCGATGATATCCAACATGTCATGTTCAAACACAAAGGGGGTGGAGTCGTCCAGTAAGAGAGCAGCCACAGAGAGTTTAGCCAAAGCTAAAAAGAGATGCAGGGTTCGTACGGGTGCTTGAAATCATTGAAAGTGCTTGAATTTCAATGTTGCATTTTCAAGGTCTGAAAAGTGCTTGGATTTTAGTTTGAGTGCTTAAAAGTGCTTGACTTTATAACTCTGTTTCTTGGCAAAATTGGGATCAGACTGGATAGTTTGCTTAGTACAAGGAGAAATAAAATCTGTGTGTGTGTGTGTGTGTGTGTGTGTGTGTGTGTGTGTGTATCATCACACATGCAGCCTGGTAGCAATAGAGAATGATGGCTGAGGAGAAGGTGAATTTGATGCAATTTGGACTGATGACGTGTTCAGTATTAATAAACTTTGATGAATAAGCGAACAGCTTAAAAAAGTTTATGTCAAAAAAGAAAATTACAGGGTGTTCTCAGGTCTCTCTTTGTCTCGGTGCAAGTGTGCCTGAAGAACGCCAAGTGGCTTCCCTTTTTTTGGATAAAACTTTGTGTTCTCCTTTAATTTCTAACGTTTTTGCTATTATGAAACATCATTTTAGATGTTTACAGCATAATACAATGTACATAATTGTGATAAAAAATGAAAAAAAATAATCAAGTATATATATATATATATATATATATATATATATATATATATATATATATATATATATATATATATATATATATATATATATATATATATATATATATATATATATATATATATATATATATATATTTTTCTGTAGATATGTATTTTACCCCAGTGATAAGGTACTGGAAAAGTTTGAAAATGACCCTTAAAAGTGCTTGAATTTGACCTTGAAAAATATGTACGAACCCTGGAGATAATAAAGTTCCTACTAAACCCACTGACCTGCAGCCTTTCTAAATTGTGTCAGCTCAAAATCTGTCATTTTATTGAAGGTAGGGGTGCCTTTCATTTGGTCCGCCATCTCTATAGCTTCTGAAAAAGATCAAATGATGCATCAGTATGTGAGGAAGGAAGGTGTTACGGGGATGAAATTAGGTACTTTATCTCACTGTGACGCCACGCTGCTTCCCGACCTCGCCAAACTAGATCTATTGTTTTCATTATTATGATGCGGAGGCTCCTCGTGGCAATTACTGTCCATTTAATGCATTATCAGATTACAGTGATGAATCATCCTAATCATTTGTAGTATATTAATTAAACATCTGTCAGGGCCTTCATAATGCAAGTAAAAGCGGTGAGTTTTCTAAGTCTGGTGTGTGTTGCTGTCTGAAGGTACCAGCCTGAAGTCCCCAGCGCGGCCTACGAGATGGCCAACACCCAGGATGAAAATGAAATGGGTGAATCTTACAACGAGGGGAACATCGACATGTTACCGCAGCCGGAGGATCGCCTCACCATCAGGAACCTGCTGAACCCTTCAAACACAGAGCCGTCCCCTCTGTCCGGGTTTGCCGTCAACATCTGCACCAGTGTACTTGGTGAGAAACACACACACACACACACAGATTTTCCTGGTTGCAGACGCAGAACATCCTCCGATGACCTCTCTTTACGGTTTTACTTTCTTCCCCCCCGCAGGTGTTTTGGTGTGCGTCTTCTGTATTGTTGCTGTCCAGGGAGGATGGGCGCCCTGGTCGCTGTCCGTCCTCAGCGTTATCTTGGTGGTTTGTCTGATTCTCACCTTCATTGTGTGGAGACAGCCGCAGAGCAAGGCCAAGCTCGCCTTCAAGGTAGAGTGTGTTCCCTCGCCTCGGAGTTTTCTCACACTTATGACATCAGAGCGCGATAAGCGCGTCGTGTAAATCACTCTTGCCTTGTCATTTGTGCAGCTGAAGGTTTAACATGAAGCCCAGTTTTATTGTAGAGCAACTGATGTGATATGAGCGCAGTAAAATACAGTCAACAGCGCAAACATCAGCAAGCAAACAGAGGAGAGGGGACTTTTTTTTTCCAGACCTAACCTAACTACAAACTGAGTTTATCTCCTCTCAGTAAATATTTATGATGTCATTAAATTTTATGAAATTCTCTCCTCACAGGTTCCCCTGCTGCCCTTCCTCCCAGTCACGAGTTTGTTCATCAACGTGTACCTGATGATGCAGCTCGACAGAGGAACATGGTTGCGCTTCTGCATCTGGATGGTTATAGGTACTTTTGGCCCTAAAACACTAAACATCATCTCTTCTGCACTTGTGTTTTGGAAAGGAATTAATGTCTTTTGCCACAATGTGTCCACGCCATTTGTAGGTTTCGTCATCTACTTCGGCTATGGTATTCGCAACAGCTCAGAGGCCGTGTCTGGCAGCTACACGCCAGCCTGCGAAATGAAGGGAGAGCCCATGGCGGAGAAGAAGGCCTTCTTACACAACGCACAACGCGCCACCGGAGACGACGACGACGACGACGACGACGATGACGATTCCTGAAGCAGGAGGTCAACTCATCTTGTTTTTTTCTGCGTAATAAACAATGAGGCGTGTTAAAATATAGGAGACGTACGGAGACATTAGTGCACTCAACCACAGTGATGAGTTGTTTCTAAAAATGCAAGATCATTTGTCTGTTTTGATATTTTTAAAAGACTAAATGAATACTCTGAAACCCAAGACTTTATTTTGTATAAAAGTGTTGTTTTATTTTTGCATTTTTGATATAATCAATTTCACTCACAGCAGCCAAAGCAAAGCACAAGGTGCTCTGACAAAGTTTTATCGAGACATAATAGAGCATTTTTAAAATGTATTTAAATTTCTATAAATCCACAGTGTTCAGTATCAGACAGATGAGCCCCATTCAGTTTGTTCTGTAGTAACCAAATTTAACTTTTTAAGCGTTCGTTACTACACGGTCATTTCTAGCTTGAAATGACCCGTTTTTATATATCAGGTGTTTACAGAAAATATCTGAATTACAAAAATCGTTTTAATGAATACCTGAGGGTCGTCTTTTCTTTTCTTTGGTCATGTGTTTGGCAGACGTCCTGGCAAATGCTACTCACTCGTCCCGCTGCCTTAGAAGACACAGCGCCGGCTGCTGTGTCCAAATCCGACGGGAGATCACTTTTAAATCCACGTCTCTTTGTTTCACACCTTAACTAATTGCATTCATCAGTAATCTGCAAATAATACCTCTAAGACCCAGCTGAGAATGTCACTGTATCACTTGGTGCTCCTTTTGTGTTGCAAGTTAACCTCAAAGGTACAACTTTGTCGGCAGGTGTTTAGCTCCGGAGAAGTTGTACTGTGTCGAAAGCACAATTCTGTTCGCTGCTTTTTAAAGTGAACAGCGTGACTCAGAGAAATGCAACACCGTGCTCTGAATAACCTGGAACATGACATTACGAAGAAGACAGGTGTGAAAAGGTATGATGCCACGCAGATTTAGTTTGCGATCAAAAGAGACGAGCGTTGTGTCCGTCGGAGAGCGACAAGCCAAAGAGAAAAAGCTGCTAATCACGTCAGAGGATGTATTTTAAAAGTGCCTATGTCCCAAATGAATGTTACACCTTAAAGGTATGATGTTGCTTCATCACCAGCGAGATTTGTGAAATATATATATTGTCTGTATATAATTGCACATTTTGGATTTTTTTTTTGGAAAAGGCTCTATGTGTAATCTGTAGAAGAAATTCTACCTGAGTGGACCATTTTCACTTTTTAGTTCACATGCATCTGAATGAGATTGAAGTACGAGCAGCGATGCTGAACACAAGCAGTCGCTGTGAACGTCTTCAAGCAGTTATAAACGTCGGTGTCTCAGCCAGTCAGACTTTATCAAATGATTGTGTAAACTAACACTGATTGTGAGTGTTGTGCAGATTCCCAGGGCAGCTAAAATCTGAATGCGACTCATCGAGGTGCGTGTGTTCACTAAAGACGGAAAATGCCACAAGGTCTCTTTTTAAATGAACGCTATGATGAAATGTTTTGTTATTTATGTTCCATTGAGAGAATCTGTTGATGTAACCTGAAGCCGAATTCTGTGCGATTTTTCATTGAATTGTGTGTCAGGAGATGTTGCTTTTACTGCCAGAGTTGCTGTCGAAGTCGCATTAAAGATGCCTTCGGGTGTAAAGGAGTTGCCTTTTTAAAGGGGCAGTTCACCCAAGAATACAAATTTAGTCTTTATATTGTCACTCTTGAATTTTTGGGTGAACTGTTACTTTTAAGCTATCGAGGCAACATTGTCAGACATGGTTGTGCCGCAGAAAGTTACTGTTTTCCACCCAGTGACTTCTTTTGTAAATATGATGCATTAAAGCAACTAGTGTTTGTTTAACCTGGGCGATGTTTGAATCAGTGGGACATCATGACTTTTGTTCTCTATCATAAAACCCCACCATCTTTGCTTTAGAAACACGTTTCAAGCATTTTCTGTCCTTTTTTTTTTTTTTTTTGTAAATAGTTGTGATTTTTCTAAAGTTGCTGCCTTTTGTTACAACTTGTCTGTAACCCCACCGACTTTAGTCTGTGAAAACTTTTGTTTATGTAAGACAAATTACACCTATACAAACTGTGCCATGTAGTGTCGTAACAGACAATAGATATAATATATTTAAAGTCATCAGCAGCTTTCATGGTTCAGCCTTTTGTTACTGATGCTGTAGTTACATTGAGACTCGGCCTCATCCACACTAATGAATCCACAAACAGTTTGAATATTTGTCCCATACACTGTTTGTTTTATGTAAACATTTGCATGCTGCACTATTTTAAAAGTTTTATTACATTAAAACTTAATAAAGCTTGAAAAAAAAAAAAGATTTGGACTCTGTAGTACTGCTGAGGTCTATACAGTTTTACAGTGCATCAGAGGGATCAGCTGTTCAGCGTGTGTCGTCTGGATGTTGGTTGTGGTTTGTATGTTTTTCTGCTGTAAATAAATGATGCTGAAAGTTTAAGACACAGCGTTTGTCTCTGATTTTTTGGAGAACTGACCTTTCTTTATGTATAAAATCAGACCAGTTTAGCTTTAGGGGTGACTATATTTTTGATTACATATTTAAAGACTGCAATTTTAAAATTATGAAACTTATCCCACGAAAAGACAGACATACAGGAGGTTTAACATAAGCGCTCTCTTAATGATTTGTAGATAATGGAAGATTTCATTCTTTTTATTCACACTGAAAGTAGAAAATGAACATTTTGAGGAAATGTTGCTCTCGGACTGCAAAGAAGAAGAAGTCCTGTACGTCTGTCCGCTGTAACAATGCTGATGATGTTGAGGGCGATTTGATTTGTTCATCCGTGTATTCAAAATATTTCAAATTTGTTTGAACATGTGAAATGTTTGAAGAGAAACAAAATATAAGTTTTTTTTTTTTATTTTCAATGTTTTATTTTGAAGTAATCCTAAAGTATCAGATTACTTTTCAGTAATCCAGTGGATAGCGTTAGTAATGAGAAACAATCTGACCCAACCCTAGTTACTACTACAACTTCTACCTCTGCTATTACTGCAGCTACGAACAATAATAATAATATTAATAATATATTAATGCATATGACGTGTCTGCTGTTTGTGTCGTCACCGTGTTGTGTTCACGGTCTGCTGCCACTGTATGTGACTGTATGTAGCTCTAAATAATTGATGCAGAGAGAATAAATGCATGATTTGACCTGCAGGGGGCGACCCGAGCCCGTGTGGACAGGGGCGTGAGTCTCCTCTCCTCTCCTCTCCTTCTCTCCTCTCCTTCTCTTCTCTCCTCCTCCCTGTTTTCCAGCGATGCTGCAGACTGTATCCTCTTCATCGCGGCTCAGCCTGGACGCTTCACCTCCTCCTGCCTCCTCTTCTTCTCCTCACTGTGGAGCTCCTCTTCCGGCGGATCGCACCTGAAACTGAAACGGTAAGGAGCGCTGTGTGTGTCTCAGCTGAGGACGGGGACTGTTTTCTGTCCCTCTCAATCTCAGTCTGGGATCAGCGGCGGTGCTGATTGGATTTATTGACACTGCTGCATCTGCTGGAGGGACTGCGGATGAGCCTGGTGCTGGAGGTGTTTCTGTTAACGATGTTGTTCTCGGGCTCGTTATGTCCAGTAGTGGAAATCCTAATATAGCTGTTGCATTGTGGGTTTGTGAAAGGTAACCTGACAGTAGGTGGACTCACCTCAGTGTGTGTGTGTGTGTGTGTGTGTGTGTGTGTGTAGGGGGATCAGACCCTGGATTATGTCTTCTTTTCACCGTTATCTCTTATTTGTGTCTGGCTGTCTTTTCCAAAAGCAGCAGAGCTTCCTCTTTCCTTCCTGTTTGTGGAACGTGTGTGTAGTTACACTTCATTTTTAGACACCGTGGGCCTAAAATGAGGAACATGACCTGACTGCATGAACATCAGTAATAGTGGAGTGACAGGTTTCTGCCATCAGGGTGTCCACGGTTTTCATTCGGTCACATCATGTAAGATGTGACAGATAGATGATTAAGGCATCGATGGCCTTCCATACATCTCTGTGAAAGCTGACTGATTATACAATTTTAACGTGAAAGGAAAGGAAATTTAATATTTGTGCACCTGTGTGTAAAATGTCTTTATTTTCATGGCACATTAATGTTTTTTTCCAGCACAGATGTTGCTTCTTCACCTGGTGTGCCTTCACCTATAGTGGCACACACCTTTACTACTGTTCCCGTTTGCGTAAGTTACGACAACAAAGATCTTCTGTGAGCTTCGGTCGTTTACACAAAGAGGGCCGGGGCCGCTGAAGCATTAAAAACGGAGTGAGACCGATGCCTCCATTTTCATTCATCCTCAATATTTCATGAGGATTCCAGTTTTAAGCATCAAGTGAAGCTCAGTGTGCAAAGCAAAGGCCTTAATCTGTGCTCTGCCTCAGATGTGTGACCTGAAGGAGCTCCTGTTTCACTGAGAAAAATTATTGTCGAACACACACACAGACTCGAGCACTCGCGCAAGGATGCACATATTTCATGCGAGGCCCCCGATGGAGGTCCCGCCATCATGCTGCATATCAGGAGGCAGGTGGCGGGGTGAGACGCTGAACAAATGGGGGGATGGGGGAACATGCTCAGGGAAGCATGTTGTCAGGGCGAGCGTTCAGAGTGATTTCCTCAATCTCCGTGTCGCCATGGCGGTGTGGCGGCAGGAACATTATCAGCTGTTGCAGCAGCAGGAAAAGCAGGAGAGGAAAACAAGCATGGAACGTAAATTGAACAAAGGGGATGGAAGTCTCGGGGCGAGTGCAGGAATGACAGCTTGCATATGCAGTAAATCGGTAAGTGCAGTGTGGGTGGAAACGGTAAATGAGGTGGTAAAGCTAAAGGAAGTGTGGAATATCACCTCAGGGCACCTACACTGCACTTTTTCAGTCAGTAAGACAAGCAGCGTGGAGCTGTTTCTGGCCCGCACTGTGACGCTCAGCTCCCCGGAGAGGTTGAAATAAATTAAAATGTTTAATTAAATCCGTAATGCTTTTTTTTTTATCCAGCCGGGGAGACTGTGATGCAGAAAATTATAACATCCACGGAAAGAACATTGTGAGTTTAACTCATCAAAGTAGGGCAGGTGAGGTGAAAAAAGATGAAGGGGGTCATTATTTTTGGGCTCCTGAAAGCGATAAAGGGTGTTTTTCTGGCGGCTCCGGGATTTGTTAAAGGTGCAGACGGTAAAACTTGGTGGGCGTGAATTATACTCCCAACAAACAGGGCCAGCACATCACCAGAGTAACTGCCAACTGCTGCTGACTGTATTCTGTTCATACATTCACGACTATAGCTACTGTTAGCTCGGTTAGCTGTGCAGCTAGCTGGACTTCCAGAGGGGTGTTGCTGGTGTTTGCAGTGTGAGCACAGGCGCTGACCACTGGGAGAAATGTTATTTCTTCTTGATAATTTGCGTCAGTTCTTACATATTGCACCCTTGAACTGCATGTTTGCATCAGTTTGACCTTAATTTGAGGTTTTTTTCTCATTTGTCAGATTATTTACATTGAAGTGGTGCCAGATATGCAGCTGTTTATTGATATTTTTTTATCGCCTACACTCTTGAAGTGCAAAAGCTGGAGACCCAGTGAGCCATATCCATCATGTGACTGCTTTTCCCATGACTTTCAAACGTTGTACAGTGCTGTTGTCACTGTACGCTGGGCTGCACCGCATCGATTTGTAGTTACAAATCAATTTAAGGGACGGAGAAGCAATCATGGCTGCGGCAGAAACAATCCTGTTACCAGATTGCAAGTTCTGTCCCGATGAAAGACTCAACTTATCCACTCTGTCATCTGGTCTTACTCCTCAGATAACATGCTGCATGTCAGAATTTCTAATCAGAGCTTCATCGGTGGTTTGGTTACCCAGAGGGAGTTTACGTGGCTGAACAGCAACCATACAGCACCATGAGAGTCCTGATAGGGAGGCAGGGGAGAAAGCAGGTGTGAGTGAATTTGATTCATTGGTTTCCGCTCTGCAGTGCAGGTGCTGAGACAGCATATAGTGTAGTGTGTGTGAGCCTGTACAACAAACAAACTCTTCTGTCTTTGGACCCTCTTCTCTCTTTTTAAGTCTGCTTTCTAGAATTATAGAAGGAGGCAAAACATACTGTAGTTTGCACGTTTTGCAGCCAATAGTTTCTCATCTTTGTTCCAAAAAATGCAGCAAAATCTATTAACACACAACAGCACAGTATGATTTTCATAAGAAGGGAAATGAGATGCAGTTTCCTGCTGTGTAAGTGAATTTAGAGCATAAACGGGAAGCTCGGAGACGAGGTGGAGCAGCAGTCAGTCAGGTCTTACACTAATTGGCTGACGACTCTAACAAGGACAAACGGAGAATTAGTTCTGCTGTTCCCTCAAGCGCTTTAAACCTGTTCTTTTGATTTGCTTTCGAAAGATACCACTGCATACCAAGAGTGAAATGTTTTTTATTTCCCTCTGTTTGGCCACTTGAAATGAGTAGAAAGGAAGAAAACCAACGTCCTTCTTTGGAAGAAACAACAAAGAAATACAGTGTAGTTTTTTTTTTTTTTTCACATGGAGGTCAATTTATGCGACAAGAAGAATTTAACAACCAGGCCTGACTGATAGCAAACCCGTAGAGAGGTGGGAACTTAATCTGCAGGTGCTTTTGTATGACGGAATATCTGCCTCAGATCTGAGGAGCTGTTAAAGCTCTCTGTACCTTACAAGAGTCCACTCAGGAAATAGGTCAACTACAGACATGAGGACATGAAGGGAAACAGAAGCGCTGGCTTCTTCCAATTCAGTATCAGTCTCATCAGAATGAACACATCTGCTGACTGCTAGTAATCGCTGGGTTATTTTAGAATTTTAGAATACAGGTCTTTTAATCAGTAACGAGCAGGTATGTGCACAAAAACATTGCTTTCAGTTTGACAGTCTGAAGCTTGATAAGTTCCCCTGTAATGATCTCAGCGGGGCCAGTCAGTCCCACATGCTCCTGACACATTCGTTCCGCTTTTGGAGTCAGTCGAGTTTTGTTCCCCATGACCGCCGATGAGCAGGGATCACTTGATTTGGGGCTAACAGCGAATTCTGTTTGCAGAGGTTCTGACACGTCTGTAAATGACTATATAACATGTAAAAACGCAGGGAGAGCTCAGAGACAGCCTGTCAACGTGTGTTTTTACACTTTAAGTGTGAACCCATTCATAGCTAATTCAGGAGCAAACTGACCTAACCGCCACCTGTTTGCACAGCATGCTGTCGTTATGCCACAACCAGTCACGTGCTGTTACATTACTGTTAATGTTCAGGGATCGGGACCGTTTCATGTATATACAGTAGTATACCAGCAGTGAACTGAACAGTCGGTCGCTGCAAATGGAAATGTAAGTGCGTGCAGAAAATTACAGTTGCCAGCAAGATTAAAAAAAATCATCTTGTTACTGTGAAGGTGCTCGTGCCCTGAGAGACTATTCACTGTGTCAGGGAGAAAATCTCAATATTCTCAGTGTAAAACATTCAGAAAAGCAGGCCGTCCCTCGAGGTGTATCGTAACATCTTCAGTGTCACATTGGTTACATCTATGCCAGTCACAGACGCAAGTAGAGACAGCACTACTGTACAGTCCCACGCCACTGTTTATTCTGTGTTGTTGATGTCCTTGTTCCCAGCTGTCTGTCTGTGTCTGTGCTAACCACACTGAGAGCACCGTAAGTCAAATTCTCAGTGTATACACACATACCCGGCTGATAAATCTGATTCTGATTCTGTCACACTGGTTCTGTCTACGCCCGTCACAGACACAGGTACAGTAGTGTCCACATACTGTCCAGATGACAATATCACCCACTTATATTTTGCCTAGTAAGAGCTAGAAGAAGCTCCTCTTAGCTGTGGGCTCAGAGAAGACTTTTCTAGGACACTTAATTCAAACGGTCATGCTCATCCATTTCCCTGAAGATGCTAGTTCAGTGTTGCCGCCATATAATAAGGCCTTCCTTGGTACAGCAGTTTTAATGAGAATTTGGTGGACTATAAGTGGAGTTTCTTTCTTTCTTTCTTTCTTTCTTTCTTTCTTTCTGTCTTTCTTTCTTTCTTTCTTTCTTTCAGCCAGTTGTTTGCAGTCTTTTCTCCTCTCTGATAAGTGATGTTCATAAAAGCCTAACTCTCTCCTGGTCAGCTTTCAGTCAACGAGGAATATAGTTTTGGCAAATATGTAACCATTACCAGGCTAAGGTTTGTCCTAGTTTTCGGTTTGTTGGTTTGTTTGTAATCATTCGTTCCTGGATGGCTCCTGAAAATAGATCAGACAGAGACATATTCTGGGAGCATGTGTTATGTTGTTCCCAGTGTCGATATACTCCATCGAGTATATTATTGTACTAGCTGAGTTTAGAATTCAGTTACATTGTTTGAAATACACTTCTGACTGGTACAACGCTTATTCCAAATGGAATATCCTTTTTTAAATCAGCTTCAGAAGCTTGTCTTTTGAATGGGTATGGCACAATAGAGAAGATAAAGGTCAGGCGATGAGCCGCTGCTAACAATTCTGCCAATTAAACAGTTCAATCTGGCTTCAGAAACTGCATTACTGCATGTTTCATGCCTGGGAAAAAAAAAAAAGCTTTTTCAACACAAAGTGGTATTTCAAAAACATGTAGGAATTTCAAGCACTTAAGATATAAGTGTGTGTCAAAAGATGAAGGAAATTTAAGGAATTTAAAGTCTATTAAATGTTTTTATTATACTAGTTAAATCATTTTTTTTCAGATTGTTAAGAAAGCCGACGTGATTACATCACTAGGTCTTCAGCAGGGCTTCAACAAACAAGCTATCATGATGTGGCCTCACCTGTACAACAGCAACAGCCAGTGAGAGGATATCACATGACCCAGATTATAAAATAACAGGGGACTAGTAGAAAATAAGGAAACACTGAAATAACATGAGATTAGACATAGAAATGTGCATGCACACATCATGCAGGAAATAGACATCCATGTATAGAAAATCATAGATACACTGGAGCAGATGGAAGTCCTGAAGTGTTTTCTTTATTTTGATGTTGAGAAGAGTTGAAACCTGTTTAATGTTTGGTTTGTGATTTTGTCGATCCTCTTATTCATTATGTTTTGTTTCACATGCAGATAAGGACACCAGATGTCATGAAGACCAAATTAGACATGATATCCAACACTCTGATTATTGCTACACCGGAATGAAAATGTGAAAAACAGTGCTAGGCCCCCTGCTGTGCCACTCGAACTCTTTGATGGGTAGACTGACTGTTTCTCCTGATTGATGCCATGGATGAGTGATTGTTAAAGTGCTCTTCAGGGCGCCGTCAAGTCAGAGCTGTTTCCAAAATGTGTGATCGAGGAGAGCCCTTCGGTGAGGGGGAGCTGAGGAATAACAACCAGCAGGCCGGAGTGCTGGCTGACGGGGACGCCAACGCCAATGAGATCCGGCCAGAGGACGGCATGGGGACGGGTGATACTGGCACTCTGTCGGCGGTGACCACTGAGCAGACGGAGCAGGACAAAGTCATCATCTGGGGTACGGACTCCCAGTGTGACGACCCCGAGCTGGCTGAGTTTGAGATGCTGGAGTGTCAGGAGCTGGAGGCCTACCTGGTGGACGAGGGAGAGGACTTTGTCGGGCTTGCAGACCGGACGAACCCTCATGAGCAGCCCTCATCGCGCAGCAGAGCCGCAGTAGAGCGGGACACAGATAATAAGAGCAGAGAAGAAAGACGGTCTGTTCTGCATTGTGCCAGTGAGCAGGAATGCAGTGCCTCTCATGTCTCTGAGAGCAGAGAGGCCTCCAGGACCGAGCTGAGCTCTGAAGCTGATGTCTTTGTGACCTGTCTGTCCACCATTTCAAGCATGGACACCGCCATGGACACTGCTGGGCGGACCCAGACGACAGACTCCTGGCACATCGCCTCAACCATCTCAGAGGACCTGACACTCATTTCGCAGACTTGTAACACCAACACTGAGATAACCATGGCGTCTAGAAGAGATGGCCACCCCTCCAAAAGCACAAAACCCCAGAAAGATGTGGACATGAATTTGAATACAACAGTTCAGCCGGAAGTGAGCAATGGCGTCGCCAGTGATGAGTGCAGGAAGAACAATAACCAGAGGAATAAAGCGGGGAATGCCATTTCAGAGGGCGATTGTGATCGAGGGAGAAGCACCGAGCACAAGCGTTCACACACTGCAAAAAAAGCACACGACGAAAGCAACACCAAAATGGATAAAAGCACACAAGCTGACGAGGCTCCTGATGTGAACTACAGCCCACACAAAACAGGTGCAAAGGGGACTCAGTCATCGATTGAATCCAAAGCCATAAAGAAGCAAGGATCGTTTGATAACTCGCTGAGAAAACAGAATTCCTTCGACAGGAGTTTTAAGAAGCAGCCGTCGTTTGAGAATTCCTTCAAGAAGCAGCTCTCCTTTGATAACAGCTTAAAAAAGCAGGGCTCCTTTGAGAGCACCGTCACCACCGGCTCTTCAAGTCTGGAGAGAAGGAAGCCATGGGGGAGCCCGAGCCGACCTTCTTCCCCTAAACCTACCTCCTCTTCCCCCAAGAGACGTCCGCCTGGTTCCCCGGCCAAGGTCCAGGGCCTGAGGGCCCTGAGCCTGGAGCGCAGCGGCTCCCCTCAGAGAGGTCTAAGTCAAACAGTCAAACCCCCGGGTAAAACAAGTTTGAGCAGCGGTATCCCCAAACCAGTCATGTCGCAGCAGAGAGAGCCTGAACCCAGGAGGTCATCTCCCCCACAGAAGCCCAAAAATGTCCGACCAAAAATCATCACCTACGTCCGAAAGAATCCACAAGCAAAGCCACAATCAGCAGACGCCCCACATGAGGCGTCTACAATCCCGCAAAGACTGTCCTCTTACTCCAGCCCGCAAGCTCAAAAAGACCAAAAGGTCGGTCCTCAGCCTAAATCCACAGCGGTGCTATGTTCCTCCAACCTGCTGTATGACAAGTACCGGCAGGAGATGCAGAAGACGGGGTACTATTCCCCGGGCATGGCTGTGACCGGGGTGAAACCTCCGAGCAGCTCCGTCCTTCAGAGGCTGAGCGGGAAGTCGGACAGTTTTCACGAGGATACGCCTGAGAAATATCTGCAAGAGGTGAGGAATGGACTTCTGATCTGACAAGCTCACACGACACGACTTCATGTCATCAGTGTACTGATTACCCTTATATGGTGGCAGAGCTGGGTCAGATTACTTTGAAATGTAATCAGTTACTGAATGTTTGGAAAATTTGAAGCGTAATCTATCGGATTAGAAAAATGTAATCTAATTGGAATGCTTTTTGAATTACTTCAAAATCAGTACATCAGACATTTTTTTCTCTTTAAACATCTCAAAACTCTTTTAGAATGCAAATAAGATGCATTTTTTTATACATGTATGACACCATTATTATATCATTGCCCACCTTATTGCCTGTTAGTTGAAGTCCTTATTGTGATGACAGTGACTGACTGTGTTGTGACGTCCCTCGGCAGCACGTTACCCAAGAAGGAGCCGGTGTCTACCGCTCGCCCAGAGCTCTGAGGCCTCAGCTGGGGTTAGGGGCGGTGACCAGGCAGCCTGCCGCCAAGACGAGAGTTCAGCAGACAGGTCAAAGGTCGGCCACAGCAGCCGGAGCGTCCACACAAGGCTACCAGGACTCTGCAGGTGAGACGGTGATCTTCATAGTCCAAAGTTCATCTTCATGTGGCGTCAGCATGTTTTGTATAATTTGTTCATAGGAAGAGGAAAATAATCTAACGTGCTCATGTTGTAAACATTCAGACCACTGTGGGAAAATAACTTTATGAGAGTTTTCTCACCTCTCTGCATACTTTGCTATTCTGTGCACATCCCGTCAGCTTGTTGTCGAGCTGCAGAGAACTTATCGTCGTCTTCTTGCTGAATGATTTACCACACTTTTTTTCTCCCTCCCGGTCGTGCTTATGGATGAGGCTCGGCTTTTGGCACCTCAACTCTTTGAAGTGCAAAACATTTCATAGCAATGTAACCCTCACATCCTACCGACTCGCACTGCATATTTCTACTTGCTCACATTATAAGTTTCAATCTAAGTCAGTTTCCACAAATGGGGATGTCTTATTAATGTCGTAACGTTTATCTTATTAATAAACATATTCATTTCCTCACTGAATGGAGCTTGCTGTGTGTTTACATCTACGTGTGTCGCCTTAAAGCTGCTGTTCTGTCTGTTTTTCCTGCAGGTCGTAGCACATTTCCTGTATATTCCCTCCCCTTCCCTGTAACGTTGCAGTCGTTTTTTGAGAATTGCCCACTGCTTCTATAATATCGAATATTTTCCAATCCATCTCCAGGAGAGCAGAAGAGATCAGGAGACAGAGGTCCAGAGACCACCCCCAAGAGCCTCCTGCTCAAACCAGGCCAGTCCGGTCTCCGTCCTCCGGGCTTCTCCGCCCTGCCAGCTGCCCGTCTGGCCACCTTTGGCTTCGTCCGGAGCTCCAGCGTCTCGTCTGTGTCCAGCAACCAGTCGAACGAAAGCGCTCACAGTGATCCCTGCCGAGCCTCTCAGCGTAAGTTGCACTACTTAAGCTTAAGGGAGTTCCAGACGAAGATACTTCAGACGTCAAGCAGCGCTGTCTGATTAAAAATGATGTTCCACAGTCGTTTTTTATTATATCTGCATCTCCTTATTGTTCACCGGTAGTCGCGGCTGCCCCTGCTATCCTCAGTTACTATAGTAACAGCCACTCGCTTCCTTTCAATTTTCGTTCATTTTTCACAAGTAGGCGCTGAAAGCTGCTGCAGCACAAGGGCTTTGATGAAGAAATCTTCAAGTCCCTCTCCTCCCTCTGCTGCCTCTCCTCAGCCTGCGTACTGCAGCATTTTATCTAGATCAGATCCTGGTACCCAGCCCAACACCACCTCTCATAAACTTCCTGAAGCCTTCAGTCAGAGGAATCAGTGCTGGTGAAATTCAAGCTGATTATCTCTGCGTGTGGAAGAGAGATATAAGAAATGTGTCAGAAGTAGCTGAGTAGTTGTCAGTAGAGACGTCATTTTTTACAATAGAGGAAGGCATTTAGGGAATCTGTGCAGGGTAAACTGAACAGTATGTGTTCTGCTTCAGAGTGGAGCCACTGCATCTTTATCTACTCGTAGTGCTGACGCAAACCAGCTATTGTCTGAAAAATGCTTAGGCGTACAGTAAAGTGATCTTCTTCCTTCCTGTTTGTCCCATGATTCTCAATGATTTAACCTCAAACAGCTGCACGGAGTCGATGTTTACTTCTTAGGTTCTTTCTCCACAAATCTAGACTGATCAAATAAAATTAAACGACCTCAAACCTCAAAGACGTTTAGATGTCTAAATAAGCTGTTTGCTAAACTCAATTATCTACTGTAGGGCTGCAGCTGATGATGAGTGTCATCGTCGTTTAATCTGCCGATCATTACACGATTAATCGATCAATTGTTTGGTCTATAACTTAGACCTGAGTCTTCAATGTCTTTTAGGCTTGGGATCTCTTTCCCATAACATTTTGCATATTAAACTGGAGCTACAATAACATGTACGGTGGCCTGTAAGGCCATGTATAAACAAGTTGGCCACGTTAGCCTGCCTCCTCTGGGGGGTATGTCAGTTTTTCTTGCTCGATAATTCAATGTGGCTCGCAATAATGTCGGTACACTGGGGATAAAAATACAGATAACTGACACATTTAAACTTTTGTGAATATCTCTGGGGACCCCCTCAGCGCCATAGAACCCCTACTGAATTCCCAAAGGGGCTCTAAAAAATGTTAAGAAATGAGGAAAAATGCTCATTACAATTTCTGAGAGCCCAAAGTGACGTCTTCAGATTGCTTCTTGGGTCCAACCTACAATCCAAAACAAAAGACCAGCGAGTGTTTGACATTTCTGCTTGAAATATGACAGAAACTATTAATCTGTTATCAAAATAGATGGCAATTAATTTTACTGTTCAACTCATCGTTACAGCTCTATTGTCTACACGTTTCCATTACTTTTAAGACTGGTCTATAAGCTCAGGCAGAGTCTCTCTGAGTATCCGTACCGGATGTGCTGATGATGAGTCGATGCCGTCGCCACATTTGCTCCAGCCTCAGACGGCTGACTCCTGCCTTTTCCTGCTCTCCACTTTTACCCTTTTAATCCGACCTGCTGGATTCAGACGCTTCCTTAAGCTGCTGGTGCAGGCAGGCTGCTCAGACTGGAGGGAAAAAAAGGAAAACAGCTGTTGTCTCACGCAGGCTGTGCACCAACCACAGTCACTGCTTCATATGGCGGCAGCAGTCTCATCTTCCCTATTTATAATCTCTGAAATGAAGAAGTGGTGCCGGTGGCTGCAGCATGTGGCGAAAAGAGAGAGCTGCTTTCACCCCGACACCTCTGACCAGCCTCTGTGGATCTCCTCAAACCATCACCGCAGTCGAGCCAGATAATGGTCTTCCTCTCCTTCCTCCCCGGTGTCCCTCCTAAAAGGCTCCAATGTACACGTTACTGGGTTACTTTGTACCTTTTTTAACAGTGCTTCTTCAGAAAACAACCACAGGTCAAGATGGCGACTTGCCGTCATGTAAGTGTGGTCTCATCTGTCTTCTACTGCCATCATTGTCTTTGTTAGTTTCTCTGTGGAGCTGCTGTTCAGTTCCTTTTTCCGCAAACTTGTGCTGAAGAGAATAGATGGGTGTCTACCGGATAGTAAAGCACTTGGGAGTAGCTCAGGCAGCGTATACAGAACTGGCAGCTTGCATATCAGCGCTCCCCTCCAGGCGGTTGGCTCAGACAGCGCCGCTCTATTAGTATGCCGCCGTATGCCCTCGGACGCAGCAGCGTTCAGCGGGGATTCACTCCAGCAGAACGTTGTGGCTGGGAGTGAGGACATGCTCTCAGAGCGGAGGATTCAATAATGAACGCTGGTGACATATCGGATTCGTCTGTCCAGTTGGATCATCAGAGCCTGTTCTGAGCTCATGATGTTGGACTTGGCGTATTTTAGTTTTTACTGTTGTTGAAAGACTCTAGGCTATTTTAAAGGAGCAGTCAGTGTACAGTAAATGAATCATTTAAGTTGTTTATCCTGCAGAAATGTCAGACATTCTTTGTTTCCAGATCCTCCGTGTGTCTGTAATTCTGTCTGTTGATGTTCAGACAAAACAAGCTGTGTAAATGCTGCTCGGTCCCTGTTTTCTGACGCTCTGTAGACACGGCGTCTCTGCTGGTTACTATATACTTCATAATCCAACTTTGTGCTCTGGGCACCAGCTCCAAGTGAGCCTTCACCGCAGTTGAAGCGGCACAAATCTCTGTGGCATGTTATGAATATTAAGCCCTCCGTTCCTGTGGATCAGTCGCCTCCCTGTCGCATCTCGCAGGAAGAAATATCACCAGCGCAGTTTTTTTGACAGGAGAGTATTCTACAACCCTCTGGTGACTGTGGGGCCATGCTGTCTGTCAAGCTTGTCTTCTCAAGAGAAGATCTGATCAAAACCGGTGAGATGAGACAAAGAGCTTAAACAAATGGCTTCATAAATTTCATCTCAGCCAAGTTAAACACGTATTTGTTGCCTAGAATGTATCTGGAGGGATTTCAGAATATATAGTGTCGCTTCCTCTTAAGAATACACCGAACACCAATATTTGTTTTTTATTAAACCATGCAGGTGCTCTGAACAGATTCGTCTGACAAGTTGACTCACCAAGGTCACAACGTCATGAGTCGTTCTGGTGGCGCCGAAAGTTCCTCAACTAACTTGCAGTGAAGTAGAAAAAAACTCATCGGGGTAAATTACAGTCGGTCTGGATCACACAAAGTTTTGAGTGAGCCATAGCTGTATCCTATTAAAGATTTAGAACTCCAGAACTGTTCTGATTTCAGGCAGTCTGGCCTTCTGCCAGTTTATAATTTCACATTGAAATGATGGCACATGGAGCTAAGCTCAGACTCAGAGCACTTTATTCTACATTTGTTTTCATCTAAGTTGTCAAATTTTGTGAAACACACTTTCTGCTTTTTGCCTTTTTCTGGTCCATTTCACCTCTTTCACCAAAGTCGTTGAAAACGGAAATGTTCTTAGCTATTTTAAAATGATTTTACTTTGTAGAAATACACAGACTTACATCTGTCATTCCTTTTTTGTTCCTTGGCATAAGCATGTTTTATAATGGGATGCTAAAATCACAACAATCTCTGATTCATTTCTCACTTTTTAATGTAAATATTAATATGTTTAATAGTGCACGAGGTTGGAGGATTCCTTGTAGACCTATAATTCACATATTAGTTCTTAATCTATTTCATATCCAAGAAAACGTTTTTATAGCTGAATCATCCCGATGAGAATTGATGCTGAATTGAGTCGAATCATATTAGAAATCAGTTGAATTGAAACCTTGTGAATAGAAACGGAATCGATACAGGAAATCGGTGAAGGCACCCAGTTCAAATAATGAACGTATCGTAATGAGTTACTCTCTGATTCCCACCCCCAAAATGTACAACATAACAGTGTTCACACTGGTGTCCGACTGCACTTTTATCCTGCACCACCTGTGTATTTCTGTCAAAGAAATGACAATAACTCATGTTATTCAGGTGACTTTTTATCTGTCTGGACGTGTGTAGCTCCAATATTTGCATCCCACAGGTCAGACAGCTTAATGAGAAACGCCAGCTTTAGATAAAGAATGCTTGTGAATCAGTCACCAGTGGAGTGAAGCCCTTCTGGCCTCACACTGATCAGAGGACGCTCACAGCAGCGGGTAGATTCTTACTGTACACCCAGGTTCCAAACAGACATTTAGCAGTGTGAGTCAGCCTCCAGCTGTCTCCTTCAGACAATCTGCTTCCTGGCTCAGCGGCCTCCATTTCAGCGAGATGCCTTTGGGAAAATAAGCACCTGCTGACTCTCCCAGGTGAGACGAGTTACTGTGATCCCGCCGGAGGTTTCACACAGGTCCCGGGCACGCTCGACGGCTTTCTAATCTGAGTCTGTTATGATGTCGACACTCTTTTTGTGTATTCTACTACAACAGCTTGAGCGATCTGCCGACTTATTCGGAATAATCAATTCAAGGCCGCAGACCTGTCCTTCCTGCCTCTTTGAGGGTACTGAGTTACCTGAAGGTGCAGCATGTGTCAGCACTGATATTGATTGAGGAGCTGAATATTTCATGATAGTAACTGGAGCTTCACTTGCCCTGACAAAGTAAGCCTAAATGCTGAGTTCTGTACATAGTGCAAGAATCCAGAGACAGTGCACAGTTTGTATAGAATTATATGAAACAAAACATCAATGACGACGTGTAACAACCCCGAGGATCCTCCTTCCGTTTGTTCCTGGTGATGTCTTTCTGGTGGGCTTCTCGATGAGTTTGTCTATGAATCAAAGCCTTTCATACCCACAGAAAGCTAGAGGCACAACAACAACAGCTGTTGTGAATAATTAAGGTGTTTGCAGGATTCTGCTTCCCTCTGTAAATTTCTCCAGTTCAGAGGAAAAGACACTCTCCATGGAAAGACGGAGATCTGCTGGTACTTGATCCCTAAAAACACAAAGGAAATAAAACACGGTGCTTCTCACTGACTAATGAGGAATCCCATGATCCTTTTACTGTTTTCTAACTAAAAGTCAGTCAGGTAATTTCAGCTCTAACCACACTTACAGTAATGTATTTAAGCACTGCGGGGCCTATAACTGTAGCCTATGAATTATTAAAGGGGTAATACATTGACTAATTAAAGCTGTAATTTCCCCACACAGCTTTGATCTTTACAAGCAAGACCCAATATGAAAAATGCAATATCAAGAGCATATTATGCAAAGTTGCGTATTTGCTTTTTTTATCGTGATTACTGTTTAGATGAGAAGGATTAAATGTCTTTAGAGTTCATTGTCCGATATGTCTAAATACACAGTACAAGCTGAGAGGTGCTGAACATTTCTACACAATCTAACAATCTAAACAATGTAAAAAAAACGTGGAGTGGTTGAAAGCAGATGCCAGTGTTGGACCCACTCACACATTCCTGTTCAGACTCAAAGGGGCCTGGAGCGTCTGCCAGCACGCATTAGGCAAAAAGGTATGAGTATGGGTATCGGCAGATATCCAAAGTCAGGTATTGGAATCGGATCGGAACTGAGAACAAGTGGATGAGTGCATCTCTACTGCACACTGTCCCAGCAGCAGTTATAGGATCAAACCCAGGAAACACTGCTTATGTAAGAAAACATAAAGCATGAAGCATTGATGAGGGACATTTTTATAATACTCTGGTTTAATTGTGAAAGTGTGTAGAATAAAATCTGTATTTCCAAACAAACCAACAGAAGAATCTTGCATAATTAAACAGGAAATATTAATTACATGTTGGAAAAGGAGGAAAGAAGTGTGAATTTATCTAATCCCACCCCATCAAACCATGAAACACTACCTGTCAGCCTCCCTCAGTCTGGTTATAGCCTTCCTGTGAACGGTAACCTCATTTCAACACTTTGACACAATCACTGCCTGTGTATTTCTGTTCTCTGACGTCCTCTCCTCCCCTGCAGATCTCAGCAGCGGCAGCGATGACACGCCTCTCCACAAAGCGACACCGCCCCCCTCTGAAGCCTCCCATCCTCAGAGCCGGACTCAGCCCCCCAACGCCCCCATCCTGCAGCGCCGCAGCCTGCCGCCGCAGCGCAGCTCCCCGCTCGGTACGTCCGGTAGAAACAGGCATTCTTGGTGCTCAGTTTTTCTGCACACGTCTGTGTAGTGATGTCGCGAATTCAAGGTCACTCTGGTGCTCCCGTGACCCTTGAGATCGGATGTGTGAGCGTGTGCTGGCAGGGATGTTAGACGGAGGCGGGATGTGGGGGTGAAAGAGCTGTCAGCACTCAAACAGCTCATGGCGGCACATTCGCACATTAGTATTCATTCTTCAGTTACTGTCAGAAAGATTTATGTTTTGAATGTTATTTCTTCTCGATGACGGGGTGTTTGCAGATGCTGGTTCGCTGGTGTGTGAATGGGTCTGTATTCTGTTTGAGACTCATTTCATTTTGCTACGTTTTCCAAAATTAGAAGGACCATAACACCGCTAACCAGGCAGGAATGAAAGAGTTTATGGATGTTAGCTCCCTAACCTGCTTCAGGCACTTCATTTACATATGAGTCACTCAGGCTTGTGGGAATTTACTTTGTGTTTAAATGGCTCAGCCAAAAACTCACCTTCCTCACCAGGGTGTTCAATGTTAACTGTGTTCAAACAACAGGGAAAAACATACAGTAGATCCTTTAAAGGCCATCTGTATGTACTTTCATTTGAGTATAACATTTGTTGTTGCTTTGTTTCGCTTTTGTAAAATCCTAGGAGCACTGGGAGTACTTCATAAAATCCTCTTGAGGAAAATACATTTGTATGGCCATCGCTGTTTCACATGAGCAGCACATTTGTCCATTCTCTGCAGGTGTTTATCTATACATGAAATAACTCATTAAAAGAAACCAGGAATTAATTGACCAAATTCTTATTTATTGATGTAACAAAAGGTCTGCACAACACTGTGATCCTTCAGCTGTTCGACTGATTTTATCCCCGTTGACAGACATTAAGTGTCCACTGTTCATCTCAGATTTCCTGTTGGGGATCTGATAAAACAATCTGAAGAAAGAGGAAAAACAGAATGAAAAATAAGAAGCCTAGAAAACTCCTGCTGCAGCGAATCTGAACTGTTGCTCAGCATTGCATCACAGCGCTGATACAGTCCCGTACTCTGCTCCCTCTCTGCTGATGTAGGCGTCCTTGTATGTAGCCGGTGCACCTTGTGGCCTGTGTTGGCATCTTTGCAGTGAATGTGGAGTATCGACGCCACCCAGTGGTCACTGAGTGTATTTCTGTGTCAGACAGGAGCCGACTCAGCTCCCTGCAACACAACCTGTGTGAGCAAATGAGGCGGCAGCTCCAGCTGGTGGCCACTGAACCACACTGTGCCTCATTCATAAGCTTTCTCACTTCAAGTTATTTCAGAAGATTTTTCCAGAAGCAAAAACTTCTGTTTTCTTCTGACTTTTTTGTTATTTACACCGTTTTCATTACTCAAACAGGTAAAAACTCTCTCACAGGACCGTAAGTTGCCTTGCTAATGTTACCTTGTCCCCCACTGACCGAGCTCCTGCTGCTAAAGCTAAAAAATACTACTCATTACAAGTAAATGCTCTTCATTTAACATGATGCCTAAAAGTGCAGAAGTATAGTCAGCAAAATAAACCAATAATCCCAGAAATAATCCTACTCATTATACAGAAAATGGGATCTTTTATGTATAACTGGATTATTATCGTCTGGTGCATTGTTGTGTAAGCAGCATTTAAAATGTGGTAGCAAATGACATTAAGATCAACAATGCATAAAGTAACCATAGTTTATTATTGATTAATTATACTTAAGTCTGCAGAAATAGGTAGTCATTTATAAACTCTATATGTAGTCTGTAAAGTAAATTGGTAAGTTATAAAACATAAAAGCTTTGTTTTCTTTCGCTACAGCCTCGAGGAGGGAGATACAGAAAGACGTAGAAGCTGTGTTGCCACCAAAGTCGTCTCCTAAAAGATTTGCAGTGGTTTCACCCAAACCACAGTCTCCTGGTGAGTCCTGTGTGTGTGTGTGTGTGTGTGTGTGTGTGTGTGTGTGTGTGTGTGTGTGGTGTGTCTGTACATACACATATACTGTATGCACATACAGTACAAGTGTGATATTGTGTGTGTGTGTGGCTTGTTCCAAAGAGGTGCACACGGAGAAAGCAGCACTCTCGTCCTTCTGCCTCGACTGTCTCTTTAAGATGTACAGTCTCTCTCTCTCTCTCTCACTTTCTCGCTCACTGCCTGCTGTCGTCATAGCAACAAGCCACAGTGGCTGTAATGCTGGGATGGCTCCTTTGGTAACAGTCCTGCTGGGTCAGATTTCCACAGCAAGTCAGCACTTTGTCCACTTCTCAGAAACCAGACAGACAGACCGAGTCTCAGGACATGAGATAAAATGTTTACCACACACACACACACATGCACACTCGCACACACACACAAACGCACTCATATCAAAGTACACTCATATCTGCTCAGTGTGATTGTATCGAGGTGAGAGAAGAAATTGTCTGAAGCAGTGAGGAGAAGTGGATACAGAAAGTGTGAAGGATCATTTGTCGCTGTGGGAGGATACAAACCACCGAGGTTTCAACCAGTCCACAGTTAATTTGTTTGTGTGTGTATGTGTGTGTGTGTGTGTGTCTTCTAATATTATCTGCAGCGTAAATCTGCTTTTTGGTGTTGCTATTTTAGATCAGCTAACGACCAGCCTTTTTTTCATTCCCAGAAGAACACGGAGTACAGTTCTAATCCAAAACACAAAAATAGTCCTTTCAAAGGGATATTAAACTAAAAAAGCAGAACCTCCGTATTGTAAGATAATAATCAGCATCTTCCGTGATAGATCACTTAGTCGTGATCAGAATTGTTGATAAATATTGATCTGCTGACTGATAATCAGTGCTGTTGTCATGTTAGTCTTCCTGTTCGTAACAATTCTTTACTTACAAACACACTGAGTAAAAAATGATTCTGCACATTTTGTTCATTCCCCTGCTGTCTGTTTCTATAGTGCGTGGGCGGACAGCAGCAGCAGCAACAGGAGGTCCTGGAGCGGTTCGGACTGAAAGGGCCCAGGAGCTGGACCGGGCTCTGATCCAGCAGCTGAGAGAACGTTGTGAGCAGCAGGCCCTGCAGCTGGAGAGCCTTCAGGCCCAGTTGAAGAAAGCCTCCCTGTGCCTGGACGTCTTCAGCATCACCACCCAGCACTTCTGTCAAAAGGTAGGCTGCAGCAGAGATCTGGGATCTCTGAGGCGAACCTTGGTCTTTCTTTCACTTAAGGGGCCACATACAATGTTTTTTAAAAATCACAATTTTTCTGTAATTGTGCCAGAACCTTAGTTGTATAACTGGTCCAAAACCACAAATATATTCATATTGCAATCGCAAAAGACAAAGAAAAGCAGCACAAGCAAAACATTAAAAGTTAGAAGCTGGAACCACAAAATGTTTTGTATCTTTGCCTGAAAAATGACTGACACATTTATATTGTTTGTAAAAATAAATGCTGATGATTTTTTTTATTTGTTAACCTAAACTGATAGTTTCAGCTCTGTGTCAAACACACTGTGGTCGCCTGTTCTAATGCTGCACGCTCTGAACTGCAGCTTTTCTCAGTTTTCTGATCTCCAAGATTTGTGATCTCAGAAAAGAATCCCAAACTAGCCCTCGGCTGTAATTGTAAAAATAATCAGATAAGTTATCGTACAGATGTCATGAACTGGAGCATTTTCGTGCATTATTACGTTTGATGCTCAGCAGGGAACAGAGTTTGCTTGCAGCTGCATTATTGTGTAACGGTAGTGTAACTTCATGAAGTAAATGTACCCTTTATAGTGACGGATGTTCATGTTTCAAATCCCTGACAGTTTTTTTTTTTTTTACGCCGCACTGAAATAAACAGACAAAGTGGATCTCTTACATTGGGACGTACATGTGAAAACATAAAGGAATGTTTTGGAGAAAGATTTACAAGGTGGTTTCCTTTCCTGGAAACTGGGTCCGCTTCACAATGGTTTATCTTCCTATGATGCATTTTGCAGCCATCCTCCGCGCTGATAAACACAAACCTGCTGCCTGAAAATACAAAGGAGGAGCTGTTGCAGACTTCAGAACGCAACTACAAAGTGTGACGAGTCCAATAGCTCAGACGACACCTGCAGCACCTGGCCTCTGTTGTCGGCACGACTTTGTTCACAAAGCAGAAAAAAGAAAAAGTCTCTTCTGCCGTGGCTTCTTGAATATGCAGCAGGGATCTGTCAGCAAACCTGTTGTCGGGGATTCTCAAAGGTTTTTTTCCGCTGCGGCTTTTATTAGCATTAGCGTAGAGATGTGTGGCATTTCATGTTGGTTCCCCCTTGCTGGATGAACAGATTTTGAAATGTATTTCAAAATCTGTGGTTTGAGGTGTCTCATGAGCATTCTCCCGTCGTGTAAGATAATCTCTGAAGCGGTTTCAGAATCGGCATCACGCAGCTCCTGATGGTACAGACTTGTCTGCACACTGCGACTGAGTGTGTTCTGCCTCTCAAACCTGGTTTAAGCATTCGTCTCTCGCCCTTTCCTGGTCCTCTGCTTGCGTTTCATCCATTTCCCGGCCCCACCCACGGGTTCTGCTCAACAGTGGGAGATGATTAATGAGATTAGAGCTGCCTGCCTGGTCCTCGCTGTGCTTTTAGTGAGAGTGATCGTCAGACACTGGCAGAGTACCCACCGAGGTCTTTGGAAATACGTGCATCTGAGATATACCTGCAAACTTTGGAGGGGATATGTTCTTTGAAAAATGACCGTTACTGCTCGTACGTGTCCTTGTTCTGGATGGCTGATGAGCCTTTTAAAGGTTTAATGTTTAATCTGGAGGTCATTGCTTCGGTCAGAACTATATAGAGGAAGTTATTTTCTATTGATGTGTTTGCTCTGTCAGTGAAATTCCTGCATTCAGCTATTTTTCCCGAGCTGAGTAACAGAGCAGATAATTGGCCACATATTGATCATCTCCCTCCCCGTCATCTCCTGCTCCACTCTTTTTATTTTTTCTCGAAGATGCAAAAGACCGACATGTGTGTGTGTGTGTGTGTGTGTGTGTGTGTGTGTGTGAATCACTCCCTGCCATGCGTGTGAATGTGATACAGGGCGTGTTGCTGGGGGTTTAAGGGGAGGGAAGGCACAGAGCTGGGCAGGCAGTCTTTGTTCCAGCAGGGGATAAACGCCGGTCGCAAACCAGGAAACGAGGTGAGGCTTCGGTTTTTCCCATCCCCATCTCTCCTCCCCTCTCCTTCCTTCGCCTGCTTCCCTCCCCCCTCTGCCTCTCTCTCTCTCTCTCTGTATCCTTCTCGCACTCGCATCTGTCACTTCTGCCTCCCCGCTCGGCTCAGGGATGCTGCCGTCTGCGAGCCTGGTATGGGCCATTGCTGCTGTGGCCTCCATTTCCTCCCTCTGCACTGTCCGGACCGAACGGTAAAGGCAGCATCTTCTGCGGGCGGCAGCCTTGTTTCAGCCCCGAGGATTCCTTTATGTATGTGTGGTTGTGCGCATGTGTGTGTCTGGACGGGGGGGGGGGGGTGTCTATGCGAGCGTTATGTTCAGTTGTTTCCTAGAGACAGGGCTGGTGGAGAGAGTCTAAAGCTGTGCGTGATTGTGCTGAGTCAAAGCAGGTTTATCTGTCGCACCGTCCCTCTCTGTGTTCTCTAAGAGGTCGCAGGGACATTACATAACATGCTAAAGCTGCTGTGCTGTATGCCTACACGTGTTTGCCGTAATTACAGTATGTCTGCATGTGTAGCTTCTGGGTGATTACATGCAAGGAGAAGTTTAACATAGGATGCCTTTTCTGTCGATGCTGCTGAATTTCTCACCTACAAGACGTCGCATGTTTGGTTTCTCTTATAGAAATCACGTTGTAGTTGCAGCCTGTATGTTTATAGGAGTCTGAATCGCTTCAGGACTGAAAAAGTCCAAACAGAGAGGCGCAGCTGCTCATTGGAAGCATTTTATGGTCCCTCTGAAACTGGGCTGATTACACGGACGCAGACTTTGGAGAGGTTAATTAACTCATGGTCTCTTCTGGAGAATGAGAGTCCTTGTTCGTCTGCGATGTATCATGGAGAAGTGCAAAACATTTGAGCATCTGTGTCTTTTCTCTGTTTTATATCACCGTAAGCACAATATCAGCGGCAGTGAACAGCATTTTTTTTTTTTTTTTTTTTTTTTACTATTTTATTACAGAGCTGAAAACTGACCAAAGAATCACAAAGATAATCAGCAGCATAATCAATAAGGGAAACAATCAGTTGCAGCTGTGAGGATGTTGCCTTGGTGATACCTGATGGGAGAATTCGAATGCATGTCACATAACTCCCTGGAGGTCCGACTCGAGAGCGGGGGGGGGGGGCGTCTGGGCCGGACGGGGGAGATGATGAGTAGGAGCAGAGGTGGAGCTGAGGAGTAAGAAATACAAAAAAAGAAAACAGCCTCTGAGCATCCCTCGTCCATCATGAGGTCACGGCAGTCTTTCTCCGTCCCTGATGACCGTGTGTTCCACCTCTCAGAGGCTGACATCATCACTGCCTGCACACACTGTACACTACCTCATACATATTTCACCCACTGCTCTCTGTCTTTCTCTCTCTCTCTTTCTCTTTCTTTGTTTCTCGCGAGCACTTTATCTGCTGTAACAGTGTGTGTCGCTGTCTTACCGCGCGCTCCGGGTTGAGATCGATACTCATTTAACTGTCTGGTGTTCACTCCTTTGTGAGTAAAATCTGATCTGAGGGTGTCACATCATGAGGGGTCCCCAGAGGGCCGGCGCAGATGTTCGCGCACGATTATTTTTTCGTTTCGTACAAAGTTTGAAGTTTTTTTCGCAAATGCCGTAGGTGACTCTTACCACGGGGCATTCATTGTAGCTTAATGTGAGAACTTTATCTGCCGTGATCCATTGTGAACTAGAGGACGCGCTGATGGCGAACTGTGGTGCTGCGGAGAAGCTAATAATAAACAGAAACGTTACAAATATTCAATACTAAATACTCTTGACGTTGCTCTAATGGGTGGGTGTAAGTTTAACAGGCTGACCTGCAAAATAAACAACCTAAAGAAATGGCTAACAATCTGGTTGCAACGGAGCTGTTATGAGGCGTACGAGGTATAAACACACCCATAATCAAAGATCATTTTCAGACCAGGTGTGGTGATACTACATTTTTTGGTAAAAGAATCTGCACTTGAGACAAACATGCTGTAGGGATGTCCTTGTTGTGACGTGTACCTGCCAACTTTTCAGGTTTAAAAATCTTTCCCTCCTCCTCGTGTTTCCCTGGTTCCTCTGGAGTGAAGCCCGGTGGCTCGGTGACGAGCAGTGTCACCGAACAGGTCCTGCTGCTTTTGAAGCCCGAAGAGTGCTTCTCTCATACACTGGGTGGACAAACTATTACAAACACCCAGTCCTGTGTGTGTGTGTGTGTATCAGTTGCACCACAGGGTTACTCTACTGCAGGTGTTTCAAATCTATTGGTACAGCCCTGAGGTGTTCACTGCTGCATGTGTTTGCATTTCAGAGTGAGAGTGCCATTGTGAAGGAGAGGGAACTGTCCCTGGAGCTCGCCAGAATCAGGGATGAAGTGGGTAAGTGGGATACAGTGTGACAGATATGGAACCACAGGGAGGAGAGAGGGCAGTGAGTCACGCACCGCTTACTGCACATCATGTATTATACAGTATAAAACCACGAGGGACCGGAGGACGGAGTGAACCCACCCTGCCGAGGACAGACCGGCCAAAGATTGAACACCACAAACCTCGAGATTTTTCAAATAAATCAGACAAATCTATAGTTATTAATCTCATAGCCACAAATAGACACATTATCTCGTCGTCATGCATCCTGGAAATAGGTAAGCTGGCCAGTGTAGGTTCTTTATTACAGGATATGATGGTGCTCATCCTGTTCCTGCAGCTGCTTCATCAAAACAAATTAACATCCAGACTTCACAGTACAATAATACGTTTGCTTCTCTGGTAGCTAGCACATGACCTCGAGAAACCGACTGAAGCATTTCGCTTCGTTGTGTTCCAGCTTTCAGTGTTGCACACTGGGAGCAACTGCAGAAGGAGAAGCAGGAACTGGAGCGGCGTTTCGAGGCTGAGCTGCAGGGTTTGCGGGCTCAGCATCAGAGGGAGCTGGGAGCGCTGGAGGAGCGGCTGAAGGCGCAGCACAGGGCCGAGACCGCGAGCCTGCAGGCCCAACAAAGAGGCGAGCTGGAGGAGCTGCGATTAGAACAGCAGGAGCAGGTAAGTGTGTGTCTTGGATGCGGACTGGTTCTGCGTTTAATTTGTACTTTTAGTATGTTCTGCAGCTGCCCTTACAGAGTGCAGCAATCCATGCTGGTGTGTGTGTGTGTAACAGTGGACAGTATCGATTTATTCCTGTGATCATTAATTGTTTGAATCTCGGCCCCAGATCGAGGAGATACGTGACGAGCATGAGACTTCCTTGATGGAGATAGAGATGGCTCACAATGACACACTGGCTACTCTGCAGGAGGAGCATGCCAGGACTGTGAAGAGTAAGCATTTAGACCATGTTGCTCTCTTTGACTGACACACTCTGCTGCAGGTCAAGAGAAACAATAATATGTCATTTCTTGTGTCAGATCTGAAGATGGCCCATGAACAGCAGACAAAGTCTCTGGAAGAAGAGTTTGAAAAGATCAGACTGTCACTGCAGGTAAACACTTCTCTCTTTTTTAAACAGATAAAGTGTATGATATATCTTGTAGTTAGTGAAAGTGATTAACAGGTTTATATGTGTGTTGTCTCCAGGATCAGGTAGACACGCTGACATTTCAGAATCGCAGCCTCAGAGACCGAGCCAAGCGCTTCGAAGAAGCTCTGCGCAGGAGCACGGATGAGCAGATAGTGGTAACTGCTGCATGATAAAGTACAGGACACAGATGACTGCTTTGGTGACGGTAGCTGGATACAACCTTAAAACGCATTGTTGATGTTGCTGTGTGCTGTCACCAGGATGCTTTGGCACCGTATAAACACATCGAGGAGGACCTGAAGAGTCTGAAAGAAGTCCTGGAGATGAAGAATCAACAGATTCATCAACAGGACCTGAAGATCTCGGAACTGGAGAAAATAGTAGGCTTCAAATTTCTGCTTTAGTTCGGCAGCTAAGGAAAACTTGATTCAAGCTGTTAAACTGAAGTTAAACTCAAACACAGAAGTTGTGCTGACGACCAGGGTAAGCTAATGATGACATCAAATGCACAGAGAGGGAGGGAGGTCTCCTTTGTAAAGTAATATCAGTTCACATATTGTCTGATTTGAACTGTAATGTGTTGTTGTACACCCAGTAGGCGATTTGAGGGGGGATGAGGGGGGATGCCGTCCCGCTTGTTAGCAAAATTTCCAAAAAGCACCCCCCTTGTTAACCTGCCATCGCTCTCCATCCCCAAGTAGCAGATATAGTGTGTTACTAATCACAAGCGGTCGCGATCAGCTCCGGCGTACTGTGGAGTCAAGCCAGGCACGGCTGCTTTGGGCTCTGGCTGCCTGTTCTATTACCAATATATCTGTGATCTAACTATATATAACTAATATCAGCCGATAAAATCAGCCTACTGATAAATCGGTCGGGCGCTGATATTTTGCACAATGTTCATTGTGTGTCCTTCAAGGAATTTAGACGGTAAAAAATTCCAAGGGGTCATGTAACTTAAAATAACCCTGCTTGAAGTGTATTGTGACAAACATGAGAAAACCCTGCCTGAATAAACTCAGTCCATGGCATACAATTTAAAGGTGTATTTACTCATTATTTTGATACAGTTATAAAAAAGACAATTATAGTAGGGAGAGAAGGAAGATAACTTGATAAAAATGGAATTGTTGAATTAGAAATGTCACAGTTATGGTTAAAGGAGAACTTCGGTCGATTTAAACATGCAGCTTCATTGCTCAAGCTACCCTTGACTTGCCAGTACCGAAGACGCGAACACATTTGGTCCAACCATTACAGAGCTCCATGAACGGAGATGTAGCATTGACAGCTAACAGCATGGGGTCAGAACTTTACACTGTGTTTTAAGCGTCTTAACATGCTCCACTTCTCACACCAAAAGTTATGCAACATCAGCAGACACCTTAGCACACAGCACTGTAGCGTGTATGACTCAAACTGAATAAAAAAGTAGTTAAAACAGTGTGTTTGTGCAAGCAGCTACTTACCTGTTTGTTGACATCGGCATCTTCCGGTAGCTAGACCAAACTAGTCAATCCGTCGAGCGTGCGCATACTCCCTCACTGGCGGAGACGGAAACGTAATCCAGCATTTTCGTGTTTATGTTCATAATGTACATGTCCATGTTACAGCCTGTCATGAGCCATGAGCCTTACAATAGCCTGTTAAGCCTGTTAAGTGCACACTCGATGGATATACTAGTTTGGTCTAGCTACCGGAACACACGGATGTCAACAAACAGGTACGTGGCTGCTTGCACAAACACACTGTTTTAACTACTTTTTTATTCATTTTGAGTCATAAACGCTACAGTGCTGTGTTGTAAGGTGTCTGCTGTTGTTGCATAACTTTTGGTGTGAGATGTGGAGCATGTTAAGACGCTTAAAACACAGTGTAAAGTTCTGACCCCATGCTGTTAGCTGTCAATGCTAAGTCTCCGTTCACGGAGCTCTGTAATGGCTGGACCAAATGTGTTCGCGTCTTTGGTACTGGCAAGTCAAGGGTAGCTTGAGCAATGAAGCTGTATGTTTAAATCGACCGAAGTTCTCCTTTAAGGCGTCCTGCAACAATGTCCTTTGGGAGGTGTGTGTCGGGGCAGGGTGGTGCTCCCATTGAGCCACCGCCCCTGTTAAAAATTAACAAATCACCTACTGCGTACACCATTTGAAGAATTTAATGTCGTGCACTGTTTCTCCTGTGTTTTTGAGCAGGCTGAAAAGAATGTGTACCTGGAGGAGAGAGTGCAGGTGTTACAGCAGCAGAACGAGGACCTGAAGGAAAGAATAGACAAGAACGTGGCTGTGTCCAGGTCAGAGAAGTTGATCACTAACGATGAACATTTTTTTTTAAAAATTAAGAAATGCAGCACGTGTTAATAATGATGTTTCTGTCTCAGGCAACTCTCAGCGGAGAACGCCAACCTGCAGGTGAACGTGGAGAAGGAGAGCAACGAGAAGAAGCGGCTGAGTCGCACTAACGAGGAGCTGCTGTGGCGTCTTCAGACAGGCGAGCTGAGCCCCCGTTTGACTCCCGCCTCCTCACCCATCCATCGACCCGCCTCTGGACCGGGCTCCCCCGCCCGCCCACACTCGTACCATCAATGACACTGTCAACGGAAGCTCTTGTATCTTTCTTTCATTCGGCATCGGAAGCCCTGTTTTCTTTTTTTTTTGACTCTGAAATTGACTCGGATTTTACTCTATGTAGAGACACAGATACGTTTGTTTCTTAGGAGATGTGACGCATTTCCAAAGTCCAACCCCAGGAATTTTCATCTCTGACCTAAAGAATTGTATTAACGATGACGCCCGTATCGTTCCAAAAGGGAACTTCTCTGCCCTCCTCTTCTTCTACTCCACCCGAAAGACGCGCTGCAGATTAAAGACGTGGGCATTGCGGACTCCAGCGAGCAGGATCAGAGTCATGGTGCCTCATTCCCAAGATTTTGCCTCCATCACCACCTTCTCATCCAGCGCTCAGGATGATGGACGTACAAGACATGGCAAACATCAACACAACCGAACACAAGAAGCGCCTTTGCTGTCCATTTTTCTCCCACCAGCAACGTTTGTCGAGGCACAGGCGATACTTTGAGTACAGTCACAAACCTACCTACCAGTCAGCTACTCTCAAAGTGTGGATTCTTCTCCGGGGCATGTTTACCTGTTCATGCTGAAAGATTTCATACATCAGGAGTGTATGAATGGACTACTTAGCCATCCAACCTCAACCAATCCATCCGTCTTTAGATCTCAGCCTTTGACCTGAAATGTAAGATGACAACAAACATAACTCATAAGTCCATCCAAACTGCCAACACAGTGTAACTATGATACTGATTATAATTTGTAAAAAAAAAACAAAAAAACCTGTACATGTATTGCTCTCTTTAAAGCATGTTCTGTCTTCCAGTTATAATGCATTTTAGTTTTAGGATTACAGTGTGACGATGCGGAGCAGAGGGGTGAAGGGGCAACACGTCCTCATACCTAAACTACTAATTGTGTCAACTGCCAGTGACTCCCAAAACGACAAATATCACCGTTAAACAACAGGACCGTTAAAGCACACCGGCGAGCGGCGCACCGGACATCTGTTGTACACTCGCAGTTTGGTCAGGTTTAGGCAAGAAAACTGCTCAGTCAGGTTTAGGAAAACATTATGGTTTGGGTTAAAATAGGTACGGTAGAAAGTTTAAAACTTTACCCCATCCCTTTGTGGACAATTCTCTTCATATAACTTGACCTGACCACCTCCGTTGCTGCCGTAATATTAACTATGGCCACTAGAGGTCGCTGCCTATCACAAGAGACGCAACCATGGGTGGTTATAAGCTGCTTTCACAGTCATCCTGTATGTTTTTTCTTGATGAGGACGGTCTGGAAGGGGAAACGCACGTCCCCTCACTTCTCTAATAAAAACAGAGCAGGATTAGGTCAAATGAAACCAAGAAATAGATCACTGTATTATACGTTTCGGACTAACTTCGCATTTTATCATGTGAGACGTTGCCCCTTACCTTCAGTCGGATCAAGAAAACAAAAGAATTTCCCTCCATACGAAAGTGCAGGATCTGTAGAAACCACCAAAGAGTAAGTCTTTCAACACAGCAGTTCATCGTGTACTGTAGCGGTCACATGTCTGGAGTCCAGTGCTGCAGAATCTGACATAAATGGTGCAGACGTCGCCGTTCTCGTCATCGCGTTTTGACCTTAATGCATTTCAAATCCAGTTTCTGTTTCTTTTGTTGCAGACGCACAGTTATACATGCTTTCTGTAAGTGAGCCTTATCATCACTCTTGCAGCGGACTCAAACGTTCCGATTGTTTTCTGTGTCTTCTGATATATTAAACCACAGAAACCCTCATGGACAAAAAAATGAAAATGGCTTCTAAACATTCAACATCAATTGACTCTCAGCAAAAATCGTTTGTTTTGAATTCGAAAGAAAAGAAACCTGCAAGCTGTTACCTCATTTTCTCAGTGTAGAGAATAATCTCAGGTCTTGAGGAGAATTATGCGTAATAGAAGGGAAGCAACTGCCATAAATTTATTTTTCTCAATTAATTATACTTTTTTTTTTTTTTTTTAAATATACTTTGCTCATGTTTACATCACCAATCAGCCCAACTGTGTTCCGTAAGATAGCCTTTTCTATAAAAATGAGTTGGATGTACAGAATATGTTGAACTATTTTAAAGAGCATAGCGCAGTCAACACATATATGAAAGTAGATTGAAGAAATATTGCTTTATTATAATAATGCTGTGATATAATAATCAGCACCCCCAGACACATACAATTAGCTCAAACAGGGATTTGGTTGTAGGTGAGTTGCATTAGCTGATGGTGTGTTATTCAATATTTCCCTCCATCAGGTACTCTGATTGCCTCTGTGTCCCGTGGACACGACCTTGTGCTCATTTACTGAATGTTTGTTCGACACTAGAATAAGAAGTTTTGTTTACAGTTTACATCCAGTGTCGGAGGAGGTCGGTGTATCGGGTGGATGCTGGTACTTCAGTTTGATTGTTTACAGGACTTCTCTTGTAAAGATTCAGTATTTCAGAAATTCATGCTCTGGGTAAGTTATATGAAAGCATGTCTTAATAATGTGCATTATTTCTGTTTGACATTTCTTGTGCATTACATTTATTTATTTATTTATTATTTGTTTATTTATTTATCTGTCCTCCTCCAGAACTGCATCTGTAGCTTAACTGGTTAAATTATTGTGGTCAGTGATGATACATTAATGTCTATTCTGTATATGTTGCACTTTGTATTTAAGTATTAAATCACAATAACAAAATAAGAGTTCAAATGTGAGATTTGGTGTGGATTTATACCTTTAAATACATCATTATTCTGTTCTGTATTTTCCATTCTCACGTAGGAAAATGACACAAAGCTTTTCTTTTGTTTCAGTAAAAATAGAAAACTTTCTGTAATAAGTTATTATGCATGAGAGTGCAGTTCAGCGGTAAAAGCACAAGGCGTTGTCTAAAGAGCTGCCACTGAAGCTTACAGCAGCAACAATAACAACAGTGCGAACCTGTTCAAATTGCAGTATTCATACAGCAACCGTTTTCCTCTGACATACTGTTGGCTTCCAGGCTGCAGGTCACATGAACATGACAAATTGTTTCCATTTCACCGCTTCCCCGTTGATCAGCGACTAGAAAAGCTGTTGGATGACTCAAATCCTGAGGGGCATTAGGCCATAGTTCAAGGTAAAACAACATCTTAGTAAGCATTCAGAGACGTCCATTAGTGCGTTTCACTTCCAGGCTTAAATTATGCTTCCAAGATCTGCATTTACATTTGAGACTACGTGTGTGTACTTGTGTCATTACAGCTAGGAAGTGGTTGAATGCTTAAGTTAGCTATTCTGTTACAGAAGCTAACAGGGTATCAAATATCTCAATTAACTTTGAAAAATGTGCTGATGTCCCTCCACATTGTCACTATCAGTTGTCTTTTCAGTTGCTGATCAATCCTGAATCAGTAGCACAGTTGAGCTTCCCACCGTGAGCACGATACCAGAGGAAAATGGCTGCTGCGTGAATCTGATAGTTTGCTGGCTACAGATTAAATAACGCTGGCTTAAAAATTGAGCCAACGTGGGGTCAATTTAGCACAATTTGACCCAGTAATGGTGTTATTTTTATATTACTGTCGGGTTCCTGGGTAAAATTAGCCATCCATCAGAGCTATCTTGACCCCACACTGGGTCAACTTTCACCACATTTTTGTATTAGTGGGTATTAGATTCGTCACTTCCTATGCATAAATCCCTGCAACAAGTCTATGGGCAGAGGGAAGATGATGGTGGAGTTCTTCTCGGCTGCGATGGAGTTGAGGCTCTGCAGGTAACGCAGCTGGAGAGCAGAGGGCGACTCGGCGATCACCAGAGAGGCTTCTTTCAGAGCCCTGGAGGCCTTCATCTCTCCCTCCGCAGCAATGATCTGAAACACAGACGCACACGATCGTCACTCCCTCCTCCCCTTCTTTTTCATGGTCGGAGTGTATCAAGAGGAAATCCAATTAAATCCTCCATCATTTTCCCTCCTCACCTTTGCTCTGGCCTCCCGACTGGCTTCTGCCTCTGCTGCCATGGCTCTCTGCAGCTGCTGAGGCAGCTTCACGTCCTTGATCTCCACTCGCTCCACCTTAATGCCCCACGGATCAGTGGCTTCATCCAGGGATTCCTGAGGAGGATAATTCAACAGCAAATACTCCATCACATAAAACCAGTGTTCGCTCCAGTATAGTTTTATCAAGCAAGCAATCTAATGACTTTGAAATGTCTCATGCAACATCTTAATTTAGCTTTTATTAACTCATTATTTGGGTTTTGCACATTTGTTCTCTGGTTCAGCCTCATTGGTTTCATCATTGCTGTTTATGCAGAAGTGAAAGCAGTTTTATGCAAACAGGCTCCGATGAACCCACAGCGCCTAACAGCAGGCACACAAATGTAACCACAGCAGGTCAAAAAGGTCCTATTAAAGATTCAGAACTTTTCTGTTAGTCTAGACTAAAATATGTATAAACAGAATGAATTTTGGGCTTGGTTAGAACATGGTGATAAAGTTTTCCCATGTCTGCTGGATGTGTAAACAGGCAAATATTAAGAAACATCTTTCATCTCAAATGTACAACTCTACGGAAGCCCTGAGAGGCAAATGAGAAAAAAAAAATGTGGCGATTCATTTTCAAAGTTTGAACTTATTTGTGTTCTTTCCTGTGTTTATGACTTCAGCTGGATAATATTTCGATTTTCTGAAATATTGTTTTTAATCTGTGAAAAAAGTGACCATTTTGGTTTTTGTCAGGATGCTTTTTTTTTTTTTCATTTGCCTCAAAATTCTGCACCTGGTCAAAACACAAACAAATCATTATGAAGAATATTTTTTTGTTGTTGCCTACATTTAACTAATCTAGGGGTCACCAGAATATAAATTAGTTTTTATTTTACGTACAACAATTCCTTTAAAAATCTCTTCAGAGCCCTCCGGGTCTCTATGAACACACATGTTACTCACCTGCATACTGAGAGATATTCCCTCTCTGTCTGACAGCAGCTCTGCCAGGTTTTTAGTACCGAGAACATTCCTCAGAGTGGTCTGAGCCAGCAGTCGTGTGGATGAGTGAGCATTGGACACATTGGCCACAGACGAGATGGGGCACTGTATGCGGAAGTACACCACGCCATCCACAGACACCGTCACTGAGTCTTTGGTTAGAATCTGCGACAATGACAAAAAGGCTCCAATTATGATGCAGCCACCATTATGATCACCCAGGACGAAGACCAGCAGCTTTTTATTAATGACGGAGACAAGCTGGGATGCAGGAGAGACACAGATGAGATTCACACTTTTGATTTCAGTAAAAAATAAAACTCAGCAACTGTACCTCTTGTGGAGGGATGTCAAAGGACACAGTTCTCAGGTCGACTTTCACAAAGTTATCAGTGCAGGGCAGAACAAAGAAAAGTCCTGGAAGAAAGAGCCTGCTTTTATTTGGAAGTTTTCCATCAGTCAGATACTTTGGCAATCTATTCAGATCACTATATGAGAGGTGAGAGGAAGGAGTACACAGATCTTGCACTTGTAAAAGTATTAGTCTATAGTAATGCAACAGGTTAAATGACGAACCCGGTCCTTTAGGTTTCCTGTCTGTGATGCGGCCCAGCCTAAAAATGACAGCTCGCTCGTACTCCTTCACTATCTGGATGGTAGAAAGGTGGCAACACATAAAGAACATTAGAAAGACAGAAAAAGGAATTATTGCAAAAGGTCAACGTTAACTCTGACATGTTAAATGCAAATGCATCACTGCAATGGTTAGAGCCTTATTAGCCATAATATAATAGCCTTATATGGTTGTCAACCATATGTTCTGGTGGATAAAAACGTTTCTTGTAGTCCTGCTAGAGTAAATGTTTTCAGTGATGAGGAAATGTGTTTAAAATTATTTACGAACCGGTCAAGGGAAAGGCTTAAAATTTCTCCATCTGCTACAGTATATATGATATTTACCCATCAAATACTGGTCTAATCCTAATCAGTAGCGTACCACAACGAAAATATACTCCACCTTGACACACATAAATAATGTGAGCGGGAAGGTAAGTGCAATGAAGAGGAGGGATACGAGGACGAGTATCCACCCGAAACATCCCAGTCTGCCTGAGCTTTTATCTGCAGAGAGAGTAAAAATTTCATTTCACAGGGCACCTGTCTTGCACCTCTGTGAGAAAACTGTTTGTATTCATTTTGCGACACCGTTAAACAGTTTAAACACAATACGACCCAGTGGGACGGCACCTTTTATTAAAGGTGACACAAAACATTGATGCAACCAGGCAGCGAGACGTCTCATTTGTCACTAATGAGGTAATTAATCTCTGAGGGATGTCACGTAACTTCAAATCCACCTGAGTCCCGGCATGTTGTGTAAGGCAGCTCAACTATTTATGTATCGTTCCTAGAATTTTTACACTGTGATGGAGCTACAGAGCGGATATGAGATTTAATTTTTTCCAGTAAATAGGGCTGCAGCTGACTAATATATCAGTTATCTTGAATGTGCTGATTGTTCTGTTGATTAGCTTGTCAATAGCTGTACTCTATAAAAATGGAGAAAAAATGCAAAACACAATGACTGAGAGCTCGATGTGACCTCTGCTTATGAAGTAGGTCTCTTCGTCTATTGTTGTTCATTTTCTCATCTAACAAGAGAACAACATTCAATGCTTCCAGCATCTCATGTCTGTTTTTCTTTTATTGGTTTTTCATTGTAATGTTGAGTATCTTTGGATTTTTTTTGGACTGCCGTAAGGACAAATGAAGCAACTGCATTTGAAGATGTCCCCTCGGGTCTAAAACCTAAAGACATTAGATCTGCACTGAAAAAGCAGACGTATCAGGCTCGGATCTGAGAGGCTGGAGGCAGCGGATGGTCGACATTCTTAAGTGCTTTCTTGAAGGACGACGCTGGAACATTCGTCCTCAGAGAGCTTTTAGTGGACAAGAAACAACCATATTCATGAGTATAGAAACACTAATAGGAACAGTATACTTAATACAATGTTATACTGGCAGCACAACGTTCCACATCACATCACAAATGTGTTTGCATTACATTTGAGTTAAATCCTTGTTTAGGGCTTTAATGTTATTTCAAAAAAAATGTGTGTGTCCAGAAGTGATATCACTCTAATGCACAGGATTATGAAGAAAGGTGAGATTATTCCAACGTTAAACATTAAACACGTTAAAAGACGTCGTTGAAACCGGGCGCATGTGTAACAGAAGTTTAAGCTGTTAAAGAAGCATGTTTTAAAACTTTTTTAGGTATTAAAAAAAAATTCAAATGGTGATTCTATATACCTGCAGTTTTTAGATTGAAAACTGAGTTCTGGCTCTCTCCTCATTCATCAAGATACAGGCCTGCCTGGTCTTGTTCAACTGCCAAGGTGGCTGATGAGGGTCAAAACATGCCTGAAATTACTTTTTAGTGGTTTAGTCACATTTGCCAACTTCCTTCCTCACTCTGCTACTCTGCACCATCAACTTACAGAGACAGGTGACCAAATGACAAATGGACTGTGGCCTCCAGAAAAATACCAGGATATTCTGGGTTTGAACATTGTTGGAAACATTCGAGATTACGTAAGAACAAAACTCAACCAAATATATATATTTGAACAAAAAGGTCCAGTGTTTTGTTGTTGCACATTTTAATGTTGAAATGTTACATATTCTATCTTTAAGTGTCCAAAAAAAAATACATTCTAAAAAGAAAACTTCCAGTTGTGAATCAGGTTTTATTTGTGGAGTGAGTGGGCTGGTGAGCGAGACCAGCAGCCAGTCGGTGTAATGGACGGATCATGACTAATGCTCTGTCTCAGTCGCAGTGGGAGTTCTGGGAACTGATGTCATCAAGTGGAACCAAACAACTTTTGCTGAACTTGCTTAAGACGTGTATCAATACATATTCAATCATTACACATAGATTTTAAATGTATGTAGATTATTTTGTTTGAGTAAGTATTTCTTGTTTGGAATCAGTTGTTGTGTCCTCACTGTGTGTTGTAGTGTAGTAAACTATTATCATGAAAAAATGCCTTTTGAATCACAATGATAATGAACATTGTAAGTAAAAAGAAAGCGTTGAAGACAATTATATTAACTCTAGATTTTGGAATTCCTGGGTCCCTTAAAAACAGCACCCTGGGGCCCTCAACTGTATTGATTATCCTTGGCATGCTTACAGACTTTCCCACTCATTTAACATTTACAAAAAAACAAATGTAATGACAGAAAAAGTGAAACACGCACTTTTAAAAGATCATAAGAAGTCCTTACCTTCGACGGTATCCACAGCGTTGACCTGAAACTTGCCTTGTGTCACCATCTCGGCCGTGCTGGACGTTGTTGAGATCATTAGTGAGAATGTTGCCGCTGCGATGGAGCGAGCGAAGCAGCGCTGCACTTGTTTACCTGCCCGCTCTCCCTGCGGGGTGTGGCCTGTTCACGTCCCCCATCACCTGCTGCATCTCATGAGCCTGACACACACACACATAAACTCCCACCTCACCTGGTTGGCAAGTGTCAGCAGGTAACATGAACCATACAGCAGAAGCAGTTTCTATGCTGCTCCTGTGATGGAGAGCTATGAGTTGAGCTCTTGTGCTCTCCCCATTATACATTCACATCCAGTAGTCTGACACCTGCTGGGTGCAGGTTATGAATAAACAATAGGTTGCATCCAAGTCGTGAAATGTGAGAGCGGGTGCAGGCACAAGAAGACGTGATCATGTCTCTCCTTCCCTAGAATGGAAGTTTAACCAGTATTTAAAATGTGCAAGGAGGTTTCAGGAGAGTGTTAAATACATAGACAAAGCGCTTGTGAGGCGGAGAGGAGGAGACACCAAAACTTACCAAAGGAAATGAACTTCACTGACTTCATATAGATTGCAAATTTACATGATAACAGCATGTAAAACAGATCGACTACACTGTAAAAACCATGTCAGTTCTGTCATCTATAGCAGTGAAGAACACGGTGTGTGTGTGTGTACATGTGAGCTGCTTGTTGCCGACATTTTCCAGTGAGGATTAATCAGCTGTCACATGATACTCGGCCACGTGACGGCTCACTACAGTACACGATGAGTTCCTGCGAGTCCAGGCTGATTCGTTGACAACGCTACAACACAGGAGTTTAAAATCCAAGCAAGATGGTGGCGTGGGCGGACGGCTTGGTAGTTTATGGTAATGGAAGGAAAAACATGTTTTTAAAAACATCAGGGTGTGCGTTCTTTTGTTTTTTCAGGGGCTCAAATCTGTTGTACAGTCAGTCCAGCTGGATTACTCACAATTACTGGCAGCTTTTTTACTTTTTTTTTGGTTTTTTTTCAAAATTGTTTCCAAGAAAGGCAGAAGATTGACTTCCTCCTGTATCTTAAGTTTTGCTTTGACAATCGGCATGTTGGAAACAGAAAGTATATTACAGACTGCACCCTCCCATAAGATGATGTTTTTCTTAAATACAACCTTTTACCCAAAAATTTAAAATGTCTAGACTTTCTCAGCAGAACACCGTTGTGGCATTCTCCTACGCAAATGTAGCTAATGACTGAATTTGCATTTTTGGTCGAAATGTTCCTTTAAATGACAACTTTTATCATGCCTTTTATTAGTGTTATGAAAAAAAGAGTACGGTTTCTGACCAAATCTTTACTCCAGTGCATCAAGAAGTAAGAACAACTTTTCTGCTGCGGGAGGAAGCTTTAGTTTACTGTGAACAGGATCGTCAGGTAGTGAGGTCAGCAGAACATCCTTTAGCTGATAAAAAGAAACTAACACAAACAAAAAAAAAAAAAAAAAAAAAAAAAAAAAAAAGGTTAAGTATTACAGTAAGACTTATGGATGTGAGGATTAATGCTTTATTTCTTAATCACTGTTTGTTCACAATATATTCAAACATACAGCCATTACCAAAACCACAGTATTTGTATATTTTACATAGAAACACAATAAAACGTTTAGTCATTTCATTTTAAAAATACTAGAAGACATGGCAGGGCTTCAGCAGAATACCTAACGACCGTCCACATCAGGCACCAGCTGCCTCCATCATAAACTTGCGACTGAGCTCGTAAGCCAGGAAGAGGGCTCCGTTGGCAGGGAAGGTGCGTATCATGGTAGGAGTGAGGCCAGAGTACAGAGCGGTGAGACCTGCGGGACAAGACAGAGTCAAACAGCTACACAGGCCATTCCCCTCGGATGAGTCAGACACCCAGCTCGGGCCACTTCCTGACAAAATGCTTCACACGCTGCGTCCAAGTCAGACCGGCGGTGGCGCTATTACGGCTTTCAAAGGCTAAAAAAAGTCTAAAAAAGTCTAAAAGCTTGGACTCAGTGCAGAGGCCCTGAGAAGTAATCCGATCATCCATTTTCAATTTTTTTTCACCTGTTTTCAGAAAAAAAACATTAAAACATTTCAAAATGGATCAGAATAATAATTTTTTTTACTTTTGTGCCTGTTTGGTTTTCTGTAACTCAGGGCTGGTGTTGCAGTTTTAGCTAAGATTTTACTTTCTACTTCAGTTTACGTTACACAAGTTAACGTTCAAATTCTGACAGTCTAATATACTGCGCTCAGCCAGCGTGACTGTAAGTGGAGCTTTATATGTGTCACGTCAACAAACATTTACAGTCTCAAGCTTTGGCTTTCAAGAGTCGTTTAAAAAAAAACAAAAAAAAACCTTTAATTAATCAATTACTGTTCTTCTGAAGAAATTCTACAAGTATCCGACCCGTTCTGCGAACTCTGAGGCCCTCGGTGCCAACAGATGGTGCGGATGGTGTGGCATGTGGCTGTGACTCAGTGCATTAAGCATTCAGACAGAGATGAGATATACAGTCATATTCGACTAAATGTGCAAATCGGGTCAGACTGTGGTTTTTCACACACTGCAGCGTCTGGTTTACAGAAACCAGTGGAATAAAAATACCCTTTAGAGGCCGCTCTGGTCTGAAACGTGTAAAACACTTAAATCTTTTTTCAGAGCTCATGCTCAACCCGAATCTTCAGCTACTTCGAGGACACCCCACGGTCATTTTAACCTCTTTAGGTACTTCAACTATCTCAAGTGTTTCACAGCTGTGGGTACGCAGACATTTATCTGAGAAATTTTGCCATGTTTCTTTCTTTTTTTGCATGTTTTATGTTGTAAGCACATTCAAATTTCCATCCTAGCCTGCTGTGTTGCTGTTATGTTGGATACTCTTTATACCGTGCACACTTGACTAGTTTCATTCTCCCTGTTTGCTAAGAAAACACTTGTGCTCCTAGTTGTAATTGATATCTTACCCTCAGTGCGTATGATACCCGTTAAGGTCTTTATGAAGCCCGCTTGCCTCCCAGTTAAAGCGTGCACCTGGATCCTGGACTTCGTACAGTCTATGGGATAGACCACCAGCCACAGACAAGCTCCTCCGAATCCACCACTGAACATGAGCGGAAGGACACCTACGAAGACCAGAAGTATTTTGTGGGTGCGGATCACAGAAGCAAGTGCAAACTGCAAAGACGGCGGATTAAAGTTAAATGTGAAATAACAACCAGACCTATGCTGTCCTTGTCCGTGCCCATGTGCTTTGCAAATTTAGAGCGACACAGTTCATAGGCCCCGAAAAAGCAGAAGTAACCCGGCATCTCCCGCACGATGGTGGAAGTCAGTCCTTGGTAGAAACCCAGGGGACCGCTTGTCTTCAACACAGTCTTCATGACCGTCCACGGTGTGCTGGAAAACACAGTCAGAAGTTATTTATTATTAATATTATTATTATTATTATTATTATTATTATTATTATTACATGTTGTGGATTGTCATTTTTTAATTAATGTTGTATTGAAGTAAGGAGGTGAGATTCATTCTATAAGCCCCACTTGGTATTCTGATCTCATCTGCACAATCTGCTTCTTCTGGATGTTGTTAATTTTATTTGTTTGTTGTATAGTGCAAATAAAATAAATCTAAAAATAAATAAATGAATAAAAAAGTGTAAAAAACTAAATGTTCTGCTCGTTCCCGTGTCTCGGTTCGGTCCCACCAACCTTCTCTGCCCGGTCACGATCTTGCCACTCGCTTCCATTTCGTGCATGGCCTGCAGCTGACATTTCACCAGCTCGGTGGGGCACGTCACCATGGCGGAGAAGATGGAGGCTAAAGAGCCTGCGGATGCCTTCTGAATATCACTGATGAGCAATGGGAAGGATTCAATAGCAGAAAGACACACGGAGCTTTTAGTGTGCATACAGGAAGACAAAAACAAATATTCCTTCCTATAATAAGAGGCCATTGCCTGATAGAACGGTTTCTGTCTCAAAAGTACTCAAAGTCAGCTTCTCATTAAAGGTGCTCGGGCCCAAAATATGGAAAGAATTCAAAGGTAGCTCCAAAACTTCAGGGGGCAGCATATCATAAGAGTGTGACTGACAACTGAGTGGCTGTAGCCGGCTGCCGTTAGCTAATAAGCTCAGTTAGCTGTGGAACAAGTTTCCCTATTTGCTGACCGGAGTTAACCTGGAAATGGTTTGGACTTATTTGTGTATGTCAATTTGGAATGAAGTGTAATTTACAATGAGTTGAGTAAAATATATGTAAGATTATTTTCCTTTGTTGACACGCCTATGACGCGTAGTGAACCAGAAACTTCTCAGAATTAAATGTTAAGCGCCATTTATTAACCTTACATCCAATTAAAATAAATGTATTGTTCTTCATCCCATTTTATATATTTTTCCCTCGTTAATGAGTGTCCTGGTCGGGGTAAAGTAGTAAAATCCGGAACAAAGCCAAACATGTGTTTCTTCCACAGAGAAAGAAATCTCTAGAACGTCTGTAAAAAGCGAACTCTTCCAGTCCAGCTGCTTCAATCCAGACGGGAAAACTGTGAGCTGCTCGACAGGTTAGTCTGTTCTCTGAGGCGGGATGTTGGAGAAGGATGTAAATAGCGTACACAACTCTGCCCTTGGCTGTAACAATGTCTCAGAAATAATTGAATGATTCACCATCTCTGCAGTAATTTGTCTCCAAACAACATGATCGCTGCCAGTCTGTCCCTGCTGTTCAGCTTGAGGAGAAACTTATTCACATTCTGTAGCGTGTCCCCAAAAGACCCAAACGCATTCACTTTACAGTGACGTAAAACTGTGTGGCCGGAGCCAGACGTGACAGACCTTCCTCTACAGGGTGTAGATAGAGGAAGCAGCAACTCATGACCGACACTTACCAGAAGTAACACTGTAAACTTATTATGGACACATGAATAAATGCATAGAAATGTTGATATCAAACCTGAGTTTGGCCCCTTTGTCCGTCTTGGACACGTAGCGGACCACATCCTGACAGAGACCATAACTCAAGAAGAGCACAGCGTTCTCGCTGATGCTGGCCACGATGGCCGGGGTCGTGCCTTTGTAGAACCCACGCAGCCCCCCCTCCCTGTAGGTGGACATGAAGCAGTGGAAGAAGCCGCGGTACAGTTTGGGGAACGTCTGCATCTTCACCTTCGTGGTGTCAAACGGCTGACCGCTCAGCACACAAGCCGTGCCACCTGAGGGAGGATGTCAGCAGAGGTCCGAGACTCAATTAAAGACGATAAAAATGGATGTCACGATGGTTTAAAGACCTTTTATTGTCACGATTTCTCCAAACGTTGGTACACAGACTCACAGTGGGTTGTGTTTTTCCTTCAGAAATGCAGCCGGAGGAGACTTTAGTTGTCGAATATGAGCTTATAGATCTGTACACTACACAGACTAATGCTGCTGATCTCATCACATCACGACCAAAGACAACAGTTTCCTTTCTACCGAGGATCTTCAATGAACAGTTCATCGACAAATAATCTCACTGCTGTGTGTTGCAGTGGTTAACTTCGGCGTACCGCATTCTAAATGTCGGACACCTGATTGAGATGATAGTAGCTTTGTTTTACTATCCAGATTTTACCTATTCATTTATTGATGTATTGTTACACTGTCTGCTGTTAGGATTTGCGATTACCAACACAAACACTGTGTGTAAAGCACAAACCTTTTTTAAAGGCTCTATACAAATAGAGTCACTATTTTTATCAAAAGGTTTGCCTGTTTCTGCAGTAGCCCGGAGATGTTTTGTCAGAATAAAAGGATAGATAGATAGATAGAGAGATAGAGGGATAGATAGATAGATAGTTAACCCACCTATTGATCCAGCTGAGGTGTCGATGATCGCCTGTATCGTGGGACTTGGAGCCATGATGATTCAAAAGACGCTGTGAACCTGAAACTTTATACTGAAAGAAACTTGTACAATAAGGAACATTAGTAATAAAATGCAAAGTTGTGAAACTACAATAGAGGACAGTGATGTCAGGACACACCTGATCTCACCTGTGCTCTCCCAGCTGGTTGATATTCACCTTTTTGTCGCTCATAAACAGCACCAGCATTTACTGCACCTCAGGCAGTCAGCACGTTGCCCCAAGGGAGCACAAGACGAGTTTGAGTCGCCTGCACCAGATCACGTCCTTTAAGTTTCAGTATGAGCATCTCCAATCGCATAATGACAGTCGCATTTTCAGGAACAGAGGTCATGGTGCGGATTTCCTTTGCATTCAGCCCGGTTTTAGCCGTGGGAACATCGTCGTGTGCTTTCGTTTTCTTGACGTCTGAAGTAATCTCTGTGCGGATTGCATCAAGTTGTGTCTTCCCACGCGTGAGCCAAGGTGCGCGCTTTACGCACACCAGGCGCAGACGCAAGATGGATTCAAGTTAGCAAGAGGAAGCAGCGACAGTGCAGGAAGCTGTTCAAAATTCAAGCATATGAATCAGGGTTGGACCGTTCCATCTTTACACTGCCTTTAATAAATATGACTTCTAAATATCCTCTGGTGATCCTACTGCTGAGAAAATTACTCTATTTTCTCCTCGCTTTGTGTTTAACTTTGCTTTTATTAATTTGAAGTATTAATCCATAAAAGTTGGACGTTTATTTGATGTTCAAACAAAGTTTTATTTGAATTCACATCGGTCTGACACTGCTGTGTGACTGGAATAAGAGCAGCCTCCTCCTATCTCAGCATGTAATCTGATGGCTGGGGCTGATTAGATAAGAAGGCTTGAAAGGGGCAAAAAAAAAGCCCGATTTCAGCTCTTTGTCACGCTGAGTGAAGAGGGAGCACGACACGGAAGAGACGAGCGTCTGGCTGTAATACCTAATGATGACCACAAGATGTCGCTCCATGCCAAGAGCGAACAGCTGCAGGTCCGACAGGAGCTGTCAACCTGCAGCTGAGGACACCGACCGGTCTATTTCCTTTCAGTATGCCTTCTTATAAAAAATGATAATAATAATAAAAAAGAATAGTTCCAACCGATGATTACATTGATTATCGATTAAACTGTCGATTGTTGTCTCTATTAATCGATTACTTGTAAAAATGTTAAAATTCACGATCACTGTTTCTGAAATCCCATGATGACGTCCACAAATGTTTTGTTTTGTCCACAACCCATAAATATTCAGTTTACTGTGTTAGAGGAGCGAAGGAACCGGGAAATATTCAAATGGAATCAAATTAGTTCAGACTATGACTGAAAAAAAAAACCCAAAAAACAATTTTAAACCGTTTTTGGTGGTTAATGTAAGAGTTGAACACCAATCGATTAATTGCTGCAGCTCTGTTAATACACACATATTGTATCATATATATTAAGTATCGGTGTTTTAAAGGTGTAGCCCTATTTGCCTCCGAAGTACAGCCTGATGTGAGAGGTTGTTTTTCATTTGTCATATATATCAGATGGCAGATGATTTTTCCAAAATATATTTTTATTAGGATTCTATATACATCCAAACACCACTTCAGAAATTCAGGGGTAATGGGGGGTGTGGAGGTAATGTGTGAAATAACGGCCGCAGTTTAATTTAAAGTCAGACCCTGGTGAGCTGATCCTCAGAGAGAAACACGGCTGACTGGAGGAAAAAAAAAAAAAAAGTTCATTTTGGTGCTCAGATACGATGTTTACTAGACGAAAGAATGAAAACAAGGTCTTTTTTTTTTTTTTCCTTTCACCTAACTCTTTTGACGCTTTTCATTGGCTCCCTCGCGCTGTCAGTCAGATGTGGGCGGCGTCATCGGACAAATGATAGTTCCAGTAAGTCCTCACATGCTGAACAGCTCAGAGAGTCAACAGGCTGTCCGGGGCGCAGACGGAACATCACTACTACTGGATAACAACAACACACCGACGGCTCGACACACTCTGGACACTCACACAACTTCTTCTCCTCATGACATGCCTTTTTACGAACACACTTTTTATTGTTGTTAACACAGATTTGGACCGGCTTGGGATGTGACTGTCAGTGCAGACTTTGCGCCCAGGCGGAGCTCTGTTTTTCCCGGACACATTTATCGCGTGTGCGCGCACATTTGAGAGGCGAAGTTGCCGCTTCAGAAGGGGCGACAGGCTCGTCACTTTTGCGTGACATTGTAACACTTGGCTCCGTCACCTCTCGACCATGGCGGAAGCGGCCCAGCAGCCACACCTGGTGGAGATCGACCCGGATTTTGAGCCCCTGTCGCGGCCGCGGTCGTGCACTTGGCCCCTGCCCCGGCCGGAGTTCATCAACCCGGGCGACTCCAACACGTCCTCGCCGGTGCCGTCCGTGAAGCAGGAGCCCGCCGGCAACAGCGACTTCATCAACAACCTCAGCCTGCTGGAGGAGACCGAGGACTTCACGGAGCAGAAGCCTGTCATCCTGTGCACTGATTTCCAGTGTCAGGAGAACTGCGTCCACCAGCAACCTCCACAGCAGCAACATCAGCAGCAACATCAGCAGCAGCAGCAGCAGCAGCACCAGAACCCGCAACTCCCGCATCACCACCATCAGCAGCAGCAGCAGCCGCAGCAGCAGCAGCAGCAGGTGCCTCTGCTCTCCTCCCCGGTGGGCACTTCGTCCTCGGCGGCCGCAGCTGCCGCCGCTGCCCAGAGGAAGAGCAGCTCCTCCCGGCGAAACGCGTGGGGGAATATGTCATATGCAGACCTCATAACCAAAGCTATCGAAAGTTCTCCCGAGAGCCGACTCACTCTGTCCCAGATTTATGACTGGATGGTGAAGAGTGTGCCTTATTTCAAGGACAAGGGGGACAGCAACAGCTCTGCAGGCTGGAAGGTACGATTTTTTATTTGATTTGAGCTGTTTTTTTTGCTACTCCAATCAGGAGATACAGTGTGTGTGTGTGTGTGTGTGTGTGTGTGTGCGTGTGCGTGTGTGTGCTGTCTGTCTGTGGCACTTCACAGGGACTTTATTGTGCTCAATGCTACGTTATTTATTTTTTTGTAATCTCCTGCGGTATCTCTGTCAGACCCCTGCAGGGATTTCTGGATTTTTCTGACTCGTTTGACAGTCATCTTATTGTGACTGCACCATGCTTCTTGGTCAGGGTTTGCTTATGTTTCCTCTGCATCATCTATGTGGTTATCACTCCTGCAGACATTTGCATCCGATCCTTGTGATGTGTGTCCCCCCCCCCCCCCCCTCACCCTCACCACCACAGTGTTTAGACAAAGGAGGATGCACTGAGAGTCAATGTGCTGCGAAACTGTTTGTCATTTGCTCCCCTTCATTGTCATCCCTCCAGTTATGGCACTTCAGCAAACTGACCAATTGCTACCATGACCTTAGACAGTCATCTGACTTCTCCCTGCAGTATGTGATTTATATGAGTCTGCTGACTCAACAGGGTTTTTTTCTTCTTCTTCTCTCTCTCTCTCTCTCTCTCTTTGCCAGTTCCCTCAGTGTGCTTTTTTTTTTTTTTTTTTGAAAACGCTGTGAGTTCAGGCTCTGGTATGTTTGAGGCACTTTCCTCCCCCGGCTGTTGTTGTAAAATTAATGATAGATTTTAAGGCTAAATCAGTGGGGTTTTTCCCCCCCCCCTATCTGAGTGTGTGCTTTGAATGGAGCCGGGACGGGTCTGTGTCGTAATGAGATACCAGAAGCATTCATGTGTCCTGGAGGCCGTCCAACACATTACACAAGAGGGGACTTAAAATTTCAGATGTGGTGTGACGGGCCCTCCCACTGAACACTATTGAAGGGCGTAAACCTCACTTTGGAGACACATAGTTTCAGTGGTGTCTGACAATAAATTGATGACAGTCTACTCTCCCAGCGGGAAATCATATTGAGCCTGCAGTCACACGGCGAAAGATTTATTACGGCTTCCCCCTGTTATAGGCCGTCTGGACTCTCGGGGAAAATTTAAAGCAGTCGCAGAGTGTTTTTTTTTTGTTGTTTTTGTTGTTTTTTTCCCCCCCCCCCGACAGAGGAGGCTCCCATGTTTGAGTCATGTGCTGAGAGATGACACACTCATGTCACTGACAAACGCCATCAAGTATTTCTTCTTCTCTAGCTGTGAATCATACAGGCAGGGAAATAAAAATCGGTCATAAGTCACACCGCTTTCTGCCCTTTAGCCATTTTCTCAAGTTCACCGAGGACAAGTGCAGTTTGCAGCGTTCCCATTCGTCCGCTTGACCTCAGTGTTTACAAAAACTGACAACACACATGTTGAGCTGTCAAACATCGTCCCGTCAGTCCGATTATATGGGTGGAAAAACCCCCTCAGCGTGGTGAAATACACACTGTAAACAGAGCGGGCGCTGGGCAGTGTGTTGCGAGGGTGGCGGTGTTTGTTTGGTTCCTCGAGGAAAGGCAACACTGTGTTCTTCCCATGCATCAGCACTTTGGCATCTATTTTATTCTACAGCTTCTATGACTTGTATGTAAAATGTTCTTATTTTGACCACTCTATTAACTGGAGTGGCACACAAATCAAACTTTTCAAATCATTACATCAGACTGATATAGAAAAGCTCTATAGACTAATGCTTCAAAGTATTGAAGGGGTATGGACATCGATAAATGGTTGCTGAGAGGACCAAAAAGATCATTCTTCCCCCAGTGAGCAGTAAGTAAAGGCTCATCCAAAATACTTCTGGCTAACTGATCAAACAAAACTAAAAAAGCTGCATTAATGTGGGAAATTGCAACTAAATCTGTGGGGAGAACGGACATTGGTGTTTTCAAACAGTTTTTAAAAAGAAAAGTATTTCTTTTAGGTTGTGTTAAAAAAAAACAACACAATTCAACACTCAGGTTATTACGATGTCCGGGTTCTCAAATGTGTCCAGAGTAAACCCTCTTCCCAAACAAATCAATGAAGGATCTCTGTCACAGTTACCTCCAGTGCCGGTCAGCTGATCGTCTTGGTGCACACAGGATAAGAGTCTGGAGGTGCAGCTGCAGGCCCTCGGTGAGCTAGCTGTGTCGTCGTTGGACGTTTGTGCGCCAGTAGGCAGGGGGTGGCGATAAAAATATACAGAATTGCAGAATCAGCAATCCTGATTTTGATTTTGATAAACAAAGCTGATAGGTCAAAACGATGAAATTTTGATTCAGAGTTGAAATTGTGAGACCTTTAATGAGGACCCGAGGCGGCGCCTCAGAACGCAAACTGAGGAGAGCGTTAGTCATGTAGAGTCTGACGTTGCAAAGTATGAACCGAGAAAAGAATCAGAGCTGGTGTTGAAATTCTCAGAAAGAAAGCACCGTGTTTCCCATCCGTAGTTTTTTAGCTGTAAAATTGTTGTAGTAAGCGTTTTTGTTAAGAAATCAACTTCTCGCTCGCCGCAGGATTGTCAGCAGCGGTGCCATCGTCTCACTTACCAGAACACACAGCTGCGGTCAACAGTTTCTCAGTCACACCGACTGGTCACAGTGTAATTAGAAAGTTATCATAAAGAAGAGTGCAGCTCAGAAGTGAGTTAACTATCTCCAGCGTCATTACCTCTACAGTAGTAGATCATTCACATGTCTGTAAAACATGCGACAGAGTCCCAGTGACTGAGACGCTGAGCATGTCTCGTGCCTTCATCGGCGTGAAGTTTCCCTGCGTTGCTCCGTCAATGCAACAGTTACTGTGTGATTGGCGGCTCGGAGAGGGGCGCTCAGGCACCGCCCGGGCCTGCTGCTTATCCTGCCATGTTGGGGGTGTAGACTGAGTAATACTGTGGGAAAGCAAAGTGCCATTCACTGCTGCGAGGGGAGTTATTCATAGAGCTCCCCTCGGTTCCACACAGGGGGGCTATCACACATTGTCTCTCTTCAGAGCGAGCTTACTTATGAGCCGGGGCGAGAGCCAGAGAGGAACTGAGGGAACATGACAATGTAGAATGGCGATTCTGTGTGCAGCCATATGGGCTTTGTTGTGTTCTTCAGTGGATTTATAATATCTGTTTAACTCCGTGATTCTGTCCTTTTCCGTTTTTCGGCGAGGATAAGGGTTGTTGCTTTGCGAGGCGAGCTATCTGATCCTCGAGTGTCTTGTTATAGTCTGTCTGGACTGAGGCAACGTGGCTGATTGAAAACATGAATATATGTAAATCGTGTGGCATACCTCCTTTCAGAAACACCAGCTCTGCAAAATGTCTAGACATCAAAAAAAAAGAAAGCTAAAACAAGTTTTTTTACGTTGACTTTTCAGTGAGGATCAAACACAGGTTCGGAGTAAATAGATTCCTCTTCAAAGTTCGTAAAAGACACATTTTTCCGCCCACAGACAATTAGTATGTATGCAGGCTTGAGTTTTGTGGTGTTGGAGCGTTCACGATGACAGGAGTTCACAACACAGGCGCTTCAATTCTCGGCACCATCGACCGCTCAGCCCCTAAGACATCGGTTGTGATTCACTTTCGTTAACCGGGGATCATTTCTCCCTCTCGGAGCAGTCGAGGCTCACCTGAAGTGATCGGGTGCAAGCACATGAAGTTTTCATTAAACTGTGATTAAGGCTGTCTGCTCTGTAATTGTTTGAGGCCGAACTCGTTTCTCAGCGCTGCCGATCCTCCACAGTCGGTCGTGTCTAAACTGAGTCACGACAGCCCCCACACTTCTCAGGCCGTCTGCGACAGTGTGAGTGTGAGGACAGTTGTGCCAGGTGGGACCAGCTTGGAGAAGCTCTCCGAGTGGACTGGACACTGGCCCTGGCACAGGGCGCCATCACACAGGAAGAGGAGCAGATGGCGCAAATTATGTATCACCAAACCTCTCTGCAGAGCTGGTTATTTCTTTCTGTCCACAGTTTTTGTTCTTTATCTCCCTCCAAATGTTATAATCGTATATATTTCAAGTGTGACACAATATACGCAGTACTCGCACATCCTTGCACGCCTGCCAAAATTCTGTTCTTTCTTGTGTTTCTCTACTATACGTACGTCACCACAAGATAAATATTTGGTTTCAGCCGGCGGAGCGGGATGGCTCAGGTGCTCTTTGATGTCAGTATCGAGATCAATTCAGTCGCAGGTTTTCTCTGTACACGGCGCTCTCTTGACTCGAAATTCCTCAGCCTACGCTGGTAAACACTCCCACGGATCTCAAAACAAACTGTGCCGGAGCAGACAAACACGCAGGTCAGAGCGGATTGTACAGCAAGTGACAGCAGGGTCATTACCGTGTAAATGCACTCATTGACTCCAATCCCTCTCAGTCTTACAGTAAACACCGTAGGTATCACGAGAGGAGAGCAGAGGTGGTGTAGCAGGTCGGGATGCGAGTGGAATTTCTGCATCTCTGGCGTGATTGTATGACCATGTCATGGGTCACAGATCCAAGCTACTCATTGATATTAAGAATGCAAGTTGTCTTGATTGAGTCACAGTGATGACATAAAGCGTCCATCTGAATACGTGAGGCATCTCATATTTGCTGTGGCCGTTATACGTTTTTTCCAAGGGCAGGTTACTCCATGGACCGATTACAGCCCCATCATCAGCCCATTTATTGTACATTAGCAATCGGATGGCAAGCAAGAGCACGGACCAAGGTGTATGTGGTTTTAAATTCAGGTCAACAACCTGATAAACCGAGGTCTCCCCTCTCTGTAACGATACGTTCATGAGGTAAAGTTTATTGCCCCCGCAGCTCCAGCAGGCAGTCAGCGTGACACAACATAAACACCTGACAATGGAGGTCGCCTCTGTGGATCCCTGCTGCAGTCAGGTTGATAAACAGGAGTGAGGATGAACCCACGTTTTTTCACCCCAGAAGTTTAAAAGTAATCTCTGAGCTCTCTCCCCGTTGTGTCAGAGCAGAATCCTGTGTGACTCAGAGTGTTTATCCCACCAGAAGGTCCCGCTTTCCCCGCCGGTTGATGGATTTCCATTGTCTTGCAGTATGTTTCCCAACCCGATTCGGACATCACACCACTGATGAATAATTTTGTCTTTGAGTCACATACCCTGTAACCTGGTTTTGTTTTATGAACCTTAATTGTAGATGTATTCCTGATTGTTGTTAAGGTCCTTATTTAAGATGTATATTCCCATGGACCCGGGGAACATGGCTTACAGAAATGCAGACGCCAAGAGTTTAGATCCTGAGTGAGCACAAAGCTGGTTGCACTTCATATCAAACTGCTTGTCTCTCTGAGTCTGAATGTGTATTAGTAGGACAGGGAATTGGATAGAACAGCAGTCCTCCTGTTTCTACTGGTTCAGCACACACACACACACACACACACACACACACAGACACACACCTCTCACCCCCCTGATGCAGTCGAGGAGTCCAACCTTGGCATTGCCCCAAGACATGAGGGGCAGCTGTGTTTCTCAGGCAAAGGGCTGGAGGAGCTCTCCGCGCCCTCCTCCCCATTTCCTGCCTGCGCCGCCCGCCTCTCCATTCCTGGTTTTCTGCCTCTGCACAAAGCAGGGCACACTTAGTGCTTTGAAGGGTTACTGGACCCCCCTCAGTCAAACTCGATGGAGCTAACCACTTACTGTCTTCATAGAAACATTAAGGCATGAAGAGAAAGAAAGAGAGCGAGGCAGAGCCCCAGAATGCTTTAAGTTCAGACTGGGTGACACTTGTTAGGAGTTGCATAACAAGACATTTACTGGAATCAGGGAGCCGCAGGCCAAAGTCTGGTGCCACTGGTTAGTCAGCGGAACTGTGAGGCACTGTGTTAGAGATATGTGGGACGCTAGTCTCCTGTGTGTGTGCGTGTGCACATAACCTGGGCCTCATAATTAAAGCCCTGCTCCTGGCAGATGCACAGACACGATGGCAGACAGACAGACGGGTCGACACAGGGAACATTCCAGCGCAGGCTTTTATATCTTTTATATTGTGGTGTGATATTCTGACTTTCCTTTTCTCCCCAGCTGATTTTAATCCAGAATCTCCCTCCCACCGCCGCTTTATCCCTCCCCTTCGCTTTTCATACCACTTATAAGGCTTTGATGTGCTGAATCACTGTAGCTGGCACACCATGGGTGTTAAAAAGCAGCTGTGTGTATTGACGATCGCTACCTGTTAGTCTTTGATCCGCTCTGTGTGAGATGTCCTGGTAGACACCAAAGAGTATTTTCATTATCACTTCATTAAATGATTGTGTATTTCGTTAATTGTCGAATTGTTGAGTTCAGAACCCAAAGACCGCTCAAATGCACCGCTCTGAATCAAAACAAAACAAACGACGTAAGCGTCACGGAATCATGGGAGTTGTTGCCTTCATGGCTAAACAACCAAAATATGCCAATAAAGTTTTACTCACATTCCATTGAGTCTCATTTGCTGACCCACTATCTGACTCTCTGCCAGAAGTGACAGAGACAGGTGACCAAATAAAAAACACCTTGGCTCAAATGATGGATTTCTTTGGGTTTGAACACTGTTGGAAATGTTTGGGATAGTATGAGCACACAGCTCGACAAAACACATCGCCAATGCCAAATTTGTTTTTTAAGCATTTTAATTCAGAAATGTTACGTGTTGTATCTTTAATTTCCAACGAAACGAAAGAAAGAGGCAGTGAATGACTTGAATGATCAAAATGTTCTGTTTCCAAGATGAACGGCCTTGTTTTTGGCTCAGCGGGGTATAAAAATGTGATGTATGAGGGGAAAATATTGTCATGCTACGTGTGATGTAACTGTGCCATCCACACTGGTTTGATTGAGCAACAGTGTGAAACTCGGAGCCCCACAGATGATTTCACAACCTCGTGTTTTCCTTCTGTCCTGCCACACGTTTGTTTACCTCTCAGCCCCGTCATTAGTACTCTCTGTTGTTGTCTGTCTGTTATTCCCCCGTCAGAGAAACATTTTAGGGTATTAATCACTGACTGAAATAAAAAAAAATAAAAAAAATAGGGAGTAAAGCAGGTCAGCGTGGCGCAGCAGGGATATCAAATGGTGTTTATGTCTGTGTGTGTGGAACATGTGTGTTTATTTATGGGTCCGGCCGTTCTGTAGCTATGAAGTCACATCACTACAACCTCAAACCACTATTGACAATTGATTCCATGTGCCGGTGCTGTCTGGGTCATTGTTCGGGAGTAAACCCTTAACAGCGTGTCCAGAATGCCATGGGAGGAAGCCAACAGGCAGTGACAGGAGCTGTGAGACGCATAACACAGAGGACCGCGTCCGTCTGTCTGTCCGACCTGGGGAGGCTTTGCAGTGTGAAGTTCTGTCTACGAACCGTTCTGATTCTGCCGGCTCGTAGTTCTGATTGCCAGACGGTGCTGCAGATGCAATGACTTTCCTCCCTCAAATGTGCCCAGAGCTCGCAGAGCGGATGTAACATGTAAATAAGTTTCTGCCTTCAGTTAGTCAGCTAGAAAAAAACATCCTCTGACTACTTTCTGCATTTTTGTGATTGTTAAAAAAAAGTTACGCAATGAGTTTTAGCGCTTTTGATGGCAGAAAAAGAAAAAGTGGCTTCATTATGCAACCGTTCAATTTCCCTATTGCTTATTATGACCTGTATTTATGACTTGTGTTCGTCGACAACCTCTAGTGGCTGTAGCAATTATTACAGCAGCAAAGAAGGCGGTCAGGCGACAGAGCGTGAAGAGTGAAAAAGTCGGCACAGGGAGGAGGATGCTATCACGGCATGTCCTCAGGTTCTCCGTCAGATCCAATCAGTATCATCCCCGGCTCCGCCCTCGTACAAATATGGCCACTTCTGGCTCCAAAAAAACACAAGAGGTCGATGGAAGAGATGCCAAATTAGTCCACAAATCAGGGGGTGACTTCATAGTGGGTTTACACATGACCCACAGATGTAAGATAAGCTAAACAGACTCAATTGGAGCATGCGCTGTTAAAACTGTATATGACTGTAAAAACATCACAAGTGATATTCAACCTTAGTTAGTGATACAGTTGTTGCTCCAGCTGCTAAACTTCACACTCGCAGAGCATTTATCTCCCTGGAAAGGACCCAGGAAAATCCCCGTAAAGTGCCCCCTTTCATTTAGCGAATTCAAACAAATCACGTCGAATGTGTACGCGGGCGTCTCCACCCACCTCAGACACTGGCATCGCACAGCCCCGCAAGCGCTCCTGCCAGAGTTTTGTTTTGTCAGTTTCTTTTTTTGGCTTTTGACCAGGGGACAGACAGTGGAAGAGTTTAAGAGATCTATGAAAAGGTAAAAGCAGAGAGTAGAGTCTCATTCAGCAGGCCAGAGCCCCCGTGGGTGCCCACGCAGGCTGCTTTACTCTGGAGTCGAAAGTTGACATCCAGCGCCGCGGTCAGGTAAACAGTCATTTAGGATGAGTCAGATTGTTTTGTTTTCCTCAGCGCGGGTTTAGTAGTAGCAGGCCGAGAGCACGTGATCGTCTGTTTTGGCAGTGGGTTTGCCCGGGCATGGCAGTTTGTTTCACAGAATATGTTGTTGCTCTGTTGGCCATCGCAACTTCTCATCAATTCCCCCCCCCAAAAATTGGGAAAATCTCCGCTGGGGGTTCACAGAAAGACCTCAGCATTGTTTTACGGTGTGAGAAGAGGAACCTGTCGTATGGATTTTGAATAATTTCACCATTCAGATGAGAAGTGAAAGCCCGCAGCACTTCTTCACACGTGAAAACTGTGGTGTCCCATCGATTTCTCATAGCGTATGTGTGTGTGTCAATGTGTGTGTGTGCGTGTGTGTGTGGCTGCAGACACACGGAGAGCGAGGAGAGCAACATTTACGGGACCGCTCACCGCCGAGAGCCCCAAACCACAGGCATTACCCAGACCCACATTGTTGTGCAATTCCCGCCCTAAAGCGATTATGCGCGGTGCCTGTCAGGCTGGCCCGGCATTATCACACAATCACACATGCACTCGGGCATGTGTGATTGTGTCCACATACATGACTCGCTCGCTGCAGATGGGTGGAAATTTAAATGTGCACTTTAATCCTGCAGGGCTGCCATGACTGTGCATGCGTCATCGCAGTGTGTAAAAGTGTGTAAAAGTGTAACCAAACCGCCCTCAGGTGTGTTCAGTTTAGGTTTGCACTGGTGTTTCAACAATGCAGCGCTATTGTCAGTCTTGTATAGCGAGGCTCTGGGCTGTGTGCGGTGTTTGTAAAGGAAACACCTCGCGGGGCGAGAGGGGAGGTTACCTGCAGTCGGGTTTCACTCGACGTTGGCACACACTCCACAGACTCAAACTCCCAAGTTAGACTTCTGTTAGCGATCTCGAAAGCCAGAGTGGGATGGTATTATTTTATAACCATGACAGACAAAAATTTCGTTTTCCATTTAAAGATTTATCTGTGGTATTACTGGATATAAGGCCTGATGTAATGTTTTCGAGGGTGGCCTGTGTTGGCTTCAAAGAAATGCTGCAGTGCCAGTCGGGAAGATTAGACATGTAACCACATGTGGACTCATTTTTCTCTCAATGAATCATTCATGCCCCGGTTGGAGTAATTGACAACAGAGATACCAAAGACAAAAAAGAATCTTGATCCGTTGACGGCATCGAAGTTTTGTGACGTCACGTGAAGAATCAACACTCATTATTTTCACAGTCTAACGACGCTGCGTGGGATTTTAATCAGATTAATCTTGACACGTGAAGGGGAGACGTTTAAAAAAAGGTGGAGACAGTTTTTAGTTTTTATTTCTCAGCATCTTCATATTATCCGACATCTTCTGATCTGCACTTATATTGGGAGGATTTTCGTTTTTTTCTTTTTCAGTCAATATCATGTCACTTCTTGAGGCGCAGTAGTATAAAGAACGAGATCAGTCCAAGTCGATGGGTGTGGTTGGGTCGGGCCAGGTTGGTTGATCATAAAGTGGACTTTCCATCCAGATAATGGGGTTTGTGTCCCATTGGTGACCAAGAGTCAAGAGTTATTTGCTTTTAATATGTGCAGTGTACGTAAGTTAACATGTGTAAATGATGTAACTCAACGTCAAGTCATGTGACAACCCAACTTTTCCTCAACCTAACCTTTAGTTTGGAGACTTAACCTAACCAAACCGCGAACGTTTGGCAACATTAATAACATTCCAGAAGTTATAATATGTCTACGTGAACTGTCAGCAAGCTTTATTTTGAAAGTCTATGCAAAACGTTTTATATCATCATTGTTAAATTAAATGTGCAAGCCCTTCACATGCAAAACTGATGCTAGAGGGACATGTAGAGCATTTATGAAAGTGATTAAATACTACTGAGTTAATATATTGAAGAAATTAAACTAAATCAAGCACTATATTCTCTGACTGAAAACATTTTTGTAGTTTGTGGTGTATGCAACTTATTTTAATAAGGATTTAATTAGTGAGTGTAATAACAAGTGGTCCTATGCCATTACTGTTTATTTGTGTAGCGAAAGTATGTGTTTGTCTGAAGTGTTTCCACGGCTTCTCTCTTTTCTTCACTGACTACCTGTCTCTTCCTCCACCGGCCCCTCTCTTTTCTTTCACGAGATGCACATTTCAGCCCATAGCTGACAGGAAGTGGGTGCTTTGAAAGCAGTACAAGGTATGCATCATCGGGGTAGTGATGTCATCAGGAGAGGAAGCAACGCTGAACGTGACGCCAGATTCTGTGGCTTCTTCCTCTTCCAGTGTTTCCTTCATTTTATTCATTCTTCCTCTTAACTCTGCTCAGAGCTGTGAACTGAAAGATTATTGTTAACTGTCCTCGAGACTAAACATTTTCAGATCGAGATGTTGTGGTTCACGCAGACAGATACTATACTGGCTTCAGTTAAATGGAGCCAAAGTAAACTCTGGAGTGAGCCTTTGGTTTAGTCTTATGAGGCTCCTATCCTGACCTGTACCCGTGCCAGCTTGATAATGGCTCTACTGACTGGAATGCCAGGCCCAGGTCTTGGTGCCCTGTTTTAATGTCACACATGTTGTCTAACCCTAACCCCACATAAAAAGTGTGTCTTCAAAACAACTGATAAACTTTTAAAAAATTGAAAATGGCGGAGATTTTGAATGTTGGCTGCCATTTTTGTCGCCATACATATTGATTCAGAGGTGATTGAGACAAATCCAACTCTTATCAGCTCATTTTTCCATCCATACCGTGATTGTGGGACTTTATCAAAACCAGCAAGATGACACATATAAGCACACTGCAATTGGCAAATGGTGCTGAAGCAACAAGGCCAACATACTGCAACAAGGACAAACAACTGCACACAAATGTAAACATTAATATTTTCATGTTAAGCAAACTGTGTCTTGCATTTCAGAACACGTGAATATATCTATTTTTAGGGCCTGATTGATGATTGATGATTGATTTGATTTTTGGGGCCAATGCAGATCTTGGGGAGCAAAAACATTCCAATACCAACAGACTGGCCAATATACACACACAATTTATTTATAATGTGATGTGTCACTGTTATTTTTCTTTCATATTGAACCCATGGAATAAGACAAGAAGAACTTGTTATAAATGCAGCTTTTTTTGTGGCAGAGCATGAGTCGCTCATTGTCAGAACAGGCAAACAGGTCAGTATATTACAGCCCAACAGACAGACAGCTCCATGGATGTTGTACAAATCTAAAATGGAGTTACAAACACCAGGAACTGGCAGCACAAATATGATATTAAATCATTTTATTTCAAAAACAAACAGTCCTTAACAAAAAACATTCATGGCCACTTAGCTGTCAGTCTCGTACAATGGAAGCAAATAACCTCCACAAAGAAGAGGAAGTCTGTTTTTAAAGAAATATTTTTCCTTTTCTCTTTGTCCCAGATCTTAGTCTCTTACCTGCGAGTGATGTCCTTGATTCATTTTGGTGACATTTTGGTCCTTAATAGGAATCAAAAGGTGCACTTTGTAGAAAACAGTCAGTTTTCAAACACTGTGGGTGGTCGTTTTTCTCCGTTCTCCTGTTTCAACTCATCACAAGCACTGTTGGTAAGCAGCCTAATTCATGGAAACACTTTAGAAGTCCATATAGGTATGCCAGTGCTTTACAGTCTAATAAAACAACACAGAAAAGAAGTGCACCAATGAGAAATCCTCTCAACCATGTGGAGATTTTTTACGGAACCTACATCCAGCCATGAAAACAGCTCGGGGATATCCCCGTGTTTACCAGGTTGAACTGGGGTAACGAGCGTATGAATATAACCCCCCCCCACACTCACCCCCCCCAACCACCCCTCCCTCCCTCCCGTGTTGGGTCAGGCCTATGGACGCAGGCCGCCACACAGGCACCCAGCAGTGGTCCACACACTGCATCTTTATCCAGGCCGAGCAGGCAGCGGCCCAGCCCAGCCACTCTGCTGATCAGAGGCAAAAAATATCCCCGCTCCACAGACACAGCTCTGTGCATTTACAGACTCGCATTGTGTTGCACGTAGCAACACATGCACATATTTTAGCATGGTAAGCTTAGCCAGCACAACCCGGTCCCTGTCTGTACACATGAGCTGCGTGCTGCTTAAGTCTGAGTCAGGAAATCAGCGAGCACAAGACAGAGCTCTGCATGTAAACACCAAACTCTTGATTGCTCCTAACAGGCTGCCGGAACATTATTTCAAAATGACACGTATGAATAGTCAGAAATGTCATGTGAATCATTCAGTCAGTTACTCTCTAAGCAGCTTTTATGTGTCTTCTAGGTCAAGGGACCCGGGGTTTATAAAGACCTGAAACTTTATAAATAGGTTTGAATGCTATAGAACGTAAATTATGTGCTTGGGACAGTTTATTCTGTGAGTCACAATCGAAGTTGAAGCAGTGAAGTGTCATTCGAAGTGTAAATGTTAAAAGGAATCGGAGGCGTCACGCAAAATGTTAGGAACGACAGCCAGTCTGTTGAGGGATAAAACTTGTCAATAACTAATTGGATTTGTTTTTAATTTCGGTTAGCTTTTTAACAAGCGTGTAAACATATAGCTTGATAAAATCATATTGCAATAACCCCAAGAGTCAAGAAAACATAATATTGAGTCGACGTTTCCTATTTCTTCAGTGCCTTATAGCAACTAAATACAAGTTTAAATTGACCATTTTTGTTTAGTACAAATACATTTGATGCATGTCTTTTTTAAGCATCACTAAGCTGGAACAGTCAGGAACCGTTTGAAAAGAGGAGCAATCAGCGAGCACGAATTAGGCAGAATTTCTTAGAAATGACTTCATAACTTGACGTTGATGCCAACAATTCTCCTGCATCATTCTTCTTAGCCTTTTCTCGTTAGCCTGGTGAAAAGAGAACGAGGGAGAGCAGACGGATTTTCAGCTTGCTTTTCTCAATCAGCAACCTTTTTTTTTTTTTTTTTTTTTTGGCTGTGTCGATGATGTGTAGTTTGAAGTTGAAAATGTGCGGCCGCTCACTCGCTCATCCAGCCAAGTTTTTCTCTCGGAGCCATTTGTCAGACCTGGCTCAACCAGGGGAAATAGCAGATGATTTATTATCCTCCCATTAACTTCTTTTTGTTTGGATCCATAATGAGGCAAATCATAAGTGGGGGAGCTGTTTCTAAGATGTACATTAGGAGCTTTATCTGCCATTGTAACACTGCTGTAAGCCTACCTGGACAAGGGCCCCCTCTTTCCTTTTTCCTCTTGTTTTGCCCTGTCAGACTTCAGAGTTTTGATTAGGAAGTGCCGGCTCTTGAACCCTCTGTTTTCTTACGCTACGGTCGCCTGCGCTGCACCTACCAGGGCTTTATTCTACGGTGTTTTGCATAGAAAACCAGAGGCATCAGTGGGATCAGTATCAGGACTGGCCAGCACTTCCTGTGTGGATACAATGCAGCAGGAAGTTCACTAATAGCCCCTCTCCAGTCCGCCACTCGTCTCACACTATCACGCGGCGACGAAAGATCCTGGAGTGTCAGTGGCTTCGCTGCTTCTCACCGAGCGCACCAAACCACTCTCAGAATATTTATCATTTGTCTGCAGCGTCTGTGAGACAGATCAATCTTAAGCTTAACCAATCAGCATCCGCTCAGGCTTCCAAGTTCAGCTGAGTGTGTGTGTTCGTGCGCAAGTGTGTGTGTGTGTGTTGGGGGGGAGGGCGGTTGGTTGCGCTCAGATTCCTTGCAGAGGATTGTGAAAAGCAGATCCTGCCAAGCGGCCGTCAGTAAATACATTTGCAGACAGATTTGCTTCTGCATGACTTGTGTTTTCTGCCTTTCCATCTGGGCTTTACGGTGGTCATATAACTCAGCATCTGACAATGACCATTTTGAAGAGGTACTTTCCTGGAAGTCATAGACTGCTGCTGGGGCTCATGCATCGAACTCTAAAGTGAATTTGAGGAGCTCCACACTGGGCGCTCTGTGTCCAAGGCCTCCTCTCTCCCCTCTTTTTGCCAAATTGAATTATTGGAGGTTGACGTCAGGGGGTGAGAAAGGGACTCTTTTTGCTGCAACACGAGTGTGCAATCAGCTGTGGCCTGTAGTGCCCATGATGCACAGTGTCCCAGAGGAGAGAGTGAAAAGGACAAGGGAGGAATAGAAGTTGAGGAAGGGGCGGGATGGAGGGCAGAGATGACCTATTTCGGGATCGAACCATATCCTAGGGTCAGTTTCCATTTGTAGAGATTTTTTTTTTAAACAGAAACTGTGGCGAAAAGTAGATTTCTTTTTTTCCCCCCGCTGCTAGCGGTGACACGTTTAGGCTCTCATGACCAGACAAACCCCGGGCGCCTCTCTGTGTTGCTCGCTGCTGCGCAACGTTAATGACAACAATCAATTTCCTTTTCTCCGGACAATTTGAATGAACCCAAGGGCATAAATAATAAAAAAGAAAGGCACGAGGCTTTACATTTCCTGGTCTCTGCTTTTTATATCCACTGCCTTTTATGATCATTGCTGTATTGACTTTGGTAAATAGGTCAGTGATTATCACCGGTCAGTTCAATATTGGTGCTGATGATAACCTATCAAAGTGCAAACACATGAAGTCATCAGTCTATTCAGATTGCTTTGTGAATGTGGTAATGTGAAGGTGTATTGCTTTATTTTTTTATGTGCGTGTGCTGAGATACAGAAAGAAAAGGAGTCCTTGTGTGTGGCCGAGCCCGTGTAAAGATCAAAATGACTTTCACATTTGTTTCAGTTTCCAATGAAACACAACAGGTAAGCGATCAAACTGTAGGTGAACCAGAGACAGCTACGGTAAAATATCACAAAAATGAACAAGCATCACTCAACACAGTAAAGTGCAGATCCTTGGGTCATTTGACCTTTTTTTTATCGTCCAAATCCCACCCGACCAGACAAAAATGCCCTAAAAATCTAATTTAATTGGCTTTAACAGCTGTTTGATGTAATTTGGTTTCAAGATATTGAAAGCCTCTGAAATTCTATGAAAGTAGTGCCAACATCTGAAAGACTCCCTGTGAAACCCAACACAAAAATGTGTCCTTTACCCAATAATGTTTTATTTAACAAAAGGTCCAGTGTGTAGCATTTAGTAGCATTTAGCAGTGAGAGTGCAGAGTGCAACCAACTGAACACCCCTCGTCTCACCCTCACCTATGGTGGCTGCCAAAAACCAAAAAAACGAGAAAGCATACCTGCCAACGTTTGGGTGGGAAAAACAGGGAGGTTTTCTGGGCGTTTGTAAATGATCACTTGGATGCCCGGGCAGACGATAGATATCCCAAATAGGAAGTGAGACACACCAGTCTGATTTGTATGAAATCCGGATGTCAACGGGAGAAATTGGCAAGAGTGTTGGCGGGTATGTGAAAGGCCCTCTCTAGAGCCAGTGTTTGGTTTGTCCGTTTCGGGCTACTGTAGCAACATGGTGGTGCAACATGGTGGACTTTGTGGAAGACATATACTGTATATGACACTGATTATGAATATTATGTTCCATTTCCCCCTCGTCCTACACACTGGACCTTTTTTAAACGTCGTCTCAACAAGCATCCGTTCAAGAGAGATTGAATTCTTAAACTTGCCAGATTACACTTTAATTAAAAAGTCAAGTCGAGAACAAGCAAGTGAGAGTTTGAATCTTATGTACTCTGCAATCCCTGCACCAACATTTTTTGTGAAATTTGGTCAATTCTTAGTAGCTTTGGCCAAGAAGGACCGACTCCATAAAAGTAACTGTCCTCTCTTGCACATGTCTGCGCCGCTCACCTATCACATTGATCAGCCCCCGCTGCCATTTATCCACAATGTGCCACTTTCAGTGAACCGGCTTTCATATCCTCATGTAATCAATTGTAATCAGTCACTGGATCGCAGAATACCAAACGCCTCTGACACGAAGGGGGAAAACCTGCCGTATCGCGTATCTTTTGATGACTGCGTGTAACAACCGAGTGGTAGTTCCCCGTCACTTGTCGCCACGCCATCTCACCTGGAGCTGTGTGCTGTTGTTAAGCGGGCAGACCTGCTGAGCTGGTGTTAGGCTAATAACAGGTATACGCGATTTCTGTCTCAGCCACACTGCTGTAACTCAGCCAGACTCAGCACAAAGCTCCAGACATGACCAGGCTGCAGCTTAAGGGCGACTTAACTGTGGCGGTGAGAAACAGTGAGCTGAATACTCTATAGGTTGTCCTCCCAGCAGCCGCAGACATTACACAGAAAATAGCTAGTTACACTGCAGGAGCACACCTACTGTTAGGGTTGAAACATGGGTAGCGAAAGGTGACAGAGCCTGTTCAGGACTGCACCGTTTTCTAATGAGCTCAGTGGAAACTGTGCAGGGAAACCACATTTTTTTCACTTTCATGGGTTCTATACCTCTGGTGAATGCATGTGAAACTGCTCAGAGAACTGCTGGCGTGTGAGTTTGAACCTGCTGCACGCTTTCAGTCAGTGAGGAGGGAGCGTTTTTGCACTGTACATCTTTAGCTGTTCAGGCTTTGCAGCTGAGGTTTCACTTGTGGCTTCACTTGATTCAAAGCAGCCCTGCAAGTAGGTGGTGTTGCGCTCTTCTGGGGATTTTTCATTAGACGAGTTGACATTTGAGCAGCTCTTGAGAGCGTCAGCACCTAGGTCAGTGTGCCAGCATATGTCTGGCACACCGTGTACATTTGGCTGCAGGTAGGAGAGATGATAATAGAATTGAAAAGAATAGAAAAGGAATCAAGGTGAGGACAGTTGGAGGGAGAAACGGGAGAGGAGATGAGAGGAGAGGAAAGGAAACAAGATGAGGATAGTTGGGGGAAGGAAACAGAAGATGAGGTGAGAAGGAAGGAAAGGAGAGGGGAATGATGGAATCAAGAGGAGAAGAAACGAGGTGGAGAGAAGGAAAGAAAAGTATAGGCAAGGAAACAACATGAGGGGAGGAGAAGGACGCGGGCAAGAGGACGAGAGCAATGGTGTTGGAGGAGGAAGGAACTAACAGGAAAAAAACAGAGAAGGAAGGAAACAAGAGCAGGAGAAGGAAGGAAAACAGAGGAGATGAAATGAGAAGAAAGAAGAGGATAGGCAAGGAAACACAATGAGGGATAAGGAGAGGAGAAGGGCGAAGATGTAGGAGTAGGAAGGAGGTGACAGAAGATGACACAGAAGGAAATTAAATGAGAAGAGAAGAGAATAGAATAGAAGAGAGGCGATGGGATGAAAAGGAAAGAGGTGAGAGAAGACAAGACAAGGAGAGCAGGAGAGGAGACGAAGAAGGAGGTGAAATGAAGTGTAGGACAGAAGGAGGAGAGGAGGAAAGAGGAGAGGAGGAGAGGAGGAGAGTCGTACCGAACACTGTGGCCTTTCAGTCGTGCTGCCAGTGAGGGAGTTCAAACCAGCACAGTGTGTTCTTTACTGATCTGTGCCCACTCTGTCACACACAACCCCTCTTTTTCTATTTCTTAAATAGCCTACACTCAAAACACATTCTCTCTGACACACACACACACACACGCACACACGCACACACACCACCCGGACTCCCATACTGCAGCCACTTGTTGAGTCATGAAGTCTCCACTAGTCCAGTTTCAACAGTCACACGCCGAAGTGAACATTGCTGTCGTTTAATAAATGTAGTGTGACATCAGGGATAAGCGCCTGTTGCTAAACATAAACTCTCTGGCGGTGGGTGGGTGGATGGGTGGGTGGGGGTGTTCCAGGAGGGGGTGAAAGCTAAATTTGCGGTGTCCACTTGGCTCGCGGCGCTGCGGCTTCGCATTCCATGCCTTTTTCTCTGCCTCACGACTGTGGTGTTTCCTGCTTCACAGGAAGTCAGCTCTGTTTCCTGTCACAGTCCTCTTTCATGTGGTCACTTCCTTGTGTTTTGCCTGCGCCGCTCTGTTCTGTTGACTCAGAGAACGGAGGTGGTGCTCCTCGCGGCGGGCTCAGGCAGAACAGAGAGGCGTCTTTTTATTATCTCAGGCTGGACGGACGAGCCTTCAGAGATACAGAAACATCAGCTCGCTGCCTGTTTTCACAACAGTTGGCGTGATTACATTCCTCTGTGCAAAAACACACATGAACTTTGTATTAATGCACGCAGCATTTTATTTTAACTGCACAATCTTCTGTTTCCTTTCCAAACATTTCGCTCCTGAGATGAGACAGTATTATCACGTTTTTTTTTTTTTTTTAACAAGACAAGATATGACCGTCCTCAAGCGGTGGCAGTGATTCAGAGTTCAGTTCCATTAATTTGTGGGTCTTGTAACCTTGCTGAGGAATGTTGATTGTGACGGCTGCCTGGCTGGGAATCCTGCCTTTACTGTTTCCTAAGAGATACTAACACGTTGGCTGTGATTACGATTGAACTTTGCACACAGTGATTAGCTGGAATGTTCAGATTCCTGTGTACTGCGGCCAGAGATAAATTAGTGTCACATTCAGTCGCGGGATCTGGAGAAGAATACAACAATATCAAATATGTTATAAAAGGAAAAAGGATGTGAACGAATGCAGCGAGCAACGTCTCATGGTTTTGTCTGTGTGTGTGTGTGTGTGTGTGTGTCTTTTAATGTATGATTTTGCTTTCCTGTGCGTGTGTTCATCTCCATTCGCGTGTGTTTTCTCAAACCTCAGTATCACCGACTGCAGTGGACCGAGCAACAAAATCAAAACCATACCACGCTGCTGTTTGTTGGGCTGCCATTCCACTAAAAACACGAGCTGGCGCGCGCACACACACACACACACACACAAACAGCAGGAGACGAGGCTTTTCCATTGGCCCCAGCAGACACCCTCGGCCACACTCCCCACACGGCACTCTGAGTTCTGGTATTTCCCAGCAGAGCACATTTTATGACCCTTCACTTGCATCGGGACTTTACTTTTTTTTTTTTTTTTTTTTAACGTTCTCCATCATCACAACACACAACGTTCTAACTGCGACACAGGCAGAAACTAGAGTGTCAGAAGTGAGAGACTTGAGCTGTGCATTTCTCCTTCCTGTCATCAGGATGATATAGGGCTGTAACAGGACATCCCGGCGTCTGCGCTCACATTGCAGTCATTCCTTGTTGCAGCACAGCTGAAATTACCAGCACTCTCAGCGGTCATGGGAAAGAGAGGCTCATGACCAGACTTTACTCCTCGCCTTTTGTCATAGCTACCGATGTGCAGGAGGAGAAGGAGGAGATGGGGGGGCGAGCATTTGCTAGGCTAATCAGGGAGGGGCTGTCACGTCCCTCGGATCATGCAAACTAGCCCGAGACTATTGGCTTGGGCCTGTCGGGTCATTTGATTCAGAATTTCATTCATCTCTAAGCGCCAGTGTTCAGGAGGGCCCCATGTGCCCGAGAGCCTGAGGTGCTTCTGGGTGCTGAGATGAAAAAGTATTAACAGAAAAGACGGAAGAGGGGAACGATGAAAGAGGACGTTTGGTGTTTTAGGGAGCAGATGAGTTAATGAATTGATCCGGTAATTGATTAAAGGGGATCTCCGCCACGCTGAGGTCAGTTTGACGATCATGAGTCAGCGCGTGAAAACAGTTACAGTACAGTATAATGTCTGTGGTTGATGAGGAAGCTTTCCAAAGTCACTATGAATTTCATAGTGGTGTCATGAGGTCGCGCACGAGACTGGAAGGTCCAGTGTGTAAGAACTGCAGGGATGAATTGGCAGAAATGGAAACTGATATGATATTTATTTCTTTACATTAGAACGAGCCTGCATCGACAGAGGGATTGGGACCTCTCAATCCGTGTAGCAGCTCCATGTTTCTACAGAAGCCCAGAACGGACAAAAAGAAAAACACTGGCTCTAAAGAGGACCTTTTAGTTTGCCTTTGTGGCGGCCATAGCCATACACACTGGTGGCTAAATGCCATTAAATCCTACAAACTGGTCCTTTTAGAAGGCCTTGGCTACAAACTGGGGATTCAGAGTTCGGTGTGTGTCTAATAGAAGATGTTATGAAGTTGCATCGTGGGAAATATGGAATCCAGTGTTTTAAAATATTGACCAGAGACTCAAAATCAGTACAAATCCAGTACAAATGTAAAAAAAGTGTTTCACATCATTTTAAACTAAATGTCGTCGGGGGGGTTTTGGACTGTCTGACATATGAGCGGCCTGATGAGCACTGTTCACTCCTCTCTTGACATTTCGTAGACCGTTCACCTAGTTGAGAAATAAATCAATGAGAACGGTAATAATTGCGGTGCCGGTCAGAGTGGGATGACATTTCGGAGTCAAGAGTGAGAGGAGATGGTTGCGATGAGGAGAAGCAGAGGTGAAGGCAGAGCAGAGGGCAGACTGTGAACCAGATGTGAGGCAATGACTCACAGCAGGAACAGGCCTGATGACGTTAGCCGCTATGCACGCTAAGCTCTGCATGCGTGTGTGTGTGTGTGTGTGCGTGCTTGTGTGCCCGGGAGTTCCAGTCTTTTCTTCCAAAACAACAAGCTTTACGCATGCACAGTAATGTCTGGCCAAGGCTCATTACTTCATGTTATGGCCCGGACACAAAACGACACAGCGCCAGAGTCTGAAGTTCTTCTCCGAGGGTCACTAAAGCAACAGTTGGGGCATATTTAGACTGTGTACAGTAGTTCAGCAGTCCTCCAGTCGAAATAGGACAGAAATCTCCCTCTCTGTGGTTTGCTTAGCAGACGTTTGCTCAATATTCTCGCTCTTGTTTGCAGTGTTTTAACAATGTTTCGCTAGCTTCCTGCTCAAAAATGAGTTTTTCCACCGGGGGTGTCACTAAGCAACGTTAGAGCACACTATTAATGTGTCTGTAAGGAGGAAAGATTAGTCTGTTTCCTCCCTTTGATTCTGTGCTGGTTTAGACTAGACACGTAGTCAGGTGGAATGCGAGTGTTGGTATAAAGCTGATTTACAAAGGGCCCCTGTGTTTTTGTGAAGGAAATAAAAGCCCCCATGTACAGTATGTTTGGAGATAAGGAGAGTCTGCAGTCTAATCCTCGCTCTGTTCAGGATGTATTGCTCATGGAGTTAACTTACTGACACCTATTGTGTGTGTGTGTTTGCGCACATGTGTTTCTTTGAATTGCAAATGGCATTCCACTGTTGAGTGACCTTAACATCTCCCCCTTTCTCCTCCGTAAGTCGGCTGTCAAGCCGAGCATGTTGATAAAAGAGAGCCACCTGTACGGATGGATTTGCACTTGTATGCTAAAGCAGATCTGTAATGTTTTGGGAAAAGGGCAAGCACAAATCTCTCTGTTTGTCTGCTCCTCACCAGGCTTTTCTCTCTTTCTCCTTCTCCTCCAGAACTCCATTAGACACAACCTGTCACTGCACAGCCGCTTTGTTCGTGTCCAGAATGAGGGAACGGGAAAGAGCTCGTGGTGGATGCTAAACCCGGAGGGCGGGAAAAGCGGCAAGTCCCCACGCCGCAGGGCAGCCTCCATGGACAACAACAGCAAGTTCACCAAGAGCAGAGGGAGAGCGGCTAAGAAGAAGGTACAAAAAAGTGCATTGAATTCTTTGTGCTCACAGATTTAACAATTTTGAAACATCTTATTTTTATCTTGACTGTTTTATGATATGGAAATGTAAAAAAAAGGGTTCACAAGTGGCCAGAGTTTTTTTTTTTTTTTTTTTAAAGAAGATTGGATAAAAGTTTAATACAAATTATAAAAAAAAATTTATTTGTTGTAAAAAAAAAAAAAAAGCTAGTTGATCTATCAACTTAATATATCATCATGAATACATTAATGGGATTTTGGACATCTTCAATATAATATATATCAATAACTACATAACAATCAGCAAAACACAATTCTCTGGCCTTAATATCCTTTTAGAGGCGAGGGAAATTAAGTCAGAATGTGTGTAAAGATATCCACACTCTTATTGTTTCTTAAGTCATCATGTCTGTAAACATCCTTTGAACGGCCTTTCTCGAGATATTCTCACGTTATTGATTGAGTATCTAGCAAGAATCATTTTGCTACATGGGGAAAACTTTCCCTTGCTGCAACAGCTCAAGAGTCAAAAGTAGAGGAAAAGGGTGATAAATAAAGAATGAAAAATAAAAGGTATCAGATTTTTTTGTACCATCCAACCATGTGATTTATTGCCAATGGTTTCTACCCAAACCATATGTTACACTGACTGTTTCTGGCACATACAGTATGTTGGGACACTGAGAGTCTCCTTGTCTCCCCGCAGCTGTCCCTGCAGGGCGGCCCTGACGGAGGTGCAGACAGCCCGGGTTCCTACTCCAAGTGGCCTGGCAGCCCAAACTCCCACAGCAACGATGACTTTGATGCGTGGAACAGCTTCAGGCCTCGGACCAGCTCCAACGCCAGCACTCTGAGCGGCCGCCTCTCCCCCTTCATGCCCGAGGACGACCTCGGGGAGGCCGACGTGCATATGGGCTACCCAGGAGCCCCCGGGGCAAAGATGACAGCCACGCTGCCCAGTCTAACAGAGATGACGGGCTCTCTGGGACACAGTTCTGAGAACGTCATGGAGAACCTTCTGGACAACCTGAACTTGCTCTCGCCCAACAACTCTCAGGTCGGAGGAGGGGCCACGACCCCCGGCTCCTCCCAGTCCTCCCCCTCTCCTATGATGCAGCCGAGCCCTGGCTACCCGGCCTACAGCTCCCCCAGCATGGTCTCACAGCCTCAGCAGGAGTACCGCAAGTGCGTGTACGGCCAAGCAGGAATGAACACGCTGTCGTCCATGCCGCTGCAGAGTCTGCAAGAGAGTAAGCCCAGCTTCGGGCCCACGATGGGCCAGTACAGCTGCCCAGCAGGGCTTCTGAAGGAGCTGCTGACGACAGATACAGACCAGCACGGCGATCTGATGCCGTCAGTGGACACTGTGGTGTCTCAGTCCGGCGGAAGCTGCATGCTGCCACCTTACAGCAGCACCCAGCATGCAGCCAAACTAATGGGTGGAGGGAACGGTCACCCACACGGTCTCTCTCACACTCACTCCCACAATGTGCACAGCCAAGCCCCGGCCACGTCACCAGCTATGAACGGCCGCTTGCTTATGCCCCTGAGCCACAGCGGGGGGGCTGCACGTTTGCCTGCAGCCAAAAGCCCCATGCAGATGCCTTATGGCCTCTCCGGCCACCTCAGTGGCGGGGGCATGCCCGGTGTCTTCTGCCCTATCAACACCAACGGGTACGGCCGGCCAGGCCTGCCACAGCCCTTGCATCAGGAAAAGCTGCCCAGCGACCTGGACGACATGTCCATCGAGAAGTTTGAGTTTGACATGGAGACGGTCCTCCATGACACTCTGATGGACGGCGACTCCCTGGACTTCAACTTTGAGCCAATGGTGACCCAGCAAGGTTTCCCCCACGGAGTGAAGACCACCACACACAGCTGGGTGTCTGGGTAGAAACAGGCTGCTCAACTGACTTGTTGCTGTTTGGTCAAAGACACAATCGGAACTCATCTGAGATAAAGTGCATCTGAGGATGTTTAAACCTCAACTTCACCTACAGTTTCTATACCGTCAACATTTCTGTTTCAAAAATACTTTTCTGGTCACTTCAGGAGACTGAAACTGGTCACGATCTGCTGAGAAAGCATCTCCATTAGTTTCTCTGAACTGGTGAAGATGAAATCAGACTTATTTTTGAAATATCAAATATTCTGTACAAACTAAGTGCCAAACATTATGCCTTAACGTAAGAGCCAAACTGAAACACACCTCTCTGGTTTACTCATCAAGGTTACAGATAGCAGCAGCACAATCTGTGCTCAAAGTGCTCACACTCAAGCTGTTTACTGTGTCTCCACAATCAGACTTTTTTGTATGTGCAGCGTAGTGATAATCGATCACCACTACGTCTGACGGCGTGAGGGTAATCTGGCTCATGGGTTTGTGAACTGACATGACGTTGAGTGACTTCTCAAGGGATCCTCGGATGATGTTACATAATAACTCACTCTTGTTATCGCCTGAATGTACATAGTGTCACCATACAGTTTGTAAAATCAGGTCTCGTAGTGTATTTTCTAAGACTGTAAATAGTGTTTACAGAGCGGAAGCAAAAATCAAGGCAGCAGAAATGAGCTCACAGAGAAAACTGGATCAGATTCTTTTAAACACGTGTTGAGTGGAGGATTCTTTTCAGTCAGCCTGTAAAGTGGTAACACACGTTGTGATTTTCTTGTACATACGTTAAGAATGTATATTAACGTAGATGTTTACTAGATGTAGTATATATTTGAGACCTAAATTATTTGTGGTTAATATAGATTTATGCTGGTGCGTAACCTGCACTCAGACATCAGTTTGTTCTGAGTCATTCGTCACTCTGAACCTTAATACCACAGGGGCCTATTTATTGTGCCTAACATAGTAGATATCGACTGCAGGCTTGAAGGGTTTTATATTGTAAATGTCTACGGTCCAGAAGATGCTCAAATCTTGCGGTCTTGAAGAATTCTTTATTTTCAGTTTCCTGCTTTTTACTTCGTTTACAAGTCAAGAAGAGACGAGTTAATGTTAAAGTTGTCCTGAACCCATCGCAGAGCTGTGAATGTTACGAGGTCGAGGCAGGTTGGTGGAGAAAAAGATATCCTCAGTGCCGCTGTGGTTTTCACAGCAAGGCCCAATCCAAGACCTGTCGGAGATTGTCATTAAAGACACTGTGAGTAACCAGCCTGTCCCCTGTTCAATTTCACATATTTTCTTTTTTCCTATATTTGTCCCGAAAGGTTAGTGTGACTGATTTAAATCAGCACAGCGTGATTCAACAGAGCCCTGCTTTTGATGAGACTCCACTCTGCCCCTCCTACCTCCACCTATCTCTGTGTCTTTGTAACAGTTTTGATATAACGGTGACTTGATAACTCCAATCATCTTCTAAATAACAAGTCTGTTTTAATTGTTTTTTTTTTTTTTTTTTTTTAAAGTCGCCCCTGAAAAGCGCCACTAAGTGTTAACTATCTTATCTTTTAGCTTGTATATTTGCATTTTCCAACTTGTTTTTCTCACTTATTGCTGTACTAACAACGAGCTTTGTCAGCCTCCCAGTGACTTGTTGTGCAGACTCACAAACGGTTGTACGTTCTGTACAAGGTTGTCGCTCCCTTTGTGAAGACGGTGTCCTTAAACACGAAGTCAACTGGTTTCGCTGGGTCAGAGATAACAAACTAAAACTGAAAACTGCCTATTTGACATCAGAGGAAAAGTTCACCTAAAAAGGAGATCTCAGTCATCATGTGCTCGCCCTTTCATAGCGGTGGAAAGCAAAACAGCGTTTCAGCATTCTTCTGATCAACTGAAGTAGATGGGGACTAGTTTTAAAATGGAAAAAAAACCAACAGGAAAAAGAGTATAAAATGGCTCTGTACAGATCGTTTGGTGTATTTTTAAGTTTCTGGATTGATTGAAGAAGACATTATTTACACACTCAATACACGGTCGATTCTCTTGCACTCAGCCGTGCTAGCACTCTTAGCTTAGCCGCTACAGTGAAGTTTCCATCTTAAAAAGGTGTGTAAATAATGTCTTTCGAGATCAATTTGGGATCTAGGGGCATCCGGAGGTTATGCTGGATGGGCCTACATGGAGCCGTTTCAAGTTTTTCAGGTTTTTTTTTGTTTTTGTCAGTAGTTTTTTACATTTTAAAACGAGTCCCCGTCTACTTCAGTCGTTGAGGAGACTCAACAACACTGTGCTGCTGAGAAGCTCCACAAATGCTTGGGTTAGTAGGCAATGACTAAATCATTATCTTTGGGTGAACCTTTCCTTTCTAAAGAGTAAAATGACATTCTTAATGTTTTGAAAGGCCGTGCAGAGAAGCCGTTAAAGAAGCTGCTGTTTGGCTTTGGTGCCAGGTGTTGCCTTTTCTTACCCAAACATGCCATAGTGTACTATAGCCAAATTTGCCTTGGAAGTTAAAGTGATATATTTAGCATTTTTATCATGTGATATGTTCAGAATTATATATATATTCGTGCCGGTCACTCAAGTCAGGATAAACTGTAATGAATCCATGTAGTCAGTGTCACAGGGTTCACTCTAAAAAAGTAAAAGAGCTGTACTAAGTAAATTATATCTCTACATTTTTAAATGATTGAATCTATGCATTGTATTCCTTAATTTTATGTTGCTATTGTTATATTTTCCTTTTCCTTTGAACTTATGACAGAGATATTTTATTGTAACATAGCGCTGTGAGATATTATGGTGTCGTTCGTGTCTAAACTCTATGTTCCAGATAGTTATATGGGAAAAAAATGAAGTTTATTTAGAAAATAGATGATGCAGTGATTAATATGCTAAGCTTTTGTAAACTGACAATGTCGTATTTCATGTATTTAGCTACAGTTTTTAGAAAAATAGCATCAAAAAGCAAATTACTGACAAAATGTAAAGAGATATTGCATTTTTAAAATGAAAAAACACAATATTCAGTCCTGCTCTGGACGCAGATTCTGGACCATTTTTTTGTAATTTTATGAGTGTAAAGAAATTGCACTTTTACTTACATTTTATAACAAAGTGCTCCTCGTAACACGAGGAAGAGTTCCCATTACATATTTTAAAATAAAAAAAAATCTGTTACATTTAACTTATATACAGGAATAAATTGGACTTGTGCTTTGTGATTTGCAATCAATAAGAATATGTAACTTGTTTAATATTAATGTATTAAGACCTGAATAAATGTACTTCTGTGTTAAAGATGTGTCAGATTTGTCATTCAACAATAAGAAGTTCACATCAGCAGCGTGTAGCTTTGTCTTTGTGCAAACCTGAATTTACAGCATTATTAATAAGTAAAAAAGTTGGCTGGTTCTCAGACTGAAAGTATACTAGATGGGAATCTTGGAAGATGGGACACACCTGACTGACACCTACGTCGATATGATGATCACTCTTTCCAACACATGTATTTATAATCATGACCGTGAAGTAACCACTTGGATGATATGCTTATTGGAGTAATTTGAATTTAGAAAATCAGTTCAAGGCATATATAAGTTCAACATTAAATAAGTATACAGATGCAGACTGAGCCCTACCACTGGAAACCATGGGGGGCAGTGTGACAACTACAGGACAGGAAGTTTGAATAATGATGGACATCCTGAAGTACCAAGTGCCAGCTTTAAAGACAATTTGCCATTGCATCACAACCCCAGAAAATGACTTGAGCGAATTAGTCCGATAGCCTAACATTTAAAAAAAAAAGTCTGGAAGGGCCACACCATTCAGTCATTTTAATCCCATTCCAGTTAGCGGAGGGCTAAACCATAAAATTAGCAGAAGTCTCTGGTGTGCATGCTGAATGGGCTGCACAATGCATAAGCAATGCAGATGACACAGTAATTCTACACACAGGAAGTTGAACCTTTCCCTAATTGGATCCAATTAAACTTACCAGAAAATACATTTATTGGCAATTTCTCTCATTGGTGAGGTGAAATGATTTCACCCTCCTCATGTCGTGAAATATGTTGTGAGTATCGGGCTGTTCAATGCTTCTGGACTTTGTTTGTGGAGCACTTGGATCAGATTTTCCACAATTTCTTCGCTCCATTAACTGAGTGCAACATTAGCTAACATTAGTTTAGAAATCGGGTCCACAAACATAAACTTACAAGCAATTTCCACCACAACACGGATGTTACACAGAGCCCCGTTTAGCACTGACTATTGTACCCTAATACCAAAACTGGATTTTGCAGGAGACAGTCGTTTAGCCTGAGGTCACATTTTTATCCCAGCTAATAAGCCAACTGACATTTCCAGGTCAAAGTGACTCATGTAGTGTCACAAGACACAGCGTACTTGACAAGACATCAAGTAAAGTTGCAGAGAGCTATTAGCAAAGTGTAGTTGACTTTGACATGACAAAGCATTGGCTGTGTGTGTCAGGACCTGGATGGGTTCTAGTTAGTCATTATAAATTGTCAGCTATTCTTACATTTTCAAGTACATGCAGAGTAAAACCGTTTTCCCCGTGTTCGTCTTCTCTTTCACACTTAAATTTGTGCACATTGTCACAGGAGGATAAAGATCCAGAACAGGAGATTTAAGCCATGTGCAGAGGCTCGTTTTATAAAAGACTGAACATTTTCTACTTGTGTTCTGCCTTCCCAGTTCTGGCGTCTCATTTCTTCCCTATAATGATTCTTCCTGGCTTTTCCTTACAGCCACATTCCGCACTATGCACCCCCTACCACTGAACCCAGTCACCCCAGACAGAAAAGCTGCACAGCCTCCCTGGCCCCAGTGTCTTTGACTTTGAGTTGTAAGTAAAAGATAACCTTTAACTAGACGAGCCACCGGGGACTGCTCTCGTAAAAAAAAAGCCTGAGCTAAAGAGTGTCCTTCAAAAGTTGCAGTTTAGACTTGTTTACCTTATTTTTCCTCCTCCTGCTCGTTCCTACAGGGCTGGATTTCACACTGGAGAACATTTCAGTGAAATGAGTACCAGCAGGTACTGCAGCTGAAATGAATCCCATCCCTGAAACTAGACAAACCTACATGATCTGCATGCGTAACAGTCGGTTTAGCAAGTTTAGGAGAGCTTAGAACTTCGAGTGGCAAACAGTCTGTAAGTTTCACCTCTCTCCGTGTCCAGGAAAAACATGTTAGTGTTTGCATTACTTTACAGTGCACGGCAATGTGGGCCAAGGTTTTGGTGTCAGAGCGAAGTGGGAGGGAGCAGGAGAGGGGGGCAGAGAGGACGCTTGTGAGCACATAGCTGAGGAATGTGGGTGTGGACTTTTGCCAAAGGCATATGCGATCCTTATGTTCCCCTGAGTGTGAGAAGGCAAATGCGGTTAGACGGTTGGGGCCATGTCAGGACACAGATGCAGTGTGAGGACGTAGAAATATGTCATCGAGTTCACACTCTTTGCTGCATTTTTTGTTTTCCCATTCCTCGCTTATTCCCCAGTATTTCCTTGTGCCCACATTTTTGAATTGAAAACAAAGAGTCAAAGTAAATAATAAGGGCAGCATTTGAATATGAGGGCGGGATTAGAAAAGAGCTCCTCAAATCTGAATTCTTGTCATTCCCTCAGTAGGATAGTTGAGTCAATATTTACAAGACTCTCGTTACGAGAAAACTGTGGCCAATAGTCAAATCTGTCATCAAATCCACTTCCCGGTACTTTTGTCCATTAAACATTCGCTTGTTTGGGCCTTTACACTCCAGCAACATTCCTGATAATAAGAAAAGCATTTATTAATGTCTTAGAGTGAACTAAAGAATAGGTGTTTCGATGGGAACACATATTAATCAACTACTATTTAGTGATTTAAACAAACTGAAGGAAAAACACAGGACTGGTCTTGTGAGGTATAGGCTCATCAAGACATCACGAGTATTTACCGATAATAAGAAAAAATCAAAGGGTACCTGTGATGGGAGAATTGTTGTATTTTGACAAATCTTTGGTCATTTAAAGTGAAAAGTTAGACTCTAGATTCTGCACAGTAGGTCAGATACATTCAAACCAAAACTTAAAATGTCCTCCCTAAGTAATACGTCCAGATTAGTCTGCCAGTTAGATGTAAGACCTACAGAGCTTTGTTGTACAACGTATCTTTGAATCTGCATACAATTGGACTCTGTAACTGGGCTGGATCAACATTACACATTCTTTAGGATTTGCATACATAACAAACCCTATTTCAAAGGGACTCAGCTGAACCAAATCAAAATGTTAATGGGGGAACACAAAATAACACTTAGTGACTTACTGTATCTACTGTACTTATCTTTTCCAGCTATCATGCAAGCCTGAACATGTACCATTATGTGTGCGTGTGTGTGGGTGTTTGAGGTGTGTCTCCAGGGCTCTGTGGGTGACACAAATAAGTCTCAGAGAGACTTTGGACCCAAAAGACACAAAGCAATGGGGCCTGTAACTAGTGAAGTGCCAACATGGATGACAGAGCCCATGGGTGGCCACCATCATCAGCTGAGCCTGCCTGCTGCTCATCGCTAATTCACCCAGCAGAATTTAACATCCTCTGTTCATCTGGTACATTTTTTAATCCGTCTGCCTGCTTCTTATATCTGGATTCTTAATCTTGTTTGATGGCAAAGCTTTTTTCCCACATGAAGGCCCTAAGAACAGAAAAGTCAGTATTCAAAACAGCACTTCTATTGGAACCATGAGACAGAATAAGAAAAATGTCTTCTAACATCATACAGAGTGATATTCATAGCTCTGTGTGCCAACGTCTTCATAAAATGAAAAGGGTTTAATTGGGATATATTGTTCCATGCTTCATTTGTGCCCAAATCCACACCCCAAGAGCCCAAAATGACAATTCAGTCACTTCAAATGCCTTCTGGTTATAAGTGATACTTTGGTAAGAGCAAATGCCTTTCTGGTTGACCAAACTGTCCCTCTTGGTTAGGGCCCTTTTTGTTGGTCAAAATGCCTCTCTTGTAGGCCAGAGTGCCTATGGTTTACCAACATGCCTCTCTGGTTGGCACAAGTGCTCTTCTGGTGGCCTCAAATGCCCCTCTGATTGGCCAAAGTGCCTTTTTAGTTGGCCCAAATGCCCTTCTGGGTGGCCTTAATACTCCTCTGGTTGGCTAAAGTGCCCTTCTTGTTGATCCACATGCCCCTATGGCTGACCAAAGGTGACCCAAGTGCTCTTCCAGCTCAAGCTCAAGTGTTCCACTGATAAGTTCACATCCCCATAATTTGCACATATTCCCCACTGGTTGGTTCATGTGTATAGTTGTCCCTAGCACATCTCTGGTTGGTCCAAGTGGACTTATAGTTTCCCCAAGCACCCCTGGCTTGTCCTTACGCCCCTTTGCTCAACTAAAGTTTCCCTCAGGTTGACTCAAGTGCTCCTTCAACTCAAGTGCTAGTATGGTTGCTTCAACTGCTTCTTAGTTAGCACAAGTGCTGCTTCATTGACCCTTTGGTTGACTTCTGGTTGACCAAATTGCCCCTCTAATAAGCCCACTTGCTTGGCCCAAGGGGCCACATTTTTTCCACTTTCCTCTCTGGTTGGCCACTGTACCCTTCTTGTGAGCTTAAGTACCCCTCTGGTTGGCACAATTCTCTTTTGGTTAGCCTTACTGCACCTCCGGTAAGCCCAAGTGACCCTTTGGCTGGCATGACTGCCCTTCTGGTAAGCCCAAGCGCTACTGTGGTTGTCTCAAGTGCTATCTAATGTGACCCTTGGGCCAAACAAACCATAAACCCTGTGGACCATTGAGGCATCACCACGCTGTCCCATACAAAGCCTGATCAGCTGTGCTCCTTTGCACGACATCCCATCATCCTGTACCAATGCAACTCCACTTCTGGGCCAGGAGTGAGAAGAGAGACAGAGAGCGAAAGATGCAGAGAAACAGACAGAGTAAAAGAGAAACAGATGTAGCTCAACTGTTGGGTAAGTTGAGAGGAGAGAGCCGAGTCTGGGGGTGAGATTTGTGTCCTGACTTGACCTTTTCAGCAGCACCGATAAGACACCCAACAGGCATGAGACACACTCACACACTGATCTGACTCTCTCCCTCTCTCTTTTTGTCTTCCCTGATTATGACCATGCTGCTGACCATCACCGCTCCTCCCTTTGTAATTTGTGCATTGCTGGAACCGATTAGCCCCATATGACTTTTGCTTCCAGGTTAGTTACATTCCACATCAGTCTTTGCTCCTTGCAGCCTTTGTACTGTCACACTTTTTTCCTCAAAGAGCCCTCATTAACCACCCCTGACAGTATTTTTGTATCTTTCATTACTGCACTAGATATATATCCCCGAGAGCTCCGTTTATGTCATGTGATGTAAGCAATCCTGGGAAATGGAGCTAGACAGAGCCGAGTCTGTGAGTGTTTTGTTGAAGACCAAAGTGTGTCAGAGCCGCCGGTCCCTGACAACTCAAGTGGGGTTCATTAAAGGGAGTTTTCTGTCACACTGTTAAACCCTCTGATGCTGGGAGGAGACGATTTAAGTGAAAATTCTGGGCATTTCAGGCCTTCAAAACAGACTCAAAAGTTCACTTCTGATGCTTCGTGGATTGAACTTGACAGCCTGCTAATACCTTATGACTAACTCAGCAACGGCACCGAAACAATAAGAGCCCTTTTTCCCCCGTCTATACCACAGGCGATGGTTACTACAGTCTGCCTTTGTGTTGCTCAAAGCTGTTACTACATGCAACGGGAGTCTATTTATGGCAGCTCACTCAGCCGGGCTGGCCAATGGCTTGCTCACAGCCATATTCCATGATTTATATGAAAAATGCCCCTCTCCACCCAGCTTGGGTTTGTGGTTAGCTGAGCCTGGCACGCGACTCATGGTATTTCCTCCAGAATGATAGTAAGAGAGTCACACACCGGCACTCTGACGAATAAACAAGGTCTTCTTGAAAGGCACACAGGATGTAAACACTGAAGTTTCTATGGTTAAAATATACAAGAGGACAAAGAGGGAGAGAAGGAGAGAAAAGAGGGAAAGAAGTAAACGACTTGGACAAAGTAAAACATCAACAGAAAGAAGAAAGAGAGAGTTAGGTGAGGCAGGTTTATTTGTGTAGTACCTTTCACACACACAGAGGTAATGGCTTAGAATTAAACGTGCTACGGGGAGTTTTTGACTGGTTATGAAACAGTCGAACAATTAGTACCGATGCCTCTATATGACCGACATGAGCGAACGAGACCATCAGCAAGAAGACTGACTATTTCTGTAATGTTATTATGGTTATTCTTAATGTCCATCACTGGGTCAAATTCCGACTTATCAGGACCGGATGAGTCCTAAAAAAACATCTGAAAAAACAATTTTTCAAGGCAGAATACAGTGAATGAATCGAGGAGTCCAGCAGCCAGAGGAAAGAAGCTGCTCTATAGCCTGATGGTACGGCAGAAGTCAAATGCACACACACTACAAATACAAATGTTTCATTAATTATAACAATCCAGCAGTGGGTTCACAATCCCTCTAAACAGATTGCAGCTGTACTTCAACAGAGACAAAAAATTTGAAACAATAGGATGCTATGACTGTACTTTGTGGCTTGTGGTACAGTGCATTTTGTTGTTTTGGAACAATGGCCCCATTTGCATGTGAAGTCCTAACTTAATACTCGTAAGCCCACAAAGATTGTCTGCTCTCTGTCGTGGATGGAGCTGCCCCGGGATGGTTTCATGACAGGCAACTATGAGTTGTGGTTCTCTGGTTTTGTATTGTATCCAAATGATTGCTGCATAGGCTTCTTTAGTGTTTGTTATCATCGAAATGTCATTTTAATGTGAAGGACACACACGCTGGTTGGCTTCACTTTGCAATAAGTCACGAGCTTTAAAGTGTTCCTTATCAATGGCAGGGAATGGGAAAAGGTATCCTGCTGCAGCAGTGGGTCATTCAGCCGGTGATGAAATTATTCATAGATGTATTAGCTTCTCTGTGCCCTCTACTCATGCGTGTCATAAGGTGTTTCACGCTTGTTTACGTTCTATCCAGGAACATATCAGTTACCTGAGCCGCGGCCTAATAATCTGCATCCAGGGTACGTGTAGGCGAGAACCAAGTATCAGCAGGACATTTGAAAACAACACCATCAACAACACTCAGTGCGGCTGACAAACACCAATCGCTGATCCTCACAAAGCAGCATGTGTGTTTGGAAAAGTCTGGCACTCGCTAAGTTACAGGTGGAGGCGGTCTGTCTCCGTGTTCCAACCGCAGGATTTGTCCCACCTCTGTTGCGGTCAGATCAAGATTTGTCTTCTGATAACAGAGTCGACAACAACATCATTGTCTGGCTTCGTGACGATGTCCCTCACTACAGCTCATCGACTCTACAGGGTCTTTTTGAATCTGCTCATTGGGAATGTAGCTTATTGTTTTATCAATACAAGCTTAGAGAAATATTTCAACAGGCCTGTGTTTCAAGCCAACAGAAGGGGACACGGCCAGAGCATTCTGTCAGCGTCATAGCAAATGTCTTCTTCTGCACAGAGCTGAGAGGCAGAAGTGAAAGAATCAACCAGATAGATCCAGCAGAGAACAAAGCAAAGGAAGTGGCAAAGAAAACCCCCTTTTTCAAATTTATAGCAGTGATTCTTTTTTAATCTTTCGACCAATTAAATACTTTCTGTGTTTTCTGAGCTTTGTTGTGGTGTAAACACTCTTGTATTTTATTTCAAGTTATCAATTATTTAAGCTTAAATGCGCCGTCTGTAACCTCCCCTCACTTCTTTCATCCTGGAATTTACTGTCTACACTTTTATTTTTGAAGGTTTTATATGTATAAAGAGGCTATAAAATTTGTTTATGTTTCACTACAGACATAAACACTGAAACACAATGTTCTCAGTTAAAAATGTTCAAAGACAAAATAGCCCTTTTACAACTCCCAAATATATAAATGTACTTTAAAGTCATAAATAATCATTAGACTTGTTTGATTTGATCATTGTTTGTTCTTTGAGTTTTTCACATAACACATCATACTATTGTCTGATTCTAATGCTGCCATAATCAGGACTTTTCTTAAGTTTTAAAGACCTTTGTTAACTGTCCCACCCTTTGTGTTTTTCTATACCCTGCACCGTTGCAATGGTATTATCACATTACTGTGTTTTTAAAGATGTTTTTTTTTTTTCCATCCCTTCAGTGTTCTATATTGTTTCTTGTCCATGAAAAAGCCCATCCATGCCAACGTAGCTCCTGAAGTGCCTGACATGCCTCCTCAAAGGTCCCGCCTTTAATTCAGTGACTTTGTGACATCACACTATGTCACCACGTCACACATTTGCATAATCTATCTTTGTGGTACAAGTGAAGCTGACTGGAAGCTGAAAACACAACAGAGATTCTGTGTAATCGGCAGAAAGTAGGCTCGCCTTTACACTGCCTTTGTTTGTTTAAGTTGCCAGAGACAGTAACTACAACACAGTAGTGGAAGGTGACAAAGACATGGTGAGTTACAGTTTTTTGCTCTGAATCACATCACATAATAACCGCCATTCAACTTTATAAACAAATAAAAGCGGTAACATCCCTGCGACCCTCACGGAAAAAGTGGAAGAAAACGAAACAAAACGAAAAATTTAAAAAATTCTCACAAAAATAAAGTGTTCTCACCAATTTTCGAAAATTACACTTTCTCAAAAAAATTACACTTTCTCAGAAAAAATTTATTTTCCAAAAAATATTTTTCTCAGTAAAATAAAATTTTATCTTAAAAGTAAAATTTTCTCAGAAAAAATACATTTTTTCAGAAAAATTACAAATCTATAAAAAGTTTTGATAGAAAAATATCTTTTTTTAAAAGAAAAATATCTTTTTTTATCAAGAAAAATATCTTTTTTTAAAAGGAAAAATATTACATTCTTTCAGAAAAATAAAATTTTCTCACAAAATTTAAATTTCTAATTTTTTCAAAATTCCCTGTTCAGTTTCACACATGATGTTTGGACAGACAGAGGGGGAATACAGATAACACACATAATACTGAGACTGAACACAGACTGGACCAATTTTTCAAATGGGTTTGCTAAATTGTGAACTCACATTTTCCCAAATGTTACCAAAATAGTCAGAGTCATGACATTTTCAGGGGCAACGGTGGTTTTTCAACAATGAATCCCCCATGATCTCAAGCTACTCAAGCCTACTTCATCAAGCCTCTTCTGTTATTGTTTTGACTGAAGGACCCTAGCAGCAGAAATTACATACTGTGTTTAATCAAAATGGGGATTTCCTCTGTCTTAAGTGTTAAAGCTTCAAAAGACACACCTTGAGGGATAATAACACTTCATACAGAGGTTATTGCAGAAAAAGAGGGAGAAAAAAATCTCAATCTGGCAGAGGTCGACTCTTTAAAACTATTAAGTGTGACCAAGACAATAAAAGTGAGATTAAAAAACCAAAGAACCACATTGGAAATGCTTCAATCTCTTTTTGTTTTCAGTCTAGACTTGGGAGTGACCCAGAGACCCTTGCCTAAGAATCACACAGAGCAGCTCATGGGGGATTGAATGGCCCAGGATTGGATAAGGACTTTATTCCCTCTATGTATAATGTTATTTGTTGTGGTATCGAGTGGTAGATAAGGTGCAAAAAAAATCCTATTGATACTCTCAAAGTCCCTCTACTATTGCTCCTATTAATGTGAAGGAGTTAGCTGTCTGCTGGCCAAATGTGTGTTCTCTGAGCGACTCAGTTATTGACTTAGAGAGTTCAGGGAGGAGCTCATGTCAATAAACTGGCCTGCCCCATGCTGGCTGCACCATATGGAGAGGTCTGGTTGTAATTCGTGGGACAGGCTGGGGCATAGTGCCAGGGAATTAGAGAGGCGGGCGGCGGGAGACATTTTAATTTGTGCTGCCATGTGCAAAGGCATGCACCTCCAGCCTGGGTCGGTTCCTGTGATTAGGCCGGCCAGCGTATTCTTAGAAGAGGGGAGGAGCAGGAAAACATGGGGAAATAAAACAAGACCCAGGAAACGCTATTGATTACCTCACATGAACTGTCTTAATATAATGATGTGACGTGAGGAACACACCGATTTTATCAAAACAAAAATCACAGATCGGAAATGCATCATCAAACGTTTCATGTCCAACGTAACAAGATTGTAAAGGCATAGTGTAACTTGCCCATATATCTTTATTAATAATGGATTAAATTACTACGTGCGAAGTTACAAGAGCTCAAACCTGGGAAGTGCATCGGCCATCTGAAGTCTCTTTCAGCTCGTTACTGTGGTCGTAAACCCTGCAAATTATGCTCTCATTAAACTTGCAATTGCTGCTCTAAAGTGATAACTAATTCTTGTTTTGTTGTGACGGCGCAGTTGCATCCAAACACCACGCATAAAAAATGTCCGGTGACGTAGTATAAACAGCAACAAAGGCTACGTGGGTTGTGACTTGCACCCTTCCTCTCTGTGTGCCGTCGGCCCAGCACCAACATGTGGAAAAAAGATATTCAGTGCACCAGGATTTAGTCTGCCATGTGTTGCTGCTTCTGCAAACCAAAAATCCACTCTGCATCCTGAAGGAAAACATTTATCCTGGGACAAAGGGGCCCCACACAGGTGTTTATAATAGTGTCATTATTACAGCATATTAGGCTATTAATTAACAGAGGAGAGCAAATCATGGACATGCTCCTCAGAGTCACTAGATAATGTGCTTTTATGGTTTAATACCAATATAAAGTTTATCTTTACTGGATCACCAGCGAAGTGAGTACAGTATAATTGTCATGTAACAGTGTCACACTGAGCATCATGTCTCTGATTATCTCATCATGAAGAGTCAACTGGTGTGATTCTGAGGATAAATTTGGTCCGGTGGGATGTGCAGTAGTCTCTCCCGGCTCCTTCAGGTGGGAGGGAGCGCTTTCACTTCATCTCCACGGTGACAGAGTCCCATGAAAGGAGCAGAGCAGCATGTTATACAGCCTCTGACGATGAGGAGCTTTATTCTACAATGAGACATGAAGGTTTTAAAAGAGATGAAAGGCCTTGCTCTGTCCTGCCGAATGATGTGATGAAATTGGGTAATTTTGTTTCACAAAAAAAAAAATATCCTATTAAGCTTCAGATAATAGATTTGCCTCCAAACTAGAGAAAATGTGCCTTAAAACATCTGGTTATATAGAAGATAAATTGAGTTGAGCTGCAAAGTGACATTTGAAAGCCTTTCATTTGCTCCGTGCTGTGATTTATGTTCAGTAATCCTGTGTGGCGATCGAGAGTTGATTGAATTCAGTGGAGGCTTCTCAGGTGTAAGCATTCCTCTGTTTCCTAGACAATGGGGATTATGGGATACAGACAGTGAGACACGTCCAACCCCGGAGCAACCTCCAGTATAGGGAACGACCTCGCTCTCATTAGCGAGGTGGGGAGAGGATGGCAATTACCACTCGGAGTCCCATAGGAAGACAGTAGCAACTCTAAAGGGACTTGTTAGGTGTGTGATACACTATGCGTAAAGGTGACTCCCTATCCTCATGTGACAGACTGCTGTATGGATCCTTCCTGCTAAAGAGCACTGCTAGATAACTCAGGAGATTAGCATTTTGTAGACCTTGAATGTCACATTTCTTAAGTTCTTAGTTTGAGGATTGATTAACCGTCTTTGCCGTGACATTTGTGTGAGGGATCACAAGACCATCCAGGAGAGATCGATAAAATATAATGATTGAATAATTCATCTATTTATTGTTAACAATACATTTGCATTAGCCTGAGGTTCATATGTGTTACCAGGCACGTCTGGATGTACAGATATTGATGCTAACTGTGAAATTTAAAAAAAGAAATATTGATATCTTGTTAATAACACACAAGATAATATCGTACAAGTTCCAGAATTATGTACTTATCTCCCGTTCTCGCTTTGTCATATAACCAGAATTTTTGTTTAAAACTTTCTTAAAATGTACTTAGAGTATGAAGAAACTAGGAATTGACATTATGTTTGAGATGTCTATGTGTGAGTTACTCTTCTAGAGTTAGCATGCTAGTTAGCCCTAGCCCTTCCTGTCACTTAATACTATTTGTTATTTTAAGAGGCAATAGTCTGATAGCCCCCATAGTTTCAGCAAGTTAGCTGTATTTCAACGAGCTCTCATAGCATTTAGTGTGATAAACATACAAAAGAAACCAAGAAAACGTCATGAAAGGAGCTATGCGCATCGTATTTTCCTTGCTAAACAGAAAAATACAACCGAAGACAGGCTGACGTGCCTTGTTAACTCACTGTAAAACAAACTCAGCATAAACAAAATAAAACAATCTTGCTTTGTCTTTCACATCACCTCTGGTTTAGTCGAGGTAAATGGTGTAAAAATATTCAAACCCTTCACAACATTTTTCGACTGCTGCTGATACCCAACTCTCTGCAGCTCCTCTGCTGCAGCAGGCCTCAGTTCGGGCAAACTACATTCAGTTAAAAGGGCTCCACTACTAAATGCTGCTTCTAGCTAATTAGCTAAATGGAGCTATCTACAGCCAAGGGATGGCTAGCAAAGAACAGCATGCTAGTGTAAACCCTGGTGGTATGCTGCCCCTTTTTTAGTGACATCTTTGAATTCTGGCCATATTTTATACAAACTACACGTTAACCTTCTTTGCTGAGTCCACACCGGAAACCTGAGACCAACTTAAACCTAAACTAACAGTTTAAAACACACTGGAACAAATGAGAACAAATGAGTTCTGCAGTCTGTTCAGCTGAGCCTGCGGCTCTAAATCTTCTGTTTGATGGAAACAGCTGAAAATTCTTCAAATACAACATGACAGGGGTGGAACTCACTTATTACCTGCTAGAAACAACATTCTTCTTCTAGTATATGCAGAATGAAAACTTAACCCAAGCCTTGGAATCCACAGTCTTTCAGCAGATACGTAGCAGTCCAACCAACTCTAACCCAAGCTGAACTGAAAAACAACCCTGATTCCATACTGCATAACCCTCTTTATATAGATTGGAAAAACATGAGACTCGCAGACAGCTGACACACAAACCAATTAATCATGGCAACAGAATCTGGGCTTTTACTTTAAGTCAAACAGCACCGAAGGACGAGGATGGTGACGTCATGATGAAACTGGACCGAAGCCACATTATAAAACTTGCAGTTTTATGGATGTTGCTCACGCACATGGCAAAGACCTCAACTGACCTCACGAATACATTTCACGGGAACATTTCAAAACACATTACTCCAAGACGTGATGTGCTTAAATGGTGTGCAGTCAGGTTGAGTGGCACAGTATTTACAGCATGCCTGTGGCAGGCCACGTACAAATAGTACATTTTAACCCTTTATGGGGATTGAATTGGGACACAACCAGCCTGAGTGCTGCTTTATACATCTATTTTCAACCCAAGCTTGTTGGATCCATTTACTTTTTCACAGCCTGGGTTTTTATTTGACTTTTGGGCATCTTTCTTATCAGTTATGACATTACTTCATTCACTGGGTTAATTGCTGAGATGTGGGGATGTATCAGGTTACATGGGCCAAGTCCAGAAACCAAACATATCATAAGTGACCTACTATAGTTATAGCAGCTGTGTGTACATCGTTTGCAATGCAATAAATGAACAGTCCACTTTTTGCAAGCAGATGGCATAGATATCTGTATAAGTGTTTGGCAGCAGCCCAGTCACCAGGAGAAATATTGGCAGCTAATGTTTCTTCAAAGCACGGTTACATTCACATTTGTATGTGTCATAGGCTACTTATCATATTGATATTTACACGCGTGTCATATCACGTTCACGTTACATGTTTATGCCCGGACTATCGGATCGAGAGGCAGAGGGGATGCTGATGCTGTTGTATTTATAACCTAGAATGTTTTAAACCTGTGTTTGGATTTCAACGTTTATAAGCATGACACGTTGGGACACTTTCTAATTTGTGGCGACGAAAAGCAGATATATTTGAAGGGAAGTTGCGACATCTGCAGCCACGTTTGTGGTGAATAAAACAAATATCTTAAGCCAAAACTCGATCATTTTCTAACCGCAGCCAAGTGGTTTTGTGTCTAACTTAACCTCAGTGTCATTCCAAGATAAGAGTGAAAATTAAACCTTAGGAAACTTCAAGCAGCAACGTAAAGAAACGTCAGTCTCAACACATCCATGGGTTGCAGAAACACACATGCCAACTTTAATTCTGGCGATGTTGCAGTTTAACACGCCTGTTGCTGTTGTGAACTCTGCTGTAGGCCTCATCAGCGATGCCACCACATCCTTTCATGGGAAACATTTAATTGTGGTGTGTGATTTTCTAAGGAAGATGCTCGATAAAGGATTTTCCATTTCATGTTTTGCTCTGTCGCCGACATGCAACAATGCACAGCAAGAAAAAGACACATGAAAGCTATTATCTTAATGTGCATGCACTGCAAAAACTCAAAATCTAAGTATGTTTGTCTAATGTGTAGTCAAAATATGTCAATATCTTACACTTCATAACACACTCACCTTGAAAGTAAGATTTCAGTGAGACACACTGTAGGGACATGTGTTTAGATTTACCTTGTTCCACTGGGATATAGAAATATGTTTTTTAACCCAGTGAATTAAAAATGACATCTTAATGGCAAATACAGCAGGTATTCATTTAACATTCTAAATTACATTAGGAGTGCTTTGCTCAAAGGCACATCAGAGATATAAAAATACCGGTGAGACAAATGAATCGACCAAAACTGCCTCTTTAAAAATTATAGCTGCATTAGTCACTATGAGACCCACTCATATCATACTGTTAGTGTAACTCGGGATGAAAAATGTGCGCCTGTGTGTGTCTGTGTGTGTGTGTGTTCGTGAGAGAAAGAGAGTGTGTGTGAGTGTTGGGGGAGAGCCGATTCACTGTTGCTAATGACTGCCTTCCCATGAGCTTAATCAAAGATTTGTACATTTAATTGCTGTCAAGTCAGCGCTCACCACCTGCCACGTCTTGCCACACATGTGCTCACCCCCTCTCTGGGAGCATTTCCAGCTCTATCTATCATCCATGGCTGAAGGCTGAGACAACACAGCCTGCTGGGCAACCTGCACTCAGCCGTCCAGCCGGGCCCGGCCAGGCCTGCACAGCATGGACCCAGAGGGCCTGCTCAGCGTGTCGGGAGGTCTGTCAGCACCTGGGCCTTACAGTGCCAAACCATTCCTCACATTATTAAAAACAGACTAGCCTAAAACTGACACTGAATAAAGCCAGTGAGATGTATGTTTTTGTTTTCTTCTCTCGCGGAGGCATTCACACGGCCGCGCGCAACCTGGACGTGACACGAGATACGTATCAAAGCAGAGTTCTGTGAAACGCCGCCAGCCGAGCGCCTCAGTAGGCCTCACCCTTACTCTCACGCTAACTGCTATCGCCGTGTGTGAGAATTGGTGGTCTGCTTTGTCCCTCAGCGCAGCCCAGGATGGAATGTGGGCCTGATCTGTTATCAGTCTCAGCTTGTTTTCCCAGCTGATGCCCACAGGCTGGTGTAACGCAGCCACACTCTGCACGAGCTGTGTGAAGATCTGTCAGGACTGCTGGCTAATGCTTCTCACCTTTGGGTATGTGGGTCTACTACGGTGTACATGACAGACATTATTGGTCCCCAAAGGGCCCGAACCTCCCAGTGGGAACACAGAAATGCTGCATCAAGTGGATTTTTGAAATGCTGGGAATAGCATTTACAACTGCAGGGAGAAGATTTGAAGACAAAATGATCTAATCTGATATAAATCTGTACTCTACTCATCATCATCATCATCATCATCATCATCTTTAACAACTTTGTAGGGTTAGGATAGCTGATCCCAGCCGACACTGGGCGAGTGGCGGGGTACACCCACCAGGTTAACACGGGGCTGACATACACAAACAACCATTCACGCTCCCATTCTCACCATTCTCACCTTCTTGCTGTGTTATTTCACTATGCAGCTAAGAAAACATTACAATATTTGTATAACAAAAATCAGACTGGAAGCTTGAACATAGTAGAAAAACATGGCTCTTGACTTCTCGCAGAAACCTTCACAGAAGCTCACAAACGGTATCTCGGTGGCTCGGGTATTACAGTTAAACTAATGTTATACTCATCCTTCAAAGTTAGCTAATTATCCCATACACGGCTCCAGGCGAGACAGAAGAAAACAGGTCTGACCTGTACGGTGGGAGTCAGTTTGACTGTAAGCTGGCAAGTCAGGACAAAGCCTCCTGTAGCCTGGCATCTCCGGGGACCAGAGTGCTGCATCCAGACCCGCTCCCATTGGGGGCCTGAGCCAGGGAGCAGGTGGAAGACTACAGCTGCCTGTTGGACTCCCCGAGCTCATCAGTGGCCTAGCCTTTTCACCATCTAGAGAACAGGGGAAAGGTGACTTAACTACACCGTAGGCCTTCAAGATTCTCATTTACCTCCCTTTAACCAAGGGGGCTTCTTTGATGCTTCGTACGATTTATTATGTCTGACAGAGGGAAATGAAGACGGTTTAAAAACTGTTCAATAATAACGGCCACCTTTGAGCTCACATTGAAATCTTCTCTTTGAGATTTCTAGTCTCAAATTTGAGCAATAATTAAATAAAAAAATATAGATTCAGTGTTTTGCTATATTCACATTTTCACTGTCAACGTGTAGCAACCATAACACGAGGAAACTCAACCACCTTAGCAACAAACAGTCATTTTCAAGGTTGTAATCAAACCCTCTGATGACTTAACACGTGCCTCTGACTGTTAAACTGAGTGACTGCAGATACTTCGGGCTACTCAGATCTGATCATCAATCGCGTGTTTGCAATCTGTTTTGATCTTTAAATCCTCTTCCACATTTATTCAATTTGCATCTTTATGTGTTGTTTTATTAATCTGAAATATTTTGTGAAAAGATCGATGCCATTCCAGTTTTTCGTCTGTTCAATATGTAGCTCTGATTTAAAAAGCAAGACATTATATGTTAGTGTGTTTTAGAGGTGTTGACTTTTTTCGACATAGCCCTTTGTTTCTGGTCTATATGCTAAGCTAAGCTAACAGGCTACCGGACGTATGACAACGCCGTCAATCCTCTCATCTAAGGAGATTTAGTGGCCGGTGATTGATTAAATTGCTTGTTGAGCTCAGTTGTCTGGCTGGTGATCATAAAACGCCATCAGCACCATTCCCACTTTGTTTTTCCAACATCTTCCGCTGTGCACAGACGGAACGGTCTCAGACTCATACCAACCCTTCGCCAGCTCTTCTGTTGAGCAAATTTGTCACTGTGCAGTAGCTATGGCCACCACAGATCTTGACTTGGTCTATTAGCTTGTCTTCAGAACTTTCCACCATTGCTGTCACTGCTGACCTAACATACTCATACTGCACCCACCACCCACGTGCATATTTTATCTCTTGTAGTTTAAAACAAACACCTTTACGGACGCGCACGCATCCGCGTCCATTGAGGTGTTGGTTTTGCCAATGCTGCCATTAGATTCATGCTAACCCGAAGCTACAAACAAGTATAACTACAACCTCGATCTCAACAAAGAAAACATGTGTATTTCCCAAAATCTGAACCATTCCTCTAAGATTGCCACGTGTAACATCAGCTTCCTGAAAAGAGAGTCACCAACACTGAACCGTGAGTCAATCAGTAAAACATGCTGCATTTACTTTTGAAGAAAGTGGAGCCAGCTGGATTATGTTAAGTTAAGTTTCTCGCATATCGAAACAAAATGACAGCAAATACAAGATGAAAAGCACACAGCAGCGCCTCAGATTCCTGTGCTGAAGTCAGCTTCATTAATACTGTATGAAATGTTCTACTGTGTGAAGACTATTGGTGTGGAGCTGCACCCTGCTGCGCTGAATCGAGTCTCAGCCGAGAGAAAAACCTCCTCACGTTTAATTCCGGCTACTTGACAATGACTTCTGCAGCAAACGCAAACACTTCTGCTGATTCATATGGCCGCACTATATACCTATTGTTCATTCTTGTTGCGTAACGCAGCATATTCCTGCTCCTGACTCATTTGACTCAGTGTTCCTTCATCTGTGAGCGAAAAAAAAATCTGCAGAAAAACCAAACCAGACAACCCAGTTTGAGGACTGCACCAGCAGAAAGGAGGCTCGACCATATGGCCGCTCTTCAGGGAATAGAAAATAGAGTTCACGATCTCTCTCATATCGTGACAGCAGATGCAATCCGAGTGGTCTGTTTCGCTGACTCACATGTTTGGACCACCCACGTTTGAGAGCGCCAAGCTAAAATCACACACTGTTTCCACGACAACCATAATTTAAACCTTCAAAACAACTTTTTCTTTCATCTCACACACAAAATGTAATTAGAAGGTAGCTTCTGGAGGCACAGTGTCATAAAATATTGCATCTTTTGCAAAGTTTGAGCAAAAAATAAGTCGACCATCGAGACCATGTTGCCATGCAGACTTTGCATCACAGGTAAGCTCCAAAGGAAGATACAGGGTTGTGAGACAAAAGCTTTAAGAACAGATCTGGTTGATGATTTACCTTTACGGATGTTCAGGCAATAGCAAAAACAGCAAAAATGACATAAATCAGCCTGGAGACAAGTGGAAAACTGTGGAAACCGACCCCCCGTTCTTGAATTTTATCTTACTTCCTACGGTGATTTCCTATTTCAGGTCAAACACAGCTTCCTACTTCTTGATCAATCCGGAGGATTTCGTATGCCGGAGCCAAGATATCACTTAAGAGAAAGTCAAGACCTTTCGGCGTATGAATGGGAGGAAATGGCTGGAGAGTTTACCCACTGTGCCAGTCATTTTATAATAACAGCCCTGCTCTGCTCCTGTGTTAAATAACAAAGCTTGTTTTCCCTGCACGGAGTTGATTTGCTTCCATGATTTTGAAAGTGACCGTTTAAAAAGCATTCGGTGGAAAGTTTTCAGATGTCTCTCTCTCTGTCTCTTTCCCCCCCTCAGTGAAAACAGGGCCTGATCTGGCCCCCGGCTTGTTGGGACAGCTGCTCGGATGATCTGGGCTCTCTGCAGGTTCCATGATTCATTTTCTGAGTCAACAGCACGATATTCAGCCTCAACCTCAACGCAGTCCTGATTCACGGGCAAGATTTGTAAATTTGAATGATTACTCAGTTTGATTCGCACATAAATACGTTGTGTGTCGTCTTTCCAAAACACGGCTTGGAAACACAACAAAACAAGCTTCTCTCTCATTTTTTTGCGTCTTGTCTGCCGTCATGAGTTCCTGTCATGAGAGAACTGATTTTGAGATAATAAGGACTTTTCTACAGTGTTTGGTGAATAATTATTACGGCTGTTCTCTTGTGACACTGCTGTGACGGTGCTACAGCTGAAAGTGATGCATGTGAGTTCTATTACCCAGAAACTGGCAATTTGTGTCATTCCTGCTGACATGTCAGAGGAAAACAGAGCTGCTGCTGTGACGCTTTTGAACACTGAAAACATTTCTTTTTTTATTCATTTTTTAATTCTTCTGTGGTACTATTATTAATTTTTTTTAATAGTCATTTATGTTGCTCAGCCTTTAGATGTTTCTCCCACTTTTCTGTGTTCGGACTTCGATGCGCATCGCTTCTTTGGCTGCTCACTCCTGTCTTTGCTTGGTCTTGCTTACTTTAAAGTCGCCCTCTAGTCAAAACTGCGTTTTTCTTCTTGTTCCAACAGTTGAACATTTTGAGCTTCACTGGAGAATGATGCATGTGTTTCAGACACTTTTGGCTAAAAGTGGGCTACAAAACACTCGGTCCTACTGGGAACTTAATCGTGGGAAAATGCACAGAATGTGTCGAAAAAATAAGCTAAAGCCCTTTATTCTCTATGTTGACTTTGCTTACAAGCTGACAGCAAAGCTGGTGAAAATCAGCCCAAATAGCACATGATGAGTTATCATTTAGAATTGTCTCTGTGTCCATGAAAATCTGATTAGAAGAGGCGGGCCTACGAGCATGAATTGTGACATCCCAAATACTTTGGAAGCCAATCCCAGTCCTATTCAGCACACAACATGTTGGAAAGTCGAAACTTCTCAGCATACACACATTGAGAATGGACGTCACAGTGAAGTACGTCATTGCTTGGTACCAGCAGGTCAACGTGTGAAAAGAAGAATATTTGTGTAGTCCTGCATTCTGGCATCTTAACTAGGGAAAACGAAAAGCAGCGATTTTAAGGATTTTAAGTGGAAGTTATACCTTTTTTTTTTCAGCAAAAACCACATCAGCCACATATTAGATTATCTTTATTTATGCCTTAATACATGTGTAGAGGGGATCTGTATACTGGAGACAGACAACCCAGCATTTCCAAGTCTTATTATTGTTGGTGCTGCTGACGCAAAGACAACTAGTTTGTTTTTCTCAGCGTAGCTTCCATCGACAGCACAGGACAAAACACGAGTTCATTCATTAATTTGGTCCGTAATGGAGACGTGAAGGCAGAAAGAAATGGTGCCAAGCTGTCAGCCGGATCGGACTGGCAAGTTAGTCTTGATTTTACCATGAGATTCTGTCCCCATTGACAGAAAACAATAGCAAAGTGAAAGCAAAGGTTTACAGAGAACCAATCCAAATGCTGATTGTGTCATTATTTTATAGCCACAATATGGTCCAACAACATTTAACTCGATACGGTAAAGCGTTTTTTTTTACTATTTGAATATCTAAAAGGACGTAAAAACACAAATTAAGTATATTTGAGATGCATTCAAAACTCTTACATCTTGTATACAGGGTAATAACTGAAGCCACTGTCCTGTTTCTCAAAAGTTATACGGTGTTTAGCGCAATTTAAAGTTCTCCACCAGTTACACACAGTAGAACTTGTATGAATGCGTCAGAAAGGGTATTTTTGGCAGTAACCCAGTCCATCCACCGATGCCGGGACTATTGTTAAAATACAAATAACATGTTTTGAGAGCTTTCAGCAGAGGCATGTAATAAAGTTCCTCCTCTGGACTTCTCATACTGCTGAACAACATTTCAAACTGCATCCAAATGTCCATAAAAATAGAGCAGCGCTCGTGTGATCAACGGTGATAGGCCCTTCTGCAGAAACCTGTTAATACATGCATACAATCAAATATTTCGACTGTATTGTGGACACACATTTCCTTCAGCCATTACTCATTCAATACCAACAAAGAATGTACGTAATAAACTCGGAGGAATGCGCTCTGCAGTGTGAGAAAGCACACTCCTTTCCTTTTTTTTTTTTTCTTTCTCTGAGACGGGGCATTACCAGAAAAGCTCCCCAGTCACACCCATGCGATGAGGGAACGGGCAAAGGTTTGAGTGCGGCTGATCTGGATCGCTCTGGTTCTGCTCCTCACCCCGGACTGAATTAGCAGCCCGTCTTTCAGCCGGTACCTCCCTTACCAGTCTGGCGTGGAGAGAGTGTGTGGGCTGGGAATGGATTAATGATGTCAGGCCAGCAGTTTTGTCACAGCCACTCCCAGTCTGCGTATAAAGCCACTAATCACCAATCTACCTTCAGCAGACTGCGCAGAGTTCCCTACTCATGCTAAATATTATTGTTGTGAGTTGTAGGTCTGGTGACTCATACTTTCCATTGACATCTTACTCATTCAGCCGCTACAATGGGAAGGAGTGGCTTTTCTGTTACACACATTCCCACACACTTCTCCATACAGCCAGATTCAACTGGAGTTTATGCTCCACAAAGGTCAGACGCCTCTTTGAAAACCCATCCAGTGACTTGTGAAGTTAAGTGTTCGAAATGCAGATTATCCAGCTATATAAAAAAAAAATCCCTTAGAGAGCACAGAAGTAGCAATGTAAAAAATGCAGTTTTGTCAGGTTTAATAGCATTCATAGCTGCGAGGTTGAGTGATTTCAGTTGAAATGCTTCTGTTGAAAGCTGTAAATGGGTGTAGCTGAAGGTTGGCTTTGGGTTTTTCAGAGCTAAGAGGTCGCTTTGAGAGAACTACGGCTGTGAGAGGCTGACAGATGCATTGCCTAAAAACGCTCCAGCTGACAACCAGTTGAGTGTCGGCGTGCATGAGCCTTCTGACCCACCGTTATAGGAGCTGTATGAATAAACTATGGACGGAGCTTCTGGGTCTGAAAAAATGAAGTCGGCGCAGAAGTGCGTAAGCCTCTATTCTTTCTAGTGAGAAGTGACCCTGCGTCTCACTTGAACTCGCTGGCTCCAAAGAAAACACAAGATTGTGACCGACCCATGGTGCCAAACTTGAGGCTTCAAAACGGTAATCCACAAACCAGCGGATGACGTCACAGCGGTCTTACACTTTGTCTGTGTTTTTCCACCAAAAAAAAAACCAAAACAAAACATTGCAGAGATAAACAAAACAAAGCAAACCACAGTTACATCACTGTGAATTTGATTCGAGAGTGTGTTCAGAGTGCAAATCGTGAATCCGACTTTTTATACGTGGATGCATCTGGCAGCAGTTTGCTCGTAAAAGGTGAAGGTGTTGAAATGGAGAAACTAATGGATTCAAAATGCCAAATCACCTGATGAGCGCTGACTCAATCTCACTGATCGACCAGCAAACACTTTCAGTCGACCACACATGGCCCAGCGGTGTCCAATGGTTTAGCTGTGTCAGGGCCCTAAAGGGTGCGAAAGTGAGTCTTAAGCTGCGGTGTTGAGTCAGAAGTACTGACCAACAACCAAGTCCAATGCTAACAGACACATTCTGGTCATGTTGTGCTGCAGGACAGTGAGAATGACACATCGTCCACATTTAAGTTTATTTTGCTGCCCTGCTGTCAAGGGAAACGTCCACTTAATGCTCTTGTGTGAGTGTGTATGTTTCTCTGTCACTGGCTCAGCTTCCTGTGTGTGTCTGTGTGTGTGTGTGTGTGTGTGTGTGAGTGTGTGTGTGTGAGTACACACTATGGGGAGTCAGCATACAGGCCCACTTCACGTGGTTCGGAAGGTGAAGGGCTATTAGGGGAAAGGTGAGTATGGGACCGCTGCTCTGGGTTACTCAGTAACTGGGGCTCTCTCCTTCCCCTCTCAGGCCTCTGGTGCTGTTCCCGTGCAACCACCCACACACATAAACACACACACACACACACACACTCACACACATAAACACACTTTGTAGCCGTATCAGCGTGTTTGCTCCTCTTTCCTCACGTTCTTTCTAGAAAATGTAATGAAGCAATACTCTAGTTCTCAGTCTTGTTTCCGCATTGGAAAACCTCACATATCCAAAACCCGGAGAAAAAAAATGGTCCCCCAATAATTTAACCCCAATTAGCTATTACAGAATAAATTAGCAACTCTTTAAATAACGACTGCTAAGACACACACAAACACCTCGACCACATTTACAATTTAAGGTAAAGTAAAAATATATATATTCTGGACTGGAGAATCATCAGAAACGAGGCCAGGATACACTCCCAAATGGATTTAAGGGAAATGTAGTCTTTACTGTTGAATATAAGGAAATGATCTACTTAACCTTAATGTGTGAGATTATAATACAATCACTAAATGAATAAGAAATACCACCTATATTTATACAGTGGTTCTCAGAGCGGGGTCCAGGGGCCACCAGGGGTCCAAAAATAGTTTATAATAGTTTATTTACATATAATTCCATCCATACAAAACACTGTGTTGTGAATAAATGTACATATGCATGATTATGGTGACATAAACCTTCTGTAATGAAACATTTAATGGTACAGTTTTTATCAGATGGGGGTCAGTGGTCTAATCAGTGTCAGTTTTGGGGTCCTTGTTGTGAAAACGTTTGGTTTATGCTACTCAGAAATGCCTTTATTCCGCGTGTGAACAATCCAACTGGTTGAAAGGGTCGATTCTGAAAAAAGACTTAAAGGAAGATAAAACACAGATGCTGTCAGATACTACACACACACACCACTGATCCCATCTGTTTACCGCAACGAGATAAAAGTAGTTTGGCCGATCTGAGGATGTTCAATGTAAACCAGCACCGCGGCGATGGAGTACAGAACCGGCGCGGATGCTGCTAGCCCCAACTGGATCGCGGCCTCCTGCCGTTGCATCACCTGCCGGCTCCCTGGCGTCAAAACACAGTCGTGTGTGATGCGGCTTCAGCCTGTGCTCACATCCGTGTTTGTTTTCTGTCCCTGAGCGGGCACACATGAAAGTGGGGCGCCCGGGTCGATGGCCGTGACCCCGGCGACGAGAACAACCCCTCTCCATATAATTGCCGCCATTCTTCTCCTCCAGCACACGCACACACACACACACACACACACACAGAGAGCTCTGTCCTGTTCTATCGCCTCAGGATGGGAGTCACGGGTGCTTTGAAGAAGCGCGCAGCACGGCCACATTCGGACCAATGGGAGCGGAGACAGTGCTCCCTGTGTGAGTAATGATTGACAGCATGTTGGATTACTCAGAGGCATTAGTCATGGTGAATTTGTTACATGTTCTTGTTCTCTATTCTGTTGGTGTGAATAGGTCTGTCTGTCGCTCAGGTTCATTGGTTTGACTGTGTGTTGATGGCAAATCTGTGATCTTTAGAAAGTTGGACAAAGAGAAGCATTTAAATGTTCTCCAGTTGAAAGAGTTTATCGGTTACGATGGTAAACAATCTACAAGTGAAGCAAACACACATCTCTGACTGACACTGGGTTCCAAGGCTGTGGCTATGGAGTCAAGTCGATCTACGCATAGTTTGTACGTCTTATTATTGGTTCAGTGTTTCAAAAATGTCACATCAAGAAACATTCACAGCCAGATAGAACAGAAGTGTGATATGCTCGGACTGTACGGGCTCCCCGAAAGCCAATGCACGAAACCTTCTGACAGGAATTTAACGCGATGTCGCAAAATAATAACCATTCACGACATTTTCGTAACACTTACACAACTGTCAGTGACATAGCCTGCATATCATTGGTATTGGATTTTTGTTTTCCACTTTTTAATAGTTTTAAGATGAATAAAATAGTGTGTTGAGTCACCCATCGAGAGTCGAAGTCCCGTCCCCTCGCCGCTGGCAGCAGATAAAACACGTTCTTGATGCTGTTTGAGTAACACATATGATGTCTGTCACTTTATATGATAATTTAGAAAGTCATGAAAGCTGCAGTTTGTCGTAAAGATGAATAAATAAAGATGTAAAACTGCACCTGCACAGGAAAAGTGTTTGACAACTACTGTACAGTTACCCGAAAGAGTAATTCAATGGGATTAAGGCATCATTTGTCTCTTGCCAATCTCATCTATACAAATTCATTCTGAAATAAGGTCTCATAGTGGTCCAGCAGAAGGGGAGGGACTTCGCCTCTCTGTAGCAGTCGAGCAACAGCTTCTGCCGGACGACAACAACACCTGGACAAACCACATGCAGAACTGCAAAACACGGTAATACCAGAGCCGGTAGCAGCCTAATAATAATGCCATTCGTTTGTAAGTTATGCTTATGATTACGTTTGCTAAGGATTATTTTGGAAGATGTTACATGGTTTCCTGTCGTAGTACGGCAATCTTTGCATACTTTCTCCATCAATATATAGGGGGAGACATTTTGAGCACATCTGAGTACTGTGGGGATGTGCCCCCCTCTGAATATTACATTATAGTTACGGCCCTGCTTGATTAAAAAGAATATCATATTCAATAAAAATCATATTCAAAAATCTTCCTTTTCTGAGGCACACTACTTTCTAAGGGACATCACGTTCATGCAGAAAAACAGGCAGTAAGAGGTTTTTTAATGGCTGACTTAAGTCCAGCAACAACAACACGGGACAAATCTGGTCATTAGTGAAACAATTCGGAAATCACTGAACGTGCTTGTGCTCGGCTCTGGACTCTGTACAAAGAGTTCATACCAGCAAAAGCAAACATGTTTCTGCTGGGAGGAAAAAGCTTACACAATGAAGTATCACAGCCACACGCAATACTGTACAAGGATTCTGGGGCACCATCGGGGGGTCCAACCTTTTCCAACAGCGCGAGGGCAAGGCAGCTCCATCATTGGCTAATCTTTGGCCGGAGAGAGCCAGTCATCTCCGCGCTTTCCTCTCATCCCACAACTAACCAAACACTGTGCCGCTAGCGTCTCTGATATGCTTTGTTTATCAGGCCACCTGGACATGCATCTGGTCAGCCAGGGAGTATGCCTGTCAATAGCAGGGGCCAGATGGACGTGCATTAATAACCGTGTCTTATGTGTCAAAATCACGAGCTGCAAACGGCGACTTCTGGGGGCCGTTTTATTATGAAGTTTCTGAAGGCCTGTGTTGTGCTGAATGAACTGAATGAAATGCTGATTGGGGTGAAGGGAACAGCAGAGAATCAGAAAAGAAAATTAATTACTGTGCACTCATGTTTCAGGTCAGTACTTCACAGTGTCCCCCTTCCTGTGCTAATAGACAAATTACATAATAGCCTCTAAAGACAGAGAGACGGAGGGAGCGAGAGAGAGAGAGAGAGAGAGAGAGAGTCGACAGAGGTAACCTTTGCAAATAATAAAAGCAATGTGGAGAAATAATTATGAGGACTACTGATATAATTTGAACTTCATAATAAGACAGATGACCACACGGTGTGCTTGAAGCAGCTCAATGCATGGAGAGCATGTTATGTAACTCGTGTCTTTCTTCTAATAGGCTCAGTAATAAGGTATGATAGGGATGAGGGGGGTGAGCGGCTCAAGTCATGCCAAGAATTAGGGTGAGGTGATGAAATCAAGAAACAAAGTGTTCTCTCCAAGGATTAACTGAGACCATGTTACACATTATGACTGATAAATCAGATTTCCGGGGATCTCCCCTTGCGGAAAGTTTGTGTTGAACGTTTGTCAAGAGGGCAGGGCGTGGTGCGACCGTCCATAATCTGCCTGTACAGGACAGTTTGTGAAATGAGGAGCCCATTGAAAACAGATAACACATCAACACCGTGCACCTTACAGTGTTTTTACTTCGTGGCACAAAGTCCGTTATTTCGTCATTGATTCCTTAACGACTTCCTATTGGACAGGACGTTATCTGTGTGGGAAGATTAGAGCTGGAAAGTAGAAAACGGTATTTTGTCTACAACTTTGTGAACCTGGCAAATAAACATATCAGCAGTGATAAAGGGGTTTTTTTCTAGGCTCAGCGTGTTCCAAATACCTCAGGTTACTACTGGCCTATTTGGTCTTTATAAAAAAAGTGACATTTCTTTTAAATTCTTATGTTCTTGCTCTTCACGCGGTGCTGCAGCAACATGATGACTGCGTTTGTTTTGCCATAAACAGGCATCCACATGTATGCGTACGATACTGTTAAATTTGCATCTGAGAGTTTTTCATCACTTTCATTTGTATTTATAATCTATAAATTGAAAAAAACAAATCAACAAAAATGTGCTGTTTGTCCAGGGGGTGGTACTTGCAAGAAGTTCATGAAACAAAACGTATGTTTACATTTCAAATGTCGATCCTTCAGATATTTTAGGTTCCTAAATACACACAAACTTGGCTAAAGGGCCAGTGTGGATTAAGTGGCATCTAGTTGTGAGGTAACAGATTGCAACCAACTGAATAGGCCGAAAAAGGGGCTCCAGAGTTTTGTTTGTGGTTTGTCTGCTCTGGGCTATTGTAAAAAAACATTGAGGTGCAACGTGGCAGACTCCATGAAAGACGAGTTGCTCCCTCTGTAGACAAAAAGGTTCATTCTAAGGAAACAAAATGACGAATATCATTCAATTCATACAATGATTGATCGAATGTATTTAAGAGTGTTTTAGATGCACGTTGGAACTAAGATAAAATGGTCCTGCATTCGTGAATTTACCTAGAATTGGGGCTTTTTTGTCTTACATAAAATACATTATAACACCATCACACTGTCGTTAAACATGATACAGAACACTCATTCCTCTTGTTCAGCAAGTTACCAAATGCTACTTTGGTGGAGCTGATGATTCATTTAAAAGTGAGGAAGCAACATGGCAATTTCTTTCACATTAACGTGGACATAGAGCAGCACGAGTTCAGTAAGTGTGCAGTAAGACACTTCGGAGAGATTTCGACAGCGGCTGTGCGTTTGAGTCATTTGCCTTTCTGCTGAGGCAACAGATAGGACTCGAGTTGTCAGCTGTGGATCGACATTTATCACCGGTCACTGGAGTAAGAGGGGGGAAAAACAAAACTCTGCCTCGCTGGTCTCATCCTTTAACCCAGATTCCCGCTGGTCTCATGCTTCAGCAGGCAAAAGCTTGGCGACCGTTGTCATATGGAGCGGATGATGGGATGAATGTTTGCCACCCTGCTCACCGCGACCTGCCTCTAAGTGACGACTCCATCGCCTTTCACATCTGCTAACTCATTAATACAGACAGCGGCAGGAAAGAGGCTCTCACGTGCTGAACTGTGTACGTCCACATGTATTCACACACAACCGATGTAAAGCCTAGTAAGCGAGGGCGAGCCCCCGTGTGTATTGTTTCACATGAACAATACGCTGTTATTCAATAATCCCGCTTCTCAAACATCATTTAACTCTCTGCCAAGGAGTGCTGGGTAAAAGCAGTCAAGACTCCAGCTCGTATCCGACCGGAGCCAAGCAGAAGTGGAAGAGAGCCGGCCTATTTAAAGGACTTAAGAGCTCCGTCCAGATGTTGAACTTTGTGGTATTCCATTTATTCCCAGTACTCAATGTCCTGGCCAATGATATCTGAGTAACATCCGGTGAGCTGAGGAAATCCTGGGACTCAGTGTTGGCAGTGCTGCCAAGATCACGCCTGCTGCCATGAACCTTGATGTCAGACAGCAGAAATGAAATGCTGCCTCTCAGGCCAGAGACCAGAACGACAGACCAGATCAATACTCAGTTATCTTTACTGTTTCACTGCTGCTTTATTGGGGATTATGTGGCCTGGGTGGTGTCAGATCTGCACTGATATGATGTTATATATCATCATGTCACAACTGTCCAATCCTGTAGAGTTTACTTTGGAAACGAAATGAAAAATACCACGCCGCTGCAATCGACTACTGCACGTGCCTTTAGAGATTTAGAGATAAGTCAGATCATGGCTTCTTCTAATGAAATTTAGCAGATCCTGGGCCTGCAGGTGGTCGAGTGGTTAGAGCGCATGCCATAAACACAGCCGACCCCGGTTAGATTCCGGCCGGAGGTCCTTTGCTGCATGTCACATTCCCCTCTCTCCTATATTTCTGATGTGTCTACTGCTTAATAAAGGTGTCTATACCAAAAAAATCTTTTTAAAAAAAAAATATAGCAGATCCAGCTTTTTGACTTTAATAAGTATTATATGCGCAACTTTAATTAAAAAGGAGTGTGACAAAACCTATAACCTTATAACCAGTCAGAACAACAAAACGTGATGTAGCGCTGCGCTAGTTAACGTGACAGAGCATAGCTCAAGATGAAATGTACGCTTGTGAGCTCTGCCTGAATCGTAGTTTAACGTTAACGTGACAAGCACTGTGAATCTCCAACTGCTGTTTTGTCTGTACCGCTGTTGTTATAAAATCATATACTCAAGATTACAACTACTAGCAAGCTAGCTTCCAACGAGACAGAGAGTCACCAGTTGAAATGGTCACTTGTTCAACCAGAACACCAACGGCGCTGTAGTTCCCCCTCCTTACAAAAGTGGAAACAAACTTTTACATTTGGCCTTGTAGTCTGGGTTGCTTAATCTTTTTTCTCAAACCGACCATACAACAGAACCCTACTCATGTTCAATGGCCACTGGCTTACAGGACGTAGTATCAAACTATAGACTGTATATAAAGTCAATGTATCAAACCCGCCTCTTATTAGATAAACGGGGCAGAGGGAAATTCATCTGAATGGGAGGGGGGGCAGACGCATCAGTCAGAGCAAATGAAACATGAGCTTGCAGACTGGTCTGGTTCCCAGGCTACCATAATGTGATGTAAATGGACAAAGAATCATTCATTTAAAAAGGGAGAATTTATGGTAAATGACTGAATCCAGCATCATTATAGTCTTGTTTTCACATCTTCGTCAGCTTGGTAGATCTTGCTGAAACTCCAAACGAGATGGTCAGACGGATTTTTCCATTTTATCCCTACTACTCAAAACAGTTGAGATTAAATAAACATAACGTTTTTTGCTGAAGCTTCTGAGGTTCCTCTTGGCATTAGGGCTGAATTTTTCCTGACCACTCTGAAGTGTGGAAAAATAACGACAAATCTCTTAAATTTAGTCACTTTTTGTTTTATACAGTGTTAAATATTTTCAATAAAAAACTGTTGTTTTGTACAATTATGACCACAAACAGAGAACAGACAGTGGAGACAGACAGAAACAAGAGACATGTGAAAAACAAGTCGACTGCCTGCAGCACTCAAAGAAAATGGATCATATACATATAATGTTCTTTCCTCCTGGTACACAGGAGTGTCTCTCTCTGTGGTCAGCGACCCACATCCCATATTTCCCACAAAGAACCTTAACAACTACTTTTATATACATTCAAATTACATAGCTCTTTAAATAACCAGCAGTATGTCCTTCACTGGGGCTCACCCAGTGTTTTTTGACATCAAACAGGTGGGGACAGAGGAGTCGCTCAGGACAGCAAGGTCTGAACCTGCTTAGGTGATCTGGGCAACAGGTTCTCTGCGTCTTTGTAGCCGTTAGCTGGGCTGGTCAGCGCCGTGTAAACGTCCCCGTAGGCTCTGCACACCAGCTCTGTGGACTGACGGAAAATCTGCTCCCTGCACAAACAGATAAAACTCTTCAGATTTCTACTCACAGAACAAGAAACAGCAGTGAAAGGGCTTTTAAAATTCCAACATTTCTGCTCTAAATCAGACAAGCAGAGCTCTGCTGCAATTAGTCTGTGATAAAGAGCTGGAATAAGTCAGCCATGAGTAAGAATTTGTCCTAATTACTTTTTTTTTTTTTTGGTTCAGTGACCATTGTGTTGCCCAAACTGTGTCAAAACAATGAGTGGCAGTAAGTGGTGCACACTGCCATCTATGGATACATATTGCAGTATCAATGCACAAGCATCAGGTGTCCGTCGCAGCAACTGATTTTTAAAAGACTCCTCACCTAACGATCACAACACAAATCTGCAACCATCTTTTGATAAAAAAAAAAAAAAAAAAGAAAATCAAGTACAGTATTATTTTTCATTCTGGATTTTTTGCATATGTACTAAATCAAATTCAGCTATGTCACACAGACTTCTGTTGTTTCCTTTTGGAGCTGCAACAATCAGTCGATCAACAGAAAATCATCCCCCGATCGTTTTGATAAAAAAAATAATCACTTTGGTCATTTCTGAAGCAAAAATGCAAAACAGTTCCAAGTTCTCATATGAGAGAACAGAAACATGTGAAGTACAGAATCATTTTTATTTCACTGATTTCTGATGAAGTTTCAAATCAAATCCAGTTATGTTTTACAGATTCTTGTAGTTTTTTCAAGCAATACTGCATCCCTCGGTCTTAAATGATCATAAATGTAATATTTTGGAGTTTTCAGGTCAGACAAAACATGGAATCTAAAGCAATAACTTGGTGACATATAGACAAAACTAAGAATTGATTAAACAAGAAAACGATCACATTTACAATATATACGTTGCTTGTCTAAAGCCTAAATGTCTAAATAGAAACAATGTGTCTTGTTCAGCATCATTTCAGTTTATCATCTTGATTCTTCAAAAACTAACTTGCCATAAAAAACCTCCACATTTACCATCAAGCAAAGGAAATCATTCGACTATTTCTCGCAGTGGAGTACGAGTGGAGGATGCAACAGTCGGACTGAAGAGCCCGGTGAGAGGACTCAAGGACACAGTGGGAGCGCAGGCCCCTATTGTATCCCACTTAGGCTCTTGAGATCCATATTTTTAATTGGCCCACAGAGAACACGGAACCGCAGTGCTGTGTATAACACCTTACTCCACACCAAGTGCACCAAACACGAAATGTGAAACGAACGGAGTCTAAAAGTACATTCCCATTATTTGTGCACTGCGGGAGTGTTTTCAGAGTGCTGCCTGGTGTTTTTGTGTATTTAGGTGAGCAGGGAGGCAGACTTGAGCGATAGCGGGGGAGAGGGGGAGAGAAAGACAAAGAGGAGGAATGATTTCAGGGAACGAGTGTGAGTGAGAAATGGACCAGAAGCTAATTAATGGCGTCCTGCCCATCAGTCCTCCCATGTCCATTAATAGAGAACATTAACCTGAGGTACAGAGTGCTCCTCAAGCCTGCTGCACTTCCCAGTAAACGTGACTCATAGAAAGAGCGCTCCAATGTAGCAGCTGTATTGAGCTAAAAGCATGTGCATTTTCTGATCAGTAAGACAAATACAGGCAGTCCTGCAGACCGCTCCCTCAATGTGTTAGTGGCTTTAGCAATTTAGCATCCAAAATCGCAGTGCATTTAGTCGAGTGTTTTGTTTGGAATGCAGTAATGATCGTATTATCGGGGAAACTAATGAATGTTGAACATTATTAGGTCGACGCTCCTGTTCTATTTTTACCTCTTTGAATGCACTCTTAACCCTGCTGAAACACCATGTGATGTTGTAAACAATAAAGCCTGAGCATTGCATGTGTGCTACTCTGTTCCTAAAGAGACACAGCTGCTACCAACAAGGAAAGGAACTCACTTGATGGCCGCACTGAGCAGAAAGTTGAGCTGTGGCATCACAAGAGTGTCAGGCGACGACAAGTACCGATCAAACTGGACCTGTGGTTTGTAAGAGAGGGTCAACAGCAGGTGATGAGTCAAAAGGATTACACAACAGTGAGAATGTATTAAAGGTGCCACATATAAAAAATGTCATTGTTTCCATCAGGTTTGAAGAGAGTGTGTTTTCACATGCGTTGACAAGACAACTAAGCTCCTCTCGGTTCAGTAAAAGAAAGAAATTTGAATTCAGAGGGTGTATTTTTCTGTTTAGTTAGGAAATAGCTGGAAGATTGTTTGCTTTCTGGACTTAAAAAAAATAATGGGTTTACTGATTGGACACAAAGGGTTAAAAGATCATGTGGAACAGAGAACTCGCTGCTTGCGTGGTCTTGCATAGGCCTGAGCTAAACTATCTGATGATCAGTTCAGTTGTATGACATGACAAGTTTGTTAGAATGCTTGACATAACGTTTGACATAACGACAAAGCTCTAATTTGATCACATTCTGTTGATCATTTAAGTTAACTTTTGGATGTTTGAAACTGAAATTCTTACATATTGCAACAAGGAAAATAAGCTTAATAAAAACGGTCAGTGTAACTCACCATTGCCGCTTTCACAGACGAGTTGTCCATGCTGGGGAGGAGGGAAAGAGGACCCTGAGACAGAAAAGTGGACATCAGCTTAAAATCCGACTCAGGGTCACACTGCTCGTGGAGCTGATGAATCTCAAAACTGAACACAGTATTCATCCGCATTAGCAGGCAGCATTGAAATCCTTGATCATTTATCTACTCTGCCCTCAGCCGCTGCTTGAGATGGATCCATGGAGATGGATGGAGGCAGGGACACAAACTGAATGAATGGCATTAGCCCTGGCCTATTAAATGTGTAATAAGGATATTTTCTTTCTCTTTGTTTTAAGAAGCTTTTTCAAAAGTTTAACCGACACTTCGTCATTGTGTACTGCTGCCTTACTCCTAACTAACCTTGATGAAACAAAATGAAAGAAATTCCCTCCCTAAATCCTGATGGTAACAAGACAAAAACTGTGCAAGGTTAACACATGAGTGACTGTGTGAACACATCAGCAGGTACCTTGCAGGCAATTAGCTGACACTGATTATCCAGAATGGCAACATTAAGTCAAGCTTAAACGCCTAAATTGCCGACATTAAAAGCAGCAAATAGACAGCAGTGCAAGGGTCAAAGTGACAGAGTGATTTTATGGAGATATGGGCATATTAACGTACTTGGAGCCATCAAACTCATCTGCCAGCTTCCAGCCAGTGGAAAGTATTGTTCTAATCACTGTTTTCTTGTTTCTGATATGTTCAGATGATGTATCAGAGAAAATTACAGGGATAACATGTTAAGCAGATAGCGAATGTAAACCTGAAAAGTCTAAAATAAACGTGGGGATTCTTTTCAGTCGTTGACATCTGGGATACCGTCAAGTGTGGACAGCCAGACTTAATCTTTTCAAACAGAAGACTATTTAAGGAAAACCAAAGACAGGCCACCCGAGGAGAGAAGTAGTCTGCAGAAGAATGACAGTTCTTGATTGAGCTTTGCGTTGAGCTGCAGCAGCACAAGGGTGTGGTGTGTCCTGACATGACCTGAGGTTTCAAGACTCGCATGCTAAACCACAACTATGGGTCTCAGTCAGCCCAGTGGCAAAGTGTATTACAAAGCAGGAGGAAGGCTCCAGGACATCAGCGCTCTCATCTGCACAGGACACTTCAGGAGAAGCTAATATATTTTAATAGAACATAATATGATCTGCCTCGCTGCGCCTCTCTCTCATCTGAAAATCTGATAGAAATGCTATTACGCCCTAATAAAGACATCGGTCATGTTGTAACCATAGCGATAGCTATTGTAAAGCCCAGAGAGGAAGCATACTGTAAACAATAGGATATGTAAGATATAAAAGAGGGCTATTAGGGAGTCACACAAGAGAGAAGCGAGTTACAAATCTCCACAGTTCTATAACTTCCCGAATGAGCGCATGTCAATGTGTAGTCAAGTGCGTCACCTGTTCAGCAGTGTGCTGCTGGACGCAGCTGTAGATGTAGCTCAGCCCAGCTCTGGTCAGCACGTAGGATGCCTGCTCGTTGATCAGCGTGTCAAGGTGAGCCTCAATCTAGAAAATGTGGGAGAGAGCGGCTTAAAATCCAGTTCAAGCCTGCATTGTGAACTAGTGGTACTTGTGGTTAATGGAGATCCACTGTGCTATTGATAATGAAACTTCCACAGGAGTGCTTGTGGTGCTCAATTACAAAAGCTGTGCTAAAAATAGAGGGATAGATGGCACATTTGAACATGAACAACAATACATGACGCACACTCTTCTATCAGACTGTAAATTAGATCTTTTTAATAAAAGATTTGGGCTCTATGGGTTTTCATGACAAGAATAAGAATAATTAATTATTCGTAAATGAACAATAGCCCTACGCAAAGACAGTTCAGGTTGAGAAGCATGACAGTTTCATGATTCAGTTTGTCTTTTCCTACTAAGGTGTGGTGTGTTATTATTTGACTCATGCCCTTGACTAATCGTAATTGAACCACATAGACACTTAAGAAGACGTAACTGTATGATTCACTACTCATTTGTTAATAACTATTTATAGTTCTGGCAGACCTGGAACTCAAGCATCTCCAGCCTCTTGTCAGTGAACTCAAAGACAGCCAGCGTGGTTTTCATGACGTACAGCGAGTTGACCATGTAGCTCGCCATGTCAGCAGTGCCGAGGTTACTGGCCGACACAGTACACAACTGTAGGAGGGGATCCAAGATGCAAGAGAGCACCTGGGAGAGACGAAGCAAGACAGAGGACTGAAAATCACTGATTTGATTTAATGGTGATTAAAAAAAAAAACATCAAGATATCAATAAACCATTAACTTAAAAGATGCAGCAACATACGACAAACGAATGGGGACAACTTTGACTCCATTTGCTCAAGTTACATCGTCTAGGATAATTTTGATTAGAAATATTACAATTTTGAAAATGTCGTTAATTCATGCAAAGTTCGTCTGTCATTAAGGATTTTGTGCTACAAGTGCTGCACTTTGAGTTAAAGGAGGAAAGTCGTCCATGTTGCCTTTGATCAAATAATAGCCGCACAAAAGTTTCCCCAAAAGAGACAGCATCCCAGATGTCGTAGAATACACACAGTGCTCCTGTAGTTTGTGCCGGTAGAGTTTTTGTTGAGGGTCTTTTCATTTAGGGCCACATAATATATTGTTTCAGGGTCAACACTGCAATGTGCAGATGGTCACATCGCAGGACAAGCAACGTCAAGTAGGCTAATTTCACTCTTTCACAATTTAGGTGTGTTTTTGTGGACATTAAGACTGCAGCACTACTGCAACTCAGTAGTTTTTCTGCCTCTCAGTGGTTACCATGGTGACTTACGCCTTCTACAACATCACGTGCATAGCCTCTATTGGGTTATTCAAGTTATGTGATTCCAATTTACTGTATTTTCTATATATCGCAATATATACATATATTGCAAAAAAACAACTAATTCCAATAATTTGATTTGACCGACTGTAAAAATAAAAGAAACTATATTTGTGGATCGTAAATTTGTGTGTCTGCCTCATTTTCTTTGTTTTGTAAACTGCAGGATTTTCAATGTTTGATTTTGAAGTAATCCAAAATTATTGCAATTACATTACAATAGTTTTGATATCAATGGATTAACGTTACTAATTCCAAAATTGCCATGTGCTGTTATTTGGATTCAGTAATTGACTACATTTCAAAGTAATCTGCCCCCGCCCTGGTTATAAATGTAAGTTTACCTGAGCAAAGTCGGCCTGGCGAGCATCCAGAGGAACAACTGATGAGTCGTGGGAGGCCAGCACCTCCCTGAGGAGGGAGAGGGTCTGAGTGAGGGAGGCTGTAGGACCCAGATCTGCAGGTGGCAGCTCCACCTGCTCAGGCAAACAGAGGAGTAGAGTATTAGAGATGAGAGGTTTAGCTGTGTGTGAGCTGCAGCCTTCACCAAGACAAGCGGTCTTCACAACATTATCAAAGCATTATGATCGAGCGAATACACAACTGCTTCCTGCTGCTACTCTGAGCCTCAGCTTGTTCAGAATGAGAAGAGCTTTTTAATGAAGAGGGTTTTGATTTCATTGGCCTCTGGATGGACAACACAGAACTGAGCCCTGCCACCTTTGTCCACCTAATAGAGCAAATTATGAGAAGGCCGGGTTCCTGGAATTAGCTGGAATTGACACCAAAACCCTGAGGGCCTCCAATTTGATTAACACCGAGCTACCGGGATAATTCTTGTAACTGCTATTGATTAGGGCACAGCCAGCATATAATGTGGAAGAGCTCCTGCCCGTGCTGAGGTATATTTGGATGCCAATTTAACTAAATGGTAACAAGTCTGGTGTTTTTGGCAGTTAGCGCCTTTTCGATTCTGTGGCCAACAGGCCGAAACTGTTTACAAGCAGAAGAGCTTCAGAAATAGCCTTGTTGTCTTTGAGGGTTTAGACGCAGAGCTGAAATACACAATGTGTGTCCACAGGGTGCAACACTGAACTTCGGCTGCACTGTCATTTAAACGATTTCATGAAAGAACATTGCGAACCGTCTCTATTTTAAAAACATGGCTTCCTCTTCTTCTTCTCTTTCTTTCCTTGGGTGATGGCATTGTTTTCCTAGCAGACGCTTTCTCACAACTTCACGCACGAAAACAATATTGTAGCACACACAAATAAAAATCATCCAACTCAAACTGTACCTTGTCCATGAGTCGGCTTGCATGAAGGCTCAAGCTGTTGAAGAACATCTTTTTGCTGAGGATGTGCATCTCCTCTATATTGATGAGCAAGGAGGCCACGCTGGTCCCAATGATAGAGCTGTACAAATGAAGTGATTATTCACATTATTGTCTTTTTTTTTCCATTATCGACTTACAAATTATCCAAATGTAGTAAAAATGCTCATCAGAAGCAAAATAAAAGATACTCACTACACTTACCATTCTAATAGGTCTGCTTGAATTTGGCACAACAGACTCCTATCCTAAATTTTGGCCTCACTGAGACTTAAAATTAAAGCTGATACACTCTCATATTTCCGTCAATACTAATCATTTGATGTGCTCTGCTCTCTCACCTATGAACCTAACACATGCAGCAGTGGTGGGCGGGATTCAGGGCCCTACATTCATAGATGTGGAGATTATTTTTTGTTTTGCGTGGAAAAATTATAAAGTAAAAATCATAGCAGAGTAATGACTTTAAACGATTAATCAAATATTCAAACTTTGTTGAGTCATTAATCAACTAATCATTTCAGCTGTTCAATCATTGTGGAGTTGTTATTATGCTGCAAGCTCGAGTGGGTTTAAGTACCTGATGGTGTGGTGGTAGAACTTAAGCAGGTTGGACAGCTTGTAAAGAAGGACAGCGCCTGGCTCGGCCACGATGACCTGCTCTATCCGCACCTGAAGGACACATCCAGAACACACAGCATGGGAACACGAGCAGAAGACGGCAGAACACTGCATGCATTAGCCACAACTGGTCAGTGGTTCTTTTAATAGCTTCTTAAGATAATTCCATTGCTCACTTTCAACGGCCTGCAGACTCCCTCAGTGATGTGTCCAACCACCTCCTGCATGTTCTCCTCCACACCTGATGTCAGAGGATATCATGAATATAAGCACACCAGCACAGTATTAATAAATACAAAAGTGGGGATCGGTCCTCTTTTAGATCCAAAGTGAATATTCATGTGCAGTAACACACTAAGTATAACCCAGGGTCACAATATTCCTAATTCATTCTTATAATAGTCTTGGGATGCGTTCACATATTCAACATTTACATCTATTTTGAGTTCAATGTGTTCAGGCAAGAGGCAGCAGTGACATCATTACCATATAACCACAGTGACACCTGCCTGAGAACACAGGGTTCAAACGTTGTCCAAGTCAGATTTGTTACCAGTGAGATCATCATAAAAATGTCTTGTATACACTGCCGAAAAAAGAATGAAAGGTGCCGAATGCTGCCATTTGATAGCCTGGAGGTAACAGCTTAGTTTCTCAAAAAGGACCATAGGAAACCCTCCCAGGTCTCAAGTGACCCCCCTACTGAGCTGTCTTCACTCCTAACTGAAATGAGAACTGAAGAAGTTAAATTAGGGAAACAAGCAGAGGATTAGTCCATCAGGCTGGACTAAATGTACTGGAATTAGATTTGTTCACACTCTCCAACTGTTGCCAACATCTCTAACCTCATTGAACGACTGGTTACCCAAAGCTACTTGTGAGTCCGTGTGATATTTGTTTACAAGCCACTGTTTATTTCTCTAGGGTGTCTATCAGACAATTAAACGCTTCTAAGACCTTTTTTTCTTTCATGAAATTAAAACTAATCATTGGACAAATATTGTTTTACATATTCAGGCATTGCACATCATGTAGTATATGTGTGGGGAATATGGCTATTAGGGTGAATGTTTGCCAACATTTTGCAAGATGGACGATTAATTAAATGAGATAAATTCAAATTTAAGACTGTTTAATGACTGTTATGCTGCTAATAAATTATAAAATGTAAACAAAGAAATGTTAAGAGTTCTTGAAGATTGTAAAATCATCCAAATTAAAAACGAAGACGGAGATGATAGAGAGCTGTCCACTGTGCCTTTAGACATCATACCTTGCAGAGTGACTTGTTTGAGCAGAGCTTCCAGATGCTCTTTCTCTGAGGCGGTGGCTTGGTGCAGCCAGGCCAGCATGTCCCCGACATACCTGAAAGAGCAACGAAACAGTCCGTATTAAAAAGCACGTCATTGAGGGGCCAACCCGAGGGCTAATCTTACCAGGCCGCGACCACAGCTCCATCGAGGCACGGGTCATCGTGTTTCAGTCCCCTCACACAAAAACAAACACTCACACACACACACACACACACACACACACTTGGCTTTTGGTGTTACATAACAGTGGAAAACAGCAAGGTTAAACTTGAATTATTGTGTGTAAGCCTGTGTGTGTGTGTGTGTGTTGCTGACTGAGTGAGTGTGAGGACAGGGAGGTGAGAAAGAACTTGATGTTCTCAGAACTGCCAATGCTTCCTATAAAGTGGAGGTGATTTCGTGTTCCACACATGGCTGGTATTCTGAGAAATTCTCCCCTTTGGCTCCTGGGCACACGAGGAAGGAGGAGAAGGAGGAGAAGGGAAGAGGATGTACTACAACATGAAGCCCAGACACACTCAGACACACCTTAACAAAATAGACATTTAATATCCTCCTGAATCAGGCTTTAAAGGTCAAGAAATAGTTTGGAACATAATCTGAGAGATTTATAGTTGGAGAATCACAACATTTGCAATAATACAGTAAACACACACAAGAATAAATAGTAAATAAGGTTGTAATTGTGTTTCTGAGGACTATATATTTATTTTGAGCTCTGGCTGTGGGCATGCGTAAACTGGTCACAGGTTGAAGGTTTAATATCATCTAGTTTATTTATTAAAAAATCAAAAATAATTGATTTTCCTCTCACCTGTAGGGCTATTTATTCATCTATAATTTTCTGGGTGCGAGGTGCCAGGGTATAGATATATCTGCTTAACAGATGTCTGCCTTCTCTCGAATTATAAATGAACTTGAGGGCACTGTGGTGGCTTGTGGTGCTCAAAGATCACCAAAAAAAAAAAAATTTGAAAAGCTCAACAGCAATGTCTCCATCCAGAAGTCATGACCCAACAGCCCCTTTAAAAGTGAAATATTGACTTCATAAATATGTAAGTCACAACCAAGATCAGCTAGCCATTCATCTTGAGCAATGCATAAACGCAGATTTTTGAAAATTATTTCAATTGTGCTAAGCTACACTGAACATATGTCATGTTTTCAAAATCAGTGCAGAGTTGTGACAGAAGCATCTCTGCATTTCTCCAACTCCAGTTCCATTAGAAAATATTTACATTTTCATCAGAACTGAAATGTGTTTTTGGTTTAAATGCTCAGCTCATGAACAGGATTTGAGTTGTACCTCATAGGGTCATGTGAATGCATCTCAATGGGGCGGGGCGTTCCTCCGTGCCCGCCGCGGGTGAGGGCGTCGATGAAGCCTCGTACCACCGCACACCTGCGTGCAGTCCCGAACTCATCCAGAGTGTACCTGATCAAACAGAAGAGAGAAGGAAACATTCAACACCCAAACCTCATGTGAAAAAGATGTGTTTTTGTGCAGACTGTGTGCCGGAGGTCAGCCACTGACATACATCAACAATGCAGGCAGCTTTTCCAAAAGGAAAGACTTTGAGGCTGTTTTGATTACTTGGCGGTGGCAGGCTTTGTGACAGACTAAACACAAGATAGTGCTGAATTAAGATTCCAGGAACACTGGTCTCCTTTCTCTCAGCCTCAACATCCCCAGCCAGCGCATGACCTTGGACTCTCTCCGGCCCAGAGACAGGTGCAATTCAGAGAATCCAGACAGATAGAAGGAGGGTTTGATTGAAAACATGTCTTGGGGTAACGTGTGAAACTTTCTTGTGAGTTGTTTTGTTTTTGAGACAGTTAAACTCTCAGCAAGCATCAGAAAATGTGTGAATCCCATGTAATGATTTGCGCTCTATGAGCACAAATCGCTTCTCTGACTTAAGTAATCTACTTTCACTGATGTCGACATTGAATGTTCTTAAAAACATTTGCATTCATTTTCTTTAACTTCAGGCATTTCAAGCCATTACAACATCATTATGGTATGTCATCTGTGACCACTTATCTATTACTTAACGGACTTAAAAGTCCTTGTTTTCAATTAAAACAAATCTATAACGATGTATATATACTGTATATCACATAATGTATTTACTTAATGATTTCAGTCTATTTTGAGCACTGTCTTATTAAACTCTGAGGGAATATATTTGGGTTAATTTGTGAAAAACATACACTTCAAATTTGCACTGCTGTCTGTGAAGTATTGAAAGTGGCAGTTTGTCTCAATCATGTTTGCTTTATGCACACTTTCTTCTTCTGCTGGCTGGATGGTGGCAACATTCACCAGTCGCCTCGGGCTGTTTGCTCTGTTGTTTTCTAATTCTTTGTTTTGCTCACCAAGAATCACCTCGGCCACAATTCACCTGCAATCGCCCACATAAGATAGAGTAGTAAAGTAGCAGAGGGACATACACAACCTGTAGCCATCTGGCAAAGATGGAGTCAACGAAAATGTTTTTAGGACCTGACATCCACAGCTACATCCCTGACAGGTTTACTTCTACACACTGTTAGTGCTTGAAGAAGACATGTAAACACTGATCTGCATGGAGATGACGATGCATATATTAAAACTGTTGCTGTATGTAAGAGTGTGTATATTACTTGTAAAGGACGGGTCTGTCTTGTAAAGCTTCCATGGCTTGAGTCAACACAGGGCTGATATCACAGGCCTCTTGGGTTAGTCCTCTGCATTCATCTGAGGATAAGAAGGAAAAAAATGTCACTAAACGCTCTCTTTCGAGTAACTTTGTTTGTGTAGTGCTCAAATCATTGTTTCTAAATGTTTTGGGGCATGGCAACCCCTCTGACAAGAAACAAATCACAGCACCAAAAACATTTTTTAAATCATATTTTTCCATGAGCTCTTTCCAAGAAGTCAGTTTACTTATGCTTCAGACAATACAAACAATGAGCAGGCAGTGCCCAGTCTTCCAGTCTATGGAGAAAATGGGTCAATGCACTGCACTCTTGGCAGATCTTGCCTAATGCTGTAAATACGAGTTAATGCCCTCTTGTGCAGAATGTAGTTCTTCCACAAAAAAAAGACAAATGCATATAAAAAAAGAGACCCTTCTCAACATATACTAACTTCCTCTACATGCAGAGAAAATACAAACCAACATAATAACTTACTGCTCTTTCATTTGACCATTAGCAGATTTTCACTTGCCAAATTTCTGGATCTGGTTCTTTGAGCAAATCTTAACCTCAGCAAAATAAGCGTCTGCAGAGCAACTCATACTGTAATTTGGTAAATGCTTTCTATTTGTCACAAATGAGGTCTCTGTGATCTAAATGGTTTATTTCCATTTTAATTTCAATGACAAAGCACATGGCTGTGCTGAGGAAAAAAAATTGGTTAGAGACATTCTTTTGGCAAAACTCAGTCAGAAGGTTATGAGTCACATGTGTCCTCAAATGTGTCCCATACACGCCATTACTCTTACTTAAAAGAGCAAAGCTATGTATTTCTATCCATGTAGTTCAGTGTGAAGACCTTGTACAATGTGTACATAGTGTGATTGTGGTATTAACTCTGTTACTGCACTCACTCTGTGCCCAGCGGTAGAGCTGCTCATACGATGTCTCCTGTAACACGGCCATCTGCTCCATGATCTCTAACCTGGAACAAGCACGCAAACCAAGACCACACATTACATACCCATAACCCCAGTGTCAGATCCCTGACAGTGACATAAATACAAGACCTCCAAGTTTTTTTCCGCTTGTCTGTTCCACCACTGTGGTTAAAAATAAATGCCATGAATTTAACATCAAGAACAGAATTACTGTAAAAGACACTGTTATTCTATTCTGTCAGAGGAAGTAGAGCGCAGAGTGACTCTCTGGAGTGAACTGGCACCTCACCCTGCAGTTTGCTGGTTGGTTCGCAGGAGGATCTTCACGTCCTCGTGGATGTGCTTCACTCGGCTGAGAGCTTTGAAGAAGTCCTGGGAAATTGAACAACACATTAATGAATGTAAAAGGGCTGAAATGTGATCCATATTTGCAAAAAGTGATGAACATTTATTGACAAAACACTAAAATATTACAACTCATGTTTTATATCATGAGCAAGGGCAACATTTGACAGAGTGGAAGTAAACAGATGCGTGGTGGTATTTCACATGCTTATTTATGAATGTGTATATTATAATAATCATATAAAAAATATTTTTGTACATTTTACTTTGTAAATTGTGATTTTGTTGCACTGGTCGGTACATGTGACATCTATTGCATGTCTGTCTGTCCCGGGAGAGGGATCCCTCCACTGTGGCTCATCCTGAGGTTTCTTCCATCTTTTTTTTTGCCTGTTTAAAGGGTTTATTCTAATATGGCAAATCTGTATGACAGATGATGTCGTTCCACTGTACTGATTGTAAACCCATTGAGGCTATGTGATTGTGATTTTGGGCTATATATAAATAACACTGATCAATTTGATCCATCATCTTTTGGATCAGACAGTCAAGTCCCTTCAGAGTGTTAGTTAATGGACTGTGTAATATGTTGGCAACATCTGACAATATCTTAGATACTGTGGCAGCATGTTGGCAGATTGAGATGATCGATCATACTTTAATCAGATGATACAGGAGATGGAGCCACTATTGTGACACTATTCTTTCTCCAATACTGAATAGAGCTCCGATTATTAATCAATTATTCCATCGAAGAAAAAGAAAAAATTAACTGCCAGCTATTTTGATAATCAATTAATCGTTCAAGAAAAAATGCTGTTCTATTTTTCAGATTTATGGGGGGTAGACTGAACGATTTATAAAAAAATATATAAAAACAATCCTTAGTTGCAGCCGTGATGCTAAATCCTACCTGTGGATGCAGAGGATAGGATTCTTTGGATGATTCAATTCATTAGAACACATCATAAAGGAGATTACCTCAGTAATAGCTGCATCCCGAGCCCCTCGCAAAGTGGCCATCTCTTCATTAGACAGCTGGAACTTGTCAAGGAAAGCCTGAGCAACCTGAGCTCTCACCTCCAGGCGGTGACTGAGGGAAAAGAGACGTATGTTGTAATCCCCTTCCTTTGCTATTTTTACATTCTAATATCTATAGAGGGTTATTTGTTCCTTATAATGTTTTAGTATTTAGAGTCTGTTCAGCTCAGTCGGACCCTTTCTTGTCATTATGATTGCTTTTATTGGTTTTTAAGGTCCCTGAGGATTTTTATCTCAGAAGCACTCAGACTTTTCCTTCAGTCTTTCATCATTCAGTTTTATCAGTGTAGTTGCCATCATGTTTATGTTTTTCTGTCTGCAAAAATAAAAGATCCTGTCAGAGGGGAATAAAAAGTGATAAGTGTATACTTTTATTTAACAGAATAAAATGGTGCATGTTGTCAACAAGCTGTAGTGTTTGACATCGTACAGCAGATGGCAGTCATACTCCTCACACACAGCGAGCCGAGCAGGACAGAGAGGCAGGGTGGGACACAGAGTGAGGATATCATGTGCAGCAGCGAGAGAGTGAATAACAGTGGGAGACAAGAGAAACAACATGAATACAGAGCCGGATACTGGCCAGGTTTTGTCACTATCAATAACAGCAGGGGGATCACTATCAGTGTCACTATAAGCATCTCAACACAATAGTCACCCATGGCAACAGCCCCAGTCAAACAGGGAACTCTGTCACGGGATAGCAGAACAAGAGCGAGTCCTCCCTCTGTGCCCGTCTTCCCATCCAAACCACCTCGTCTATATTCTCTCCACCCGACTGCGAAAGCGAGGCTGGATCAGTAAATCACCGGCTGGTTTTGGTGGAGGAGAAGAACCCAACATTATCTGACCATTGTCTCTCACACTGCTATTACCCGTGCTCAGCCAGCTGAAAGTAAAGGGTTGTAAATCTGTTAGCGGATTCTATGATTTATTGTTTCTCTGTACAGCTCGCCGAGCCTCACATGCAGAACCTCGAGGAGTCTTTGCCCTTTACGCAGTTCGTGTGTTGAGGGTTTTGTCGCAGGAGAGAAAGACGACAGCTTGGCGGGGACTTAATTTCCGTTCACAGAGAGGCTTGAGAAGCATATTTAAAATCTTTACCTTATAACAACCTGGTGACATCATCAAAACTGAGAGCAGTGACAATAATGAATGTTTTATTTTATAGAGATACAACAGCTGTGCCTCTGCTTAAAAATGCTTTCACTGTCAGACTGTCAAAAGCAATCTTGAGGTCTGTCACAAACACTTGTAATAACAGCACATCATTTATTGATAAAAGACAGGTTTTTTTGGGATTAAAAAGGAACCTGTCACAAAGCTGCACACGTGTACAAATACACAGCGAAAAGATCAGTGAACTGAAAGAGAACTGATGCCACAGAGACGTAACGAATTAAAACAGGAGGCACTCCAGCTACCTGATATCCCCCCACAATTACAGTGATACATAAAAAATTTAAAAGTAATGCAAATGAGGCCATTAATTAAACTGAGCGGTGTATAAAATAGTGGAAGTATTTCCACATGAACATGCTCGTATTCACATACACATGATCAATATTAATATGGAACCTGTAACCTCTTGCAGAGCGAGGAGCAACAGTTGTCTCAAGAAAGGAGAATTTATCACTGATATGCAAATGTCTGCAGGAAGCTTTTACAAAAATCGAATTGGATCATCTGTTTCACAGTGAGACGATGTGGTGCAAACATGGCACTTCTATCATTAAAGGATGCTATATCATATATGTCATGAGTGTACAGTATAGTGATGTCATTTTCTAAGCTGTTGTAATACTTGTCTTTTCCCACATAGTCATTATATTCACATTACTGGTGATATATTCTAATATTCTGTGAAAGTACCAATAGCCTTTCCTACAAATTGTCTCCATATCAATTTCGAGGTATTTGGTTAAAAACATCATAATATTTGATCTTGTCCTCCAGTCTAAGCATTCAAGAATCACTTTTGAGGAGATTTAAACAATCTGTTTATATAGATAGTGTGTATATTGTGTATCACAAGACAGCCTACACATATTGCTATATTATTTTAAGGCCATATCACCCAGTCATTGTTATCTTCACAAGAGTGAAAAACAGACATAAACACCACACGTACATTACACTGAATTTGAGGGAAAAAAAATGTTCTATGAGCCAGTTTTATTGGGACATAAAATAAATTGCCCATCTGATGCTCCCACTGGTCATAAAGGCTTTGGAAGCCTTATCCATCACATTTAACATGCCACAGTTTCATTCATGAAGCATTTCACCCACAGACTGCATTTCTACCAATTGTTGGTGGCATCAGAGTGTGTGTTCACTGAGTAAATAAGAAGAGTTGACTGACTTGCATTACCCATTGATGGATTTCATGTATTAAATAAAGTGCAAAGTCCAGTACCTCCTTCATCATTTACTAAAATGCAGAAAACACACATTTTTTTTCCATTTTTTGACAAGGCAGCATCTTTTTCTGTTACTAACAGTAGCATATTCTCAGGGTTAAACCACTTGAGAGGTAGTTATATAATGTACCCAAACTCCTATGTCACAAATATGGCTTTCATTTTGGGAGCACCAGCAGTGAAAATTTTTTTTCTAACATGTCACCCTTTGCAACAGATTCACCTCTACAAGATAACAAATGCCCCCAATTTCTCATGTCCAGGCCAAGAATGACAGACCCGTTCCGCCAGGATGTAAATCACAACAAAGAGACAGGCTGCACACGCCTGTACAAGGTGAAGAGAGGTGGATTGCGGGAACATTAGCAGCAGAGCAGCAGAGGCCAAGGGAATGTTGGAGCAGCAGGATCGTTTTCTACAGCGCTGTCAGGACATGACACATTCTTCTGCAGACTGCAATTACTGAATACCAGAGAGAGGCAACAAACTTGAGTGAAACGTCACTCTGTAAAGTATGTATACACTCTAAGTGAGGGATTTCAAGGAAAATGAACTCAAAGATGTCAGCTTTTCTCCTAGAACTCCCAACAAGTTAAAGTCAAGTTAGATCCAGGTTGCATAATATGACATGATGGGTTAAAATCAAGCCAAAAAAACAAAAGAGTCTGTCTCCATTAAAGCTGCAACTAACGTTTATTTTCATTATCGATTAACTTACTGATTATTCCCTCAATAACCATTTAGTCAATAAAATGTAAAAAAAATATGATTATTTTATCCAACCAACAGTTTACCTACATCAACACAAACATGGAAGAACTGGTGGCGACAAAGATTGACTGCTACATCACCTGTGCCTCGGCCAAAAAGCTACAATTTACACAACGCAACCAGAAGTCTTTAAACTGTAGATATACAAAACGTTGCTACGATAGAGCAGCGTTTTTTTAACACCACTCTCGCTTATAAGGCCACTTCCAATCAAGAATATATCAGAATACAAGACAAAAAGCTGCACTGGCACCGGTGAAGAGAGACAGGTGCAAAATAAGAACAATGAGTGAAACCACAGATTCTACAGCGTCAGGCTCAAGAGGCTTTCCCTCAACTTTTTCCGTTTCTCTTCTCACGCACTGCGTCACTTAGCTGGACAGCCAGTCAGAGTGATTTCTTTCATCAACGGGCTCCGCTGCTGATTCTACATGCTCGATCAGCCAAAAAGTCGCTGACACGAGCTGAGTAAAGCCAGTGATGTGGGACTCACCGCAACATCCAGGGCCACAGACGCTAACCGACAGCCGTAACGCTGGACGACTGCGGATGTCAGCCTTGAGTGTCAGGGCCCTAAAACCTAAAGACCCCTCATTTATCATACCATAAATGACAAAGGAAAGTAGCAAGTCCTCACATTAAGAAGCCTAAACCAACAAATGTGACGTTTTTCGCTTGGAAAATTACTGAAACGATGAATGGATTATAAAAGTAAGTGGCAAGTAATTTTCTTCTGATTGACCTCCTGATTAATCGACTCATCACTGCCAATCTAGTCTCTTTGTTTGTGTCTGTTTGTGAATGTGCTCAGATTTCCCATCTAGGTCAATTGATTTTGTCTGTTCAAGCACAGAAATCGTTTAAGCATTAGAACACGGCACAATCTCATCAACAGCTTGATCGGCTCATAAAAACCTGAGAGCCTGATCAGTGAATAACATCCACCAAGCTCACCGCTTATTAAACAGGAAACTTTTCATTTCTTACTTTGAGAACTGGCTGATAATCATAGAGAATGAATAATTAGGAGATCGAGTGTTCTCCGTTGCAGGGGAATGTCCATCTATCTCGGAGGCTGTAAACCATGTGGGTCGATTATCCATTAAAATCTATTAGGGGCCATTTCAAAGGCTAGCGTGGAAATCTGGCATTCACAAAGCTGTTAGCTGTTAGTTAGCCATGCGCCAATGATCACAGAGTGCAGTCGCAGTCAGTCACATCAGACAACACAAAGGCACACTCACAGCCATACCATCATTAACAGCCAGCTGAGGCTTAATAAGGCTCAAGTGTCATTTTACGCAGGTTGTCATTTACACTCAGATGTCCCAGATTGTTCCCTCGAGGGGTTCCAAGCTCTTGATTTATTAATGACCTACACAGGAGTCACACTGGCACCATTTACTCTTTTTTTTTTTAACAGGAAAAAAGGTCTCAATGTGCCGCAGGGCTCCACGTCTAATAATTCATCATATACTGTAAGAATTACGGTGGGAAATGAGTCGCTGGTACAAGCCAAATGCAGGTAAATCTTAGGTGTGGTTACTAAATCTATCTACATTGCTCTTTGGCATACAGCCAGGTAGGCCTCCTGTAGCTGCCTGGGCGGTGCAGTAATAGCTGGGGAAGTTAACCAAGAGTCCAACACCTTCTGCTGCGGCTGCCGGTGAGGTCACACAGTGCACAGAAACATCCGTTAGTGAGACGTCTCGACTTGTTCTACAGATAACATGTCAAGCTAATGCCAAGATCACACAGTGCAGGGCAGGTGGGTAGCATTAGGTTTCATTATGGAACAACACACAACACCTATTTAGAGCGCCTGCTGACAGCCTCTATGAACGGGACCAGCCCAAAACAAAAGAGCAGTACGTCTGAATGGCGGCAGACAAACACAGGTCATCTACTCTCATTGGCTCACTGCTTCCACCTTTGCCTCTAAACATTGTAAGCAAGCCGCGGTCCCTTTCTATTACATTAGAGCTGACAAATGACACAGTGCCGCTGGCAGATAAGATAGCAAACAGTTCAGGAGAGGCCCTTTCTGCCCAGTAAATACACATCAGGAGCAACCGCAGAGCTCTGAAAACGGCAGTCGAGGCTCAGCAGAGCTGCCCTATAAGCAGAAGATTATGCTGCAGATGTAGCCCTGCTACAAGTGTCAACAGTAGAAAATCATTAAAAAAAAGAGTGTCTTGGGACTGCAGAGGACTCTGTGACCTGAAATAGATCTGTCCGAGACGACCGGAGTGGTCTGGTGCAGAGGGCTGACTGTCGGGTGGCTGAAGGAGGACAGCTTGACTGCACACTTCCCCCTGGCAGCTCTTCTGAGACAAAATTGCTAAAGACAAGGTCAGAGCCCAGCGTGCAGACACTTTTCCATCTGGCTGTGGGGTCATTGTGGCTCTACGAATGAAAATGTCATGCGGACGGACAGCAAGTCCCAATGGGACCACTACGCAAAGAAAGACACAAAGCAGGGGGGCACTCAGAAGGGCATTCATGTAAAACCTCTGACCACTTACCTTCAACAAGACTTCCTGCACAAAGCGACATGACTTGTATTATTTCATTGTCTGCACGTATTCACTGGTGGCTTTATCCCAACTGGAATCTTTCACTGCTCTCACGCTCTGAGCTCATCTCCTTCCTCTTCAATCTCGCTCCCCTCATCTGTCACCTTTTCGTCAAGGCGGTCTTGAATCTGTGCCAGCGGAGCATGGAATTGCGGCTGTACATCACAGCTGGCAGCAGTGTCTTTTGCCGGGAATCTACATTATCATTGCCCAAGCCCCTTCCTCCATGTCAACTCACAAGGTCACTGAGCACTGAGGTCACAGCCACCACAAATGCTAATGAAAACCCCGCACTGCCCCCCCAGTCATCAGCCATCAGCCATCAGCGAATGGGAACGGGTATTTTTTTTTTCACATCCCTGTCAACACCTTGCCAAATTCATAGATTAATGATACCTACATTAATTTTATTGGCAGGCGTTCAACCAAAAAAGATCCATCAGTATTCCAGGAGTGGCGGCTGGGTGAGCACCCAAGATACACACCCTGGTTCTACTTGTGACTCTACGTCATGGTGAGCTGTATATATTAGATCTGCATATCTGATGGCTCCTAATATGTGTTGTCAGCAGATCTCAATGCACACGCTCAAATGCGAGAATGCACTGATGAGCAACGCTCCGGTTGTAATAGGCTCGCTTCAATAAGATCAGACGGTTACGCAGTGTAAACAGAGGCTACTTTGATGTGTATCTCAAGGCCAAACATCACAGGACATGACGAATAAAACAAATTAAGCTCCATTAATGATGACTGCTGCCCCCCTTATGCAAATAGACAACTGTGGGAGAAATATTCATCTACCTCATGAATCATTCATCCATCCTCATCAAAAATAAAGATGTGCTTGCCAGCTCTTCCTGCCCTGCACCACATCTATCTAACTTTTGACACTAAAGGGAAGTTGCATAGAGTAGAAATTTACTCTTCAACTTATTTGTGCTGTAACTTGGTTGGTCGTATCTTGATTTGTGTAAATATTCTAAATGATCAGAAGATACTTTTTAATGTAAGGAGCTGGTTCTAATTAGATGTTTAAATCTACTCGACAACTGACAGCAGGAACTCCTAGAAAATAAAGGAAGGAGTAGCAAATCAAACAATGTCTAACTATCCAAACATCATGCGCGCAATAAAAGCTCAAATCACTTGCAGAGTTGAGAATGTTGTTCCTGCCATTTGCTTTGATTAAAGTGATATTTGTCTGAAAAATGAAAAATTCCTCTGTGGAAATGAGACACCAAAGAGAGTGAAATGATGATATCTGGCTTTGGACTGATGAAGGTACTGATCAGTATGCGATAGGTTTCCAAAATGATTTGTAGCCTCAGAGAAGATAAGGGGAGAAAGGGCCGTGTGAGATTTCTTTGAAGTTTCTGCCGATGATTTAGAATACATTTTCCATCTTCTTTCCATGACCTCCCTGACACTCTGAAAAACTTTCAGTCTCCAGGGCAACAGACTCATCTTATGGCCTTATCTTATATTTCTATAATAATTTAGTTACAATCAGATTGAGAATTAACTTGATAGAATAAGGTTGAGTCACTCCGTTAATTCCCACATCAACATTTGTACGAGAGTAAACAATGCTGAGTGCAAAACTTGTCCATGTAATCTACTATGACAGCCAAACACTACCTTGCATTAAAAAGGTTCAGTTGTTGTTGCGCACTAAATCATTTATTTTTTTCCCCATTTTAAATTATTGACGTTGGCTTTTTACATGATGCTCACTTTGGGGTACGTTCTTTGTCAACACCTGGCTTAAAAGTTAAAGTAGAGCTGAATCAATTCCTTCCCGAAGCCAAAACCAAACAATTACGATAGTATGTTTACCACAAGTAGCAGAATTACTGATATCATTCAGGGATTGCTTATGTCTATTTTTTTTTTTTTTTCAAAACCAGCAAACTTGTTTATGTCAAGTTACGAGGTTAACTTTGTGCACTAACACACATGCAGACACACACATATATGTTTGTACTCATTTAGAATTAACTCACTTTTCTCCTTGTAGCTTGTTGGTTTTCACTATGAGGTCTTGAGTCTGCTCCTTCGCAGCCTGTTGAAGAAAATGTATTGTGTCTAAAAGATAGCTTGAAAACATAAACATATTTGATAAATCAGAAATACGAAGTGTTTAACATCACACATTGGATCTACACCATCCTACTAATACCAGCTAATAGTTTAGCTTTAGTAAATCATTATAATTGCAGGAGAAATTAGGAGATAATAAAACATACCTTCAACCTATCAGTCATTTCTTCACAACATGTGCTCATGGCCTGGACATCCTCGTGAACACTCTCAAGCTCCTGTGGAGAACATGAAGTCACAGTCACAACAGCGCTGAGGCAGATGTACTCCCATCAATACACATAATCTCAAAAACTAGAGGGCACAAACAGGCTGCCATCATTGAGACTGGAACCTCAATTTGCATCCAGTCACCTCGGGGTGTAAATGTTGCTGCTAAAAAAACTTGAAATTAAAGCTCCATTTTATTAGCCGAACTTGAAAATCAGATCTGCGGCTCTACATCACTACCACAGCTGTCTCTGGGAATTAATTATGTTTCTATTGACGCAGTGACAAATCACCAGAGTTGTATTAATGGAATATAACATAATTATAAAATAAAGTTAGACATTTTAAAGGTGAGACAATAAACTTCATCCCCATGTGAAATTTTTTCCACCAACCTCAGTGGAAAAAAAGAAGCATTGCACAGATGCTTTGACTGGTTTAAGAATTACACTTGTTTTAAGAATTACACAGTGTTGTTTGAGGGTAATAAAACTGGTTACCTCTTTTACTTCCTTAAATATTTGTGCAAACTCCTCGTTGATCGCCAGGCTCCGTCTCTCGATGTCACCACGAAGATTTCTCCTGGTGCGCAAACTGTTCTCGGTGAAGAACACAGAGAGAGCCTTCAGAGCCTCCAGCATCTCCTGAAAGCACAGAAAGGGCATTATAATGTTGTTCAGTCGGCGTGTAGCAACAAATGTTTAATCTCTGACAATCTGCTCCCCTTGTCAACAAGCCATGGCAGCCAGAACGGCATGAAATAAACGATCCCCCCTCGTCAATTCTGGTGAACAGCTCATATCTCGTCATGAGAACCTGTTCCTGATAGGGACTAACATCGACACCCAGTAACGTACATACTGAATGACAGCTAACGTAACTATTAAAAGAAAACTCGTTTTTATGTTGTTGCTATGTTTAGCAAAAACCAGTGAGGGGCAATACCGTTTCCCACAAACAGTTGCCCTTCGGGAGGGAAACCATACAGCCCGAGAACAGAAATACGTCCAGATTTGACGCGACTAGCTCGCAGCTAATGTTAGCTAGCTAGCAAGAAGCTAAACTCTTGCAACCCACCTTGTCATTGTCGAGCCTCGTCTCCAGTATTTTGTTGAGCTTCCTCGACAGTGGGTTATTGGTTTGGGGGGACGCATTTGGATTCTGTATCCCACTGGAGCTATCATTTGAGATTTCTACTTTGGTATCAGCCATTGTACACAGACGGCTCCACGTCAACTTTCAGAAAATGTTTTGGTCCGTCTGCAATTAACGTCCGGTCAGGTTGCAGCTGTCTGGAGGCGAACGATGTAACGTTCCGCTGTGCTGTCATTGAGTTCCGTTGAAAATCCACCGGTGTAGGAGATAGAGGACTGTTTATGATCACAGTGGTAACGATATCAAACAAATAAAACCATTTCCTCAATCGTTAAGCTCATAAAGATCGTTGTTTTATTATATTACCACATGTCCTGAAACAAGTTTCCAAGTCATGTGCTTTAAAAGACAGCTCAGTGGGCTCAAGTGGCCCGTGTGGCGGGTTTATTGGGTCGGTCTCTGATTCAGGTTGACCATAAAAGATAAGAGAGACGGAACCATAACTTAAAGAGACCTCCAAATTAAAGTTTGTCCAGGGGAGGTAACCTTCCTCTGCCAACACACACACACACGCACACAGATGAAAATATTTAACCCTGAGTGAGAGCAGAGAGCAATGTTGCGTTCAAGTGCTTTTGGGAATATTCCACTTGGAAATATATCCAGCAATAAATAATTAATATCTTGGAAATTCAATAAGAAGCTTACGCAACTAAATGGAAAAGCGATACTTTATTAGGTCACTTACTATTAGTCACATTTTCCTCAGCAGAGCTGCTTGTGAATGCATCTGTTTTTACCATCCAAATTTCAAATAATAAAATTGCTGGTTTACCTGTGTAATGGGGAGAACAAAACAGCATGAATCTTTCATTTCATCCTTTAATAGAAATGTGTTAGTGGGGATCGTCTACCATAGTGGATGGACGGCATTGTGGTTCGTGAGGTGATTTCTAATCCGCACAGACCTGTGCGCAGCAACCCGAATCGTAAATTAAGAATCCCTGACTGTCAGTGATCTGACTGAATAAACTTAAACTTCCACAAATAGACAGATTTCTCTACTGTTTCTTGACCTAACCTTCACGTGTGATCCAACTTGAAAGTATGACGTATAAACCACAGACACTGACAAAATAATATGTTATTAGAATCATTTAACATAAGTTAAGGGTATACCAATACATACACCTTTAACATTGTAACACATTAATTAAACAAATTCTTCCAAAAATATCTGCTTATTTTTATTTATCTACGTACTGACCACATGCACTCCAAACTGTGAGAAATCTTATTTATAACAACATGTCTAACAATAATAAAAGTCACTACAAACTAACTCAAAAATAAATATCCTTATGAATATGTGGAAACAAAACAACATCTTGATGCAAGAAACCTTTTCACTTGATGACTCACATGAAGTAAGTTGTATTAATTTTCTCCATCATGTGTCTCAAAATAACAAGTAATTCAAGGGAAACTCCCCCAATTTTACACATTTCACCGTGTTTTTACGGGTTTTGGGGAGTTCGATAAATGTAATCTGATAAATTGCCTCCTGTGACGTCACTCAATGGCTATGTTGCATTATGGGCAATGTAGGCACCCAGTTTTGAAAAGGAAGAAGAATGTATGGGATATAAAAATGTGATATTTCTGGTTCATCTGGATTGATTTGGATTTGTTTAACTTTGACTATGAGTCCAACAGTGCAATGAGGGTAATGCTAGTCTAGTGGACTGCCTAGGACCAGGGCATTGCATTGCATTGTGGGTACTACATTTACAGTGCACAATGCTACTCAGCCACTGAGTGACATCACTGGAGGACATCACTAGATGGATTTCTATAAATTAAGTTGATATCTCCGCATTATAAACATATTAATTATTTATTCATGATCAAAAATATGTGAATGCATTACGTTTCTATTAATTATAAATGTTCTTATTTACACGAATTTCCCCTTACTCCAAACTTTAATCGCACTCAATCAAAAACCCAAATGAGGTCCAGGACGTTTCAGCACTGTTATCTCCAAGTCATCCGTTGAGTTTTACGAGGCGTCAGTGAATGCGTCAGGAGGAGCATGTCGGGAATAATAGTAGCGGTGAGTCCGGCGGCCCCTGGGTGGGGATCTGCGTGATTGATGGTCACCTCCCGAGAGTGTTTCATGGACTCGCTCCCTCTCCTCGTCTCCTCTCCCCTCTCTCACCCCTCCTCTCTCTCCCTCCCCTCCCTCCTCTCTCTCTCCCTCTCTCTCTCTCTCTCCCCCTCCCCTCCCTCCCCTCTCTCAGAGCAGGAATGTAGAATCGGGTCCAGCCACTCAGTCAGTCATTCAGTCAGTCAGCTCCGCACGTTTCTGCACCGCGCAGGAGTGAATAATTGATCTGCGCCTCGATTGGACACATTGATGAAGAGGAAGTGATTTGCGGTCGGATCCCGCTCGCACTTTTTCTTTTTTGGGGGGATTTAACCTTCTCGGGTCGAACGCGTTTCTCCTCTCTTGTCCCTCGACTGGAGAAAAGTTTGCTCGGAGACACAGCACAGCTGGAGTCAGCAGATGGAAATAACCTCCGAGCGGACACCGAGCGCACCTTATTCCGGAGCTCTCCCAACATGTAAGCTCCCTCTCCCTCTCTCTCTCCCTCTTTTCTCTCTCTTCGCCTTGTTTTCATTATTCACATTCCGACAGTGTGAGCACTGCGATAATGCAGCGTGCTCCGGGAGGTCACCCCTGACGAGAACCACCGCTCCTGCTCCTGGTGTGGCTCCTGGATCACATGTGTGTTTTGTGGCACTTTATATGATTTTATAGCAGTTCTGATGTGACTTTGAAGTTTATTGCAGCGACGCTGTTGCCTCTTTTTAGAAGAGAAACTAAATTCACAGCAGCAGATGAAATATTCACAGTTGTTCTGATGGTAGACGACCTGTTCGGATCTACACGAGTTGTTCTGCATGTTGTTAAAGTGTTTTATTATTGCCTATGTGACAATACAGGGAGACAGGGCTGCAGCTAACAATCTGTAGATCGTTTTCTAGATCAATCGATTAGTTGTTTGGTCTAAAAGAAATGGTGAATCAGTGATGATGACGCCCACAAATGTCTTGTTTTGTCTACAACCCACAGATGTTCAGTTTACTGTCACAGGGGAGTAAAGACACGTTTAAGATCACATTTAAGAGGCTGGAATCTGGGAAGTCATAATTTTTTTCTCTGCTTTAAAAAAATCGAATCAATTAATTGATTATCCGAATAGCTGGTGATTAATTTAATATAGCTAATTAATTGTTGCTGCTCTTAAGAGAAACAGATGATTTTCACCGGCCTGGGGTTTTCCTAATTATTGGATTGTGATTTCTGTTACATATGAATCAAAACATGGTTTAATTGAATCTGTTTTGAATGACATTCCTCTCCGGGGCTCCAGGATGTGACCTGAAATTTAATTATTCACCGAGTTCAGTTTTTATACGGTTGATTTTATTGCAGTTTCTTGTCGTGCCAGCTGGGATTTAAATGCAGGGAAAAAAAACGTCATTTGGACCTTTATCTCTCTTTACGATTATTAACAATGTGTACAATTGGTTGCACGTAAATGATGTGCTGGTGCACCTCGATGGAATCTACTTTTGTTTAGTCTTTCACCATTTAATTAAAAGTTTTAAAGTAATTTGCTGCACAAATATCTAACTATCTTTCATATATTACTATGTAATAACTGGGGAACAGATTTATTCAGATGTGATTTTATTCTAGAGGGTGTTTTTCTTTTTATGAGCGCTCACTCTGGGTGTTTGTCTCCGTCCTGACAGGGACCCGGAGTCACTGACCAGGTGAAGACCGCTGGTGTTAAATGCTCACTGCAAGGCTTCCCTCAACACAGCGACTGCTCCTAAAACTGCTGTTTATAGTTCAGTGACTGTGTGAACCTCCTGCACACTGTTTACCATGGGCTCCAGTCTGACATGTACGGGTGTTATCTGGGCGCTGCTGTCCCTGCTGTGTGCCGCCGCCTCCTGCGTTGGCTTCTTCATGCCCTACTGGCTGCTGGGGACGCAGATGGACAAGCCCGTGTCCTTTGGCACCTTCCGCCGCTGCTCCTACCCGGTGAGGGACGAGGAGAGGCAGGCCACGGTGATGCTGGAGCAGTGCGGGCGCTACGCCTCCTTCCACGGCATCCCGAGCCTGGAGTGGAGGATCTGCACGGTGGTGACGGGCGTGGGGTGCGGCCTCCTCCTGCTGGTGGCGCTCACGGCTCTCATGGGCTGCTGCATCTCTGACCTCATCTCACGTACGATTGGACGCGTGGCCGGCGGCATCCAGTTTGTTGGAGGTGAGTTGCTGTGTTGTTTTGTTTCGTGTTTGTACCTGCAGTCACCCCGGGACTCCACCTTCACGCTGTGGTCAACGAGCACACCATGTTTTGTCACATCACATTATTTTGAACGTTTTCGCTTTACACGGTGAGAAGACTACAGACATAGATGTGGAGAATTGGCAGGTTTCAAGGGCTGTAATTAACTCCTAATTTGGTTTAATCTCTCTGAGAGAAGTGTTTTGTCATGAAACAAAATCACATTGGTGAGGAAACAAGGAGGCATAGAAATCTTAATAACCATAGAAATGTTACCTCTGGCCAACTTTTCTTGGCCGGCGAACCTGCCGTCGGCCCAGAGAAGCCGTTGTTTCCACGGTGAGAAATGAAAAGTGCTCCAGCGAGATGTTGGTCATGTTACTCAGTTAATGATGTTGGGTCAGTTTTCATTTCTTAACTCATGACTGCAGTTTAAAAAGCAACACACGCACACCCAGTTTTTGCACCGCGCTTTTATTGGACTTCTTTTTTCTGCTCGTTCTGATTTCATATTGAGGGTGTTGGTGCCAGAAGTGTTTGCCAACATTTTGTGAATGGCTTTTAGTCCCGTTTGGCTCCGGTCCTGTTTTAAGAAAGCTTGGACCGGGCTCGCATATTGTAAATAAGGAGGAAACATATCATTTGACAGCAGACTTTCAGCATCAAGCCGTGGCTTTTGTTTTGAGTTTGACTGTTGATCCTACGCTTCGTTTGTGCCCTGGGTTTGATCCAGAATCCGCCTTCTGGAAGTTGAAAAGACACCCACGCCCTTTATCATTCTCTTTGGAAAAAACGGAGCCCTGTCCACGCCGCAGCTCTGCCTATAGAGATGTCTTTTCGTTTGTTTGTTTGTTTGATTTCTCCGAGTGAGCGGACAACGGCTCCGCACGCCACCGGCTTTTGTTTGTGCGCGCTGTTGGTTTTGCACATGTGTTCTCCCGGGACGTGAGGTCTGAGGGAAGGCTTCCACTGGAGCTGCAAGTTTCGCTGCCCCAGTTTAAGAAGCTGCGGCGCTGCAGCCCTCTCATTAACTCCAGAACTCCTGCTCCGCATACTGTGGCTCGCCACTCTGCTGCTATTTACAATCCCCCCTCACTTCAGTTTGGCTTTAAGAAAAGTGATGTGACAGAAAAGCAGGTTGCAGGCAGATTTGACGGAGCTGCCAGGTTTTTTCAGAGGGATAAATCTACAGAGGACCACCACAACGCGGCATGTCCTACTTCCAAAAGGCTTAGCTACTTAGGAACATCAGTATTAATGATGTATAATATGGAGGATGATTAAGGTGAAGGCTGGCCGGTTTATTCAAAAATGTGCACTTTTATGCTCGCTTTAAGCTCACAGCAGCCCCATACATGCAGCATTACAGCAAGTTGCTATTTTGGGTTATAGGATTAAAAAATCCCTGTCTGTCTTTCTTGAGATTTCCCTCTTTCGCGGAGTCACAAATCCAGACACGCATGAAATTAGGATGGAGGGAGGGGGCGGGGAGGCGGCGTACAAACACAAGGGCCATTGCTCAGTACTTTTAAACTCGAACGCTGGTGAGCCAAAGGGCAGAAATGTCTCAGAAGGGCTAATTGGAAGTGACACAATCGGGAAGCTCAGTGGGCCGCTCTGTGTATTGTCCTCCATCAAAGGGTGTAGAAATGTCAAGGCAGGCTCGGAGAGGGTGGGAAAATACCTGATGATTGAAACATTCAGCATTCACTTATTATTAAGCAAGAACCTCGCCGAGAAATAAAGATCCGCGGGGGGGGAAAACAGAAGTGTGTGCCGAGAGATATGATCAAATCTCAGCAATTAGCGGGAGCAGGGAGCGGGGAGTAAATGAGGCGAGCAGTCGGCGAGGCAACGCATGAGGATTGAGCAGATCCGGAGGAGCCTCACGGTTCACCGTCTGATGCCTGGTGTCTTTTTGTGTTTCCTCTGTTCTGTATTGTTGGCCGCTAATGAAGAGTGTCTTACCAGTGAGGGCCTCTGGGCTGCCACAAGTAAAACATCCACTTTATATCTCCCTGTAATTTATCTCAATCCCACAAAACAGATTACAGCTGAAGGGATTTATCAGTGCTTTATCTCATTAGCTGCAGCCTCGACCGAAAGGAGAACTTTTAACAATAACTATTATTGTCGCTACTGTTGTTGTTTCCCCCTTTATAATGCTGTTTTCTCCCAGGACACAATCGGCAAGTCGCTTCAGAGCTGGTTAATTGGTTATGGCAAAGGCCCAGATCTCCTCTACCGGCCACAGACCTAAAGTCTGAGTATGAGACTATGAGACTGTTCTGGCTCATAAATCAAAGGCCTGAGAAGTCTGTGCTGCTGCTTACATTAAACAACTGCCTTCACTGTAGTTTCTTAGTTATGCAGCGGTGCGGGCTCTGAGCGGCCGGGGCACAGACAGGAGGTTCAGACATTAAAAAGATTCTCGACTTGGCTTGGATTTGGTTGTTAGGGATTTTGATTCCCCCCCCCCCCCCCCCCTGCAGAGCATCGCCTTGTCTTTTGGGCGCCCAGAGCAGAGCTGAGCACAGCGGGAGGAAAGCTATTTAACGTTTGTTTTCAATAGGCACTGTTTAAGACCTCTGTGTACGTCTTTACATGCTTCCCCTCAGCACCGTAACCACCCTTCAATTTATGCTTTCGTATACTCTTTTTATTTCTATCCTCTTTGCACCTGACAGGTAGCTTTTTCTTTTCTTTCATTTTTGCTGTTTGATTGCCTGAAGGTGACTGACAGTTCGGCAGATTGGATGACTGGTCCGCTCTATCATCAGTTAAGTATTAGGGATAGTGATGGGAGCCTGGGGCATCACCAAGTCACTTTCCAATGGCCGTTTTTTGATACTGATGTACTGCTTTCACTTTATGATATTGGTGATTGGCGGAGTGCCGATACGAATGCTTCGAAGCTTCCACCGTTGCCATGGTAATTGTTGTCCAAATCAGTATTCGAAGGAAGGACATGTTCCATCGGCTGCGCTGAAAAAACGCTGATAACGAGCGAGAAATTGATCTCCTCTATGGGATTTAAGCGCTCTCAACCGCCTGCAAATATGAACCAACATGAGGATTTCTCCTCTTCAAACTCGTCGGTTGACTTTGGAAACTTTGGAGGCAGCGACGGTGGCTGACGTGTCCCCTCTTGTCCTCGTCTTTCATTTGACTCACAGTTGCAATAAATTACAGACTATACTGTTCAATAATAACTTCGATGGCACGTGTTACTATTGGTGTCTAATTCTCACTCAGGCTTCAAAGCCCCAATAAAGGTATTTGGGACAGTGGTTTGGTGAGGGCGTATTAAAGGGAGATGTCTGATTTGAATGTGGGATGGTTCCGGAATGGGCCCAGACACACCAAACCAACATTAAAGAACGTGCAAAGGCTGACTGTTGCTTGTCTCATGTCGCCCGTGTCCTGGCCAAAACGCTTCACTTGAACACGCCGTTAAGACTTCAAACGATGGTCAAGATGCTTTTATGTTCTGCGCCTGCATGAGAGGAATTCACTCTCCGTACTACCAGGTGGCAGAACGCTGTACGCGTCATTCAAAATGGGAAACTGGAAGACCCAGGACTGCGGCTATACAAACCGTTAAGATAAATAATACGAATTGGTAATCATTTTCATACCACTCTCGCTAATATAGTCACTTCAAATGGAGAACATGATTAAAAAAGCTGCAGGAAGTGGAGGCAAAAATTAAGAAAGAGGAGAAACTGCAGACGTTATCGCAGATACAGTGACAAGCTCAAGTGGCTTTCCCTCCGGTGTTAAGTTGCTCATTCTGCTCACTGATTCGCTTAGCTGAAGAGCCAATCAGACAAGGGCGTACTAGCGGCAATTGTGCAGGACGCCACAAAAACTAGGTCCATGAGCACTCACCGGCATTGGATGACGGGCAACGTAGTCCAGGTGTTTGAGGACCGTTATAGACAGAAATGTAAAACTACACAGCAGTTGGAGTAGAGACAGTAAGGATGAGATGGAAAAGAGATCGGTTAAGAGAAGCAGGTTGAAATTTCTGTACTGGAGCCAGAGGTAAATAATAAAAGCCTGGGGAAAAAAAAAAGACTCCTAGTGCGCTGTCTGATGTTCTCATTGTATAGAGTTCATCGTGTTGCCAACTTCAAAGCAAATCTTTTTTTTTTTTTCCTTCTCTGCTTAATTTTGCAGCTCATTGTCAAATGTGAAGTTTGGTGATATCCATTTAGCAACATGAATTGCAAATTAGATCCATCTTATTTCACTGACAACTAAACCTCATTGCCATTTCAAGACGATCAATCAAGTAACGTTGCTGTGATCCAAAAAAAAAAAAAAAAGGTCCCACAGGTTGATTTGCAGCGCTTGAAGCCGGAGAAACATCACCAGCTACGCGAGGAGAGGCTGTGATAAAGTGTTCCAAAACATGTTGGAAATCTCTCAAAAATATTGGCCTGACCCAAGGAGAATGTCAGCCGGGTTGAAATCATTTCAACGCTTGATAAAAATGTCAGGAGACGTAGCTGCTCAAGGCCAAAGGATACAGGCTGTATTTTATTGAGAAGGTGTTGAACTGCTGCGTCCTTGAAACTGAAATAGCCAGACAAACAATGTGATCCATGATGGGCTGAGCTTCGCCTCTTTATTCATTGAGTTTGTTGGAGCTGTATGGAGGGTACAAGCAGAGGACTCCGTATGAGCTGCTGCGGCCTCAGAGGAGGTGCGGATGTACAGTGTATATAGGTGTAATATCCCCATGGGATGGACAAAAAAAAACGCATGAAACAGCCCGATGCAGCATATTTCACTGCCATATGGGAGGGTTGGTCAGCAGGGAAGCTATTGAGTCTAATTTTGTCTGTCATTGTTGGGAGAAGCACTCAGAGCTCTTCACCGTGTGGGGAGGAATATTCAGTGCTGTGGCTAAAAGCATTTATTATGAATTAGAGAAATTAAACGTCTTTTTCATTAAATATTACCCCTGGGTTGTGACGGTCCTTTGATGAAATGAGATCAGAAATTGTGGGTCTGCACATCCTGCCTTCCGATGCTCCCAATGCGAGGTGTTTCAGAGCGAGACGACTTGTCATTTATTTGACACACAAGAATCTTTTGACCAGTTGCGAGGCTTTTGGTGTGGATTTCTTTTTTTCTGTTTCTTCAAAGCCGAGTTGGAGGAATGGCTCAAACTTCAAAGAAAGTCGAAATAGAATTTAATAAGGGAAGATGAAAACGCATCGAGCTGGTTTATTTGCAGGCGAAACAATGCGATGCACTGGGTCTAGCCCCCGCATTGTGCGGAGGCTTGTTGGCCGCAGTGGTTGAATACTTCCCACACCAGCCTCCGCGGAAGCTGCAGTTGATCTGAACTATCAAATAATTGGCTGTATTGCCTTCTGGGAAAAAGCCTCTCAATTTCGTTTTCTGGTTGATCGGCTCTGTTTACACCTCTGCGCCAGCATCTCGTTTGCCCACACCGGTGTGGAATATCAGTAAATGAACAATATGAAGCTGCAACGAGGATACACACAACTCTGGGTCTGTTTCAGTAAAGTTTGCCGCAGTTCGAAGTGTATCACTTTCTGGAATAGATCTCTTGTTCCCCCGGAGGTGAACGCACCACATGTAATAAAGTATCTCGGGCCGTGCTGATGAAATTAGATATACCACATCTGTCCGCACCACCTCCGTAGCTCAAAGTTCGTGTCAAGGGCATGAGCACGAGCGATAAATTTAAAGACATGTAAATAAATTACAGATGGGCCGCCATTGTGGCTTCCATAATGTTGCCAAGGGCTATTTGGCACGGGAGTGTGTTGTCCTGTTCAAGAGCCATACCAGCACAGCCAGGAGCTTTGTCCTTGTGTCGGCTTTGTGAGTTCTCGCCAGCTGGAACCCGCCCAGTCCCAGAATGTGTGCTTCCACGCTCCTCTCAGCACCGGCACTCATTTTCAAGAGGTACAACAAAATGAAATCGCATCCATATGAGAAAGGCTTCGGGGTGGATGAAGAGCTCATTTTTTCCGGGGGAGTAGTCTGTCTGGAAGTTCAGTGTCTCTTGACAGTCATTGTTTAATGGTGTCGGATCACGAGACATTTCCAAGGCGATGGGTAAACACTCCCTGACACGCCGTGTTATCCTTTTACTTCCTAGAACCTGATCTGTATTCCTTCCTCTTTGTAGGCCTGCCACTTTGATGTGATGATGATGGACTACACTGTCTCATCCGCCATGTCGGCATTGCATAAAACTAATGAGTTAACTCTGGCCCACATGTTTGGGAGGAGAAAGCCGGTTCTTTTCCACTACAGACAAGACTTTGTGTAATGGTTTTTATCTCGCTCTTCATTGCTTATGTTTCCGGCCACTGATGGTTATAAAGTGGACGTCTCTTCCTCTGGGTTGATTGATCACCTGAAGTGCAAACCACTCTTGCAACACTGTAATGCGCTCATTCAGCCGGCAGCTATTTTCGCTCCGTGTACAGTTCCCTCAAACCCCCGCCAACATCACCACAAGGGTGTTTGTAGTCAACAAAACGTGGCTTGTGCGGCGTAGGGAGTCTATATTCTCCATCGCTCTGGTCTGTCTGTCTCCTTCACCCTTCACTTTCTCACACATCTTTTCCTGCCCCACCCCTTTTTCTTGACCTTTCTGGCTACTACAGTATTATTTCCACAGCTCGTGGTCTTAAACTCTCTATTTCAGGCTTGTTTCACCTTTCCCCTAATTCTGCTTTCTGTCCACCCCTCTGTGTCCTTCCTCTCTCCTTCTCCAGCTCCTTCCCTCATTCCTCCTCCTCCTCCTCCTCCTCGCAGTGGCTGTGCACATTTTTGTCTGCAAGCAGAAAAACAAATAGATTGGGCCAGTACCCACTGACCCGAAGTGTGGACCTGGGCTCAGCTAGAAAGACAGAAAGAGAGAACGGATGAAATAAACCGAGGGACAGAAACGGAGAGAAACAGGGCGGAAAGCCCAGCATCAACAGGGATTTAGTTTTGTCAAACAGGAAGTCTGGGGAACCAAAGGACAGACAGGAGGGTTATTTCAGTCTGTTCCTCTGTTAAGTCATTGTTTTCACTGCCATAGTAGCAGGCGTGCTGCATATCGGGCTGGTTTTGTCACTCGGAACAGAACTGTTCCAGAAAATGTGTCTGGTGTGTCTGGATTCGTGTCTGGCATTAATGCAGCCGGGAAAACAGAGAGCAAGGGAGCCTGACAGTTGTGGGGAATGATTGAATTTGGGATATAATTTCGATAGTGCTAATTGTTAATTTGTAAGTAATTTACCAAGCAAAAATGTCAAACGTTTTCCGGTTCCAGCTATTCAAATGTGACAATTCTCAGTTGTGTTTTATCATTCTGGTCTTGGGCTGTTGGTTAGATAAAACAAGCAATTTAACTGCAGCCTCTGGGAAATTAGGATATGCGTTTTGTTTTTTAACCTACTTCTGACATTTTATAGACTGAATAAACCATTAATTAACAAGAATCAGCCATGCTAGCAGCTCTGTGAGGCTGGAGCGAGCAACGTTGGTGGTTTGAGCCAAATGCTAACGTCAGCTGCAGTGCTACGACGCCAACGTTTACCCCGTTCCCCATGTGCCATGTGTTTTGGCCGGCAGGCATTTGCGTGCAAACTAAAGAGATGGAAAAAGGTGTGCAGATTTTTATTTTAGTGGTGATGATAAAACAAAACCTCCATTATCATATTGTTAACTTAAACGGAGCCTGGCTCACTGCTAATCGTCAAGAGATACTTGTCCATGAGGTTGATTTAACACAAAAATGCATACTTTAAAGGGACTCTATGTAACAATATGTTTGACTTTCCACGTATTTATCACTTTTTTATCGGCCATGATGTGTGAGCAGATTGTCACATGAAGTGACAGTGCCTCTCGGCGCTCTGCTAACAGAGAGCAGCAGCTAACAATAGTTCAGAAATGGAGTCTGCTGACATGAACTAACGACACGCTTCCAGCTTGACCAGCTTTAGGTCGATGTGTTTGCAATAGTCACAAATAATGCCAGTCTGCCTGTTCACGCATTTTTAATGCCGCGTTTATCAAGCTTAGTCTAGTGCGCAGGTATGCTAATGTTTGCTTAACGGCGCCAAACACGTAGTGCAACTGAGGCTGATGGGAATTAGTTTTGGAGCTACTGTAGAAATAAAAATCCCGACACGATGATGCCAACATATTAAAAGTCACCATGGGGGATCATCAAAAGTTATTCATCCTGATGGAAGGTCTGAATCAAATTTCAAACCCACGCCAGTAGCGTTGCTAACAAGGCGACTGACATTGTTGTAGTTGTAGCCCCAGCACTCTGAACCTAATTAAATTCTTTGTGTAGTTTGTTTTCTGAGATGATTACCCGTGTTCCCTTCTGCGTCAACAGAGAGGGGGGAAGCAGGCAAGGGAAGTAATTGTTAACACATATCACGTCTTTGCCGCTGACACGTGAAACTGGGACTGTGTGTGAGCGGATGAATCACCGCTCAGACAGATGTTTAACAGATGGTGGAGGCTCCGCGTCTCTGTGCCACTGGCGACATCCATTGCGGAGGGCACGTTGGATGTCACTGCCCTCGCCTGTACTTACAGTGAGCAACGCTTTAGTCACAGGTAGGGATGCAACAATAACCCCCTTTCATGCCATTGGAGCCGTCTCAGTCCTTGTTTGTGTGGCAGATGCACCCTATTGTGTGAGCGGAAAACACGAGGACGGAACAAAGGAAAGAAATAGAATACCTGTTTACCTCACCACATGTTTTGTCTAATTAGGGATGAAGAAGATGGAAAGCCCACATTTGACCTGTTAGACTTGTCTGAGGGAGTCAGAGGCCATGAGTCGGCTGAATAAATGAATAAGTATGGATTGGATGGATTGGGTCTGAGCCCTGTGGGATGAAGTGGTTTGCTCAGTATTCCTGCCCTGTTTTACAGTCTCGGAGGCACCGTGCTTTTAACACTACAGATAATTATACCCTGTTCTTCCTAGTCAGGGGGGAATGTGGGGTCAGTACTCCTTTTGTGCTGCCTCCTCGCAGGTCAAGTAGCAGGCCAGCGAGGAAACAGAATATGGGCTGGATGTATGGAGACAGATCTGCAAATAAGATGGCAGCGAAGAATAGCCGAGAGAGGCGACTATTTTAGGTAAAAGGAATCCACAGTAATTGCCTGTCTTCAGTTTCTTTCCCCTCAAACCATGGATACATTATACAGTTGTAAACTTAAATGTCCCACAGAGGCAAAGCGAATGGAAGCCTAAGAATCTGAGTCATTTTTCTCCTTTTTGCCACTCCGACTCGTGGATGCCTCATTTAATTTGCCTCGCTGTGTCCGAGTATCTCCTGTATCTTAGCCCTGAAAGGCCGGGAATAGCATTAAGAGCTGCATGAAGGGAGCTCTCAGGGTAGGTAATGTGTGGAAAAGAGTCGCCTCTGTGCCCGGGAGAATTAGATCAGGGTCAGCGTACAGCTCTGGGAGAGGAACTTTGTCGCTCAGCGAGTCACTCAAACATGCTGCCAGACAGTGAGGACAGGTGAAGGTGGCGTAAAAAGCAGCTGAAGATCAGATCAGAGGAGGACAGGGTCACCTGTGCACATGCATTCGTCTGTCGCGAGCGGCCCACAGCCTGTAAATGACTTGTTGCCAGTATTTGCATGCGTGAAAAGGACAGATGCCGCCGGTAAAGTTCAAAGCTTTTACTCCTTTTACAAACTCACTAACATTTGACTTTTGCCTTCAGTGGGAAAGGGTCCAATCTGCATTTACTCCTGGGTCAAATGACTCAGCTGTAGTAACGATGTGTTTACCTCGGCTCTAGCTCTAAACAGCACTGATGGAAACATGAAACCCATGTGGAAACACAGAAGTTTGCCTCTTCTCCAGCTCTGATGCTTTGACGAGTGTAGAAGTTAAGGGACGTTGGTGCCGTTTAAACAGCGCTCAAACATTGTCCAGTCAAACCGATTAACGAACCAACTAATGAATGTTTTCGTTATCAGTTAATCTGCCGCTTGTTTCCACAATTGACCGATCAATCTTTAAGTCTGTAAAATAAAATGCATTCATTCATCACATTTCTCCAGAGCCCACAGTGACGTCTTTAGATTGCTTCTTTCGCCCAACTAACAGTCCAAAACCCAAAGGCTCTTTATTCAGCGTCATAAACGACAAAGAAAAGCAGCAAATCCTGACTTTTAAGAAGCTAGAACTAGAAAACGCGTGATGTTTTTGCTTGAAAAATGACATTTCTTTCACTGTTATTGAAAAAAACGACGCATCCAAGTTAGAATGTTACTGAATTTTTAACAACATCTGACAGTCTGATGAGGTTCATGAACTTCTCTCTTCTGCTGTTCCCTGCTTTCTTGAGCATTTCTGACATCGGATGTGAGATAAAAAAAAAACAAAAAACAGACATAAAGTCATCTGCTAGCAAGGAGAAATTAGTCATTCACCCATTTTTAGCTGGTTTACCTGCATATATGCACTCTTTTTGGTTTAAGACTGGTGTTTGAGAGTGGCTGTTAGTCTAGCCAGCATGTGGCTCACTGTGTTAATGTCCTGCGAGCTGAGGCCTGGCCCTGCATTTGCTGTCTGCCTTAAGTAATGCTGGGAATTCAGGGTAAATATATTCTGTCTCCCCCTACCCCCCCTCATCCAATCCCCAACTTCCCTATCCTTAGCACCACTACAAGTTTAATCTGAGGCTTTTAATGAGTGCGCTTGCATGTGTTGCACATGAGTAAATGTTTGATTTGAATACATTTCACAGCTCTTCTTTTGTCTTTACAGCAGTGGGCTAAAATCTATATTTAGCTTGTGATGGCGAATACTAACGGAGTCGAGGATTTCTCCATTATGAATTCAGCGTATATAAATTGGAGGCGGCAAGACCCTTGGGAGAATGAGTGTTTGTGTGCTAGTGATCAATACAAATAAGACTTCAGTTTGATGCATTGTGGACTCTTTTTCTCGAAGCCTTGCAGAAACGCCGCCATCAAAGGCACCTTGGCGGAGTAATAAGCAAAAATGTCACTCCTGTCATTATCATAAAATGACAACCCTGTAATTGTGACGCTTGAAATTATGTCTCTGGAAGAAAAGTGTGCATGCCTCAGTTTTTATACAGCTGACACAAGCTCCATTTTGTGGCCCTCGGCTGTGCTTGTGGAGACTGGGGTGGGTTTTGGTGTTTGTGTGCAAGGCGACGCAGTGTGACTCCAGTTTTGCTTTGCTTCCCAGACTCTCATTCCAGCTGGTCAGCAGCAGTTGGGTGGGCTCTCCCGTGATAGGATCTGGTTTCTACAGCAGCAGGAGGTGCAGGCCCAAAGGAGAGAGAGACCAGGAGGGAGAAAAAGGGAGAGAGGAGGGAGGGTCGGCATTTGGAGAAATCCCTGCAGACTTTTAGCAGTCTGCGTTCTGTTTATCGAGATAAAAAAAGTTCAACAAGTTGCCTGTAGATTCAGGAGGCAGCACGCAGCCAAGCTGCCGATAGTCAGTCCAGCTCCCAAAGTCTATTTTTACCCTCCATGAGCAGATTGTAGTCGAGCCTCAACAGTTGTTGTCTGGCCTTCCCATGAACCCAAAAGGGAAGAAATTCAGCTGTAACAGCGAGACATAAACAAAACCCGGCAAGAAAGAGCTTGAAGTCGAGCATTTACACGATCGCCAGCAGACAAAAGCTGTGAAAGTGCTTTGGAATAGGAGGCCCCGAGATGGGACGCCCATGAGGCTCACTATAAGACCGAGTGTCTGGATGTATTTTGAGCCACTCTTTCCAAAATGCTGCCCTGTGAAAGCATAACACAAAGTCTGAGGAATGTACAAAGTGGGCTTCATCTCAGAGAGAGCTAGAGGAGGCTATAAACAGGACAGAAGACTCTCTGCTCTTCCCATATTTGTATCTGTTTATGAAGATCAGAATGGGCTGATGGCCATATATAGGATTGTTTGAAAAAACGCTCAGTGGAAGAGCTCCACGGAGCTGCCTGGCGGTTTGGAAACTTTTATTAAAGGGGCCATAAGACAGATATGCCATCTGATTTTGCCATTGAGACTAATAAGTAAACAAAATTAACTCACAAAATGTCAAGAAAGGAAATATCTTAACCTTTTTTTCCTTACTAAGCAGAAAAATGCAACCATACAGCGTCTGAATTGAGGTTTCTCACTTTTTCTGAACTGAAGACAAGCTGTCTAAAAGTAAACTCACCAAAACTTCTTCGTTTTCGTTTTTCTACCTCTGTGGAGTCAGTAAATAAGGCTGCTAGCTCCATGGCTAACAGAGCTAACTGGCTAATGGCAGCTTGCTACAGCCAATGATAGATACAGCAAAGTGCATAGTGAGCAGCAGTCGTTGCTCACTCTGTTGATGTACTACCTTCTTCAAATTCTGGCCATAACATTCAGAATAGTGCACCTATAATTTCCACACAGAGAAAATTGCTATAATAAATAAATTGGACATGACAATGGTTGGAGTCCAGATGAGGATCATGATGTGACCTGTTGGGTCAGATGCAGTTTACAAATAGCTGTGTGATAGGACGGGATAATGATATCAGCAGACTGATACCTTATCTCTTTCCTCACCTGTTCTGAGCACAGAGAACATTAGCAAGACAATCTGCCCTCTGTGCCCGCTCCGCCTCTTCCTCTTTCATGCCCTTTATTACCATTAGTCACATATTCTCTTTTCTCTTTTTCGCTTGTTTCTTGCTCGACTCGTAGTTTTCTTTTTCACGAACAGAAACAAAATGTCACAGAAAACTGAAATGAAAAGCGAAAGCCGAGAATTCGGCTCCTTCCCAAAGGGAGCATTGGAACAAAGGTACTCTTTGATCCAGCGGGGTGACTTTGCTCTCTGCACTAATGCTAGGTCTGGACCAGTCTGAGCCCCCCTCCGCACGTTGTTCTCTCGGGCCTGACAAGTCAGCTACACCCTGTTATTATTGTCCCCTGGGCTCGCCCGGGGTCTTCGTGGCAGCAGCAACATGGCTGAAGTTACAGTTACACCAGAATAATACAGAAAGTTTTCCTGGGAGTGATTTAGAGTCACACTGTGACTGAACCCAGGGCTTTTTAATCAAATATTCAAGCTATTGCTTGAGCTGGTTCACGAGTTGATGTCTCTAGCGGGAGATGGTGTGGATGAATCGAAATGATTAAATATGAGTTATTCTCGGGCTTTATAAACTCACCAACGTAATGAAAACACCAATCTTCAGCGTATAGCTCCAAGATAATGGCCACCATCTGACCACCATTATTTGTCTGCTTGGTGTTGTGGCTTTCATTTTAAATAAATCATTGTGGGACAAAGTAATCTAAATCCATTCAAAAGTGAAAATGGGATCAAATTAGTTTTTTTCTTGGCAGCGTCTGAGCGCTTCTAGAACAAAGCATTGATTTTTTTTTTTTTTTTTTTATGAAATACATGGACCTCATTACAGTCTCCACACCCTGGTGTTATAGTCCTGACTGCCTGTATATAAGCACCATTACATGGGCAAATTGGAAGGAAACCAGAAGGCTTTTAACAGACACAACTAAAGAGAAGGGTGTCACCTGTTAAGGTGAAGCAGAATGGAGGATTTGTAATTACACTGTGATTATATGTGGAGCCAAGCCCTTGGGAGGTGAAGCGTGTTTCTCGGCTGCCACTGATATCACTCACATCTACTTATCTCGTGCGCCGCCAGCTCAGACTTGATCATTAGTGAATGTGTCGCTATCATGACTGTCCTGATAGTGCTACTTTGTTGGCATTCCCCTCAGGGCCACTTCCTTCTCCTGCCTCCTCGTGCCTCCTGGCTTGGTTGAACCACGTAAATGCAGCAAAATTGAAGATATGGCTTTTATTAGAAAATTGTCAGAAAGGCTTCTCAAATTGAATTTGGCTCTTTTCACAAGGCGCGCACTTGATGCGATTATTTCAGGGTGAAATTACACAAATAAAAGGAGATTCGGCTGATTGCTTGTCAAAACAACACAGTGCCAGTGGCTGGCTGAGCCGTTCCGACGCAGTGACGGCAGGTTAGGAGTCGATGTTATTTTTCCTAACATCGCCGGATCTCTGTGAGAGCTGCTGGGATCGGGGAAAGTGAGGTCCTCCAAAGCTGTTCTGCTCAACATGTTTCAGGCTGACCGTGATGTGCTCCACCATCTGACGTTTGAAGATAACCACAGAGTAAGTGGCTGGCCGGTGTTTTTTTTTTTTTTTTTCCCCTGTCTCTTCAAACAGAGAGCTCTCAGCCTCACTCATGATGGATGTCCAACGGCTCGTCATGTGCAAAGAGGGAGATAATAGAAGCCAAGAAGTCGCGGCCACTCAGGCCTGCTGATAACACGGGGAAGGCTGTCAGTCACACAGCCGAGCTGACAAAGCATAGGTTGTACGAGTTTGATTGCCCGCTTCATATCTGATATTTGATTTGATGTTACACCGACATCTTTCTCTCACAGTCGACTGGCCCAGAAATGAAATCCTGCCCAATATTGTTTTTTTCCGCCTCCATAACTGCATCAGGTCTCTGGTGTGAGGCGGCAGAGGTGGGTTATTATAGAGGCAGGTTAGTTTGACATCCGTCATTCAGCAGTTACACTGCACGAACAACAGCGACATCAAGGTTAGTCTGTAAACCATCCGGTAAACTGAGCCGGGCTGCATGCACAAAATGTCAATAAAGGCAGAGACAGCTGTGCGGTGACAGAGACCCTGCAATACCCTGCTGGGTTTTGGCCACTAAATGTCCATTATTATCTCAGCATCCATCCTCCAGCCTCCTCTGTGTCTGCAGCTCTGAGATTCCACTTCCTCAGGCGATGCAGTTGAAGATGAGTTATCTATTATTTTTCCTGTCAAATAAGCTGAAGAACGGCTGACAAGCATGTGGACTCGCCGCGTGTTGATCTGTGCTGGAAATGTCCTCTAGGATATGAGCAGGGTTTTATTATGCATCTTGGCAGATGCATCCTGCATGATTAGTCCAACTTTTGGATCAGGCTGCAAAGCGAGAGCTCTACCTCCATAATGAAAATCAAATGGCTCTATCTCTCTTTTCTACAAAGGATTTCAGTCGGTATGGCTGTCCAGAGAGGAGCTCTTGATCTTTCTTTTTTTTGGGGCCTGGAACCAAAACCGGATTTTTTTTTTTGTGAATGTTTACATTACTGAACACTTTTTCACCATCTGTCTCCCTAAATGCACTAAATACAGCTTGACAGTAGGGCTCCGAGCAGTGATAAGTTAATTTCTGATTAATATGCAGATTATTTTTACGATTAATCACCTGTAAAAGGTAAAAAAAAAAATTATTAAGATGCTCATCAAAGCTGTTCCAGAGCCAGCTTAGAGTGGCCAACCAACAGTCCAAAACCAAAGACTGTTCATTTACTGTCCTCACATTTACGAAGCCGGAACCAGCAAATGTTTGACCTTTTGGCTGGAAAAGTGACTAGAATATTTATATCTGTCTCTGGTATCAGAAAAGTCGGATTTAATTTTCTTTTGGTTGACTTACAGACTAATCATTGAAGCTCTACTTGACATGTTTTTAGACAGTTATCTGATAGAAGAAAAAATTACACCACTGAAAATAGCAGTTTCTGAATTAGCATGGATTATTTCTGGGTGAAGTTTCCCTCCGCAGATGCCAGCAGTCATATAACTGTACAGCATTAAGACGACTATATTCATAGCCCATTTAGGATCCAAAATGTATGCTTTAACAAGACAGTTGGTCTTTAACAGTAGAGACAAACAGTCCCAAATGAAATGTCAGAGGTTTCAAAGAAAATCTGACAGCTTATTATTTTAAAGGACTGTGTTCCCGAGGGTTTGGAGCTTTCATCTGCTGGTGTGAATCGCACTTTCTCAGCTTCGTCTTTGTGCCCTCAACTCAAAGGAAAAAAGCGTGAATTAAAGAAAAAATAAAATATGGTTACTGGTCAATCCACAGCTTTGTTCTGTATTCTCCAGAGACGCTGACAGTGAAAGACTTGAGAAAAGCTGAGCACTTTTTCCTGAAGCTGTTGTCGGCCAGCTTCTGGCAACTGGCGCGTGGAGATTTCCCCGGCGGCAAACTGTTCAGTTTGAAAAGAAGCGTTTATACGAGACACGCGGCACTTCAAGGGAAAAAGGCATTGGTGTTTTACAATTACTTCCAGCATAGTTGCTGTGAAATAGTTTTCACCGCTGAGGTGTGTGATTGAGCGATAACAGCTCACGGTCAATAAAGCCCAACGAAAAAAGTTGCGTTCTGATAAGAACGGCAGACGCATAAGCGGGATGAAGCAACTGTGCTGTGGTTCTCGTAAACGTCTTTGGGCAAGAGTTTTGGATTTGACTTCATAGAAAAAAAAAAAGGGTTTCTGAAATCTAGTCAGAAGCTCCCCTGAGTTTCAGTAAACATCCTCTCTCTCGGAAGGCAACGAAACAACCAACAATACAAAGCAGGCATGTACGGAGCCATCACAGGGATTTAAAGGTTTTAAAGTATTCAAGCAGTCATCCTTCCCACTGCTTATTGATGGGCTCTCAGCAGGGTGTTGCTGAGTCTGGAAGACACCTGCCCTGAGCCACAGCAATCTGTAATCATGATCAAAGCTCAGATCCGTCAGCCGGGAGCCCGGTGGTGTCCTTCTCTAAGCTTTGTTGTTCTGAGCGTGCTCCTCTCCCATTGGCGAGCCCCGCAGGCAGTCACGCAGGAGGTGAGGGAGTCGCAGGGACGGTGCCGGGTGGAGACACGAGCGGGCACCAGGCCCAGGCCTTTGACAGGAGCGTCTGCAGGACTTATTGATCTGTGAAAGGAGATATACATCCTCTCTTGAGCTCGCGTCGGACCACTATTTGTCACCCGGGAAGATGAGCAACCTTCTGCCGCCTCACCGTGTACTCTGGATGTGTTTTATGCCGTTTTTCCTCACTCTTTTCTCTCAAAGTCTTGATCTACATTCCTCGCATTCAGCTCTTTGTTGTTCTCTCGCTGACAGCCAGCCATTGACCTTTTGTCTTCTGTCTTAAAAACCCACCAAATGATGGATCCCACGCCACGCGTCCAGCAATTAAGAAGAAGGAGGCCCCCCCCCTCGCACCTCGGCTAAACACATAACCCTCTAACATCCTCCTCTATCTCACCGCTTTGTGATAATTACCTCGCTGCTAGACCTTGAGCTTGGGAAGTAACACCCAACCAAGGGCAACGTGTCACGTGCAGAGCGGGACTGTGATTCATTGGCATGTATGGGGATGGCTATATTTCTTCAGGAAGCAGTAATAGGTGGGGGTGGCGAGGTGAACATGGGGGGGGGAAATGGGCTGCTGTCGCTTGAGTGGCTGCTAATGTGATCCTTCCAGTGGTAATATGAAGCAACTGGAAAGACGATATGTTATTATTATGTTCTAATGGCCTGAACAATACAGATGAAAAGCCTAGAGCTGTACATGGATTTTTCATAATCAATATTGATATGCGGCTCATTTCCAAGAGCCCAAGGTGACGCCTGCAGATCGCTTGTTTTGTCCAACTAACAGTCCAGTACCCAAGATAGTCTGTTTAAAATGATATGAATGCAGAGTGGTGGCAAAGGCTCAAATTAAAAAAAAGCTAGAACCAGTGAATGTCTGCTATTTTAGCTTAAAGGTGTAAATTATAAGACATGGCCGGAATTCAGAGGTACTGTGACTCCAATATAGTAGTTTTGGCTGTAAAGACTAGCTGACTGCTTTCACTCAAATTAACTGTTGATCAAGTGAACAACTGTTCGACTAATAGTTTCAGAAACAGATGTTTAGATCCTTCATATTACTTCATAGAAAGGTTCAAAACCTCTCCAACACTGGGTCACACGTCGGCTGCATCTGGAGTAGCGAGAAACCCTCGAGCTCTCTCCACCATCCCGTTGCTTTCTGCTGCAGCACGTCAACTGTGATCCAAACCTAATCTACCAGCCCAATAGAGAGGTCCCTGTAGGGAGCCTGAGGGCCCCAGACCCAGCACCATTGCCTCATCCGTCTTCAAGACAGGCTCCAGGCAGGGGCCAGCCTCACTCCCATCCTGTCGTGCTTGCATATGCAGAGCTGCAAGGGGATTCTGAACCCTGAAGCCTTCATCTGGTCACCAGGTGGGCAGTGGAGCAGTGGCCTGTCTCTTCCCCCGACGCTCTGTTGCCGAGCATGGAAATGAAAATCAGCGGAGACGGCCGTTTTTCCCTGCGGGGCACCTCCAGCATCCTCCGGGGCAACAAGCCGGCGTGACCGCGCTGCACTCGGAGGTGACGCTGAGCAAATAGCATGGGAAGTTAGATTCGCCGCTGTTGCTGTTTGTGCAGTTTCCCGTTTTCATTTCAGGTCGCATTCTGTTGTCGAAGCTACTCGCGTCTCGCGCATAAATGTTTGCTGAGACAACATCTGATATTTATGTTTTCCTCCTGTGGTAGATTTCAGTCATGGCTTTGTCACGCCGCCACATTAGAGCAAACAATCGGTCTCTCCGTTATGCAAACACATGCACATGGTGCAGAGGCAGCCAGCGATGCTCCCCCTCGCTGTGTTTGTTCTCCATTACGCTAAGATTTTAGGAAGACAAAGAAGTGTTTGCGAGTCATTTGTGTGCTGTTTTGCTGCGTTTTTATTTTCTCCACACAAAGCCTTCATCTGACTGTAGTTCAGAGGCTTTACAGCCTGTTGGAGCAGCACTGCGTGAATCTTTAGAAGTCTCTATTTGAACAGTTTTGCATAGAGTCAACCCACATTCAAAGTGAATATTTCATTTTTTTAACTTTAAACTTCACTTATTTTTCTTTTATCATTAAACTGAGATGTTGCTATACGCTTCGCTTTTGCAGGAATCTGATTGAATGAGACTGGACCGTAGCATCTCGCTGTATGTTCTGCACACGCTGTCTGCGTTCAACATGTAACGTTTCAGCTCCACAACACTGCGGCAGTCGGACAGCCAGCCTTATGGTGACTTATTTACTCTGGCAAGTACACTAAGAAAGTCTTGCAATTGTGACAAAGTGACTGACACGTTGCCCCTGACAAAGCCGCAGGAGGGCGAGCTCCGTGTTTGTTCCCCTCGAGAGGAAGTCAAACACAGCTTCAACAAACTTCAACTTTAACACGGCGGTGAAGGAGACAAATGGCCTCTTCAGCCGAGGCCAGATGCTGATTAATCATCAGATTAGAAGTTTTATCAATTTGAGCCTTTTTTTCGCTTTTCTTCGGCGGAAAAAATAAGCCATGAAATGAGGCATTTGAGATGGCAGCTCATCTTTACCCGTCCCTTCCCTCATCGCTCCCCACTTCTCTCTGCACCAGCACACTGAGTAAAGAATACATTAAAGGGTAATGAAATAAGGGCGTTTAAAGAAAGATTTGAATTGAGTGTCAGTCATGGGCAGAGGATCACATTACCAGTTGTCCGTGCCGATGACTTTCCTTCCCATTAAGAGGTATTATGATCTCTTCTAAAATGTAATTATAGTGGAAATGGACTCGTCTGTGCCGCTGAAATGTCCAGGAATATGCGGAGAATTTGATTTCGCTATATATATGTGGCGGTTTATATTAAATTTCCTTCTTGTCTCTGCCTGTGTTTCGTTTTTTTGGAGGCTTCATTAGATCAGAAATTATCTTTTGGCAGCTCGGCTCTCCTGCCCTACATTTCCTGTGGAGTGCATTTACATGAAATGAAAGGAATTGCCACCTACACTCGCTCCATTTGTAGGTACAAATCCTTGAAAACCCTGCGCGTCTTTATAGTGAGTTAAAAGGAGATTCTGATGTGGAAGTCAGAGTTTAAAGATGGTTTTTAATCAGCCTCTTCCTCCCCTGTGCCCCAAACCTCAGCTCTGTTACCTCCACTCCTCTCCCCTCCTTCTGAGGGGGCTGCTGAAGGTTGATGGGAGCTGAGGCTGGGGGAGGGTTGTGGAAGGAAAAGGGGCTCCGGAGGCCGCCCGTGGAATCTTTGCATACCACCAGAGAAAGTGGGAGGGATTTTTACACCTCAACAGGCTCCAGAGTATCTCCCCCCCCCCTCCTCTCAATGCCTCCCAGCCAGCATCATAAACCGTGCAGCAGCAGCTGGTGTCAGAGAGAAAGACGGAGAGAGTGGAGCGTCGCCCTGCTATCTCACTTACCATCTTTTTTAAATAAAGGCCAGTAAGCAGTGTGGTGGGAGGATTACACAGAAGAGCGGAAGATGTGGCACCCATCCCTACAGCGAATCACCAGATGGAGCAGATCTAAATCAAGTTCCCCCTGCTATAAATACAATGGAAAACAGGCAGACACAGGGAATAATAAGCGGCAGCATATGCTGTGGTCAACCTCTGTGGGGAGAAAGGAGTGCTGTTCCTCCATGCTTTGCATTTCTGCTCTGAATTCATCCATGAAGGCGCTCAGTTTAGCAGGCACCGCAGCAGAGGAAGCCCTGGCAGCAGGACCTGCCAATCAGACCAGTGGCCCCGTTTTGATATTTTCTCCGATGGGGAAAAACAACTTGTATCCAATGAGAATTAAGTTGCGTGATAAAACGCTGCATTCACCTTTATGGTCCAGCAACTGCTCGATATTACAAAAGAGTCAAGCCTTACAGCGCTGTAATTAAATGTGGAACGGGGGGCTAGCTGGGTTAAAAGCTGCTGTGGTTGTTTTCCCTCCTCTCGCATCGGGTATCATCATCTGTGGATGGGTGGAGAAGGGTTTCCTTTGTTGGCCCACAAGGATCAATTAAGCCATCAGGAGGGAGAGACGGTAACAAGACATGTAATGGAAGGTCCCTGTTCCTTTGGGAACGGTGTTGAATTCATCACCGCCTGGCGTTCACACATTTATCACTTGCACATTACAACTTGTAATCAGTCACAGATGTCAGGGGTGGTGCCGGCTCGCTGTCAGTCCTCACGTCTTGACACCGGTATCAGTTACTGAATAATGTATTTAATGTGTGCTCCTGTAAACTGTACAGCTCGATGTCATGCTCTCGTGTAGGCAGATTAAATTGATGAGATAATCCTTATCCTTAATTTAACATTTCTTTAAATCGTGACATTATTGTACTGATTGCACGATTACGAATGTCGAAACGTGGTCTTGAACGCAGGTCTTCACCCGTATGTAATGCCACCTACATCTCCCACAATGTAAGTCAGTTCATATATATGTACTGTGACCATGATATGACATAGAAATGTTTGAATCCAACCACGGTTTGCAGAAATGTCAAATTTCAACCTCTCATCCTGGCGACTGGCATGATTATAATATTGCAACGTGAAACGTTCTTGCATCTTTGATTGACAGTTGGAAGGTTTTCATCCCAAAATGTGTGAAAACTCTGCGCAGTTTCCTCCTAACATGACGCCTTGTGCAGAGGAAAGATACAGTGGGTAACACCTTCCTATTTGCAAAAAGCTCCCAGTTGAGAGCAGCTGAAGTGTGATGCCAGGGCATGTGAATGTTTCATCTTCACAGAACAACACGTACTCCACATGCCTGTCTGCCGCCGGAGTTGGTGAATCTATTTGCAGCTTCCTCTCTCCAGACGTGGTTTCGCACTTCCTCCCTCAAGTTGGTTTCATTCGAACACCTGGTGCCAAAATGGGGGGGAAAAAAGCAATTTGTCAGAATAAACAAAAGGGCAAAAACATTAGTGAAGGTGCTGGATGTTTGTGTTCCTCCCAGCCAATCGCCATACAGCCCAGACTCCCAAGCTGAGGAGCCGATGGGCGAGTTAACATTTTGCGTTGCCAAGGTGAAGCGCAGCGACTGTTTGAGCCCAGAGGTTCAGCGTGTACTGACCAAAATATCTGCTGCTCTGCACCTTGTAATTTCTGTGTTTGGAATGAAATGGCTTGCTCACACAGCCAACCCGCAAATTTCACCCATTGTGGCCTGGCAAGAATTTTCCACCACGCTGTACAACAGTTGACTGACAGTGCGCTCCTTCACTCGTGCATCGTTATATAAACCCTTCCTGCACCTGATGGGATGAACACATCATTCTCTTGGCTGTCATCGGTCTGAAAAACAGACCCAGTTGTTATTAACGCTTTCTCGTAAAATTGTCCGGGGGAAAAAAAAAAAAATCCGTCCCCTCTGCAGCGTCGTTTTCGAGCCGCAACACCTAGTTAAAGCAGTTACTCGCCAGGTTTTTTCCGGAGTGTAGAGAGTTTTGACTCGTGTCATCATCTAAACTGCTCCCCATACTTCAGTGATTGGTTTGCCAGCTGTCAGGCTCAGTCTATTCTCAGTGGAGGAGTTTACAAGCTGTATGCTGCAGTGAGGCAGAGGATTTCAGGCTCTGAAATACCTTACCTCCCGAAAAATACAAAAGATTTTTAATGACTGGCTCGTGATGCACAAATAGGTGGAAGTGAGAACTGAAATATTCCTCCTCTGGCCATCTGAACAGGCGAGGTAGAGCGGTCGTTCTTCGGGACTTTCTCTCCCTAAATGATATCCTGCTGGTTTACAGTTCATGTCCCACTCCATTATTCAATAGAAAATAATTATCAAGTAAGTTGGGGCACAATTTCATGAGGCCATAAGTCTGACACTTAACATTGCGCACTTTTAGACGAATGAGGATGTCTTAATGGATTTTAAATGTTAAATAGTATAGTAATAGATAGTTATGTCAAGCAAGCTGCACAGTTTTTAAAAGGGTTGAGTGAGTATCCCGCACCAATGACACACGCGGGGTTTTTCCACCGCCACTTTTGGCCGAGTCAAACAGAGCGGCGCTTATTTTGCATTTCCATCACAATTTCAGTTATTCAGAGTCAGTGTCAATGTCAGTTCGACCGAGCCGTGCCCGCGATGGACCTTCTCTGGATCGGGGCCAAAGCGCGCCCACCCTGCCTCCAAGCGGGCTGCAGTGGCGTCTAGCGACCGCGGCCAACCCGTTGCAGCCCCCGCTCTCCCTCGAACGAGCGAGTGTCACAAGACTCAACTCGCTGTGTCTCGGCGTTGTAGCTTCTGACTGAATGTCTGTGGTTTGAAGTTTAGTTTCTCTCCAGTGTCCCTGTTGGAACTTTCGGATAGACGCTGTTTTTATACTGTTTGTTGTGTTCGCTCTCAGTTCTGTAGAAGACGAGCGAAGTTGCTGCCAGTGAAAACATTTCCCTTTTTTGCAGTTTTACAGTAACAGACTTTTTTGTAAAGAATTCATAGGAAATAAATGTGTTTTGTCACCAAATTAGTGGATCTTTGTTAGCGGCAATTCTTTGATAGAGAAGGGGGATTCACAGCCGCTCTTCTGACTTCTGATCAACCAATATTCAGGCTTAAATTAGCAACTTCTGGTTCCAGTTTAAGCCCCACCGACTGTGTGTTTGGATAATTTAGTTGGTCGGACAGATACAGATACAGAAAGCGGTGAACTCGCTCATCCCTATGATTTACAAAGAAGGTCGAAAACCTTCCTGCGGTTCTAGAGACCGGAGCCAGCAGCAGATGAATGTACCACCTGTTCTCCAGTGAGTCTCTGCTCATTCTTGTCTTTTCTGCTAATCGCTCTGCTGCCTTGCTGCCGCTCTCAAACTGTATGAGTTTGTATGTATCTGTATTCTCTACATACAGCAATGAGATCCTCCTATAACTGGTTTTAGCGGATCTTTCAGGGATCCAGCAGAGAGCGGTGACGCTGGGAGTCTTGCAGTGCGCTGCCTGCCTAGTTGGCCTCGCCATATGGTGTTGGTGTAAGAGCCAGCAGCGCCTGGGGAGGACGCAGCCGTATGGTGGCAGGAAATACACAGACACAGCGGTATGGCAAAACAATACAAGAGTGGAATGCAAGTCTCCCTGTTGCAATGCAAAAACAGGAGACTTAGCACGGGTACATGCCGTCTGACAGAGACAAATGAGTGAGAGAATGAAAATGGAAGGGGTCAAAAATGACCTTCAGACTAAATTACAAAGTGCGCCGAGATTCATTTGTTCTCCGCACCGATAAAGACTGCTGTCGTTTGATACATCACTCTGCATCTGCATCTTTTTCTTCCTGCTCCCCGTCCCATTAGACGTCGTAAAAAAAGAGCTCTGATAAAATCTGTTCTCCCCTAAAGTGCCACGAGCTTCTTATTGAATTCAGCCTTTGCTGCGATCTCATCAATGACACCGCGAGGCCAGGCCTGCTGCTGTTTGACATTTTAAAGGCGTTTCTGTTCTCCTCTCTGTTACACACTGACAAAAAAATGATTGTGGAGCTTGCAGAGGATTGATGAGGGGACCAAAAGCCGGGGCAGGAAACCAGCCCGGGGAATCTGTTAGCAGCGCTGAATGGACGGGCGAGTTAGGTGGGGGTGGCTCTCCTGTATTTTGTGTGACCTTTTTCAGAACGACTCTGAGGATTTCGGTGCCATCTGGGCCCTCCGGGTACCACTAATCCCATTGCTGCTACACTCAGCAGTAATGGGTACCTTAAACCTGTGCGACATGCCCCTGATCTCAGTCGAACACACATACACACACACACACACTCCTTTGTTTGTGGGTGTTTCCACTGGAATACATCTCATATGTCTCCTTTTGCATTTTTACTGATTCTTTCATTAGTGTCATCGTGCTTTGAGTGTGATTTATAGTTGATGCTTACTCTCCGCTTTTTTCCGTCGACGTTTCGTCAAAACAGAATGAGGAGATTTGCAAGAGATAATAAACCCCACATCACTCTGGCGCTCTGTAAAGCTTAATTACCATTTAGATTTCCGAGACATCAAATAGGCCTTTCCCTCATTTTGGGCCTGAACCTGAACGCGCCACGGCTGTATTAAATTTAGTAATTGTTGCATCTAAAATGCATTTTCAGCCAGCGCACACTCCTCTTTATTATTTTCTTTTCTCTCTTAACCCTGTCAGCTGAACTTTGAAGTGCTCCCTCCCTCCTAAATGAAAGTGCGCTGCCTGGGTGTGTTTATTGACTCACTTGTGCTGTCACGCTCATGCTGATGTGCCCGCCGTGGCGAAAAGGAGAATAAAACAGCATCCTTTGAGAACAGAATCCTCCGGTCCCTGCTGAGAGGAAGCCTATTTTAGCCTTGGCACCTTGACAAAAAAACTGAACGTGGCGCAAAAAAAAAAGAACAAAAAGTAATTCCAGTCCTGCACCGAATGTGGGAAACCACAAATAACCAAAGATTTATGAATTAATTCTCAGATGTGAACTGATGCTACGTAAGAACGCCCGTGCACACACCTCCAGCACTGTCAAAGTCAGCATTATTCCTGATATTGGTGATCTATCCTCGGCGTTCTCCGTCTCCGGCAACTTAATTTCCACTCTTGTCGCGACAATGCGGGGGACTGTGCCGTGCGTCAGGAAAGGCTCAGCTATTTGTTTTGTTTGACACTTGCTTCAGCGGCTTAGTTTCCTGTCGAGTGTGTTGCCACTTGCTTTTCTTTTCACGACCGTTCCCCTCATTTTACTTCTGCCTTTGTTATTCCCTTGCCTGGAAACCCGACTCTCATGCCCCGACTCTGTTTTTCCTCCTCACTTGGTGAGTGAGATACAGTGGATGATCAAAGTCTTTGCTCCTCATTGTGTCGGAGAGAAAAAACAGCAAAAGAAGCTTCAGGATATGGCACAGATTATGTGCGGTGGACTGCTAGAACAGCTCTTCACACGATTCCGCTTTGTTTTTCTTTTTTCTTTTTTTTTTTTTTCTTTTAATGGTAATTAGTTTTACTGCAAACACCTGAAAGTCGATGTGGGCGAAAGATCTTTCCTCAGCCATCAAGAGACCACTTGAAGCGAGGCAGAGAAGCATAAATTACGATATTAAACCCAGGGGAAGTGTTTTTAGCCTCGGCTCGAAAATTCTCTCATAATTTGAGATCATTTTCGGAGGCAGGAGGCGATGACGACGATGAAATCTGTATTCGGAGTGGAAAGCGATAACGGCAGAGTGGAAGAAACAAACTCGCAGTCCAGCGATGAGGGGAAGAGTTCAGCTAAACTCCATTGGCGCGCTGTGGCTGTATTGCAATATTTCCTCCTCGCCTGTGATTTATTATTGTGAAGCTCTCATGCAGGACAGGTTTTTTGGTGTTTTTCATTAAACTGGCTGAAGTGTGTAAGTGCTTCCCCAAGGAATGATTCATCGCCGGTTTGCCCGGATGCAACCAAAAAGCTCGCCTCGCTAACGCATGAACCATCGGAGCAGCCGGAAGAGGTTTTTCTACCGGGTTTCTACCCCGGCGTCTGCAGTTCATTCATCTCAGCATTGATTTTAATAGTTGGGGAGGTGGGGGTGCAACTTCTGAGGGATGGATGGTCTGTGAGTTACAAAATCTAATCTCGTTTTTATACATCTAAAATATATTTTATAGCTTACAAGGAGAAACACTATATTATAACGCAGCACAACAATACTCCCCACTGGGTGATGTAATGCGGGCGATTGCCTTCAGGGACAATCGAGCCAAAAGTCGGCCTCGCGTTCGCTTTTTTTTCCTCCGGCACAGTGCAGATCTTAGCATGCAGGCGGCGACACAGCGTGTGCAAATAAAGATCTTAACACTGAACCCACCCAACTGCTGTTAGCCTGTGATCATCAGATCTGTAGCAGAGTGAGGACACGGTGACCTTCAGGTTTGGGGGGAGGGGGCGTTTTTCTTTTTTTCCGTGGGGACTCTCCCAGTGGGCTTAACTCAACCTCTCCTCCATCAAGAGTTCCCATGTTCCCAGACACCAGCGATTGTGTCTTAATGAATTCACTGCATACTAATCAGGCAGCCTAGGTCCAGGGGGTGGGGCAGGGCTTGACACAGACAAGGTCCTGTATAAATATGCAGGGGAATTTTTTCCCCCGCCGTCATCACATTCCTTCTGATTGAGAAAACGGCAGAAAATGAAATTGGGGTTGCTGCCTGTGAGATATCTGTTTGTGGTCTGGACTGTGTTGCTGTCCTGCTTCATCTGTCGGTTAATACGCTTGTTTGTCTCATTACGGAGTTGTGACAGTTCTGCTTTGATTTAGCGTGTGTCCTGGGGGACACCCCGTGATTGTTTCGTCCTCGCTGACTTCAAATCGCTCCAATTCAACGTGTTTATATTTCGCCGCCGAGACCCTGTTTATATAAATCTTTCAGCACCGCTGGCCAGAGGTTATATCCTCAAACATTAATCAAGACTCAACAGACTCCTAATCTTTTATCCGAATCCTGTTAGCCCCACGGACAAACTCTTTATGGCTCAATCAATCAGACTGACTAGCTCTGAAATGTCTCGTGGTACATTCTCAACAGCCCTTGGCGGGCTACTCAGCCACGGTGAGGCGACCACAACAGTGCTACAGTAATCAACATCCAAGAAAAAATAGATGCATCCCTGAAAAAGGAGTTTGCACGTGCAGTGACCTATGATCTGGCACAATCCAGCTGTAATTTGTGAGCAGGAACAAGTCCCTCTCAGAGCCGCGGGCACATTGATTCAATCAGGAGGCGTATTGTGGACGAGCTCCTCTGACCGTGAATGGGAGCCTTTGTGGGCACATGACATTACAGAGGCGAACTTCTCTGAGAGCGCCGTAATGACACCAAGTTAATTTGGCTGCGAAGTTTCACAGTTTCATCCTACAGAGTTGTTTAATTCATCGCCACTGCAGCGGGGTTTTTATCTTCCATTTGAAGCTTCTGAAGAGACCCGTTCATGTTCGTGAATACTGATAGAAGCTCTATTTGCACGGAACTAATGTAACCTGAGGTTGGGGAGCGATTTGTATAATTGAGGGAGATGGTTAATGATTTTAATCCCGATGCGCGTCTGTCATGGTTGTCATTTAAGTGAAAATCCAGTGCAAATTAGCTGCCACATGTTGGTGAAGTCAGAGGTCCCCAGGTAATATTTACTAATCCCATGAAAGTTCAATTTGTCAAGGGGCATCCAGTGGTGTCCTGTAGGGCTGCACGAACTTAAGTGCACATTTGAAGTACTTCAAATTACTTGCTGCATCATACTGGATGCAAATCTTTTCATACTAAACTGATTTGTAAAAAGCACGAACATGTTCTCCCTAAGCCCAGAGAGCGTGATTTGTAGGCCAGCGCGTCTTTATAATGCTTCACACTCTCCCTTTTTATTAAAAAATATCGCAGCTTCAGTGTTATGGACATATGCAGCATTTCGTTAATATTTTTGATTCATGGTTCGGCCACAGTGCCCTCTTCTTTTTAAATGCATAATTTAGCTCTTTGCTGTGAAACTGGAGGCCGTATTAGCAGAAACTGTAGAGGAAGCTTGTGAATGCCTTTCTTTTTTTTGTTGGGAGCCAATTTGCTTAGCTTAGCTTTGTATCCAACACGCTGAATTTCATTTTCTGCTTGTAATGTTTGTCAGAAAACACAGAGGTAATGAGCAAACTGATGAATTACACGAGGTCTGAACATACTGTGCCATTAGTCACGTGTAAATTGGAAATAAGGCAATAAATGAAGGGTCAGTCTAACCGCCCTGACTGTTGTGGGGGAAACCAGTGGTGCTTAAAGAGCATTGCTCCCACATCTCATTGCATCTGCTTTTCTTCAGATTTTTCTTCCCCCCCTCTCTTTGCAACATCTCAGCGAGCAGCAAGAGCGAGTTTTGCAAGGACTCGGGGAACTATTGATTTTCATTTGCCCTTGCTCCCATGCTATAATCTGTGGACTCATGCCATCCACTGCTTCATATGGCAGGAATGCCTGCAGCTTGATCGAGGCCATATGTTTGTGGGAGGCAGTGGTGTAATAGAGGTGTTAAGCCCATATTATCTGAAGTGTAGTTAAAGAAAACTGGGCCGGGGCACCTTCCTGTTCAAAGTTCGGACCTTATTGAAAACACATCACGCTGAATAAGCGCTCCATTGTTCACTCTGCGTCACATCAGGGTTTCTCTAAAGGGAAAGCGGGAGTAAATAAAGACGAGCCACGGATTTATTAAAGATAATCATGGCAGTTTCTCTGTTCTGTATAATTACTCGTGTAAACTGCTTCATTTTCAGCCCACCTGCTAATGCTCAACCCTTTTGGGTTTTAATTTGTCTGGGTTCATTCTCATCCAGCCAGTTTTATTTCTTTACCTTGCGTGCTTGTGAATTAGATTGCTTCGGGGCTTAACTGACAAAATATAAGCAGTTTATAAGGAGGTAGATTAATGAGTGTGCCTGTCAGACATAAACAAAGTCATCACATTTAGCCAGGGTTCTGACCAAGGAGCAAAACTAATCGTCAGTTTGGGGGAAAAAGACGTTTTGCTGCTTTTACTGCTGCTGCTGCCCACATTTTTACCACCGAATTGAAATAACCAAGTGTCACTGTCATGTCTCTTTTCCGCACAATCAGCGTTAGGAAACCATAGTTTATCCCTGATCTTGTTTTATTACCCATGGTTTCAAATGACTCACTAACCACACTGTTGAGAAGCCTCCACCAGAAGGCTGCAGTTTCATCGCCAACATTTATCTCAGCATAACAGCATCCGCTTCAGTTAACCCGGTACTTTTTTTTACTACCCTCTCTCAGAGCTGGCACGGACACATGAAAAAAAAAACAACAACAAGATAATGGTAAATCTTCATATGAAATGGAATTGGTAGCCTTTTCTTGACATCTGTTTGGTTTCAATCTGTGGAATCATCGGGGCAGAAATAGCTTTTCATCCTTGAGCGGACAGGATAAACCAGATATTATACGATTATGTCGGATCACAATACCAATTCAATATCATACCAAATGTCAAGAGCGCACACACACAGTCCTCACACAACCTGATCTCTGCCTCTCCATTGTATTGCCCTATTGTATTGCTCACAGATGACTTGACATGTTACATAATGTGTTCTCATTTCGGGGCCATTCTCCTTTTTGTCTCAAGGGCTCTCAAATGCCACGATAGCAGCATGTGATGTAAGAGGAGCCTCTTGGGCTTCATCATATAACCTTTATCTGTCTACCATACAAAAGTAAGAAAAAGTTTCAAACAAGGTCACTTCCAACTTGGACACAGTCAAGTCTGAGATCTTGCCCCCTAGTCTGCCCTAAGTCCAGCATGAGTGGATGAAGTAGTAGCTCCTCAAGGGGGCGGGAAGCAATTGGAGCAAAACAGCGTTTCCACTGCTGGAGACGGCTTTCAGGTCCAAGTCGAGTCTCAAGTCATTGATTTCTGTCAAGTCGAGTTGCAATTCATCAAAACAGCGACTTCAGTCGACTCACAGCTAGAGACGGAACATCTTCACTTTGAGGAAAACTTTGAACAGCGCGCTCATTCTCTTATCCTGCAGAGAGATAGATATGAGGACTGATGCCGCTTTGTTTGCACAGTCAGTATAAAGCTGCCGCCAACAACCAGTTGGCTTAGCTTAGCATTAAGACTCAACACAGATGGAATGTAGCCCAACTGTGTCCAAATAACAAAATGCACAATGAGTCAATACGCTTTGTTTAATTTGGCCTGTAAAAAAAAAAACCCAACAAAGACGGTCTCAATTAGTAAGTTTCAGAGGTGCTGGTAGATGTGTTTCGTACTAAGCCAGGCTGTTTCCCAGTCTTTGTGCTCAGCGAGCGTACTGGCTGCTGTTGCTTCATATTATCTCTCAGCAAGAAATCAAATAAGCACATTTTGATCAAAGTAAAATCCTTTTTTCTAAAAAATGGTAAAATATGCTGCTTCAGTTGTAGTCTTTGTTTTGAATATATACGCCACAATATATCAAGTTATATTCAGGGGTTACCACAACCCCTCTTGGGCTTTAGAATGAGCCTCTTGTCTTTCTTTACTGATATTTGCACTCGTACTTGATAGTTTTCACTTTACACACACACACACACACACACACATGCACACACGCACACACACACTGGAATTGGAGCAAAAGTGACCTGTAAGTTTAATTTATATTGATTTTTGGACGAGTTAGGTAAGGGTGCTTTTAGCCAGTCCCCAAGGGTAAGAAGCTAGACTGGTGTGTGTCCCAGAAGACGGCATGAATGCAGTGGGCCGGCACTCTGAACACATGCTATGGAGTACTTTGTACACTTGGCAGTAAGAGTCATTTTTTCCTCGATCCCTGAAGCGTTGCATTGTCTTTTGAAAAGAGGCTCTTTGTGTTTGCAGTGTGGAGTTGCTCACATCATGAGCCCCAGTACTGTCAGAGAGGCGTTTTGATGTTTGGCAGCGTCTGTGTTGGAGGATACTAAAACATTCATTGCATATTTGGATGCTATTAACATGAACATTAGAGTGTAGATTGCAGTGTCTTTGATTTCCTTCTCCCCAGAAGGCCTTGCGTTAGCATGTTTGCCGCTCATTGCAAAGGGGTAATTAAGGCGGGAAGGCATCGCTGAAGGTGTATGCCGACTTATGGACTAGTGGCCTACTGTCAGTGCTTTTCTGTCAGGCTCCGTCAGTGGGAGGAGGGCTGCTGCTACATACATCAGACATGACCCAGTTAGGGAGCTACACTTGTAGGACCCTATAAAGTGGATCCTACCCTGAGGAGGATTTCCATACCCTTTGGCTTTGTTGTTCCCCTTCACTCGACTCTCAGATGGAAGGAACAGCCATCACTTTTGAAATTGAAATCGCAGACTAGCATGCTGATATACACGCTCTTTTTTTTTAGCACGAATTTCTCGATTGGAAAAATTCCTGAAATTTCATTTAAATGAAGCTGGAAAGCCGTTTTCCCCAGAATTTGCTGTGAGTTGGCTTTGACTCTATCTTTGTCATGTGCAAGTAAAGGAGCTTATCGTCGCCACCCCACCAGCGCGCCTCACAATGATAATAAGTCATTAAAATATAGCAAGATATTGCATACGCTAATCTTCCCTTTGACTTTGGTGAAAAAGCCAAGGCAGCAAATTAAAACCGGCAGCCTGGTGGCAGTCAGGTGATCCCGGCATGGCGATATTAACCGACCCACGGCTCTGCATGCTTTGAATTCCAACATCAGTTCAGCACAGGAGTGGCTAAGTTTTCAAGGGAAAGCAAAAAATTTAGAAAAGCTCGTGCAGGAATTTCTCTCGGATGCTGCTGAATTCTTTCCCTTGTCTCTTCACCCGCCTCTTATTTGACTTCCCCTCTCGAACAGGGAGGAGGGGGAAGAATGTCCAATTTGCAATATGAGATCAGAGGAGACATGGTTGAGGTCGCAGGGAGGCGTGGGTGTGTGACTGGAAAGACTGAGACGTACAGGAAATATCTGTGCCCTCATGTGAAAAGCTCATTCTCCCCACACATGCAGAAGATGTTCTCCTTTGAAAGTTATTTGATACGTATTTAGCACGCCCCAGTTTCATTTTCATGCGCTGTGTTGTGCTGCTGAGCTGTAGACCTAATCCCATTTTTTTCCTTTTTTTTTTTATTTTTACATATCCACTGCTTAATGAGCCAGGAGTTCATTTTGCACTTGTAATTGGTTTGTTTATTAATTACCGGTTGTAGTCGGATACTGTGTGACAAATGAGTGGTGTGATTAGATAAGACCAGCCCTTGACAGAATGCCTTTGGCAAAAGCACTGAAACAGATCAATATAACAAGCTGCTCTTTCCGCTCAGGGCCAGTGATGGTGACTGATGGGTGGGCAGGGAAAGAAATGAGACTTTGCTTTGGGCTTATTTTTGGCCTGATCCTCAGGAATATAGAATAAAAACCGACAACGAAGCATTCGAAGTGGGCTCAAGTACTCATTAAAGGTATAATATGGAACACTTCCACATTAAAATGTCTACAAATGAATAGACCTTGGTCGTACATTATGTTGAGTCGCGTACTAGTCGGTAAATGTATTCAAGGTAACGGTGTGTTTTATTTGGTTGCCTGTTGTCATTACTCCCGGGAGAGGGATAGGAAGGGAGTCGGCAAACACGACTGAACGTAATGTGAATAAAACTTTAAATCATTACCTCGTCCCTGAACACTTCAGCGTGAGTCCTGCAGATGGATTTTCATTGCCGACGGTAATTGTTCAAAAATGAAGACGACTCCCGTGATCCCACGCTACTTCCAAACATCATCAGCCTACCTCTTTTATTTTCATTGTTTTGATTGTGAGACCCCTAATGGCAGTTATTACATGCTGTGCATTTAAGTACTTGTTAGGCATCTTCTTTGCATTTCCATTCATTCTACTCTGCATGCTTAATGTCGCCTAGACAGACTGATCTCCACAGCGCTGTGTCAGCGCTGGAGGAAGGATCTGCTGCACCGATTCTCATTCTAGCAAAGGGGAAAAAATGCTCTGGCTTGTTTGTATTTATTTAAACCAAGCTCAGCCGTCTTGGGCGGTGGTAAACCCAGGATGCTGCGGCGATGCCCCTGCTAAATAGTGCTGGGGGAACTTGTTTTGCATGTGGGGGAGGTGAGCCCTGGCATTAAAATGTCAAAATCCATCCAAAACAAGGGCAAGGTAAATTGCCATTTTCAGTGAGTAGGTAGCGAGCTCTGAGGCCGTTTTTGTTTCCCATTGACACAGGGATTTTGATAACATGCAGATATTTAAAGCAAGAAGAAAAGCCACTTGAAATAAGCACCCAATAGCCGGCTTGTACACAGTCTATATTCTGCTTCACCCTTCCTCCGTACTGTTTTTCTGTGTGGAACACCCCCACCCAATTATACACCTTTCTGTGTTCACTGCAGCTACAAACACGGCTGTGTGTGTCATCTGTGTGAGCTACTTATGACGACCAAAAGTTACGTAGATTATTAGGTGCTGACCTCTAGTGGCTATAGTAGTTATCACAGGAGCAAAGAAGGAAGTCAGGCCTCTTTTATAAAGGCTGCGTTTTGAGGAGGTCAGCGTGGATGAATGGGTCGAGCACGGAGACAGCTGTTGATGTTCCATGTGAAACCAAAAGTCAATGTAGACCCAAACCATGATCTTTTCCTTAACCAAAAAGATCCGGTCATGTTGGATATACAACAAATAAAAGGAGACGAGCAACTAAAGCAATATGACAAAACAGCGAGTGATATTTAAAATATATGAAGACCCGTCAGTTAACTGGGCGACATTTAAATTATAACTTTGCAGACCTCACATGAACACGGTCTCACAATGAGGTTGTTAAGTCCTTTGATGGCCGAAGGGATAAGGGGAGGTTTGTAACTGTTTGACCTTTCCTTGGGCCAGCGGGAGCAAATACCAAAGGGAAGAGGGAGAAATTTGTCACGGAGAGGATGGTCACACTCTCAATGAAAAAGTCAGAGGCTGATGTGGAGCTTGTTTGTCACAGAGCTCTGTTCCTCGGCCTGGCCAGTAATACGGTTTCCTGTGTTTGATATTCAAGTTGTAAAGCCAACAAAACACAGAGAAGCATAAAATGGACTCGACCAAAAGAACGCAGACTGAAAGATGTGCAGCGCTGTGCGGTGATTTATCTCACAGTGGGATAAAAATATTATAAACAGTAGGGAGGAGGCTATGAAAACATCTTCACCGAGAACACGCTTTGTGTCCAAAAGGATAATTGAGGTGTAATCTTCAGGAGGAAGTGCTGTGCAGAAAACCACATAATTATAAAAAACAAGATAATTTAGGCGACCACTTAACGAGCCTGATGTCGCCTCCTAAAGGAGCCGAAAACCAATGAGTGGGCTATTGGCTGAGCAACACTTGAATGCCAGCCATTGGCAGCAGCAAGTATTTGCTGCACTTTGCACATCACATATCACATGTACTTCACATACTCTCTTTAAATCCCTCCTCTCTCTGCATCCCCCTCATCCTCCATCTCTCGCAGCTCCACAACGTTTCAACTCAATCTCCAGATAAAACGCCAGCTTCGCCTGCAGAAATGCTCGCACAGGAGTAAGCCCGCCTGAAAATGGCTGTTTATCTGGCTTGAATGACAGAGAGAATCAAAACTTTTATGAGAGAAGCAGACATGCAAGTTTGACATGCTGCTGTGTGCCTTGCGTTTCAAGTGAAGGAACAAAACGTGTCCGAACATGCAGGGTTTGGTCTGTTGACAGATGAGTCATATGGGCTGTTTAGACTAACACTGTGGCAGCCTGAGCCTGTTACTTTCTCTTGTTGTTCAGCACAGAAAACCCACACAAACATGTCCACAGTATCATATTAATATGCATGTATTTACTCATAACATACGAGGGATCATCTAAAACATGCTGCTTTGTTGACTTGAGCACTGTGCACACATTTTTCGGATTAAGGTATCAAAAGGCCTTTTATTTTTTGAATTTGTAAGCCTTAAAGCTCCCACGAATTCAAACTTGAGGTTTAAGTTTTTTACCACGTGTCTCTCTCTATATTTCACAGGTATGTCTGTGTCTTAATGGTATTTTACAGTTATTTCCTGGAAAACAATAAAATAAAATGTTGACGACTCATCCTGCACTCGGGGGCGTATACTATTTTTCTGTCCAACCAATCGCTTTCTTCCTTTTTACGGATGTTACTGTATGACGATAAGGATGCTACTAAAACAGATCATTTCTGGGGGCTGAGTCTAATGACTTTTATTTGGGTAAAACCAGATCATATTTTAAGGAGAAAGTATTTTCTGATATCTGATGGTGTACTGCATTGCCTCAACTGTGGACAGGGCGCTTTACCTGCTGCTAATCTGGCCAAGTCCGTACACATCCTCCGAGAACGACTATCGTAAAACTGGTCTCCGTCTTCTCAGAGGCTGTGTTGTTCCGTTTAGGCAGGGGACTTAACACAAGCACTGTTGGCTAAAAATTGCAGTCAATAACGGTGAGAGGTCCCTTCCTAGCCGCCCCACAACTCTAACAAAACAGTTAGCGCTAGCCGTTTCATGGGAAAACATAGGCATCTCTTTTTTACACAGCAGCCACCAAACTCACGTTAACGGAAGTCGGCGTTAAAAAATTGCCGCAGAGCAAGTAGTGCACAGTAAAGTCGGTAACTTTCCTGAGAGTTACTTTTACTGCTTCTCAATCAAAGCCACCTTCTGTGCTTTTTAAAACGTGAGGCAGCAGCAGTAGGAAACGTTGGGCTCTGCATCAGCAGTAACTCGACTCTGAAGGAGAGCGAACTGTTAACAATGAGATCAAATTAAAAACAGTAACGCTGAATTACATGCTGCATTGCTTCCTGCTAATCGCTCATGCATAGGCAATTTGTATCCAGTGGGGGGAATGGCAGAAACCAACGATTACAATGAAAATTACTATGCAGAGAGTTAATTAAAGAATGTAAATACACTGAACGGCCACTGCAGAGAAATGCCGACGATAAGTGGAGTCAAAAACAGGGTTTAGATTCCGTGAAAATCTTAAGGATTATAACTTGAGCTACTCTTTAAAATCGCATTTTTCTGAGTGCTGTTGTCGTGAGGTAGCTGCCCTCTCGGCAGCCCGTTTCATTAATGTGATGAGATGTTTTATTCATCCTAGCAGCCGGCCTTATCTGTCTTTTTCCGTCACGATATTCACACGTTTGAACAAATGAAGAGCATTTGTTTAAAACAGCTGGTATAATCTGTCTCTGTTGGTAAACATTTTAAAATAAGACCAAAACGGTGCATTTTTTTTTTGGCCTTGCCTTCCCAGGTGTGGTTGCTCTAACATTTTCAGAGCAACCACGCTCTTTCAGATGATCCTCCAAGCCCAAAAGGGAATGTCTTACATTAAGCCGGCCCATTCAGGCACATCCCCACTCCAATTCCCCGGCCACCAAATTTCTCCCCAGCTTAGCGGCAGCCTTTTCTCCCTGTCCTCTTTGGCCTTTTGAATGATAACCTTGAATGGTATTGTCTCGGGGCATGGAGGAGGGTAAAGAAATTCCTTGGTTCCTGACAGAGAGCAAGAAGGCTTGACAAAAGGCATCGGCACTCCCTAAATCAGAGAATGTGGTGGATATGAAAAGGGGGCAGTTTTTCATTCAGGTAAAAAGCGTTGAGTGAAAAAAAGATGGTGAACAATGGCACAGCTCTGACGGAATAAAGCACTTCTCTGTGTGCTTTTTAAAGCGCCGAAATGTGATTTCAAAAGTGAGCTCAACCACGATGATGAAATCTGCGGCAAGGAAACACAGAGGAAAGTTGACTATATTAGAGCAGATTTTATGGATATGTGGGACTGATTGTATTTGGATAAGTCCATTTGATTCGAGTGAACTCTTTCCCAGTTCATGGAATAGCTTTTCAGAGAAGCCATTAGGCCTGTGAGATAGTCATTCGGATAACGATTGCATGGAGATCAATTGAAACTCAATCTGTGAATAAGTTGTCTGGCCTCTCGGATCGTGCCGGGCGCTCTCTCTGACCCTCTTCCTCTTCACCTCCTCTGCCGGAGAAGACTATCAGGCATCAGCTGGCTGCCATAGCAACTGAAACAAGACTCCGAAATGGGCTAAGGTTTAACAAACAGCGGTTGCTGCGAAAAAAAGCAGGAAAGTAAACAAACAGACCTCCCTGGAGTGTGTTGATAGAGCGACACTTGAACCTCTCCGGGTCTCGCAGAAAGATGAGGGCATCTTAAAGTTTGACCTGAGGGAACGAGTGCCGCTGCTGCGGGGAAAGTAGTTATTTTTGAGCAAGGCAAACACTGTCTGCGTTCACGGCAGATTTCTCACATTTATGATAATTTCTTTCCGTCTGTTCTGCGGTGTCGTGCAGTTGCGATGTAGCCGCAGTATCAGCCAACCGTCTGGTGACTTTCAGTACTATCCACACAGCAGCTTAGTGGAGATCTGCAATGATTTCATCATGAGACAGCCATCTGCTCACAGGGATGGGAGCGGCTTTTTGAAGTTCATGTTTACCTAAAAGAAGAGAACCTTTCTCAGGCTTGGGGAAAGTACTGAAGTCACGTGAGGCAAGTGGGACGAACAAATTCTGGCGATCCATTTCGTCAAGTCTGATCTCCAACATGTTTCCATGTTTGTTTGTTCTTTTCATGACTTTCTGTGAAAGACTTGGGGGGGGGGCGGGGAGATTTGCTAGGATCATTTTTCTCACTTGCCTCTCAAAGCTTCTGTGTAAGCAATGAAATTCACAAAAGACCTTTGTTGGAGCCAACACCTGTGTTTTCATTTTACCTTCATCATTTGGGTATTTGCCAACTCCAGGCTCATAGTCTTGAGGGCAGCAGCGTGGCTTTATTGTAAGTAAGCAACTTTGTTTTTACATGGCAACTTTTGAGAGCAGAGACGTCAGAAATAAAATAAACAATAAAACGGGGAAAAACAAATAAATCAATTGAAATAATTACCCAAAGGCATGTGTTAAGAAGTTGATCTTGAGCTGCTTTTTTTAAGTGTCTACAGATCTGAAGTCAAATAGGAGTAAATGTAGGATTTCTGTATGTTGCAACTGTACTTTTGTGAAGGGTGAACTTTTCTACTTCTCTCTTGTCACAACACGACACGAATGCTCTGGTTAGGTTTAGGCACAAAAAAAAACATGTCACGGTTTGGCTAAAGATGAATGCATTAGTCACCACGAATACAGATGGAGATGGCCTGACTTCCGGTGAAGAATGGCTGGTTTTGGTCGCCTGTAAAACGGCTACAAATAACGCCACATACGCCATCCCCGAGGAGTCCTTCCAAACACGCACTGGTGTGACTCAGACTGTGAATGTGATTCGCCATATTGGCTACATGTCAAACGTTAACTGATTCAATTCCTGGTGTGTTCATCATAAAACGAACGTAGGCCTTTTATTTACCATAACTTAAACTGTAGAGTGTTGTCACCACTTCTGCACTGCAGACGTATTGGTATGAATTTAGGTTTTTTTTTTACTTTGTGGCACAATGGACATGCAGTGTAAATGCGTCGCCCTGTTTGCATGCAGTGACATGCTGTTTATTTCTCTCTGTTTTCCTGCCACAGAAAACCGATTTTTCCCCAGCGGGGATCATTAAGTTTATCTCATCTTATGAAGTCGAGCATGTGGTTTAGCTTGTGATCGTAAGCGCATCTGCTAGCTCGATAGTTCTCGAGCCGGAGGGCAGGACACCAGATTTAAGTCAACAAAAGTGGGGGAATTCACAAAAAGATTTTTTTTTTTTTTTGGGGGGGGGGGGGGGAGGACATATTACATAATTCAAAGTGTTACCACAGGCAGTCTGTAATGAGAGGTCAAGAGAAGGAACTGCCTCTGTTAAAGAGGTCACAAGCTGCTGCAGCCGACAGCCACATGCTAAATGACACAAATCCTCGACTGTCTGTTTGTGCAGATTGGGGCGCATCGGTGTCAGCTTAGGGAATAAGAAGTGCAGAAAGTATCGGTCTACAACAGCACGCATGGAGAATCGGAGCCTGAGGTAGTCGCCCAACACAAGTCTTTCCGGCAGCTTGCCTCATGAACATTGTGTGAAAGAACATCTTTCATTCTTTGTAATCTTTCTCCCACATCCCAGTCACCATCCGCCCAGACCTCCACTTCTCAATAACCCACATACGGAGTGTGGAGGATGGGATTTGCTGGAATTAACTATAGTGGGAAGAAAAATAAATAAATCAAAAAAGTAAAAGCCAAAAAAGAGAAGTGTAGGATCTCATACAATGCAGAATTGAATGACACCTTCGCGATGGGTTTGTATTCCTGTTCATCTGCTCCCACAGCGCTCTGTGTTCTGTGGTATCTGTCTCTATAGTGTCATGGTAACATGTGAGTGCTCACATTGATTTCACACACTGCAGTGTTTCAGGCTCAGTGAGTTTATCCCCAAAAACAACAGAAAACACCAACGGTTCGCCCAGAAAGCTTTGATTCGGTTTTTTTTTGTGTGGTTGCACAATGGAACTGAGCTCTTGTCTTTGTTGTGGCAATAATTTCCCTCCCCTGTAGTCTCTTTTTTCCTTTCTGCATTCCATGTCATCATCTGACCTGATGTGGAAACTATGCACTGAAGTCTTTCTTTCCCCATTCTTCTCTCCGAGGGGGCCTGCAACACAGGAGAAGCTCTTTATGGGTTTTATCAAATGTGTTTATCAGAGATTGACTGAGAAGCCTCATAAATTGTTACCAAATGGAAATATTACTGTTTATGGGATGTGTGGGAATAACAACAATGTCTCTGGGAAACAAAGACACATTTCACCCTGTGTTATTTTATTTTCCTCCCCTGTGCTGCAAGGAAAACCAGTCTGATTACATGCTGCTGTATCTCTCAGCATTACACAACACTTGAAAGGGAATTTTTGATTTTGTTAAATATTAATCTCGCATACATTATCACACTCTCATGCTTTACAGTCTTTACTGTTACAAATTCTAATCAAAACGCATTGGATAAGATTATATAACTGAGAGCGGAATGACTGTGAACGCTCATTTTGGTACCTTGTAGAAAAGTGAGTTTTTGTGTTCATCAGGTCCACAGTGGCTGCTCGTACAGGGATTTACATCATGTGCGACTTTTGCTACCGCTCAGCTAAAGGTAGTAAATTTAGGTCTGAAGCAGAAACTCGTCTGAAGTTCTTTTAAGGGTCTGAAGAGGTAAAAAAAAAAAAAGGCTGTCTTGATACGTTCGGCAATCCCTCGCTCCCCTCTGATCCCGAGCTGTAATGACACAGACCTGGTTAGAGCCGTTTTATATCCCGTCATTCTCATCAACATTCCAGAGTTTCACTCAATTGATTTTCTACCTCAGGTGCCAATAATCAGCCGGTCTATTTTTCTCCCAGAACTGAGGCGGTGACATTCACCGTCCTTTTGGCTCGGAGAACACAGATGTCTCGCTCACTCTTCCTTCTCCACCTCTGATGTTTGTCTCGCCCATCTGTATTAGCATGTGGATTAATTCCTGCTTGTTATCTGGCCTGGATGTAGTACAGCAGTCCTGGATGGCATGGGTAATCAGGTTGGAAGGCAGAGCTTTCTTGCATTCCCGTCCTCTGCTGCCATCCTCGCATCCCATAACTGATAGCGGGGCAGACACATCGGAGGGGATTAAGCTAATGTGATGGCAGAGCCACCTACCAGGGGCCCCCACGGGGTAATTTCAAGAGACAGGCCTTGGCATCCAAGGAATAACTTGTCAAGACCTGGTTGCAGGCTAATATTGAGGATATTAATCCTTAATGTAATGGCCCTGACTAGATTTTACTCTTGTCTCTATGTGCAGCTTTAAGCACAGTCATAAGTCTCTTTAATCACTGACATAAAGCAGTCCCTCAAGGATTTTCCAGAGTTTTACAGTAATTATTGCATACCAAAAAATGCTTGTTTTGCGCTGTGAGAAATTGCCGAGCTATTTGCAAATGTCCGTTGTTCATTTGCTGGGAGAGGAGCACTTTGTTTGTTGCAGTAAAAAAAAATAAATAAATAAATAAAAAAGTGATGAAGTGTTTAAAATCACAATCCGTGTCATTGCACAAAGGGCTGTGAGAGGTAAAACGGCTGGGACAGGTCAGAGCCGCCCTCCCCGTCGGTATCTGCTGGAAACGGCTGATAAGGTGGAAAAAATAATCAGGGAGGTGAGGTCACGTGCATCGGTCTGCTGGAGAGCAGCAGCTCATTGTCTTTCTGATCATTTTAAAGCAAAGAATGAGAACCCACACAAAACCTGTGTTTAAATTCACCTTGCTTGATGTCTGGATGTAGCAAGGACCAAAAAAAACCACATCCCGCTGCATTTTTCTTCCTTGCTAATGAGAAGATGTTTAAAATATGTACACCCAGTTAGCCGAGGTCTCACGAAAAAACACTGCAGACCTTCCTCGAGGAGCTGCGCGAAACACCTTGACGCTGAGAGTTTGTCCTTGCTGCCGTTTTCTCCCTCGCAAGCCGGGTCTTGTCAGCCTCCAGCCATGTTTTATGATGTTTTTCTGAACCCCTGGTGATCAGTGAAGTTCCTGCGATGCCTCATTGCTGACAGACGCTCTTTCTCTCGTTCTCAGGTCTGCTCATAGGATCCGGCTGTGCGCTCTATCCCCTGGGATGGGACAGTGAGGAAGTACAGCAGACCTGCAACAACAGCTCGGACCAGTTTCAACTAGGTGAGATGTCCACCAGGCGGATCCAACATGCACACGCACAATCACAGCCGAAAAACTAAAGGCTAATGCTCAACCTCAACTCTGTAAATGTGCCGTGTGTTTGCTGAACGTTCCGCTTCCAGGACAGATACATCTACAGAGGCTGAAAACTGAGTGTAGACTTTTCACGCCCAGGCCATTGACATTCTGCCTTTTTTAGAAACCAAGACGACACAACTCTCTGGTACTGTCACATACCGAGGAGACACGATCCCATGGTATTTAAAATGTATGATAAAAAGTCAACAGAATCTCCAGTAGCTGTCGATTCCAGAAGTGTTTTATGGCTATAAATATGTGCTGAGAATAAGCAGCAGCCCTGATCTGCGCTCAGTATTCAGCCGGCATCCTCAGGACTATCTCACAGACAGTAATGTGGTACTGTATCAGACACTAGGCAGGTGGAAGAGCTCTTCATACCGCAGCTGCTCTGTTATTTGATGTGAATCAAACAGAGTTTGATTTATTACTTAATGTACCCGAATACATTAATTTGCTGTGATCGTAATATTTTAATTAAATGTCAAAGGTACATTTTTTGGTAAAGCTGCTGCGCTCGGAACTTATGTGATCAGGTGGCACTGTGTACACCGAGATTGGCTCTCAGTTTCAATTTCCATCAGTGCCAGACTTTCTGCCACTTTTCATTTTCTTTTTAGAAAAGCAGTTTCTTGTATTTCCTTCCTCTCACATGAAGATATGCACAGCTTTTGTATGTTCATTGAACTGGATTGCAATCAGATCTTTAAGCAAAAGTAGCAACACCAGTGTTGAAATACTGTCACGTGTAAAAGTCTGGCATTCGAAATGTTCCTTAAGTAAAAGTACACAAGTATCAGCATCAAACTGGGTTCAAAGTACCGAAAGTAAAAGTACTCTTGTTACGATACGATGCAATGCGATGAAACTTTAGTTCAGTGTTGACCGCAATTCATTTTGCATCCTCAGACGGCTCCACTCAAAAAGTTTTCACACAGATTCGACATACAGTTACACATACCGCTCACATCCAGAAAAGCACATCAAACAGTCATGACCATGAAAGGAGTGCGCTACAGGATGACCAATGATCTTCACACAAATTTCAGTCGATTATATAATTTTAGTTTTCAGTTTCACAGGTGGGCTGCTGAGCCAGGCTGTGCTGCAGCACACACTCCGACACTCTGAATCACTGATTTGAAAAAAAGAGAGATAATCTGGCTATTTGCTCCAAAAAGATCTGCGTCTGCGGAGAAAGTGAACGTGCTGCTGCATCTTTTTTTTCTTTTACAAATAAACTCTGCATGAGCCGTCTGTGAGAGGTTGTTATCTATCATGACTCCCAGGTGTTCGAATGAAGATACTTCAGTTGAAGATACTTCAGTTTCATTTCAAGATAGTGAATTGTCACTGGAGGCGACTGACAGTCCAAAAATAGAAAGTGAGCACTTTTTGTCCCACAATTCAATTAGCCAGTCAACATTATACACTGGTCATCACTTTAATGACGCTGCTGGCTAAGGTGGGACTAATTTTAATGACCTAATATACTGCTGGGTAGCTCCTGAATTTGGCCCTCATGGGGACTAATAATGTTTTATTTTAAGCTGTAACAATACATCGTATTTCATGTGTTGATTGTATTTAATATTAGTAAAATAAAATCTACAAATTACCTCAAAACTGCAGCACTGGAGTAAAATGTATTTAGTCACTTTCCATCACTGATTACTGTGATATCTGTTACCTACAGAGCGAAAAAGGTCTGTCTTATTACAAAACAACTAGTTCCAGCAAGAGTCCCCTGGAGAGCTCGACTTTCATTACACCTCATGATTCAACGGTATTGGATGAAATAAACAACGTAATGACATTTTTCCTTTCCTCATGACTTCACCAGTGCGACATCTAAAAAAAAAACAATAAACGCATCCCGAGGGAGGACCTCTGCAGAATGCAAAGCAGTCATTAAAATCTGCCTCGTTTCATCCTCAGATTTCCTGTCACTCTCTCTAATTATGAGATGTGTTGCATGAAAGTTGACATTTTAAAACAGAAAACTCATTCAGTATTCAGACTTGTCAGTGAATGTCAGTGAAATCTGCCACATTGATTTTGATGGTGGTAGCGCTATAAGATGGGTCCACCAAAAACGCTGGATTCATCTACCGCAGAACGTGGAGATCCACAGCCAATTTACAGGGAAATCCAGTCATGAGGGGACCCGACAGTGGCACCACAGCGCCACTAAAAAATTAATGTTTATCACATTTCACGATGATCGGGTCAGTAGTTGTAGAGACTCTGGACAGATGGAGGATCAAACACGCCGACATCACATCACCAACAATGCAGAGATAATAATGTTCCATCTGTTTTTATGAATTCAAGAAATACAAGCTGATGAATTAGAACTATGTTAAACACATTGACATCAAAGAACAAGAAGATTTCTTTCCCCCCAAAAAAAATACTATGTAAATAATACTGTGTTTTAATAGATTTTCAGTCATGTGAATTATGATCAGCTTACTGCTGCCACTGTGTCAGCAGATAGACTCCTCTGGCAGCATTTAAATCTAAAGCGTGACCACATAAATTAGACTCATATAATTCTGACGGATTTAAATTCCTAAACATATCATCTTAATTACAGACATTTCCAAGCATGTCATCAGAAGTAATTATGTTCGATAAGTTCTAATTTTTGCGATGTTTCTGTTCGGGGAGCACGGGCTGGTAGCACACATGAATTATTGTTAGCAAGTGTGTTTGCATCAGCGTGCCGCTCGCTGCCTCCGGCGTTTAAGGCGACTGCGCCGTAGTTATTTCAGTTTCACGTCCTTCTCGGTGTCAGAAACACTGTGATGTTTTCCCGTGAGAGCAGTGGATTCCCCACAAAAAGGATGCCACAACAAGCACTTTGAATTTCACCAACACCGACTCATTCATTAGTCATGAAGAGAGCAGTCGGTGCTTTTAGCTATTCAAAGATGGCCATGCAGCCGGATGTTAGCTGCAGGACACATTAATTGCATGCGTGTTGACTGCGAGCGAGTTGGGGAAATTATCATGCGAAAGCCTATAGAATTAATGACTGGAAACTCCGACTCATAGCTTTGACCTAACGTTGTTTTTCAAATGGAATATTAAATTCGCACACACACTGTATATGCGCGCACACAACCCCGACTACTCAAACCTAATTAATCTAGGGAAAAAAAACCTAAAAAGCCTTCAGTCTTCCTAACCCGAAGCAATATTCTGCTGTTTTCTCTCAAATAGACTTTTTTAATCACATTTTTGCAAAACTCTAAACACTCAGGTGAAAAAAATGGAGCAGCACAGATAACAGGGAGGGAGAGGGGGAGGATGGAGAGCAAGGTGATGGAGTATTCCTAATGAAATCTTTGCAACTAAGGTTCAATCTTGCCGTATCGGCTGTAAGTTTCCAGTCTGACTCCGGGAAGCTGGGTTGTGAATTTAACCCAATTTGAGCTTATTGGATAGACAAATATGCACAGGCCATATTCACACGGCAGCCATTTTCCTCTGACATCACGCTCATGGGAAGCTCTAATGCCGTACTGCTTTGTTCCAGGATGCAAGTACTATAAACATAGAGTATCTGACAAATTGTTATCATTTCACTGCTTCCTGACTGAATGGAGGGGAGAAAAAAATAATTGATTGTGACAGCCCAGAGGGACGTCAAGCCATATTTCGAGAAAGAAACTGCATTTTTGAGCGGCTGTCAGCTAGGAAGTGGTTGAGTACTCTCGTTAGTTGCTGTTTGACCGAGGTTGACAGTTTGATACACGTGACACAATAGGAAACGTGTAAAATAATTCAAAAATTTGCAACAATTTAAGCCCGGGAGTGTAATCCCTTATGATTAAACGTCCTTGAGTGAAACGCACTGGATGTAATTAAACTGTAGTTCGTTAGCTAACGGGTCATTAAATGTGTTGTTTTACCTTGAAAGATGGCACCGTGTCCCTACCAAATGTTCACCATCAATCACCTTTTCAGTTGCTGGTCAATTTGGAAGCTTTGAAATGAAAATAGTTCCTACATGTAAGATTTCCTACATTTATACAACTTGGAACTGGGAACACAGTAGAAGAAAATGTCTGACATGTGAATATGTTCTGCTGTATCTAAAAAAACAAGACAAATATTACAATAAAAAAAAAGCAGAAAAGGGAAACCATCTCATCAAGTTCTAAAGAGTTGAATATGTTGCATAGCCTCACGAAGCCAAATGTATTTTGACGGAGGCGTTGTAAATTGAGCACTCCAGTGTTCAAATGATGCGGCCCTGTTGCATTTAAAACAATGTTCACGCTTGTCAAAACCGATTCTTGCCACCAACTAAAAACAAGCGCTTCATTTTGCCAGAGATATGTGGAGTTTTGACGGAATGGCTAACCACTCTCCGTTTCTGAGAAATGGATCTGCAGTTTCGGCGACATTTTAAAAAGAGGGAAAGCTCGTTTTCATTAAGTGCGACTCCGACACCGAGAGAAAATTAGCAGCTGGAAATGAAACTCGGAGATATAAGTCTTCTCAGCTGTGGCTGTTCAATGAGATTTCCAGAGTGTGAAGATGATTTGATACGATCTGTTAATGAGACGCTGCCTCCTCCTCCTCCCCCTCCCCCTCCCACCACAGGCTGGTAATTAGATAACTTTTTTCAATCAGATATTCTCCCGAAAATGTGATGTTTACGGTGAAACGGTCTTGACGGTCAACACAACATTTTTTCCAAACTCAGGATCAGACGTGGAGCAAATCCTTGTGTAATAATGCACATAATTGGCTCTGAGGATTACAGATGCATCTTAAAGAGGCACTTAATGTCTTCATTTATGGTCGCTTTTGGGTTTTTGGCTCAGTTTCAGCGTTTTTCATCACAGCGGCTGCTCGCTTCAAAAGTCTGCACTGCCAGAGCGCATTTGCCACATACCAGACTGTCTGCTTGCAAATGAAGTTAAACAATGTTCACTTAATTTGTCTCAACAATGCTCACTCTTTTTTTTTTTTTTTTTTTTCACAAGAGGGGGAGAAATGTTGGGACCTGTACAAAAATGTCAAGCAGTTTCGCAGCATTGTCGGCTCTTAACGCTCACATGTCGGCGTTGGGTCGCAGAACAATAGTAGAGAGTAGCATTCTGATGTTACAACACACACACAAGTGAAGACACGGATTTCGAATGAACTGCAGCTGCCATAGCAATTACGTTATCAGTATGCCGTCACCGTCACAGTCCTGATTACATTCCATTCATGCTCACTAATACACTGCACGCACTCAGCTAGAAACATCTACGAATACCGAATGGCTTTGGCAACATACTGTTCTGGCCAGAAACATTGTTCTAGAACCCTGGTTTCGAAATTCATTGATTAGTTGATTCTGCGAGCGTACCATTAAGGTCTTGAAATCAAGTCAGGAACCTTCTTGTGACCACAACATGTACACTGGGAGAAACTGTACACCTGGAACATCATTGATTATTCGCTCATGCAACATGCAACATGCATGTATGTATGTATGTATGTATGAGCGCACCAAGGTCCAGCAAGAGTTGTTAACTCGTTTGGAAACCCACTTACAGTGATTTCCTATACACATGCTATTTCAACGTAATCAAGTGACTGCATACAGTGTTCGTTTTGGGCTTTTTATACAAGAAAACATATTGAGAGACAACAGTAATCCTGATTTTTTTTTGTTTACTTCCCTGATAATTTGCCTCACGGTGACCTGTCTGCTCCGGGCCATCTTGAGGCTGGTGCTGCCTGCATGTTAAAGTCCTGGTGTGACAAATGAAGCTAATTTCTCTCGATGTGAAACACCTCCTCAAAGCTCGTGACAAACTGCCAAAATCAGGCCAACATGATGCAGCAGCGAAACTTCTCCGGGCTACCTTGTGAAGTGTTCAAACAAACACAAACAGGCTGCTGCTGCTGATGATGGAGAGAGAAAACAAATGCTCACTTGGGGAAGAACTGCAGTAAGTGATGCAGTACTGTACTGGATTATAGGGCATTTAAACTTTACACAGTACAGTAACTTAATTTGTACTGTAACTACCTCTGTTAAGTAGGTCACGGCCCAAAATAGACCCTATGAACTATTGGTCCAGGATGTGGATGAAAGGGTGAATCCAGTATTTTCCCCGCTTAATGTAAAATATGTGAGATTTTAGTTCATTTCTATTGGTACTTTCACAAATCATAATACAATGAGGTGTTTAATAAATCATAATCAGTATTGTGGATATAATGACTAAGTGAGTAAAGACAAGTCTGATAAATTCAGAGAGTTACATCCCTTTACTGCAATGCAGCCTTTAAAACCCAGAAGAGACACATATTCCATATAGCGATATCCAGAATCATCAAATAAAGTAAGAAACCATGGCAGTCACAGAAGACTTCACAGGCTTCAGAAAAAAGTATAAAGCCTTGTTAGAACTAAAATGTCTCTAACCTCTGAGACATTAACATAGCGGAAACAGGACTTGAGACAATTTTACATCCTCCCGCTGTGTATTTAATCTCAATCTCAAAGCGACGTGAGAGTTATCAGCAGTTTTTGGTAAAAAGGTCGGTGTAAATGTAGAGCAAACATTGCGGCGCTCTTCTAACACTTAGACATTCCGATTCATCTGGAATGGAATCAGTTGTTCCCTGGCCAAAAAGCTTATCTGTCCAAATTGCATTGAAGTCCGTTCATGGGTTTTTGGAGATATCCTGCTGCCAGATAAAATAAAGGGTGAGGAGATATCCGTCTGAATCCTCTGCTCTCCCTTGCAGGTTCCTGCCAGATCGGCTGGGCGTATTACTGCACGGGAGCGGGGGCAGCGGGTGCCATGCTGCTGTGCACATGGCTGTCCTGTTTCGCCGGGAAGAAGCAGAAACAGTATCCGTACTGACTAAGGAGATCATCAGAGAGACGGAGACGGGAAGACGGAGGCCTCCGGCTGTACGGCCACAGGGAGAGGACTCAGAATCTGTGGACTGACACCAGTACAGCACATCAGGGGCCAAAGACAGCGAGTCACTCTGGTGCATCATGGGACACTACTCATCCGACAACTGCAGGGACTGTTTCATTATGCAGCGCACACACATGGCTTTGAAAACTGGTTCTTCTCTTAAAAAGCTGTTCTTAAATGAAAAAAAATTTATGGACCAATCCTATTTGTAAAGTTGTTACTTAACTTTTCCTTTTTAAACGGAAAGAGCGCGCTCTTCTTTTTTTTTTGTTTCCTTGTCGTCTTCCTCCTCTTCAGCCATCGATGTTTCTGTGATAGTGTGCCCTGTGATGAAGACAAAAGTAATATTGCTTCATTGTTACGTGAAGTGTTTGTCTCCTCTTCATGTCTCATCCTTGCCTTAAACACAAACTGAAAATGCAATAATCCCTATATCGTAAAGCAATCCAACACTGGCTGCCTGCTTCCTCGACTCAGCCTGTTCAGATTCTCCCCCCCCCCCCCCAAAAAAAAAGTCTATAAGCATAGTTTATTTAACACATTCATAAGATATACATTGTGTATGATAATGCATTTTATCATATTAGCACATGTTTTGTATTCACTCTTTGAATTATTCTTCGTCATTATTTTCGTTTTTGTAAATAAATGTTTCTTGAAATTCTGGAGTTACAGTGTTATTTCAGTCACAGAATACGCCCCGAGGTAAACTGGACGGGCCTGGGCTCACATTCCTCAAAAGTCTTTCCCATGACCTCCTGATCTCTGGTGCTCACTACATGTGGGAGTCCTTTTTTTTTTTTTTTTACCCCAATCGATAAAGAGGATAAGGACAGGCAGTGCTGTGAATTTAGCTTTCCCCCTGTTATTGATGAGGTAAATCCCGTGACCCGGAGTCAGATTATTTTCCTTTTGATCAGGTTACTCAACTTCAAAGCTCCTGAGTCCTCCATACAAAGCTCGAGATGCAATCATACCCTGAGACACCGAGTCGCTGTGCATCCATCAGCTTAATGTCAAGGGGTATCTCAGAGTTCCCCAACGAGCCTTCAGAGTGAGACTAACAACAATGCTAACCTTTTCCTAGCAATTACCACAGCTGTGTGTGTGTGCCATCAAAGGTGCGAGCTGCGCCGAGCTTTACTATTTTTAGTCATGTTCTTCTCGCTTTTCCCTCCTTTGATTAACAAACAACACTTCAGAGATTCATCCGAGCCCAAGCGTACAAAGTCAGCTCATTTACAATGCAGCTGTGCTCGATGTATTTGGCCCTCATTAGCATGCCCATTTTCTCACAATGCTCAGTATCCCCCCAGATAATGGCAACCTCCTCTCCTCCTCCTCCTCCTCCTCATCCTCACTTGAGAAATCTTTCTCTCAGTACTTGCTCTGTTTAATATGTTACCACGGCTCCTCTGCATTCTGCTCTCTCTGATCTGCTGTACTGATTGATATCACCACCGATTGTTACAGAGCATCAACCAGATGCCTCATCAGCAGAGGCTGACACATTGGGGTCAAGTCGGAGCATTCCCTCCTTTTTTTTTTTTATATCAGTCTCGTACCTCAGACTGACGGAGTGTACCATGCAATCTGATGTCTTGTTACTCGTGGGCGGTTCACTGTCTCTATACATGTGTGGTAACTCGGAAATACAGTTGCTCTCATCAGCGGCTGAGTATAAAAGGATATTACAACTGTTAGAACTGATATGGATCATCTTTCAATACTGTGAGCACCACACAGTGATATATACTTCCATTTTATCGGGGCAGATGCTGCAATCTCTCACTGATAGTTCAAAGCCTGTCAAAATCAAAATGAAACTTTTATGTGGTTGGATCAGAACAGAAGAGAAAGAAAGTTTTTTGTTTGTCATTTGAGTGAACTGAACCTGTAAGAAACCTATTCAAAAGTACAGGGAAGGAGAATTTGATACATTTTGGGTGGAGTATCCAAGTGGAAACCTTTGGAGCTGAAAAGTGAAGCCAACACGGAAGTGCCAAAAACTGCAGTTCCTCGAATGGCCACTTGAGGCTGGATCCACAGTGAGTTAATCCCTAAAGAGCCCAAACTTTACCGGATCTTAGCCTGGTACAGAAAGTGGTTTTGGTCCCTAAAGCTTATTTCCTTGCTTGTGACAACAGTATGGATGTAAGTGCTTACACAACTCACTCATTTAAATCATGTTAAGGCTTAAAGTTATGTATAATTAAGAGTGTTGGGCGCTTTGAGTGAGAGCCAGCTGTGCGCTGTCTAGCTATGTCACTGTCAGCAATCACCACACTCCATCTCTTTGATGATTTTTGGATTAGTTGCCAAAATGATGAAGCCCGGAGCTAAACTCGACGGTGCATATTTAGTCGACCGCATAACCAGGAAGTACACAGGATGCTCAAAAACTTTGTTTGTGTGTGTGCCAGGTGAGCAGTTCTCATTAGGCTGAATAGGCATACCATACCATTCATACCACTGAGTGACTGCCACTGAAGTAACAGGCGACACAATCACGTGACATCATTTGAGAACACCTTAATTATGCAGTGTCCTTTTTTTTTTTTTTTTCCAGTATTGTTGGAGAGGGGACTGTTGAAGGAGAAAGCACTGAATCGCCTTTAGAGAGTTCAACCTTGGCAGCCTCTGAGATACTTCAATTAATTCTTTCTAATTAATTTTTTTCTCCGACAGTACTCCAGCGAGATAATTACTGCCCTTAAGAGCAACTCGTCTTAAAAAAGGTTTTGTGCTACTATAACACCAATCTCCATAAAGATACTGCATAATTGATATTCCTGCAGGATGGCGAGATAATGAGACTGTAATCATATAGAATCCGTATCGTGAAATAGTGGTTTGTTATCCTTGTCATTCCCTCTGCAGCAGCCTGTATATGGACTATAGGTGAATGGAATAAATAATATGAAAATTAGAGTAATCAAGTATATGCAGCACATGGAGGCAGTCGCACGAGTTTCACATTAACTGTAATGCAAAGAATCCGCGTGCTCAGAAAGTGGAGTGGTTTAGGCCAAAATCTTTGAAGCCACTCAATCTTATTGATTTTAACTAAACACCCATCCACACACACATTACTTTCTTTTCTTCCGCCTGTGCTTTATGTGTCCCCACTGTACTTACGGGAGCTTCTAATTAGCTATATATGCCCGCTTTTAGGGATCTGACAATTTTCGTGTTTATATGGACAGAAAATGAAGGGCGTTCATGACAACATACATCAGACAAACTGCATCTGCAAAGAGGATCAGCGGCTGCTCCTCAGAGCTCACACGGATTACAAGTCAAGGTTCACTGGTTCACCGACAGGGATACGGAGCTCTGCAGTTAGCGTGGCTTCTAAATTAGCAGTATGTTTGAAACTCGGAAAAGGTAATCCCCACATTGGACGGACGGAATTGATTAAGAAGAAAAACTGAATATTAATAGTTCCCCTGCTTCATTTTTTTTAAGGCCACGCGCACCCGCAATTCTGGCTCGTTCCGCCTCTGCTCAAGTTCAAAGTATGTGGAGGTATGCCAGGAATTACATGAGGTCGCTGGACTCTAGAATAAGTCCTTCTCACAGGAGACATTTGGATTTCAAAGGTTACAGTAATAGCATTGACAGTGGTTCAGTTCTAATCATGTATCCCAGTTGGTAATGACCCATGGCAGTATGCATTTATACAAACCAAGGATATGTTGACACTTTACAAATGTTTTGACAAAAAGATGAGCTTATGCTCTGGTTAGGTTTCCGGCTCAAAAACCACTTCATTAGGGTTGCGGACAAGATCATTTTTCCGGGGGATTGGATCCTGTTGTTGCAAACATGACTGGAAACTGTTTCGATGTCTCATCAAAAATATGCCGTTTTGTTGCCACAAACATGACTGGAAACCGTCCCGATGCACGTTAAAAATATCCGCTGGTTTCGTTGAAAACCACATCTCCAAAAGTAGCAGCCGTCACACCGCCAGCATCTCATCCACCTCCAGACATCAAAGTTGGCTCGTGTGTGTAACGTGACACACCATAGTAGACGTGTTTTCATGATTTAAATGACAGGTATAGATTAGCATAAAATGCCAACATTTCATTGTGAGTTGACATCTCCTGTTTTGACTTGTCAAAATCAAAATGTCTTCCGCGAAAAAGGCCCATGATAAAGGTTTAATTTGTCCCAACATGTTCTACAAAGCTAACAGCAGAGTTATAGAGAAGTCAATCAAGCCTAGTCTGTACATACTTACACAGTCCCGAGAAGAGGTCTAATCAAACCAGAATAATTAAAATCACCTGTGTGTGTTGAACATGGCTGCGCACGGCCTGAATGAGTCAAATGAGGACATATTTGGGGATGTAGCCTGGAGCAACCAGCCATCAGCCCGCAGGATGAGTTTGCTCTATTTTATTCATCTATTTATTCAAATCGGGCACAAAATCTCTACTTCTGCGCAGAGCATGTTATTAACTTTGAAAAGCAAATTCGACCTTCCTTCTCTGACATCAGTAATGAAGTAAACTTGAAGGGCTATGTCTCTGGACTACTTCATCAATGACAGGTTTTCCGCGAAAGAGAAGTAATAAGCATCCAAATCCCGAACGGCATTCCTCGTTTTCTCACTCCTCCTCTTTACCACTTAGTTCCGTCGTCCCCTCAGAGTTATTTACTGGTGAGAGAAGAGTGGCTCCGAGGGATGGGAGGAAAGAGTCAGGAGTGAAAAAACTCTGCCATCCTCCCACAGACGCATTCCTTGTGTGCAGTTAGCATCAATGAAAAGGATGCAGGCTGGCATCGCCTTTCAAGCTACTTCAGTGAAAGTTCAAACTCATGGAGTATTATTTCCCTGTCTGGGTGATGCCAGGCTACAGCAACTTTGTAGTTTTCTAAAGACCAAAAGTACCAACTCACAAATTTCCAGAAGGACTGAAACTGCACCTCTAGGCACAGTCTGAAAGAAAAGAAACATTTTGAGCTCCTCAAAGGTTGCAGAGATGGCAGAGTCTCCTCTCAGCACTGAATGGAGTCCCTGAATGGAGTTCTGTTGCTGTATTTAAAGTAAAATAAAAAAAATCCATCTTCACCACTTCTTCACCTTCTCCTTGCTCAGGAAACACAAGCCCCTATAGAGACTGAACGCATGAGACAACCAACAGACTGCACATATTTCACGGCCCTATGGAGGACGACTGTGCTGTGAGATATATGCAGAGAAGATGCAAGAGCAGCACTCTCGGAGCTCCTATCTACGAAAATGTCACAACACTGAGGTGCTGTTCGGTGTAATCAACTCTGCTATCATCCCTCTGTGGAATAGAAGCCGCCCTGGAGAAACCTGCTGATTCTTTTATCCTTCGCTAAAAGTTCAGGGGCGACGGATTCCAAACCTGCTGCTGTTTTCGTGCTGTTTTTTTAACTGTTTGGACCCTGTTTTACTGTCATGGTTTAAAGAGGTGTTAGTCGTATGAAGTGCATCACCTGTCCCAAAAAAGGTTGCCCCAGCTGAGCTCTTCCAGGAGGTCTTTGATAAAGTTAATCCCAGCGTCTTATCAGTCGTAAACAGCTCTCTGGCCACTAGTATTTATCCAGTTTCAAGCAAACAGTCGTTCAGCTCCGTTTTTCGGAGAATCCAGCCTTGATCCTTTAATCCCCAGTAACTACAGACCTGACTTTAAACTGCTGTTTTTGTCACGTTAGTTTGAGCCAACTGACATTGATACGGAGAAACTCTGTGTTTTAGACACCAATTAAACTAAGACAGCCCATCACAGCGTACGTGACGGTCTTTGTCTGGCTGCAGATAAACATCACTCCAAGAGTTTTCTCTTAAATGATAATAATTAGAAGAGGTGCAATTCTCAACAACTGGCCACCTGTCAAATTCATACTCCAAACAAATAGGGGGCAGCATATCGCCGGAGGGACCACTAACTGCTGTTAACCGTAGCTTTGTGAGCCATGCAGCCGGCGGTCCTATTAGCTGAGTCTGCCTGGACTAGTAGCTTGGAGCACCAGGGGGGTGTTGTTGTTCGCGGCTGGTAGTTGTTGAGTTTTCAGGCTAAGAAGACAAGGAGGGACGACGCCAGGCGAGAGGGCAACGGAACTAGATATCTGCAACACATATAGGATTGTGTTCGTAATGAAAATGACTCAAATGTGAAATGTTAAAGAGACTGCTCATGAGAAACTCACAGGGAATCGTCACTAACTCTGCAAACAAGCGCGTCTCTGCACTCTACAGTCGAAAACACAGCTAATGTTAACAAGCTGGTGAAAATCAACCACTTAAAGAGCAAGATATCATCAATGTTTTTAAGAATTTCACCAACTTTTTGCCAGAAGAGTGTCTTGGATCTTTCTGTTTGTTTGAACAATCCAAACATTCCAGACTGTCTTTTATTAAATTCTTAATGTTCTGTGTCACCAGGGCCTTGGTTTTCTAAGGTAACTTCCTCTGGTTCTTTTTGTGTTACGGTGACATTTCCCCTCGGTATTTCTGTGGTTCACAGAGGCTTGTGTGGAATCTTGGAATAGCCACCGCAGGACTGCACCACATACAAAACATGTGGTAATTTACCACTGGACCCGTGGTACAATCCTGTGGTCAGTGTCCCAAAATACCATACCAGGCTCTGAGTACTGGAATAGTAGGTGGAAATTATCAGAGGAAAACAGTATTTTAGGATTTATGGCAAACAGGGCACCAGTGTTGTTGTTTTGTTTTTTTAAGGGATGAGCTCAAATAACTGGGATTATTGCACAAAGGTACAGTCGTCAAATGACCAGAAATATGACTGTAATGGGGTGTTTCCAATTCCATCTTTATAAGGTTATGTCAGGTTGTGTATCCGACAGCTTGTTTTTGTGTTCTCCTGCCTTCTAGTGGACACATTTGATTACTGCGACTTTAAGATACCTCTCATTTGAGAATGATAAAAAAAATGGGTTTTTTTTATCATCTTCTAACTCATAGACAGTCCTTCATGGTTTCATATAATCTTGTTAGGACTTTCTTTACACACTGTCAAAAGCTGACATCGTGTGTGAAGATCCTGATTCTTGCTTTTGTTGAGGATTTCTTCGAATTATGCAGATTCTTCCAATTACATTTTAAATACTAAACTGTTACAGAAGCAGCACAAATGGCGTTTTACCTGATTGCTCAAATAATCAGCGGCTTTCTTTCTTGAACAGCCGTCCAACATCAAGCTACACGCATTTCAAGACTTTGGTGCATTCCAATAGGGATTGAAGCTGCCTGACCGGCACGTTATTAGGTAACTGATAATCATATTGTTGGGTGTTTTTTCGCTTGCTGTAGGTCTGATATGTGCTGTCGAGCTTTCTTAAACTGTAGAAGCTCTAACCCTCTGACGCGCACGTTTGTGATGCACCTAAGTCTGGCAGGTTTTGCTCTGTTGTCTCTATAAGAGGAGTAAAGGCAGCCTGATCCATCTCCAAAGCCTGTGAAGGATAAACAGATAAATAGCACCGAGGACAATGAACTGAAAGAGAGAGCCAAGGTGGCTGGGTCCAAGATAATTATCTGGGGATCAACATATGCTCTCAGGTTAAGAACGGTGATAAAACCTCTTTTATATGCTGCACAAACGGGCCCTAAAGTTTAGATAAACTTCCCACAAAGTGACCTTCACCGTCCACAAAGCAGCTTCACTGACACAACACAACAGAGCACAGTTGTGTTTCTTTGATGGCCGTGTTTAATAGCCTGATAATCAGACTGAAGTACCGTTTCATTTCACTTCCTTTATTCATTCAGTGTGTGCAGTTTTAAGATGCGGGCAGGATGTCAGGCTACATCTTTAACTTTCCCTTTATAAGCTGCATTAATATATCAGAGGTAGAACTCTGATTCTGATCGTCATAACTTTCTGTTTTTATTAACCGATTTCTCACAAGGCATTTGTTTAAAGAATTAACTTGGCGTTCTCCATTTGTCTTTCACACTAAAACGTCTCATCTGGGCAATAAGATATTAAAGCAACAGGATATTGCAACAGTATCTCATAGACTGTTGTATTATTTTTTTTTATGTTTGACCATTAAATATTATATCTTTCCCTGCTTTTAATGGGTCTCCTTTAGATATTTGCCTTCCCAGGCAGTGGACTTCCAACTGACCCCATGACAGACCATTTGATGTCTTTTAATATAACGTTAGCTTCAATTACAAATTATATCCGCAAGACATCAAGGTGTTTTATGTGAATGGAGCTATATTACTGTTAAACTTACACATAAAGTATAAATGAAGCTTCGAAGTAACATGTTTCATGACACGAGAAACTCTGAAAACATTTTTGACATCACAGAAAGTCACTTGTACAGTTTTTTGGCCCTTGGCCATATTATTTGGTGTCAAACTTCTAACAGCCCCAGGAGTTTGAGAGATATCAAGCAGTGAATGTGAATTAGGCATGCTTCTGTAGTCTCTTTCAAGAACATGAATGAAGTCCTGAATTCATTACGAGGAAGCAAACTTGCGATTTAAGTCATTCGGTCCAAGTCTCAAGCAACTCGCTCGTCAAGTCAACAGGCCGAATCCTTGGTTAAGGTTTAAATATGACAATGAATTGGATTTGTATTATAATTGTAGATATTTAGTGAAATGAAGGTCATTAAACTAACAAAAACAAAAGCTAATTCCTTCTTTATAAAAAATAATCCCTCCCTTTAACTTTTAAACAGTTAAATACTGACAGTCAGACTAAATCAAAACATAAAATGAACAGAGACGAGTCACCATGTCTCAAATCAAGTTGCAGGTCTAACTTTAATTCTCTTGTCATTTGTTTTCTGTTAAGAGGACTCAACTCAAGTCGATTCCAGTCCGAGTCACTATGACTATGAGTCCACATCTTCGAGAAGTGAAAGTTTCTTTCACGCTAAAAACGTCTAATGACCCAGTTTGTATTTGAAGCGGGGCCCACATGGGGATTCCAAGCCCCAGGAATGAGAAATGTCTTTAAGTTTGAATTTTTATTACCCCACAGCTGCTTCATGTCAGTCATCTGTCATTTCTGAAGCACCGCAAACTAGATGAGAAGTGTCACAGCATCTGACTGCTGCCATATGTTGTGATTCTGCATTTAAATGCTCTCTCAGCAGTACAAACACCTGCAGCGACGCCAGATCTCGGAGAAACATTATCTCCATCTCAGTTCTGTCACCTACCAAATAACATATACAAAGACTAGTTTTGATGACAGGGATGTACAGACACAGAAAATGTCTTTACTCTGAGTTTATTCAGGTTCTATTCGTAGAACAGAGGTTTACTGATTCTCAAATACTGGAAAGGGTGAAATCAAGCTTTACATAATATTATTGGTTTAGAATTTCAGACTGAAAATATAGATATTTGTCAGTGTACTTATAATTTTTACATGATGAAACTCTCCACTTTCTGATTTACTTCTACATAGGTGTTCAATTCTATAATGCGACTTCAGTCTAAAATAAGTTTACTTTGACATCGTTTTAGCTCTAAGAAAGGCAGAAAACGTCCACCACATTTCCCCACACAGCTTGTGCAGCAGAATCTCGAAGCTGTATACAAAGTGTGGCCTCATGCCCAATATTTACCTCATTATTTCCCTTATTTCCCTCCTGTGGACGGCTGTTTGCTGTTAGGTGCAACCAGAACACTGCCAGAGAGTAACAAACAGGAGGTAATGAGGCAAATATTAGACATTTGGACCTGCTGTGCAATCATTTGGCAATGAGGCTGTTGGTTTATGTTGCACAAGATGCTTGGGGGATTCTGCTGAACGTTAAAGGACCATGCCAATGTGCTTACAGCTCCTTAACTGCAAAAGAACCCCCCACCAATTTACGTTTGTGCTGACCGTTTGTGTGTGCTATGCTATACATTTTGGGGATGTATTTTTCCTGCTTCTCCACTCAGCCAATGGTCTCCATTTACTATCTATTAGTAGGCTTTCGAAAGTTGCTTAAGTTGTGTAATCCATCAATGAATGCCCAGTCTGCATTGCTTTTAAGTCAGTATTAACATTGCAGTTTTTCTGCATAGGCTATTTGGTTTTACAAGTGTGAACAGCATGTTCTCAGATTTTGATTTTTATATGTTGTGGATGTGCATGTAAACCATCTGATTTACAGAACAGACGTTCAAACGGAGCCTTGGTTGTGTTGTCTGTACCGTTTCTGTGAGTGTGGGGGCTTTAATCACCTCAGGAGGAAGTCATGCTCTGGTACACACAAATTAAACGATCGCACAAAATTAATTAAATCATTCATTAAATTAAAATAAGTGCATCAACTGGACAGAAGACTATTTAAAAGAACATTCTAAAGATCAGACTTTAAAGATGGTTTGCAAATTGTTCAGTTGTGATGTCTGGTATACAATCAGTGAAATGTATTTCAAATTCATGTTTTTGAATCTTATAATTGAGGGTTCTGTTGTCGTAGAAGTGTAGGAATCAGTATGTTGCATTCTATGAGATACTCCTTCAGCTGCACTGATGACTAAATCATCTGAAATTTTACCTGCAGAGCCTTTTCTCTGTGAAGAATATGCTGGGACTTGTTTAAAACTTCTATCGCCCGAACAGGGACTTGAACCCTGGACCCTCAGATTAAAAGTCTGATGCTCTACCGACTGAGCTATCCGGGCTCTGACAACCACTCACATGAGATCTCATCATACCTTTTTTCTTCTGCATAAATATGAACAAAAATATTTCATCTCCAGACAGTAAGTATCTAAGTGCTCCACTATTTTAACATGTTGGCAGATTTTACTTTTGTCACCAAGACTAACCTGGCAGTTAAACATAAATGGATACGGTTGAGCAGGACAGTGGGATAGATGATTGGTTCTGTCGCTCTCAGAGGTAGAACTTTAGTCTGAAATGGAGTAGGGACTCATATGTGTGTCCTGGCTGTGACTCTGCTTTCAGACATCGTCATTTCTACAACCGCGCTAAAGTAAACTAAACCTCAATACAACTGTCAGAGAGCTTCACTGTCTTTATGCAACACCTGTGTTAATGGATCCACCGCAGCAGCTCCAGGTAGGTCTACTTATCAACTTCACCGTCAAGTGAGCGATTGTTCTGTTACAGCATTAACTTTACCTCTTGAACCCCTCAACAGCTACTTATTTCTGTATTGATATTCAAAATTTCCATCGCCCGAACAGGGACTTGAACCCTGGACCCTCAGATTAAAAGTCTGATGCTCTACCGACTGAGCTATCCGGGCTCTGAGGACAATGGTTCATGGGAGCAAACACATCTTTTTGTGATCCCTTACAGTTTGTTTCACTCTGCAGAGGTATGACAGGAAACAGTTCATCTCCAGACAGGTGTTAGTGCCTCATTAGTCTAATGAGGGCTCGAGCTCTATCAGTGCATGGACCCCGTTGTTTCTGTAAGTTCAAAATGTTCGTCTGCCGAAAGAAGCGCAAGTTTGGCGGCTTAAACACACCCCAAAACTCACAAAACTCTGCACACATGTCACATCTGGTGAAAAATGTTATGATTCAACATGATTGGGTGTGGGTGTGGCCATTGAACTTATTTGCTCAGGAACAGGAACAGGAAGTCAGCCATCTTGAATGGCGTGTGTCGATTTTCATTTTTCCGACACTGTTTAGAGGACTTTGAGATGTTCACAGACTCACCAAATTTGTAGGTACTAGCGTGTAGGTACTTTAATTTGATACCACAACTGCCCTCAGGTGCGGCACAACAGCTCTGTAGCGCCCCCTAATGGCTTTTCCCATTTTATATGTGAAGACAAACTCCTACACATGCCAAAGTTTGCTCATTCATCACAAGGCACGAACACTGATATCTGCTAGGGTCTGGGCCTTTTCAGTGACAAAATGGTTCCACAGCGCCCCCTGGAAGATTTCAAGCTTGAAGCCCCGCCTCCTACATGCACATACATGCACAACATTCGGTATGTAAACATGGCCACACACACAAAAAACCCTCTTGGACCTATACCCTCAGTCCAACAGGAAGCCATTTTGATTCACAGTTGAGATGTTGCCACCAATTGGCGCCATTCCGCTTGTTATAAACGACTTTGGACTTGTTTTTCTGTAAAGTCACTTGCAAATGTCATCAGTCAGGGGTTGCAGGTTTTTGGGCTTGTTTTCTAAAGCGTAGTAGCTTGCTTGTCCACCTGACAAAGCGACAGAGTGACAACAACTGGGAGAAAGTGGGGAAAGTATGGATAAAAAAATATAATACAGAGTGGGAGAAAGAGAGTACATTGAAAGACTGGATACGATCTCAGGTGGGAGAAGACTCAAAGGCATTCTGCCGATTTTGCAAGTGTGAAATACGTGCTCACAGGCAGATTTAATACAGCATGCTGGTACCGAAAAAGCCCCAAAAAAAAACTCTGTACCTTTCTCATCCATTTTAATCAGAGTTTAAAAGAGTTTAAAAGTTAGCATGGTCCCCTTTGTTATTTACATTAGAAAGCCTAAGATAATTGACTAGTTCAGTACTTAAGATGCGTTTTACCTTGGGGTTTGAGAGGCAGTGAGACTGTTCAGGACTGTTTTGTTCAGGGGTGAAACTCAGCTCCACCACCACGCCACGGTGAAAGTCCTCAGGTCTCTCACGGACCCTCAGTGTGTTGGCCAGACATATAGACAAAAAACATTTATGTAAAAATCATATTCAATGCATTTAAAAAAATAAAATAAACTTTCCTTTGCTGTGATACACATAAAACATGTACATTAATATTAAAAGTTCAGAGAGCATATTTAGGCTTGGATTGAATTAACTGAAACTAAAATAAGTGAAGTAAGAGTGGAAAAAAAAGCATTCAGAGAAAAATCTGACTGGTGCAAGCTGAAGAGAAGCCTGTAAACTATCTTGCCTAAAATGCTTTTTGCATTTATTTCAGGTCCCGTTTTCTATTTCATATTAGTAAGTAATCAGTTTAAAACAAGGTTTAAAGATCTAAAGGTTGAGATCTAAAAATCTGCCGTCAAATAAGACTTCACTTAGGCAAGTTTATTTATAGAGAACCATCAAGAGACAAATTAATCAAAATTAAAACATTAAGACATTAAAACAGCATCTGAAAGACAGCAAAAAAAAGAAGCTAATTTAATTAGTTGCGGATAAAAAAAATGCATTAAATGAATTTACTTATTTAAAAGCCACAGTGAACTGTTTTGTTTTATTCCCTGATTTACATGAGCAGACAGTTTTACCTCAATAACGTTACTGACTGATTTTAAAGTCTATCTTTTGACACACAGGGAGTCAGTGCGCACTTAAAAAACACAACACACAGAACTGAGACATAGGCTACACACTGAAACTACTAGCCTATGTGCAGACTACAATGAGGCAGCACAATGACCACATAAACTACTGCAGCTGCTCAAAATGACCTTTTATCTGTCTGCTTCGTGATATTACAGGCAGCACTGCAGGTATAATTCATATCAGCTGCAGGCAAAATGTTATAAACCTCTTAATGAGCTGCTGTTAGCTTCATTAATGTGATCAGAGATGGAGAGAGGCTAACCTGCTTAGACATTATTAAACAGCACATGGGCCCTGTTAGCTAACTCAGCTCTACAAGTGGTGTCTATTGGCTACATGCTAACACTCTCCCTCCACAGACACACAGTTAAGCTAGCATGTCAACCTGTCTGTAAAAACACTACGAGAAAATGACTCTTTAAAAGCTCGTTATACTGTCAATACCTGGTTCATGTGTTGTTCCCAGTTAATGAAGGAAACCGAGCCGCTGGTTTCCCGAACCCTGAAGTGCACAGGTGTGACAGCTTTAAAGTCAGCTAGCTAACCGTGATTATAACCACCTAACTCTACAGTAAAGGTTAGCAGACAATGTTTGATGCTGCCTTTAAAAAATCGATAAATTAATCAAGGTTTCATGCCGACTTCACCCAAACTATTCACTTGTTTTGGCATAGCATCCCAAATTACATTTACTGTGGCATTATTCTGGTTATGAACACGGCAGTGAAAAATTCTTCAAAATCCCAATGACGTTCGGTGCACCAAACAAAACACAACGTTCATAGTGGATTTATTTCCATGCAATAAGATGATTGTGTCAATTAATTACAAAAACTTTCATGCGACTTTACCGAAACTATTCACTTGTTTTGGGATATCGTCCGGAATTGAATTTAGTGTGGCATTATTCTGGTTATAAACACGGCATAGAATAAACCTTCAAAATCACAAAGAGGTTTGGTGCACTGATCATAACACAACATTGATAATGGATTTAATTTTTCCGGTTTAATGAGACATCTCCAGCTTCATGTTCAGAGTTAGATCAGAGCTCACTGATATGAGAGCGGGGCTGGTGCTCTTACTGTGCTTAGCCAACACATGGAGGTCATAACTAGCTTAAACTCGAAGGTAAAATTAGAGACATAAGAGATAAACACTTCACCTGGAGCTAGGCAATTAATAACTGATCTATACATTCCTGAGTCCCACACAGAAATAGATACACCTTTACTGAGCAGGTAACTGTACAAATAAAGCAGACTTACACAGAAAAGTTTACGCACCTTGTTGGTGTCCTCTGGGAAGCCCTGTTCCGATCAGAGCAAGGATCAGACAGCAACATTTAAACTTTAGCGAACGCAGTCTCTGGGTCGTGGGCGGGTCTTATTTTCGCGCGAAATGTGCCATACCGAACCTTTTGGCGCGCACCACCTGCTGTCGTCACTGCATTCTGTGGGCGGGACTTATTTTATAGGCGAAATGAGGGAGACTGTGAGTGATTGCCTGTTACCTGGGATAACACCTTAGAAATATCTATTTTTGAGTGATGAAAAGACAAAAATCTCTCTGCACAAAACCTTTGTAATATGTCAAGAAATGAAATGAAGATTTTGAAACTGGATTTATCCAAAGTTCAGATTTATGTACTGTAAATATGCATATTTTTAATTAGAATGTTCTCATTTGCATATTTTAACATAACATTAGCTAATAAATTGTGATATACAAAAATTATTGTCTCAATTTAAAGCAATTAACATGATAATTTTCATGGTAATTTTTTTTTTTACCTTATTCACCAGCTTTATCTAAAAGTGTATGGAGTATTGCATCTCAGATCTTTAAAGGTTGTCATCTCAATAATGATTTGAACTTTATATTATTTTCTGATTTATACAGGGATAAAAAGAGAACTCCAAAATGATCTTTGTCTTAACAAATAATTATCTTTGTCTTTACAAAGATTTTGTGAATTTTGGTCTTCCCTCTAGTGTAATGGAACAACATGGCGCTCGGCTTGTGGTGCTCAAAATGCGAAAAAAATTTGAAAAAGTCAACAGTGGTGACCCCCCTGGAGATTAATAAAGTATTCTTATTCTGATGATTTTTCGGGATGAGGAATTCTTGTCAGAGACCTTCAGTGTCTTTATGCAGCATCTGTGATGATTCTCAGCGGCAGCTTCAGGTGTGCCACCCTACAAGTAAGTCTACTTATCAACTTTACCGTGAAGAGAGCGATAGTTTAGTTACTGTATGAACTTTACTTGTTTACCACTACAACAGCAATTTATTTCTGTAATGACATCTAAAACTACGATCGCCCGAACAGGGACTTGAACCCTGGACCCTCAGATTAAAAGTCTGATGCTCTACCGACTGAGCTATCCGGGCTCTGGCCAACGCGTATGTGACGTACCACTCTGTGCCACGTGGTATCTCTATACTTTGTTTACGTTGTTCCTTATAGATACGAAAGAAAACTTGTTTATCAGCAGACCTGTGTCACTGCTCCACTCATGAATGCTACATCATGGACAATATGTAAAGACAAAGGTGGAAAAGGGGCAACACGAATCAGAGTCTTCAAAACTTATTAAAAACGTGAATACATTTGCAGATGAAATGGTCAAGAAAAGTCTAATATCCCTCAATATGACACGATTTTACTACAAGTTATTAGAACAGTATTTAGGACATTTTAAGTATCAGCATGTAGATTTAGCGATCTGACTGTGGTCTACTGCCATCTGGCGGCCACGGTTCGCATGTGTGCCTCCGTCTACGTCATACAATAATAAGGAAGTAGCGGTCAAAGAACAAACCGCACGAGTCCAGCTAGGTGTTTAGGGGAATTACTCGTTTGTTACCACTTTTTATGGTCTCACTGTGAGCACTGAAGTATAAAACAAGACAGTCTTCATGTAAAGTGACGCCTCTACCGCCGCGGTCCGTTGTAACTAGATCTCTAAGTGTGTTTATCCTCTGATCCATGGAGCGATACACACTCCACAGAGTCATCGGTGAAGGCTCCTTCGGTCGGGCTTTGTTGGTCCGCTGTAAAAGCAGTCAGGAGGAGTATGTGGTGAAGGAAGTCCAGCTGCCAAAGGTATTTTACAAACATATAAAGTGATGTACTGTGCATGCTGTAGGTTCATCCTCACCTGAGCGGTGGGAAAGGTAACTGGATTTAAACCCCACCCCCCAACACCCCCAACACCCCCACCCAGTGTAGCAAGTATATTTTGTAAAACCATTTGAGTAAAAACATGGTGAATAAAACATGAACACATGTAGGATTTCCTACACTGCTGCACATTATATTTGAATTCAGACCGTTGTGTGATAGCCTGGGGTAGGATATGGAAATGCTATTTGTTCTGTGCTCATAACCCACCAGATTGCTGCCTGCACGCAGACGTGGAGCCTGTTTGTTTTGCATTATACAGAATGCATTCACGCCTGTATTTGCATTTTTATAGAATCAGTCCAAATTGGAAAAGTCGAGGCGAGAAGCCGTCCTGCTGTCCAGAATGAAACATCCTAATATTGTGGCCTTCAGGGAGGCTTTCGAAGGTATTCACACGCCCAGCACTCCCTTTTAAAACTTATTACCAGACGCGGTGGACTCTGGTGACATGCACTCATTATTGTTTGGATTGCAAAATAGGCAGTGTGATTGTGTTTGTTCAGCTGATGACCTCCTGTGTATTGTTATGGAGTACTGCAGAGGAGGAGACCTGCTCCAGAGGATCCGCCAGCAGAAGACAGCACAGTTCCCTGTTGATGATGTAGGCCTGGACTATCTGCAATTAATCTCACATTTAACAATATTATGATTGATTTGTTCCCCTTTTTAATTTTGGTTCCTGAAAATCTGTTTTTTTTTGTCTTCAGATCTTGAGGTGGTTTGCTCAGATGTGTGCTGCGGCAAACCATGTCCATGATAAACGGGTTCTGCACAGAGATTTGAAGTCCAAGGTACAGTTCTCTTCAGACTTTATAGCTGAGAATTATTATACGTGTTAATAGATTTTGATTTTATGTCTAAAAACAGTTACATTCATTATGATGTGGAGAGCAGACATGAGCTCATGAGGATCAGACGCTCTTTATGTACAGAACGGGAAGCCACTGATTTAGTTCACTGGTCGATTTTGTGTTGATAGAATCTCGTCCGTGTGGAGTGAAATGAAACGAACAATGATGAGCGATATAAGATCACGGCATTATCTCCCACTAATGCATCATTTTGCCATGGTTGACTGCTCTTGTTTGTTTTTTCTGCTTCACGTTAAGTCGTGACTTCTCTCTCATTTCCTTACCCCAGAACATTTTCCTGACAGATAATGGGACAATCAAGCTCGGGGACTTTGGTTCAGCGTGTATTCTGAACAGGTACAGGAAGAGAGAGACAGCGATTTATATTTCGCCATTATGAAGCTAATGCTCAGTCAGTGCTCAATTTGCTGCTGTTACATTCAACTTTCACCATGTTTTTTTGTAAATGTGCTGCAGCTCAAAGGCCTACGCTCATACATATGTCGGGACACCATACTATGTGGCTCCAGAAGTCTGGGACAACAAGCCGTACAACAATAAGAGGTATGTTTTCATGTATGTTCAACTGGCTCTCTATTTTATACGGTACAAGCTCAGCACCATGTTGGAAAATCAGTTCCCCCAAATATAAAAGAACAAAAAATAGAGAACATGAAGAAGCTGATATATTAATATGTTAAGATTGTGTTTAAATATTGTAAATATTTACAGAATATGCACATGCTGTTATGAACCTTTGAATGGGTTGGTGCTGTTTATACATCTATTTTAGTTTGGAGTTAGTTGCGGGGTTTCGGAGATATCAGCTGTAGAGATGTCAGCCTTCTCTCAAGTGTAATGGAAAGAAGACATGGCGCTCGGCTTGGGGTACTCAATACCGAAACATTAGAAAAACTCAACAGCAGTGACTTTTTCTGGACGAGACATTCATGCTTGTGATGCAGGATGCAAACATTATTGGCCTTCTAAATATAATTTTAGTGAACTTTAATTCCTATGAGTTAGCATTCCAGATGGGTGGTACTGCAGGTGATGATACAGTGTGCAAGAATGTAATGTTTGTACGAAATCAAAAGTGCAGTTTGATGATATTCCAGACCTGGCGTAGTAAATACAACATGCAGTGCGTCTATTTTGAATATTGCTTTGCAGGAGCACAAACAAAAATAAAAATGTTTTTTTTTAACAGACAACAGAACTTTTAATTAGATAAAGTACCAAAAAAAAGAAATCACACGATCTTTGTTATGGTTTTAACGGTTCTCCTCCAGATATCGATTTTCCATCGACGTCTCTTGGGAACACAAAGCTTTTCATTTGTCAGGCTTGACGTGTCGATAAGTGCACCAACAAGGAAGGGTTTACAAAACAGTGTCTGTGTTCTCAGCTCAGCGGTCATTATGTAACTCCTGTGTGGGTTAACCATTCTTGTGTCACTGTGACTGTGCCAGTACATGACGAACGTCTGCCGTGAATGAATAACCGTCTGTATGTTTGTGTGTTCCGCAGTGATGTGTGGTCTCTGGGCTGCGTTCTCTACGAACTCTGCACCCTGCGACACCCGGTATGTCTCCTCCCTTCACTCTACCGTGCACCACGGGTTTGACTGTGGGCCTCTCTCCAAATGTTCTCAATGAATCGTTATATAAAATAGCTCAGCTGTCATCTTACAACACCGTGAGATAGTGCGAGGCATTGCCGTGGACCTGTGGAGGCCCTGTATCTTCAGCTGAGTTCGATTATCCGCTGTGTGTTTTTTGTGGCTCAGATGTTGCGGTGTGGTTTGTTGTTCCACCGCTGCTCACGCCTAGTTCTTGTGTCCAGTTCCAGGCGCCCAGCTGGAAGAGCCTGATTCTTAAGGTGTGTCGGGGTGCGTACCCTCCCCTCCCCAGTCACCTGCCCTACGAGCTGCAGTATTTGATCAAGCAGATGTTTAAGACAAACCCAAAGGACAGGCCGTCCCTGCACACCATCCTCACCTCTCACCGGGTGGCCAGACTCCTGCGTAAACATCTGTCCTCCCAGGTAAAAACACACACACCCTGTTAGGGTTGTTCCCATGACGATAACAATGGCCATATGCGTTGAACTCAGTTCATGGCTAAAACTGTGTGTACGCACAAAGACAGAACTACCCATATGCCTTGTTTTTGATAGATTTATAAAGCCGTGTGTTAACGCCATATTCCTTTTAAAATCGCAATCGTTGTGGAAACAGGTGCACAAGCATCATTTCCACTCTCACATCTGTCCATAAATGGATGTATGTATGCCCTAAAACATCTGTTTGTGCATCGCCACTCGTGTCCACTCCACCGCTCATGGGGCTAGAAAAAACAGAAAGAAAAATCGCGGTGCAGTTTGCAAAAATCAGCAAACAGCACCAGAACAGCTGTAATTACATGCAACTCTTACGCACGACTGTTGCTTTTTTCTTTTTTGCGCCCAGCGATTAATTCATAACATTTACCTCTAAACCATCATTTGCAGTAATATCTCAGTCACAGTGATTCTTGCAATTCAGGATTAAATGAAAATATCATTGAAAGGAATGTAATGGCTCCAATGAAATAATTTGCTTATAAATTGAATAAAATTACACAACCCTTTTTTACAAATATCAGTTTATGTGTGGCAAAAGGTGTACACATTGTATTGGCCAATACACAAAAGGTCAGGTATCAAAATCAGCGCCAGGAAGGAAAACAAATGATATTGAAACATCTCTCCCACCTGTGCACTTTATACGTGCAGCTCACTGCGGGGGAGCTTCCTGCCTGGTGACGGTCTCTCAAAACAGTTGAACCTGAAGTGAGTTTATGGCCGTCCATCCATCATGGTGACATTCTGTCACCACATGGTGTTGAAGTGAGAATTTAAACTCTTACACACTTTCCCCAGCTGTGCTGACCCTATGTGCGGAATCTGACCTTTGACAAGCCGCTGTTAGTTCAGATGGCCGCCGAGCTCATGTTATGTGTTTGATTTACTGCATTGCTTTGTATCTTTTACAGGCGATAGAGGCGGAGGAGCCGGGGAGGCGTACGGGTCGGTGGAACAGAGAAGAGGGAGTGAAGGTGGCTAACCTTCTGGGAGAGAGGAGTTTAATAAAAACATTAACGTCTGAAGGTAGAGTCTAAGTCAAAGTTAACAGTGTAGCCATGAAAGAAAGGATGGAGTGCTGCAGTTCTCGGAGGATTACGTTACATTACTGACATTTTTATGAAGACTTGGAGGAAAATCCGCGTGTCTGTCAGTGAAAACAAAAGCACTGTCAGTCATGTATTGTAGGATTTATTCCAGTGTATTTATTGTCAGGACCCTTTTGAAAACAGCAAATAGATCATAAATAACATTTTTGAAAATAATCTATTGCCGTATTTGTCATCAGGTGTGGAGTTACCTGAAGCCCACTGTGAAAGCAGAGAGGCGGCTCCTAGAAAACAGTGGCACGCTGATCCGTCAGACTCCGTGGTGCAGATGTTGGCAAACGCCAGCCTCATCTCATCTGAAAGCATGACGTCAACCAGCCAGACTCTCGCAGGTTGTTCTCATAGAAATGTGACCGCAGTCGCAGAATTTTCACTTCCTCATTTGTATGACATTTAAGTCTGGTAAGTTTGATTCGGTATCAGAAGACATGAGATGTTTCCTGTTTTCCCAGGCGTGTCAGAGCCAGAGGGCAGCAGGCAGAGGAGGCGATGGGCCAAAGATCCTCCCGAGAGGCTTCTGAGTCTGTTGGAGAAGGCCCGGCTGAGCAGAGCCTCCAGCACCTTTTTAATAAACAGAGGAGGTGTGTTGATACCTGAATACATGTTGTTTAAATAGAAGCAGCTTTCCTGTAACACACAATTCTACTAATCAGAATTTTTGAGCTTAACATCAGAGTCACTGCACTCATGATATGAATACATCAGTGTAGTGGATGATAGTAATGGTCCTCTGTGGTCTCAGGTGAAGACCCTCTGGTGGGACCCCTGTCCCAGCCGCAGGGTGACGACACCGACGGCCCTGAGGCAGAAGTGGCTGTAGATGAGGACCGACTTCAGCCTCGCTCTGATGACGAGGACACGTAAGTAACCCTGACACATTCAAATAGGGCTGGACCTAAATTAAAAACTCTTCAGGTATCTGTTGGTTAGATTTGGATACTCTTTCAATATACACAAACTGCAGTTTCCACAGTTATTGCATTCATTTATTCAACGGCAAATAACGACACAAACAGCATCAAAAGAAGAAAAACAGAATCCTCTGAAAATGAAGGATTCTTCCAACATGCGGTCTTTCTCTTGCAAAGTTAAAAACATTTTTGTTCTGCTTGTTCTGTCTTCACAGAGACTTTGAGGAAGAATCTCCGTGTGACTGGATGGATGAAGCTGAGAAAATGTTTTCAGAACACTAAAGCCTCCTTTCCTGTCATTGTTAATGTTTACATTTGATAAAAAAAAAAAAACACTGTTTGCATATGCCAAAATCATTTCACTTGATGTATTTAAGTCCTGGTATTGCTCTTGTAAATGAGGAGCAATTTTTTTATAGCAGGTTAAATACAAGTTTACAAAAACCCAGCTGAGCTCAAAGTTTTTATATCGTTGCCGTTATTTGAAGCTCTGCACAAACGTGCCGCAGCAAAACATTCACATTTAAATTGAATGTGGTTCAACTTGTTGTCGTAAAACCTTTTTTCCGCACTGAGATGTTTGTTTGTGTCTGTCTGTCTGTCATTTGATTCGAACATCTGCTGTGTACATCAGGTTACCAACGATAACATTCCCAGTAGATTGAAGCCGTCTGGAAGCTTCTGTTTGGCTTGTCGGAGGAAGCAGGAAATATTGGATTCGGAGCAGCCGGGTCTCTGTGGGGTCACACCGTTTTCATGCCCGCCCGCGCCTTTTGATGTCTTATTTCCTCTGCAATGTCAAAAGTAGACTAAACAGGTTGAGTCATTGGTATTCTTTGTCTTTTATTCTCTTGGCAAGACACTAACCCAAGCATACATCTGGAGCCTGTAGCTGTTGTGTTATTTTTTAATTTGCCCCGACCACTACAGTGCAGACCCAGAGAGGGAACGGTGCTGGGCTTTTTCCTTCAGTAAGTGCAGTGTATGAACCACTAGGTGGAGTTGAAAGGACTGGTAGGAGTGAGAAAAGAAGTTCCTGCTTCAGAAATTAAACCTCTGTTAAAATCTGTGAGCGCTCGCCCCGCTTATATGTGAATTCAAAGGACTATATTCATGGTATTTTTGGTATCCTGAAGAGCGTAAAGACTTTTAAAGTGAGGGAACAAGTAGAGCCTGTCACCCTCTTTGGTTTGCCAAATTAAAAGCTCGACAGTATATGAAATAGTAGGCAGACAGCGGCTCAACCACATGTTTGGCTGCAGTGAGACAAAAGCCGAGCCTCGCCCGTGACAGTTTGGGCTCAGCAGGATATAGATACTACAGACCCTTGAGTCAACAAGACCATAATGATGCTGATTCACCAACAGTCACACCAGGGATGGATTATCCTGCTGCCAAAGTGCCTCTGGTGACTGAGGCCTCCCATCGGCTGACAGGAAGACTCTGCTATATGAGAGTCGTGTGCCAGATATCTGGCCATAATGTGTTTTATTGAGGAAGCCCGGGGCTGCGGCTCGCCCCTTATCTTGAAGACACACTGAATGCCCCTCCGCAGCTCACACTCCAGCCCCCTGCTTTTTTTGTTCTTGCTGTGTTTCCCCTTGTACCTCCAAAGATGTCCATGTTTAGCAAAGATACAGATAGAGTGGTGTGACATTGCTAAGCTGCAGCACCCGCATGCTGTGTGTCCTGCAGATAGGAGGGTCTCTCATCAGCACACGTGATGAACCGGAATGACTCTTTACAGCTCAGACATGTACTGTCTACTGAGGGGTCTGCTTGCCACTTTTCATGTAAAGGGCTACTATAGTGTTTTGGAGGTTTTAAAGGTTGGAGTGTTTCTTTTCGGTTCCTTTATTTGTTCTCTGATCAGATACTTTCGGATCTAAATGGAAACTTCCTGCTTCAGACTAAATTATTTTAAGCTGGTCACATTTTAATTTATGGTACACACATTAACAAGTTATTATCTGCAAGCATATCAATAGCATATTAGCTCTTTATTAGTCATTACACAGCACTTTGTCATACACCGTATTTACAGAGTGTTATTACGATAGAATGACTATATTGTAGTACTTCCACCTTTTAAGGCCCGTACTGAGCAAAGTGTATTAATGATCATTATTCAAGCAAAACGTCCTCACCATCAATAAGCTTTAATGAGGAGGTTATTATGGGAAACTCTTAGTTAAAGGCCTGGTAGGAGTACACTCTTATCAGCAGTAGAAAGGTATTAATACGTTTTTCATAATGATTTATGAAATAGAAAAACAATATACCACTGACATGTGTGCTGATAAGGGGCAAATGAATGGTTAATATGTAATCCTCAGTGGAAACCACAGATGTGGGTTTGTTCATGTGACAGGCTTTCAGTCTCACGCGACACCATAAAATCTGAGAAATGAGCCTCTCTGACAAAGTCCATACAAAAGATTCAACAAGGTAAATCGTCTGAACTCATTGTAAGACTATTGGTTTACATGAAATTGTGCAGGTGTTCCTGTTATTTCCTCCACCTCTCTAATAACTGGGTCAAATGTTCAAGACCCGGCTTGAAAAAAAACCCTGACGGAACACTTTTATGAAGTTGTGCTTCAGAAATTATAGAGCCAAACAGGCCGATGAACCGGGAGGAGGGAGGGGGGGGGTTTCCTCTTGCAGGAAGGATGTGAAGTCGTGTCTGTTGAATCTCCTTGGCTATAAATGGGTCAGAACCTAAATTTCTCTTTTAACGAGCTGCTCATCTGTGCAGCACTGAGTGGGCCTGCGAGGTCACAGTTAACGTGCTACTTTCATTTCGAAGTCTGATGATAAAGCTCACCGCACGCTGACTAAAAAGGGCACGAGTTGTGGAATGAACAACCAGGGTTTCGCATTCTCAGGTGTGGACGCCTCTGCACCATGACTTCGCTTGGGTGTTTTTGTCAACAAGTGCAAGTAAAACCACAGCACTCCCGTGCCGAGCCTCGTGCATGAGCTGAGCAGAGAAATCTGTGGAACTGAGGCACGCATTAGTAACTTCCTCTTTCACTGTTCATAGTACATTGACGCCTTACTCATTTTCAAACACGTTGCATCCTGTATTTCGGTATCTACTCGGAGTCACTGTGAGGTTGCATCTCTTGCTGCTGCTTGGGCGTCTAATCTGAAGTGCTTCATTGATTTTCTTCCTGCTCATCCTGGTGGCCTGATAGCAAACAGTCCACCTCCTTCCCCTCTTATCAAAAGATGCACAAAAGACCTTTCATTTAGTCTTTTTGGGGAGGTTGTCTGCACACCTCGACCCTCAGTTTCTGTCATCACCCCTGATGAAATATTGACGCTTGTTATCTGCGACAATCTCCGCTCCCCCTTTTGTCCGCCTGTCACAGTCGCCTGTTTATGTGGCCTGCTTTCTGATCGCCCCCAGCTTCACTCAGGAAAAGCTCTGCAGATGCAAGATGACCCAGTGACCTCTGTCTGGCTACTGATGCGTAGAAACGCATTTTCTACCAAATTCTTTCGGCTTTCAGGGGGATTTTTTATGATTTTTTTTTTTTTGATGTTCAGCTATGTTAGGTTCTGGACTGTATTTGAGGTTTTAGTAGACAATTATAGCCTCAGTGGTATCAACCACACAGTGAAGGAAACAATGAAACCTGCTACCATGACTCACTCAGTAAAGAGAAGTGCTGTTTATCCTTCACGGGGAGCAGCTCTTCCTGTTAATAACAAAGCACTTAGGAGCTGCAGTCGGGAGTCCCTTTGCAACTATAAATATGGGAGCTGTCATTGTTATGATTATTTCTAGCCCTCTGCAGTGACCCTCCATTGTCTCCTGCCACTGTTTTGTTGCTCAGTATCAGACAATAGAGGGACCGGCGTGGCCGAGCAGGGTTTGTCGTGGTGCTCCACAATTCATCAGCCACTCAAAGTAAAAAGGTCAGGAACGGTTAAATTTGGATCCCGGGCTGTGTGAAGTAGAACAGTACCAGCTCTGTGAAGGTTGTCGGGCCATTTGCAGTTTTAAAGGCTGCCATTGTGTGTGGCTCCCGCGCCCGATGGGTCCCGATCCACCTTCAGGCAGGGTCACAGGCTGGTCCGTCCCTTTACCAGCCTTCCTCTGTGCCAATAATAGATCAATAGCAGACAAGACTTTCGACAGAGTGTTTTGTGGCTTTCCTCTAGAAGCTTAGAAAGAAGAAGAGTGTATTTAAATGAACTACAAGGAACTTTTACCTGGTTATGAAACTGTCTCAATTTAATACTGATGCCTCTATGATGGATACTTCATCCAAATCAAAAAAATATGAATTTTGCTTTTGATTTACAGCTGGTATTTTCAGTGTAATCCAGTTATCCTCACTGAGATCAATCATTGGGTGGCTGCAAATCAGCACCAAACTCCTTTAACAAAATCATGGAGTTTTGTGGGCTGTTGAGGTCTGCGAAACTTTGTGAACATGTCTCCGACAAATTCTTAATTATTTGTCCCATCTCGTAAATTCTGCATATGTGATACAGTAGATTACTCTTTAATTAAATATTGTGCCAGATTGTCCTCGTTTGTTGCGATTAGATTAAATATAAACTTTGTTATCAACAGATCAGGTGATCGTACCGCTCTTGTCCACAGGGAGTGCCAGAATCAACAGATTCTTACCGCAGCTTCAAATGTGGTATGTGGTTTCACCTTTTTCTGTTTTTGAACTTATTTTGACGTCGCGAAGCTCAGATCACACCCCCATGTGCCTGCACCAGTCCAAACAAGAAAAGCTGTAAAAACTTGTGTAGATCACACAGGCGAGGATTGAAATTCAGTTTCATTTAACAGACTGTGAGAAGGTCAAAGTGGAAAATTCCAACCTATTTCTCAGAAGTACATGTTACGGCTGGAACTCTTGGACTTTTAGTTTCATTTTTGCATCTTTGCGTGCAAGAGTAGTAAGTGCTCCACTTACTCATCACACCCCTGATCTCCACACTGATCTAAACATATCTCGCACGATCACCTGCCTCACAAAGTCCAACTAACACTTGCTGTATATCATACCATAGCACTATCTCTGTTTACATCTTACGATAAGATGCTTTGCATTTCGGTTTGAAATGAGACCTGTGGCTGCACGAATGTGATGCAGAGAAACTCACCGCACAGTGTTGAGTTTGACACCATGAATCAAGCTCAAATCTGCCGGACATACATTACATGAGAAAGAATGCAGTAATCCCAGCATGAATCAGGTCTTTTGAGTCAAGTCTTGTGATTCTGTATGTATATCTTATTGATCTAAAACAGTGTATCCGCACTGCACGAGCTCACATTGAACACACAGCGATCGATGATAAGTTAATGGTTAATGTCTTTATCAGTCATGCCACACTTCAACTTTCCAAGGACACATAACAGTGTTTCCACTACTGGAAATGTTTGACATGGTGAAGACGAAAGACGAAGGCTGTTCTATGTTGGAGTCGGCCGGAAATGTGGGCGTTTGAAATCTGTAGAAGGAAAATACTAATGATGTTTAATGACGTGTGGATGGTATTGTTGTCAACGATTTGGAGATTGTCGGACCAATCCTTGTGTGGGAATTTGTCTGTTCTCTCTTTTTCCTATTTGGTTTTTGTCTCATATGGTGTCTGCGTGATTGTTTATGTGTTATTTGAGCTCCTGTATCCCATTTCCAATGTAGTTTTTTTTTTACATTTTTTTTACTGCAAGCGGCAGTTAAACCGACTCTCTGACTCCATGAGGCATGGGAATGATTTTTTGCACCCTTTGAGCTTTAAAGTTGACCTTAAAGTCACAGTGAACATCAAGTCAGCAGCGGCAGGGTCCGAACTTCAATCTTACATCATCACTGTGAGATGTTGTAGCAATAAAGAAATTCTACATGTTCACTGCAATGCATTAAACAACTCAAGCAAGAGAGTTTTCAAATATGCAGAAATGAATGGTAAAAAATGGATGGATGGTGGAGAAGATATATCAAAAATCTGAAACTTGATGATTTCTGCTAAGGATCTAATCATTGCTAAATGTGCTCTTACTGTGGTACAAATCAAAAAGAAATCAAACAACACAATCAGTGCCCGATGATCAGACGTCTCTTATGGATAATCTCGCCTCTCGTGCTTGATGGTACCTCTGTGTCCAGTCGAATTATCTTGGTCTTATCTGTCTGTTACGTGAGGCTAATTGTATGTTTTCTTTTCGGGTGCAGATAACCTCGGGTGTATCAATGAGCTGCGTCCTTCCCACCCAGAAGCCACAGTTTCAATAAATTAGGTGTCTCTGGTTCAAAAGGATGTGGAGGTCGTATTTTTAAGCATGCCATGTTCAACTTTCATTCCTCTTTCTGGGGAATGTAATCCTATAGAACCTATAGAGTATACTTTAAGTATGATTCAATCTTACTAAGAGCTGTGGCTTGTGGTCAAGAGTGGGTTGAGCAGATGAGGACATCACCTTACTTGAGAAAAGAAAAAGTGATTTTCTGTGGTTAAAGGAGACAGGATTCTGCTGAGGAGGAGAGGGAAAGTATTGTGTGGTCTGAGAGGCTGTGTGGAAATTCCTCATGGGGAACACGCTGACCTCAAGGCTGACCTGTAAGCGTCAGCTTTTATGTGTGGTTGTGCTGTGGAGTGTGCTACGGGCATTTGTTTATGAGTCTGTGCTGTAGTATTAGCGGGGCCCGGGTATCACTAATCCTGCCATGTGCTCAGTGGTGCTGCTGTGTAAAACCCGATAGGCGGACCCAGTATGAGTTGTACAAGCTGATCGGCTCTTTAGTTGATGTACAGTTCAATCTAAGACTTTAAGACGTACAGCTACAATAAACAGGCAGATAAGGACGTTGCGCAAGAGCTGCTTTACCAGCAAGCAGGTGATAAAAAGATAGTAACTCTTAAAGATGTGACAACGTTCCCCTGGTAATTAGTTCAAACTTATTACGAGGGTCTCTTAACAGGTCATGAAACAGTCTCAGTTTAATATTGATGACCCTATGTAAGCGAACAACACCATCAATTAGAAGATCGGCTATATCCACAGTCACCAGGCAGAATTCCTCTAAAAATAATAGTCAAAGTCATGAAATGCAAACTGTTTTTAAGGTGGCGTGTTGAGGCTGAGTTAATGAGTCTCACAGCCGGAGGTCAGAAGCTGCTCTGTAGTCTGGTGGTACGGTATCATATACATATGTATTGCCAGATGGCAGCAGAAAAACTGGGTTATAGCGTAACAGCCGCGACAGCATCAGCTAGCAATGTTTTCATCTTGTCAGTCTGTGCGTGTGTCATAATGGCAAAACATTTGTAGTGGGTACTAACACAAAATCAATTTCAAAGTCAAAGTCAAAATCATTTTATTTCGTCTCCCCAGGGAGAAATTTGTCATGGGTATCGGGAAAATTCCTGCATCAATAACAACAATAAAACATACAACATACCACATTCAACAAACAAAGGCATCCAGCCACCTATTTTAAAAAATAAAAAATAAAGAAAAATACACAAAACAATTTCGAGTCCGTAACCGTGCATGATATGGTCACAAAACTTCACAGGTGTGTAGTTGAGATCAAAATAAAGGCGAGGCTGGAGATGGGTGTGGTCAGACCCATGACTAATAGTCGAGTACTCATGTAATAAGAAAGAAGTAATGACTTGTGAGTAGGGCGTCGTGGCTGGTGTGATCCTGTCGCAGGATCTCTATTGTTTGTATCGTTGGAAAGACAAACCTGGCAGGGAATGTTGAAAGTACTTGCTGTAGGCTTACATGTATAAACTTTAACGCTACTAAAACAAAGTTTACTTTGTTTGAACCATCCTCACATTATGGTTATTTGAATCAACAAAAAAATGAAAGCTCCCTGTAGCTGCTTTAGATAAATAAGTTAATGCAATTCATTGAACCAAATTATTACAATGATTGGGTAATTTCTTTATAAAAGGAGTTTTATCTTATATATCATGATGTAATATTGCCAAATACAGATCAACTCAACATACTACAATCTAATTCCAGTAAGATTGCACATTGTTAGACTAAAGTTACGTTAAAACATGCATAAAGACATATAATTTTACATTTTTGTGAGTTTTATATCATCATCTCCAACAAGGGTGCTTTGACCGTAGATGTGGCTGCTGTGGGGGGTTTGACCCGGTGACCTTTCCTTTCTGTCATGAGACTGTCAGTCGCACCAGTGGGCCGTCCTCTCTGCTTAGAAGCTGCAGCTACAGGAGAGGATTAATGTCTTCACATTGGCTGGTCAGGCATTGTTTAAATCCTCAAGAGTTTCCAGAGGAAGGACTCCCGGTGAAGGAAAACCCAACCTGTCCCATCAAGCAGAACGCACCTAATCATAAAGTTTTTTTTGTTTTTTTTCTTCCTCCAATTGACTGATACTATGTTGGAGCTTAATTAACAACCTGTCGAGTACAGCACTGTTACAGATCAGGGTCTTTCCAAGGAATAAAATCCGTCAGCCCAAAAGTACAGGTGCTCCAGTGCGACAGTGTGTGTATTCACTTTGAGTGTACGGGAAATCCAACCCAGATTAGGTGGATGGATTTAGTCAGAACTCTTGCAACACGTCCCATTGCATGCTGTGACTTGTGGATGCGCAATTATTTCTGAGTAACTTCAACATCTACTACGCACCCACACACACACACACACACCCACGCACAAACAACCACACACTCACACACACAAAGTGGAAGATGTAAATCACTACATTTTCCCACTGTTTCTTACTGATAAACATCAACATTTCTCCAGGCATGACTTTTTCTCAGTATAAGCCACAGAGGACTCTTTCCGACAGATTTATCTCGCGTCACATCTAAGCTGATTTCACAGGAAGTTCTTGGCTCCTTTATTAATGTCACTCGTGCTCCAACCGCCACTGAATTCTGCCTAAAGGTAGAAAGTCATCCGGTTGTTGACAAGTACAATGACAGGCACTGTGCACACGCTTACTGTCAAATGTAGTTAGAATGGCCCGATTTCATTTCCTGGCTGCACTGCTGAGACACGTATGAGACGAGTCTGAGCTTTCCTGTTCTTACCAGGCGTGCATGATTTTGTATACATCACAGTGCCCTGTTGGACGGAGTGTTTTCTCAACATTCTGCTTAAGCTTTCTGTGTCATTCCGATGATGTTTTGTAGCCACGAGCTGATCTAGTCAAATAACTCCTCCAGGGATTGATAAGGCCTGTTTATGTTCCGAGGCGACAGGGAGTAGAGGAGGATTACATGTGACTGGTTGGTGCAGCTATTTAGCCTACCTCCCTCCTTGCAGACACTGAGCCCATTCCTCCCCTGGTTATTAGTTCAGTGCTGCCTCTGATTTTTAGATTGAGTGAGGCTGTTGTGTAAGCACAAGCAAGACCCTTCTTTTTTTTTCCTTAGTCAAACCACATCCTGACAAACGATTACCTAATGTAATGTTCTGTCTCCCGCATTGTGTGTGTTTTTTTTTTTTTATTGCCTTCTCCTTCCCAGTCAGGAAAGTTGCCTTGCAAGCAAGTTATGTACCCCCCGAGAGGGTGACAAACTTTTTATAGAGCAATAATAGTACCTGTTTACCCCGCAAACCAAGGTGGGACTGTAAATAGCAGAGATGTGGAATGCGATTCTGGTGTAATTGTGGGAAAACAGTGCAGATTTAAATGGGCACTGGCCGTATCAGGGTAATAACTTCCTCTAAAAATCATCAAGTGAACCATACAGGGAGAACGGTTGATTATCCTCTGCAGTGACCCCTTCCCCCCCCACCACCCCACATCCCTTTCAGTGGGACAGGCACTTCCCTTGTCATGTGATCCCGAGCTGTGGAGTGAATCTGTGGATGAAGACCTCACCCCGATCTCACCCCACACAGTCTAAATTTGTCTTACCCGAAAACACACACACACTGAGGTTCCCTTTAATGCCTCCTGACACGAGTTCTCAACACACCAGAGGATGTCCAGTCAGTTGGGACTGACAGAACTTCAAAGCGTCCATTAAGAGGTTCATTGGAGAAAACATGCTGGATGTACCACAGGGGAATAAGATCCTAAAGCTTTAAGTTGGACTTTTTTTCTGTCTCTGCTTAGACTTGGAGGATGGTACTGACTGTTCTGACCCTGATGTAGGCACATAAGCAGCCAAAACTTTGTTTTTGTTTTGTGTGACCTTGGAGGATTCCAGCAGTCGCTTAAAAAAAAATGACTTATTAATAACATGTTTATCTGAAGATGTCAAACCTTTTTTTTTTTTTTTTCTAGAATCTTAGAAAAGAAGTGTTTACTAGTGTAAACTTTCCATATTTCCTTCACCTCACTTGCACCAAAACAAGAATTCAAAGATTATCAGTCCATCTTGTACGGTACTGGAACATTTTGACGCATGATCCCATCTGAATCTACCGAAGCGATGTAGAACAGAATGTATGTGATGACAAGCAGTGTGGCGTCTGTGCTTTCTCACCCTGCGGCCTGCTGGGAAGGAGAGGTCAGGCTGATTAGATAACTGTTGTGTATAAAGAGGAGCCTGCTGGGCTCACGTGAGGGGTCCGATCGCTGATACAGAGAGCTTATACAACCCTGAAACTTAAGTGTATACACAACTGCATAGTCTTCACATTAAAGAGACAGTTCCCACAAAAAGCAAGAAAAAAAAAAAAAAGACCAGTCGTGCTGTTTATCTGTGTTAAGTGAGTTTTTGAGATTCTTCTTTCTAATGTAATTTAAAAATTCAACAGGAATGTCTGGTTACTCATGATAATTCACAGACTTTGTTATGAGCAGTGTCATGATACCAGTCGTATCACCGTGCAGAGGGAAGTGTGAATCTACCTGAACGAGAGGCTTGTGTTTGTCACAGCACAGGATGTAGACTTTAATGGCATCCTCCTCTGCTGAGCTGCAACCTTGACTCACCTAGTTAGCTTCCTTGGCTAGCATCCCGTCCACGAATACATGCAGATTCTGCTCAGTGATACAAAGAGAAAATACACGAAACTGCTCTCAAGAAGGTCTGTGGATTGATTTTCTGGATAAGAGACATTAGTGTTGAGTTTTTATGAGTATTTGAGGGCCACAAGCTGAGGACCATCTCGTTTCTCTACAGCAAAATAAAAAAACACAATACCAAAAAAATCTTTAAGGGTAAAAAGCGCTACAGGTAAGAGGAAAAAATGTACGTTGTTGGGTTGACCTGTCTCTTCGAGCAACATGGTCAACGTGAGCGGGAAGTGGACTAACTTGCATTATCACTGTTTATGAGAAAAGCCTTGTGTTCTGAAGAGATGTTGAAATATGCACTAATTTATTTATTTAAATAGTTTGCCCTTGTTGCCAAATTGTAGTGAAAAGTGTATCTCTGTATTCACATATCCTACATGCATTTTAAGTGTGATTTCCTTTGTTAGTTCCTCTCTGCGTCTGCCGCGACCTTTAGCCCAGAAGACAACGGCCCCAAACAGCTGGTGGTCAGATAACGGTTTGTTTGTGCTGAATACACACCGTCTGACTCCTTTATGCAGATTAACATAATGATAATCCAGCGACGTCTTCTCCATATGTGTCATCATGAGGTCTGGTGCAGTCCTGAACACGTTTTTTTGTTCATGATGCTCGGTGAGCATGTGGCTAAGTGGCCTCCTGCACAGATGACGTGAACTGCTGCAGTGTCAAATTATGCTTGTTTGTTTTCATAACAGCTCAGGTCTTTAACCCCTGTCCTTGGCTCGCTCACGTGGCCTCAGAAGTGGAGTTATAGGTGGGGTGCGAATAAAGTGCCGCTGACTGACCTTCGGGCTATGTCAATAAAGCGAGCGCGCCATGTGCTTTCTGTTATTCACTCTCACGCTGTGTTGACGCCTCACGGATGCCGTATCACTCGTGAACGTGTCCACAGCCTGATAAATATTTCACACGTCTTTTTTTCTAGTAAACTACAGGACTTATTTATTGATAGTTTTTTTTTTTTTTCCTTCAGTTGAGTAAAAGCTTGCTGAATTATTGTGTAGCTGTGCTGACTGTACTGTTTTGTCGCCGCGGAGGACCAGCCTTGTCAGTGCACGGTGATATTAAAAACACGCTGTCCTCGTGGAGGAGGGAAACAAGATGTTACTGGATGATAAAATTGAATTCCTATCTAGTTTAAACATAGACATAAAAGGCTTCAAGCGGACGTCTTTACGGCAGACAGTAGAATCGCGCTGTTCTTGCCACCACATTTCCATGAGTACTTATCTTATGTTTGCTTAAAAATTGAAAGACTTCCTCTCCTCCGCCAGTGGTTAAGACACAGGAAGCTGGCACTCCTCAGTGGGAGTTTGAGAAGTGTCGTCAGACTTTCTACTTCCACTTCTTTACCTCCTCATTTGCATACAGGACAAACATGAGAGGTATAACAGTCTGGTGGTCTCGTGTGGTTTAATTGGTCACTGATGTGTCATCGTCATATTTGTTCAGCATTTCGAAATGATCTAAACTCTGTTGTCTTCGTCTGAATAACAAAAAGGCTTCAGGTGCAATTGCTAGTTTTAAACAGTACATGACTTTTATTCATAACTGTGGCAGGAGTGCAACTTCTGGAAGGCTGTCAGTGCATTGAATGGTCTATAAAGAGTCTAAAATGAAATGCTGCCAGAACAAAAAAGGCACTTCTGTGACCTATTTTTAATTCACACACACACAAACACACACACACACACACACACACACACACACACACACACACAAACAAAGCTCTGTACAATCTATAGCTTGATATAACTTTATGTTAATTTAATAGATACTACTCTAAAGTTAGCACCACAACTTACTGTGGAAATGTACACATATACAGGCACAAGTAGCATTCAATATCGTAACTGTCCTGCTGTTCAGTAATCACATTCCCTTCCAGGTCACTGACAGAGTAATTGTGCGTAACACAATTACAGTATATTCCGCAGGAAAAGGAAATTAGTAAGTAGTAATAATAAATCCACAGATGTGAACAAAGGGTCATGTAGCAGTAATACTGCAGAGCCGAGGCTGCCGACAACAGGTCCAGACATTTGCCCTGAGATGAAGACTGAGATCAGACAACACTTTCTTTGGCAGGTGCTTCATAAAGCACTCCAGCAAATCCATTCCTATTGTCTCAAGGAGGTTTGTCTTTTCTACTGAAGGATGGACTTAAATAATCCTCCGTTACACTGACGACTCATTGTGAAAGACTTTAGCTTTGAGGTTCCTCAGGCTGCACTGCAGGTTGGAGCTGGTTTCTGACTGCAGGGCCTCGGAGAACTTGACGTCAAACGAACGGTCGATCTGAGATTTCCTCTTGATGGAGTTCTGGATGGTCTCTGAGGTGAAGTAGTAAATGATGGGATCGAAGCAGCAGTTGGACACAGCGATGCAGAGGGCTATTGGGTAGATGGTTCGGACCACCGATTCCACGGAGCAGCCCTGTAAAGTTTTTGTGCGGACCAGAGCGTAGAAAACCAAGTTTACGTTGTAGGGGATGAAGCAGAAACAAAAAATGAAGAGATGCACGATTATCATGCGGAGGATCTTTGTTTTGTTCAGCTTCCCCCCGCGACTGATGGTTTGGGGGCGACGCAGGGTCTGCAACACCATGATGGAGCAACACAAGTTGAGCAGAAGAGGGATGATGAAGCCCACTGTCTCTATGAAGATCACCACCTTGGACAGGTGAGATTTCCACTGCTTGGAGGAGAAGTTCTCGAAGCAGTAAGTGGCGTTGTTCTTCTCGCGGGAGGTCGTGTCCAACAGGAACCCCGTGGGGAGGCTCCCTGACAGCACCAGCACCCACACACAAATGCACACTATCCGAGCGTTGCGCTTGGTCCTCAGCGCCCTCGAGCGAAAAGGGTGTACGATGGCTAAGAAGCGATCCACGCTGATACAGGTGAGGAAGAGTATGCTGCCGTACATGTTGGTGTAGAACAGCGAGACAGAGAACTTGCACAGCGTGCTTCCAAAAGGCCAGTTCTGGTTGATGAAGTAGAAGACCCTCAGAGGCAGCGTGAAGACGAACAGCAGGTCAGACACCACCAAGTTCATCATGTAGGTCGTGGTCTCATTCCTCAGCTTGAGAGAGCAGGTGAATATGTAAATGGCCACGACATTGGTGATCAGTCCCACCACAAACACAATGCTGAAGATAGTACTGTACAGCGGGTATTTGAAGCCATCGTTCTTGGGGCAGCCAGAGTTGTTTCCAGCCCCTTGAGTGAGTGAACTGAATGGGGTAGCGTTATACATTCTGACAGACAAAGAGTGGATGGATGAGGGGTGTCTGTTATGTAATAGCTATTTAATGAAAGGGCTTCCTTGAACAATGAACTCACCATGAATGGAGAGTAAAGCGCAGAACAGTCCTTGATGGTTCAGGCCATTTGCACAAAGGCTTCTTTCCAACACATGTGTCCCTGTTAGAGAGCAGTGCTGCACATGGCCAACATGGTTCCCTCCCCTGTCTTGATGTAGTTATTTTGGGGGTTACCTCATGTTGAAAAGACCCCTCCCAGGGGACAGAGATTCAGGCTGGAGTGTCCTCCCCTCCCCCTGCCCCGTCTCCCAACCAGGCTGCACCCCACAAGTTACTCACTCAGATGAATCAGTCACACAAACGTGTCTCCTTTTTCTCTGATGAAGTCCTCAACCACCACGAGCTGCAGAGTGCAAAAAAAGGAGAGATGGCATATCCACGTTCAGGTCCGTTAGAAAGATGCCCTCATGGCAGATTCCCTCCTCTTTGTCACAAGTCAGTCCTGTGTTTTTGTCCTCTTCAGCTCCAAAGCAACAAACTTGTCATTAGCTTTCCACCTCTTCACAGGATCCTCACCACAAATCACCAGGCGTCGTTCTTCCCAGGGACAGAACTGCCTGCTCTTCGTCTGTCTGTGTGTCACAATGTGAGTGTGTCTCACAGTTTGTCCTGAGGGTCTGTTTCCTGCCCACCCCCCTCACACCAACCTCTCTTTCTCCCTCTCTTTGCCAACTGAATGAATCACTCAGTCTCTACTTCTCCCTCTCTTTCCTCAGTTTGCTTCTCCCCCTGACAGCCTCGCACGCTTTGACTCAGCACTCATCCTGCTCAGACAGTTCCACTTCTCCTTTGTGCCGGTATCACAGACAGTTTTTGTACTTTGAGTGGAAGGCAGAGCAGCTGTAGTAAACTCCTCCCACTGGCCGCCCTCTGACTCCTCCCACTCCTTTGTCTGCTGTTACAGTTAAAGGAGGAATCAACACAAACCAGGCAGCAGCACTGTGAGGGAACTCAGCACAGTGTTACAGTGAGTGCTCATAATCTGCTCGAGTACTGCCGGTACTGCATAAACACCTTGATGCGTGGACACATTTAAAATAAATGTTTTGAGCTATTCTCACTCTTACTAGTGAGAGAGAAAAAGTTGAAAATGACTGTTATAAACAAGTGTTATACCACCAATATTCAGCTTATCTTGCAACTTTCCGTAAGAATGTGCTCTTATGAGGCCAAGAATATTTGTTTATATGATTTGTTTACTATAAAAACACTTTAAAACACAAAAATAACTTTTACCTTTTCATGATTTTTTGGGCTAAGCTGTGATCGTGTGATGAGTGAAGTTAAAGGCCATAAGATGTTTTTCGTTTTATTTGGTAGTTTTTTTTTGTTTTTAGTACCTCTCTAATCCAGTACAACTCCCAGAAAAGTATGTACAGGGTAAATTTACTCAAGTATTGTACTTCTGCTACTTTCTCACATTAATTTAACAGCTTTGTAACTTGGCTGATTGAGTTACCAGACCTATAAACCTGGAAAGAAGAAAATAAAAACAATAAATTAAAAATTGAAAAATCCACCCCATCTCAACCGGATGCATCACAAAAATGCTGGTCACATATTTAACTACAAGTAATATTTGTCCAATAATGTGATACGTGGTAATAATATAAAACTGACAGGGGACATTCTTCTGCGCAACAAGTCCTTTTACTTTTCAAACTTTAAATATATTTTACAGGGGAAAAAAAGTTAAGTAGACTTCTGTACTTTAAAGCAAAGTCACTTTGTTAGATTTGACAGTGTATGTATTCTCTAAACAGATGTGTAAAAAAGAAATGTACTTTTGTCTTGTGTACCTCTTTTGTCCACAGGGGCCGCCAGAATCAACACAAAATTAAACTTCCTTGTGGCTGCTTTAAGTTACATTTTGAATGCAGGCCTTGAAATATGAGTATTGTGTATTGTATTTTTTATAGATTACAATTTCAAGACTCTTCCACCACTATACATCATGACATAATATAACATTTAAAAAAAATCAAACAATGAATGTAATATTATTCCTTAAACCAACTGCTGTTTGATTTGTTATTTTGTCCATCAGTCAAGCTGTTAATAGAGACAAGAGGACAAAAGTGTCTCAGAGTTAAAACCCTGCAGGTGCCCGAGGTTGTTGCCTCCACATGTCTCAGGGGAGGTCCAAGAACATTGAACCGTCTCCTTGTAGTTTTTGACAGCCTGTGTGGGCAGCAGCTCTGCTAAAGAAGAACAGAGTTTTATTCTGCGAGGGACATTGGATGTGGGACCGAACAGAAAGCTTTCTCTATTCAGCCCGTGTCCGTCCATGCCCACAGCTTTCTCCTCTCAGTACTCTGTGAAATAGCATTCAACTTGTCCTGTAGCAGAAACTCCCCACTTGGCAGTCGGTAAAAACATTGGGGCCTCTGTTGTGAGTGAAGTAGCTTAGCACGGAGGAATGTGAAGTTTATAAATGATTAGTCTCAGACAACTTGAAAGTGCTTTCGGCTTCTTGATGGTCAGTTTGGCGCGAGAATACTGTAAATTGTTTGCATCTTTTTTTTTGTGCTGTAGGCTGGTACTGTGTCAAAAAGGAAGTGTACTACCTGGTTGGGTTTCCCGTCAGTAAACGAATGCCCGTGCGTCACGCTAAATCCGTCCTTTCAAGTTCACATCTGACTGAAAAGAAATGAGAGAACTTCTTCTGCTGCTGCATATTGGTTACAATAATATTTCCCTATTTGGAACTGACTCCGACAATATATGAGCGCATATGAGAACAACATATGAGCTCAGGCGCAGAAACATGCCACTAATCCAGAGATTGTTAATTTTGACTTCACAGAGTCACCGACAATAGTCAAACAAATGAAGGAAAATCGCGCAGAGAATCAAAGAGACAGTGTTTTATGGCCAGGGTGCCTCTCTTTGTCAGTCCGCCGCAAAACAAACATCATCAAGGCTAGAGTGAAATGTTCGAGAAAATAGAAAAACCTGTACTATTGTCTTTTCGCTCGCAAAATACTTCCATCCAGCACATAAAAACAAGCTCTTCACATGCAAGTATGTGGTCGCTAAACAAAAACATGTGCCTGAAATCCCTGGACTGTTAAATTTCTCACAATGCCAGGAAGCTGTCTGGCACCCCAAGGCCAAGACTGAAGGCTTTCAAGCACAAGAGAAAAAAAACCCTGAGAAAGATAGTAGGTGACATAATATTGTTGTGTAATGATCGTCACCTGCAGTCAGAAGTGTACTCTGACACAAGTTAGTAACAGAATCATGACTGCAAACTTGACAAATGAAAAAAAAATAGAGTTGAAACTTAACTAAAGGGACAATTCACGCTATAATCAAAAATTGTTTTGGTGTGAGTTGCAGAGTTTTGGAGATCTAGAATATAATGGAACTGGAAAAAATACTTTTGAAAAACCCATTCACTCCTATAAAAGTTGCTCAGTTGACTTCCCGGGTATGGAAGTACCTGGATCTTCTGTGTTGTGTGGCCCCTAGCGTGTGCAATAGAGACTTCTGCTGACCGAGCCGGCTAACTTCCGATTTAGCGCCCGGCTAACATGAACGGGGATAAAATAATTCAATCATGCGACTCTTCTAGACTTTCCAAATGGTGTTAAGACAAAATGGCTCACATTATGATCGTGAAATGAGTCATTTCGCTGGTAGGTGGATTTTGTTTCCTTTGGGCACAGCCGAGCTGACTTGAAACTCTCAAAGCAAGAAGGATTCTATAAGGACACATCCTCCTGCAGCGAACCTCTTTGTGTTCGGTCACTTCAACATGAAAAATGAACAGCCCAAATGAAAACTGCTGAACAAATGTCTAAACTTGGCAAAAGGACATTCTGGACTACAGACAGCTTCACTGGGACTGAAAGGGCTTCAAGAAGAGATCGTTCCATCATCGAAACTGTGAGATCATTTTAATGTGAGCCTGGGTGAGCCTGGCATGATCTATGAGTAATACAAAGATATAACTTTATTATCTTTAGCATCATCTTCGCTAGGGAAAGATGTTGTGTGTTTAATTTATCACTAAATGGAAACCAAACCAGCGCCCTGGCATTTTAAAAGGACAAGAACCTGCTGTGGGTTTTCTCAGCGTCGGCGTGCTCCCCCACACGGCCTTATCAACTCAAAGCTTTTGACTGCTTTGTAAAACAAATACTCCCCACCTACAAATACTTCACCCTCCCCCGCCGCAACCGCTGACTGCACTATTATAAAAAGATCGTTTACAGCACGTTTTACCAACTTAGCATGACTTGCTTTCACACAATTTTTTTGAACGTCAGTTTCTGTTGCCGGACTTAACCATCCTTGCGAAAGGTTAGGTTGTCAAGTGGTTGCCACCAGCTGTGATAGTGTGACTGTTATAGTTTCCACGTTCTTATTGCGTGTGTCACCATGGCAGAATGTGGTCCTGTAGACGCCCACTATTTCACGAAATACCACAGAAGTCATCCTGGGTATTTTGCCAGAAGTTTGTGTGTAATCAATTTGTCTCCGCCTCAAAACCACGCAAGATGCAGTCTCCAAACTTTACAGGTGTGTAGTTGAGATCAAAATGAAGGCCCAGTTTGGAGATAGGGTGGCCAAAGCAAGGGTGCTGAAAGTAGGGGAATAAGAAAGTGGACTTCACATGAAAGGGAAACCACACGTAGAATATTTAAGCCGCAGATATTTCTGCATCATTTAAGGGTTTCGATCGCAAATTATTTCTCTGTTTAAAAAGAGACGTATTGAACCTTTCTCCTCCATCTTCCAAACATAGTAAGTATCAGCCGAACAGTGGTACACCATAATTACTGAAGCACTTCATACTTCACTTCACTTCATACTACATTACTTAATAATCATAATTCAAAATGGCAAACTGTGGTCCTGAACATATATTATTCTGAAATTTGCCATTCTCCATAATGACTACATTTACTTTTGAGACCTGACATCATTTTATGTGAATACAATTGTACTTTTACTTGTTTAAATATATGTTTGCATGCCTTTCACTTGTAAGAGAGTATTTCTTCTCTGCAATAATATACTTTCACTTCAATGATCTAAGTACTTCTTCAAGGAAGCACTCAGAAGGAATGCTAATTGCTGGATGAATAAACAAATAGTGGATAACTGTTATTAAGTACCAAGGACTACACTAATAAAGTATTTTTAAAGTATTTGAGATCAGATTGGTTATGATCCATTAATTATGTGATTTTGTATCCTCATTGTTGAGGACCTACCTTGTACCTACAGTGCTGCATGTCTCTACATGCACCTAAAGCCAAAAGTCTGAGGTCAGAAGCTTTACTGAAACAGGTTTGTGCAGTTTCCTGGCACCACAGGCTCTAACTTCATGCTTGGAATTGAAAAACCTTGGCCGTCACTTTGTTTTTCTGGATAACTTGTGGTTTACATGGATTGAGAAATACTTCGCTAACCAGGAATAGCCGCGCACATGGTTTCATTTTCCTGCTTCATCATTTATTTACATGTTTCACAGCAAACAGTTATCCTGACCGAGCTGACTGTTTGACCACTGATTTCCATTTTTGTTGCAGGGGTGAAACAAGCTACGCTGCGTGCCTGAATAGCCGCACAGAGTGATATTCAAGTTATTTGTGAGAGAAAGACGAGCCAGCTTATGTTTGTTCACAGGTTTCAAACATACTGGAACACGAAAGCCGAAAAAAGTGAAGTAGCACGTTGGAGCCAGAAAATGATGTGCAAACAGGATGTGGTTTTTATCACGTTGGACTGATCTAGAGAGAGTGAGTGGATGAGCCCAGCCAAACTGGAGCCACAAGCTGGTACTACTGTGTGAAGACATGGTGACCTAATTGAAAGAGCGGACTGTAAACCGGAAAAAGCACAGGTTCCCGCATGTTAAATCATCGACACAGAGGCTATTTAGTAATTCAGAATCTTGAAATATAGAAAATGTTGGTGGAAAGTGGAAAATGCACACTTTACATGCGCATTTCCATTTTATCCTATTCATATTACACATTATTTGTGGAGGGAAATATTGGACTCCTTCTCCAGGGTCTTCTGCTTACATGAAATCTTACATCATTTTTACATTACTTTATTATTTTTACATTAAGTAATGTATTATCAGCTTATACATTTTTATGAACTACCCAACATCATATAAAGTTCGTCAACATAATGCAGAGCAGGATCAACATTTGAACGTTTCTCTCACGTGAAGACGAAAAATCAAGTTGAATTTTGAATCCGGAACCTCTGCTTATAATATAGTAATTTTTTTTATTGTCGTACCGCTGTTCTTAATTGAGCAAAGGATGAAAAAATATCCCTTACCACATCTTTTTTTAGGAAAATTAACGGGCTTTATTGTGACCGAATGAATCCATAATTTAGATCACAGGTTTTGTCACAGTGGAGGACGGTTTGAACGTGGCGGAGTGCCAGTTACGGTTGGCAGCTGTGTGCACTTCCTCCTGTTCCGAGTTCCAAACCGTTAAACGTGTGTGTCACTATGTACATACACACTGTATGTTTAGTTTTAGATGTCACCTATGCAACATTAACTTGACTGACAGCCTAAATCAGTTTGCTAAACTATCAAAAGGCCAGTGAAATTAGTTGGTTTTCTGGCAACCCTTTAAAGCGAAATTAAAGGACTTAAAAGGGTTAAAAGGCAACTAATTTCAGGTTTTGATTCATTTTTGCATTTAACAGTGTTCTAGATAAGTGTTACAGTTCCCCCAACTTTGGCAGCTCAGTCAGAAAACGTTACACCAAACAGTCTTCTACACTATCTATCACTGTGGGTGTTATGCTTCAAGCAAATATGGGCATACATAAATTATCATTTGTTTCGGGAGTTACCCTTGACTGGAACAGAGTAACTGAATTAGCATCTGTGAGCTGCTGATCTGGCTCTCATCACCATTTGTCCAAACATGCTGCTCTGATAGGGCTCAGCATACGGCGCTAACAATGTTGCGTTTCAGCCGAGAGCGTAGGAAAGTGAAATCAACCCACAATTCTCTCAGAGTCTCAAAAAACACACACTTTAAACTTCACAAATATAATATTCGCTCAACCATGATTAAAATGTATTATTTTGTGTGGTATCCCTGTTGTTCTGACTGAGAGATGCGACACTGTGAAGTTTTACTTCAGGAAACAAACGTACATACACACAGAATAGCAGAAGCTGCCTTTTGCTGGATGACGTTTGAAAGTGTGAGTTTTACATCTTAATGTGCAACCATGAGTCAGATTAGGTTACATCACACACATGTTCAAATCATTGCCTCCACTTCCTGCGTGGATGACACAACAATGGCACGGAACGACTTGCGTAAGAAGTATTTCACTTTAAATGTACTTGCATTTCATTCACCGGACAGGGGGGCACAAATTCCATGTCATATATGTGTTATTTGGGTTATTTGAAAAGAAAATGAGCACCTGCATTAGAGCAACTGTCATGTGCAGATAAGTGACTATCAGTTTGGATAAAACACTTGTTTTAACACCGGGTGGCTTGGAGTGAGAAAGGTGTGAAAACCTCAACGTGTACTGACTCATTTAGCGGCTTTCAGTGCGGACCTGCACGAGTGTGACAAGTTATTCAAGTGAAATACACTCCCCCCCCCAATGGAGCTGCTGTTGGTCTCACAGTTTGTGTTTATTGCTTGTAGAAAGCTGTACATTTTGAATAATTCCCTCAGTTATTCACACCGTGTATACACGTTTGTCACGGCTGTATTCCACAGGGCACCAATCAAAGCAATTACACATACAACACATTATGCAGTCATTCATTTTAATACACTTTAGATTATCAAATGTTACAATTAGTGCCACTGTCAGCAGTTTACAGCGTTTTCCATACAAAATGAGAAGACAGGCATTTAAGTAATTATCAAAACTTTCCAAAAAATACAATAATTGGCTTGTTAAAGTAAAAGCAGTTTGTTACATTCAACTTAATGTGGAATTATCTGGTAACTACATTTAAAGACCTTGTGGTCCTATAGACTTGGGCTTTCTTCAACACAGTCAGTTGGCAATTACACCAAGCCAGCACTACTTCATTAACGCAAGGTGCTACCAGGGGAGAGATATAAAGAAACACACAAAAGAGTCATAAGTGCTGCCAGCATGTTAACAATTAAAAAAAAAACCCACAATAGTCAACACAACTTCTGTAAACATACAAAATTGCAAGAAACACAACAGTAAATTTAGCTGCAATAGGAATCGATATGCGTTTCTGTGTCAGACACTGTGTCCAGCAGCTCAGAGTGTAACTCACTGCAGTCTGCTGATGGTTGCAAAAGCAAGTGTCAACAGCAAAACAGTGCGGATGTTAGTCAGTTCAAACATCAATCGGTAACCATAAGTCTGTATGGCAAAGGTGAAGAACTACAACATGAAGCAGAGTGGCAAAATTTTACATTAACTTATGCAAGAGAAATGATATTCTTATCGATCAGATACAAACTATAACTGCTCAGAAAAAAAAGAGTAAGACATAGGTTTCTAAAACACAAGAGCATTTTTGCATGTTCTTCCTAATTTAATACTACATCTCAAACCAGAAAGTGTGAGAATCAAGGCGTTAAAGAAAAGCAGCGGGTCTCACTAAGAACTTGGTATTTCACTTGTAAGGGTGTGGGTTTGCAAGACGCAGCATTGCACACTTCGGCAAGCTCTGGGATACTTTCAGCCCTTTCTCTGCATGCACGCTGTTATCTTGTTAATTTGTGTATTTGGTCTTACATCTACTTGCATTGCAAAGTGATAGTCTGCCTTGTTAGATGGAAAAAGGCTATGTAGGTAACATCTCGTGTTGGATGAAAGGATCTTTCTCAGGACTTTTTATGTTCATGTCCAGTATGTAGTAATTTTGTTAAATTTTTTTTTTGATTTTTTTATACCTAAAACATATTTTTTGTTTGAGTTGCAATAAGGTAGTTCTAGGCAACAAAACTTAGCGGTTAGGTTATGATTAGACCATGGTGTGGTGTGTGATTAAGATGATAAGTCAACATTCAGTTTTGGTTTCACACAGGACATGAACAATTAAAAATATCATCTCTGTTTAAAGTTATACGGGACAAGACACCGGATGCGAGGCCAAGAACATGTGCATCAGGCACTCAACACTCTGAAGCAAGAAGTTAGGCCCCTGGTGAAATACCAGGTTTTTATTGAGTCCCGCAAAGCAGCACATTGTGAAGGGGTCTATTGAGAGCTGATTTGTTTTTTTGCTGATTGCGGCTTCTCACAAGTGATCAGACATAATGTACCACTTTGTTTTTCTAACTACTAAAGGGCAGTGTGATAAAAACTGTGTGGAAAGCCCTGAACCTCATCCATCTGCTGACGAGCTTAAACAAACTAATCCGAGACCAAACATACTGCCAGTAACACGAAGACAACCACTGAGGCACATCTTGTCTATACAGCACTGTCTGCTTGTGACTGACCCGATATTTACGCCTCGTGGGACCACTGTGTTTGCATGAGTTAGAGGGTGAAACCTTAAACTGTTTGCCTCTCCAGTGTTAACATCCCCAGCGACAAGGCTTTGAAGTGCTGATCAGCTCGCTGTTTACTTTGGTCTAGGGTCGACTCTCAGGACCCCGCCGTGTTGAATCCGTCACTACAGGGGCGCTCTAGTCAGTTTTTGAAGGCCCCGTAGCGGCTGGCTTTACTAATGAAGTTCTTGAGCAGGTCGTGGTCCATGTCTGCAAAGGCCTGGGTCTGCGTGACAGCTGTGAGGTGGTTGACGCAAAACTTGAAGCAGAACTCCTCCAGATCCTAAAAATGAAGAGGGCTGTCTGGTCAGTGCTGAGGAGTACAACTGACTAGCTACTGAAAGGGTCCCCACCACCATGGTGCCTGACTGTGTGTCAGGGGTTATAAGCTTACCCGCGCCTCATACTTGACAGCAGCAGAGAGCAAAGTGATGGCGTTCTCCTCAGAGATGCCTCTCTTGATTGTTTCCTGGCACAACCTCTTCAGCCTCGTCTCTCGGTAGAACGTAGCCAAGTCTAACAGCCCTGAACACACAAGAACAAAACACAGATGAGTGTGTTTAGGACTTCTGCGCCTGCTTATGTCAACATGTACTCTCAGTTTGTAAAAGGACTGTGGCGCTGTGGTAAGCTTACCAATAGCATCCTCTGGTGGCAGGTTAATAGTGTCTGTGTAGAGGTACTCCAGGAAGGCTCTGTACACCAGGTATGAGAACTGGTGTATTTCAATGTTGTCCTCATCCGTTTCATTCAGCAGTGCCCGAAAATGCTCACACCTGGAGAGGAAGGCAAGGGAGCATAGTATTGGTGTGACACCTCACCAGTTAATTCAGATGTGTCTAACCTACTTTCCAAGAAATCCAACCAAGGTTTCTGAGTAATTTGTTGTCAGATTTTTATTATAGCTGTGATGTAACGCAGTGCAGTCTGCACTTCCAGGAAAATTGCATTACCACCCAGTAAAAATTGAATTTGCAAAAAAGGAATAATGAGACATCATGTTCACTGTGACCGATCACACAACACAAGCAGGTTTCAAAAGCCTGGTAACCAATTTTCATACTGGATGGAAATCAATGGAAACTGTGACTGCCCGTAAAGAAGGATCAACATCTGCAACAATATGAAACACTACAGCAGAGTGTTCACAGGTATCAGTAAATGTAATATTTTTAAACATATTTTTTAACCAATGTCAGAATGTTTTTGACAAATATGTGCTTTTTCTCATTTTAGCATTGCAGGTAAGGCTAAGAGTAGTATATGTGTCGTCTTGTGCAGGAGAAGGTTAAATGTAGGAATATGGTTACTAGAGTGAGTTCATCTACATTTTGCCAACAAGTGCAAGTACAAAGTAAAAATGATCAAGACCTCACAAATTCTAATTTAAGATTACTCAATGACTTTCAAATCTTAATACTTTTAGGACATTCTATGACTTTTAAAGAACCTGCAGATATATATCATATATAATTTGGCATTAATATGAAGTATTAAGTGCTAATCACTTTTGATTAGAAGTCAAGGAGCTAAAACCTGCTAAAATGATTGCTTTGCTCTTTTTTATAATGCAAACTGATACACTGAGAATTATTTCTTCAATTCTATTCCATTATATAAAGCGTAACATTAGTATGGTAGGTTTTCTTTTGCAGCTGACTGGGTTTGTAATCGATACTGTTCACTAAATATTTGACAGTGATTTAAATCATGTTGTCTTTCCTGTACGCTTCCCCATATCTGTATCCCACGACTACATTAGTCTATATCCCTGAACAAATACACTGAAACTGTTTCGGTTGTATTGTGTCAAAGTTAAGATGAAACATATTCATTTATTCTTGTGATCTAACTTAAGATTCAGTCTTAATGCCATAATACACTTCCTCAGAGTCACTCTGCCAACAGCTACACCCCACAGTATTTTTCCGTGTTTTTTCCTTATGGCCCTCTGCATTTTAAATACTGATTACCATTTTTCCCCAAATTGCCCAAACTGCTGGCTCAAAACACTGCCCCTCTATCATTTCTTCTAAGTGCATCCCAGACGTATCATTTGCATGTGATCTTGCCAAAGCAGGCGTTTTGCACCGTTGCATATTCGTGTGAGCATGTGCACTAAGGTTGACGTCGCAGACAGCCTGGCTCCTTCCTACTGACAGTGTAAAAGAGCAAGGGACTGGAATGCAGATACTTTGAATCCAAGTGTGGTTATAAAAAGAAAAGCGGAAAACAATAGGTCTGCCTTTGCTTCCTCATGACATTAACAGGAAAGACGAGGAAATGCTGTCTAACAGATGGCGTTTAAATATAGGCAGCACAGCATTCAGTAGGGATATGTTAAATGAATTATCACAGAAAGATGGCTCAGTGCTTTTGCCGTCATGACAGCAGCACAATTATCCAAATTATGTTTGTCTAGATTTTATGTTTCAATAATTAACAAACAATTTTGCAACATCAAATTTTAGTTTCTGTTCCCCTAAAAATCCCAGTGTGGTCTACCAAGCGCCTTCATGGCTCGTACCAAGTACAACCTAAATACACTCATGTGACCAAAATGAAAGTCAGGATGGAGAAGTAGGCTGCTCTGGAGAGGAAGAAAAGGAAATCATCTTTTAAAAACACAATCAAGTAAAGAAGATTCGAGTACAGTGACTCCGGAGCAGAGACAGAAACCTGGAGACACTGTTTCATTTCCTATTTAAGGATCATCATGTGCATCATGTGTTCCAAAAGGAATTCTTAATTTGGTTTGTGTAAATAAGAACCACATAGTCTGCACCTCATCAGACATACACCAGCTTCTCAAAGTGACGTGTGATTGTTTGGGAACTCTGTTGCTTTGGTTGGTTTTCCTATGCTCCCATTTCATTTTCAAGAAGTCTATATTGCACTAAAACACATTTTAGTTAATAGTTTATATAGTTAATATAAATCTGCAGTGTCAAGTAAATCATCACATTATTCAACTAAACATTTGTGATTTTTTCTCGCAGTTCACATGTTGACTCTGGACTCAGAGCTTCCTCGTCTCTGTACCTGATTTTCAGCAGAGCTTTGTGAACATGGATACACTTCCCATCAACCAAGAACTTCAGGTCTGAGATCTCTGGGCTGTCAAACTCCTTCTTCAACGACTGGGCAACGGTTAGATAGTCGTCGCCATCTAGCAAAAATAAAGAAAATAGAAGTAAATAAGGAAAAAAACAACCCAAAATGTTCTGTGACGTGATGCTGATGATGCGGCATGATTCCTTGAAACTGTATAAATGATATGTTTTACAGTCCTGTAACATTTTCCATTTTTCATGGAAAATATCTAGCAACACTTATACTGAGGGAATGCCAATACATTCTTTTATTAAAATCCCCAAATTACAGTTAAAAATTATACCTTTTGACTCTACATTACACATTGTAAGATGAAAATTCTAGGGGATTGCAAGTTTAATTGTAGTCAATTTTTGTTCCTCTAACTACACAGATTGACTGTTTTAACTGCACATTATCATTACAACTGCTGGCCTTTTGTACTTTTTTCCTTCTCCTTTGGAATCAATAATGTATCCATCTTCTACTTCTGCAAAAGTAAAAACTAATAAATACCGTCTATTGTTAAAAAAATAACATTTAAACTGATCAGAATTATATCATCATACTCTACAAAATGGAGCATGCAAATACATTATGTAGGACGAGGACAGGAAACAGAGTTTCCTGTTTATTTCTTAGAGCATTTCCAGGAATTTGTACCTATGACACTCTACGGTCCTACTGCAATATATGTATGATTAGTTCTGAGTATAGGCTAAATGGGGTGTCAAATGGTTCATAAAAGACTGTGTATGAAGTCTAGAAAAATTCCTCTACAGTTTTAGAAATCTTTCAACTCTTACCTACTGACAGGAGGTGCCACGTGACTGCGGGTGTTGCGAAGCAAGCAAACACATCATCCGTGCCGGTGAAATGGGTGAGGTGGGGGCTGGCAACAGCCTGACCTCGACACTGACCCCACATCAGAACCTGCCCACTCTGGGTCTTGGCTGCTGACGTGTGGCTAGTGTGACATGCAGCCACCTCCACCATCCTGGTGACAAAAACAGAACCTCAGAGTATGACTAATATAATGCTTTCATATGCAGACTGTATGTTGAAATATGTCTAATATGGTAGCATTCTATCACAGATCTCAGGATCTTGTTCTGTGGTGGCAGATAGGGTTCACTGCTTATTGTCACCAGCATTAAAACAAAGTACCAACCTCTCCTTGTCTGTGTTTATTAGAGTGGGGAGAGCTTGGTTACTCTTATTGCCTGTTCCCAACTGCCCATACGAGTTGGCTCCCCAGGCGTAAACAAACCCCTCGTCTGTAAGTGCCAATGTATGTGCGTATCCACAGGCCACCTGCATATGGAAGGAAGAGTATAATCAAGCTGGACATGTTGACTCAAAGAAGAATCAAATGCATTATGAGATTCATCTTATTCTAGGCTCTAACCTGGACGATGTTGACACCTTGGAGAGCAGCAATCCTGCAAGGCGTCTGCTGATTTCCATTGTTGCCCAAACCAAGCTGTCCATTGCAATTGTAGCCCCAACCATAGATCTATAAACAGGGGACGAATTCAGATGATGTTGACACTTTATCAAGGCAATATTGAGAGATACTTTTCTGTATGTCTGGGCTGAACTGTTTTCAGTTCTACTAGCTTTTGTCAGAATTTATTTTAAGTATAATTCAGAAGAGGGAAAATAGCTCCTAGATGAAACTGCTTACAACAATGTCTGTGGATTGTCTTCAGTAAACCTGGTCATGATTTCTGGAAAGTCACTCACAACTGTTGATTTTTTTCAAATGTATTTTTGGCACTTTTAGTGCCATGCAACAACTTCCACTACATTAAAGAGCAGGTAGATATCTCTACACCTGATAACCTCAAAACTTTGCAACTCACACAATCTAGACGGATAAATAGCACTAGAGCCAAGAGAGAAGTATGAATTTAGATTTTGGGGTGAAATGTCCCTTTAAATTCCGTACAATATCAGACAAAGCAGCGGACTAATTAAGTCTTTCAGTGGGTATATGTATATTCTGAGATATCCCTATTGCAAAACACGGATTAAATGAACACTGCGATCTTGGTGGAGAAAACACCTAAAAATGTTGGTCACATCGGTAGATTTAAATCGTGGTAGAAATGAGTATGAAATTATCTGCACCTTCTGAAGAAAAAGAAGAAGGTAAAATTACAAATGATGAGCTATGCCTCTAACATACAAAGAGTTGACCTACTGAGAGCATTGATTCACTCGCTGGTGTTAAACATTATCAGATTGTTGTGACCCATTACCTCTCCATTGTCCAGCACAGCCATAGAGCAGAGCTGACCACAGGCTATGTTAACCACTACTTTGTTCTGCAGGCAGCTGCTGACCCGGCGTGGCGTTGGCTGGTTGGCAGTAGACCCGGACCCTACTTGGCCTGAGTTGTTGTAACCCCATGCGTACACCTGAACACAGACATAATGTTCCAAGCATCCAAATAAATACAGAGATTAAACAGAAAGAAACTCCAGAAAGGACACAACTGATGATAGGTTACCTCTCCATCAGTTGTGAGGGCAATAGTGTGGTGGGAGCCACAGGCTACTTCTGTCACTCTCTTGCTGAGGAGGTTAGTAGACACGAGGGCAGGAGTCAATCCATGGTTGGTGGTCCCATTGCCCAGTTGGCTGTAGCCATTGTGGCCCCAAGCAAAAACCTCTCCGTCTAGACAGCAGCAGGCAAACTTTCATTCAGGTTGTCTCAGTGGTTAATGTTTTATCAGTAGGTAAGAGAGAGTTGACTTCACTAACACAGATTTGACCAGCAAAGGTAACAATAACTGTCTTCTGCTGGATTCAAATTTAGTTTACCCACAAATAACAAAAAGACCCAAAATGCACTCAACCCTTGATGTCACTATTAACTATCACAAGGCTAAATTCCTTATTAACTCAGATAGCTTTTATTTTGTTCACAGTAATATGAAGTTATTAGACTCAATTAAATATTTCTTTAAATCTTTGCACCGTTTTATTTTTGATAATGTGTTGGCATGGAGGACACAGCATCATCATAAAACCAGATGGTAGACATTTGCATGTATCATGCTGTTGTTTGTGATGTCATCCATGTGTCTCCTGAGGACATTTTCCCTTTAGGGAAAAATCTAAGTTTTCATAACAGGTTTACCTGCAGTAGCGATAACCACATGTGGTCCAGTTCCATAGCTTAGGGACACAATCTTCTTTCCACACAAGACATCAATCCGGCGCGGCTCAATCGTGCTTTGAAGGTCTCCGAGCCCTAAACAGCCGCTGCAGTTGGTGCCCAGAGCAAAGACCTGTGAAGACCAAGCATCACTGATGAAATGGGACTGGTATTAATAAATGATACATAAAATGGCATATCAAAATGCTCACGATAAATACTGGCACCCCAGTACAAGTCAACTATTTGGAAAGACAACATACAGGGAGGAGAATAAATGTTAGTAACAATTTGTTTGCTGGATTTTAATTATAATTTGATGTAACAGAGTTGTCAGAGCTGCAAAATATATGTTAATAGATTATTTTCGTATTATATTCCATTTCCCCAATACCCCCTAAATATATTTTCATTATTGTTAATCTCTGTATTATTTTTTGACTAACTATCGTCTATCATGTCTCTAAAGTAAAAAAAAGGACAAATGTTTCTCATCTTCCTATTGCAAATAAGGTTTTGACAAGTAATTCTGTGTCAGCTGTTTGAGTAATTCAATGACTAATAATCTCACAACTTTTCACACCCAAATAAAACTTCTCCTGCAACCATATTGTAAACTTTTGTGAGTTTATGTTTAAATACATATTTCTGCATCTAATTTCCCAGAATTTCTGTGAGCTGTAAGGTAATACCCACTAAAGAAACAACTATGCATGCAGGCAAGATGGAAAGTAATTTACCCCGCCATTTAAAGGAAATCCCCCCACAAAACCTTTTTTCAAACACCACAAATGACTGCTTGAAAACATAAACTGTTTGGGCCACCGGGACAAACACATGAGCAAAGGAGGCCAGAGGAAGCATGCTCTACACCTTTCAACAGGATAAAAATGGAGCTTGCTCGGGTATTAGCTAAAGATAGCCTCATTCTATCTGCTTATCCCCTCGTCTGGAACTGCACTCTACATCCACCAGAGAGTGAGAGGCCTGCAGCATTTTGATATCCACTTCCAAATGCAAGATAATCAAACCAACATAATAAAAGGAGAGACTATCAAGTCTTGCAATACATCTTGATGTAAACAAAAGGATTAAAAGCCTAAGGGTTACCTCATCATTAACTGTGACATAGAGGGCTTCATTTGCAGCGCTGCCAAAGACACAAGCCTGCCGGATAAGCCGCAGTTCCTCAGGAGGAAGGAGTGCAAACACTGGCCACTTCCCCACGTCCAGCATACTACTCAGCTGTGAAATGAGGACAGAACACAGACAGCTGTGAATATGAGTCATACAGAGATTATGATTCAAAACAAATATTGTTTTCAAAATGGGAAAATGTAGGAGAAGGCTTCGATGGAAGAAAGAATAGAATTCTTTGAAGGGTGATATTCACAAAGTACAATTCTGAGTCACAGTCAAAAAGGAAGATGGTAGAGGTGTAACGCTGAAGCAGTAATGTCGTCAGGTTAGTAATTCTTGATTGCAAACAAAGCACTACTGCTGTTGTACTTTCTTAGAGAACTAATAAGTAAGCCAAAAGGAGACTGCATTGTCCAGCCTGCAGCAACAAATACATATAGTACAAACTGAAGCTAGATTACCCAGAAGGCTTTGCATGTCTCAGAATCGCCCAGCACATACAGCAACTGGGCACAGTTTGGTAAAGAGATTAAAACTATATACATGTCGCCTGAGGTAAACCCATTAAGTGTGTTGTTTACCTGCAGAATGAGTGAGTCCGGGTTATATCACCTCCTCGTGTGTCTTTACTCTATTAATCCTGATACAATATCTCAAGCACAATGGCCAAACCATGACTCAAGGAAGTACTTTTCCTTCTAACTTACATCATCATGGTCTCACAGGGGTGATACCAGTCCACACGAATGCTATAAAATGGGTTACTTGGGCCGTCTGTATTTAATGGAGATTAAATATCAGTTGGGTTTTTCAGATCACTATATATGCTAATAAAACCTACTTGTCTCATCGTGTTAAATATGACTGACATTATGTAGCAATTCTCAGCTGTAATGGCCTGTTTTATTCATGTTTTATAAGTTACTGTTATATCTGGAAAGACTAGCCTACGCCCCAGTTTCTCCCAGTGAGCAATATGAAGTTGCACTTAATTTGCACCCGCTTTATGGAAGCCAGCCCTCCCTAACTGTAACACCGCTGCAACGACATGTCCAACACTTCAACTCAACAAAAATACGAATAAACAGTGCCAAAGAAAACTGTTCCACTGCGTTGCAACGGCGGACTTACAGCCTATGTTTAAGAGCTAGCAACACTAAATGTGCTAATGTAGCATCTAGCAGCTTCACTATCAAACTATACGACAAGGAACTGCATTAGCAAGCTAATGTTCATGGAGTTAAGAAGTGCTGCTGTTGCTGGGACTCACTGCTGGTGCAAACTGTTGACGTTACCTTGCTGTTGTTTCTAGCTAGTGTGTCGTCCGCGATGACGTTTTCTTATCAATGAAAAGCGAGACATTAAAACAATGTCAGCCAACATATTTGGCGAATTAAGCCGCTGGCGAATTCATCTTTGAAGTTTGGAATAGGTCTAGCTTCACATCGGTTGCTGTGGTTGCACCTTGTTGTAGTTAGCTTCGATCGCTAAACTGCCAACGGAGGAAAACACACCACCAACGCGCCTTACTTCCTGTAGTAAGATGGTGCGTTCACAGAGTGTCGGAGCTGGCGACTTCTAATGTTATTATTGGCACACACACACAAAAATATAACTAAATTCAACAAAAATATTAAAGGCTTTCCCAGCAAGAGTCATTACTATAACGTTTACCATAACTAGCTATAAGTAATAGACATGGTTCTTTTTTTGAAGCATTGATCTATATTGACATAGCGCTAAACAGATAAATGCGCAATTTTCGTTTTATTTAAAAAAAATTTATAAAACAATCCACTGATATATCACTGTTACATTTGGTTATAAAATATGCGTGTATATTAGCTTTACAATTCATAAAACAAAAATATAGAAGTACAGAATTACAATTAAGTGACACTAATCAGCATTTTTCATTTGTAAACTCACAGTACTGATTGACTGGTTGAATAGAAAAAAAATATATACAAGTTAATTTTTAAATACTTGTATTGATTCTAGCATCGTTACACCTTAAATGTTAGATAAGATAACTTGTATAAAGTCTTAACAAAAAATAATGTAAAATATTGTCAACATTGTAAAAAATAAAATAAGAACACACACACACACACACACACACACACACACACACACACACACACACACACACACACACATTTACTAATATACTGTGTTTATGTATCCTCAGATGCATTAGATGTAGGTGGTTACCTTAATTACAATTTCTTTTAATTCTGGATTTAAATACCTCTGAGTATATTCCCCCATATCCATCCTGTAAACATCTTATATCTACTTTCATGATCAGTTCGTTGGTAAGCCTTCATTAGGTCCAGCAGGTGGAGCCATGGCATCCTAGACTTGGTGCATATCAGTGTATGACACATTGCACCTGTTTATGCCAAAGCTTTGCAGGCCCTCATTTCACATGCTCATATTTTTCCTGGAGATAAAAATCAAATGGGTTTGAAAAGTATAACGCATGCCTTAATACAGACTGCGAAGTTTATATTTTCAAATGTATAGGCTACATTTACATGTTCACTGGCACCTTTGGATGAACAAATGGCAGCTCAATATATTGTAGACTTACTAGAAGTAGGTCTGTTTTTCTTGGGCAAAGTAAAAAAATTCTAATTGAAATATGAAATATGTTATTTTAATTTTACTCATTACAATAATATCCTTTCACCCACTGCTGTCAACATACACATTGTGCACATAAGGAGTATTTTTGACTAAAGGTTGTGTTTTAAGAAATGTTCTGTTGAACACACACAACAAAGCAATTCTGTAATGAATGTGTGTGTTGCTGTTGTTGTGGATCTACTGTGTTGTGACTGATGGATCGTCTGTGTTGTTACCTGCCCAACCTCAATACTAAAGTTCCTGATCACTCTGTAATAATGAGGTAGAGCCGTAGAAACTAACCACCATACCACAAGAATACCATCTTTCTACCTTTCATAACACAATGTCACGCGGAAGATACATTATAATTTCATAAGTCCTAGACAGATAGACCTAAATATAGTTTCCGTGCAGGAAATACATGAATGAACAATTTCAGTGGTACCCTTTAAAGGCCATATGACACTGTTAAGGTGGACCGGAAATGTCCAAAAAGAGGCCGGTCACGGCTCAGCCTTGTCCGGGGTATCTGTGACTTGGCAGAGCAAGACTGAGCCTGGCAAAGTCTCCTACACGTGAAACAACCGTTCACTGCTCGTTTCATCACACACACATGATTCTCTGCGGCTGACTTGAGCGACAAACCGATCACAGACACGTCAACCTTAAGGTCTTCCTTAAAATAATGAAAATGTAGGTAGACACATCAAATTCAGTGTAACTGCACTCGATACGGGCCACGTCAGTGATACTCCCAAAATTCAAACAATGTGACAGTATTATAAATGTCTCACTAAGCTATCTTGGAATTTGGGATTCGTCATGATTTGCTAGAATACGCATGCGCATTGCGCACAGAGCCCTGTAAGCGATGGCGAAATTCCTGACTTTTATGCAAGGAGCAGGGTTGGATGGAAAGTTATCTCGATAAAATTGGCAGTTAGGCTAACATTATCGGTACTTGGCATCGTCACTGTCGCTCTCTAAACTTCGGCCTGTTTTAGGTGTAGTCAGTAACGGGCGATCGTCGTTCTTATAACGAGTAAAGCACATCTTCATCTTGCTAACTATTAGCTAGGTAGCATTAGGTAGCTGACGCTAGCATGTCACATATTGCTGTGTCTTGTGTTTATCGTGGTAGCTAGCAAGTTAGCCGTCTCAGGTGTTGCAGAAAGTAGCTGGTCGTCGGAGCTTGCTGACGTTAAACATTTCGGGAAGAGCTGCATAAGAAGAATCATCACTGTGCACCAAGACTGCTGCTGCTGTGTCGACTGACTGACTGAGTGAGTAACGTAAGCTGCGCTATTGATAATAACTCACTTGTTTTGCTGACAGTCTAACGTTACCTTATATTAACTTTGTCTCCTCAGGGGACTTGAAATTAGAGGTTGTAAGAAGTTTTATTGCTGTAGGATAACGAATATCATGACAACGCCAAGCACAGACACAGACACACACGTACACCAACACACATACACACACACACACACACACCTGTAGCCAGAGTAAACAATTGTCTTAGCTGCAGGGAAGCTAGCTTAGGTAACGTAATGTAGAAGGAATATGGCCTCAGAACACTGACTTTGGTAATTTTAATGTTTTGGTATTTATAATGTGACACGTTGCATACTATTAGGTAATATTAAAGGCAGAAATAAGGTTAGCTAGTTGGGTGACGGTGAGGGGAAGGCAGTACATGCACTAAATGGATAACCAGCTGTTACACCGAGTGAAGCTGACTGCCACGGGCCATGGAAATATTTCTGCTGGTGTTTCATCTTAATTAGCACATTGTGTTAAAAACCCGAATAAATGAATACATCGACAGTCGTCATTTGAAAGTAAACAAGCGACCAAAATGTTCCAAGTCATTTTTACAAGTGAGGCCTTATTGCTTCCTCATCATTGTTATGACTTTAGATGCCTTTGTCTGATACTTACCAATGAGGAATAAGCAGAAGTATTTGCTGGACAGAACATCATATTATTCTCGCCATTCAGGGTGTTCCCCCCCCCCCCTTCACCAAAACTGTTACTGAGAAACAGCTGTTGTTTCCTTATCGACTGCTCGACTAGCCACAGTCAAATATGATGTACAGTCAGGGCAACAGCAGATGTTACCACAATTTCAATGTAGGAGATGTTTATTGTGCTGCTACAGGGTCAGCTGGTGTAGTTTTTTGTATTGTGTTTTTTTTTTAATATATATATAAAAAGAGGCTGATAATTTCTGCTTACTTTACAGCAACTTATACAAGACCTATTTTCTTAAAGAAGGCTAGAAGTAAAGAGGGGGAAGTATCAACACAATGTGTTTAGCTAATATTTTAGCATGCAGCCTCCACAGGAAACTCCTTATATACCAAATTAGATTACAATGACATATTCGCCCTCATCAAATGACATGGAAAATGACTACTTAACTTTTAAATCATGATTTCCTGTATGAGACATCACTTGGGGATTCATCAAGTGTGTGAAACGTGGTCAGAAGTAAAGAAGAGAAGGCCTGTGATCAGGGATCTCTCCTTTGTCCTCTGCTTACCGACCCCCGGGTAGCTGTTGAGTAATACTTTTAAATTTGATCAGGGTATTACTGAAAATGTTTTGTGTTACAGAGACATATGTGATTGTATTATGAAAAAATAGCAGTGATTGACTTAGAGGCCTAATGAAGGAGCTGGCCATCATCTAAACCCTGCCAGTGATTCAATGCTAATCTCATGCCGGTCCTCCACTGTAGCAGTAGTTCCCTCAAACCCAGTTCATTGACCATCACACTGTAAACTGACTTTGTTGTTTAAGCTTAAGGAAGGGAGGGGCTAAAGCTAACAGATAAGCCAGATCACTGTTAGCTTTAGGGGCGCATGCGCCAGATTGTAATTAGGTTCAAGGACACATGTTACATTTCTCTCATGGTGTTCTGTTGTTTTTGACAGAATTTTTGTCATCCATGGGATATTTTACAGGTTTTGTAAAATATGTAGTCAGTCCTCAGTAGGGTCAATTTACTTTTTAGTCTTACTTAATTGTACTGTCCTCATAAGGAACTGTATTTTCCCGGACACTTGAGGCTTGATTTGATTAGTTTATGTATAATTTCTATTGGTCGAATTGCATTCGTTGACCGTCTATGCCTCCAAGATCAGCTTTTGGATATTTGTGTTTGGTATGTGTGGGAAGTGAGAACACATTTGACAGCAGTGGCTACTTGAACGTGTCATGTGCCCTAAGAAACCTTATTTTTCAATTAAATGGGTTAACATTTTTCCCAATACAGCAGTTACTTCATTCCTATTCTCTTCTCATGTGCCCTACCCTCATAATCATTGTGTGAAAAATGACTAAAACAATGGGTTTATTTTGATTAATCAACTAATCGCAATCGCAACTCTACAATAGACACCATAAACTTTCAATGGCACGAATTGGAGTATCCAAAGGCTTTTAAATACATGGGAGGTTTATATATTCTGTGTAAGAAAATGCATTCGATCAACCATCTCTGGTCATGCCTGTTTAGTTTGGATGGGACAGCTGGCCTAACCTGGCCACTCATTGATTCCATCAGAAAATATCTTTCAGAGTCACCAACTGAGCTGCTGTGCCAGAATACGCTGCCAGCACGTGATTGGCGGTGGAAAATAATGAATGTGTTTGAAAAATTAATTATGTGTGTCAAATTTCCACTCAGTGCCATTCAGCTTGTCACTATGTCTTTTACTGGAAATAGTTGTGCATTTAGTGGTTTTTGACTCACCCCTGATGTCGTGCAACATTTTAAATAGCCAAATATAGACCTTTATATCATCATGAAATGGAAAGAAAATGACACCATTGTAGAGGACAGCAGATTTGTCTAATTGCCACCACCTTATCCTGCAGTTATATTTTTAACAAAAAATACTTCCAACATCTGTAGAAACTGATAAAGATATTTCACAAAGATCATTATGATGCTGGCATATTCTACTCTATACTTTCTCTTTGTCTTCTTCATTTTAAAAACAGTCAGTCATATCCTAATATTGTGCGAATTTAGGTGATGATGTGCTCGTACTTAGTACTAGGAAAGGGTAGAGAGAAGCTGCATCCTGTGGAGATTCTTTGTGAATGTGGTTTTCAGCACAGGTCTAATGGCTGGTTGGAAGACTAAGGACAATGATACCACAAATCTTTGTTGTATACTGTACTTTGTATATTTCCATTGATTGCTGTGTCTTTGTTGCAGGAGTACCTCTTCAGTGGTGTGAATGAGGGAGACATGGCAGACCACACCCCACCTCTGGAGTCCGGCCAGCTTCTCAGCCCTGAACTCCCAATCCTGGCCTCACCACCACCCCCAGCCATGGTCAACGGGGAGGGCCCCCAGCAGGTACACTTGGACCCCTCTGCCTTCATGTCTCTGTGCTATTAGTCATACTTTCTGCATCAAGTCTGTTATGCCCAAATTGACTTTTAGCAGTCTGCCCTGCAATTACAGTTGAAGGGATTTGTCAGAAAGAGTGCCTCTGGCTTGTTTTGTCTGTTGTTGGCCTTCACTCCTCAGTTGTTGAGCTGTTGTCTGTTCATTGCAGCTGAGCCAGATGAGGAAAACAAAGTCATACTAGCATATGTTAGTTGTTTTGTGCTTATCAGAAATAATAATATAATAACTCTGGACTGCTTTGCAAAAAGAGAATATTCATGCCTTAAGTAGCACTCCATTCATGGACTTTGTGAAAATTAAGATATTTTAGCACTTTAATATTCAACAATTGTTCAAGTGTGTTTACAGCTCTTGTGAAGTGCTGCTGCATGTGTGAAAAAATAGTATAAAGCCTTTTGTGGCTCCAGAGGAAGCTGCATGTAATCTGATAAATTACCCGCAGAAATGTCACTCAGTGGTTATGTTGCATTGTGGGTAATACAGGCACAGGCTTTGAAAAGAAAGAAGGAACTGTGGAATAAAATGGGCAATATCTCTGGTTCTGCTGTATGGATTTTGATCATTTGTTTTTAAACTTACCATACTGAGTCCAGCAAGTGCAGTGCTACTCCCCAAGACATGCAAACACACTTTGACGGAGTCCCCTTTAAGTAGTAACACAGAGGCAGTGACAGTGTGTGGTTTGATATGTTGGCCTGATATGTAGTCTAGCAGAGGCCAGAGCCAGGACTGTGAGTGTTGTGCAATAATAACATTTTTTTCAATAATGGACTATGGATAAATGAGATGTCACGGTTTGAATTGGTTTAATTTTATATTCATTCATTTATTAAATGTATGTACGTCTTGACTTAACTTACCACAGCAGCTGTATTTTCAATACATACAAGTGTCATAACTGATCCTGATACAATTACACTGACGGCAGCATCCACTTTTTGCCTCTTGTGAAACCTGATGTGTTTCGTAGCTTTTTTCAGCTGGTAAACAAAATCTGCAGTTGTGTTTCTTACTCAGATAAGTATTGAAACAACCCTAATGGATTTGCTGTCCTTTCTTCAGCTGTATACTGAATGTATTTCACAGGCAACAGGTGCTTATTTGTGAACCACATCTCTCTCGGTTTTGACAGCAGCCTTTGCTGTATGGTACAGGACGAGGGGATAAACCCCCTCCCCTCACCATCTCTTGTCACTATGAGAGTGAGATTGAGTGACCATGACAAGCCTGGGTGATTTCCCTGTCATTTTGATGGTCATCAGTTCGATTTGCTTAAGTTTCCATGACTTCTTGGGGGACAGCATGGAACCCAAAGTGATATCTTTTCCGTCATTTCCTCAGTCTTATGCAGTTTGTCTAGATAAGACCTGCTAATATTAGCACTGCCCTACAGACATGCCTTTCCAGCCATCTTGTCATTTTCCACAGTGGAAAAACCCTCACCTGAATCAGGCTTTGTTCACGTCGAGATCAAATTTTGCTGCTTGTGTCGTGCTGCGAGGGTGCTGTTCTCATGGAATTCAGTTACCTTACCACCTCCCACAAAGGTTACCTGATTACCCGTACATGTCCCCTGTCAGTGTTTGCAGTGTTTTATGAGAGCTAGAGGAGTAAAATGCGGCTGTTCCTTCATGGCTTACATCATTACCGCCCTGCTGCTCACACCAATTTGAGACACTGCATGTTCATGATCGCTGAAATGTACTGAAATGGGTTCCTATGAGGAGGAATAACAAGTATCAGATAACACAGAGCAGTTACTGTGTTTTTTGATACACAGCGTAATGACTTTCTTTGTGCATTAGAGGTGTTCATGTATCTCTCTCAGAAACATCAATACTTGGATACATGGTCATCAAATTAATACAGAAGCATTTTGCTATTAACCAAAGATGATTTGATTTTATCTTAAATTATTTATTAAAGGTTTGAATAGACAAATGGTATAAACGGCAAAATGGCAAAAATGAATAGCAAAGAATATTTCAATTAGTAAGGACCTGTTGCCCAAATGAATGCAATAAAAAACAATAGGCAGTGAAATACAAGGCAACTTTTTAGGCAGTGCTCATTACGTATGTATTTCCCCTGAAATGCTGCCAGAAGTGGATATTGTGCACAGTGGTTTCAGGGTCAGAATCATCCATCTTTAGCCATCATTTCCAACAATGCTATATGAGGCCATGTCCTTGCAAATAAAATGGCTTATTACTTTGGTTATTGCCTTTGACCGCGAGAAACTGAGTGTGACTGTGCAATTGCTAATGCAAGTATGGTTAGCCTGCCTCATGTGACTTCTCTGTTTTAATTGATATTCAAGGCAGTATTATGGAGAGTAGAGCACAAAGGTTTATGGAGTACGATTTGCATACAAGTGTTTTATGGTTGTTTCATGTTCTGCGTTCTTTTGTCTTGTCGCAAACACCTCACTGCTTTTCAGAGAATCCAGAGAGCTTTGAAACTTTGTACCCACAGCTGGCTGGTCGTTGTATACTGTGCACACTGTTGTTTTCATACGCGTGGGATTTGTTTAATTTTTTAACAGACGAGCGGTGGGTCATGTGCACAAGCACAAGTACGTGAGGCTCAGGAGCACAGAAATTATTATAATTTGTCCTAACTGGGTGTTTTAATATCTGTATTGGATTATTTTTGGTACTGAATTGTTGTAGTCATATCTTGTTTCTTTCATCATCAATTAATCTGCCAATTATTTAATGATCAATCGATCAATCATTTAGTCTGTAAAAAAAGACTCAAAGAACTGGGGAAGAAAGAAAGGCACATCGAATTTCCCGGAGGTCAAAGTGACATCTTCGAATTGCTCTGTTTTTCCAACCAACACAGTCCCACACCCAAAGACTCCTCATTTACTATCACAAGTGACAAAGAATAGCAGCAAATCCTTAATCTTTAAAAAAGTTGACTAAACTGACTCAAAATAGTTAGCGGCCATCACATTATTCGATGTAGGGCTTTATCGAGGATTGTTGTTTGAGTGCTGCTGTGAATCAGATGTAGCTTATGTGTGTTGTGTGTCTGAGGAGGTGTGTAAATATCATGACAGCTGCAGAGTGAGGAGCAGGAACCACTGGAGGGGTCTGGGCCCTGACAGAGCGAGGCAGGACTGCGGTGACAGTGAAGAGGATTCACAGCGATGGCTGACCCCTCCATTTCTGACCTTTAGTTGGAGAAGCTGCAAGGACACCTCATTCTTTCTTCTTGGTTTCTTTATCCCAGTCTTGGCTTGGTATTAACGCTCTGTTGGACCAATTATTGTGAGTCAGAGAGGACGTTGTTGTCTTGGGGTCATTACCTGAGATGATTCCTTTTTAGAGATGACTTTGGCTACAGTATGATTCACTTCTTCCATCCATTTAAGCCCCCCCCTCCCCTACAAGTTTTTCCTGCTCTTGCCTTTTGGTTCGTAGCTAAATTGGTAACGGATGAATCAGTCTGTTTCTGTCAATGTTTAAGCCCCGCTAATGGCTTATGTACTTAGCTGTTGTCTGTGCTGATGGTTTGGTATATTTTCTTCCATTTTGTTCATTACTCTTTTCATTGGCGCTGCCATTTAGTGTTTTTGTGTTCTCTCTTCTTGTGTTTTTCTCTATTGATGGTTTTCAGGTCTGTGATTGTAACCCGACACACTGTAAATGATAAAATCACCTTTGAGAATTTTTTTATGAACTGTTTGGATAATGATTCGGTGGCAGTTTTTTTTTTCTCACTCCCTTGTGTAACTTCTTGATGTGATTGTTACTTACGAGGAATGTTGTAATCTTCAAGGAAATAAGAACCTATTAATTTATCCTCAATACATTAAAAAAAGATTAAAAATAAACCCACTCGACCCAAACAATAAATAAGATCTGCACTGGTTAATTGAGTAGCTGTGGACTTGCTAGTTATTCGCCAATGATTTCAATAGTCGATTAATCGGTTTGGGTAAAAAAAATGAAATAAAAATCATGTGATTCCAGCCTCTTAAACCTGAAAGTACTGGTTTCTATTGTTGCTATGACAGTAAACTTAATATCGTTAACATCACCTTGGGCTATGGAAAACACTGATAAATATTTTTTAATCATTTTCTGACATTTTGCAGACCAAACAAGTTATCGATCAATCCAGAAGTGTATCGATGGGATTAATCGACAATATAAACAATCATAAGTTGTCCCCCTAAGGAAATGAATTGTGAATAAAATCCTTAGTGTTGTGCCCAAGGCTTATCAATCATCGGGAAAACCCTGCTAGTTATTCTTGTGTCATCTTTGCTAAAATGTTGGTGACTTTCTCATGTAAACGAGATGTATGTAAAGACAACGGTCAAAATTAAGGCCATCAAACATTAGCACCATGTACATTCATTAACATATCAATAAGACAAGTGCAATTAAATGAATAAATATTAGTACAATGAGTCGATAACGTGGCTGTCTATGACATATCAAAAAAACACTGTTTTTACTGTGGTTGTGTGAGAGAACACTCAGCATTGAGTAGTAACTACACCAGTTGAATAGGGAGCACACAGACATGAGTGTGTGGTCTGCTTGTGGCTATGTGCCATGCGTGGGCTTATGTTACTGTGGGATAGTGAGACCTCACTCCCGACTCAGCCGTCTTCGGTGCCGGCCTTGTATGCTATAGCCAGACACAGGAGACAGAGCCTTGGAAATGTGCCCCTAACAGGCTGCCAGAGGGCCTGAGATGTTGTGACAAAAAATGCAACCCACTCTGCTCATCTCCTGGTCAGCCACTGAATCATCTGTGAAGATGGGGTGAGCCCACTATTTGTCAACTATTGTGAGGAGGTGGACAGTGCGTGACTCAGCAGTATTTAGAGCACTTTTCTTTCTAAAACAGTGAGACAAACTATGACATTATTACTGCACCAATATTCAGAACCAACACAGATAAAGTAAATGAATCAGGCACTGCAGTTGATCAAGATATGCACTTTAGGACTGCAACTAACAAATATGTTCATTCTCCACTGATCTGCTTATTATTTGTACAAGTAAGAATTTAGTCTATAAAACATCAAACAAATTAGAAAAATGCTCATCACAGAGCCCAAAGTCATATCTTCAGATTTCTTCCTCTCCCCAACCAACAGTTGAAATCCTAGACTCTTCACTAACTATCGCAAATGACAAACAAAATCAACATTCCTTATATATTACCAGAATATGTTGGACCTTTTTACTCGAGAAATGACTGAAATTATGAAATGATATCAAAATAGTTGACAATTTTTCTTTCAATTGACTAATTGATGAGTCGACTCATCATTGCAGTTTTAATGCGCTGAAAACTCTGGTACGATATATCGAATGTCGGTATTTCAGTTGCTGTATTGGCAAGATCCCTTACATAATAAATACAATTAGCAAAATGTTTTTGTATCTTAAAATGCCATTAAATGTAATAATGGTAGGGATAATGATACAAAGGAGCTAGATGAATAACGTGGTATAGTATAGTAGAGATACCATCTTAAAAATGTGTTAACATCACTTTAATAAATAAAAATTGAAAATCTAAATTTCCTTGTCTGTACCTTGGCTAAACAAAGGTTGACCAACCTAGCAGAAAACATAGGTCAGTGGAAAAGGGTAGAACATACATTTTAGTGTGTTGGAAATTCACACATTCGAGGAGCACTTTAGGCTTCATCTTAAAAAAAATGTGAAGCTACTTGGACTTTACCAAGAGCAGGTTGACTGACCAACCAAGAAGGACCTTTTGTGAGGAAGCTTACCTGGAACCCAAGGACAAAGTCTTCTGATGGAGTACAAAGTGCCCAGGCTATGATGAGATTCCTCTGGAAGGACTACACTCAGTACAGCCTTTCACAAGTCTGGCCTGCGTGGTAGAGGAGCCAGATGGAAGGCACTCCTGAGGAGGGAAAAAGGCACACGACAGCATGCCTGGAGTTTGCAGAAATTCATGTGAAATTTTCAGAGGGCATGAGCCAAAAGATAATGTGGTCTGACTGAACAAAAATGAATAGTTGAGCTGTAGCAGAGATTTCTATATCAGGACTACCACAGTCTTTCACCTGTCTAACACCAGCTCCACAGTGAAGCAGCATCAGCTTGTGGAATCTTTGTTTTTGCAGTAGATATTAAAGGGAACAAAGACCAGAGTCAGTTCATGAGTGAAATCCTCTTCATCGTATAACATCCTTATTTATTTGCGTGTTGATTTGACATTTAGCAGAACACTGATCCTTACCATGCACCGAGATCAATACTGGAATGGCCCCAGTCCTTCATTTAGTCTATAATAAATCACATTTACAATTAGTTTAAATGTTTTTTTTCTACAAATTTTGAAAGAAATGGAGACATGATGTAGTCCAGGTGTACCAAACTAAGACTAGATTCTGACCAAATCAAGCATTGGAGCTACAACAGAACGAACTTTTAGAGAAATGCAACCCGACGTGCACTGTGGTGGCCAATCAGATAAACCGGTGATCAGGGCAGCTGGTCAACATTATTGATGATAATCCTATTATATACTGTATGTTAATTTGCCACATCAACAATAATACTGTAAGTGATAATTGTTCCAATATTAAACTGCTCTGGCAGCAGGATCTAGGAGAAGAACCACTGATTTTCCTGGAATAATAATTTCTCCACCAGACAAACGAGGACTCACAAGATTTAAATAAGCAGCAGCAAAATGGTGCCATTAGTTGCAAACCTCAGAAAGATGCAAAATAATCATTACTTAGCCTACTAAGCCTTTTAACTGCAGTGGATGTGTTCACACAAATGGGCCATGTAATGACATTCCCACACCACGGCACAACCCTGCACTAAATGCTGAAACGCCTGGTTTGGTCTGCCTACAGCCGAATGTATAATAAGGTGCTTATCCAGACCCTCTTGTCAGTGGTTGAATAGTTTACAGATAAAAATTGTCATATTTGGCCAGAAATTATTGTATTGCCCCCTTTTAAACACAATAACATTCATTAAGGTCAAACTTTTAGTCATCATCAGTCAAAGGTGGTTTGTGACTGTTCATGAGTTTATGGAAATGTTCTGAAATATTGAGTGGAAACATGGAAGCTAATTAACATAGTGAATAGAAAGCTGGTGGAAATTACTGTGTGACTCAGTTTTGAGATTATGTATGTATGTATACAGTTGACTTTGTGTTTTGATAACGTTTCGCGTTTCCTCTGATAAAGACATTAGAAGATAACTAAGATTAACAAGGACTGGATACAGCATGACCACTTCTTAGATTTTTTTTTTCCCCTCCATCTGTTTCTATCCTGCTATCTCGTCATGCAATGTTTCCAGGGGACCCTGGAGGGTGGAGGATCATCAAATTGCCTTGAATTATCATTGCACACGTAAGCGTATGCCATCAGCTGCAGGGAGACTGCGTTAGTTCCTGGCTAGTTCCGACACTGGCAGGATTTTCCCTGTGTCATTTGGCTCCCGTTTCCTGTCCACCCAGCTGCTATGTCACATCAACACACAGTAAACAATTAAGAGGAACAAATAGTGAGAAACCTGAACTCTGAGTCACCAACGGCAGAGAAACGTCAGAGTTAACAGCCATGAACACACAGAGCCGGCCCATTCTCCCGGGTAATAAAACACAGCAGTGACCACCTGTGTGACAGTGTGTGCTAATTGATATGCAGTCTCTTTACACAGTCTTGCGTACATTGACGCAAATCTTTACGGTCGTGGGAACAAAATGTTTTGCTTGGAGTTATGATGTATTCTATTAATACAAAAAGATGTTCCCCATTGTGAATGTGACCACAATGCACATTGCAGTGTTTAGTCATCTGTGTGAAAAGTAACCTTTGCAGTATCCTAGCACTGTTTCTGAGTCTATCCACTTCCAAATGGAGTCATTCTGCAGTTGTTTTGACGTGGCACCCCTAATTTCCAGCCATTTTTAGTTGCTGTACTTCTTGAGTTAGCTGGGTCACAAACATAGCACGTAAACCGCAGGGGGCAATAAAGGAACAATGGTTGCTACATGAACAGGCTTTGTAAAAGGGGCCAAAGACACCAAATCCAAAGTTAGTTAGTGACTAACAGTCTAAGCATATATTAATGGAAATGCTTGAAAAAATCTTAGTAGCCTGCCCATATTATAAACCCAAAACACTACTCGCATCACGTAATAAATGTAAAAAAAACAGTTGTAACTTGAAAGAGAAAAATCCTAATAACAATTTGGCCAAGACCTTCCAATTTCCATGGTTTTATGCACATTTTCTTCTCCATTTCTTTCTCCATTTATGCAGTGAATACGCAGGCAAGGGCAGCAAGGAACAAAGCAGGTGCTTTCTGCATCAGGTTGTTTGTTTTGGTGGCACAGTTTTTATTTTAATTGTATGTAGTTGCTGAGCGCTGTTAGAATCTCGGGAGTCGATTCACCGAGGATTTGCTGTGTTTTTTAGCCAGCGAAGACAGGCAGACAGAAAAGCAGAATGTTTCAGAATCACACATTTGGTCTATAGCAACGTGTATTTCAGATGTCTAGAATAAAAAACTTAAATCAACCTAAATGGGGCACTATCATGATTTCACTTAGTAATATGGTCCATAAAGAAATCCCTATAACAGACTATTGATCTGATCAACTGAAACCCTTTATTAATGTGTGGGCATCCTGTGAAAGGTGTTTCCTTTTTTCCAAAATTAATTTTCACTTTATATTTCCCTCAAGTCATCTTACTTCATAAGCCCTTTGTACTTGGACCCTGATCACTGCTGCTAGAGGCTTTATTTATCTAATTCCTTAAATCCAGCTTTTCTCATTTCACAAGAGTGTTGATGAAAAAAACAAAAAAAAAACGTAGGATTTAATTTTGTGGAGGATGTGCCATAGGTGCAGTTCTCACGCAGCAGTATCAGTGACGCAGAGTATCTGTTAACTTGGCACATGCTGATCAAGTGATCAGCACTGTCGCTTTAAGGAACGATCCATTTAGAATGAATGAGGACAGATGTTACAGAAGCCGTGTGAATACTTGCAAGCTCTGTTTATTGTGTCGCTGTACAAATAGTGTCTCTGTTTTGACTGTCAGTGGGCTGCTTTGTGATCTTTGAAGACAGTAGAGAACTCGAGGGTACAATTGTCGCCGGCGCTGGAGCTCTGCAATTGAACTCCCACCACCTCATCTCCTCTCACATCGATCGGAGTATTAAGAGAGGGTGTATGGCATGTCGCTCTGTGAATGGGAGAGAGAGCCATAGAGCGTATGAGGGGGAGGGAGAGAAGGGAGTGAGGGAGAGAAGGGAGTGAGGGAGAGAAGGGAGGGAGGGAGGGAGGGAGGGAGAAGTGACTGTAGCGTAGTCGTATATGTCAGCCTCAGAAGCTGCGTGGGTCGCTCAGCTCCCTCACGCCATTGTTGTTGTTGTGAAAAAAGGCAGAACAAAGGACTCCCCACGCTATGGAACCCTTATACCTTTGCCGGCTCAGCTGTGCTATGATCACACCCTGATGGAATGCTATTGAAATTAACCATATTAAGGAGCACAGCAGGCGTTAACTGAGCTGGCAGACTGTCAGTGACAAGAGGCAAGAAGGAAACTGAAAAGCAAACTGAGGCATCATCCAGTCCTCCTCATATTTTTGGTCCTGTTTTCTTGGGTTCATCCGCCTTCCTTTCCTGGAGAGTGGCCACTGCTGATAAGGTTTCAATCCCTTCTCTGAAGGTTTGGCACGGACATTGCTGTGGCTTATTTGTTGAAGGGGTTGCTGTGGATACTGACGGTAGGGAGGCTGCACTGAAGCCAGAGGCAAGAGTGAACAAGCCGCCTGCTGCAGAGAGTGCCGCTATGGAGCAGATGAGGCTGAACTAGGCTAAGCAAACATGAGATCCACGCCACACTTTCTGTGAAGGCGAGAGCCAGCGGAAGAGACTAAGCCCCATCCGCCTACATCGCTCCCGCTGCACTCCTCGCCTCTCGCTAGTTTCCTCCTGGATTTTGTGCGGGAGCCGATGGAAGTGGAGGGTGTAAAGGATCAGCACAGCCAGATGTGTTAGCATCGCCGGTCATGTGATTTCTCATGAGGGCTGGGTGAAGTGGTGGAGGGTCTGTTAGACCCTGGAGCATCAGTGACTGCGTGAACAGCGACGCCTGAATGAGAAAAAGCAATGCGGGCAACAGTAAGTAGCAGTCAGATCCTTTGCAAGCAAAATGTCCTTCCTTTCTGTGTTGTAAACATGCAGTGAATGCCTCTTATTGATTTTAAAGGTTACTTCCAGGGTTAATATTAAACTGAAAAAGGGAGCGATTGTGCTCGGAGAGACGTTTGCTTCACACAGAACGGGGTGAACAACAAACATACACATGCACCCGACTGTGAAGTGCCTAGACTTTGATTCAATTAGACCTCCCTTGCCCCTGCACCCCCACTCCCAACCTCCCACCCTCAACCCCCTCCTCCCGACCACCACCAACATCTACACTTGCTGCTGACGCTGCCTGTGTGGGTGTGTATGAACATATGAGCTTCTGTGTGTGGCAGTCAAAGGGCTCTTTCCTGTCCCTGCTGAGCACATGAATGGGAGCAGTGTCAGAGATGGAGGTGCTGATGATTTCTGTGCTTGAACAGAACCGTAGCCAGAGCCCTCTGCCAGGGGAGTGTAGATTCTATGACAGCGACTTCCACAAGAGTGAGGTAACTTGCGCCCACACACATTGCCGGGCAACAAAAACCAGTGTCTGTGTCTGTTACTGGAACAAGTTAAGAAAATGATGAGTTTGAGATGATTCGGAGGGAGAAGTTTCAGGGTATCTTGGTTTAGTAACATAATCTGACTTGTTGATTAAGTGAATGAAAAAACGATTGATGGCGTCAGTTCTCTTAGCGATTTTAGTTTCGTTCAGCTGTAGTGAAAAGAACGTGACATTGTCAGAAATGGTTTGAAAAGTTTCTCTTAGATGAAATTTACCTTTTTCATCAAGGTTTTTTTTTCTCCCTTTTTTTGTTCAGTTCTGATGCCGAAGTCTTTTGTAAAGACAGAAGCAGCATGACTCAGAGTATGGTAACAGTGTGTACCTGATATTTCCATCAGTTATGATGAAAGCAGTTCATATTTGTTAGGCTGATGGCTAAAGCTCAATGAAATACATGTAAAGCCTCAACTCAAGTTTTATTTTTAAAATAAAAACGGGGATAAACACTTTGGTCACAAATCATGATTTAATTGACATTTTGAAATGTATTAGTATTTTTAGACATGGAGGCAAATTGTGTTTTTTTTGCTACAGGGGTCGCAAATAATGATCAGTTAATTTGCTTTCTAGTTTTTCATCTGTTTTATCTGAAGGCAACATCTGTTGAATGTTCCTAAAATGTACATGTTGCTCTTGTCTGTATGTTTGAGATATAGTTTTATTTTTTAACCTTGTAAATGCTTGCTTGTAAAACACAAAAGTACATTTACATTGCTGAACACGGACTTTTAAAGTAATCAAGCTCAAGTGAAAAGTCCAACCATTTCATCTCACTGATTTACAGAAAGAGCTGATGATTAAATGTATTGTGAAGGAATCTGGGATTTTTTTTTATGGTAACCTGCAGTTCTTGGAAACATTCCTAGGACTTGAAGGATGAAATCTTTGTGTTTCGTTCAACTAACCCTTTCACATATAAAGTGTCCTGTTGATGGATTGAGTTGTAAACCTATGGCAGTGCAGTAATCTTAGCCATAGTTTTACAGTCTTCATGCTTCAGTCTCCTATGTAAAATAAAATTCTGTTCCTTTTTGCAGTTAACGATTGTTTATCCCCTTAGCTACATTTAGGACCACAGTCAAGACAGGAGAAAGGCTTGTCACCACCTCAGCCCCCACAGTCTGTCAGTCTTGCTCTCAGTTAATTTCTCCTGTGGATTTTGTAGCTAATTCCTATGTTAATGGACTGTTTTCCATGTAACAGTTTGTGCGATTGAAAGTTAAATTTCAGCTGTCTAATTTCTTTTGTCTACGGCAAGTATTTTTTAAGCTGGCTGTAGCACTCCTCCCACGGGAGACAGCTTTGTGTGTTTTGGGTCTTATTGATGCCGTATGCCCCTAACCCTATTTCTGTTGCTTCAAGGGCCATCATGGTTTGGAGTCTTAAGCGAAAATCGATCAAAATGAGCCTTCAATCTCAATCATTAACATCAAAAGCAGGATTGGCGATTATCCCTGTATTTTTTTTTCCACTCCATCCCCGCCTACTTGCATCCATATGAAAAAAAAAAACTTCAAAGACGACACCACTAGCTTACTGGTAGCCTGCAGTTGTACCTCCAGATGCTTATTCTGTGTGCACAAAGATGGGCAACTAACTGGTACCAGAGGTAACCCCGACATTGTTGGATTTGATTCATTTTCTTTTTCAAAGATCCTTTATCGATTTGTTTTGGAAGAGGGTTTGCTCGTGGGGGCAGAACTGAATGGAATACAACTCTGAACACTGCAAGAGTTATTTAATTGAGTCGTTTGGGAAGAAGTGTTTACTCAGGACAGATTTGTCAGACTGAAGTTTAGTAAAAAACTGAATCTTTATCTTTAGTTGAATCCCTAAAGTGTGTTTATTTTGTATTGAATTGTGGAATCCCTATTAGGAATATTAGGAATTTGAAAATGTTAATTACCGTTGTCGGGGCCTAAATCCATAATCTGTTTATTTACAGCTTCAAGATGTGATTGTCAGATACTGGCATAGCCATCAGTGCTGAAAAAAAGAGTTGGAATGTGAAAATCAAGTAGAATCGTGGATTGTGAGAATCTTGTCACCCCTAGTTGCTTGCATCTGCATCCAAACATGTCGCCTACATATTGGGCATCACAGAAATGCTCTAAATGGAGACACAGGATGATTTTCAGTTCAATACATAGTCAGTGTCACATCAAGCTGTCAAGGCTGTTTGCTGCTTTTCACACAAATGCTGCTGCTTTTGTTCACACTGGAGCTGTGGAGGAAAGGTGGCAGAAATCTTAAGAGATCTTGTACAAAACATGACTGGTCATGTGGCTTACTGTTGACATGTGCTGACATGTTAAATTGTTCATGCCTCAAATTTAATTTTAGATATTCGCTTAGAAGCAATTAGAAGAATAAGATTTTTTGTTTTGTTTCTCCACAGGTAATCCTGGTGCAGGTAAACCCAGGTGAGGCCTTCACTATTCAACGAGAGGATGGTCAGTTTCAGTGTATCACAGGTAAGACAACTTTTCTGTAATCATATGTAAGTCATTCTGAATTTGAATGCATATTGTTGAAATATATGTTCATCACAAAATATTTTATGATACGTATAATAGTTTAACAGTATCCGACTGTCTGAGATATACCAATGCAAAAAGCGACAAGATGAGTAAAAGCAAGTTCTAGCAGTACCTCCCAAATATGAAGTCCTGCGAAGACTTTGCAGCAAAATGCTTCAAGAGATGCAGTATATCCACTGGGCAGAGCACTACTGCTCCAGCAGAGAGTGCTCCAGTGAGAGCAGAACATTTCGTCACTGTGTCAGTTTCAGGGCAAATGCCTTCTTGGCTGCACTCTTGACAGGACTGCTGAAAAGCTTCAGCAAATGTATTGCTTATTTAAAATGATTTAAGCATATCTTATTCTGCCTATGCCTTGACATCTTTGGAAGGTTAAGAGACATGTCTTGATGAATTACTACAGCAAATACATAAACTATTTCAGACTGGGTAATATAGTTGAAGTGAATATTTAAAAAAACAATAGCAACAGGTTCATAATATTGACATATATCATGATAATTACATACGATAAGGTTCAGTTCAATAAATTGTTCCTCTTGTGTCAGAAAATATCTGACACATTTTCACTGTTTTGAGAACACAAACACGGGCTGTAACTGTCACTAGAGAAGAGATTTTCACTGTGTTACGCTGATTAATAAAATGCAGAAGAACATCTGAAATTAACTTCCCCCTAAAAAGGCACTTTTTTTTTCTCGAAATCCAATATTGATACTGAAAAAATTGTCATCTAATCATAAGAATGCTCAAGGTACTTGCAGTTAATGCCAAGTGTAAGATTGTAATACTATGTGAAAGCCTAATCTGATTAGCATAGCTGGATTTTTGCTTGACTTCCTTATTTCCAGCAAAAAGCTGCACCTGAATTCATTCAGCTTTTCACAGCCTGTGCAGTGGAAGAGGGAGGGGGTTAGCCAGGATGCATTGACGTATTTTTACAGAAATTATAACAGGATTACAGTTGTGTCTCACAGCTCTCAGACTGCTCAGTGGGATAATTGCTTCTTATGGTTCTAGCCAATATAGAGAAATGTACAGCTTGAGAGAATGTGTTATGGAAGTGCATCAATTTTAAGAGACACTGACTGAGCTTGATCACATTGCTTCACATTAGACATACTCAATAAGCGTGGTAAACTGGCGAAAAGGAGTTGAAGAAAATGTGTATCCTGACATGTTGAATAATATAAAATGCATGTAGAAGATAACAGATCGAAATAAACAGACTGACAAAATGCCGCCTGACCCCAGGAAATGTACCATCACCTTCAGTCTTGAATTCAGTTTTGTGATGTTGTGTGCACATAAACGCATCCAATCTGTTTTTTCTATTGTTGCTTTTTATTCCAACATTTCCCGTAGAACCGAATGTGTCACCCCAGAAATCTTTTTTCTGAACCGTCATACTTTCCTGTCCAAAAGACCCAATATATTTTTTCCACTCATCTGCTTTGCTACCTGAATGTCATTTGGCAAGCTGCTCTTCCTATTTAATTTGCCAGATGATGGAATGGTGGAAACTGTGCACAGATAGACGTTCATAATGTAAAGTGGGCATATGGTATAATTACAGTTTGTTGGAAGAGGAGTTGGGGGAGATAGGCGGTGTTTTGAGTAAGATGTCTTACACATTCTTATTTTTCCTGATGGCAGTCATTTCCTTTTCCTCAATTGTTAGTGATTGCGCTGGCTTTGTGACAGCAACAATGAAGTCTGGCTTCAACACGTTGCTGACATTGTGAACGGAAGTCAGCTGGAGTAGTTGTAGGAGGTAGAGCTGTGGGGCCATAATTGCAAATGATTATTGCAAAATGAAGTTGCCCGGGAAAACATGGATCTGAAAATGATTTGCTTTTGTTTATCACTCACTCTGTGGACATCCCTCCATTTATCGACATTTCCGTGAGCTAAGAGGCCACTCTTTCTTTCTCCTAAATGTTCAATTTGATTTCATAAAGACAAATAAAGAATGACAGCATGATAAACAAGTGAATAATGTTTGCTACCCTTGGTTACCACAGCTTGCAGTTGGTTGACATTTTAGCATAAATTTAATAACCCATGTCTAGAAGGGATGGATTTTTTTCAGTCGCTACCAGTAGCCAATAATGACCTGTTTCTCGTAGCTGATACTGATGAGATAACCCATAATTTCACATTTTTGTATTGTATAATCTGAGGTTTATATACACCTGAGGATGGCTAAAGGCCAAGATGTAGCAAGCAAAGATGGATGGATTTACTATTCCATATCGTGTAAAAGGAAAAGCTCACCCATAAATTTTAGTTCAGCCATTAACTATTTACCCCTATGCCAATGGAAAATCAGGTAAAGTTTGATATCCACCGAATATGTCTGGCGCTTCACAGCAAAACAGTGTTGCAGCATTCTCCTGAACAACTGAAGTAGATGGGTCCTTGTTTTAAAATGTAAATAAACAACTGTAAAATAAAAATATAATGTCTCCATACAACTCAGCCTGCATATTACAAGTCTGCGGAAGCCCCCAGTCCTGAAATTGTTTGAAAATATGTTCTTTACACATTCTTTTAAGCCAAAATTGCCACTGTAGTTGCTAAGCTAAAAATGGTGATGCACAACCGGTGTGCCCAACCTCTACCGTGCATCGGGTGTGTAAATAACATTTACAAATCAAGCTGAAGCTCCAGAAATGTTTTGTGGACTACAAAATTTCACCCGACTTTCCATTAGCCTGGGGGTGACTAGATCACGCCTTTACTTTCATTTTTGGATGACATTTTCCTAAAACGCATAGCCTTCTTCCCTCCTCTTGGAACCATTGTGGAGTATGTTTTGCAAATTGCAATCATGTTGTCTTCCTCTGGACTCATTAAAAAAAACATTAGCACTGGCAACAACGAATTTGTTCCTTAAGTCTACACTACAAGACCCAACCCAGCTGCAGCATGCTACATTTGTTCTCCTTCCTCTCCTTCTAACTGTATTTGGTAAACCATTGAAAGCAGTTTTGCTTTGTATAATCAGCTCTATTTATCAGTACAGTGATGAATAACCTTGATATAAATGTCCCCCTTATATATTCCCCATATACATCATGCGTCCCTCATGTATGGACCAGTGCTACCTCGCTGTTGAAAAGGCACAGGTCTTTCTTGACTGTATCCTTTGACATATATGAATACCAACAGGACAATAGGCCTGTGTGCAATAGGCTTCTGGCCTCCAGGTTTCGATGACAAAGGAACTAAAGCGGTGATATGAAATGACGCTGGCCAGGAAGCAGCCATCATACAGCTTTCTCACACAGGGGCTCTTCTCCCTACTCCTGTCTGACTGAGCTCCCACACTGGCCCCCATTACGAGCCGAGTAAACCTTCCTAATAGGGAGCGAGCATACATAGTCTCTCCATCAGAGGAGAAACAAAGAGCTGAGAAGCGCCACATAGATCAGTGTGACTGCTACTAACTGGCCTGTCACTGGGTGCACTCATCTCTCGGTGACGTGAATAGAGGGATGACTCACCGCTAGCGGTGCAAGGAGGGAGGAAGAAGAGTGTGTGCGTGCGGGCATGAATGCATGTATGCGCATGTCATGTGTTGGTTTGGTTTGTTGTGTGTTCACAGCAACAGACTATCAGTGATGACTTAAGTGTCTGTTGTGCATATGCATGCTTTCACCTTTAACCCTAGTATGTACAGACAGGGACAGCGCGGCCGTTACAGAGTCGGCATGATCTGGTTTACACGTATTTTTCAGGATTTGCTCCACCCCACTCCAATTTGCGAATTCAATCATGTATTTTTAGCAGCTGGATATGCGTAATTGCTGTGTCTTAGTGCATGACAGCCTGCTTAATATGAACAGACAATCTTGTAAAATGCAGTTTATAGGAGCCATTTGTCTTTTCTGAGATCTGCCTTAGAGGAGGGGCCTTTAGCGAGGGAGGCTAATTAGAGTGGCCATTTAGCATCTCCCTGCTCGCTTCTCTCCCTGCCATAAGGGGGGTTCTGTTTGTGACCGGACATGCCCTCATAGAATTAACCCAGACCCCCAGCACTCCCTGATTTGGCCTTTTGTCGGCATCTGCCACTGTAGATCTGACGGCTGTATCACTGTCACTAAGATTGGACCACCTGATAAGCTTTGTGATGAGGCAAGTCAGCATCAGGACCATTGGGTTGATTAGATCCACTACTTTATCTGACTTTGCCTGACGCTGATTCACATCACTTTGGATGATTCAGTCTCTGGTTGGAGGCTGAAAGCATTGTCTAGTTCCACTGGGCTTATTGAGCCTGAAAGAGATGTGCCTTCTCCCGCAAAAGCCAAGATAGTCATTTTGGCATCTCGACAGGGAGCTAAAGAGTGTGTGTGTGTGTGTGTGTGTGTGTGTGTGTGCGCGCGCGCACATGCACGTGTCAGTTTGTAGACATGTTGCCAGTGTCCTCTGCCTCTTTTCTCTGTTAGATACTGGTTGGACAGTCAGTCCATCTGTCATCTTGTCCCTTATCTCTGATGCCATAGCTGTGAAACACCTCATCTCATTCCTGACGGTGCTGCAGATGTGCTTAGTCTATTTTCTATCAGAGGGACTTGAGGCTGTCAAGTCCCCTGTGCCTGAAACTGAGCAGCCAGGACGTGCACCGTTGAACATCTGACACTGCGTGTTGAGGGTGTATCCGTGCGCACAATTGTAGGGTGATTGCATGTTTCCTCACCCCAAGCAATCTCCAGAAAAAAACTCGTCACATATGGTTCACATAATTGGAGCACAAACATCAGACACATTAGCCTCAATAGCACATTATTTTTATGCTCACCACCTCCCCCACCTAACTCCAAGTCCATGTACACAAACATGTGTGCAGGTGCACACACACAGGTACGGTTCATTCACAGCTTCTGCAGTGAGTAGCTCTAAGAATGACTGAGCTTGTGACTCATTCTCCCATTGCTGCGTTTATACCAAGGGGGCGGGAGAAAGGAGAAAGGGTACAGAGGATGATGGAAGATGATGACAGGGTGGGGTGTCTGAGAGAAAAAACTTTTGTAGTCTGCTAAGTTTAGTCTGGGGTGGGATGTCCGGTGCAAGGCAGTTCCACGTCCACTCAGCTGGTTTTGTACTGAATTATCAATCTCAGTGGGTTAGTGAGGTTAGGTACTTGATGCAGGAGGAGACTGTGGTTATAGAGTGACATCCTGAATGGAGCCAAATAGTTAATTGTCAAAAAGAAATGATCTTTTTTTTCCGTTTGTCTAACTGAGAGCAGCAGCAGCAGCAGCAGCAGCAGCAGCAGTGAGATGTTCCATAATAAGCACAAGCATGAAGGTTACTGATTCCCTCCCCTCCTGTAAACGTCATTCATGCCGGTTGGGCTGCAAATACCATGCGGATGCCTCAAAATATCAGGAATTCAGACAAAGTTTACTAACGGCTAAACAAAATGGATATTCTTATTAAACTGTTCCGTTGTTTACTGTACAGCTTCCTCCTTCAGGCTCTGTTTTGCAATCATATCAACACAGAATGCCCTTTTCCTCTTTCCCCACTCGCTCCCATACTCTGTGAGTCTGGATGGACAGCAGTGGTTGGATGCTTACTGGCATGTTGTAGAACCTGAGAGCAGCCAGGATGAACGTACACGTCCATGGCTTCGTAATCTGCTAATAGAATGTCACACTTATTGCAAATTACTACCCTCTTATTTGATGGAAGATATTTCCTGCCTGCAAGTACAATGAGCCATGGTATCAATATACCATAATATAATTTACCATAGTATCATCAGTAAAAATCAATGTTTTTTAATTGTAATTAGTACTTTTTTGTTTTATTGACCGTTCAGTTCTTAGCCTCATTGGCTTGCTTGGTTGTAATTGTTAACCTCTGTCAGTCGGTTTGCCTTCCCTCTCCTTTTAATTTGTGGATGGAGACAATTTATTAGCTCTAATTAATAATCAAACCTGCTCCATCTTCATAGGCTCACAGTTCATCATGTTGGCATTGAGAGCTTATTGAGTGATCCCATACGAGACTGCTCTGTCTCACTGTCTTCCTCCCTCGCTCTTGTCCTCCCATGTCTGTGTGCCGTTGTTTATTTTTACACCCTTTTTACAACCTAGCCAGCTGCCTATATTCAACTTGTCTTCTGTGCTTATTTTTATTCTCCATATCTTATTGAGGGTTCATTTGTACATCCTGACAGTGTGCTTGGATTCTGCTGTTATTTCAGAGCCACATCTGCCAAGTTTCCTCTGTTTAGCTGTGTGTCTTAGAAGACCTGCGTGATGTCCTGCTTGAGCTTGTTTATTGTGATCGCTGTCCATTTTCAGAGAGGAGGAAACGGGAGGGTGCTCCGAGTGGACTCACCACCCTTGCATATCTGTGTATGTGTGTGGACATGGGTCTGGCCTGTGATAATTCTCTCCCTTGGCTTTTTTACGCCCAACATGAACAATTATCCCTATCTCCCAGCGGTAACCTCTAGCCCCCTCTCGACTCAGACACACTGCACCAGTTGATCCTGTTGGCCTGCCCCAGGAGGCAGGGAGGTGAAGATGGGTTATGTGATGTTGACGGGAGATGATGGTGCTCCCAAAGTGTTGCCTAGCCTCTGTTTACACTGCCAGAATGGGCAGCTTGTTTGTGGCTATTCTTGGCTCAGTGGCAGCCTGCCGTTTTGTGGAGGAGGACTGATGTTTTTCCCGTGGCTGCTTCCTCTGGAAGGCTGGCACTCCACGGCCACGTCAGCACAACCAATGCTCCAGTTGACTCAGGGGGAGGGGAGGGGAGGGGGAGGGGGATGTGGCCTTTTCTATCTGATCTCTGTCAGCACTCGTGCGTCAGTCTGATGTAAAAGAGTGGGTGTTTTTTCCCCCCATTCTCCACCCTACCTCTCCTCTCTCTCTTGGATGTGTGTGGCTCCCATGTCCTCCCTCTCTCGCCCTATGCTAGTCCTTGTCTCCCTACGCTCTGCAAGTCGCTACACACAAAGCCTTTCATTCTAAACGGACAAACAACGGCATATTGAATACTAATTAGATTCATCAGATTTCCTGTTAGCCAGCATCGTGGCACTAACTGGAGTTGCCTTAATGAGTGATCGCACAGGTGCACAAATGCACCTGGCATAAGCACCCCATATCATTTATTAGCCTTAAAAGTGAGTGGAGTTAACAGTGCATACTTTGAACTCCCCCTCAAATGATATCGTAATCTGAAATCAATGAGGGCTGAGGCAGTGTGACTGCCTTCATTCAGGCTGAGCTCTCCCATGCTCCCTGAATTAAGAATTTTGTCCTTGTGGACCCCGTGTTCTGAGGTAGAGAAATGACTCACTGCCTATCAGTCTGCTGGCTTGGTGTACTAAGAGGGGCTTCAAAGCTCTCTGCCCTTTTGATTTCACTACCTACTATCTGTCTTGTCCAATTACGTTTATTAGTAGGTTGACTAATGGTTTTTACCCAATGATTTTTCTACCAAAAGAAAGTAATACATTCTTAGATTGTCTGGCAATAGATCCTTACAGTTTGAACAGCCCACAGTACATAGTGACTAAAATGCTACAAAGACAGTTTTGAGAAATGTCTATTTGGGTAATTTATTTTGAAACAAAGTCCAGTTTTAATGTCTCACCCAGGACTGTGCCAAGCTGAACCCTGTTCATGTTTGAGTTTCTGAGAAGATTTGTTTGCTTAGATTATAAATGTTATTTGGACTAACATAAAAGTGCAGTTGGTGATTCTGGAGAAAGATGGTCGATGGTGGATTGATGAATTTCATTCCCATGTTGTCAAATATGAATACTTTTGGGTTGACCCAGATCAACCATATTGGACCCAAAGCATCTACATTTGATGCCATCTAAAACGACATCACTGCGCTGAAAGAGAATCTGCACTATGATCACTGTGTGGTTTGAACACCCAATCGTACACCAAGGGCTGTGATGTGAATTTTCTTAAACAACCACCCTCTTCTATCAGTTGTTATGCTTGTCATTATCCAATTAGTCACTATATCCACATTAAAGATTTGCTAATATTTTGTGAAAGTACCAACGTCAATAATGCTGAGTTGGTTAAAACTATTGTAATATTTGATTTTGAATCTGAATAATGATAAAACGTGTCTGTGGAGATCCAAAATATTGAGTTCTTACTTACCTTGATGATGTGTTCAAGGTTTTCCGGTTCACCTGTCATGTGCTGCTCATCACCTACAACTTCCCTCTGGCTGCTTCCCCTCCTTTTAAAATATTTAAAAGTGCTCTTCTGTTAAAGAAGGGCAGAGACTTATCCACATCTTGTTACAAGGATTCTTCTTTTATTGAAAAATAGTATTTCGTCCCATCCTCGGAGACGAACATTAACACAGCCAATACAGCTTCAATTGAAAATGTCTGGCTGCAACAGGACTGAAAGAGCGATGAAGATCTTAAAATACAGACAGCCTTAATGGTACTACATTATACTGAGAGATGTTTCTATATTTTGTCTACCTTTTGTTTTTTTAAAAAAAAAGGTGAACAGAATATTAGAAATGTCAATGCAACACAAAACAATCCAACAGCATCTTTAAAACAGTTTCAACAATAAGGGAGAATTTATTGCAGGCTGTTGTATCAGACGGTATCAGTTTTTGAATAAGTTTACCTAACAACAAACAACTGTCTGTATTTCAGCACTGACTTGCTTTTATGATAGGTGGAGCCTGGACTTCAGCACCTGACAGGGTGGTGCTAGAGGTTAGAAGTGGGAGGTTTCAGTGTATCATTACACAGGCCAGCCTCTGTAGTCGTGGGCCCATTATGGCTGCTCATTTAGAATTGCCTTTTCTCTGCTGACAGCTTTGACAAAATGAAGGAAAGCTCTTCCTCAAGCAGGCTGCTGGGAGGTCAGTGTGTGTGTTGTGGACCTTTTTGCTCTGCTGCATGACATCTGGCTCTGGGGCCCTACTGTTTATGTCTTAGGTCTGTAAGAAGAGAAATGTGCGAATGTGCAAACTTGGCACAGAGGTCCCTCTCCCTTTCTCTCTCCCAGGCTTTCTGCTGAGCTGTCACTTCTCTGAGCTGAGCTAAGCCGCTGCACTGGCCTCTACAACAGAGCCACGCAGGAAACTTTGTTGTTTCTCAGCACTTTTTTAAAGTGGTCTTCTTGTGTTTGCCAGTATTTTAAGAAATGCATTTCCTTGATTTCTCTTACTCATAGGTATTTAAAAAAAAAAAAAAAATGAAATAGTCATTGAAAATGCAGCTGGGTGAGAGTGATCGACTATGTTGGGATTTTCCCCCTACAGAGGCAACTTTTGAGGTTGGCTCGAAGGAACGCCTGCCAAGTGTCATACACCATAGGTGGCAAAATAGAAGGACTCAATATGATTGTCCAGGGGTACAGATTATCTATGTAGAAGGTTAAAGGGATATCTAAATATGAATGCAAAATCTCTAGACAATGGACAGGATTTTGGTATCAGCGTTCTGGTTTATGTCGGAAGTCTGAGTAGAATTGTACCAATCATATCTCACCCGACTGAGTTGCCCGCTGATGGATGGGCAAAGTACACGTAAGCATTGGCAGAAATGCCATCTCTGAACCCAATGGGGTAGCTTTTTAAAAATGTGTCTACATTCATACGTTGTAAATCATTGTTTAATTCAAATCATTTCTAGTTGGACAGTAACCAACCAACCATTTAAATTGATTTTTGGATGGAAAAACAAGCTTTTAGCTAAGGTTATTATTCAGGCAACCACGTTGTTGAGCCACATTGAGTTTTCAAAAATGTTGGTGCGAGAGAGATTGTTCGACATTAAAAATGGGGTTTGGTCGAGCTGAAACATCAGCCCTGTGCAAAACTCTTAATACCATAAATACATTTACCAAAGATGAAACAGCTGTTTGCCCTGGAGGAAAGTGTTTGATCTAGCTCTTGCTTTCTTCACAGGTCCTGCTCAGGTTCCCATGATGTCTCCAAATGGTTCAGTGCCTCCAATCTATGTGCCTCCTGGATACGTTTCACAGGTATTAATCCTGTATGATTTCCAGTGCAGTGTTGCTGATTGGCATCTTGTCAAAGTCAGGACAGCTTTGATATGTACGTTCTGTTTGTTTTCTCTTAGATCATAGAGGAGAACGGAGTGCGGCGGGTTCTGGTTTTACCTCAGCAACCAGAGTTCCACCCCGGGGGCCACTCACCTCTCCACCACCCTCCACCTCCACCCCATGCCCACCTGCCTGCCTTCATCCCACACCCTGCCATGATGCCCCCGCCACCCCACCTGTACACAGGCATGGCGGGGGGCGTGGGCGACATGAGCTCTCAGTACATCTCCCAGTACCATCCAGCTCATATCTACTCAGAGCAGGGTGAGTAGGAGCCAGCAGTGTCTGGCTTCTGTTGTTATATTAGGATGTTATTTATTTGTCCCGCACACATTATTTGCACCGTCCAGTTATACAACCGAGGCCTGAGTCAAACTGTTTAGTCTTTCAGTTTAATCTTTGGGAGTTTACTTTACTACCGCCCTGTTTATTTGTATGCCCTTTTGTATTAACCAGTGAGTTTGCCTTTTTTTTGACCCCGTTCCAACTTTTAAGTGTTGCCCTTTTCTTCCTCCGGTCTCTACAGATTCTCACTCCCAACACGGACGCCCGCCGTTTGTTCACAGAGACGACAGAACTAGCAAAACGTACGAGCGTCTGCAAAAGAAACTGAAGGACCGTCAGGGAGGCGGAGGAGGAGGAGGGGGACAGGTGAAAGACAGCCCTCCACCTTCGCCACAGAAGACTTGCAGCAGCCCCCCGACAGTGGACATTCACAATGGCGTTGGAGGGAAAGGGCTAGAGGCGGAGCAGGGACAGCTCAGCCACGCTGTTGCCGGCCCTGACAAGCAGACAGGCAGGGGCAAAAATGGAGAGTCAGGAGGTAAGGAGGTCAAAGGGTAGAGGTTCGTTTAGGTTTACAATTGGGCTGGCAAGCAGTAACCTCCGGATCTTAGGAGTGTGTTGTGTTTAGGTGCTCAGAATAGTGCCTCATTAGCTGCAGCAGCTGGTGGCAGTGAGGGATCAGCAACACGGCCAACATTATTCTTGATTACATGAACTCTGACTGCTCATTAATCATGGAGTTTAACACTGCTACTTGGCGACACCAGTGCATAATTAAGGAATTACTGTCAATTTTGAAAGTGGAGGGAAAAATAATTTCACCTTATGACCTCGTGAAGATTGCTGAAATCCTGGAACACTGAAATATGAGCAGTCGACCAATAAAATACTGTGGCATGTAAAAAAAAAAAAAAAAAAGAAACTTGACGTAGTGTTAAGTTTTGCGTCTGCTATCAACAAAATACTTTGCTGCACCGTTTTTCTGCCATAAAATCATCATTAATCCCGCTGATTAGAGCAGCAATGACTGGTCGATTGAAAGAAAATTTGTCGCCTTGATAATCGTTAATTTTCAGTCATTTTTTTCCAGCAAAAATGTCAAACATTTTCTGGTTGCATGAAAATAATCGTTTGTTGCAGCCTTACTGCTGATTTTAATTGTTGATCGGTGATGGTACATTTATAAAGAAATATCACATCTTTACATTTGACCAGCCGGCATTAAAAGATTACGCTTCGTCGGGCGTTTTTTTTTTTTTTTTAAATCCATATCAACCTGTATTTCTCTCCTCAGAGCTGGACAAAGAAGCTCAGGCCCTGCAAGCACTCCTGAGTACCATCGGTAAACCAGTGGTTAGTATTCCGTCTACTATCTATCATCTGCTATCATTATTTTTTTACTTTATCTAATCAGTACAATTTGCAAGATTTCCTGTGCCTGTTAGAGCTGTGTTCGTGAAAACTCGTAATGATGCCAATGTGTTGCGTCATTAAACATTCTATTAACATCCGTGATTAATTCTTGCTGACATCTTACTAATCGAGTCAGACCTGACGAGTAGCATCCATGTGGGGATTGTATTCCCAAATGTGCCACCAAACAACGATGTTTGCACTTACTTAAAGGGTTGAACTTTAATTTAAAAGAAGTGCAGATTTTTAAATGAATTGCCAAGCTCCCACATCCTCATGGTAGTTTATTTTGTCCCAAATTATAAGATTACGTTTAAGACTTCAAATGCAAAAGCTCAGCTTTTTTATTCTTTGAAATAAACCTTGAAAAACCCTGGTTTAGTGTTGCCAGGGTCACATCAGCAACGTAGATAAAAACAGAGGCAAATAGCTGTTTTAACAGTAGCTGGATAGGAATCAGTAGAACTAGAAATAGAATTTCCTTGACCTCATAAAGATGGGATTTGTCATGCACTGTTGTTAAAGTCTGAACTCCCTGTAAAAGTAGCAGAACAAGTCTGTTGGAAAGATGATTGATAAAGTTTAGGGAGGATGTCTAATGCGGGAAGGTTCAGCTTCAACGCAAAGTGGATTTTCTTCGTCTTTGCTGCCACTCTGGTTTGTTAAAGGACTGAGAATGTAACTGTGGGAAGTAAAGGAGTAAGGTGGGCCCCTGAGGGCAGAGGGGAGGAGGAGGTACAGACTTGACCTGATTGAATTCTTCCACATATGAATCCCCCCTGCAGTGTGTCTCAGGCTATTTTTAAACCTCCTCAAAACAGAATGAAAAATCTCAGGGTTGCACAGCACATCTCTGCCAAGTGCTGAAAACCTTTTCCCAGGGTGGCATCAGCATGAGTATTTTGATCCCTGTCTCTTTTCGTCTGCCAAGCGATGTGATTTTTGTGTTGGTTTTGAAATGGATAGATAGATGGATAGATGGATGGATGGATGGATGGATAGCTTTATTTATCCCAGAGGGGAAATTGGGTCATTAGCAGCGGGTTTTGGGGTTTTAAATGTATTTGACAGGTTAGATTTGGCATGTGCTGCAGTTTTCTGCTTCATGTCCAGGTTTGATGGAGTAGACTTGATGGTGACACATAAATCTCTCATATGGTAGGTGTCAGACATTCAGGCAAGGGGGGCAGTTGTGAGCTGGAGTGCACCCGCCAGGCCAGAGAGTGAGAACGGCAGTGTGGAGGATGACCGCGGCCCCCAGGAGCCCCTCAGCTATGAGGTCTCAATCTCACTCAGCGGCAAAGATGGGAAATACAAGAGCATGTACTGGTGAGTACTAGCAGCAAGCTGCCATGAGACTGAACAACAACTGTTGTTAAAGGTATGAAAAGGAGACAGAAATTTGAAACAACACTTTTTTCTGTTTTCCTCTAATGAAGCGGGGAAGAACTAAGTGCTACTTTAGAAGACCTTCGACCAGCAACGGATTACTATGTCAGGTTAGCGCAACGCCTCACATTCTTTTGTTTGAACTAACAGTGTCCGTGCACGGAGGAACATTTTGTAAACACTTTGTTCTTCTCATTTCAGGGTCCAGGCCATGTGTAACTGTTTACAGGGAAGCCCGTCGGAGTCTGTGAGCTTCACCACTTTAAGCTGTGAGCCGGAGCCTCCCAATCCCCCCAGGAAGGCCAGTGGGACCAAGAACACACTTGTACTCCAGTGGAAGGTAAAAACAGGAGGATGATTGATGGAGTTGGGATTAAAAAAACACAATTTAAAAGGTGGAGGGCAAGTAGGAACAGCATTTAAAAGGAAAGGTCTGGACAACATGCGCAACGTAGATCAACCAAGTATATAGACAATGGTATAATTTGTAAGCCATAGCACCTTTTTAATACACAGACATATTTGTCCTCCGTAAGATATAGGACCCTATTTAGATGATCTATAGAACATGCAATAAAGCGCAGAGCATGTGTGTTCAAGACCATGGTGCGAGTTAAACGGCGGATAATCTGGATGCAAAGTGCGGTGTAGAGCGGTGGTATGAGTGTTTTTTTTGGGTGGAACTTAAATCAAAACAATCTGAGAGTCGTCTCCCATTTCCTTTTAAAAGCCAGGTGCACCAGCACTTATCATCGCTGAGAGAAAGGGATGTGATCCTCGGCTGCTGGGCCCTCTGCCCCACCGTTTCACAGTCATCTGTCCCATCAACAAATCTGTTTGACTGCATGTGAAGGACTACACTGATATTTAAGTGAGGAGGAGCACTGCTGCGTGTACCTCTTTGTGTGCGTGCATCTCAGTCCGTGGATCAGGGGGGATGGTTCATAAAAAGTTTCATCCTGATCCATAACCGATGGGATGAGAGGGGAGAATTAAATCCTTATTGAGGAAAATAGGAGGAACAGCTGATAACCTTCATTGATTATTTACTTACTCGTTTTCTTTGGAGAGTGTATAACCACAGCTTTTAGTTTTGCTGATTAAATGAGCCACGATATTTGTGACAGTACATTACTGTGTTACTGTGTAAAAGCAGCCTCTCAAATCACAAAATCCGAGTGTATGGATAGTGTGAACCCGCCTGTGTAGGCGCATCAAATGCGTCCTTTAAATAGCAGGAAACAGACTACGCTTTTGACTCTAGACCAGCTTCTTGGTTAGCACACCTCACTTTAAGACCATGTTAAGCTTTGCCTGCCGCTAAAACTCAGTCAGAGAGTGAGGAAGGAAGTTGGCGAATGTGGCAAAACACACCATGAATAAAACATTGAAATATTACTTCCTCCGCACACTCAACTCAACTCACGTCACATCAGAAAAATGTTCACCTGTAATGGTGGTTATTTAACAATGAAGAAAACAAACTCCAGTGATCCATTGCTACTTCACAACGTCCTCAAACTTAAAAAGTCCCCCTGCGGCAGAAATGTCATATTGTGCACTTAAGAAGATCACCTGGTTAAGATCTCCAAACTGGCAGGGTGAAAGAGAAAAAGTGATTCCAAAGCAATCTTGCCTCATCCTGTGTGGCAGCACAGGCACACCTTTCAGGTGTGTGTGTAAATGTGTGAGTGAGAGGCACTTCAAGAACAACCATGCGTGTTCAGCAAACATCACCGAGTTAATTAAAGCATAGAAAAGTGTGCACGCCTGGAGGCATCCTATTTGTTATTATTAGTGATGCAGGTTGCTTTTTTGGCATTAGTAAAGAAGGATGGTGGTGCTTAAGCCATCTAAAATATTATAATTATATTATTATATTATATTATATTATAATAATATATTTTCACTCTGAATGTATGAAAGTATGTGTATTTGCTACGTTTTTCTGATTTACATATAATAAACTATCATGGTTCATCCACAGGCTCCATGTGACAACGGTTCCAAAATCCAAAACTACATTCTTCAATGGGATGAGGTATTTATTTATTTATCATGAAAGAAATGTTAAACATTGCACAACGAACCAAGATTATGTTGCTTCCTGATGAACTAAACACTATGTTCTCTGAAGGGGAAGGGCACTGGGATCTATGAGCAGTGCTACTATGGAGCTCAGAAGCAGTATAGAGTGACAAAGCTTTCACCAGCTTCAAGATACTCCTTCCGCCTTGCAGCCAAAAATGACATGGGCGTAAGGTAGGATCCCTAACATGCTTGATTATTTCCTGGATAGCACCCTCTCTGTTGTCCATTTTTATGTTGCTGTTTCTTCCATTCACTGTCTCCATCTGTGTGCGCATGTGTGTCTCTCACTCTGTCTCTCCTGTCTCTCTCTCCCATTCTCTCCCATCCTCTGTCTCTCTCTGCCCTCCCCAGCGAGTTCAGTGAAGTGGTGGACCTGTTCACCTCATGCAGTGTGCCATTGCCACCCTTCCCTCCAGAGCTGGAGATGGCAGGCGTGACCTGGCTGTGTCTGAAGTGGCAGAGGCCCACTAGCTCTCCAAAGGAGGATGACATCTACTATGTTTTAGAGATGGAGGAGGAAGGCTCCGTAAGTTTCTCAGTCTTTTGATTGTTTGGCAGGATCTGCAACTAAAGACTTTATTATACATGTTGTTTCCCTTCTTTGTGAGGTTCTTGCTGCAGTTGGAGTGCCATTATGTCTTATAGGGCAGTATTTCCAAGTGCATCTTTTTGACTTAAGTTGATCTTCAGACAGCATGAAATATGGACACCATTAATAAAATACACTCACATACATAATTCAACCCAGCCAAAAGGAAAAAATCTAACTCAAATATCTTTCCTTTGCAACATTAGTCTCCTCTAAAAGTTGCATGACATTTTATAGCCACTGTCACCTGCACTGCAAGCAACTACCTACAGACATAGTGCCTGTGAGGAAAAACACAGAAACATTTGTCTATTCCCTGGAGCTGTTTGTCTCCTGCGGACCACTTTGTTTTCTGCAACAATGGTTGTCTGGTAAGTCATTGCTCACCTGGTTGTTTTTTTCTCCGTTTGTCATTTGTCTTGTCCCAGGGATATGGCTTCCAGCCAAGCTACGACGGCGACGAACTGTCCTGCACCGTCAGGAATCTCCACAGGAGTACCAAGTACAAGTTTAGGGTAAGGGAGCCTGGTGATGTTTGCACTCAAAGCTGCATATCCACGGCTTTCATTTAGGATGCAGCGGAGTGTGTATGTGTGGAGGGGACACGCTTCAGGCAGGGAGGGTGCTGAGGCCCACAGTGGCCCTATGACTCATCCGTTTGCAGGATTCTGCCAGCAGGGCGGTGGGCATCCGACAACATAAACAGGAGGACTTCGATGCTCGTCACATGTAGGGCCCCAGTGAGAAGCTAGTCAAGCAAAGCATTTGAGCCAAACAGGCTTTTTGGCAGGCGGTAAAATGAAGGCAAAGTTTAGGGACAGAAAAGTGACTTTCTCTCCATGTCACTGTATTTTCCTCTTTGGCTCTCACCCTCTCCCTCATTGCATTCCTCCCTCATTCTGTTGTTTTCACCTAAATTGTTGTACTCTAAATGGCTCAGCGGAATCAGAGCCGACCATCCTTCACCTGGCAAACACAGTAGGGATGAACCAAAGTCACCTTGTTGACTGCTGTCAGCTATTAAGATGAAATTCACTGATGGAAGTGGCAGACGTTTATCTGTGAGCTGCTGTTTCATGACATCCCTGCCATCAGTTTATAAGGCTATGTAAGCACTGACAAATTCTTTTCATTGAGTAGGTAGTTGTACAGCAGGTTAAAAAGGCCTATTGAGCAAAATAATATTTTTCTCAGTGAACAAGTTATATTAAATGGTGTTTCATCAAAGTGAATGATCAATTTGTTCTCTTTGAAAGATAGTGTTGTGAAGGACCCGGTTGCTTGAACAGTTGGCACAAAACAAGGAATAAACAAACAAAAAAACACAACATCAAAACATTGGGATCGGCCCAGAATTTCATAATCGGGGCTCAATAGACAGAGACTATTGAAAGAAAGACACGTGATGCTCTTGATAATCTAAGGCAGGCAACCCAGCGAGGAAAAGTTGGCATGGATTTATAGGGAGTGAATGGAAAGCCTGCGACACATCTGCATGTGAATCATGACAGGAGTGGTCAATCAAATGTTTTGAAAAAATCTAAAGCAATGTATAAACTAAAATTAACTGGATTAAACGGATTTGTCATAGGATCCCTTCCAGCTAGATCTATAAATGTGTTGAATGTCTAAAATGTCCCTTTGGCTGCAGATAGCCTCTGTGTAATGTGTCTGCAGTCAGAGTTGGATTTGTCGAGAACTCAGGGGAAAAACATGACACAGCTTACATGCCTGCTCTTAGAAATATGATTCTGACACTGCCGGCGTTAACGGCTCATTTCGGTAACTTTTGTTACGATGACCACTGCCATTGAATTTTGAGATGATTCCACATATATACCGTCCTGCTGCTTTAAATACTCAGTAAATTGTGGATTTGTTGCGGACTATTTTCTGAGCATTATTGCGTGCTACTGGGCAACAATAGAAACGATATTTCCTGCTGTTTTTAAGATTTATGTCTTCAGTAGGATGCAATGGGCCTGAGGCTGAAGGAAAGAGACAGGAGAGAAAAAGGAACTGCTAATGCACTGTTGGTTTGGATCTTTATCCAGTAACAAAAACATAGAATAACACCAATCCCTTTAAATTCCAAGCAGTCTTATTTCATTTTTACAGGTTATGTGTTACAAAATTCTATTTCATAAATTGATTTTAGTTTGGCTTAAAAGCTGTGATTACATTCTGAAATGGAACTCAGTTATCTGCTGAAGCTGGGAGCTGCTCCACTGTTATTCAAATTACCCCGAACACTTGTTTTTTCCTGCAGCTAGTGGCAACAAGTGGTCTTTCTATCTTTCCAGCTCTTAAGAACATTAAATCACGTTAATGCTTTGAGAAGAATTGAAGAATTGGAAAGCTTCACTCACATAGTCAGGGGAATCTGCACCAAATCTTATCTTAACACGATGAACACTGCAAGAAAAGGTACTATATTTCCCAAACAAACCTCCATTATGTCCAAACGATAGAAATTAGTCACTCAAAAAACTGCCTCTCTCCCTCATTTCCAATTAACCAGCTGTGCAGTGTGAGTGGAGTCTGGTTGCTGTGCAGGTTTGTCTTCGTACAGTATGTGGATGAGCCGCACTCTGCAGCACGCTCACACAGATTTCCATATTATCGCAAACCGGAATGCAAATGCCACTAAAGCTCATTGCCTTGGTTTTTTGATAGCAATGCTTGTGTCGTCGAAACAGTTCTGTTGAAATGTATCTGTAGATGCCTTACAGGTACAGCTGAATCTTTGTGATAATGTGGTATTTGTCTGGAGCCATTTTAGTTGCGGACAGTGTTGCGCTCACTCTCTCAGATCCCTTCATTACCCTTCTCTGAGTTGAGTCAGTGCTTGTTATCGGGAAACATAATGACCTTTTATACACTTGCCCTCATTGACTATCTGTGCAAACACTGGCAAAATTCTGACAGAAATTATTTGACTCCTCACCGGCTGTATTCATGCACTTCCTCCAGGTGGCAGCATACAACTCAGAGGGGAAGAGTAACCCCAGCCAGGTGGTGGAGTTCATCACAAACCCAGACAGACCCAGCTGTCCCTGCAGGCCTGTAATCAGAGGACGAGTCCTTCCCAACAGCTTCAAGATGGCCTGGGGTGAGCATTTCCTGTCAATGCCCTTTTCATTATCAAAACGCTTCACTGTTACATGTAGCTGACAGGCCACAAAGGCTAGTTTATAATTTCACCACGCTCTTTGAGCTTTGTCTGACTATTCCAAGCAGTCAGTACACCAGATGAATGACAGTTCTCGCCCTCATTCAGCTCAAATCCTTCCTAAACCTCACAGGAAAAACTCCTCACCCACTGCTGCACTTGGTCTCTGCTTTCAGTTTTCAGTATAAACAAAAGCCTGTCTACAGCCCTGAAAACGATGTTGTCTCTCTATTCTCCAATACCCCTTTCACACTGGACAAAAAAATGCACCAACATCTGGCTTTTGTCTTCAATGGGAAAGGCTACAATCAGCATACATGCCCACATCAAATGACTGCAGTTTTCAGTTCCTGCTTTACTCAGCAGTGATGTAAAACATGACAACAGTGATGAAAAACACGGACGGATATTGAAGTTTTGGACGCTGGCTTATAAATGCTTTTCCACCTGTCTCTGTTCAATCAGCAGACAACCACCATTCAGTGAGCACTAAGTTTGAAAGACAGATGGAAGCATAAGGCGGAAGATGTACTTGCCTTTAACAACGTGTTCTCAATGCATGACGACTGCCCTGCTTATCCCGCGTCAGAGCATCGCTCGTGCACGACGCGAGACATTAACTCTACGTGCCCACAAGATGCAATACATACTTGAACGATAGGGGCAGCGTACGGCCATTATGGGGATTTGTTAGGGTCAGTAAGCACATCAGCAGCAGTAGTGACATCAATGGAACAACAAGCTAATGTATGCCATCTAGTGGTATCCTCCAGTAAGACGCAGATTATATAGGCAAGTATGCGAACAACTTCTTTCACGACACAAACTGGTTGTTTATGCGAAAAATGTGTTTAAAAAGGAAGAATTTCTCTGGCCTAAGATATATAACATTGTCACTGGCCTGATATTTGTCAGGTCCCTCTTTGGAACTCTGCATGTGCAACTCAGACTCAGAACAGAGATGAGAAAGAAGTGATATGTCTCACTCATTAGCTAATTCCATTATGAGCTCTGGAAAAAAAACAGTATGTCTAATTCAGAATTTTAATGATCCAGACATCTTCTAGAAGCAGTTTGTTAATGTAAAAAACCTCCTACTTTCTACTATTCCCTGTTTTCTGGCACATTTGTGAAATCAAACATGACACGCCAGAAAAAAAAGCAGGCTTAATCTACATTTACAGTGCTTACTTGAAGAGAGTTTTATGGAGTATTGAGAGGCAGTTAGTTCCTCTATCATCAACTCACTCACTAAATCTCATACTTACTGAAATGAATCAATTCTAGAGTAGATTTGCAGACATGGCATCTTGAAAACTGAGCTTGCTTGCATTGATGATGATCAATTTGATTTGATATCTTTTGTTATCCAGAGCCCCCAAAGGAAAATGGTGGAGCAGAAGTCACAAAGTATGTTGTGGAGTTGTCTGAGGGCTTAAGCGGTGAGTTGCCAATGGTGATAATAAAATGTTTAATAATTTGTATTATATATTGTTGAATATTATTTCTGGGGTATTAAAACATTAGTTTATTGAAATAAATAACGTTAATTTTCAATGTGTTCGTTTTAGGCTTGTCATGGGACCTGGTTTACTCAGGGCCGGCTATGGAGCACGTCTGCGAAGGCTTGAAGCCTGGCTGCTCCTACCAGACGCGCGTTTACTGCATGAGCGAGGGGGGACAGAGCCCGGTGAGTCACGCAGCATCAGCACACATGCACGCATAGATACCCTAAACATTCACAAGTACCAAGAGAATTGAAAAAAATTTGAATCTGTGGTGGAGATTTTATTGACCTACGCTTATTTTATTGGACTTGAAATTTAAATCAGCGTCACTCTAGAGATGTCACTCTTCTCCAATATGTCACCTTGTCTCTCAGAGTGCAGTTATACAGCATAAAACCTGATTATTATTCACTGTTTTTCTGTTGGCTGTCTGGTTATTGATTAATTTCTCGGCTGTTACATATACTGGGATAGTTAGGGCAGGCAGCCATGAATCTCACCACATCCCTGGTTGATCTGATACATTTTACATGAATAATTCTAGATATGCACTCTATTTATAGTGAGTTTTAATAGGAAGTTGTCATTCAGCCAGTGTCCTGCGTTAGAAGATTAGACTATGCTTCCTGGTGTGTAAGTACAAGACAAGGCTCGCTAATCGATTAACCCTCCCTGCATGTGTCAGAGGATGTTTTTCTTAATTAGTTCAGTTCACAGACACTCTCTTCATTAATTTCTTCATCAGCTGTTAGTGCATGCATTTATTCATGATGGGGCTTGTAAAGAACCGTGACTCATGGTGGCGAGATCCTGCCTTTTGGCGCAGCACGATGTGACATAACACTCACATGTTCGCTTTTTGTCACAGAAGCTGAGAGTCCGAAAAAGGCCTATTTTGTCACTCGCCAGAATATCTGTCAAACTCATTCCACGGCTTTGTGAGAAATTCAGCACATTTCTTGGAATGCAGGTGTACCTTTGAACAATGCATTCGCGTTTGGCTCCTTTCTGGTCTGTTGTAGCCTGAATCAACCTGATAAGCAGGTGAAAGTGACAATCCGTAACCAGTATGTCTGTGTTGTGCGAGAGAAAGAGTGGAGGGGGATGAGATTGTCAATTTGTTTTGGTTTTTTTTCCTTCTCTGGGGCTTAATTGGTGTGTTGTCTTCCCTTGCAAGCTGTCGGAGACCCTGCAGGTCCAGACTCCCGCAGTGCCCCCGGGGCCCTGCCAGCCCCCTCGGCTGGTGGGCAAGCCCAAAGCCAGGGAGGTGCAACTGCGCTGGGGTGAGTCATTCCTCTCCAACTCAGATCTGTGTGGGATGTATTCTAGCTTCTGTTGATGCAATTATTTGTCCAGCGAAGTACCTCAAAGCATTGAGCTTTTGTATTCTGCTGTTTGTACATTAATTTTGTGTATTTACTGTATCATTTTTTCATTAGAAAAACATTTTTAAAGTGTATTGATTTGTAAACACTGGTTGCCCAAATTTCCTAGGTCCCCCTCAGGTAGACGGAGGCAGCCCGGTATCCTGCTACAGTGTAGAAGTGAGTGGGCCGCAGTCTGAGGAGAGCAGGGAGGTTTACCAGGGTCCAGAGCTTGACTGCTCTGTGGGAGGCTTAATGCCTGGCAAAACCTACGGTTTCCGGCTCAAGGCAGCGAACAAGGCTGGGGTGAGAAAGGCTGTCAAGACTGATCTTTCAATAAAAGGAGAAGGGATTGTTTTTATTCTGCCCTTTCTCACTAAATATGATTGGAAAAACTCTAATATAATATATTTTGGTGGTATTGAATTGTTTTTGCTCTTTTGTGCGGATAGTTTGGACCTCTTTCGGAGCGTTGTGAGGTTACAACTGGCCCCGGGGCCCCTGAGCAGTGCAGGCCTCCCAACACCACATGCAAATCCCCCAGCTGTGTTGTTGTTAGCTGGGAGGTAAGATTAGCTCTACTTCTATTTTATTATTATTAAACCGTGTCATCGATTTAAATGCTGATGGGCATTTTGTATTGTGTACATCTTCTAGGCCCCTCCTTGTAATGGAGCTCCAGTGACAGAGTTTCGTCTGGAGTGGGGAGCTGCTGAGGGCAGCATGCAGATGTGTTACAGCGGACCAGCACTCAGCCATGAAATGAAGGGGCTGCTGCCTGCAACCAACTACTTCTGCCGGACACAGGTGAGCACTATTAAACACTTAATTTATTTTATAAAGCCCCGTCTAGTTCTCATTTGTTCCCACTGTTAAAAACACTCGTAATGTACTTGTACATGATTTCAGTATGATAAGTTTTTAGCAAGACTTCAAGGAGAATCCAGGGGTGCTGCCTTTTTAAAATGAAAAATACGATTAGCGCAGGTTGTCTCGACAAGTATTTGATAAGAACAGCAAAGATCAGCTGTGAGTGTTTTTAAGAATGTACAAATCTCTCCAGGCTTCTTCTCATCATCTTTTGAAGGATAGAGAGTTATTCACTGTATTCTTTTATTCAAACATTTGATTTATTACCTCCCACCATCTCTATCTGTGTGCCATTGTAGCTGTTACACTGTGAGGGTAAGGAGTCCAATCCCTCTAAGGACTGACAATGAATGAGAAGCACTCATTTAAACTACTGTTTTAGATTGTTGCTGTTAATGCAATGATTATAGGCTTTTACGGTACAATTATAGTCTGAGGGTAAATGCGAGTTTCAAAGTCTCATGATTATAATGCATTCATTTATCCCTTGATTTAATATGGAAGTATACAATCACATGAGCGTTTTTATTAAAAAGGTTTTCTTGTATTTAGTTACCACAACATTTATTTGTTGCAACAGTTGCTGCCTTTTGGAACAGAAATAATGCAGTTAAAGGTACAAAATACCTAAGTAATATATCACTTATTACACTAATTTAAGTTACTTTCAACAAAATGCCCAAATAACATATATAGTGCAATCGAATAGCCTAGATTTTCTTAAATAAACCAATGGCCTTGGACACATGGATGAGCAGGCAGACAAAGGATCAAAGTCTGATTTATTATGAGATGGGAATAAATATTTCTAATTGTAGGCTTAGTCATATGATACACAATGGACCTATACCTTCCATTTGTATCCTATAATGACATCCTATAATGAGCCATTACATCCCTTTTCGAGAGTAAGAGCAGAAACGCTCGGTGTAACTGAGCCTTAACAATAGCTGTTACAGAACCATGACATTTTAAACTGGATAATAGTGAAATCAGGTAATTGCTGCAAACCTAATTTTTGATACTCCTGCTGAGTAGAAAACACCTGGAAAGAAGAGATCTGGAGCAGTCGGTATGCTGAATCACAGACGTTTCTTCAGCCTGAGTAGAAAATACATTATTCATAAATCCGTATGTCACACCTCGGTACTTGTAATTGTCATCCTAATTGCCTTAAAACCCAAATGAAATACATGAAGCCAGACGGGCTGTGGCTGAGCTTTTGATGCTAATTTTGGAGAGTATTTTACAAAAAGTATGAAACTAACAACTTTTAAGTCTCCAGGTCGTCGGCTTCTGATTGGCGAGGATTTGGAGAACATTTGTGATCTTGATTTATTACAAGCTTTTCTCACATCTCGGAATTTTTAATTTATCAAGCAGCTGCATACCAGGAGATTGTTGGTTTAACACTTGCTTGCTGAGGATGATGACTAATGCTTAACTGTTTAAACATTGTATACAGTTGGTTCAATAGTTACTTGAAATAGCAGCAAGACAGGCTACATATCTCTTGTGCTGTTTCACTGAATGCATTTCTCCACTGTGACCAATGAACACAGTGTTTGTGTAACAGAAGAGACAGATTCTGACTTTTAAATTGTGGCTTTGTCCTTTGGGTCTGGTTCAGGCTGAAATTTTAGGACATGCTGTTCTCTTGCAGCCTCTTCTGTGGTCCAACAGGGGAGAGAGGGAGGGGCGGCTGTTGCTTATGGGTTATCGCACATGCAGCGTTTAATTTCTCCACTGCCACTATTGGTCCAGACCGAGTAGACCATCCCTAACTATTACATTCTTGTCAGGCTATAAAACCAGATTGTTGCAGTTGATTGAAATCCTAACACATATGGTCCTCATTTTTCAAATATGTAATTTTATTTTTCATGGCTCTGCTAGAAAAGAAAACCACACACTTGTTAGGACTTGCTGAAACTCGAACCAATCCTGTTTACATTGGAACCCCACCTTGTGGTCATACAAGGGTGTTACACATGTCCTTTCACGTCACAAGCAAGACTTGATGTTGACGAGCTTTGTGTGTTGATGTCATGCAGGCTGTGAATGTGGCTGGCGTGGGGCCCTTCAGCGAGGCAGTGTTGTGCCAGACGCCCTGCTCTGTGCCGGCAGCCGTCAGCAACATCTACGCGCTGAAGGAGTCCGAGCTTCAGAGGTACGAAACTCCAGTGGATGCAGATGAAGACGAGGAAGATGAGGACAGCGCTCCCCACCCGCCACTGTTCTACTCTCCATCCACCTGCCTGGGCATTTGCTGGGACCCCCCATGCGATCATGGCTCTGAGATCACTTCCTACCTGATTGACCTCGGAGAGCGCCAACCCGTTGTTGTGGGCCCTGTCATCAAACACATCATCCAGCATTTGCAGCCTGACACCAGCTACAGGTTGGTGTCTCCTTGTCAGAACATCAAGATTTCAATTGTGCTACACAACTTTGCACCTTTCGGTGTCAACACTATCTTGCAGTTCTTGTTAGATCTCAGCGCTCACAAGTCAGAGAATGCGGTACAAAACAAGTACAAACACAGACAACGCTTGTAGATTGACTCTGGCTGTGATGCTTTGTACCAGATGATGCCAAAGGGGACAACTGAAAAAAAATATGATAATTTACATTCTAAATCCAAGATATTCTTAATGGGGCTTGCAGCTTTTGAGGAATCAGGTGTTGTGTTCAGACTCGACAGCATACCATGGCTCAACTGGTATCACGCTGTCACTGGTTTATATTTCTTTTTGTAGTATGATTTTAAAACAAGTGTTTTTTTAAAGTAATTAAAATGACCTTCGTCAACAGATATTCTAAAGCCTTGTAATCCTTGAAAGTTTGCAAATTTGAGGGGGAAATGTTAAAGCCTTGGAAGATTTTGAAAATGAATATAAATAGACATTGGACGTAAATGCGCCACCCGCCTCAAGTTGCTTAGTTTTTTGTTAAGATGGTACTAAGTATATAAATGAGGAGTTACTTAGCTCTTTAGTCTTTCTTTATCGCTCAAAAACGCAGTATAAAGTCTTGCTGTGCTGTGTTAGAGAAGGCAAAAGATCACATAGTTTGCTATCACTGTAACACAGCACGAAAGTGTTCACACATTGAAGTCTTGCCCTCTTTTTAATTTTTGTCTGAGCTTATGTAAATCCTGCTAATTGTCCTTATTAAGATTTTCAGTATTGCAACACTAATTAACAGTCACTGGGTCCCTGATTTTGAGGGAATTGAGTGTGTTCAGAGCCAGATGTACTGTACATCAACAGAGGCTGAGCATCACTGTCTGCTGAGGAGATGAAATACTGTTAATGCCCCTTTGACAGCCACTGCATCATTTCTGCTCAGGTCAGCTCAGTCCTTGCAGCTCTCTGATGTTGACATTTCTCTTCTTCCCTTAGGCTCCGTATCCAAGCCCTGAACAGCCTGGGCGCAGGCCCCTTTAGTCACACCTTTAAGCTGAAGACGAAGCCCCTGCCCCCACAGCCACCCCGCCTGGAGTGCACCGCCTTCAGCCACCAGACCCTCAGGCTCAAGTGGGGTGACGGCCCAGCCAAAGCCGCCACCTCAGACGCCCTCCAGTATCAGCTGCAGATGGGGGACAAGAGCGGCAGGTCGGTGGCCCATTAGTCAGGCGAGGGGAAGTGACCTGATAAGAGAGGAGACTGGTGTTTGAGGAAGAGCTTTAGATAACTGTATCGAGGAAGGCACAGAAAATAATGTACCAGACAGGGTGCCTTTTTTATAAGGAGAAAGGAACTGATGATGTGCTTTAGGTCGCTGTATATTTCCTGACAGGGGAGTCACTCATCTCATTTGCTTTTTGCCATCTTTACCCTTTTACTCATTAAATCCTTTCTCTCTCTCTTTCTTTTCATGTTCCTGTCATTGCAGATTTATATCCTTGTATAAAGGACCATGCCACACACACAAAGTCCAGAGGCTTAATGAGTCTACCTCTTATACGTTCCGCATCCAGGCCTTTAATGAGGCGGGCGAAGGGCCCTTCTCCAATGTTTACACATTCACCACCCCACGCTCTCCTCCAGCTCCTGTGAAAGGTACAGTGGCAGCACTTTTTCTCTTTCTTTCTTTCTCCTTCTTGCGTTCTCTCTCTTTCTCCTTCTTGCGTTCTCTCTTTCTTTCCTTCTATCTCACACACACACACTCTCTCTCTCTATATATCCTTCTCTATCTCTGTCTTCCCGGTGTGGATCAGCTCTCTTTACAAACACTCACTGCTGACATACAGACAGCCAGTGTGCTCAGCTTTTAACCTCAGTTGACCCAAGTTTGACTTGCATTTGATCAAGACCCAGCAGCTCGAGCTTCACTTGTCGGCTGTCATCATGAGTTGGGTTGTTCAGCGCTGCGCTCCGCTCTCAGCCAGCCTCTGCAAAGCCTCTTTTGATCCTACATGTTGAAGTCAGTAATGAGGACGTGGGATTTATTCTCAGTGCGGCACCTCTTTTGAATCAGGCAGTCATGTGCCAGTTTGTCTCCCTACACAGTGAAGTGGACAGTCTCACCATTAACTGTGTAAATTTAGAATAACCATTTCAACCTTAAGTTTTAAGCTTAATATCAGAATGCCACAGGGGATTCAAATCCTCCCTGCCACTGTACTTTGTGATGATTAATACTTAACCAGTTCAAAAGAGCCACTTAGTTTTTATTGTTTTTGCTTAAAATGCCACCTACCTAAAAAAGAAGAGCATGACTCATAGTTATTGCACTCTCTCAACTAAAGGGGGAAAGTTACATGCAGTTGTCTAGAATTCACTCTAAATTCATCAGCTGAGTCACTGTGCATGCAGATAGCAAGTTATCTTGTATTAAAGTAAGTGGTTTCCGTAACAACTCAACTTTGATAAATCCTCCAAACCTCTGATTCAGACAGAAAGATCACGGCACATGAAGACTTTGTTGGAAATTTTATGTATATATGCCTTCTAGTTGTTTTTTTAATCAAGAATTCAAAGTTAACTTTAGCAAATGAGGCTTGTTCTAAATTCTTATCCCGAGGTGTTGTAGATTACACTGCAGATTTAATGGTTTGAAACTCATGCAAACAGCTGGTAACCTGAAATATTTTTCAACTGGCCATAAAACTGAACTGAAAAAAGATACAATCTCATTCAAAACTTTCCTTATCTGTCAAGCGCAGCTTCAGAGAAAATTTCAATTTAGCCACACTTCCGCAGTACTCTAATCTATTTTTGGTTTAAGGATGATCTTCTTAGGTATTGCGCTGCCACTGCAGATAGTACGAAATTTGCTCGCTTTCATAATGTAACTGCAGTCACCAGGAACAGCAAGGGGTCACTCAAAGAACTGCGATACAATTACTGTCAGTCATACTAGTGTGCAGAGCCAGTGCAAAACAAAATGTGGTCAATCAGCTGATATGTTGAAGTGAAAAGAGTTTTTAGTGAAGTAGGAAGCATTTCATCCACCCACCAATGACGGCTGACCTCATATATTTTATTTCCAAGGTTAATTTGAACTCTTATTCAGCTAATTTTGGACACCGGATCAAAACGAATAATGTTGCATTTTTTACCTAAAGTAGTCTTTCACGCTTGTCAATGGCCGTTATATGGAACTACTAGTCACAGAGAAGCTCAAATAAATGGAATTTCAGTTTCCTTGCGTTTAGCATTTTAGGTCATTCTTACAGGCAAGGCTGCAACAAAGGATTTTTCATTGTCAATTAATCTGCTGATTATTTCACAATGAAGCCATTCATTGTTTAGTCTACAAAGGGGAAACATTTTTTTAAAAGGCTCAATACAGTTTCCAATATTGTGATACATACAATAAGTCTACAGTAACTCGTAACTGTCATTAAATCTGCACTCTGTCCTCCTCCTTTCAGCCCCTAAAGTGGAGCGTCTGGATGACAACTCCTGCGAAGTCACGTGGGAGGCCCTGTCGCCCATGAAGGGGGATCCGATCCTCTACACCTTGCAGTGCATGCTGGGAAACTCTGAGTTTAAACAGGTACTGACATTGAAGGTTTGGTTCTCCCTCTTCGTATGTGGTGTCCTCACCTGCGGCTGACCTACCATTCATCACAGCGGCCTTCTTATGCAGATGAGCATCCAGATGGATCCGGAACCTTAATGTTGTCACAGCATTCTGTATTAGTCACCGCTGGCTTTAAATTGCCCATTATGCAAAGGTCATTGATCCATGTGGTATCCCAGGTGTCTGGCCCCTGCCAACACATTCATTCCTCCCAGTGGCCTCCAGCCATGTTAACGTGGAGTAATGGCCACTGCAGTTTTATGCTAATCTCGTCACATCGTACATGGCAATCGCATCAGCGAGGTGAAATATGTGGCTGCCATCCCTCATCAGTTGGTTTCCATCCTCACCGTCCATCTCTGTGGCCTAGACTGAAAAGCTCATGTTTAAGAAAAGGGGAATTATTCATTTGTTGAGGATGGGGGTTTACTCCAAAGACTGAGGCAGTTTGCTTCAGTCTGGATGTGTAGTTTGGCTGGTGTATAATGGATAATTCAATAATTTCTAAATGTTTGCTAGTTTGAAACCCAGTATGAAAAAACTGTTTACACCCTCGTACAATAGTTGCCGTTCCAAATTTATAAACAAGAATAACTGGGAATGTGTTTTGGCAGCCATGTTTGCAAAGCTTTCTAAAAACTTGTGGTTGTGGCGGCTGAGCAAACAGCAGATGGGCAGATGGCTTCCCCCCGCATCGAAGGCAACAAATAACTAACAAATTTAAAAAAAAGAGAGAGAGAGAAAAAGTGACACTAAGCAGTTTTTTCCCTTCATGCCTGACAATGAAAGGCAGTTTCAGTTGGTCAGAAGCCGTAAGATGAGAAGGATTTCGTCAGCTTTAACGTCAGTACATAAGCTCAATACAACAATATTGGTGGCCAAGTTCAGACAAATGTGAAGAAGATTCCTCAGAGGGTCAGTTCACCATTTTATACCATTTCCCAGTTCTACTTGTGAAATCCAACTTAGACAATTCCAGTATCTTGACAACACTACTAGTGAAGTCAGCTATCTACACTAGCTATATTTATTGTCCAGCCAGACTGCCATTATACAGGCGCCCCATCATGAGCATCTCCACCATGAGCAGACGCATGCTTCAATCTGCACAGTGATCAGTTTAATTAGGTGTAATTAGGTAGAAAGAAAATGGTTCCTACTTGAAACTGCTCACAACAAGCCCATGTGCATTATCTTGTGTCACCAGGTCATGGGTTCTGCAAAGAGACATTGATGTCAGTTTTTTGACCACACTTCTTCCCTTCTGTTCACAGGCTTACAAAGGCTCCGCCACATCCTTCCACGTCCAGAACCTGCAGCCCAGCAGCGACTACCGTTTCAGGGTGTGTGCTATCAGGCAGTGCCAGGACGCCCCCGAGCTGAGCGGCCCCTACAGCCCCACAGTGACCCTCTCACCGCAGCGAAATGAAGTGGCGGTGAGCGGCGGCGCGACCGGCTCCGGGTCCAGGGCCGGCACCGAGTCCAACCGAGCCAGAAGAAGCCTGACAGACGAGCAGTGCGCTTTCCTCCTCCTCATGGTTTTCGCCGTCATCGCCATTCTCATCGCTTTCGTCATCCAGTACTTTGTCATTAAATGAGCAGTTTGCGCCACCCAGCTGCAGGGTTATAGCTTTATTCTTTCCCCCCCCCTTTCTCTGTTGTTTTGTATTCTTCGTTTTGTACTTTATCGTTTTCCGTTGTCAACAGAGTAATCGCATTAGGCACGTTGAGGCACAGTGGGAGGAAGGGCTGGTGATTGAAAGCTGAATAGAAGTTAAAAATTGAAAAACCTTCTTTGGCACCTGTGATACCTTCCTGACTCTCCTGCCTTTGTCACCCTGTCCCAACTTTGTGGTATCTGTGGTTCAGTTTCAGATTTCTGTTCCATCATGATCAGCTTCCTGTGCAAACCGAACTCAGAATGAGCAGGGATGTGGTTTATTTTGGGGAGAGGGTCTGGGGGGGAAGGGGCGCTTCGACTCATGTACTTGTTGATTACAGTATATAAATATATATATATATATGCGTATAGAAATAGTCATTATTTATATTTCCATTGGTGTGTCCAGTATGAAACTGTTTTTGATAGATGTGTTCCAAAAAAATAGTATGTAGGTGTGTCATTAGCCTATGTGCTATTTGATCCTGGGACCTGGTTGGGCCAGTGTTTGCACAGTGGGGTGTGTCCAGATGTGTATACTGTATGTAGTTAGTGCCACAGAGGTACACGGCTGGGAGGGCTTCAGGGCCAGATGAAGGGACTTAACCCCCCTGCTGGAGTTTAAGGGGTCTTGCGAGAGAGGAAATGGAAAATGAAAAATCTTGTTCACATTATAGAGCGTTCATTTAGCACTTTCCAACCTTTTTGATGTTCAGAATGTTTAAGGATGCAAAAATGACTGGAGAAATGTTAGTATATTTTTGTACAGTGAAGACACAAGGACCTGTAAGTTTGAGGGGGAAAAAAAAAATGCTCAGTAGAAAGTTAGAAAACAAACAAAAACCAAACTAACAGTGAATTCTAATTATTTTTACTATCATATAGTTATACTGCTGCTTTACTCCGAAATATTGTTGTTCAGCACAAAAAATGTATGCTTACCTGTATGTTATATTTTGTTTTTTGTTTTCATTTATTTCCCCAGTAATTGATTTTGCACCTTAGTGGAAGAAAACCTTGACTAACTGCGTCTTGGTCTTGTGATGCATTTTATAGAACACACTTTGAGATTGTGCAAGCCCTACTTGTGTTTTGGGTGTTTTAAAAGTTGTAGTACCACATGATGTGTCACTGAAACAGCTGATCTATCTCAGCAAAAAAAATGGTAAAAGAAAAATAGAGAAAAAAAAGTATGTACCAGTTGTTTCAGAGGCCTTAATTGGAGAGGAAAAAAATCTCGGGAGAATTTTCTTAATTTCTCAAGTTTTGATGTTTTTCTTTTAGTGTTAGAAAAACACTAAAAGGTGTTTTATTTACTTTTATTTTTTGCAACATTTATTTGATGTTAGTAATCATACGTAATCAGGAGAGAAATGGAAAGTAGTTCTATGTATTACTTATGATTTCTTTTGATTTCTTTTGTCAAGTTATACATGTGTGAAGTATATTTTTTTATAATATTGAAGTAATATAAGTTAAAACTCTCCAGAGAAAATAATAAATCCTGAGTACTCATGAATCATGGAACGCAAATGGCAGATACAAAATGTGTTATATCATGTACTTCCTGTGAATCTAAATTTGCCTTTTCTCTGTGTGTTTAGTATTTGTAACAGATTGCTAATGCTGATTTCTCAGTGGTGATCTGGCTGTAGGGTCTAGTGTTGTTTGGTTTTGGGCAGATAATTGCTGTTGCAACCATAAAAATGAAATACAGGTACCTTGCAAAACGTCTTGGATAATTACATGATTTGGTCTTTTCGGACATTCTGCAAATGTCTTCTCTTTGTCATTGAAAGAATTCAAATTCCTATTTTTGATAGCAATTGCAACGTGTGCCATTTTAACACCTCTTCACCCTGGGCTCACCACCTTTGGTTGGGGAGATTAACAAAATGCTACAAAAATGAGTAAAATATGCACAAAAATAGAGACCATTTTTATGTAATTTTAATGTTTGCAGTTACCTCATACACCGTACATTCCAAAATGAAAATTTGTTATACTATACATACTACCAGACATATCACTTTAAAATGTTCGTTATGGGAAAATGTATAATCATAGATATGTATCTAAAGTGTATCTGTATAGCCATGATATCTACAAAGGATCCATGCACAATAAAAGATTTATAATTCTTAATCAGGTTTGTAGTCGGGTCCTATTTTTTGGTCTGGCAATGAAATACTGCCAGGTGTTGGTGGAAACTGAACACCGAGAAATGACAAACTGAGTTTCCAATCACCACCTTTCTCTTTATTAATCACAGAAATGGTGAGTTACTGTGATATTCCATTCATTTTTTGAAGTATTATTGGTCTGAAAAAAAAAAAAAAAAGATTTGAAGATTTCTCAGGTTCTGCAAATGGACATTTTTCACAATTTTCTGATGGTTTACAGACTTCCAATTAATCATTAGGTGAAAGGTTTGCTGGCTGAGTACCAACATGACTTGCATGTTGGAAAACCACTTTCATAGGTGCACACAACATCCCCTTAAATCAAGATTAAAATATGGATGGTTCAAGAGCTGAAGGCCAAAATTGATTCTGTGATGGTGAGTCAGTTTTGACAGCTTTTTGTCCAGTTAAGAAATAAAATATATTCTGTCAGCTAACAGAAACCTGTGCAAAACTGGAAACAAGAATGAATCTATCATTTTTTTATTTCCTCAGGTCAACTCCTCTTTTCCCTCCTATCTCCTTTTCCTTTCAGTGTGTCTCTCAAGATGAGAAAACATGTTTCCAAAGCATTTAGAAGACAAAAATCAACTAGCAGTCATGCAAGATCTCAAGATCTGGATGTCAAACGGATACTTCTTCTGTCTGGTCTATATTTCTTTGTGACTTCAGAGTTCAACAGTGCTGCTAAATGTCACCGCACTGTGTGTGTGTGAGAAGCTTCAGGAGTAAGATATAAGAGTTCCTGTTCGCTGCACAAACACAGCTAAGGTGTGCAAGAAAGACAGACGTGATTAATGAGGGTGAGAGTGGCCTTACTCGTCTCAGTCACCATCCTGTGTACAACATTAGCTCTTGTTGAGAGACAGGCTGCAAAAAAAATGGGTAAACAGGCCTCCCCTGTCGTGTTGCTTTGACAGGAGTAAACAGTGACAGAGGAGGCGCGTCCCTGCTGCTCCTCTGAGGTCTGACTGGTGCATCTGGCTGTGGGTCAGCTCCGTGTAAACACACACACACACACACACACACACACTGATGTGAGTGTGTCTCCTGTTATGGGTCATTTAGTTCTAATGGATGTGGTGGCTCTGAGCCAACAGAGCACACCGCTGGTCACCCAGCAGGTCATCCCGGTTTTTGGTGATGAATGTTGGACACAGAATAGGAAAACCTGTAGATCAGGATGTGAGAAAACACCTCTGTGCATGCTCACGATGTAGACACTAGTTGGGAAATTCCATTCAGTTAACACACAGAGGCAGCAGTCAACTTAAAGTCATATTGATCTGCAGAGCGTGCAAGACTCTCGCATAAAATTCAGTTCCAATACCGATGTTTAAAATGAGATTTTGGCCAATAGCTGATGCCATTGTTTTCATTAGTTGTCGATAATTAATGCTAGGTAGTCATAATGTTGTGTAAATCCCATTAACCTCAACCTCTTGTTTGTAACCAGTCCAGAACCTCAATAAGACGCTTTTACATATAATTCATTAAAGAATTATTAATGTATTTATAATAAATGCCCTTTTAATGCTCTATAGATGTGGTCCTCACAGAAAGTGATACAGAGTTCAGGCCGTGGTTACTCCCCTAACTACTGAGCGTGAGTTCATGTCTTAGAACGGCATTCCTCTTTAACCAGCGCTGTTGAAGTTAGGTTTATTGTAACAAGCCTGATTGGTAACTTGAGGATGAAGAGGAAAGAGATGAGCTGGTGGGTGCGTGGAGTGATGAAGCCAGGCGGAGACAGATGGGGCTGGAGGACAATTAGGCAAACACAGAACTCATTTTTCAGTGCCTACTTCCAGACAGCTTGGCAAACACGCTGGGATTCCTGTGACTGATGCATTTATTAATAAAGTTATAGCCCTCTTTTTATGTATATCTCTAATGTGTTTGTTCTCAGTCCAGATTAATTTGATCCTCGATCTGTATTTGTTCTCCCAGAGGAGCAGCAGCAGCGATGGTGGTGGTGGGGGGGTTCCCTCAAATCTTATTCCCTCCTTCTTCTTATGCCTTTTACCGTCATCAGTCCCGTCATCATTCGATTATGAAGATAACTTTGACACACACACACACACACACACACACACAGCAGACAACCTCCCTGTTGCTCCCTGACTCCTCGGGGTACTGTGGAGGAGGTGCTCCTTTCTTTCGACTCTCAACAGAGCCCGACTGGTTATTGAGCATCAGGGACCGGCTCTGCCACTTCATGAGAATCTCCTTCTGTTGCTGCTCTCCATCGACCCACGTTCACACAACCGAGGCAAAGAAACAGTTAAAAGGTCCAGAGGTTCAACTCCACTTAAAAGGTAAAGTCACCATCAAAGATTTCTTTTACAGCAGGATGTTGTTTCTGCTCTTAGAGTTGAAGTTAAAGGATCATATCAGTGACTTTGTATTTTTCTTTTTTTATCCTTAATATTGAAGCTACTATTCATATGTTTCACTTTGCCGAATGCATTTTTGCAGGCATCCACTGGTTTCCAATAATTTCTGTATGGAATGAAAATAAATTAGCAGGCCAGTTGTGTAATAATAAAACGTGCCTTTATCTTCGTCACAATTAATTTACATTATTGCTACAGGGATAATGTCAAATCCTCTGAAACATTACCTTGTAACAATAATGAAGCTGACCAAAAATAATAGACTTTTACAGGCAAGTTTGAAGACACAGCTAACAGACGTTCATAATGTCATAAAATAATAGAAACCAGCGGCTGGATCTCTGGATTCTCTGGGATGTAAGCGAGCTAGACGGCACTGGAAAAGTCCTGAAATCAGAAATAATGACCCCAGCTACTCACAATAATCAGTTTCGTGTAGGAACTCCTTTCAGTCGGACGCCATTCAAGTTTTCATCCTGCGTTCTCACGAGCATGAGCCTCTAGTCCAGAATTATTCAACTACTTTTTTAGAAGGGGCCAGATTTAAAGAAAAAGAAAGTGCCTAAGGGCCGGGCTTTATGTCTGAGCTGTTAACCACTAAATCACAACGCTTTAATGTGGTAAAACATTTCTAGAAACAGACATTGCTGTTCATATATATATATATATTTTTTTTGCCAATTTGAGCGTCACAAGCCAAGTGCCATCTAGCTCCATTATATTTGATAGAAGGCAGACGTCTCAGAACTCTGAAACTCACACAGAAATAGCCCGGATGGATAGATTCAAAAGGGAAAATGTGTGTTTATGATTGGAAATTTTTCTTTTGAGAGTGATTAAAACACACGGAAAAAAACACAGTGTCGGTCCTTTCATGGTCTCATTTTACTCTCCCCAGCGACTTGTATATTCACACATTACTGCACCGACACTCAGTGGAGGTTGGCATGCCCTGGACCAGACCTCAGGTGGACCTTCATGCTGGTGGAGCAGAGGGCATGGACCCCAAAATAGACGACCACCACTACGAGGGCTCCCTGTTCCCCACCTCCACCCTCATCCCCGTCACTGTCATCTGCATCCTCATCTTCATCATCGGGGTGACGGGCAACACCATGACCATCCTCATCATCCAGCACTTCAAGGACATGAAGACGACCACCAACCTCTACCTGTCCAGCATGGCCGTGTCTGACCTCATCATCTTCCTCTGCCTGCCCTTTGACCTCTACCGCCTGTGGAAGTACGTGCCCTGGCTGTTCGGGGAGGCGGTGTGCCGCTTCTATCACTACATCTTCGAGGGCTGCACCTCGGCCACCATCCTTCACATCACGGCGCTGAGCATCGAGCGCTACCTGGCCATCAGCTTCCCTCTCAGGAGCAAGGTGATGGTGACCAGGCGAAGGGTTCAGTACATCATCCTCGCCCTCTGGGGTTTCGCCCTGGTTTCCGCAGCTCCTACACTCTTTCTGGTCGGCGTGGAGTATGATAATGACACACACCCAGACTACAACACCGGGCAGTGCAAGCACACCAACTACGCCATCAGCTCCGGGCAGCTGCACATCATGCTCTGGGTGTCCACCACCTACTTTTTCTTCCCGATGCTCTGCCTCATCTTCCTCTACGGCTCCATCGGGTGCAAGTTGTGGAAAAGCAAAAATGATCTGCAGGGTCCCTGTGCTTTGGCCCGGGAAAGGTCACACAGGCAAACAGTCAAGATCCTGGGTGAGTGGGTTAATTCTTTTTCTCTTTTTTTTTAATCTCGGCAGACGAATGTTGATTGATAAGGCTAATATGTCAGGGCACATTGTAACAGGAAAACAAACAGAAAAAACACACATAAACTGCTACCACTGTGTGTGTGTGTGTGTGTGTGCAGAAGTCTATTCAGGTATTGTACTTAAAGTACAAGTTCACCTAAAAATGATAAATCAATCATCATCTGCTCATCCCCATGTAGATGGAAAGTCGGGTGACGTTTCAGTGTCCACAAAACATTTCTGGACATTCGCAGCAAAAACAGTGTTGCAACGTTCTCTTAAACAGCCGAAGTAGATGGGGACTTGTTTGATAATGTAAATAAAACAACAGAAGGAAAACGTAAAATGGCCCCATACAAGCTTGCTAAGACCCCGAACTGATTTGAAAGACGTTAATTACATGTTTTATAACGCTGCTGTAGTTGCTAAGATAAAATATAAGCATGTAATGTCTTTTTTTAAAAATCAGTTTGGGATCTCTGGGCTTCTGGAGACTTACGCAGGGCAGCTTTCTAGAACGAATCTATGTCTTTAATTTCTGTTTTATTCCCAGCTAGATCAGTTGTGAAGGTGAGTGCTACAACACATTTGAGGTACACGTGCTTTCCTTGAGTATTTTATTACAAAGGCACCTACCAGGAAGCATTTTATTCAGGTAAAAACTCTGACAACTTCTTTTCCCATTTGCGTCTTACGAGTAAACGATGACGCACCAAAGCTCAGAGACGTTTCACCTCATCCAAAAAACGACACCCCTCTGATTCTGCTTTCTTAAAACGTTCTCTGCTTTTTCATTGCCACAACCTTCCAAAGGCAGACAACTCAGATCCAGGAGTGACAGCTTATAAAAACTCACTTAAAGCTTCAACCAGAAATCCATCTGTTTACACAGTTACTCTGCCCTCCATCGTCACTGAAGCTTCCTGTTGAATTTGGGTTTTCTAACGCCGGTTCTGTTGAGTGTGTCTGCAAAATCTCACTTTTGCTTTCACGTACTTAACGAACTAATTTGTGCTCAATTTGGAACTTAAAGTAATTCCACCCACTCTGTCTAATCCAGCTCCAGCGTGTGTGTGTGTTTGTGTGTGTGTGTGTGTGTGTGTGTCATTATTCATATCAGCTGGTTCATTACTCTGTATTGTCTGAAGCTTAATTGTGTCCTGCCTCTGCACACACTGATTGTCCTAATCTGGAGCTCTGGCATATTGTGCAGGAAACCCTCCTATTTACAGTAAAAGACGGCGACCAGGCCGATCTGCATTGGCCAAATATTTAATCACGACGCATCCATTAGGATATTAATGCCGTTCATTATCCGAGCACACACTGCGCAGAGCTCAGCTGTTGTCAGACCTGCCTCCATTTGTATCCATGTTTGTTGAATCCCAAATTGGATTGTCATCAGAGGCCTCATACATCAACCCCATAATGGAAACTCACGTGCTCCCACAGGCTCATTTCTAATCTGTCAGTCATCTCAGGAGTCGCTCCATGATCACTCTTCCTATATGGCCCAGACGTGATCAATTCTAGACAAAGCTGTGGCATCTGTTCCCACTGTAGGTCTCCAACTTATCGATAGCTGTCATTGTAAATTCACAGATGATTAGGCTTATGCGGGCCACACACACTTCTCTTCTAATTACTGAATAGATATTTACTATCCTCACAGAAATTACTGCCCCCATGAGACAAATTGATGTTCATTTTATCTGCAGGGGCTTCGCGATCAATATCAGCGACTCTGTGATTACCTTACTTAGCAATGAAATTTCTGGTTCAATAAGGATTTGTTCTGTTTAGGATCTGTGACATGTTTTACCCTCAGCGGTGTTTCTGTTGCATATTGCTTTAAGCGAACATGAGCGTGGGATTGTGTAGAAGTTATATGGAAATGTATTGCTGCAGGTCATTAATAAATGTCAAAGCTGGCTGTAGACTATAGATCATAGGCTACTTAAAGATTCTCAAAACCAATTTTCTTAATCAGGTTTTTTCTTTTAGTCCAACTATTGTCTGTCAATCAGAATCAGAATCAGAAATACGTCATTTATCTCCTATCTTGTTCCTTTTAGAAAAGAAAAGTCTATAGAGAGATTGTAAGAAAAATATAACATAGAGAGTAAATACTAAGACAGAAGAGTATAAAGCAGTCTAGTGCTCAAGCAACAGGGATGTATTTGTTGTTTTGTGCAAACACAATATAAATAGCAGTAAAACAAAGTAATGTGCGTCTGTACTGTTACGACGGGGTTGCACAGTTAGATTATCGTGCTGATTTTTTTTTTCTTTGTGTGAACTGATCTTGTAACTGTTTGAAAGTGCCAGGTGTGTCAGCGCACCAATCTGAATTTACAAAATGTGAGAAACAGAAGTGGTCCCTCTGCTGTCAGTCGAATCTGATCAAACCACCCTCACACACAGTCCTGATAAGGGACGTAAGCGTGTGTTTATCAGTGTGTATTAAACTCTAATTTCAGAACCAAGGATTTTTTTTTTTATTTGTTGCTTAATCAGTCACCGAAACTCAGAAGGTCTGTTCACCTAAAGAACAAAGAAACCTGAATAAGTAACACTTTAACTCTCCACCTAAGTAGATAAAACAGCAGGTACATTTTGGGAAGTACGCTTATCTAATGAGAATATTGATACCACTCTCTCATTTGTATGGTAAATAAAAGCTACCACCAGCAGCCATGCTAGCTTAGCATAGCATAAAGACTGGAGACATTAACAGTTTACATCTCTTTTGTTTAATCTCTAGAAAACACGGGGACTATAAGTGCCAAATGGTTTGACAGGAGGTTATTCTCCCAGCTATTTCTTGTGTAGTGACCTCCTGGCACCCTCATGGTGATGACAAGAAGTGACTGAATGTCATTTTTTACTGTGCTGACGGTATAAAATATTGATTCTGGGTCTGAAAAAGTTACGCCAATGTAGATTTGTCCTAAACTTAGATTCTTTCTGATGGCCAGCAAGGTGCCAGGAACTGTTTGGAAAAGGGCAGGTGCTTTCATAAAATAGCCATCAGTGCTGTTGGATTTATACCTGGGATGTTGTGAATCCAGCTGCCTCGTAAGGTAACCAGCTCCACCCTCTCATCAAAATATGGTCTGGTTCCACAAAAACCAGATGGTGACGGCCCTACTGCCAGACTCCACTCCACTCGACAAATGGATGGGTGATTTCATGATAGGTTTGCACTTGGTATGAACGTGAGAGCACTATCAAGCCATCTCTTAAATTCCCTTCTACATGAAACTAACCTCCCCTTCTTATTTCATGTCCCCCTCAGTGGTGGTGGTGCTGGCCTTCATCATCTGCTGGCTGCCCTACCACATCGGCAGGAACCTCTTTGCCCAGGTGGACGACTACGACACGGCCATGCTGAGCCAGAACTTCAACATGGCGTCCATGGTGCTCTGCTACCTCAGTGCCTCCATCAACCCCGTCGTCTACAACCTCATGTCGCGGAAGTACAGGGCCGCAGCCAAACGCCTCTTCCTGCTGCACCAGAGGCCCAGACAGGCCCACCGCGGCCAGAGACAGCTCTCCGTGATCGACCACATCTCCACCCTGAATGAGAGCCTGACCGGGGTCTGAGCCGTGTTTTTGTTTGACTTCATCGCTAAGTGAAAGTTTGCAGGGGTCACTGCAGCTAAAGAGGGAACTTGTTGAAGACACGTAGAGGAGGAATGTTTGTCTTTTAGGGGGGAAACCGGGCTGAGACCTCAGATTTATAACTACTCAGTGGCAGTTTGTTCACAGAGACTGGATAAGGATCTACAAACACGTCAGGTTTAAAATTTTTATGAAAATGTAGTGAACTACGAGAGAAAACTCCTCATTTAGATTGTCCTGCTCCAGTGTTACACCTCATGCATAAGTATTTACCTCCACATTGCTTGCTGCTAAATGTTTTTGTTGCTTGGCGTCAGTGCTTACAGAACACACGCGCCACCTCAGCTCACGGTAACCATCAATCCGCAGCGCCGATTAATAAATGACAGATGATGTTTGCCACATTTGAAATGGCTGTTCATTTACAATGTTTAATTGTCCCCTCAGCTCCATTCTGCTGTAAGATTGAATTTGTGTAATGTATGGTGAACGCTTCTTATCACCCTGTTCGTCCGTTCTTCTCATACATCAAGGAAAAACAAAGCAAGTAAACCTATTAGCTGTGGGCCATTAGTTTGTGCAGATCTGAAACTGTGTGTGTGTGTGTGTGTGTGTGTTTGTGTGTTTGCAGGGCTGTTTACCATCTCTCCAGTGGATAGATGGAACATAAACTTGATAAAAGCAAATTACTATGAAAATGGGGGTAGCTGTTGTCTGTGTGTGTGATACAGAGGCCACCTGAGCCTTGAGGTGTTGCGGCTGCGTACGTGTGGGCCATCACATGTAATCTGACACAGCTATTATATTACCTGGGCTCTGTGTTAGATTTACGCAGGCAGCCGGCGTCCTTGCATCATCTTATTCAAAGTAATGGCTGCTCTAAGTGCATTTCAAAGAGAAAAAAAAAAGATATTAGGTTGTCAGCAGCGGTGGATCTTATTGCTTTTATTGCTTCCACTTGCATAATCTCCACGGCTTTGTACGATTCTTCTTTGGTGTTTGCGTTTCCGATTAGAAATCGTGCACTTTTGTACCTCGCACACTCTGGCAAGAAAGGTGAAGTTATGTATTTTTAACCTGAAGAATGTCTCATCCCAAAATAAACTCAATAGTTTTTTTCCAGGTTCTGTCTGTCACACATTTTTTTCTTCTTCTTCTTCTTCAAAAAGCAATGTCGTGATTTTGCCCATGATTCATCAGGCCTTGGATTTGCACAAATACAAAGAGACAAAGTCACTGCGAGCTGACTCATCCCCATGACACTTTTTTTCACCGAGCCATTCATCTCTGCCAGAGGATCTGAAGGAGTGGGTAAAAGCTTATATCTCACAGACCATCCTGCCATCACCTGGGGAAAGATCAGCAAGCAGCACGACTCCTCTGTTGGTTATTTTCTTTGCTGATAATGAAGAGAGTGGCTCGACCAGGGCTGTCAACACCTCCCTCAGGCCTCCATCACACCGCCTCAAACATTCAGCTTTAGAAATAAACAGTTTGTTGGTTTTGACTCTGCTCTTCAGGCCATGACTTCTTCTCCATTAGCAAACCTCTAACATACTTTACACGGCTCTGCTGGATCGAGGGGGTCATTTTTCTAAATATAGATTAAATATGGTGACACATTTCCTGAGATCCTGTTGAGATTATGAGGACTAAAATCCCCGAGCAAAAATAGTATTATTTCAAAAATGTCCGGTAATCAAACAAGTACAAAAGTGATACAAAATTATTATTGCTGCTGTTGCTGTGTAATCAATGTTTCCCCCAGCTCAAGACTCTTCCCAGAGAGTACATATCACTCCTGAGGCCTGTTATTCAATGTTCCATGTGTAAGATATGGCCAGAATTGTAGTTTAAATCATTCAAAAAATGAACATTATCATCATCAGAATGTGAGGAAACAACAGTTTTGACATACGTTAAGGATCATTACTGGTGCTGCAGAGATGTCTACTAAAGCTAGCATTCTAACCAGTCTCGTGGTACCAATTTGTAGCCCAGGAGGCAATTCACCACGTTTGCCACGTACAATAAGCTCACAAAATGTTTTTTAAAAAGTAAATATTCCTACACACAAAAATACAACTGTAAACCCTCTAAATTCAGGTTTCCATCCTGGTGATTTACGACCTCTCTCTCTTTCTCCTCTCTTGCCTCATGCTCCTCCTCTGACCACAGTCCTGGTCACATCCACTCTAATTCACCATGGCACTAAATTTCCTGTCTCCAAACCGGCATCTGTCAGTCTGTGTCGGCCCTGATTGGGCCATGTTCAACTTCCCTTCCACATATATTGCCCTGTAAAGCCATGCCATTAGGAATTGCAGTATGCTTTTTCATTTGCCCATCATCTCATCTAAAGAAACCTGCTGCAATTTAACTTTATCTCTTTTGAGAAATGAGTGTTTTATGAACAGGCCATCATCATTCCAGCGTAGTAGTCTTTTCACCAGAGGGGGGAGCCACAGAATAGCGTTGTCAGGAGAGAATGTGTACGTATGTATGCATGAGCTCAGAGAAATTAGAGCAATATCAAACACTTCCTGGGATTAAAGTCGGTCAAACATTGCTTGTGAACTACACAAACACTGCTCCTTTAAGTTAAAAGCCTCCCCCTCTGAGGAGTCTTTATCAGCTTCCCCTTTTCAGCCCATTTCCACAAATTATCAGCAACACATATTCACTTCCTGTTTGGCTCCCCGATCCATGCATGTGGCCACAGGAAGCTGCACTAAAATGGATGTTATTTGGGAGGGGGGTCTGGCAGAACAGCTCTTATTAGAAAGTCTGCAGGGGTTCACTATCTTCCCCGCTGTTCTCCTGCTGTAGATGCCTGGCTGCTCTCCTCGTGGCCTCTGGTGTCATCTCGTCCTCTATCCGCCTACCCAGACCCGAAGATTTTCTCACCTCAAGCTTGACTGTGAGATCAGGTGTTTATTGTGAAAGCTGCCATAATGGAGAGCCCAGGGAACTCTGGGGACCAGAGATTTAGAAGTGTGACCTGTTTTATCTTGTGCGAACATAAAGGCCTGAAATCGGTCAATCAAGTTCACCCGCTGGCAATCACGTCTCGCTGCCACAAAGAGTCAGACATCTGCCAGCTCTCTTTCACTGTGACAGTAAAAGTTTAAGCCAGGCACCCCCACGGAGCCTTTAAATGGCTTTAATGGCAGTAATAATAAGCTTAATTTATAAAGCTCTAATGTCCTCGTCTGCTAAAGCTTTTAGTTAGTTTCCATTGTTTAACGAACCGTGTTACACTCAATGCCCCGTTCTCTTTACAAATCGGTAGAGTTCCCTGCAATTTGGAGGCTTATTTATATCTCCTTGTTATCTGTGAAGTGTTCATAAACACTGTTTTGACATTCAGCCTACTGAGAGAAAAATGTAAACTATCCAGACAACTCCCTCAAACCTGTGAAACCAGATCTCTTCTGGCTATTTTACAAGTAAACAAAAAAAAAAGTGTAAGTGATATCAAATAAGTAATTTGACGATAATGTGAAGGAATATGACAGCAGTGTTATTTATCACCTCCATGACTGCAAACAAAGATAATGTAAGGAACCGTGTGTGGTCCCTATACCGGCAGGAGTAACAGCCGCTCCTGTAGTTGCTTGGTGTCTTGTTGGTAAGCTTTAAACCAATCTGGCTTCTCTGCATTCCAACACCACAAACCACTTGAGTGACTGATGCTCCTTCCTCCTGGCTCCTAGCAGGACAAGCAGAGTTACTCCCAGATCCGTCATCCTTACTGAAAAATTGTCAAAAAGCAGTTGTAGTAATATTAACATGCTCTCCAGATGTGGGTGTCCTGCGCTTGCATCATACGAAAACCAGAAGGGACGTGCAAAATGCAGTAAACTCAGAAGCGAACAGACGGCATTGAGGATGTGCAACCATGAAAACAGATTCCTGCAATTCTCCTGCACATGTTAAACTGGTTGCAGGAGTAGGTGAGGCTTCAAGTGCAGGCATTTCAGACAGAGCACATTTAGGTCTGGACCTAATAAAAACCTGCAGCATATGGTTCATGCAGGAGGTGCAATTCATTATCCAGCTCTCTCTCTTATCATCAGCTGTTTTCCACTTTTGCGGTTTAACCTACACCTCGGAGGTTAAGTTTTCCTCTGCGTACGTTTGTTGGTTGGTCGCTTGGTTTGTCAGCATTATTACACAAACGCTACAGAAGAGATTTCCAGGAAAACTTGAATACAGGATTGTTCCCGGTCCAGAAAAGAACCAGTTATCATGGTGGGGATCTGGATAAAGAGACAGATCCACAAATTATTTCTCACTTTCTTTGACATTGTGAGATTTTTTTAGACATTTAGGCTGCAGATCCAACGAAAAGCCCGGATGGAGTGGATTTCAATATGTTTTATTTGATATTGAATTAGGCTTGATTGAATTCAAGGGGACTGTTGGACCTTGGCGGAGGCATCCACTCCACTGAAAGCAATTCTCGTTAGTTTCATTAAATGATCCTTGATGTAGATGCTGTTATGTTTTTAAGTCTTTTTATGTCAGTGAGTTTCAGAGAGCAGTAGGGTGGTTACAATCATACCACAGAACATTGTGAATAGAGTGCTATAAACTACACATTAGGTACCACAGGATGAACATAGTGTGGGTGGAGGTCCAGTTAAAAAGCTAACCTCAGCCCCAATGGAGTTCTTATGCAAGCACAGTTACACACACTGTTGTAGCTGCTGATGCCCCACCTCACACAGCTGAGTCAAGAAAGACAGATGTGGGAAAACACTGCCTTCAAAATAAATCGTCAGCATGTAGGGGAATTTGAGCTGTAAAATAGGAATCATAGACTTTCCAGGTGAAAGTACATTCAAGGTTTAAAAAGGTAAAAAGAGAATTTCGTTTGTTATCCATGAATTAAATGGGATAGAAAACAGCAGCTACACCGCAGTCTGTGTTTCTCATCTGCACACATTCCAACTCTGATGTCACGGCAGGTGTTTTCCATCAGCTGGGAAAACCAAAAGTCATGGTGACTTAACTCATTCAGCTGTGGCAAGGAGGGGAAGGCTGCTTAGAAGGAGACATGCTGCATTTATTGATTGTTAACCTTCATAAATTATTTGAATTATGTAATTTAGCCAGATGTTTTTTCTCACTGGTACCACCCTGGGGTTAACATTTGCCTTTCTGCCTCATTGATAAGAATGTAAGAACCACAAAATTGTCTAATTTTTCAAAAACATTATTTCACTGGTGTGCAACAAACATTCAATGGACATGTTACAGACTGTACCCCCACCACTGGCAGATAAAATGGATTAATTGCCACTGTGATTATTTATTATTGTATGCTCATTAATTTAGTTATTATTTTATAGTAAAAGTATACATTTTACATTTCATTTTATGGATTTTCTTTTTTTCATTTGAACATATCTGATTTGCGTTATCAGGTTTCCAAATCTAAAAGGCAAATTTACATTTACAGATTATTTCTCCTGATGAGGTGAATCCACAGAAAACATTTTAAAGCTAACGTTGTGAAAGATAAAGTACAATATAAATTAATGAATACATAAACATCGAAAAGCAGTTTTAGTTCTGACATTTTTAATAGATTTTATCATTTAGAAATATTATAAATGTATGTCAAGCAGTATTCGATGTAGGCAGTTGATGTTCTTTGTCCCTCTGTCTAAGCTCCCTACTGACAAAGCGGCCCCAGGTGCTTGGATCCAGTCTAGTGTGCGATTGCTGTGTTCCTGTGATAATGTAACCTCCCTACAGTATCCATGGTGCTTCCAATTTATAATCAAACTGGAACATTTGCAACCTCGAAAACAGAGTTTTATTTTGAAAGTCCTCAGCAGAAGTAGTATTTTTAAACCTGAGCGCATTGACAGCAGCCGAGGGAGCCAAATGCGCGTAAAAGTTGTCCACTCCTCCCTCTCAGTCCATGAGGCTGATTTGGCTCCAGATATAAACACAGTGGCGCTCTCTGTCTGCGCTGCGCTCCTCGGTCTCCTCACAACCAGCAGGCAGTTTGTCTCCAAGAGGCCGAAAAACAGAGGAAGAAGAGCAGGAGGCGACGATCTCTGGCACATTCCCCAGGATGGAGGTAACACCACGACACTCAGGCGTAGTTTTCTGCTGCAGCATGTACTTTTTTTTTAAAGGCCATTGAGCAGATGTTTTTGACATTTCATGCGGTGTTGTGGCGGCATGCGTGGTTGAAATTAAAACATTACATCATAGGAGCTCAGGGAGAGACTTTATAGTAATTGTAATGGTCCGTGTGTTATTACTGTGGTAATTTCTGGAGGGACTTGGTCCTGCCTGTGCAGACATTTAAAAAATAATGATGTTGCATTTGTACCCTCTGAAGCAGATGTGTTGGCTTCTCATTACTATACAAAATCTTAATGATCTCTACAGTATTTAGCTCTTAACTTTATATATGATATCTGATAAATTACTAAAAATTACTTATGATAAACAATATATATTATGTTTATAGTATGTGTACTATATAACAGACCAGTTGCACGTAAAAGGATGACTGTACATGTCTTTCCTGAGGGTTCACACACACACACACACACACACACACACACACACGCCTCGATTCACACCTGTTGATTCACCAAACTCAGCAGGTTTTTGCCTCTGGTACCTCTTTGACTCAGTATCTTTGAGCTTCAGGCCGATATGGTTTGAGAGTAGATTGTGGTAAGGACTTCATAACAAGTAACCGCAGAGCGAGAGGAAGGAAATGGAGCTGACATGAACATCTGTCATGAGCCACACTTTGTGCGCTCTGATAAATGCGTTGAGTAAGAAACATTAGTCTATTTTCTTTTCACTGTGAGCCTGCGCTTTTGCTTTTAAGTCTGAATTATCTGGTTATCAGCAATTTCGCCGGCTTTTTTCTTTTCTCAAAGGCTAACTAGCCCTTACACACTGGCGCTGAAGCTAAAAAAAGAATACAAGTCCTTCCACACATGTTTTTCCTGCAGGGTTTGCTCGCAGGTTTGTGGCCTCCTCCCTGCAAAACAAGCAGACTTTTAACATAATTCTCGAGTATTTAATGTCATGTGGCGAATAGGAAGAGAAACACCCATTTCTTTCCCCACAGCACGCGAGGGAGCACATTAGTAATCTCCCACAGAACTACTCTCATATACTTATACCACTCAACCATAGCACTTAGACGTGCTTCAGGCAAGTTCATATTGGATTTAAGAACGTATTCTTCTGTCTCGGTTTTGGACCGCCACCAAATTCGGAAATGATAAATGAATGGTCAAATAAAATGTTTTTTTTCTTGGGTAAACATTGTTTTCTGGTCCCCAATAGTTACAGTTTCAGTACTAGCTGGTCATTGAGATGATGAAAGCAAGTTCGGCTGTTATTGAGTCGTCGGCTTCTGGATGAAACCTCACAAAACAAACGGGCTCAGTTTTCCGTAGACGCTATTAGTCAAGTGATTTAGAGGCCGATGACAATTAGCAGCGGTGCAATTTAATTTGAAACAGATGCTTACTTGCTGCTTCTTAACTAGCTGATCATGATAAACAACTACTTAGCTAAGACACTAGAATTGAAGCCCTTGCCTTGGGTCAGCCACCATGAGTCTTAAAACTGGAAGTTAAACCCATAAACAGCCCACACAGTCCAGTCAGGTTCAGGTATGGGATGTTTCAGACATCTGCCATCTGTCAGTGGTGTCCTGCAAATTCATTTTAGTCTGCTACCATTGACGACAGCCAAGCAATGCTTATATTGAGTTTTGCCACAACAAAGCAATAACTACAGCGATTTTTTAGCTGGTTGTGCAATTTAGTGGAGCCGCTGTTGACAATATAATCTATGTTTTGCTTCAGATTTATGATTTGTCTCTTCCTGTTTGCTTGGAATTTTTTTTTTTTACCAGCCAACAATCTGACACCTGAAATGAATTTAAGCTAAATGGATCAGTTCTCCCAGATGTTCGCTGTCTGGAACAGTGTCGCTTTCCACTGTGGCCGCCTGAGTTGCTATTTTAGTGTGCTGCGATTTGCCTAAAGCACCTGTAAACAAGCGTTAAACTAGCCTGTAAAGTCAGTCTCCTGCTCACTGTCAGTTAAAGCGTTTCAGCTTTGATGACGTCACATATTTGAACACATATTCATTGTTTAAACGCCGTAGTGTGTTTCCATCTTTGAGAAAGGGCTCTTCGTGTTCGCAAACATTGATTTTCATCAGCTGCCTCCAGCCAGCCTGAAGGGGAGACTAACGCATGGAAATTCTTCAGTTTTGTGTTTCCCGTGTTGGAACGAGAAGTGAAGTACACAAACTGGAAATTTTATGTGTGTGTGTGTGTGTGCATACACCTGAGGATTTGTACTGTGTGTGTGCCGGGCTAAGGGGTGGAGGTGGTGGTTTTCCTTTGATGGAAAAACAACACCGCAGCTAGAGGAGTGAGTATTTGGGATTGCCTTGCCAACCATATGGTGTGCAGATTTATTATGTAATCCATAGTAAAGTTAAGAGACCAATAACACTCACAACTCAGTCTGTAACAGCCAGACGTTCGCTAATGAGTTAGTTTTTCCCCCCTTTCCTTTACAGCATTATGTCATTAAAATAGTGTCACATTATTATTATTACTATTGTTATTATGAAGGCATACCTCTGCCCCTGTTACTTATTAGGGATTGATCAATAAGGTTTTTTCAGAGGCGGTTAATGGTAATCAACAAGACTGAGTACAGATATTTGGAACAAGGCCTGCAAATGGAGTGAAGAAACCTGAAAATGTTCACATGTAGTAAGCAGAGAGTTTTGACTGTTGTTCTTTAAAAAATGACTCTGACCAATTAATCGATTATCAAACTAATTGTTGATTAATTTAGTGGTTGACAACTAATCGATTCATCGTTCTAGCTCTATTTTTGAACTGAATATCGTCTGTTAAAGTTTAGAATAACCAGTGATGGAATCTAACCAAGTATATCTTACATAATTACTGTACATAAAACAAATTCTGAGGTACATCCACCATACTATATTTTGGAGGCGAATATGGCACTTTTTACTGCATTGTATTTATTGATAACTTTAGTTGATAGTTACTGTACAGATTCAGAGTATTCATATAACCAGTTAGATAGTGTTGTGGACGGGACATTGAGTGGTGACTACAGAGAGAGGCGGCTGCCTCAGAGCCAAAGTAGCATATTTTTTAAAATTAATTCATTTATTCAGAACAGGACAAACTATTCAGATAATCGAATTGAATTAAACTTGTTCTATCACCAGTGTCATGGTAACAAAACACTGCTACTGTAGCATCCTTTCAAGCCTCGTGTGATTATAACACAGACTAAAGCCTCTGCTGGTATTATGTTCAGAACCTGTCAGAACTGGACATTATCAGTGACAGATGCAGTCTGAAGTGTTTGCTGTACATTAAGCTGTAAGTGTGTCAGTGCGGGATTAATGGTTCAGTACGAACATTAAACACCCAACTGACTGTGAAGCTCGGAGGAATGTAAAGCATCAGCTTTGGAAAGCCTACGAAACTCTAGCCTGTTCTGCAAGTCATGGTGAAGTTGTGGTTGGATTCCTGTTCAGGTCTTGCTACACAGTGGAGTGTATGCAAAAAAAAAGGTTAAATGCTTCCTGATTTTACATCTTTTTCAAAAGATTAAATCCTTTGATTAAAGGGCTTCTGAGCCATGATAAGACGAGCTAGATGAAGAGCACACAGCGATGATGGGAAAAAACCACCAGCATCTCATGTGACTTTGCATTAGATCCCACTGATGCTTACTGTTGCGCTTATTCAGTAACATCCTACAAACCACATCAGCTTTCTCTGGTACTTAAATGTCTTTTGAAACCAGAAGTCTTTGGTGACAAAAATGTTGCGATTGCAAAATCAGCCGGAAAAAAGAAGCAAACAGCAGGAAGTGCATGATTTTTGCAGAATCTACATATTTTCACTGTAGTTCCTGCAATTTTTCTTCACTGTTTCGCAACATATTTAGTTTCCCCAGTGATAACAGTGACAGTGTGAAAACTAGAACTAGTTTGGGGCAAAATTAACTCTTAAGTTGTGAGGTGAGTTGGGCTACAGGTATCATAAAAGTACTTTAAACTTAAAGTGGAGTTTTGTGTAGAAATGCCTTGATGAGCTATTCCAGTATAGTTTAGTCCATGTTCTATCAGCACCAAGATGAGGATGCAAAATGCACAGTAAGAGTGAAGAAAGAGTGAGGTGATATTAATCTCTGTTGCCTAATCAACGATTAGCAGCTGTGATGTGTCCCAAAAAGGTCAAATGCACCAACGGCAGATGAGGGGAAGGAGAACTGTGACAATTCAAACCGCAGCACGGTTGACATTGAAGGTAGTGAACGTATCAGATGGAACATGTTCTTACAAACAGAAGAGATAGTTGCTCAGATAACCAGCAGCTCAATGTCTTTGGAGAGTGAGCACAAACTTAACAGCTCAATCATTCAGATTGTTTTCAGAAGATATGTAATTGCCTCAAGTCAACCATAATGTTTTCGTCATGTGGGAATGTTTTACTCTCTGGTTTGCTGTTTTTTGTTTCACTACTTCTCATTCTCTTAATTGTGTGGAAGCCTGGCTCGTTTAAGGATATTTGCACCTTTACGACCAATCAAATGGTTCATAAAGTCTCATAATTCCGTAGCTGCTTTAGCTGCTTTTCATTTTTTGGAGTTGTTGTTAGTTCTTTCCTTAAGCGATGTCATTATTTGCCACCCTGAAACTACAGATGACGTGTGTTTTTCTCCGAGTTGTACTATCAGGGATGAGGTTGTCAGGCTCGGCTCTCTAAGTCTCAGTCTGGAGCTGTGTGTGGGACAGAGAGATAGCAGGGGTGGGAACCGCAGTAAAGATAGAGAGGAGGACACTGTAATCTGTAGAAGAAAAACACACATGCTGTTGGCTTTGAAGGATGTCATGGCCGATTGCATGGATACTCTATCGAGAGAGCAATCCACGCTGCACAACCTCTTTCCTAGTTTAGCTCTTCCAGTCCAAGTTTTTTGAGACCCGTCAGAAGAAACTTGAAGCAGGACATGATAGTGTCATCGGCTTTACGCTGTGTCCGACATCTGCAGATTGTCAAACATAGGCAGATGGGTTTTAAGAGCAGTGAGCAGGCAGAGGACGTGGAAACATCATCATGACTTTATAACTTACTTCCAAGTCTCCCTGTTGAACGGTTAACCCATACTGCCGGCACCTCAACCGTCCTTTTCTGCATTTGGCGCCTCACCATGCCCTTTATATCCGTTTTTGGCAGAAAGGACTGCAAACACAATAAGTGCTTCAAGCTGCTTGTGCCCTTTTTTCAAAGTCACGTTGGTGTTATTACTTAAGGCAGCTAGATTATAAATAATTCCGATTCACTTATATGTGCTTGATCATTTAAAGCAACATCATGTAACTTTAGTTTTAACCCTAAAATACCAGCTTTAGAATGATTTTGGTGGTACAGTGTCTTGTAACAGGGTGAATGGTGTCTCTGTCTCAGCCACTCCGCCCCTCTATCACTTGTTTCTGCACTACGTAACTTCAGTGAGAGGGGAGGATCACAGCGTTACATAAATGCATACTTAAGTTTTCAACACATAACATTGTCATGCCGTAATGAGTTTTGTTTGTAGTTAGCACCTGACGAATTGTAACAGACCTGGGATTTGTACTGATGACAGTTGTGTTGCCGTCCGAAAGTGTGGGGAGGGCCAAATAGCACAAAACGGCAATTTCTACTTAATGTTGCATTAATGAGTGCACTGTTATATTGACAATTTGAGGAAAAATGGGGAAAATATTGAGAATTTAGGTTGCCGTACCTTAATTTTAAGACATCTGCTTAAAATTCTGACACATAAGTTTGAGCGCGTTATCACGCCATTAATCTTTTGGAAGGACCAGGTGTACGATAGATGAGAAAAATCTAATTAAACTCAGTATCACAAAAGAGACAACTGAGACAAGTCCAAAGTAGTGATGGGACAATAAAGGATTTTATTGCAGATCATGATTAAAAACACTCACAGTAAGTTGATCACATTGTGAATCACAATTCTGTTGGACAGAGTAAACATGAAATAAGATTTTCATATAGTCCCATGTCTAAACCACCAACGGTCATTTTGAATTTGGTCACCTGTCGCTACAACTTTCTGGGAAAAAGTCAAGAGAGTGAGGGAGGAAGACGGAGAACACATGTAATGTGGATAAAACTGTAAAACATTACAACCCGTGACTGTGGTTGTTTAACACCTCCGAAGAGCCCAAGCTAATTTCATCTTTTGTTTTCCATTGAGAGTCAATAAGCAGCAGGAGTTACATACTGTGATTTTGAGATATTCAATTGAATAACTGTCACTTTCCACCACTGAATCCACTCAGGCACTTCATCAAACCCCCTGTGTGAAGCATTTGACCTGCCACATATGTCGCCCCATGTATTCCCATAATGGAATAAAATATCTGAAGTACGCATGTCCCACATCTGCCATGGATGCCGAACCCTGTGACGTCGGTTCTCTGCTGGAACTTAACAACATCATAGTGAGGGAAGGTGCCGCCCTTCACTGAATGAAGTCATCCCACGCCCGTGCGGCTCAGCCTCCACGTTAACCGTCTGATCTACCATCCAGATGGTTTTTGTCGCTGTGATTGGTGGATCGGAGTGGATGAGAATACCAGATCAACGTGTAGAAATCCCTTACAGATGCTTGCATCCACGTTTTTTCTTGCTTAGGCTCAAACATTTGGAAGAAAGTGCTGTCTGCGGGAGGGATGTTTACATTTTTTGATATCTTTTCTCACTCATCATTTCCCTCCATTTTTACACCGCTTCTCATTGCACAACAGTTCAGATTATCTTAATCGGGACACTCCTGGTTATCACATTGAAATATCACAGTGCGTTCCACGAACAGGCCTGGCTCTGTCATCTGTTCTCATACTGTCATAATTTGCCTATCAAATTGCAGTTAAGTAGCACACCCTAAAGGCATCAAAAAGGTCTGGGCTTGCTTGTGAGAGAAAGGTATTTCGGTCGTGTTGTATTTCTTGGTAAACCTTTATCAGCAGTTTTCTGTTCTCAGGTCACCTGGATTTATTTTCTCTCTGTCTGGATGCTTGTTGTTGTTCTTCATACTAGTTTCTCCACCCTACAGTACTGGTCTGTGTCTGCAGCACCTCCCATTTCCCTTTAGACGGAGGCAGCAATGACTCTTGGATGAGTGTGTCTGCTTGCCTCATTGCTCCATTTGAAGGCCTACTTCCACACATATAACGCATGTGAAAACACCCAAACACGGTGCCAGTGAGGGCAGTGGAAAAGTGAGATATTCAGATGAGGTCTGGTCCAAAAACACATCATGTTTTCCTGGAAAGGCAGCAAGCGAGAAGGTGCCTGTCTGCGCTCTCACCACTTAACAAGTGTAGGCAGCAGAGGGGATCTGCTCACTGTGGTGGTTTTCCCCGTGCAGAACATGCTGACTTGGGAAAACAAAGTCCGCACACTCAAACTGAAGCCATTACGCTTGGAGGGCTTATTGAACAAGATCTTGCCGAACAGCTGTGCTTTGGTGTGCTGTATTTATCTTCACTTTCGCAGATTTGCACTGTGTGGGGCTCACCAGTGAGAGCTTATGCGGATTGGGAGTGGATGCATTCCTGGAGAAGGGTTAAAGATCCCGAGCCAGACATCATCTTCATCAGCTCCATGGTAGATTACATGGCCTGCTGCTCTCTGACCGCCGCTCTTCTATCAGGCAGATATGGGAGGATTTACTGAGACCAATATCATGTGCTTTTTCTCTCCTGCCTCTGGAAATTGAAATCACAGGAAGAGACAAACGCAGGCTTTGTCAGATCTGTTTCTCTCTGTGTTCTGTTTCCACATCTGCTGGTCATACAGTAAACCTCGTGTCTCTGTCCTCGGCCTGGAAATTAAGGCGCTGGTCGAGATTAACCTTTACTTATCCAAACACAGCTCACTGAGGACACACCCACTTTTCGTGAGGGTGTTTCAGGTGTGGTCCTGTGCTCTTATCAGGGGCCAAGATGTTTTTTAGCAACCCTCGCTTTACGTCTCTAAAGAGTAGCATTCATGGGCGATATGATGACAGATAACATAAGATGATAGAAAACTGTCAGTAACACTTAACTTGAGGGGGTGTACATAATAGTACACTGCTGCGGCTCTATCCACCATAACCTTTACACTTGAACACGAAGGAGTCTTTATGGACTGTTTCCATAAGGTGTCATTTGGTCAGTTATGTCACTTGTAATGTAAAGCTGACATTGTTTACGATTTCTTTGTTATTTGTTATACAAAACATCTGTGGTACAATTTTGGCCTGTAGCTTAGATGCCATTAAATGTCACTGTCATCAAACTAACTGCTGTCAGTGTCGGACGCTGTGATCTTTCCTGTGTCGTGTGGAGCCTGTAGAGCTAGTTTAGTCACAATCCAGAGCTTGGAACATTCACAGACGAAGATGGATTATTGCAATATGATACAATACATTTGGTATAATCAACTGGTAACAGTGACTGCAGGCTGCTCATGGCACTTTATGAACAGAGGCTCCGTGACGTTTTATTGAGGAAAAACAACCTAAGAAACGATTTGTTTTATAGGCACTGACACTGTAGTGATCTGTTCTGCGAATTAAGTGTTATCTGAGAATTTTACTACCTCATGTATTCCCAACTGGCCTGGGGATTCAAACTAACAAATTCTATAATTTATGTTGTCATGAGGTCCCATTGTGCAACTTAAAGGAACTGTTCTCCTGTTCTCTTTTTCAGAAGAAATAACTGACTTTTCATGCTATGAACTAACGGAAAAGCTCCCGGATTTTTCAAAATACATATTTTTTAATAAAGAGGCTGTCGAGTCCCTTCTGTATGTGTAATTGTTAAGTAAGCAACATCTAAAGGAGTTTCCGGGGTGGTTCAGAAATAGCTTATAAGGCTCGTTTCTGGAAAAACCTCAATCACATGGGTGCTTTAAGTAGCGCTTTTTTTCATCGCTTCCTTGTTTAGACATGCTCAATCGCTCTGTATGCTAGCTCACAGTATGTTTCAGATGTGGTCTTACATATCCAGGGACAGTCTCTCTTAGGAGCTGAGGGGTTACAGAGCAGAGCTCTGATCCAGGCTGCCTACACAGCTATGGGGCTTTTTCCCAGGCCTAGAGCCCCAGAAATAGTTTGCCTGCTCTCTCCTGCAGTGAACCAAAGTTTCCCACTCTTCCACAGAGATCAGGGTCCCAGCTGAGTTAACCATGCGCAGAACTGATAACCAACTGAAGACCTTGGCTCGGCTTTGCTCACTGAAACAACATGACTCTTATTATCTGAATGAAATAGTGAAATCATTTGAGTCTGTTTACGTTGATACTTTCTACTTACTTCCAACAGGCAAATCAAGATTACTATTCCTTTTTTATATTATAGATTTTTGCTTAAAGTTGGTGACGGTGCCTCAGAGGAAGGTTCTTGTTCAAATCATGGCAGATAAAAAGCTTATAACAAAATATGTATTCTCAAACGTGGAAGTTTAAATGCTTGTAATACATTCCTACGACATTTTTACTTTTACCATGAATAAAACTGCATTTATCAGCTTATATACTGTCGTCGAGGTAAATGTAGTTGAGGTCAGCGAGGTATTTGCATTGAGTCCGACGTTGTATTCTGTCTACATGAAGGAGCTCATTAAAGATAAGAGCCCGCTATGAAAGGACGCCGAGAAGGATGTTAATGGATCTGAAATGACTTCTGTTAAAACCAGAAAGTTGTTGAATAATTGATTCAGCTGAAGCTTTTTAAATCTTCATACAGCTCTGACATTTTTGTTAGTCACTTGAGCAATATTCCCAGAACATGGAAAATATTATCTTTGTTACACATGGCCAAAGTGTTTTTGTCAGCCTCAATCTCTATGCAGAAATTAGATGTTTTTACTGCGAAATTACTTAAAAATTATCAAACCATGTGTCAGGAATAGAGGTAACTTACTGAAACAAAGAAAGGATTGATTGCATGTTTAGAGATTCCTCCTGTGTGTCGTGTAAATAAAATTAGACAATACAAAACTGAAACTCTGATTTTCTCCACCCAAAACATCTGAGCAGATATTTAATCAGACAAAGCCCTGCTTCCTTTGCCAGCGCTGTTGTGACTAGAGCTTGTGCTCTCTCTGAAGGAGGCATTTGTTTTTTCGAAGGACAGGAAGGAGTTAAACAATTATAGGTTACAAAATAATGGTGTGGAGGGTGGGTGGTCCCCGATGATTACTATTTATCACGGATGAGAAAAGAGAACTCAGGAAAAGGGCCGGGATGTGGATTAGCACACGGAGGCGGCGCGGAGAAGCGCTAACAGAGGCACTGCGGGGCCAACTGATGCTGTAATACGTTTGGGTGGAGGGAGCAAGGTGGTGAGGTCATGTTGAGAACAAGGGGGAAAAGGAAAATAAAGCTTGTGATTAAAGTGTGGAATGTGTGTGTCTGTGAGGCTTGGGAGATTCGTGTTTCCATGGGTCGAACTCTGCAGAGAGGGAGGGAACCGAGAGTGCGCACACCCAGGAAATGTGACAGAATTGGCAGCTGCGAGGAGAGGCATGAGCTTTTTAGTGGTCAATAAAAGTAGGATGGAAATGAGACGTAGTATTACGGCTAGAAAGAGAAAGGGAGGAGTACCACGAGCAGTGACTGTACAATGTAAAATAATTAAAAGGCGACGTGACGCATGAGAATCTGCTAGCCGAGCTCATGTTTCGAACAAACATCTCGACCCATTCACAGTCCAAATACTTGGCACAAAAGTAACGAGAACCGGGAAAACAAAGTGTGTTGTTTTCAAGGCTTACATTCGTGCACATTCCAGCCTGCAGTCATCAGCCAACTTATCACTTAGGCCACAGATATGTGGAGTGAGTTAATGGTCATCAAAAGGCGGCGTGGAGGAGGGAAGTTTAGCAATCAGCTTGGGACTAGTGGGAGAGACTGAAAGTAAAAGGGGCCAAGAACTGATAACAGTGTGAGGCTGCAAGGACAGGTCCCTCCTGTCACAGGCTGCAGCGTGATGTTGAACAGCTGTGGAGAGGGGGGCTCACTTCCGGTCTTCTAACCCTCAAAATACGCTCTGTATCAGGAGAGATGAGTTCCTCCAAGGACGGCACGGAACATCACACTGGCGAAGTTGTTTCGTAGTTTGCACACTCACTCTCCCCGCTGTGTTTCTCAACCTGCCTGCAAGGAAGTGAAATGTGTGCTTTATCTTCGAACATCTCCCCGCTCCGCTGCAAAATAGCTCTCTGCAGATCCAATGCTTAATGAGAATGCATTGTTCTTCTTAGCTTGCCTTGCTCAGCAAGTCACTGCCCTAAATATCATTCAGTTGTTGTGCTTCATCTAACTGGGAGAAGAGTTGCCATGTGAATATCTTGACATTCATTAAAACTGACATTCAGTTTCAAAGCTCTACACTTCCAGGAGTGAAAGGTGACAAATTGCCATTATTATTGTTGGACAAAGGTACCAAGTTTGTAACAGATTTATGTAAAATGATTTTGCACCTAACAATTATTTTCAATATGCTTCAGTAAAACATAAAAAAAAAAAAAAATGTGAAAAATGCTCATTACTATTCCCCAGAGCCCAAAGTGATTGTCCAACTGATCATCCAAAACCCAAAGACTCTTAATATACTATCATTGATGACATAGAAAAGCAACAAATCTTTACATTTAAATAGCTGGAGTTAGAACATTTGCTTGTCATAGTTAGTTAGTAGGAAAATGACTGAAACAATAAGTCAATTATCAAAATAGTCCTGGCTCAACCCAACACCAATTAGAATATAATTTGTACAATCTTGAGACACATTACTGTAAATTGATGTTATCACAGTGTTTTTCTAGGAATGCAATCTATTATCTCATCTCTCATCATCTAAACAAAGAGTTTAAGCTGGCGATGTCATAGTGCACGCTCAACATGCAAGTACAAAATGTTAAAGTACAAGTTAACATGTAAGATGCATGTGTGCATGTGTTTGTTGACTGCTGGTTTGTATGATAACTGTGGAATGATTACGTAATCTTCGATGTCTGTTTTGTCTGATAAATCAATACTTGGTGATAAATAAATCATCCTCCATCAGCGCATTAACATTTTATAACCCATACCAGCAGAGGTTATGATAGTGCTCGGCCGAAGCTGTATTTCCCAAGAGCGCCGCTCTGGATGTATGCACTTTAGCAGTTTGTCTGAAGGAAGTGAAAAAGCAAAGTCATGCAAAGAATCCTTCCAATTAAGTGTTTTTAACTGATCTCCTCTTATATATCACAGATATTGTCTTTAGCAGTGATGCCATCAACTCCTGAGAGGCATCACAGAAGTTTAAATTGTGACGAACAAAATATAAAGACTGTTGATTACAAAGTATTTGTCAGCCGTTTCATTTAATGTCTTTCTTTACCAGGAGAATTCTCCATCCAAGCCATCTGTGGCTGAGCTGGCTGGAAGGTTCAAAGGTCACATCCTACCAATGCCCACCTCAAACGATGAGGTACTTCACTTATATCTTAGAGTATCCATACAAAATTATGCAAATCCAGATGAGGTACTTGTGTATGGACTGTTTGTGATCACAGACCTTTTTCTTTGTAGCTGCCATTTCGAAGACGACCTCCGTGTTCCCTAAAGTTGAAAAATCAAAAAGAGGATAATGAAGAATCAGAAGTAAGTAGATTTGTTCCGTTACTAACCCATGTGCTACAAATCTGTTTTATTGATATACAAAGAAGGTCTTCGACCAGAGAACAGACGGGGATTTGTTCAGGCCTACTGAACATTGCAGCATCACAATATCAACACAGCGGACAGTGTGCTGTGGCCAAATTGACAGTATTTCTATTTTAATCTTGGAAAGATGTGTTTGTGATGCTGTTTTTTTTTTCCAGCTAGCTGACCAAACAAACTGCATGAACAGATATTTATATTATGCAAAGAAAAGGTTCAGTGTTAACTTTCCATGTGTCAAAGTGGAGGCTGTGATGATTCTGGGAATGTGTCTTTTCATAAACTCCGCCCTGACTTTGTTCTTTTGCAGAAAAGTATCGTCTCCCCAAATCCATTTAAAATCAAGATGAAGAACTCGCCCATCATCGAGAAACTTCAGGTAGGTGCACTTCCCAACACTTAAAAGGTTTTGTGGAGGAAATGAGGAAACAAGTACCAGCCTCAGCAATGGTGTGCTGTTGGGAGGATGTAGTCAGGGTTAGGTCATGTGACTTTGAAATGTAATTTGTTACTGAATGCAAATGAAATGACCATTCTGTGATTAGTAACATAATCCATTAGATTACAAAAAATGTAAATTAATCTGAATACGACTCAAGTTTGAGTTCTGTTGTTACTGTTGTGTACCAACAAGAGGGAATAAAAGCAGAAGCCAAAATTAAGTTGTTTATTTATTTGTTGTTAAGTAACAAGGCCAAAAAAAATTGGTTAAAAAAAAAGTTAAATCATGCTCAAGAAAAAACTGTACACACAAACACTGCCACAGTAACATGGCCGTAAACATCCCAAAACTATTTCAATGCAAATTGTGAATTTTGCATATCCAGCATGTACAGTTGGTCAAATCACTTTAGAACCAGCACTTGCACAAAGTATGTTTGTACTGTGTGTATTCCACACGTCATGTGATGTTTCCTTTGAGTAAGTTTTTGTTGCTGTTCTTTTTGAATCAGAGGTCACATGGGGGTTTTTGCTTTTGTAGCACAAGAGGAGCACTCACAATGTTCATCTTCTATCTCAGTGTAAAAAAAGAAAAAATGAAAACTCCACTCTCAAGACAAATCACACAAATAGTAGTTAAATCATGATCATAGGAGCAATTTACGTCAGAATACAGTAGAATGTGTCCAGCATATTCATATTAAAAAAAAGTTTCATTACAGTTCAATTAATCCTCATCAGTGTAACTATAATTTATTCATCCAAATGTAATCTGGACTGACTTTAGTTCCTTTTTTTTTTTGCAATCTGAGCATGCCAAAACTGGATGTAGTACACAGGCAGAAGTGAGGAGACTGTGAGATATCTGAAGCGTTACTGCCACCCACTGTTCAGTTGACACTGGTGCCTGAGCTGCTTGCATGCTGAGAAAAAGGGGAAGGACTTGTCCCTGATGCCACAATCTGTTCAGATTAATGAGCTAAGTGGATAATGGGCCACACAGCCTCTGGTAAGGCTTTAGCTCCACACCGTCGTTCGTTTAGTTAGCAGTTCACACGGTTGGCAGCCATGGGACAAAAGGGCTGCCGCTTCTCCCTCTTCCTCTTCTCCCCGGTGCAGGTAGGGTACCATCCTCTGAACTTCAGCAGCAGTCGGGGGACAAACTTTTCTTTTATGTACTTCAGATCGGAATGAGTGAATACAGCAGATGTTGTTTTTGACTCTTAAAAGGTAATGCCAAGATGTACTGCCAGCAGGTGTGCATTCAAAGCAGGATGGTGGCAGGTGCCAGCAGATTAGTCTCCAATGTGTTTACCTGTCTAATACTTATGATAATATTCTTTAAATGATATATTTCAAACAAAGATACACATTTTAAGTAATAATATACCCTGCTGTGACTAGATATACTGTCAGTTCTTATTTTTTAAATGAAAATAGGCTTTGTTATTGAAATAGGTTTTTAAATCAAACACCCATGATTAACGTAGCATGATGATGTTTAATCTTTCCTTCACTAATTTATTATATTTCCTAACAGACTGACGTTTCTGTTGAATTAGCCTGCCTCCCTCTCTGAAACAATCTCAGTTTTTACTCTCAGTTTAACTTTGAAGTATATTAATGCTAAACATAGCTGTTTAAATAAGTTCAGTCCATTGTTTTAACAGTTCATTTTTCACGAGAACACAATGTACTGAAGAGATTATAGTGTCCAGGCTTCAGGATCTTCCTTCCCCCCTGCAGGCCAATCTTGCCCTGTCACCCACCGCTCTGCTGCCTTCACCCAAGAGTCCTGAGGTGAAGCTACAGCCGGCCCCGTTGTCCCCCACCACACCCTGCAGCCCGCTGAGCCCCACGCTGCGGCCCTTGCATCAGTCCAGTGAAGAGGAGGATGCCGTCAGCTTCAACAACCCTCCTGAGGGCACGCCACTGCCGAGCTTCAACAAGGTAAACATACGGAACGCTGCACATTAGCATTACAGACAAGGACGAATAGATCCAAGCTGTTTCAGACTTGGACTACTTATGTGATCATGTTGAAGATCGTGACTTTCACAGTGACACAGTCTCCCCTAAATCATTGAGTTCTGAGTCATTCGGTGATAAGCAGGAGCTGCTGTCACATTGAAGTGTTTCTCACGCTATTCGCTGAGCGAGCCGTGACGTCAGAGCCGGCACATGGTCCCCGTCCCCGTTGACGTGTTTTCTCAGTGGGTGCTCCGCATCTTGTCCTTAAGCAGGCCTCGGATAAGCTGCAGCAAGATGCCCCTGTAGTGCATGAGAGCTGCTGCAAGGGGGATTGAAGATGTAATCCCCTTAGCCTAGTTAGAGTCTCTAGGTACCATTTTGTGCAGTGCTCTCACGCATATGCTAATTAAACTTGGACAGTTGCCAAAGATCATTCTGAAAAACAAATTAACTGATGCCGAATTTAGATTCTCTGCAGTTTAATAAATGTAAGTTGATTTGAACTTTTTTAATGATGTTTCAAAACATGATCTCTGCTGGTTCTCACCGAAACAGACTCGTGCGCGGCTTTCGTTCAAGAGGCGCCCACCGACGAGGCAGCACCGGAGGTCGGCTGGAGAGGAGGCTCTGTCCCCATGTGAACTGTACAGCCCAAACGGAAATGGGGACACGGACCAGGTTTTGGACAGCCCAGCAGAGGAAGCCGAATATGGACAGAAAGAAGCTGAAGAGAAGGACAGGGACTGTGAAAACACAGAGGATGAAGTACTTAAGAGTGACCAAGGCCGGAGGAGAGATCCAGAGGGGGAGCAGAAAGCAGAACAACCCCGCAGTTCAGAGACTCTGGAGGAGAAACAGCAGCCTTCAGAGCCATGCCCTGCCAAGCAGACAGGGGGTGATGTTGAGACAGAAGACGGGCAGGAGGCGATGGGTCAGCAGGAACACAAAGGAAGAAATGAGCTGTGAATGTTTGTGTGAGAAAAAGAATATACATACGGATAAGTTATTCTATGCTTTTGTTCAGAGAACTCTTTGAAAGCTACTCCTGTCTCACATGTCTCGGCTCTTGTTTGAAGTCCCTCTGCTGCCATCACCTGGCCATCGATAGAACAGGTCTATAAACACTGGAGGCTCATGAGAAGCAGCTGTTGTCCACACATGGACACAAGCGTCACAGTTGATACTGTCCCCATTATCAGGCAGAGGACATTTGTGTCATGTTGTACTGAGTCTGCGTGACCAGACTTTTTGTGACAAATGCGATTATTTTATTCTTTTCTAAGATTTGACACGAGTCAAAGACATTGTTAAGAGTGCACTTCCATGACAGAAGTCTCCATCACATGCACAGGACTTTGGAAATACTGAATGCTGGGCTGGCAAAGGCAAACAAATATATTAGACATATATTATTAGATTCACGTAGCAGATATATAATGTTCTGACATCATAACAAATCACTTTAGGTCGAAATTTATGTAAACTGCTTATTTAGTTTACTTTGGGTGTATGTCTGTCTACTTCTCTGCTTGTCTTTTATTTTGTATTCTATAAAATATGGAAATCACAGAGCTACTGTGGAGGCTCAGGTCCTCTGACGTTATAAATGCACAGAAATGTTAAGAAAATAAAACGGCCTCCTTCTCATGTAAGAAAAACAGGTTGAAGTTACATGTGTTCGGTCGAACGCTTTGTGGGGAAAGAATCAGAGTTGGTTTGGATTACTTTGAAATATAGTCAGGTATAGAAATAGCATGACATGGCAATTATTTTAACTTTATTCATCAGATTCCAAAAAAAAGACACACGATCTGATCTGAAGATTTATTTGATTATTTTTGGATTTCTTTCAAATCAAACATTGTGCATACGTATTTGTTATTCGCTTTAAACATCTCAAGACTAAACAGATGTTGTCCAGTAATAACAATGATGATGATAACTACGTGCTGATCACAGTTTTCCTGTAGACAGTCCAACTCCGCCCTCTCCCGCTGGATGAAAGACCCCCACAGGTTAATGTTACTCGGTTTGTTAATTCAGTGGCAGCTGATAAAAAAACATTCATTTCTTACCTTTAGTACAGAGAGGCTGGAATATTTGTTCAAAACAGGATCAAGCATTTTGTTGTGTTTGACATAAAAAAAAAATTGTCAGATGCTAATTTTAATTATGTGCACCTTGGTAGATTTTTTTGATTATGTTGATTTTGCTTACTGCTTTTCATTTCCATGAAGTACGCAACCTTAAATGAATGGAGTGAAATAAAATGGTAATTCAGTGCAAACGGCAGACTAGAATCTTAAATATTGTCTTAATCGTTGCAATGCTTTGATTTTTTGGGGCAGAGGAGGGTTTTTTTTTTTTTACAGTTTAACTGTGTTTGCTGTAGCTGAAAATAATAATAGTAATAGTAATAATTTATTTATATTGCACTTTCTGTGTCAGAGGTCTTTTTTTCCGAGTTCTGAGTACACGAGCCCTGGACCGCTCCTGCAAACTGCGATTGCTTAACAACGTAACTATACCTCTTAGTGTAGGACAATTTACAGCTTGAAGATTTTTACAAGTACATGGAATCACGTTTTTTTTCCCACTGTAGCTTTTTCAATTTTCCGCCTGAGCAGAGGTCTAATCGCAGTAACTCAAAACACCTGTGTGCCTGCAGGGCCAGAGGATACTCTAACAATCCCTGAACCTTTTTAAATATTTTAAATGAATCAGAGTATTGCTTTGATATCACTGTGTACTTGTATGACCTGATCTTTAAGGACACTGCACCTTTTCCTGAGGGTATTACCAGCATGGTTTGAAAACCTAGTGAAGTTTTCTATGTAATCCATTCAGGCGTACACCTGTGACCTATGTCGCCCTCTCCTGGAGACCTTGTAGAACTGCAGTAATTAATGATGGTAAAAATGTATTTTTGTTCCCCTGCGATTTGGAGGCTACTTTATCTGAAAACTGCAACTGGAATTAGGCTTGTGTAGCCTAATTTGTGTGTGGGGGAGAAAAAAAAAATCACCCTTAATTTCACAATTTAAAAACCCATGTTCAAAAACGTGTTCATTTTTACTGTGAGTCTGTTTAAAACTGGTTTTATACAGAATGAAGTTAAAAGCAGGTGCAGCAGCAGGTGACATGAAATGAGTTGAATGTTTCTCACTGTGATGGAAGGTCTAAACTAACAACAAGCAAGAGAACAACAGCCATATGACCGGTCATACACTGGTCATATGCTTTGGTTAAGTAAATATTAATCAGTCGTAAAATCCTTCAGACCTTCGCCTGCAAGGAGAAAAGCTGGATCACGTGTATATTCGTCACACACCTGTGGGACAGTTAAATAAAAGTATGTATTTACACGCAGATTCTATTATAGCTATATACATATCTCAACAGTACAAAGCTGGCTTTAAATCGAAAGTAGATCAAACAGGAGATAACTGTTACGTTCAGGTTCACGTCCCCTCCCACCACAGTTTCTATCTTTCTGTATGTCTTGACAACGCCTTCCCACGTCAGCTGTGTCGAAACTTGAAGAAACTCACCTGGCTGGTGCGACGTAGGAAGGACAAGCTGTCCTCGTCAACGCAAAACAAAAACTTTCCCACGGTCTGTAAAGTCTGAACTCGCTGCGTGACCTGCTGTTTTCGAGGAAGTAGTTTTTTTTATCTGCTATCTGCGACGTTTACGGTCCCGCCGAGTGTTGCTTCGTTATCAAAAGTTATAATAGTAGCAGGTACTTCCGGGTTTCCAGGCTGACAGGATTCAGTCCCACTTGTCGCAGGTGACCAGCATGCCCATGGAGCTACAGACATTTCGGACGAATGGGAACGACGAACGGGTGAGTTCATGAGATAAATGAGAGTTTGTTTAATGTCCTGCCAGGTTACAATTACACTGTAATAGGCTTATGAAAATAATATAGGCTATGACACAAAAAAATACTTAAAAAATACATATATACATAGATACATTAATAAAATCAATACTGATTGTAATAAGAAGTATACAAGGTTATGCATTTTTTCACAATTAACATTAGAACTGGGAGCATTTGTCGATTAATCAATAAGTTGACTGACAGAGGCAATTACTTTGATAATCAATTGTTGGTTCATTGAAAAATCCCATACAGTCTCTCTTTCCATCTTTTATATGACTATAAACTATACATATATTTAAAACTTTGGATTTAGATTGTTGTACGCTTGCAACGATATACCAGTTTTCAGTATTTAGGTAATTGAGTTAATGGTATTCATACTGTCTGTATTTGCTTATCTACAGTATTGAATTTCACCATTTAAGTGTTATTTAAAAAATAAGATATTAAAAGCTTACATTGAGTATTATGATTGTCAGGAAGTTAGATTTTTTGGATGTATAATAACGCGTATGTTTAACCAAACATAATTTAAATTCAACTAATGATATTTTTCATAATAACTTTGTAATACCATGACACCCTGAGATCACAATATTTTCTGAGATAGTTATTGAACCGTGAGAATCTCATACCGTTGCAACCATTGAAATAAGCAACTTGGAACACATCACCTCGGGCTGTGCGATATTATTATTATTATTATTATTATTATTATTATATTTTTTAAGACACATCAAGAAAAAAACTTGAGATGGATCGATAAAGACAATAATCTTTATTTACAGCTCTATGTGACATCACTTTGCACAAACATTTCCTTTGTGGGGCTCATAGTAACAATTCCTAATATTTGCCCGCTTCTAGGTGACGGCATCTAATGGAGACAGTGTGGTCGACATGCCTGATGGAGCAGCAGCAGCAGCAGAGACAGATGGACTCCTTCAAATGCAGGTGAGTGAGTATCTTGCGTTGGTTTAGTTCAGGTTTATCGGCCGTTGAAAAGATAAGACTGACACGCTCTTTTAGCATGAATTTCACATTTCTGTGTAAAAGGCAAAAGAGGGCTTTGGTCTCTGTGGCAACGGTCTTCTCTAAAATGAATCATGAAAGTGAATGAATCAACATGCTGTCGTCTCGCTGACGTATTCCCTTTAAAAGGAAGGAAAGGGAGGAAAGTGACGTACAGTATGTCTGCTCTGTCTTTTCACCAGTCTAACGGTTGCAATGGGGGAGCGATGCCCGCCAACCATGCAGCAAAAATTCAAAGGGATCCGGAAATTACAAACAATACAAAAGAGGTATGAAGACTGTTATTAATAAATGTTCTAAAATGTGTTGCGTCTTGGGCATTTCCTTCTTCCACATAGGATAAAGGAAGTGTAACTTTCTGTCACCACAAGAAAACTTCAGCCCCTGGTTACTCTTCTTTGAACTTTGGATAGCTTCTTTTATGCTCTCTTTGTTATGAATTATGTCTTATTTTATTAATACTCCACAAAAAAATCTGTCTTGATATGAAACTTGAACCTGTATGGGCTGTAGCCATGTCTTGACAAGGCTGTTTCTTTTTGCTTTTAGAGCTGTGTGTACAGGGTAAGGAGAGAGCTAACTGAGGTCGTCTGCGAGTCCAAGAGTGCAAAGTGCAAAATCACACTATGGATGATCATCGCCCTCGTCATTTCGCTCATCGTTGTTGTGATTATAATTTCTGTGGCCGTGTGCTCAGGTAAGGTTCCACGATGAGAGAGAGGTCAGGCTTAATTTATGACATCCACACTTTGTCCACTGAGCATTTAAAGTATTTCACAAGTGCACAACAATGGAAAGCTAACGATGACACAATGCTCCGATTTCATACAGCTGTTACCCTTCCGGTTTTGACCCACTTTTCTCTCTGCGCAGCGATCCACAAGGACCCGGATGAGAGCTTTGACCCTTCGTTGTTTAAAGTTCCGGTGTACTTCGATGGGAGTTTCCAACTTCCCAATCTGGTGTTCACAGATGAACTTCTCACCCTTTCTTCCAATGAAAGCCAAGCACTTGCCACAGGCTTTCAAGAAAAGGTTTGCCATATTTTGACGTAACAACATCAGTTGTTTCCTGTGACCACACCCATATTATCATGATAAATGGAGAATGACTTGAGCCTTAGTTTTAGTTTTAGCTTATCCGCCCCCTTTTCTTTTTTTTTTATTATATAAAACAGGAAAAGTCAAACAAAAATTTCAATAGAGGTAAAACATATGTGCAGGTGAGGAAGCCAATAAAATTGATTAATTAAAACATGCATGTAACGTTAGTTATCAGGTAAATGTAGGGAAGTAAAAAGTACAATTTTTCCCCAAAATGTAGTGGAGTGGAAGTATAAAGTAGCAGAAAAGGTATAAGTACCTAAAGATGTTACTTATGGCAGTACTTGAGTAAATGTAGCCTACTTAGTTACATCGCATCAATGACTCAATGGTTAAAGTGGATGTGAATAGTTATGTTATTAAGAGAAATTTGTTTTATGGTATATAACACATTTCATTGCAAGTAAGGTAGTAACCTTAATGTTCTTTACATGAAAACATACATTACCAAATGACATGTATACAGATGAACATGATAAATAAAACACAAGAAAGAAACAACAAAAGTAAAATGTTTGAAAAAGATTTAAAAGTGTATTTAGATTTGCTTCCAATTTGTTTGACTCTAACTTCCATGATCTCATTTCACACTCTAGTCTGACAACTGTATTATTATGTTCATGTAAAATTCATTACTTCCACACAGCAGAGCCTCACAAAACAGAAACCTTTTCATAAAAGCTGCTGCTGAAAGCCATCTGTAGCTGGTTTCATCTTAGAAAACACTGAAATGGAAAGCTGTAGGACCAGAATAGATCTAACAGCGAAGTGAAAGAAGGATTGTATCAACTAAAAAGTTTTCATTCTCATTGTTTTTCTCTGCATGCCTCATCCTGCCCCACCCAGCTCGCTGACCTCTACAGATCCTCCCCTGCTCTGGGACGCTATTTCTCCAAAGCTAAAATAAATTCTTTCAGGTAAACTCATGTCACACTTAGTGGTTCTGGGCCACATTTTGGGGGATTTAACCTTTTGTTCTTAGTACATTTCCCATGGAAAATGCGCTGTGTTTCAGCAACTTGGTTTTTTTGCTCTCCCCGCAGAAACGGTCCAGTCATGGCTGACTACCAGCTGAATTTTCTCATCCCTGAAGAAGGGCAGGATCAGCTGAGAAACTTCACTCTGAGCAGGGAGATGGTTTACAACGTGTTCAGACAGTTCCTATATGACCAGGAGCCAAATGAGTCAGAGCCAATGTACATAGATCCTGTTTCCCTAAAAATGGTTGTAAGACACTGACAGATCAGTGAGAAAATCTTACTACAAGACACTGAGAAAAACACCAAACTCCCTACAGCAATGTGTGTGGTTAAAGCATATGATTTGTCAGACATCTGTGTGATTCTCCCATGAGTCTGTACAGCATGCATCTTTACCACAAGTCACGCAAACCCATATTGGCTAAAGGTCATAATGGATGATCTTCTGTGTTCTGTTTAACGTAATTAAAATCGATCAGCAGTGTGGGGAAATTTCAGGTAACATGGACCTCTACATACTGTCAAACTGACAACAAAAAGCCAACAAAAAAACAGCATATCTGACATATTTTTCATACGGTATTTGAGATTTTATTGTGTATTACTGTAATGTGCCTGCACTTTTATGAAGTATATTGTATAAGTGTATTGTAAGTATTAGTATTAATATAAGTGCTTTAATTATTTATATTCACTGACTTTTACTGTGATTCTTGCATTACTTTTTGTACAAAACCCGTGGCTGAAAAAGTGTTTTTAATGGAAATACAAGTGTTTTACATTTGCAGATCCGTGTCATTACTGTTCTCCTTCGCCAAACATGATTTGCCAACCAAAACTGTTGCACGCTCATAAATAATTTGCCTGGAGAGCAACAAACACAGTAGGAAAATCAGCTTGAGAGAACTGTGCAGCCTGGTGGGGCAACAGTTTTGTAATTGCTCTAACAAATTATATTTACAATAGTGTACAGTGTTTAACTAAACGCATTACATTTGTTTTGCATTTCTCTGAGGGTTTTTTATTTGACACATACATCATGGTTCAGTATGTGCCTTCATCAACCTGCTGTAGGCCTTTTTATAATCACCTTTGTGGTTGAACAGTAGAGGGAGTGCATGTCCCACATACAGGTGAACAGATACTTACTGTTTTCTGCCTACACTGATATATATATTTCTATTGAAAGCAGGATAGGTACAACAATGTCATTTACGTCACCATATTTTACTTTGCTGTGACGCAGCTCAAGGAGTTATTTAAAGAAGAAGGGAAACAAAGGGGAAAACCGAATACACAAAACCAAAAACCAAAAGGAAACCAAAAGAGAAAGAGAGCAAAAGGAGTTTGTTATATGGTGGAGGTAATGTGAAATGTTGAGGCACTCTCATACTTGACAGATAAGATTAGGAGAGACATTATATATATAGTAATTACAGGCCGGAGTGCATTGATATTTTCCCCTAGTTTAGTTTAGTTTAGTTAAGTGTGTTTATTTCGGTCTTGTAAGAAAAAAAACAAATACAATAGACAAATATAAAAGTATAAATACAAAACAAAACAAAACATAACAAAACAAAAACAAAATAAATCAAAAACAAAAACAAATCAAAACAAAAACACAACAAGCAATACAATACACTTGACAGTTGTGTCCCCTACAGTTGTGCTAGTTGTAGATTGTTGCTATTTATAATCACTGGTTGTAAGTAACATGTTTAGCGACTAAAGCTGTAAGTGTGTCAGACTGCAGACTGTTTCCTGGCAGTGATCATGTCAACACGTCTGTCTTCTAATAAGATTACAGCTGTGATTAATGTTTTTGCCAAATCACCTGCCCACAGACGGTAATTTTTTACAGCAGATGGGTTTTAATTAGCCTTCATGGCAGCTGGTTGATGTTTAACAGACGTTGCAGTGGAAGGTTTTTTTTATGAGTTCATTTTTGGGATAAGAAAACATCTGATGTACCTGGTTTGATTAAAATAATCGTGTTCTTTCATATAAAGAGTGTTTTTTACAGATCCAGTATGTATCGCTGCTGAAACTGTGCAGTTAAGGTGAAGTTCGAAATAAGTTTTTACAGTCATTCAGTTACAGTTTAACTTCAGAGTCAGTTAATTCGGACTCTGATTCCAGGATACTGTGTAAACAAGGTCGACATAGAGACTATGCCAAGTATTGGAGTTTTATATAATGATCACTTATAATTCAGCACTGTACTATTTTTTGGTACTTGTACTTTACTTGAGTATATTTTCCATTGTATTATTCCACTCCAGTTCTAAGGAAATATTCAGTTTTTTTAGTCCAGCACATTTAATTGACACATTTAGTCAGTAATTACTTTGCAGAGTTTGATTAATAAAATCAAAACAGAATCAACAATCAAATTATTATTATATTGAAGATGAAGCAAAGATTTTATTGATCCCTGGAGGTAAATGCACAACCTACCTGGCAGAGAGTAATTAACTTTTGCTAATACTTCTGTACTTTTACAAAGGTAAAATTCTGAATGCATGACTTAGACCTGAATCTAAGTATTTCTACACTTATCACTATTAGTTTAATATCTTAGTACTTCTTCTACCTCTGCGTGGAGATGATAGTGGTGTTTATTAAGAACAGTGTAGGCCTAATTACATACATCTTTTTTACGGGTAAACATTAGTTTAGTCCAATACACAGCTGAGTTTTATTGACGATATAATATTGGGTATTCTGAAAAGACACAAAGAATCACTTGACAATAAAATGATATTCTGAATGACATGAATTCTGAATCGTACCATATATGGAAGGAAATAATTATCCCCCGGCTCCTTTTTGAAGGGGAAGACTTCCACATTGCGTGACAGCCACGTGCTGGTCAAAAGTTCAAGTTGAAACAGCTGTACATCAGTTGGATGAACAAGTTCCTTTTAAAACCAAATCACTCCACGTGCTTTTTGAAACCTTCAAATATTGCAAAATATTGTAAATATTGCTATAAATAAGTGGCACATCTCTGTTTACACTGGATTTATTGATTCAGACTGGATGACTTTAGTTGACTTAAGCTGCTCTGTAGATAGATAGATAGATGGGGTATTTTCTGCACGTGATTAAACTCTTTCTGTTGAAGTAAAAACCTTTTTTTTTTAACCTGTTTGCAGCAGTGAGAGCTCATGTGTTATGGCAAAGGGCAGTAGCGTGGATCCTGGTTGTATACGCATATAGCTGCCTGGGTTGTGTGTGGCCACTGCCGGTCCATATTCTCAATCCTATTTTGAGAATTGTCAGTCGTCTAAAGCCAGATTTACTAAAATTAGAACACTGAGCTTTGATTGCGTGATTAGTTTAAGCAGCAGTTCACTAGTCTCAAGGCTTCATCGTAGCCACAATCCTCAAAGGTCTGCCACAGGTCAGCGTGCTGGTTAAACACGTATTTAGATATTACGTTTTTCTTTAGTGACACCAACCCAATTAAAGTCTACTCTTAAATGCATCAAGTGTAAATTGATTTTCATCTTGAAACTTGAGTCATTTCAATATTATGTCTCATGGAATTATTCAATATGCTTCATCCTGGTAATTTCATAGGATCAATATAAACAGATTTAGTTTGTCAACATTAGAAAAGTGGCAAAGATTTTTTTAAAAGAAAATTACCTTTGCTTACATTTTTTTTTAAATGCCTTGACTAGTAAGCATTTTAATAGTATGTATATTTTGAATTTAAATCTTTTACACGAGTTCACCCTAAAGGGTGACAATATTTGCTTTAAGTTTTTCTATCATGATAAACAACTTTGCATTGCACTTTTTTTTATTGAACTTTTTATTATTTGTTTTTTTTTATCTGCAAGGAAAATCACATAGAAAGCTTTAAAAATATCAATAATAAGTTTACCTGGTGGAAGCAAGTATAAGGCTGGAAGAGGGTGAAAATGATTTGATACTTTGCAAATGTTCAGACCGGCGAGGGAATTTTATTTAGGCAATATAGAAGATTTCATCACAGTCAAGTTCAGTGTGCATCAAAGTGCATGTACAGCAACAGATATATTAAATAAAATACAAAAACCTGACATGCAAAGAATTAAGAGACCACACACACACACACACACACACACACACACCAGATCCGGATCTTATTCTAGGTATAGTTAGAACACCATGACCTGGTGACCTGAGAGGTCTGACTGGATTGTAGTAGTGAGCAGGTGAGACATGTGCTGTAACAGGAAATGCACATTCTTCATTCCTCCAGTTTTTCTGTCTTACTCTATCATAAAATATATCTAGGGTGCAATGTATCTGACCTGACTACTAGTTAAACTATTACTAGTTTGTTAATACACCTGGAAAACATATACTTTTATCGGGCAGTCTTATCATTATTAGAATTTGAGATTTCGAGGTGATTAGCTCTTATGTCTCTAATATATTGTTGAATTACTCTGAAGCAGCACAATATTATGTACTCTCCTACAGCTCCCATCTAGTCTGACCTGCGCACAATGTGTTTTATGTGACATTTTTGTTCATTTCTCAAGGAATAATGCATGGTTCTTTTTGGTGGCTGATATCTATGAGTGAGTATAATGTGATGTGTATTCTAGATTTGGTGAACTTGATTATGATAAGCATGGCAGGTTTCACATTTTGAGTCATCCAGGGCTATCGAGCTTGATATTGGATTAGGCTTGATTGAATGGAATTGAAATGCTAGTAACTCAACCCTAACCCTGCAAAAGACTTAATCTGCAGATCATTTACTCACACAAATGCACACACACCTCAGGTCTAATCTTATTCTAGGTACAGCTAGAACACCGTGACCTATTGACCTGAGAGGTCTGAACTGATTGTTGGAATGAGTAGGTAAAACATGTACTGTAAAACGTACTGTATATCTGACCTTGCTGAACCGTAACTGTTACTGATTTGTTGACATGCAAGGAAAACGTAAAAATAATCTGCACTTCACTTGAAACGTTTTTTTGTGTTATGTAGTTTGTTAAATTGTTGCAAGCCAGCACATAATTATGCTCTGGCCTGCAGCACCCCTCAGTCCTTCACTGATGTATGCAGAACCTGAACCCTGAGCAGCAGCCTTTTCACTCCTGGCCTGTTTTTGCTGTTGAGAATTAAGCTCTTAAATACTGTACTGAGGAATCAAAATGGCAAAAATGTTCCTTCTGTTTAAAAAGCATAAAAACAGGGTAAAAACATGACAGGCCTGCTGAACCTGAGCACAGCAAGTCTCAGACTTCTTTTAAATTTCTCTTTAAAAATGTACTTTTTGTTTCTTTTTTAAAAAATGTTTGCTGCATGTTCTTATTTGTACTGTTCCCACATCTTTGTATTTAAATTGTATTCATGTTATTATTTTACTACCTCTGTGTACATATATTTATTTAAAATATTTCTAATTTGGTTTTCTTTTACTTTCATGTTATCTACCTTTCCTGGTTTTATTTTCTTTTGTAAAGCATTTTGTCCCATTGTAAAGAAAATTACTTTGTAAATAAAGTGCACGATTATTAAAATATGCAAATTTCACCTGTTTATTTAATGTCCCCACGACTATATTCATCATAAATAATATTTTTTATGTAATAGTTCATAAGAGGCTTAATGTGTGTTTTGTCGGTCAGACACATCCTCTCACCTGTTGATGTATAGAAATAGGTTAAGTCTTTTCCAAGAGGAGTTCCCTCCGTTAATACCCAGAGGAATCCCACAGGTGTCTTATAATGTTTGTGAATGTGTGCAGCCATGTTGGCAAATTTACTTATTCGCATGCAATAAGATATTCAAATATGCACATGAGAATACAAGCTAATAGTAAGTAGTGATAGAAAGACCTTACTAAAAGGTAATGTTAAAAAATCTGTGAGCAGAAAAGAAACAAGTAAAAAAGTAAATAAAGACTTTAATAAAAATGTGGAAGAAAAGGAGCAAAGAAATTCACCGTTGTCCCTAGGTTAAAAGTTCAAACCTGAGTGAGCTCCCCTTGTTGTAAACTTGCGTGCTAACTGATTGTCAGGCAGCCCCACTTCAGTCAGAGAGCTTGCAATGCCCTGATGTTCTTGGAAGTCTTTGGCTGTTATCCCATTATGGGGTTATCTCTCCTTTTGGAAGTCCCGAGACTTAAGATGTGATCGTTGCAGGAGGATTCAGCCAGTCCTCACTGTCGCCAGTGCCGTGAACACCCGCTTGCCTCTCTCACATCAATTTCATCGTCGGCACTCTGCAGTATTTCTGGACGGAATCGCACTTCAGGAGGAAGAATGGGGACCCACTGCTCCAGCCTGGATGATATCATGGAGGAGGACATGCACCACTGGTACACCAAATTCATGAGGGAGTCTCCTTCAGGGCTCATTACGCTCTTTGAGCTCAAGACTATGCTTGAAATGAACGGTATGACAGAGGAGGCCAGCAGCTATGTGGACCAGGTCTTCTTCACCTTTGACATGGACGGGGTAAGAAAACACCTGATCACTTCATCAGAAGTACATGATTTACATGATCTGTAAATATCTACTATAGTTTCTTCAGATTTTCCTTCTTTCTTTCTTTTCAAAATCACAATTGAAATAATACCTTTTTGTGTCGCCTTCCCCTGACCTCGTCTTTCATGTGTCTTTTTGCAGGACGGCTATATAGACTTTGTCGAATACATTGCAGCTATCAGTTTACTACTGAAAGGAGAAATCAACCAGAAACTAAAGTGGTACTTTAAGCTCTTTGATCAAGATGGAAATGGGAAAATCGACAAAGAGGAACTTGAGACTATATTTAAGGTACAAAGCATTTTCTTTCAGTGTGTCATATCTGAGTTTCCCAGAACTGAGGAACTGAGCAGTTGAGTTTCCTGCTTCGTGAAGATTAGCCCTTCTTCTCTGAGAAGGCAGATTTAGGTTTAACTGGCCGTGAACTAGACATGACATCTAATCTGAGGAACTTCTTACCTAACCCTGGGGTCTAAATATGGCCCTGCCCATTTAACCGACATAACCCTACATATTACATGATACTTTTTCACCTTGTCACATTATACTAACTGTTTCTGTTCAGGATGTATGTCATCATTGTAGTGGTTGGAGCTGTGTTAGAATGTGTTGTAGGTGTAGTAGAACCACTATACAATTATGTTTTTAAAACGCCTCTTGCAGTTATTACTTGTAATCAGCAGGTTACTGAGGAAAGGTAGAGTGTTTTATGAATATGATAGGCCTATTGTGTCCCTTTAACGTACAAATAACTGTGTAAACTTTCCTATCAGGCTATTCAAGATATCACCAGAATTTACGACATACCCCCGGAGGAGATTGTGACTCTCATATATGAGAAGATTGATGTGCATGGAGAAGGTGAGGAGGATCTTATAGTCAATCCAAGACTAATGTAATGTTCTTGGTTAGAAATAATATCACCATGACCTGCCCAGACCTTTTTCATCCATGTAAGCATCAAAAAACAGTCTGCTAGTCATAAAACCTTTGCTTCATCTTTTGCTTCTTGTGTCCTCAGGTGAGCTGACGCTGGAGGAGTTTATCAGTGGATCTCAAGACCATCCCGACATCATGGAAATGCTCACCAAGATGATGGATCTTACCCACGTCCTGGAAATCATTATCAACGGTCTACAGAAGAAACCTTTAGAATGAATCAGCGATCAACAAGCTGGACTATGTGGAGAGTCAAGATCATTTTTGGGTGGATTTTCAGAAAGCAGCGGTGTTGAGGAAAAGAAGAGCGACTGATGAAGAGCAAAGTCCCATCTCGCACTGCACAGAATGAACTGAATGAACTGATTGAGCTGTCCCACACAGATATGATCTGTGGCTGTGTGTGTGTGTGTGTGTCCCCCGAGGGAAGAAGAGAACGTGTCCGCCTCCCTCTGCTTGTGCTCTCACATGTGTCATTCCTGTTTTGTTAAGGTTAACAACATTTGAACAGGTGATGTGTTTGGAGAAGCTCAGTGAACGGAGGCCGCCTGACTGTCAGGCACAATGTGAAAGGCAGAGTTGGTTTCTTACTAAGATTTATAATGCATAAATTGTTCTTATAGTTAATTCATAATTTGGAATCCAACTCACATTTCAATTGCTGTCAGTTAAAGTGCAAAACTCTTCCTTACAGAGCCTCATTACAGAAAGCACTATGGCCACTTCCTGTGCCATCTATGCCATAATTACAGTATTTGGGTGTTAGTATGTTGAAATTATTTGCCTAAAACGGTGACTGTAAGTATTTTGATTACATGTACATTTTCCATCTGAGCCCATGTACACAAGTTCACAGGTCTTTCTTAAAACAAAGCTTTTTCTGTGCGTTTTGGCCTTCTGTGCATACGTGAACAGTATTTCAGCTAACTGAAAACTGAGCTTCTGGAAAACTCCTGCCAGGGTGCAGATATTCAAGAACACCATTTTCAGTGTTTATGTGTAAACAGGCTGTTTTGGCATGCCCCTTAAGTCTGGCATGTCTCTTGATTGGCCAACGTAGCCTTATGATAGAGGTTATATCGCCACCTGTTGCTTTGATGTGTGCTTGACAGCCTGCGTATGCATTTTCAGACTTTCTCCAGAGGAGAAAAAAAAAATGCATTTTTAAAAATACCTGTGTACGTATGCACTCCCTCTAAGTCTATTACATAAGTTCAACAAAAAGAGTTACATTTAATGTTTTTTTTTTCTATCAAGTTGAGTCAATGTGTATACATTTAACAACTAGATGTTTGATTTATTATCAGAGATAGAATAACCCTTTCAAATTCATTGCAGTTAACATATAAGTCTGCATCTATTTAATTTTCACATCGACTCAACATGATAAAAAAACTTTGCATTAATTGTGACAGTTTACGTGTATTAAAACGTATGTAATAAAATCAGATGGAAAATGTACATAATCAAACATAAAAATGTATATATATTTCCATTTTAACATCTAAAACTCTCCCTGAGATTGTTTTGTTGTTCGTTTTGTGTTGTTGCTGTCGTACTGTTGCTTGCATAAAAGGTGATTAGTAACTGAATGTGCATGTTGTGACTGTATGTAAAATTATCTGACATTGAAATGTAATGCATTACCATGTTTTACAACAATTGTGGACACTATTTTGCCTTAAAAATCACAATGTTTTTTTTTGTTAAAACTGTTTCATTTCCTTTAAAGAAAATAATCTTCACACTGAATGTATGATTGTTTCATTTTCACCAGATTAAGGTTTCGGAGTATTTCTTGATGAGATGTATTCACATTGCACAAACTGGACTATTGTTACTTGGGGGCTTACCACATGATTATGCACAGTGCAGTAGCAAATAGAGGAGGCTACATGTTAAACAATCAGGACTGAGAAAAAAAATGAAATAACGGTTTTCACATATTGCATGTAGATACATGGTTATTTGCTGGTTTAGACTCCTGACCAACAGAAGTGCTCATGGACGCCATCTTTTGTGCACAGGAGCTCAAGATCCACTCTGTGGTCAGGCATATGTGTAGTATGTGCAGGACACACAGAAAAACACAACTTTAACTCTCATATTTCAAGATCAAGACTTTATAGTACATGGTTTAATCAACTTGTGGTCTGTAGAGGTTTGGTCTAAAAGTGTTCTATTAAGCAGGCCTTTCTCAACAGGATACAGGCTTTATATCTGTTGGAGTTTATGAATGGTTAAATTCATAATTATCGTGTTCACTTAAGCAGCTGAATTCTGTTTTAAGAAACATTTTAAACATAAAATCCAAAACAACAAGACTGTTTCAAACTGGAAACACACCGTCTAAGTCACTGCAGGAATATATAGTTGAAATCCTACCTGATCCCAACAGCAGCTATCATTATAACACAACAATGCTTGTCTTTTTAAGCGACACAAACTGGTATTTCGTGTTCAGGGTGTTGCTTGGCTCCTCTCTACAGCTAGCCTGCCAAGCCAAGGGACAGAATGTCTGCAGAGCTTTGATTTCCATTTCTGCAGAAAATACCAGAGCTCATCACACACATGAAAGAACCTTATGATCAGCCGTCAATTAGAGGGGAGAAAAACGTTTGCACGTAGGTCCATCTGGACCCCGTCAGTCCACTGTCAGCTTCCTTGAATTCTGAATTATTATTTTGATTAAGCGTATACTTACTAAGCTTACCATCCAGGTTCTCCTGACTTTGCAATATCTGTGCAAACAGACAACAGAAGGACCAGGAGTACAGTCTGCGAGATAAGTTGCAAATGTAAACACAGGTGACCTTGGCCTAACACTAAGATTCTTTTCTTTTGGTCAATATTTGACATCCCTCAGCTCATTTCTAAACTTAATCAATATCAAACCATGTCATCCCATCATGCAGAGGCCATTCAAACACAGTGGTCTGTCTGGTTAATGATTTACCTGGGGTTCATTTTGGTGCAAACTGGCCAGGCTTTATTATGACCTCTATTGCAGGTTGTGTAAATCAAATACAGATAAGGGTCTGACTCCACATAGCACGGAGAGAGTTCCTAAATGTATCGGATGATGCAGTTACATAACAACACTGATCAACCCACCTCTGCTCATCCTATAAAGTCACCAGTATCTGCTTGTTGCTTTGCACTGCACACTGCTTCCTACCATCATCCACCACAATACAGGAACAGTCAACCACGTCCAACTGGAACCATGCAGTCTGCCGAGGCCAAATTCAACAGAAACAGCCTGCTCTTGGCTCTGAGACGATACAGCTCAGCTGTCACTGACATGGAGCAAACCATTCTCATGCCGAGCCTGCTGCGAGATGTACCCACCGATGATTTGTGGGAGTGTGAAGCGGCAGAGGAGTCATGCAGCGATCTGTATGCAAACTACCTGATGCTCAAGGCCATAAGAAACACAGCGGAGAGCAGTCTTGTTATCCTGGATGACCACAAGGTCAAAAACAACGCTACACTCAACACGACCCTGGAGCCTCTCTTGGACACAGATCCTGAAGCTCTCTTCCAATTCCACCTGGTAGGACTGTTTTCTGTGATGACCGACCTCACCAAGAAGACGCGGAGCCTTACGGAGAAATATATGGACATAATTGGAGTGTCACATTAGACATCATGCGAGATATATGGACATTGAGTAAATTCCTGAAGTTGTAAAAATGCTATTTGTAACAAAGTCATATGAATGTGTCAACTGTCTCAATTTTCACATTCATTCATCCAATGATTCTAATAAATATTAAATATATATGCTGTGCCAAAAACTGATCAATTCTGTATCGTCTTTTACCATTGTTAATGACAGAAAATATGGTTTGGAGATACGGCATGAATATCAAATGATTACATGCTCATGAATCATCAGCACAGGGTTCTAGGCTTGATTTTTGCCCAATCACACAACCTTACAGATAACCATGCTTATTGTTTTGACTGACAACAAAAAGTTGACCTGTGGACTTGATAAAGTTTTAGTCAGACAATGTTGAATTTTGGTATACTTTTTTTTTTATTTACATAGTTATATTTCACCAGAAAATGACAGAAATATTTCACAAAAAGACCACGCAGAGCAGATGTAGTCTATTTTCCATCTCCCTCTCTTTCTCTTCAACAGTTGCAGACACTTAGCGCACAGGATAGAAAGGCTCCACAATCTCTGCAAAGGTCTTCTTTTCTGGTGAGATAAAAAAAAAAAAAAACAGGAATAATTGATAAGACAGATACATGGAACACCATTTTTTTTTTAAGTGAAGATTTACAAATATCCTAGTGTACTTCAAACAATACAAAAATACTACTCAGCATGGGGCACCACACCCTCATACTGACCACATTTTAAGATGCAAGTCTGTTATCAGCTTATGATTGCTGTTAGTGATGGTGAAATATATGAAGAATGCAAGATAATATACAGTAGAGATACAAAGTAATAAAGATATATTCATTTAAAGAGGAACATATGCGCTTGTATTAAATAAACACATAATACCAACACTGCGCAGTTATTTTTTGAACAATTGTTCTTATGTGTTTGATGAAAATTATCCTGCAACTATCAAGCCACATATTTCCTCAATCAATCATCAATGATGTCAAAAATAATTTGCTTAACCCAAACGTTATTGGGATGAATAGGTCCCTTCCTTCCTAGACTTAATAAGTCATACAATACCAGTGTGGAGTAAAATTGCAGTGAAAAAACATGAAGAAACCCGCATCAAACATTTTACATGAGGCAGTATGGTTGTTTGTTGGGTTCTTGTTTCTACTGTTAGAGCAAGAACACTCAAAATTCACTTACCCTTTTCTGGGAATTCTTCTGGGTGGAGTCTGATATACTCGTGCATATCTCGATCATGCTTGGCGTAACAGTAATTTTCATATTTTGTCAGGTGGTAGCCGAGGAACCAGCCAACTGTTGCCAACAGGACTTGTCGATGAACACCTAAAAGTGGAACATAGAATCATACATTTACATGGCAATACTATAAAATAGGTGCTGACCTATTATTGTGGCTGACATTCAGTATTTACGATCATTCGTGTTGCTGATTGGTGATAAAATGAACCAATTTAAAACTGTGCTACTTTGACGCTGAAGCAGCATCCTCTCACACAAGGTCACAGAATCTGATTGGTAAAACATCCCAATTAAGAGCCTCCAAACACTGAATAATTTCAACGTGTAAAGTAACTAAATGTATCAAATAAATGTACTGGAGAGAAAGCATAAAGAAGCAGAAAATGGAAATACTCAAGGAAAGAACGTGATTATTGTATGAAAGAACAGTACTTGAGTAAATTACACTTTGGTTCATTCCATCACTAGTTGTTTAAAATTTTAACACAAAGAGTATCATTTTTAGTGCAAATAATTATTGGTTCCTAAATAACAGTTTCAGATCCCTAATTTCCAATAATTGGTATTGGCCCTGAAGAAACCATATCAGTCAAACCAAACTATTATATATCCTGTAGTATATATATCCTCCTCCCGTCCAGAATGTACTAATTGTAAGTTGCTTTGGACAAAAGCACCTTCTAAATGCCCAAAATGTAAATATATACAAGAACTGTACTAATATGGAACTAAAGGCTGGCACCTTATGTCTTGCAAAATAAGGAGGAACAAGTTCAAATTTAAACTTGATTGTGTTGTACTAATGCTAGCTTGCACTGAAATCAAGTCCGATATTAAACTGGAATGAAGAAACAGACAAAAGCATGAGCAAACTATATCATATTGAGTATATAGGTTGGATCTTAACACAGCTCTTAAGCGAAAGGTTGTTGTTGGGTGAATTTTTCGTCCACTTAATGTTAAATGAAGCATTACATTATGGTTCTGTCCGTTTTGAATTTTTCGTCCACTTTATGTTAAATGAAGCATAACATTATGGTTATGTCCGTTTACAGTATGTGAACAAATCAATAAGTTAACAACTAGCTTGTAATTATTTAACAGTTAATTTGTTATTCATTTGACACCTGAAGTGATAAAAGTAGCTAGGTAACCACAGAGTTTAAGCTAGTCGAGCAAAAGATACAGTCATAACAAAGTACAGCTCTGCTATGACACCACATGTTTGCTCTTTGCTAAATGCCGCATGTCTGGGCAGGTTGTTTGGTGCTTTGTGATTCAATATTGCATATGCCTGAGAGGAAAGTCCACCACAAGTCAGTCTGGAAGCTAGCTAACAAACATGCTAACCTGCTCTTAGCGGCGGCCTGTGGTTGATGGCATTCTGAAGCATCGCTGTCAACCAGCCTGCGGTGCCCAGCCACATCGAGTTTCTGTTGACGATTCCAGGAGGGGGAATAGACTTTGCATCATCTGGTATAAGCCCCATGGCGACAAATGTCCACTTCTATCCAGAAATCTTTAGCGACCTTCCAGGTTCCGATGTCTACTTGTCGGCTATCACCTCCCGTAGGAAGTCAAGGACATGGTGTGCAACCGAATGAAACGCCCGGGCAGGGAACAAAAATGAGAGCCGCTTTAGTTCCGCCTATTCTGTCTCCTAGCAACCAACACCAGACGATTAAACTTTACGTTTAGACACCCATCTGATTACTTTTTGATTACATTACATTGATTTAATTGTGTTATAAATTAACATAGGCATAACACACACAGCAGGGCGTTCGAGTCAAGTCGCCGTAGTGGCTATTGCAGGCTAACAGTTAGCAATGTAGCTGTTCAGTGCATCCTCACACAGGGATGCTAGCATGGCTAACTCTTCTAGAAAATGTTGGAAAACATGTTGTTATTATCGTTGCCTCATGTTCTGTTACGACTTTTAGTTTTCGCTCTGTATAATGGGTGGTGAAACATTAAGTTCTGTAACAACTTATGATGAGCTTTTTTTTTGTATTCACTGCAAAGTAGGTCCTGGACACACAACCGACAGATAAATATAAACATAAGGCATAAAACGTGCACTCATGACATTTTAAAGACAGGGACAGCTCCCCAGAAAAACAAACAATTAAGTACAGGACTTGAGTATTTGTACTGGGTCATTCTGCATGTGAACTGATGACATCATTGAGTGCAGTCTTCCTCCTCCTCCTCCTCCACCACCACCACCACCACCATCAGACAGGCTGCTGCTGCTGCTGCTGCTGAGGATACACTCTCTCTCTCTCTCTCACACACACACACACACACACACACACACAGCCAGAGGAATTATGCCCTGCCCAGCAGTGGCTTTGCCTGTTTGATGAGGTGACCTATGCATACCAAGTGGCTGTAAGTCCGGGGATATCCCCCGTGTTTTTGGTAAGTGCAAACTATTTCCAGGCTCGATGCGGAGGGCTGCTTGCTATTTTCTCTCTCCTGCATCTGCAAGATAGTGTCAAAATGGCTAGAGTCACTCGGTTAGCTGCTAGTTGCTACTGTTTGCTAGCTTCGCCCCCCTCAACGGCTATCAACTGAGGCTGAAAAACACGAGACATTACCGGGAAGAAATGTGACGAATACTCACATTAAATCTGTGCGGAATGTGCGACAGTGTTCAGTTTTCGTTTTAAAACCAAAAGGGAGCGATTGAGAAGAAGGAAATGCGACACGGGCACATTTCATGTATATGCATGCAATTCCAGTTAAACCCTAAAATATGGTTCACAGGATCGAGGTTGATGTTCAGCGATTCGGGTCGTCTTGTAATCAACAGTTTGCCTTCTTAAAATGTATATTATTATTATTTTTTATTTTTTATTTTACAATGAGACGCACGTACAGGCCCGATTCACAACGCTGGTGTCGGAGCAGATGTAACGGTGCTGCAGAGAAAATACTAAAAATCTGTTATCATCTCTGTTTACATACATTTCACAGGCCACTGTCTGGTGTGTGGACTACAGCTCTGTTGGCTACACCCAGTGTTTCATTTTGTGAATTTAGTCACTGCCAACAGTGTTTTTCTGGATCCTCCGTGGCCTCAGTAACTTACCCCCAAAAGTGATGCACAGCCCCCCTAAAACTGCACTGAGAACAAACGGGAGTCTCACGCTGTGCACATGACACATGATGTAAGAATGGGGTAAAAAGTGAAATAGAAAAATGTCCCCCCCAAGTGTATATTGATGTTATTAAAGTTCAAACTCAGCTAATAAGGCCTTAACGGTGGAGCAACGAGGACGAAATACATTTTGCTTTGAGCATTTCTATTAGTACAAGAGATAAAGAGGACAACGTTAATAACCATTCTATTAAAGTGAGACTTCTGCTGTAAATTTGGCTTTTTTCCTTCTACAGTTTTTAACTAAATCTGCAACCAGTTGTACAAACTGAAGATCTGAGCCAAGCCACGTTAAGCAAACAATTCCTCTGATTTGCGTCAGTGGAGATTACTCAGAGCAAGTGTCAGCTGGTCTCTCCCGAGGACGTGGTTTCTAGTTTCACAACGGTTTGGCAGTTGACTCAGCGTCTTCACTGTCCATGGCCTTCCATATCTGTGCCCGTACTTTATCCGCTGGAGCTGCACAGTTAATCAAGTCAGTATTGAAATAGCAACGTGACCAAGTGCAAAATCCAAATCACAGAAGCTGTAATTATATTGTGAGTGTAATGAAGTCCTGCAGCCCCGGTGTGAAATGAACATGAGCTGGAAAACAAATTTGATCGCTTTAAATTCAGTGAGTTTGTGTTAATGCATTTTCTAACCATCTGTTTCTTTTGTTCCTTTGTTTCTTCACAGTTTAGCATGAGCATGGAAGATTATGACTACCTGTTCAAAATTGTTCTGATAGGAAATGCTGGAGTTGGGAAGACATGTCTCGTCCGGCGCTTTACTCAGGTTTGTCTGAGCTTATGAGTCTGGATATTGTTGTTATTATTATTGAACAACAAAGGATTAAAGTATCAGACTGTATTATTCTTTTTTAATTATTTTTTTTATATTAGGGCCTTTTCCCACCTGGACAAGGGGCGACTATTGGAGTAGATTTCATGATTAAAACCGTGGAAATCAAAGGGGAGAAGGTCAAGGTAAACACAGATTAAAATTATAAGTGATGTTTTATTGGAGTTTGGGTGGACAGTAGCTGATTTTGAATATTATGTTTTCCAGCTGCAGATATGGGACACAGCTGGACAGGAGAGATTTCGCTCCATTACTCAGAGTTATTACCGTAGTGCCAATGCCCTCATTCTTACGTACGACATTACCTGTGAGGACTCCTTCAGGTGCCTTCCAGAGTGGCTGAGGGAGATTGAGCAGTATGCCAACAACCAAGTGGTGACTATATTAGTCGGTAAGAAGCTGTACGTCATTCCTTTGTTAACTAATGGATGTCTTATATCATTAACATTGATGGAGAGAGGCCAGTTTGAAGGCAGGAAATTGGGTTTGGCTCCTGGCAGCACTGGGCTGAGTCACCTAACCAAGTTAACTAGCTAACAGCAGCAAGCAGCAGTTAGGGGGTTAGCTAGCGGCAGGTAAAGCTACCTAAATCACCTTTGTACTTATATCATCATCTTCAGGCTTGTAGAGACAACTAAGAGACGGAGAAGGACTAATTATATTACCTGCTCAGATATGGCCAATAAAAAATATTTTAATACGTGTAAATTGCTACAAATTGCTACGCAGAGCCACTTTAAATGACATCTTTTAATGACAATCCAAATCGTACCACTTTACTCGAGGTCAAGAAAATTATTCTTGACATTGTAACTAAAGAATTTGACAGGGTAATAACACTGACATTATAAGGACAGGTCCAAATTGTACCTCTAGTTGAGGTCTAGAATTTTTTTTATGACACGAATAATAATGGTCTCATGACAGTCAATGTCAAAACCACCATGACAGTTTAATGTAATATTAACATATAAAGACCTGCTGTGACATCTTTATGATAGGATAGAACTGTCTTGGTTAGTGTCAGGTTGTCATAACAAAGACATCTCAAACCATTTCGACTGCACATTAGCATTAGACGTGACTTAATGCTAACGGTCATATACATTCATCAAGATGCTGACGTGATTAAAGCTAATGCACTCTCTGATATTTGTGGAGATTTGAGCATTTTTCTGGAACGGTCCTATATTTTGAGCCCATTTAAATGTGAATGTGAATTAGCGAGCTGACATGAAAGGCAGTTTCTGAATAGATTTGCACAACACAAAGCAAGTTTTGTCTTCGTCAACATTTTATTGTGCGTTTGCTGTGAAATTCCTGTCACTTCTCAGCAAAGAAATCATTTTTGTCTGGAATAAAAAGCCTCCACACACATGCACCTCCACTTCCATCTGTCTCATGTACACCCACCACTGTTCATACGGTGATGTAAGACGCCGCATTCTTACCCGTCACGTGTGCTGTATGTCTTTGCAGGTAATAAAATAGACCTGGCAGAGAAGAGAGAGGTTCTCAGACAGAGGGCTGAAGACTTCGCCGAGGCTCAGAGCATGCTGTATCTGGAGACCTCAGCCAAAGAGTCCGACAATGTTGAGAAACTTTTCCTCGACCTGGCCTGCGAACTCATTCGAGAGGCCAAGCAGAACAAGCTGGATAACAATGACACTGCCCCAATGCCCGGCGAGGGTAAAACCATAAGTTACTTGAGCTGCTGCAGCCTCAATTAGGGAGAGCTCAGCCTTGTGGCTGCGGTAACTCAGTAGCCATTGACTGTAGAGGGCAGACGGCCGAGCCCCAGCGCCTCCGTCCCTCTAAGATGGCATGAAGCCACTTCCTAGTCCTGTCATTTCTAGTCCCATGCCTTTTTTAAGCTGTACAAGGAAGTTAGTCAACTTTAGTTTGGCCTTCCAGGATCAAGCATTTTAAGATGCTGCCATTATGGAGAACATTATCCTCCATGCAACAGGATATGAAGTATGTCTGCCTGATGCATCCAGGAATCTGAGTAGGGCTCCATTTTGTCCTCTTCATGGTGAAATGGCAAAAACGATAATTTATGGGTTTTAGGGTCCATTTTCATTCAGCATCAATATTCACCAGCAGTATTACGTGAGTAAAAAGTTCAGCCAGGTATTTTGTTACAGAATTCGCAGAGCTGACAACAAGTGTCATTATCATTGGAAGTTATCAGTAAATGGTAACAATATGTTTACATATAGTACGTTTTAGGGGGTCTGATCAATTTGCAAAAAAAAAAAAAAAAGTTTTGCAGACTTCAATCTGTTGCACAATCATTCATCTCCCGATAATTTCTTCTGCTCTGAGAATTGCATAAAATTTTACTAACATTCATAATCTCATGTCTGAGTAGTCATTTGCACCTGTCGTTACAAACTGTGAAATATTTGTTTCCAGTAGAAGATTTTTACCTGCTGCTAAAATATGTTTTTTTGTCCCATAAACAAGTATAAATACTACATTGAAGCAGTATTGTGTGACGCCATTTTTTTTCAGTATACCTGCAGTGCTTGCGATTAGTTGGTTGATATAATATGAAGCAGTTGGAAAGGCCTCAGATGTTGTCATAAGTAGAAATTATTAAGTCTAATCAACTGACTTTTTTTATTTGACTGTCAGCAGTTTCTTTTTATCCATAGACGTGAATATTTCTGCCTTCGTTGTTGCTGCCTAGCCATGAAATTGTACCACTTTTTATTTGTTCGAAGGGGTATGTTCATGTAGTTCCGTATGACTTGTTGTGCTTCATATGCTTTTATTGTGAAAATTCTCAATTGTCCAGCATGTTTTTTGCCATAATTTGTAGTGTCTAACTTTATCTTTCATATATTTGCCATAACTGTAATGTACTGTATTGCACAATGCCATATACTGCACACTTATTTTTATTGTAACATGTTGTCTTTTGTTGTACAGACCCGTAGTACATCTTGGCACTTTGCGTTTATACTTTTTATTATTTTCAGTAATCCTTTGTACAACTGACGAGCCTATTGTTTTGCCTTTTACCAATAGATTTAACAGCAGTTAGGCTACTTATTGTTAATCCTTTGCATCTTCTTGTCAACACAATATGGGAAATACAAAGGAAAACACTATTGGGATGTCGTGCTTTTTTTCTTTCCTTTTATGTGTACAAAATAATCCAGAAAAAATACCCTGTATAACATTAAATAATTACACTAAATGTCTTGTATTTGTCATGTTGTTATTGCTTTTGGCTGATCATTGTACTCTAGGAGTTGGTTGTTGTTTTATTTTGAAGGTATTCCCGGAAGTGTGGTATAATGTCCACCTGACGCTTGAGGAGTTAGTAGTCACCAGTAGAAAAACACGAAAATTCAGTGTTTATAAATGTTTATACTACCATCCAGATGACACTAGTTATAAATCCGGCCTTTATGAAAACTTTGTTTTTATCGTTTCATTGGAAAATAGCCATGGTAGCATGAATGCTAATGGACGTCAGACAAGGATTACCATTAGCTAAACGCATTCAGATGGCTACGCTTTTGCAGTCTTAATAACAATAAGACTTATTATTGGACTAATTAGTCAATACTTACTACTATGGCTTATGCTAATATTGATCTTACTCCCTGTGACCACCAGATACAAATAACAAATATCATTATCTAGAGTATTTCTGCTTGAAAACACGTAAATCGATCCTTTCTTGCCTCATCATCTGCATACACTGCCCTCCCGAGGTGACCGCGAGTAACTACACGTCCGTCTACGTGAAATATTTTATGTTGAAAATATTTGCCGGAAACATTGGCACGCTATTCATTGACGCTGCTTGACGAATTTATTGCTGCAGTTTGTTGTTGTGGCCGCTAGAGGGCAGCACATACTCCTTTTTTAAAATGCGTTCAGGCCAACATCCCCTCCTAGCATCTCCACATAGAAGAAGTTATATTAAATCATATAACATGAAACGTGTATTTTGAACGGTTTGATTGATTGTTTATACCGGGAATTGGTAAATAAACCGATTTAGAGTGACAGTGATTGCTGCCCTCTAGTGGCCACATTGAGAAACTGCCACATTATTTTAGTCAAGATAGGGTGAATGTAGCTATCACAGCATACCAACACTTCGGTTCAAGTTAAAAAACAAAACAAAACAAAACAACAACTCCCAATAGAAGTTATATCTAACTCCCTCCTGGACCAAATAGCATTAAAAGAACCACTTTTATCGCCATTAAAACACATTCATTAACACTGCAATCAATCACGCAGCTAGCTTCGACCGTGACATAGCATAGAAACATTTAGGGTTTAAAGATTTAAATTAATCTCAAAATTAAGTTCCGCTTGAAGCAAACATTTCTAGGACGTGTTATTGTGGCTTCTGATGCTGATGCTTCCAGCAACACGTCACTCTGAATCTGGGGTTGTAACCATAGTAACGTGCACGCAGTTGCTCTTATTTTCTCAGTTCATCCGGTCATTACTGAAATGATGCATTCAGGTGCCCTTTCAGACAATGGGAGATGGGAATTATCAAACCTTGGGGGACTGTGTCAAGCAGGTGCCACCTACTGGACATCAGGGTCGATGCACTCATGTCAGAACCATGTGACAGTCCCATAACAAACATAATTTGATAAAATATTAGAAACATATTCATATTTATGACTGATCAGAATATTACGTCCCTGACCTCCTCATGCAATTCCCAGGGCGAAGGAAGCGCACGTTCACAAAAAGCTCGCCCCCGAGCTGTTGTGCTAGTACCACAGAGGCACTTCGGAGAGAGCTAATAGGGTTATTAAGAGCGGACTTTTTTTATTAGCGAGTTTTATCTGATGATGTTGTATTGTAGACGTGAAATCCAAATTTCATGACTGTCAAGTTATATTTTTAAACTGGGACAACAGCATATATGTTTGTGTTTTTATGTCTTTATTAACACAACCAACTATTGTTATTTCTAAAATTAGTTATTAGTTATTTCTTAAATCTAACTTTTGGAACAACATGTGCTCATTCATTTATAGGCAAATATAAATCGCTATTTTATCATATTTGTCTTAAATCCAGTTCCATTATAGCAGGTAAAGCACATCCTGACAGCTTGGAATATTACTGTCAGATACTGTTCCCCCTCTGTTCAGTATGAAGGGAGGCTCACACATCTTTCACATTCATACTCCTGACTTCTTTCCCAACAACAGATAAGTCCTGTGATTTTCAGGCTGATATCATTGAATTTGAGCATTTTAACAGGGGGAACGCATCCTGACAGCTTGGAATATTACTGTCAGATACTGTTCCCCCTCTGTTCAGTATGAAAGAAGGCTCACACGTCTTTCAAATTCATACTCCTGACTTCTTTCCCCACAACAGGTAAGTCCTGTGATTTTCAGGCTGATATCATTAAATTTGACGATTTAAACAGGGGGAACGCATCCTGACAGCTTGGAATATTACTGTCAGATGCTGTTCCCCCTCTGTTCAGTATGAAAGGAGGCTCACACGTCTTTCAAATTCATACTCCTGACTTCTTTCCCCACAACAGGTAAGTCCTGTGATTTTCAGGCTGATATCATTAAATTTGACCATTTAAACAGGGGGAACGCATCCTGACAGCTTGGAATATTACTGTCAGATACTGTTCTCCCTCTGTTCAGTATGAAAGGAGGCTCACAAATCTTTCAAATTCATACTCCTGACTTCTTTCCCCAGAATAGGTAAGTCCTGTGATTTTCAGGCTGATATCACTAAATTTGACAATTTAAACAGGGGGAACGCATCCTGACAGCTTGGAATATTACTGTCAGATACTGTTCCCCCTCTGTTCAGTATGAAAGGAGGCTCACACATCTTTCAAATTCATACTCCTGACTTATTTCCCCACAACAAGTAAGTCCTGTGATTTTCAGGCTGATATCATCAAATTTGACCATTTAAACAGGGGGAACACATCCTGACAGTTTGGAATATTACTGTCAGATATGAAATAATGATATTCAGTATGAAAGGAGGCTCACACATCTTTCAAATTCATACTCCTGACTTCTTTCCCAACAACAGGTAAGTCCTGTGATTTTCAGGCTGATATCACTAAATTTGACCATTTAAACAGGGGGAACGCATCCTGACAGCTTGGAATATTACTGTCAGATACTGTTCCCCCTCTGTTCAGTATGAAAGGAGGCTCACACATCGTTCAAATTCATACTCCTGACTTCTTTCCCAATAATAGGTAAGTCATGTGATTTTCAGGCTGATATCATTAAATTTGACCATTTAAACAGGGGGAACGCATCCTGACAGCTTGGAATATTACTGTCAGATACTGTTCCCCCTCTGTTCGGTATGAAAGGAGGCTCACACATCTTTCACATTCATACTCCTGACTTCTTTCCCCACAACAGGTAAGTCCTGTAATTTTCAGCCTGATATCATTAAATTTGACCATTTAAACAGGGGGAACGCATCCTGACAGCTTGGAATATCATTGTCAGATATTGTTCCCCCTCTGTTCAGTATGAAAGGAGGCTCACACGTCTTTCAAATTCATACGCCTGACGTCTTTCCCCACAACAGGTAATTACTGTGATTTTCAGGCTGTTATCATTAAAATTGACTATTTAAACAGGGGGAACGTATCCTGACAGCTTGGAATGTTACTGTCAGATACTGTTCTCCCTCTGTTCAGTATGAAAGGAGGCTCACAAATCTTTCAAATTCATACTCCTGACTTCTTTCCCCAGAATAGGTAAGTCCTGTGATTTTCAGGCTGATATCACTAAATTTGACAATTTAAACATGGGGAACGCATCCTGACAGCTTGGAATATTACTGTCAGATACTGTTCCCCCTCTGTTCAGTATGAAAGGAGGCTCACACATCGTTCAAATTCATACTCCTGACTTCTTTCCCAATAATAGGTAAGTCCTGTGATTTTCAGGCTGATATCATTAAATTTGACCATTTAAACAGGGGGAACGCATCCTGACAGCTTGGAATATTACTGTCAGATACTGTTCCCCCTCTGTTCAGTATGAAAGGAGGCTCACACATCTTTCACATTCATACTCCTGACTTCTTTCCCCACAACAGGTAATTACTGTGATTTTCAGGCTGTTATCATTAAAATTGACCATTTAAACAGGGGGAACGTATCCTGACAGCTTGGAATGTTACTGTCAGATACTGTTCCCCCTCTGTTCAGCATGAAAGGAGGCTCACACATCTTTCAAATTCATACTCCTGACTTCTTTCCCCACAACAGATAAGTCTTGTGTTTTTCAGGCTGATATCATTAAATTTGACCATTTAAACAGGGGGATCGATACTTCTGGCTGGCAGGTCGGCGGCGAGCGGAACAAGCATCTGCTAATGTAAGTTGTTCAAAAACTTTCTTTTAAGTAAACTCTGTACACACAACCAATGTTCTCAATGCTCGTGTACATGTGTAGAGACCCTGGTGATACTACGAGCACAGTTTCACCTTGTGTCGAGCCTGTTTTAGAAATAGCGGTTTTGATGCTATCGTAAAAGTGCCCGTAGCACTCCCATTGAAAATGATGACCCAAAAATGAAATAAATCTTACAAGTGCCTCTTTCTTCGTAGTTATGTTTTACACAAAGGTTTGACTCAGTACATTCACAAAAAAAAGGTTGAATTTTGGAGGGACGTCCACATTGACACACAAAACATCCACAATGACACAAAATCTTTAAAAACCTCCAAAAATTCAGAAACAACTTCCACAAATATCAAATACAAATACCACTGCCCTTCATTCTCATCTTTACTCATCTGAGTATCTTTCACCTGTACTTTACAAGGGGGCTGATATATCTGCAAAGTACTAATGGTCACCGTTCATTTCTCCAGAATGAGAGCAGCCAGTAGCTGAAAGTGTGGGCGGAGGAACAGGCTGCTGAGGACGAGTTGGACAACGGTTTCCTGAACTGAATCCCAGGACAGGAAGGCTCTGCAGCGGGTGATCCATCCATCCACAGAGCATCAGTGACAGAGGAGAGGTGAGGTGTCTGCTCAGAGAATACTGAAAAGACCAAAAAAACAGAAGTAACTTGGTTTCTGTCCTTCTGTGATGTAGTGTTACGATGCCTTATGTCGTATAAACATTTCTGTATACGCTTGTCTCTCCTTGAATAAGTGTGTGTGTGTGTGTGATTGGTTGCAGGTGTGTTTGTGACGGCAGGTTGTCCAGGGAGCTGTCCTCTGTTGTCCCAGTTTGCCAGCACAGTTGATTTTGTACAAGATGTGCGTTTTGAATAAAACCATTTAAAAATGCTTCGCTGCTGGTGGTGCTTTGGGGACAGGAATAGGGGAGTCTCATTTTCATGTGGGAAAACTTATTTTACAAGCCTGGTGTTGTCAAATGTTTTCTATCAGATCAATAGGAAGTGTGGTGCTGCTCGCAAACACACTCACGCTCTCGGCTGTATGGACTTCAAGCAGCAAGAGCGCCCACCACCTACCATCAGCAGCTCCCGTGTTAAATTCCAAAGTTAATGTCTGGAGGAGAACAAACAGGACCAGTTGTCTGAATTCGCTGTCCTTCCTCCATTAAGGATCTCCTGTCACTCACAATGCGAGCAGGAGGTAGAAACTCCTCTAAAATATTAATGTTCCCCATCTTTGTTTTCAATAAGTATTTTGTAGTTAATGAGTACGACTGAGCAGCGGCGGTTCTAGATCAGTTTTAATAGGGGGGCCAGGTTGGGGGCGGCTTTTTTGTTAGGGGGCACATAGAACCCGAGAAAAAAAGATAAATCCCTCATTCAGACAAAATAGTGTTTACAATTTCAGCAATTTTGATTGGGTAGTAAACTGCTGATACACTTTATTTCTGCCTTTCCCTTCTAAACAAAATCATTGCAAGAAATCTATCATTGTATAATTGATGCAGACTCCCTGTTAGGGGGGCCACAGGGGGGTCCAGACTTGGAGTTACGGGGGCACTGGCCCCTGTTGGCCCCCCCCTAGAACAGCCCCTGCGACTGAGGGTCAGTCTAATATCCATGGCTGTTGGACAATTTGTCTCTCTCTTTTACAGACAGACCACAAGTGTCACGTAAAATAGTAATGTTGCATTTAACTAATTGTTCAATAAATATCAGCATTAACAAAATAATTAAATTATTTATTAGTGTAAAATAAACAAAGTTTTCAATATCATTATTTAAGGACTTTGACAAAGTATTACTCGAAAAGTACACAGTAAAAGTATTTCATATTATTCATGCAAGTAGTCTAGAAAGAACTAAGTTCAGCAGTATATGAATCTTGGACTAATTATGGAATATACGTTTTTTATTCCACATCAAAGTTGGGGCGAAATATACTTATTCTTGTGATCTGGTCAGGATTTTGACAAAGAGCAGTAAATGTACTTAATATTAATCATGCAAACAGTCTAGGAAGTACAAAGTTCAGCAACATATGAATCTTGGACTACTTATGTTAATATATATATTTTTTTTCCCTCACGTCGTCCTTTACTTTGAAATCCGGAAGGATGCCTAGGTGATAACTTCAGTTTATTACCGGGAATAATGACTGTAAAAGTACCGAATGTTTCATGGGTCCGATTGTGAGACTGCAGTCTGACCCACGATTACCGTAAATATCAGTGCATTTGCGCACTGGAAAAAAGGTGCGGCTGATTTGACCAAGCAAACAAGAACCACGGCTGGATTGATCGCAGTTAATCGACACATGTAATCATGTCTGCTTTGTGAGACAGTTTGTTTGCTGCGAGCGTAACAACAACATGCACATGCAGCCTTCATCTCAGACTCCCATCAACCCTTGCGACTCTATTTATAGTGTGAACCGTCTGCTGCCAGCTCGCTGCTAGCCGGCTAGGCTAGCCTGAAGTTAAAGTTGTTAAAATGTTGTGTGGACGTTGATCCTGATGTTTCCAGTGCAGCAGCCTGCACTCTGCTGCTACATTTAAGTCACACGCTGGATGACGACGCCTCTCTGATCTGCTGACAAGCGATTTCACTTCCTCTGTTTTTACGGGACAGGTCTCTTCCTCGCATCGCCAGCAGAGAGAGAGGGAGACCAGGCGACCTGACTGTCATGTGCTGAGGACCACTTAGTTGTGAGTCGTGTGTTTGACAGTAGCAGCAGTGAAGGCTGGAGTCAGGATGGAGGTTTTGGGCAGAGCTGCAGCTATCTGCAGCCTGATGTTGTGTCTCGGCTGTTTGCACGTGATCGCCCTTAAATCCCAACTTTTCACCAGACTTGGTGGACTACCTTCCTCCAGGGACCCCCCCATCACCTATGAAACATTTTATTTTGACCAGAAGGTGAGTTTAAAATCTTTCTAGCTACGTTTCAGCTCCAAGGTTGTCTATACAAAAATCTGTTTTTATAATGGTTCCTTCCTCTTTTGCTTCTTTCTCTTTCACTTCACTTTTATATGTTTGATTTCGGCCTGACAGTGGCTGAATTTAGAGCTGTAGAAGATAAGGCTGCAGCTAATGATGGTTAGCAAATAGTTCAGTCATAAAATGTCACACCAAAGTGACTTCAGATTGTATCTTTTGTCCAACCAACATCCCAAAACCAGAAATCATGTAATTTGATACGATGAATAATAATAATAAAAACAAGGCTATAAAACTACATCTAAGAAGCTTGAGCCAGTGACAGTTTTTACATATACTTTAAATGCACACTTTGTAGTTTTGTGGAAGACATTTTAATCAGAAGACAAAGATCTTGAGTGAATGATTTTTAATGGTTAAGCAAAATAAACATCCAAGAACACATGATAAAGCTGAATAAACAAACTCTATTCATGACTGATGAACTAAATGAACAAAGGGTGACACAATTTCATACTGCTTTACTTTGTTTATATGTGGCGGACCCTGCCACCTTTCTTGCTTCAAACTGTTCTTGGGACCTTATTTCACCCCAAGAACAGCTTGTTTTTTAAGTTACAGAAACTTAAAAAATATAAAAGAATATTTCTCACTTTGTATTTTTACCGCAATTGTATTGTAAGTTTTACATTTCTGAGTTTGAAAACTACGTAGTGTCCCTTTAAAAATGACTTAAGTTATTAATCGAATATCAGAAACTCCTAATTTCCTTTTGAGCAACTAATCCATTATTTAACTGATGGTTGCAGCACCAGTGGAAGAGTTGTGATTGTAATGATTAAGTTGATCACTTTATTTTTCCTGAAAGATCTTGTAATGTAAAATAATGTAGTCTGATGTCGCTATGACAGCAACATAAACAATGTTTCTGTTTTATGTGATTAATTTCTGGCTCATTATAATTTGCTCACCTCTTTGTTCACCTCTACATCACTTGGCTTCATTGTTTGCTGTTTACTCATATCTGCACCACTTGCTCTTTCTATGATATAAAATGCACTTAGGTCAGTTTAAGTTGTTGATGTGTTGTGTCTGCAGACAATAGGTGTTTCCCTCTCGCTTCCTGTAGTGAAGGGAAAACCAGCACAAGTGGCTCTGTTCCTGCCAGCAGAGCTGGCTGGCTGCCTAAAAAGGTCTCCGGGGCCCAGTGGATGTGAAACACTTTACCTCAGGGGTGTTTTTAAGAGATCTTCATTCAGCCTTTACATTTTCCATTTACTGTTACTTCACGGAGAATCAGATTGCATGCTGAGCGTGTGCAGCGGGGCACAACGCAGCTTCACATTTAGTGACTTGTGAATGTGACTCATACAAGACTGACCCCCAGTCTGACTACTCACGTATTGCTGCAATCATCATGTGAAGGTAAACTTAGCCGCATTGTTCATATTTTAGAAAAAAAACATGTGACTCAAGTCATTTGGTCCCAAGTTGTTTTTCTTGTGAAATCAATTCAGATGAATTGAAGTCCCTCCCAGTCTTACCTGCAGTATTCAAAGAGGAGAGACAAATAACTAGTACCTGTGTAATAGAAACTAGTGTTTATTTGTTTATGTTAATATTTTTCAGTGGATGTTTTAGAGGATTCCCGGCCCCAACACACCTGATTCAAATGATCAGCTCGTTATCGAGCTCTGTTGAATCCTGATCACAACTCATTCATTTGAATCAGCTGTGTTTAGGCAGCGAAACATCTAAAAGATGCAGGGCAGTGGATCCTGAGGACCAGGATCGAAGAACATGGACTTAAATAACCCTTACTTAACCCAAAAAGAAATAACTTTGACAGATGTTAATTACAGACATTAAGGTGCTCCATTAACTGGTTTATTTATATAAGTAGATAATGTTCGGGCATACAATCTCAGGATCAATGAGAATTTAACTCTTGAATTAAATAGACTGCAACAGATTCTTTCTCTATATTTCCATAGTTTTGCACCTATATGTCATTATGGCTGCTTTGATAATTGATTAATCAAATTTTAAGTCATTTATTTAGCAAAAATGTAAAAAAATGAGATCATTTGCTACTTTTCCTTGTGTTACTTTAGATTCAATATGATGTCTTCGTATTTCAGACTGTTAGTCATATTTCAGGATGTTTTATGGACCAGAAATTCAATCGATTCATCAAGAAAATGAACTTCACATTCATCAAAAATCGAGATAACTGTTGGTTTAATTATCTTTACATCCGGTGAATAGTGTGTGTGCAGTAAAGAGTGTTCCGATCAGGGGACAATGCTCCACACCTGGTCCGACCCACGCCATCCTGCCTAATCAGCCACGCTGACAAGAAGATAAAAACCATTTCCTCCCGTTTCTGACTCCCATTGTCTTGTCTGATGTGGGGTTTTTTGAGCCAATCAATGACAAAAAGTCCGCGTCTTCTCAACAAATACAACAAGTAAAGTCCCTGTGATCCACTTCTCAGTGCCAGTAGCAAGTCTGCGGTTAAAACAAAAGACGCATCAATCACGCAGCCCTTTCCACACTCCCCGTGGGACGAGCTGCTGTGAGGAAAGCGATCCAGAGTGATCCAGCAGTTGTCCACAGGAAATCCTCTTGACTGCAGTTTGCCTCCAGACAATGAATGGGAAGTGTCCTTGAGCATCCTCCTGAATGATCTGTTGTAGTTTACTGGAGCTTGTGCTTCGGTTGCCTCCCTCATGTCTCTATTTGCTGGACTGTAACGCAGCAGATGCAGTCTATTTTCCTGTAGAATAGTTAAAGTACTGGTTCAGTAGTTGTACAGTATGTGAATTGAATTTTAATTGGGGCAAGCTGCTCGTGGTGCTGCCTGCAGTAACCACATGGTGGCACTGCGCATCAGTGTGTGGATAAGTTATGAAACCAATCTTCATCGGTTTTGTGATTTGCATACTGAGTGGGTGCAAGTGATACAGTGTTCACCAGGGCTCCTTTTTAGTGAAGCACTTGATGTATTTAATGTTATAAATGTTAATTCTTAAGTTCAGGCTTTTATATTAGAGAGTACAGGGAAAAAAAAGATGAGAATATGACCTTTAATAATTGAGATATCATCCCCCAAATCAGACATCTTCTTCTTCTTCTTCTTCTTTGAAATTCCTGGTTTAAATAAAGAATTACTAATAAACCCAACAAATTATTTGACATAAAGCTCCTTTAATTCCTTTTTCACAAAATCACATCATTACACTTTGGATGGCCGATACCACTGAAACCTTCTGTTGCCGAACTGCTGAACTTTTCCTTTAAACTGTCTCATGTTCCCCTCACACTTAAAAGCCCTGCCAAGCTCTGAGGAGTCGGAGCTTGAATGAACACATTGAGGCCCCAGAATCTTTTCGCTGTCATTGGCTCATAAAATTGCTGCCTCCTTTGTGTCCGCTGAGGAGGGAAGTGAGCGAGGAGGGGGACGAAACAAAACAAAAACATTTTGTATTAAGTGTTGGGACTGTTTCAAGGGTCGGACAACTCAGAAGAAGCCTCATGGGGTAGTCTTCTCTGTGAAGTTGTCGGTTTCTCTCTGCCTTTTGTTTAATGAAGACTACAGGAAATATAGTTGAAAGGGGGAAGAATCCCTGAGGTTTGATGAAAGGATCAGAGCTCATCTACAGTGGAACTAATGTGGCATCCCTGTAACTGGCTCCAACTTTTTTTTAATACAAATTGGGGCTAATTACCCTGAATCCAACCTCGGGACTGTCATTTCACAACGCCATAGTTGGCACCAGGCCAGGTATCCACCGATCACACCCAGCTCGGGGAAAGCCTAAATGACGGGACCACATCGTCTCAAATGAGACAGTCTGAACGCTAATAAATTGCTTCCACTTCAGGTTTCTGTGTCAACGAGTGCGACGACTGTGCAGCGGATTGTCAGAACTTAGAGATCCGAACATTTAGACATTTTGCCCCTTTATTGTCGAACACATTCGAAGGGAAACGTTGCTGATTTTCAACCAGCTTTGTATCTGCACAGTGTTGACATTATGTGCGAATGAACTGGTAAACCCCCACTCGTTTGCCGGAAAAAAAGTCTGTCACGAGCCAGCCGCCACAGAGAGGGGAAGTCGCTCTTGCTTCCGGTGGACCACCATGGCACCTTCTTTCAGAAAAAATATGTGTTGTGCTTAATGGAGAAAGACAAATAACCTTTCAACCCATTTAAACCGTGGCATGAATTAAACTTCTGTAAATCTGTTCTGTTATTCATCTGGTGTGGTTGCAGTGCATTCGGGTTGTTGTAGGTTTTTCTACTTTTTGAGCAAATGGACACGGCTCATTTTCTTTGTTTTCCCCGGTCATGCAGAACCAATTGTGAGGATATTTGCATATTTCTACTGTACAGACAGTCCAGTTTTATGCAAGCGCCATCTTCTCCAGCAGTGAAATACTTTCTTAAAGATGTATATGCACTGTGCCGACTATTTTTACTGTTTGTAACAGTGAATTTTGGAGCTTCTTCTCTCTGCTTGTTCCAGCAGCCATCACTCAAAAGTTCGAACAATATTTGCCCCGACGCTGTAGAAACAACATCTATTTACTTCCTTTTATTCAGAATGACCTTGTTTCTTGAGGTTATTTATTTTTCTGTCGGTCTTGATTAAGTACTTTTATTATGTTTCATCATGTTTGTCTAGGTAGGCGTCGTTTGCTTTGTCCTCTTCTACGAGTGCAAATAAAGCAAACCGAACCTAACCATTAACTGTGTTTCTCCCTCTTCTTATGTGTTTCAGATTGATCACTTTGGATTCCTCGAGGATGGCACCTTCAAACAGCGATACCTCGTGGCTGACAAACACTGGCAGCATCCTGGAGGACCGGTTCTGTTCTACACTGGGAATGAAGGCGACATCACCTGGTTCTGCAACAATACAGTAAATACCCCAGCTGCTGTTACCTTGTATTTACACCGCACATAATCATCAGTCTAATTCAACACCTGCCATTGTTTTTCTCTGCAGGGCTTCATGTGGGAAATTGCGGAGGAGTTGGGCGCCATGCTGGTTTTTGCAGAACATCGTTACTATGGAGAGTCGCTGCCATTTGGACCAGACTCTTACAGTGTAAGTGAGGATTCAGATTTTGTCTATGTCTGATTATGTTTGATTACATGTTTTATCAGATAGTCTACATTTATTTTTTTTTCAATAACACTTGTCATTTTTTTTGCAGGACAGCAAACACCTGAACTACCTGACCTCTGAGCAGGCCCTGGCAGATTTTGCAGTGCTGATCCAGAACCTGAAGAGCACTGTACCCGGAGCTCAGCACAGCCCTGTTATCGCCATCGGAGGTTCCTATGGAGGGATGCTCTCTGCCTGGTTCAGGATGAAATACCCCAATATAGTTGTTGGGTAAGAGATGAGTGCAGCTGTGTGCGAGCTTCAGGTTTAATTTCCCCAAAGATTACAGAAGAGTACAGTGTTGTGCAACTTAACATTTTCGTGATCTGTGATCGCTTCACACCAAAGAACACCGAAGAGACAAACGAGGAAATTATCCTCGCTTTGAAATTCAGCTTTTTTTTGGACAGAGTGCTTGCTCAGTGTTTTTGTTCCCGAAGTTTTGGCTTCAGTACCTCCTGTCAGCGGATAAAAATAATAAAAAACGGAACATTCATTTGTGCCAACAGGATGAATCTTACACTGGCTATGGACGTTTGCTCGGGGGAGAATGAGCCGGTTTCAGAATTTTAATCAGTGGACCATTGGTGTCTTTACCGTCTTTGTAATCACTACGCTGCCCCGGCAAATGTGTTTTGTTTTAATACACAAATTGTATTAAGATTGCCCATGAAAATGGATGTGCAGCTTGTGTCATGTTGAGGAAAATATATAAATAGGTTTGCTTCTTATTGTATTTCAGAGCTCTGGCAGCCTCAGCACCAATATGGCAGTTCCCTGGTATGGTGCCATGTGGAGACTTCTACAAAATAGTAACACAGGACTTTGCCAAAAGTGGATATAACTGTGATGCAAGCATCAGAAAGTCGTGGAATGCTATTAAAAATGTCTCTTCCACTGGTGAGTCTTCCAGTCACGATGGGTTTATTTATCCTATCTGTCATATTATAGGACTTTTTCAAATTATTCAGAATGTTGTACTTGTATAGCACATTTCTTATCCAGGGCAACCAAAATGCTTTACGGAGTACGCAGGCATAAACACCAGAAACAAATGATTACAAAATAACAAGCAGCCAAAAGCACATAGAATAAAAACAATAAAAGAAAGCAAGCAAAAGCAGCAAGCACAGTAAAACAAACAAAACACCCAGAATGAAAACAATTCAAATAAAAAATTGGATTGAAAGGAATTTCTAATTTAAACAGGAAGGTTATTCTGCTTGTTTATAAAAGTAAGTCAGCATTGTCTCAGGTCTCAGCTCTTCTGGCAATTTGTTCCAGATCTGAGCAGCATGGGAGCTAACGGCAGCTTCACCATGATTAGTTTTGAGTCTGGGAACAGCCAGTTATTCAGAAGCAGCTAACCTGAGAGGTGTGGGAGGTTTGCACTGGGTCTGGAGATCTGAGAGCTAAAGCGTTCAGTGATTTATGGACAAACAATCTAATTCGTATTTTGATTCTATGAGAAACTGAAAGGGAATGTAGTGATTGGAGAAGTCCAGTGAAGATTTCTCTCAAGGTCTCTGATCCCGATTGTATTTTTTTAAGTAGTAGAAGATATATTTTCTTACTAATATAATGTCGCAACTGGCTGACTTGATTTTTAAGAATGTATTTTTATTTAATGTGTGTCCTTATCGTCCATAACTGAATTTGATTAACTGTCTACTCAAGCCGATAACCAGACCGTTGTTATTTAACCTTGTAGTGCAATTTCGATATAAAGTCTGGAGCCTCTCCAATAGTGACAGAATATGTGGATCCATAAAATTTACAACTTGCATGTCTCAGATTCTCAATTATTTAGTATTCTGCTCTGATCTGAATAAGAAAGTGTGCTTTCACAGGATCCCCTGGTACCTTTTCCATTATCACTGTCCTAAACCGTAGGAATAAGCTTATTGAACTCGGTGGTAATTTTTATTCCTATCACACCGTCAGTAATAGGTACCTCGTAGAATGGTTTAGAAGCTGTAATTAGCATGAAATCATTCACTAATGCTGTAAATCACATGTATAAGTTATTCATAAGAACAACTTTAAGGGGTGATTTTATTAGCATTTAGCAGCAAAAGCTTTCATATGTTTTTTTTCTTATTAATTTTTTTTATCACACCTATGAAGACCCATAGGAGCTGTAGTTGCTCAATGCTAATAAAATAACCATGGGTTTATAGCAGCGCATTTCACATGAAAAAAGAACCAACAGTGTGATGACAATCAATTTTTTACTCTCTTTCGACAAGCATCTGGTCTTCAGTGGCTCTCAGAGGAATTCAGTCTGTGCACTCCTCTTAAAAACAAGATTGATGCCCTCGGCTTCAAGAACTGGCTTCAGGAGACGTGGGTGAATCTGGCGATGGTGGACTACCCCTACGAAGCAAACTTTCTTCAGCCACTTCCTCGCTGGCCGATCCAGGTACACGAAGAAACTGTAAAAAAGATTCCAAACAGTATTCAGAAAACTGGATCTGACAGTCGTTGCTTTATAGCATGGACCAAAAAGTTGAAATACATTTTAAGTTCTAGTTAAACTTCAAAGGTTCACTTCAAAAATGCAACTGTAAATTTTGTTTGTCTTTGGTTAAGCGCCTAATTTGGCCCGACAGCATGTCCTTAATTGAAATGAATGTGGGATTCGGCCGATTGTGTTCCAAGTGTTTGTTGTGGTCTTCCAAGCTTTTGTTTACAACAGCTGTCAATTAGCTTCATTAATATTCATAAGGATCTAGTTTCTTTTTAGATTTTTAAGTATTCTTTAGATGAGCAGCTACAAGTAAGCCACCATTCTTTTCTTCCCTCGTACCAATGGTCCATTCATTTGCACACTCCGTCAGATCTCTGAGGTGTTCCTCTTAGGACGCTCACATGGCACCACAGAAAGAGGACATTTGCCCAGAGCAGCTCATGAGGCCATTAAAACAAAGCTCCGCCACTCTCATTTGAATGAGACTGTTACAAATACTTCAGTCGACACTCGATGTGGAAATAAAATTGCATAACTTTCCCCAAAAAAAAAAAAAAAAAAAAAAAAAACTGCAATCATTTTATATGGCTAATGGAAAAAAACACTCTTGTAGTTAACATTACAGAACCTCCTGTGTTTTTATGTAAAAGAGCTTATGACAGTACAGCGGCTGTTTGGTTTTTTTTAAAGGCTGATTGACTGGGGCGCAGTGTATTCCAACAGTCACCTTGGCATGTCACGTGCATAAACCAAGCTCTGCTGTTGACCCCCGACTCTGTTTGGTTCTTCAACACCCCTGCGAGCGCCCCATCCAGCAGTCTCACGCTGAAAATTTTACTAGTGTGATACATTTTTTTCTTTGCTTAATTGTTTATCCCCCTAGCCACTGAATAGAGGCAGGAGCATCATCTTAGGTGAAATAAACACTAAATGGTCACTTTGAGTTTTTGCCTTTAATGTATGCGACCCCTATGGGTGGTTTAAGCGGTTTAGGCAGTGGGTGCAAAGAGGAGCTTTTTTAATGACAAAGCTAATGTGATTATCTGAGTGAGTGTGAGAACGGGGTATTGAGGGCTTAGAGGAGGGAAATCTGTTGGCAGAGATGAATGTATAAGCCTAATCCTATCTGAAAAGTAAGGAGAAGATGCTTTGGAGCAATTGCAGTGTTTTTTTTTTCACGGTATAAATCTTTAGTTGGACATGTCTGTGGCCCTCCTCATCCATCGACCACCAACTCCTCCCCGGCCTGCAGACAAAAGCCTTAGTAACAGACTCCACACTAGGCGCAGCTCCCCTCCAACCTCTAAACAAGAAAGCCCAGTTTCTGTGCCTCACAAAGAAGACAGAACAACAGCCAACTCCGCTGCTGCAACCATAACAACACGCAGCGAAATTAAACAAAAGCTGAAACGCAAATATTTATCATCCACGCTATTAAATCTGAGAAATCAACCGCTGTCAAACAAAACAGTGGTAAGGAGAGCAGAACCTTTGCATTTAAATCACTTAGATCCCTGGCTTTAAGTAAATGGACGTTTTTTTTTTTCCCCCTCTCGTGCCAAGATTAGAGCAATAAATTCAAGTTCAGTCCAGGGAATTTCTTATGCAAATCAGGCGCCACCACTTTTTATGTGGAAAAACACTTTACGGGCCACAAGAAAGCAATCGCCAGACTTGTAAACAACATGGACAGAAGAGAGTTGGATGTGTTTAATTTTACTCTTTAATGTTATTAAATAGGGATGTCATCACTCTTCGGACTCACAACTTAATTTGACTTTGGACTTAACGTCGCAATTCTATGATATTTTCTATACAGAAGTTGCAGTCAACGCTGACTACTATGCTTTAGTTAGACTATAAAGTCTTAATTGGTTTTGTTCCCTGTTAACTATATTTATTTTCTAAATGTTCGAATTCCTCTTTAAAAAGACATGACATCAACAACAACATCAAGTTTTGTTTTCATCTGGCCTGCAGCAGATGCTCACAAGAGATGTGGGCAAGGGAAGGAGAATTAAAAAAAGTACTGGGAGAATCACAGATCCTGCTATTGATTCCGATTATTGAAATCAAATGCTCATTTCGATCTATTTTCAATTAAGAATTTAAATTGTGACACTGAAACCCGAATGAATCTGTTAAGATCTTTGACAGTTTGTCTAAACTATAAGTTATTGTGTTCTGTTTTCCAGGAGGTGTGCAAGTATCTCGCTTTCGATTCCGCTGTGTCTGACCGCCAGCTGCTGCACGGCGTCTCCCAAGCAGCGAAGGTCTACTACAACTACACGGGAAGCTCCTCCTGTCTCAACACATCTCAGACAGCGACCGGCAGCCTCGGTTTCCTCGGCTGGTATTACCAGGTGCAGTAGCACAGAGCGCAGGGCGATCAGTCTTGTCATCCTGAATGAATCGCTGCGCAGATGTGTCAGTGGGCAGCTTTACCTGTCAGACTGAATACGTGTTCAATCCCTCATCTCCAGGCCTGCACAGAGATGGTGATGCCCATGTGCACAGATGGGGTCCAGGACATGTTTGAACCTGAGGAGTGGAACTTCCAGGCCTTCTCTGATGGATGTAACGCCTTGTTTGGTGTCAGGCCACGAGCAGAGTGGGCAGGCACGGTCTACGGGGGGAAGGACATCGCCTCTCACAGCAACATCATCTTCAGGTAAACACCGCTTGTAAAATACCAGACTCAGTCAGAACATTTCCTCATGTTTCTCTGGGTTTGTCTAGTGCAGTGAGAGCAGCTCAAGTTCTTTTATTGCAGACACATTAAGACTAACCGTCAGCATAGCCACAGGAGGTAAACAAGTATGTGAAACTTTAATGAAAAATCACTGACTCCGATGTAGCTCAGTCGCAAACACATTAAGTTCGGTTCTATTAGGCTGAATACCAATTAGCAGCTTTTTCTCAAGCTTTGAGGAGTTCTGACATTTCGAAAATGCAATATGTGAAATTCAAAGCAACTCAGTTGCAATGTCTGAAAAGTTCTTTTAATTTATTATTACATTTTTTCACAGATTTTGAATCATTCACATCTGTTATGAGTATTCCAAGTAGTGTATTATTATAACTAGTATTATAAACAATAGAAACGGCAAACTACTGAAAGTTAAGTCACTTATTTTCTGTGAACGTTGTGTGTCTTTACTCCTCTTAAGTCTTTACTTGATGTCGTTTGCTTTGTTTTTATCGTAAAGTTCCAGGCATGAATATCACTTGCCGTTTGTAATAAAATAGAATTGCTTGAATGCTTGAATGAGCTCACATGTGTTTTCACAGCCTTCACATTCATTCGCATTCTTTGAATTGTGACTTCTTAGCAGTAGATTAACCAATGAAGTTCTGGCGACACAACACGTCCTAATTGAACACACTAATATGTCGTACATTTAAGTATCTTATCGTATATTTTCAGTGCCCGCTGTCTCTTCTGTTGTATTTCAGTAACGGAGGCCTGGATCCGTGGTCAGCTGGTGGAGTGACGTACAATATAACAGATTCTCTTGTTTCCATCATGATTCCTGACGGAGCTCACCACTTGGACCTGCGCTACAGCAACGACCGCGACACACCATCAGTCCGCGCAGCCCGGGCGTTAGAGGTGAAGTATTTTCGAGAGTGGATCCATCAGGCTAAAACGACACCTGGAACCGCATCAACCCTCTAATGTCATGCAACCGGGACATCCACATTGTTGAGGATTGTATAGCTTTAATTAGCATCACATTGTTTTTCACAGGGTGCTTTCTCCGTCGATATGCCAAAGTTTGTCCCTGCTCAGTGTTTTAAAGTCCTAAATTTCAATTTAAAATTTTCAAGATTTCTTTTGATATTATTACAATGAGGGTAATCACTTCAGAGTGTTGCTGTGTTCCATGCTGGAGAATCAAACTACAATTTCTTCGACCCAATCAAGCACTCCATTCTTTGAAGCCAGACTATAGGTTTCCGAGGACTTTGAGACAGAGTGGTACTGTATTATGAGCAAAAGTGTGATCTGTTTGTCATGTAAACGCTGGTAAAAAATATCTTTGTTTTAATCCCTCATGTAAAGTTTGCCAGAAACCATGAAGGCCTCTCTGCCTCCAGGCTCGTGTTTTCTTATTTCAGTCATTATAACAATCAGGGACGCATTCATAGTTATTCACATCTTTAAATATCATGTCTGTCATTTAGTTTCTTCATTACAAATTGACACTCCTCAAGTTTTCTTGGTTTTTTTCCTCGTTGATTAGCCATTGTTGTCATGTTGCTGTAAAACCTTCTTAGCACTCAAATAACTCAGGAGAAAAGTTTGGCACCAAATATCCAATTTTTAGAAAATGTCCACTGCACTGCCTTTGATATTAAACTTGATTTGTTCCAGAAGAACAGTGGCTTTGTCGCTTCTTAAGTTTTCTGTTCATGTTTTTAAATTCCCAAGAAACTCTCCTTCCAGTGAAACTGGTTAAAAAGCTACAAATAATATCATCATATAATCTTTCTAATTGTCTTTTAATCGCACATGGGTGTGCTGCTGCTCCGCTGAACAGGCGCTTTGTCACGTCTAAGAGAGGCTTTTAAGTTACTTCCCCCTAGCAGGAACAATTGCATGTGCTTGAGATTTAATAAAAACCCAATCGGAGGAGGCCAATAAAGCGAGTGGTGGGAGGTTATTGCAGCTACGCCTGCTGACCTCACCCCTGTGGACCAACCTGTGGGATTCCCCCTGGCACGCATTCATTCACTGGCTGCCATTAAAGCTCTAAATTGCGGCACCAAGGCAGCCCATAGACCTGGTTTGTTCCCCCCTGCCAGTAATATTATTAATACAACTCCTGGGGGTGCCGGAGAGGTTGAGAAGAGTTGATGGAAGGTTAAGAGTGAAGCGGTGAGTGGACGCAGGAGTCGGCAGGGACCGAGAAGTCTTTTGTAGTTCACCATGAAGTCACAGTTTTTTTTCTTTTCTTTTTCATTTTTTTGTATGAAATATCAGCAAAACGATCCACATGCCATGAAAATACTAAGACAGAAACACTTAGACTGGCAATGGAAACACTTTTTTCACTCTCTTTGAACCATTTTGGCCAATTCATTTTCTCCCACCTCTTTTTTTTTTTTTTCTTTAAAGCAAAAGTTCCTGACATGACACGCCTGTGGGTTGATTTTCTACCAGGAGACACAAAGCCCGACTTTCCCAACATTTTGTCACAGGCTTGACTGGATTTCAGACACCCCCCAGTAGAAAGAAACATAGCTAAACATGGGGGAGGACAGGGTCCCAGCCACTAAATGCCGTCCTTAAACTTTTCTCAGGACTTTGAGAGGTCATTAATTTCGCCAGCCTTTTCTAAGTCTCTGACACTGGCCATCAATCAAAGGTGTTATTAGTATTCGCTCGACCCCAAACCCTGAGTATGTCCCTGCTCAGACAGGGACCACACACTAGTAGGAAGAGATTAAGCCTGTGTGTGTCACATCACGTTGCACTGAGCACCCTGCTCCTTTGGGGTTGGGTGCTGCTGAATAAGTAAATTCTCCGGGACAGAAGGCGTGGTGGTAACGTTTAACAATAACTTAACAATATGGATCTGTGTACTTAACGGCTAACTGGCTGTGGGGGAGGAGGCACAGCAGATTACTAATGATTTTCCCAAAATTGAAATTCCCCAAATGTCCAAACATAATGAGCATCTGAAGGTTGAATCAATAGTTTGACCTCGGTGATTAATGCTAAAACAAACACTGGTCCATTATAAGAATTAAAAAAAAACAACTCCGGAAAAACAATTAACCTGGTATTTAATGTCTTGAGAGTGGAAATGAGTCGAAACCTCCTCAGTTTTGCTCCCAGTTCATATATTTTTATTTCCAAGCTGGTCTTCCGTAGCCCATCCCCTCTCGCCCTCACAGCCTTTATGCAACAATAGAAACTTGTTTCCGGGATCTGTGCGTCAGCCTCTGTGATGTGAATGACCCACCAGCACAAAAGCCAAAGCTCCTTGACTGGAAAAAAAAAAAAGAGGGGGGGGGGGGGGGGGGGGTATGGCTGCCACGACTGCGATGATGTCACATTGCCAAAATTGTGCTGCTAGCAAAGAGAGGGAAGCAAAATCAGTTCGGGCAGGCGTTACGAGCTCAGCACTCCTCCACTGAATTCATGAGATGTTGTGATACGGCTCCAGCTGACCTCCGTTTTCCTCCTTCACTCTAAGGAACCGAAACATTTAGAATTTACAAATAAATGCTCGGCTTTAACGCCAGGTGAGCTGAACTTAATATTCAAAGTCCGTGCGCTTTCCCCACATGAATTCTTGTTCCCAGGTCATCGCCAGCTGTATAAACAGAAAGATATTCTTTGTTTTGTTACCATTTGCTGCTCATAGATTTGAGTTCCTCTGCATTTCTTTTCAGTCACACAGACTTGTGTCGGGCCACAGATAATTAGATCAGTGCTATCAGTTTCACTGTCCCCCTTTCTCCCCAGGAATTAACATAAGAAAGATTTTTTTTTTTTTTTAACGGCCTCAGTGCCTCGCTGCTTCAGAGTTTTTCCATCCTTATAGCTCTTAAATAATTCTCTGCCTCACCTCAACATCCACTTTTACAAGAGTCTTATTAAGCTGCAGCATCTTTTAACCTAGAATAAGAATAATAAAATAAAGTTTAATGTGATGCAGTGAATACTATATATATACATATATATAATAACACATTTTTAATGTATGGTTAAATTATGTGTAACAGTCCATTCACTCAGAATTCACTTGAAATTCCACTTAAATTGGGATAAGTGCTGGCAACAATCTGGCTCTTGGACACATCCTCCATTGTATTCACTGCTGGCCAAGAAACTTCCTGTAAATACGTTATTGTTTACAACAGAAGTTTCATACCCAGGATTTCTTAAGGTCAACATTTCTTCTGGCACAGTGAGCCTGAACTGCACTTTATTCCCCTTTAATTTAACAGCTCCGGCAGCTTTTCTAGTTAAATCGACTGTTCATTATTGAGACCCATTTTACGAAGGGGCTGTGAGGTGCAATTTAATGAATCTCTGGCACAAAGCTCCCTTTCACTGCCGGGCGAAGAATAGAGGCTATTTAGACCCTGTAGGGCTTTATGTCAAAGGCAGCCCATAATAGTTGTCAGGCCAGGGCAGAAATTCCCACTGGCCTGGGAATGCACTAGAAATCAACTTTTGCCATGAGCAGATTAAGACACAAGCAAGCAGTTGGGAAGATTCTCCCAAATAGTGGCATCTGTTTGGGCACAAAGAGTTTCCCACAGAAAAGAAGCCTTTCTCACTACTGTGGAGTCGGGTTTGTTTCAGTGCCTAAATGAACAGTAATAGGTTTACAAGTTAACTTCTTTTTGGTAATTTGAACAGGAAATGCACAAGCAGGCATTATGACTGAAGAAATTGTTGAAATGTTTTGCAGGGATAACTTTAATTTTGGAATCGATTAGCTGAGGATTTTTGTGGGATGTTTAATTAAACTTTTTTGTTTTTTAGATAATCAAAACCGGAAACTTTGTTTTGAGTTAAATTAAGTCATTTTTGATTCTGCCCAGCAAAAACACCCCATCCATCAGGATTTTAAAGGCTTTCTGCTCACTGTTACAGTAATAACCTCCACTTTCACCAGAGCGCTTTTTGGTTCAGAGCACACACAAACAGTTAAACTAGAGGGGGAGAGTTCTGACGGAGGTTATTGTCTTCAACTCAGCAGGGAATTTCAGACAAATCCCTCTTGGATGCAGGTGGTCGGGCACAAGCAAAGAGTTAAGTCCTGCGGTCTCTTCGCCCCTCCTCTTTGATGTTCTGACATCATTAGTCCGGCCCCCTGAAAGATCTCCTTGCTTTCCTCAGAGCCTTTCACTTCTACTCTGGAATGTTTACAGGATCTTCATGAGCAGCATCAGGACCAAGTGTTTGTCAGAGGGAAAAAAGGAAAAGACATGAAGCGCTGAAGAAACTTTTGGTTCAGCGATCACAGCGGATGCCACAGGTGTAGCCACTGGGCCCAACAGAGTTATGGCTGTTCAGACTGCAATCATGAACCCTCAGTTCATGAATTTCTGCTTCCCCGGCTCTGTGATGGAGTACGACGTGGAGAAAAGTCTGGACGGGAGTCTCCTTGGTGAGGCAGAAAATGATGACGACTACAAAGAGACCACTAGGGACTTGCTGAGCTTCATAGACTCAGCCTCCAGCAATATCAAGCTGGCTCTGGACAAGCCAGTGAAATCTAAGAGGAAAGTCAACCACCGGAAGTATCTACAGAAGCAGATCAAGAGGTGTACTGGCATTATAACACCAGGGAACGTAGCAGAGGCCCCAGTTAAAAGACAGGGTTCCCCCCTGGCTCAGCCCAGCCCTTTGCAGAGCAAAACTCTACCTAAACGAGATGGGTTCCAGGCCAACTTACAGAGCAAGAGCTTGGCAGCCCTCTTCAGCCCTGTGAAGGATATAAGGGGTGAAAAAGCCAAGAAACCACCCCTGAGGCATCGCAATCTGCCCCCCTCTTTTTTCACTGAGCCTGCCAACTGCTCCAAAGTCAGCTCCACATCTGGGATGACGCTGAAGGACTTGGAACGGGGCAATCCTGAGGCTGCAGAGTTCTTTGAGCTCCTGGGGCCTGATTACAGCAACATGGTCAGTGACCAGGACATTTGTCAAAGCATGCCCCTCCGGATGCCGCCAGAGATGGGAGGCCTGGATCCTGCTTCCTACGATTCTCCCCATTTAGTCAGTGGTCTCCTCTACTCGGAGCCCTGGACTAGCTGCTCAGGAGCCTCCAAGAAACTAGGAGGGAGCCTGCGTTCGGGCCCGGCCCAGCCTCCTGTCTACTGTCCCTCTGAGGCCGCTGGGCCCGTAGAGGACCACACACTGTGCACTTTGGCCTTCCCGAACTTCTTCACAGACTGCTCCATACCTCAGGTCACTTATGATTTAAGTGGTGGTTACAACAGAGCTAATTATTCATCTCTATGAGAAATTATTGCTAGAAGTGCTGGTACATTACAGATATAATTGCGGTGACAAGTTTAACACTAGTCTTAAGAGTCTAAGTCTGATTTTACTGTATCATAGTTGTTTATCTGTCGTGGAAGTAATATTGTAACTGAATTTAAACATTTAGTTTCATCCCCTCTTAACAACATTGTCACTTTCCCCGCGAGAAACAATTCTTCTTTCACAAAAGATATCCAAAGCTTCTCAAGTAACTGGATAACGTACCTTTAAACAAAATCTTTTTATTTACTACACTCTTCTGTTTCATGTGAAATTGTTTCATATGATGTTCTTTATCTCAGGCAATTTCTACTGACATTCTGGATGAAAAGACATCTGATTTTTGGGTATGCTTCAGTTTTGTCACCATTGCACGTGTCTTCCCATTAGGACGTATCTTATTAATTTGCTAATGAAGAGATTTCATTCCATCCTTTTCATATTTTACAAAAAGAAAACACACACGTTGGCAGAAATGCTTTTCGCTCCACTCCACTAAACATCACTTATTACTAGAAAATGATACTGTAGAACTGTGTGTGACATTTAAAAAAAAAAAACATGCTGCAACAATCTCAGCGAGGCACTTTTTCATTCCTGTTAGCAACAGCTCTGTGGGGAGATGTTGAGGGGGAAACTCATTTTGCTGAAACGATGATTGCAAAAATGTGTGATGCGGTGTTTGTTTTACAACATTTTACAGCTCAGAAATGATTTTCACTTGTATCCATTTCGTTGGAAAAAGCCTTTTATGTGTCTAGCTATTGTAAGAGGACAAAATAAAGCTGGTCTTTATTACCGTGTTTTTCTGTGTTAACTGTAAAGGTGGATGTTTAGGTGTGATTATCAAAATACAAGAGGATTTGAAGCAAAACACTGGGTGTAAGACAGTCCATGTCTCTAAAATACAATTTGGGCATTCAGTGCTTTGTATGTAATCACAAGAAATGTAAATAACTGAAGAAATAAAGACAGAAACTCCTGAACCTCCTCTAGGCGTCAAATCAACCAACTGGGGAGTGTTTTAAATCTCATTTCTTTCTTTTAATCACAATCTATTCAAATGCTCTTTTCATTTGTTTTTGTAAACTGTGTAGCACTTTTAGAATGTTTAACTTCATAACTTACTGTATAGCAGCCATCTGTATGAATAAAAGTTGACTTCATTATTTATTTACTTTTAAGTAAAAGTCACACTTTAGAACTGACTTTGTAGGAAGATTTTGTGTTAAAATATTAGTTGGGTAAAAGTTAAAGTCACAGACAGGAGTGGAACTTAAGTAAACGTCTGATGTTAAATGTGCTTTAGTATCAAAAGTACAAATAAAAGCAAAATTATTAACATGTTTAAATATCAATTATCAGATTCCATTTTAAGCATTTTTTTTATAAAAAAAAAAAAAATCCAATTGTGATTAATAAATTAACTTAACTCTGCACCCACTCTGGTGATGATGCAGCGTGCAATCTGCAAAGTAACTTGAAACTAAGGTTATCAAATAAATGTAGTGTAGAGTATTTGTCTCTAAAATGTAGGGGTGGATGCGTTGCAAAAATGAAAATACTTTTTAACCACAGTACTTAAAGTAAAAAAAAAAAGTTAATGTACTTTAATTACATTTCATCACTGATTCCTGTACAACTGTCCTGTATTAAAATGAGTCAACACGTAACAGTGTATAAACTAACAAGTGTAGACCTCATTGAAGTTTGTTGAAAGGGGTTATATTCATTACAATTCAAGTGGAATCTCATTCTCAAGATGAAAAAAACAACTACCAACACCTCTGAAATATTTCCATAGCAGAAATACACGTGTAAAGCTCAGCACATTGGCAAAAGAATTGAATGCTGCATCATTAATTTTACATTTCTTCTGGGACGAAGAGCCGGCTGGTTAACACCCTACTGCTACAGAAACGGCTCAATGTGGTGTGAGATTAAGAAAAAAGTCCATGTAAATGTTAAAACGCTTCACATCATCACCCTTAATTACCTAATCAAGTTTAAAACAAAAATGCTCTGATTTCCACTACTGAAAGCAAAGGTGCTGGAAGTGTGAGATTAATTTAAGAAAGTCACATTTTTGTCTAACACGTCACTCCACTGGGCCATTCACTGGCTGAATGTCTATATATGTACATTGTGCTAATAATGGTTGAGGATTCGTTCGTTTCCTACAGTTTTTAAGTTGAGCTGGGTGGGACTATAAGCTTCACGTAGCAGCCTCTCTCTGGAGATTGTCCCCTGGAGGTTTGAATGCCATGACATGTTTCACGGTATACATGACCATCTCCCTCTGCTGGCCAGCAGAGGTCATTCATTCATTTGTTCATCCATTAATTCATCCATTAAGCTTCTAACATGGAGGCAAACTTCATTGGGTGGACAAATACAGGCTCAAGTATCTAAAGACTGCAGGGAAAAAGGACAGTTATGATCTAATTCAGTCAGTCAAACTAAATCTGCCTGCAAACTTGAGTAAAAGCCAGAGAACATCTTAGTTGTTCCCTAGATTATTTAAACAACAACATCATTGAAGTGACACAAAGACTCTTTTCCTGTCATTTGCAACCGTTTCAGAATTTACCAGAAGCTGCATAACAGAAATGTTATTTCAAAATGATCCTTTTAATCACATTTTTCAGAAAATACAACTATTTAAGCTTTTTTAGTTTTCCTTAAGTTTAAGAATCAGCTCTGGTGCACTGAAACAGCAAACTTCACCGTGATTCACCTGCACGTGATGCGTGTCAGCGCCACACACCTGCACATTACAGTATGCTCCTCAAATCTATACTGAGATCTGCCAAGCGGTCTTCACCCACTTGCAGCTCAGATGGATTGTGCCTTGGCTTGTTGTTTTGGAAGACAAGAGCAATTTTCAGTTTGTTTCTACAATTTATTGACCCATATCTTCCTCCCTCCCTCAACTTTCAATCAAGAAACAATATAAAATGGCAGAGTGGATGTGTCTTGTCAGTGCTGTATCCTCAGGCCTGCAAGCAGTTACTCAACAAATACACTAGGTGGCAGTAATGGTCCATTGAAAACCCCATGTCCACCACTCCCATTCAAACAGAACAGGTACTTATATCTGATGTATGAGATTATGCATGAAATCGTAGCCCTGTGTGGTAAAAAGTGAGTGCTTCTTGGGATGTCTTTCCATAAAATGAATCTGTCCTGAATTTAGTAGTTGGAGGGGATTAAATGCTTGTAAACTGTGATTTCTAATCAGTCTGTTTCAGAGTTGGTTTAAATGGATTTTCACTCACTAGCGTTAAGATGCTTATTCCTGTAAGCGTATTAAACGATGGTCTACATATTCATTGTAATATATGCTCTACTTTGAAGCTAATATTGTCTACCAGGCTTGTTTTTTTTTTGTGTGTTTTTTTTTTTTAACCTCAGAGCAGCTGGCTTTGTTAGGAAATTGGTCAACGCTACCCTGTGTCACACGCAGGACATAACAATATCTGGCTATTTGCAATACAGCAAACTACACACACAGAAGGCATATGGATTTTCTGTCCCTGAGTTGACACCAGCTGATACATTCAGATTAGGCCCCAGTGATGGAGCTACGACTGTATCCTGCTTTGATTTGTGGCACACTGGAGATGCGATGTTTGTCAAAGCGATTAACAAGATCCATATTGGCGCAGAGCTGAATAACAAGAGCCAGATATCTAGGTAAACTAGATAATATACAGAAGATTTTCTCTGGTATGTGATGTCCTTTATTGCAAAAAACTGTGTACACGCAGATGACATTATGTGTTATGCACACACATACGCAGAATTAAAGCAATACAACCAGTCCTAAAATGAACTCCACTGCATGGAAGGTATACATTTAACAGTTGTTTGCTTCATTATGCGGTGCTGGAAATGGAGTACAGTCTCCGTCCAGACTTGCCCTCACGCTGACCTTTCACAGCCATTCCTCATGTCTTGTTAACACCACCGGGGTGAGAGCACAGCGCCAGATGATATTCACTCACTTTGTAGCCTCTCGCGGTGACATGCAACTTTTGTCTTTGAGCACAGAAGAAGAATATGTCTTTGATTTTAAAAAGTGCACGGTGCAGGCTATCAAATCATGGAATTACGCAGCTATTAAACGTCAACTGCTAACATTATATTCTGCTCTCTGGGATGTTCTTTGTGGTGACATAACGAGGTAAGCCGAAACATGATCTCTTCTGAACCCTAACCGAGTGGTAATTGTGCCTAAACCTAACTAGACCCATAAGCACAGTGTTGTCACAACATAAAACTAAAAAATGAACCTAAAGAAACATTAAGTTGCACCATAAAGAAGTTTCAACATATCCGTGGTTTGTAGAAATGTACATTGCCAACATTTATTCTGGCAAGTGGGTTGCATTACCATGTTCTTTACTTAGTTGCTTTGCAGGGAAAAACAAAACAAAACATTACAGCAGGTTAATTCTTGTATTATTAAAATCAGCTGTGAATTGCTGATGATATCTGCTTATTACAGGTCATCTGCTTGTAACAATTGCATAAACCTGCGACACTTTACATTGATCTAGCATTTTTGCCATTAAAAAACATACTTATACATCATAACCCGGTGTTTGATAATTTCACCTGTGTTGTGATGTCAAATTGCCTTTCCATTGTCAGCCCACACAGCCCTTGATGCATTCCTTGGGTTCCTGCTATGTCCTTCCAAAACATTTCAGAGCTTAGGTAGATAGGTCAGTAGCTTAGATAGGTCCTTTGTCAACACTAAACTTGAAATCCTTAACTTCAGAAGGGCTATTTCACCACAAAGGATGTAGGCTGCGTTCCAACTTTCAAGGACCTCGCACTGCAAGTTCTTTAAGGACAAAAAACAGCGCAGAGAGATATGACCTCAAAGTACACCCTGCTTTTGTGTATTGCAATGGCTAAGCCAGTGATAGCAGTTAGTATGAGAGAGCATTCATTTCAAATTAATAATGAATCCCTGCCTGATCCTTTTCTTGTCTATTGCGCTGAGATTACCCAAACAGACAATTTGCTTACAGCACAGTATATTTCTTTCCGTATGCATTTCATGTCTCACCGCTTTCCATTTAAGTCTGCATTCATTTTCAGCAGCTATGATGCACTGTTTTCCTCCTCAGGGTGTTTGTGGGTATGCTTGCTTACATCTGTGTGTTTTTGTCAGTGTGATAACAATTGCAAGCTGTGCAGCTGACAAAAGTCTTGCCTAGATTAAAGACAATACTAGTGGAGATCTTTCATCTCCAGCAAATGGTACCCATATTGACAGACACGACTCTCTCATGCAAATCACATTAATAAATATCTGTCTAAAAGCCATTCCCTACTCACATCTAATGGGTGCAGTCGCTCCTGTTGTGACTTGAAAAAAGACGACTCCTTTCACTTCAGCATGGTTGAATGAACAAACCTTAGCTATTAAAAGGTTCTGGGAAAGCCAAATGAAAATGTCACTATGGTAAATTAAATCTGAGGTTTTAAATTTGTAGGACAGGCTTTATGGTACACTCGGATGAAGATGTTGAAACAATATTTTTCCCTCATGAAGTGCATGGAGTTATGCAGGTGTAACAGGTGTTCACTGGTGGGTGCCCCAAGGTTTGGTGCAAGGTCCAATCCTGTTTTCAATGTACATGCTCCCTTTTGGCCACCTTCCATGAGCCTGACCAGTTAGCCGATATGACTGGCTGATTATGGCCTATCAGAGATATGTGCTATCAGTGTACACGTTGTCTGGTATACTCTGATATTAACCTTATTTTTTCATAATGAAGAAAAAGATGCTTGGAATAATTAATCATTATAATCAATATTAATACCACGGTGAGGTTTACTGTTTCAGAGCACTGATGTCATTCTGTCCAGCAACACTGATTCTTAAACTTAAAGACTGAAATATCTTTGCTGCATTTGAGGGATCATTGCAAAAAATGGTATTACAATCTGTGATCTATTGACATCCATCCCTTATATCAGTTCTGCCAAATACCCAGATATCAAATCAAGATCTTTCTGATTTAATTATCAGCATTTTCTTGGGACAAAATCCTCTGTTTAAACAAACATGTTAATTTGATGGTTCAATCCAGCTTCCAACATCTCAGAATAATTTTCTATAATTCATTTAATTGTTACTTCTAACAAATGGACCGCTCGAGACACTTTTACAACACTTGCCATTTTCACCCATTCACACAGCTACCACACAAGGTGCCAACTGCTCATCAGGAGTAATTTAGGGTTCTGGCAACCTTCTGGGTTACTGGACGACCCGCTCTACAGCCGCCCCTACTAAAACAAACATCTGGAGATTGTTACTCACGCCTTCATTGGGAGTTGATAAGGCTATTGCCACCCCTTGCTGTCTGGCATTAGTCAAAGGTCCCTCACCCACCTCCAGCTCATCCAAAACTCTGCCGACTCTGCTTACTTATTGCAGTTAGAATTGCGTTAAAGATTTTATTGATTACTCACAAAGCCCTGAGAGGCTTACCTATGCAAGTTATTTAAGGTATTTTATTGCCCAAAGTCCCTGAGATCCTCAGATGTGTCATTCCTTGTTGTTCAAAAGTCTAGACTTATCCACAAAGATGATAGAGCCTTTGCAATAATGACCTGCCTGAGGAGATCAGGGCTGCAAACTCAGCCTCATCTTTGAAAGTTCTTTCGAAAAACAAACATTTTTGGCAACTATATCTGCCTCATGACATGATGTTGTACTCTCTTTGTGTGTTCTGCGTACAGTTGTTATGGCATTTTGCTTGTTTTATTCGCTTTGTGGTTTAACCAGCTCTGTAAAGCTGTGTTTTGAAAGGTGCTGTGTAAATAGAGTTGATTATCATTTTTTGCTCAACACATACAGAAAACAGACGTCATCTAAGATAGTAAAATATTTACCACTTTCTTTTGAGGATACAGTGGTCAGGAGAGTGGAAATTGGGAAAGTTTTTTCGGCCGTGTGTTATCTGTTGAGTCTCTTTCACTATGAGAAACCCATCCATCCATCCATCTTCATGCTGCTTATCTAAGTCGGGGTCATGCTTGGGTGAACTGAGTATCCAAGGCGTGTTTTACCCGAGCAACTTCCTCAGGTTTCTCCCCTCATAGTTGGTCAAGCTCCATCAGAGCCACAGCCAGAAATTTTGGGCTTCTTGACACAAGGTAAAAAGAAACTTTAACGTACTGAATATCTAATATCCCTCAAACCCACAGCTCCTGTCCAGCCCTGCTCCCCCGGAATTAATCAAAGTTCCACGGCTACAAAATGTCTCAGTGTCTCAGTGCTCCTTACACCTCCAAAAGAGAGGTGACTCTGGCTTCCCTATAGAGGTCAATTCTTATTGATGACCCCCCTCATCCTGTCAATTTCTGTCATTTGTCACTGCCACTGGTCACCATTGAAAGCATGTGACCCTCAGGTGAAGGTCAGATAGAAGATCAGCTGGTGAATCAAGAACCCTCTGTTGTGCTTCATTATTTTTCCAATAACTGTGGTCACACTAGTGTAGCTAATGTTCTCAACTGGCAGTCAAATTCACACACCTTCTCTTCGCCTTTTCATAGCTGCATGGTCTCTCACCTGAATGGAGCGGGTGACCTTTATCTGCTTAGAGAGCCGCTGCCTCAGATTTGGAGGGGATGATCGTCATTTCGATTCCCAAACTTTTGAGGTCATGATAATGTTGATGATAACATTAGGAGGGATGTCGTAATCTGCACAATGTTATTTTGTCATGAACACACGCTGCTGCTGTACATTGAGGAGAGGACACAGTGTGTGACTGTTGGTAATCTCAGCATGCTACACTCCTGCAGCGCTGTGGGGAACATGGTCATTAGCCTGTTCCAAATCCTCTGAACACATATAGACAGGATTTGCATATTCGTATAAGCCCCCTGATAATCTTCATGAGTGTAAAAAGCATGTCCAGAAAATGTGAAGTTTAATAATTGCTTGAATTAGTCTTTCTATCGCTACTGTAGCCTTCTCTGGATAAACCCACAGTGCCGGTTTAAAAAAACACAAAATAAACTCTTGATTAGTTGTCCTGGAAATGTTTGTTTGTTTCCATCTTTACAATTGCCCCAGAATATCGTGACGTTGAGAAAGCAGGACAGCAGGTGTCTGCAGCTCGCACACAGATAGTTTCAGACACAATAAACAATTAGCAACGTCTCTTTTAATCCAATGCAGCCCAAGCAACTGTGCACTGCCTGATGCCTCGCCCGAGCGCTCACAGATAAAGCAAATCATGACTGGTTATTTATTTACTTGTCTGTTTGTTCGGTTTCTCTGCTGTATACCAGCAGTGTGTGGAAGTGGTTGATGTCAACTGCATGAAAATTAATTTAGGCGGTAGTTGATGTCCAGTGGCTCAGTGAGCCAAATTCTGTCCACACAATTCCAACAACAACACCACCAGTCGTGGCATGGACTATAATGACATTGTTTAAAATACATGTGTGTAAGTTACATTTTGAGGTACCTGTGCTTGACTTGTGTACCTCAATTTTTTGCTACTTAATATTTCTACTCCACTAAAATTCAGAGGAAAATATGACTTACGTGTTATTTTGCAGACTTAGTTCAATCAGACAAAATATCAGCAACAAATAAATGATGTTGTAATACTATGGATTAATATAAAACTTGATTGATTCTCGAGGCTAGCACAAACCAACAAACAGAAAACCACACCATAGCTACAGCAAAGTTACAAGCCTGAACATTAACCTAATGCTTCAGTAATGATAATCCAATAATATAATACACATTATTCAGAAATACACCTTTCTGCATAAAAAAGTAGTGTCTTGATGTGAAAACTTTGTAACTTTACTTAATCAAAATCCCAGGAATTTTACTTGTAGCAGAGTATTTCTACACTGTGATATTACTGCGTTTACTGAAATGTACAATACTTAATTTCCACTGCTAGGGGGCTCCCTACTAAAACAAACATGAGAGATCTTTAGTGTTTTGTGGAAGGAACCCCTGCTCAGCTGCTAAAAGCCGGCTAAAATGTTATAGGCTAAGCCAGACCTGAAAAATCAACAATCTGAACAGATTCTGCTCTGATCCGGAGTCACAGACTGACAGGAGGAGACCTCAGGGATTACTTTTTAACATTTGGATTTGGATTTTTTGTCTTCGCTCCTGTTTATCAGCCTGACTTTAGCAGCGATCCGCTGAGGAGACTTATGCTGTCAGTGGTGATTTCACATTACTGTAATGTTGACTGCTGGAGTTTGATGGGAAATGTTTTTTATTTCTTGGAGAAAGGGGAAAACAATGGGGAGATTTGCATTCTCTGGCGGGTGCCAAATAGTGAGAGTTTACCTGAATATGAACACACAGACACACTCTCCTTGTGTGCTGTTGCTGGCTAATGTTAGCTCACGGCTAATGTAGTAAAGTAATTTTCATGCGGTTGATAAACACAAATGATCCTGCTGTCAAATTTGCTTTGCTGGTGGTTATTATACCATTAAATATCCACCATTGCTAATGTTTGCTCAATGTGACGTGACTCAGACACACATGTTAACACACATGGTAGTTTTGTTTTATCCACCTAAAGTTTAGTCTTGTTTGCTTACTTTCCAAACCCAAAAACAGCGATGGCGACCTAATTAAACGCACCATTACCTTGCGTAAACGTGTGATTTTCTTTGGGATTGAACATTGTTGGAAACATTTGGAAACAACAAAACAACCCAGGAGTTTTTAGACATTTTAATGTAAGAATATGTCAACTACAAGATCTTAGTACTTCTTCCACCTGTGGACAAAACCATATTAAGCATAATAAATAGACGGGGATCAATTCATGATACAATTATAAAGTTCTTTAATAATAGTGGTTAATTAAAAATGTTACTCTTCCACAGTGCCCTTGTCTTAAAATTCTCACTAATTAAAAAAAACAATCTTTATATTTGGCAATGGCACCAAAACTAGTTGTGACACTGGTGACAACCTCAGACACTACCCTGCAGCCATTTTTCAGTTTTTGGTCTATAATGCGTCCCATTAACGTTTATGTCCAATATCTTACAGCAAACAACAAAACAAAAATAACACATTTCATTTCCAATATTATCTCAGGCTGTAGGTTGCAACAGACATAGAGAAACGAGATTGTTGCATAACACATCTGCTGAGGGTTGGATATGTATAGCCTGTCTGTGGTGATTTAATGCGGCCAAGTCTGCCACTGCGCACAGCATGATAACACTTCTTTTTGTGAATTCGGCTTGTCGTCATGCAAAGTGGGAACGTGAGCAACATTCTCACCTCAAAATAGATGTTGCTTTGTGAAAATCATTATAATTAGCTGCCAACAAGTCCTACAGAGCTGTTCAGTTGTGGAGTTTTTTATTTTCTTGCAATTATCTCTCTATTGAGTGTCTTGACTTGTGACTCATAACATGCTGTAAAATAAAATCCCTCTGCTGCTACTGTCAGGTGCAAATGTTTAAGGATGTTAAGGGACAGGGGTGCATTGTAAAGCGTCTCTGTCACTGCATCATACCAAAGGCGGGAAAGAATCTAAAGAAATAAATGATGTGCCTATCACCTGAAAGAGAGTAAGTTGTATTATACCACCTGCTCATCCCTTGAGAAGCATAATAATCTTTAAAAGCAGAGAAAATCCCATTACCTGTCACAGATTTCTTCCCTCATAATTGCCAGAGCCTCCCCTTTGGGAAGGGGGAGGGGTGAAGGACGCCAGACACACTGATATCAGACTATCTTCAGGAAAAATCTAGGGGACATCTATTTTCGTCTTGTCATTCCCATAGCAAGGTTTGGCCTTTCTCAACCCTTGAAAGAGAGTTTTGATATAAAACATTACTGCAGTGACACCAATACACCATCTTTTGATGCTAAAGACATACAAACCTTGAGGCTTTGTACTAATATTTTCCACAGCTTGTGTATCAAACCAGTGAACCAGTAAACCACTGAAATATTGGTTTCCTAAGAGTTCTTTATTGAAAGAAAACGACAACATGTATTTAGTAGAATATTAGGCAGTTGGCCAAGAATTGTTCACAAGTGATACTTGATCACTAGGCCTGTCACTGGTACTGTCCAATGGTCATGTATGTCTTTTTGGAAAATTTATATTTGTAGTTTTTGGAGTAGCTGGCAATTGACCTCTTCGGTCATTTAGGTATGAGTATGTGTTGGTCTTAAGGTAACAAACATTAGACTAGAAGGGATTTTGGTATTGGCCCTACATCCATCCATATACTGTTGTTGGGAGCAGGCTCATCAAAATCAACTTCTTCCAGGGGACTGGGTTTGGGTTCCTCCCTTTGCTGCATTTCATCCCCTCTCTCTCACCCCATTTCCTGTGACTATTCACTGTTCTGTCAAATAAAGCCATGGAAATATATATATCTATCTATATATATATATATCTATATATATATATCTATGTATATATATATATATATATATATATATATATATATATATATATATATATATATATATATATATATATGTTTAACAAACCTGACCTGAAGATCAGCTCATTGACATGTAATCATGAGTATCATATGACACACATTGTAGAAATGTTGATATGATATGCATAAAGCGGACACATTTATCATCGCAGAAACTCCAGAAATTCAAAACTTTATTCATGCGACGAGGCTGGCTCGACTACGTCTGCTGTACTGAAAATGTCCCACATTTCACAGCCTCCCGAAAAGTACAAAAAGAAACTTCCAAAGGAGCAAAGCCTACACGTCAGAGAATATACAGTTAACCAGAGCAGTCCAAAAAAGGTGAAGTTAATCACCTTGGTTCACAAACACTTTCCCCTCAGGAGAAGCAAAAACTCTGTGTCTCTGCGAGTTGACCGACATCAGACACTGAATGTCATGCTCTCTGTCACTGAAGATCACACGGTCCAGACAGTTGTTTGTTCCGCTCCCCGGGCTCCGTTTGTTCAGCTTTACATCTAAGTCAACCCAATTACAGAGTATCGAAATACCTGGGGTTTTTTGTCCACTTAACGGCTCTGACTTTTTCTTTCTTCTCCTGACAAGAAAAAAACAAAACAAGATATGGTTGTAATTCAACAAAAACAGAAGAAAATGTTAGATGTATTATGTTATGTAAGAATCATAATCTGCAAATGCTTGCAGACATTATATAAGCCTCACTCTCTGCACAAGCATGCAAATGTATTAAACGCGCAGCATATCAAGCTGCTAAAAAACTAAATCTTATGGTTCTTTGATGGAAGAACACTGTCTCTATTTTAGGTTTCAATTTCTTTTATCCACTGTTGGAGCTCATTTCTGTAGTGTGTCTGGCTTTCATTTCTTAATCCTCTCTTTAGATGGATTGACTAATGTCCAAGAAATTCTTCAGCCCAGGTGTAGCCTTGGAAGAGACTGCTTTGTTTGTTTGCCTTGTTATTTCTTCAGCATCGTGGCGCAGGTTGAGCGGTGCGATCCTGTGAATGATGGCGTGCCCCCATTTTTAATGAACTGTTTATCTTGTGTCTGGTTGCTGGCAGCGTTTGATGTTTGCTCATGAAGAGACAGAGAAAGAGAAAGACTTGAGAAAAACAGAGAGAGAGAGAGAACCCCTTCTTGTGACACTTTGTTTTGTTTCATTTTAAATGTACAGATTTCTGTACACATTCAAAGACCCAATAAAAGATAAAAGAAGTAATGATCTCCAATAATTCATAGGATTCTGACTGGTGAAGACATCGACTCACAGGGTATCAACTTGTGTTCTTTTGTGATCTCGCCTGGAAGTTGGGTCATCTCTCGACATGATGTACAGTTCCTTCAGGATAAGATAATAAAGTAAAATAAAGTTTCCACTTGTTGAGAAGAAATTGGGTCATTGCAGCAGCAGAAGATATGGCAGAGATTGCATACTTAGACTCCAACGATTTGATGATTAGTACTGTTAAATACACTTTAGAAATTATGGCGATTTAATTCACCAGTTTAGAAACTAATGTGATAAAACCCCACCTTGAAAAACGGTTCTAACGTGATCTTGTAATTACCAAATCATTTTTGTTATTGTTGATTTGCCCAACAAATAATGTAAATATGGGGCGTTAGTCGCTGCCTGCACAGGCCACCTGTACGGCTGTTTTTCTGTTGAGGATTTTTCTGATGTGTGGGTTCTTATGTGCTATTCAGGTTCACTAATTAAACAAAAGCCATACGTCTTAATTAACAAGTTGACTGATTTCTTTCCTGTGAGCTAATTTCCAATCACAGCTTCTTTCCACACCGAAAATGTCACAGAAGTAACAAACTGTGAGTTCTGCAACTCTCTCGTGCACAAATTTAGGTATTTGAGATGTCAGGGACACAATAGCCATGATAACAGGCTTTTTACCGCATACTTGACCAATATTAAACAAATAATGTATTTGTTGTAATACTTGTTTTTCTGTAAGTACTTTTTAAAGAAAACAATATGTCTTCCCTAAATGTTAAGTCACATTTACGCAGTTTCCATCCAGAGTGGAAGCAATGAAGTTATAAAGACACAGTGCCTCTTAATGTCCTTGTTCGTTTTTGTGATATGCTAATGTATGCAGATTAAGGGTCCATTAGCATCTTTGTCCCAGGAGACGTCTGCATGTACTGATTGTGTTTCGGGGGCCAAAAAATTCATATAGACTGGCCAAGTTTTTTTTTTTTGTTCTCTCTCTCGTCTGGTAAATTGTTCCATTAGCCTTCCTCCGAAAAATAATTCTAGGCTTTCCAAACCAGACAGCTTATTCTCCAGCGATATCAATAATTATGACTAGTTTCCGACAACACGATTGCATGTTGGAAAGATATGCTTCATAAATGCTCAGTGCTGCTGGACTAAGTTCGCAGGAGAATCTATTTCCTCTGAGGTATGTTTTTAAAAAAAAGCACTCAACTTTATTTAATTAATTTCCTTTTCCAACAGCCCTTTACAAGACGAATTTCCTGTTGAAGAAATCTTTGCTTATGATGACCTCTTAAAAGTTAGCAAACATCTCAAGCCCTTCTTCCAAAACTGTGCTTATAAAAGTGCTTGAGCAACTCCAAAGCAGATGTGTGTAATAAGTAAAATTGTCTCGAGCAGCTGCATTCAATATTGGTTCATTGACCATACAAGAACAAATGACTAACAGCTGTGTTACTAGCAGCAGTCACTTTCTCAGAAGGTGCGTTTCTTTCTTGTACTTTATCTATCATCTGTGTCCTACAACAACCCACAACCAGCTCAGTCACACAACACAAAGCAACAAACAACACTGCACACTGTGATCATAAAGCTTAGACCACACAAATAAGGACCAGGCATCACAATCTAATCATATTTACTAAATGTCAGATTGCTAATATCACGTAGAAAAAGTTCAAGACCAGTGCTTATTTCAGCATTTTACAAAATGTGCTACTTTGATATTTTGAAATCCAAAGATCCAAAATCGTTAAAAGGTTTCTCCTCAGGTGTCTGGAGAAGTAACAAGGCATATAAAAATGGTGTTTATCTGTCAGGACGGTTCCCTGATATAGGGCGGTACCTCACACAGTTTTATATCTCCCTCGGTCTCTGTTATTGATAGGGCAGTTTTGTGCTGACTCATCACAGCTATAGACTTCCAGTCAGAACTGGAACTGTAAAATCAACTAGGAAAAGACAAGTGGGCAGTTGTGCTTTAGAAACAGTCACAGGCAAAGCTTTGAATGAAAAATGAGAAGAAGATGATAAACTATGTGCAAAAGTTTGCAAAAAGACACCAGATGTCCAAATTATAGAGAACTGTTTAGGGAGAAAAGGCTACCTAACAAACACTCACTCAGTTTTGAGCCCAGGTTAATTGTTCTTGTGGCAATTTTGATTTAAGAAAACAAGCCAATTGTGTAGGAGCATATTATGCAATTTACATGTGAAAATGTAATTTTCTTATTTGGAATTTAATTCACATCACTTGTGAAAATGTCCGGTTCGAAACTATTTTATTTTCACCTGTTATGTTATTTCTGATCCGCATGTGAAAAAAGCCAGCCACAAAATATTTTCAAACGTTCCATTTTAGTTCACATGTGAATATATGCAGTTCACACTGTGATTTTTTAAATTAGAAAAGGCAAAATCTTTTCGAAGTGGGTTGATAAACAACTAGTTGTGACATGTTTTGGGTCCAGTCCTTCCTCCCCACAAAAAATCCATGTTTTGTGAGTGTCAGACGAAGGTCCACTACACCTGTCCTCGGTACACTGCAACAGTTATATTGTTTTGGGAGTCACTGGCAATAAGCCTATTCATATATTTATGTATGAGAATGTGTTGTCTGTAAGGTTTGTTTGACAGACGATGGCTGACAGACGATGGCTGAGACAGTCAGTTTTCTCTCAATGTTTATCATTTTGTTGTCATATCCATTTTCCTTGCTTATCCTCCTCAGTATAACTAGCTGGCTCATTTGTTTCAGGCTTCTTAGGCAGAACACAGCTAAGTTACGACTATGTGGATGGGGAAAACAACACTTTAACAACTGGGATAACAATGTCTTCTTCCATCCCAATGTTTCGGTATACATCGCTCAACCTGTGCTGCCTCATATTCCAGCTCCGTTTGATATAGTTACTTTAATGGATGTTGCAGTAGTGAAACTGACAATGAAACTAGTGTATCACCTCAATCCCTGACTCTCTGTTTATGATATAAACACATCTAGCAAAGATGCAGAGCTTTACAGCCGCAGACCTCATACATGGGTTCAAGGTGTGATGATTAAAGAAAAACTGGACGTTTATTTACATGCACACCAGCAAGACTATTGACTTATCAATAAACCTTCATCCCAAACCAGTAAATCTGTCATGTGCTTGATCAAATAAAGTCTCAAACAAACAGCATCTGATCCTCAACATGAGGACGCATTAATGTGTTCTATTGACATTAACACAGACATGCAAATCTGCATACAAATGACACCAGAGTAAGGCTGAGTCACTCAAGGCCTACCCGCAGCATTATTCAGACAAAATATTCACATTCAAAGCACTGCATCTTAAAAACATTTAGCTACATTACAAAAACTGTTTACCGCTGTCAAAGATGACCTCACCATGGAGGATAGTTGAATTGACAGCCTGTTAGATCCGTATGTACAAAATAGGAGCACTATTTATAGTAAAGATAATCTTTTCTCATTAAATATTAACTGGGTAGCATTTTAGCCTCATGTGTAACCACAGCTCCAATCCTATCAATCTGGATAAATATCATTAGTATGAGTGTAGTCCTCTGTGACCTTTTCAGATCACATTATGATAGTGAACATGGTGAGAAGGTCAGCAAGTGTCCTCTCGGTGCGGAGGAGGAGGCATGGCATAATGTGAGCTGCTCTGATTTAGATATTACAGGAAGATATGAGGAACATGACGATGAAGAAAGGCCCATAAACAAAGAATATGCAGCTGCAGGAGGACACCGACACTTAAATTAATGTCATCTATGTCAAGGCAGACTTTACCTTGTACTGTTTTGTTTGACTGCTAAATGATGATCTTGTTAAGCTTTTGCAGTCTTCTTATATTCAGTATCCATGCCTTATTTTATGACCATATTCTCTGGCGCATAAAACTGATAATAACTTTGTGTTTTATCTATGTTTAAAGAAAATAGTAGTTGCCTATGTTTTCTTTCATATCCTATTTAATTCTTTCAATAGATTTCTGAATGTGTGTCAAGTGTTGAGGCTGCACAAGTCAAATAATCTCACTGACATTTTGTTTTCCCTGCTTGCTTTGAAAAGGTAAAACTTTATGACTCATTAATAGGCTTACAACTTATCAAGATGGAAATCTAAGCCATGACTCACAATCTAAGCTCCAAAGCCTGACTGTCAGCTTCTTCTGCCCCTGCAAACATCTTTATGTTCGCCTGCTGCACACACTGAGAGCTCTGACTCACCTGAGCCACTTAATTCTGGTCAGGTAAGGCTGAACTCGAAATAACCCCAGTTTTGACCCTATTAATTAATTTCTCTGGGACTTTCTATTGATTGAAAAACAGTCGCTGGATAGGCTGATGGTGTATGGTTGGGTAAATAATACAGATATTGAAAGAAGAGCCTTGGGCTGGTGAAATGAATTTCAATTTGTTTAGTGGTGTTACACGTGGAAGGAAAATAGTATAGCAGCTTATAAATTTAAGGTTAAAGAAGCGTATGTGATGAGGCTTATTGTATAACCATGTTTCCATTTGATAGACATGTCTATCCCAAGGCATTCAGTTCCATCACCCATGGACCACTGAGTTTCCAATTCAGCGATAGAGATCAGCATTTTAAATCCGATGAAGATACAGTAGTGTTGAAACATTTGTGCAATTAAAAGCATCAAATCAATCAGTTTCTTTTAATTCCTCAGAATAGTGTCTGTGTATAGTGAGAAGAAATCTATTCAGACCAATGAAAATTGACATAAAGCCCAAAAGCAAGTGGGTCAGGCTCAAACCCAAGAGCCGTCACACAGAAACTGAAACTGTAGTGTGTATTAACCACGTTTTCAAAACATATAGTGGCTTAGGATAACTCTATCAGAATCAGAGATACTTTATGTGTCCCAGAGCGGAAAACTGGATTACGTCACAGTTGCTCCTCCTGGAATATAAATGTCACAGCATAGAAGCAATATAAGAAACACAATATATATTGAAATTAGAAATAGTTGCCTTCTTATATGATATACAACAACTATATGTGCATAGAAAAAAGTAAAAAATAGAAATATACAAAGATATGTCAAGGTATAAGTATGATACTACCCTATTACTACAGTCTTGTAAATATTGAATTATATTATATAAGGATTATATTCAGATTCAGCTCCTGACGTTGCGTAACCAAAGGAGTCATTTTTATAGGCCGACCTCCTCTGCGCGATGATAGGAGATATCCGAGAGGGGGGTGTCCATCCCAGAGGTGAAGTTCGGTGTGTCCAGCGGTAAGCTAGCAGTGTTTCACAATGTCGTCGCTCAGAGCTAGACACGCAAATTGCTCTGTTGTTGGTTGTATAAATCAACATTAGTGCCTATATTCTGTCCCAGCTACAGAACAACAGAAGGGACAGTGGTTGCGTTTAATTTTTAACGACAGCGTGCCAGCTGCGGTTCGTGTTAGCTTGTAAGTGTGTGCCAACCACTTCACGTCGGACTGCTTCAGTAACGAGGGTCAGTACAAAGCTGGCTTTGCCTCGACACTGACCCTCGTGAAAGGATCAGTCCCAACCCGACGGGACCCAGCAACTGCACCTGAGCCACAGGTAACTGCGCCATGTATTGATAGTATTTACAGTTGCCTATGAGTATGGTGAAGTCAGCTTTAAATTGGCTAACTAGTTAGCTCTGCTTTGGTCCGCTATGCAATGGCGCTTGTAGCGAGTTTAATGTTAATAATATTATGAGGGAGCTTGGTTGTCACAGTAAAAAGTCTGGAAACATGTGCAGACTGGAGACAGAGACAATGTGAACAGTGTCCAAGAGTTTGGAGACTGTGTTGGAGACAAACACAGCTTTCGCTAGCTGTTAGCCATTAGCCACATGGTAGTAAGTGTAACAACACATATGAACAAACTAAATAACATATTCAGACACATTAACCATTCTGAAACATCCTGCTACAGCCGCAGAGTATGTATTTCTTCAGGACCCTCTCCCTCTGGGTCCGATTCTGGGTAAACTGTTATGGTTGAACGACAGCATCTTGGCGAGCCATGGCAATACATCCCATAAACACTAACCATGCTACCGCTAGCATAAGCGGCATCCTCTCCCTGAGAGGGGCGTGTAGCAGGCAAGGCAGGCGTTGACAGACGGCGCTCATTAGCATTTAAAAGTAAGACTGCTCTCAGTAGAGCTCATTTGAGCGACCTTAGACAGCTGAAATTCAGGACCACGGATGGGTTTGGAGCAATACATTTCAAATACAGTGATGTTGGACCTCTGACAGCTGTGTGAAATTGATGAAAAACAGTATAATATGGGACCTTTAAAGTTTCCCAGCTTCCAGGTTTACTTACTTGGTTAACAGCCCAGTGAATATGTGCAGCAGTGTTTTCTCCTCAGGCTCCTCCACAAGTTCCTGCTCGGCCTATAGACTTTATTGTGATGATGTCACCAAGTTTTAAATCACTTTTCTGGGCTTGAGCAAAGTTTTAAAAATATGAAACCTTCATGGGTCAAAAATTCCTAATAGAAAGAGTCATAATGGGCCTAGTGTATAGTTTTAGGTGTAAGCTAATAATCTTTGTTATAATAGAGGTCTATGGGGAAAATGCTTCATGGGCTTTGAGGGAATTTGTTGCTGTTATACCAGGCCACTCGGCAGAGTTGGAAACAAGAATAAGTGTCCTCGCTTGATCCAGGCCTAAGATACAATCATACTTGACTAATTGCAGACAGCGGAGTAACCGTACATAGTATTGGAAAGAAACTCATTGAAATATTGCAAACAGTTCTTTTTGAACTATGGGGAGGACATATTTTTGTTATGTATTTGTTTTCAGTACATCAGTTGTCTCATTCAACAAATAATTTTGCCATAAAGAATTTTCCAACTATGACCACTATTTATTATATCGCGTATATAAAACTATGAAGATAATATGTGGCATTTATTTGGAAATAAAAATGAAATTTACAACCAGATATGATACTACTTTATTTGAAGCTCCACTCTATGGCCATTGTTACTCAGCCAAGAAAAGCAATTACAGAGCTACTGTAAAATGTAGCCATACATCACCACCGTTATTATACCATCTGCAGTGCGACGCCATCTGTTGGCCAGTAGTTAGTTAACAGAGTTTGGGCCACTTTTTTATGAGCTCAGGGGTGTGTCACATGCGCAACACCTGCACTTGCCTTTCATAACAGCATGAATCACTTTTTTTTTGTCACCGTATGCTGGGTATGCATAATAAAAGTGTTACTTGGGAATATTCACACATCATGCCTGGATGCAGAATGTTACATTTATATAGCAGTGAATTAGTGAACTTGCAAGAAAGCACATTAAGTAGCTGACATTCATATAAAAAGGATTAACTGTACCGTCATGGCTGCATCCTGGAAGACACACTCCAAGGTGTTATGGGAGCATATTCCACTGCTATTAATTTCACTTTGAGCAGTTTTGCCTCAGCATGAGACTGTTTTTTAAACTAAACTAAGCGCTCTAATTCCACCAGAGTATAGAATGATTTTGAGATAAATTGTAATTATATTGGCAAAATGTCAACCTCATAAAAATAATATTTTCCTAATGATAACACAGAGGAATCCTTTGTGATGGCGTGTCCTGGTTGAAAATGTGATAATGTGATATTTGCACATTGACTATTCTCGTATTGTGTAGGTGTTATCGTGACATTTAATGTCTCCAGTAACAATCAAAGTACAGGCAGTGATAACAGAAGAGCACTTGAGGCTTTTTTTTTTTTTTGCCACACAATGCTTACCTACCGTTTAATTTTGTAATTAACATACATGAATCTTAAGCTCATCTTAATTGAATTGCGTTGATTTTAATTAAGGGCTATTTTAAAACTGTAATGGGACACACCACTATCACTCTTTGTCTGATAAATGCAGGGGGCAGGGCAAATGAACATGCCTCTCCTTTAATGAAAATCAAGAGATTGTGCATTAATAATGTCTGAAGTAGAGACTCTAAGAAAAAACCTTCAACAGACACGCTGTGTTGCTGTAAAGTATGTCACTGCAGGTGATGTTTGACATGCAATGAGCAAAAGAAATAAGATAAAAAAACAATAAACACGTAACTTTGTCCTCCCAGGATTTGGACTGATTCCTTTCTCTCATCTCCTTGCACCTGTTCTATCATGATTGATAGAAAAGTAGACAGAGGACACAGCATATTTCTAGAAATGGTAATAACAGGAGAGGTGCTTTTGTCACACAGATTTAAATCAAAGTAACGGACCATTAGTGCTCTGTGGAAATCTCTGCTCCAGGAGGTGAGGAGAATATCAAAGGTGAACAGTTTCACTTGAAAGAATAGTCCAAATACATATGACATTACAATTTAATGAGCCACATGTCTCTGGATGTAATCATAGTGATACCCATGCTGTGCACAGGCTGTATGAGATGCATTGCAATGCACTGGTACTGTGCTGCTTCACCGCAGAGGCTTTGGCAATGTGCAGGCATAGAACACACTGTGTAATATCATCTCAATGTCATCCCAGAGATTATCGTGAAATAGCTTTGAAATTACTGATGAAACTGAAAGCGTGAACTAATAATAGCATGAGAAAATAATGCTTCATCAACTCAGCAGATGGAAATGAATGATCAAGGGAACAGGCTGTGAGTGCTGGTTTAAATGGGAGAAAAAAGATCCCATAGATATCATCAGCGTGTGTAGTTCAGTGTATCATTTTGTGATGAACTGTTGATGAAGTGGAGTTTACTATTTTTAGTGAGCCCACTTTCCCTAAGCGTTCCTCGTCAGCTTTAACTTCAGCTAATCATTTCATATGGTTCTTGCAGAATTTCAAATAACCTCTGGAGTGACCTTGTTACATTCAATCAAAGGTGTTTGCATGGGCTTGGAGTAAAAATAGAGCAATACAGTGTATAATTCCAGCAACATCTCTACTCAAATCACATGATATATTGTGTTCTAAACTGCTGATGCTACTGGAAAGTCCTTCTAACATTTAATCAAAAAATTGCTTTTTGTCAGACAAGAATTCCAGGCCAACATGTTAATTTTGACTAGAAGGAATCCTAATTAAAGATATGTTCAATTAGTTTCTCACCAAATGTTAATTCTTGATATCAACAGTTTCTTACTCGTGGAAATATTCATTGTAGATATCTGTAACTAAGTACAAATTTTACTTTTCCCTTCTGTTCAAAGATATCTATAATTTCAGTTTGACTTGCCATAACTCCAATTCGATATATCCAGAATGCAATTTGGATTTACAATTCTAATTAATGATATCTACAAGTCTCAGTAATTGAAATGTCCTATTGTTACTACAATAACACAGATAACATGAATGCCATTGCACACAAAATTCTGACAAGTCAAAATTAAATTACTGATATGTCCGCTTGCAGTCGTAACAAGTGGGGCGTCCTAGTAGCACAATTGGTAGAGTGTGTGCTCCGTGTAGAGGCTGTGACCTTGCTGTAGTGTTCCAGTGTTTGATTCTGACCTGTGGCCCTTTTGTGGATTTCAGCATTGAATGTTAGATATGAAAAAAATAATTTTCATTAGCTAAAATGTCTACTGATGAGCTGTACACACATATCTCAAAGGAATATGTTAATTTGTTGAAAGTTCATCGACATGGCTTAATTAAAAACAGACCAATGGCTTTTCATTATGATGCCCACGTATCTGAAATGGTTTGTTGATATGTTCAGTATGTTTTGATGTGTATTGGAAATCCAACTGTATTATCTGAAATGGGAAATTCCATTTCCACCAGTCGCAGTCCTTTTTTCAGCTTGTGAAAAATCAATAAGATACCTGAAATCATTATTCTTACTGGTGAGAAAGGAATTACTACGCAGCGAGTCAGCCCTACTGATAAAATGTGAAAAGTACTGTCTTAACTAGGATGGATTCTTCCATCACCCAGCTTCAGTGCACAATAGTTAAAATACAGACTAGTCCATGCTCCTAGATTCTCCTTGATGCATTCATGTATTAGCAAATTTAACACTCTTTTATTTTTAAATAGCTGAACTACAAATATCCCACATCACACTTTCAACCCATAAGAAGTGTGAAGATACGCTTGCCAATAGCTCTGTTTTTTTTTTTTTTTTTACAGTGTTTAAGTGTTTTCTTTTGGGTTTTTCCATTTTGCAGGTTGGCCGTCCTCTGGTCAGCAGTGCCCTTGTATTCTGAACTGCAGAGAGACAGTGGGAGGACTCATGGTCTGCTGGTCTTCACCATGCCCTGCTGGTTCCTGCTGCAGGGAATGAGAGATGCTTTGGCACCATGATGATGATGTCTTCGCCATGGTTACTGACTGTTTGGAAAACAAATCTGTTTATTCCCACTAGACCAACACTAAGCCGTCAATACTTGCTAAAGAAAAAATGCTTGTTTCTGTAACCAACGGGAAATCAGCCTTTAGGCAAATAATCAAGCAGTTTCAAAAGGTTGGGCTGCCTGATGTAAAACATCTTTTTATCTATTCTATTGAATTAATTTTGTTGCAGTGGATTACTCTAAAGTAGGTTGCATTTAATTTGTTCTTTAAGGATGTTGAATAGCTGTTGAATATTACATGGTGAGCAAATGCTGGTAGATTGACTTTGACTTCAACAGCTGGAGGAGCTTACAGTTTGAGCATCGATCGGAGCAGAAAATGGATTCACACTTGTAGATAATGTAATGAAGCAGATGTGATGCTAAAGCTCCCAGAAGATAAAGTAAAGCACCCAATGACATGATTGATCAGTTGTAGATGAGGGTAGGGCTGGGCAGTATAATAGTATTGTATCGTTATCGAGATATAAGACTGGGTATGGTCGGATTTGGATTTTTGATATTGTTGAATCCTGATATGTCAAGTGTTGTTTTACCTGGTTTTAAAAGTTGCATTACAGTAAAAGTGATGCATTTTTTCTGAACATATCAGACTGCTCTACCTGTTCTAATATTTGACTTGGTTGGTTATTATATCCACATTACTGATCTTTTTTTAGAAATCTAAAATATCAATGTGTTAATATTATGTTAAAGTAATTATCCCTACAATATTATCGCAATATAGATATTTGGATTTGAAAGTTGCCTAGTCCAAGCATTTATGGAGTGCCTCAGTAGAGATTCCAAAATATCGAGATATATATAATGCATTAAGATATAGCCTAAATAAAATATTTACAAAAGGACTTGTTGTTTCTTGTCAGAAAGAGACAATTTGCCACAGCACACTGTTGCAAAGGAATTTTTAAACACGTGTATGTGTCCTATTTAGATTACACAAATGTAAATTAGTTTGTATTTCATTATAATCCCACACAAATCATGTTCATGCGTCCATATTAGAAACATTGTGGGGAGCACCGATCTTTAAGAAATGTATTGTGTTATTTAATTGTTAACTTGTATGTATTTAATTTTTGTCCTATTCTAATGAGTTAGCTTTTTTAATAAATAATCGATTTTTCCTCTTCCATAAGATTCTAGAACAAAACTTTCATTCAACATATTCAACTGATACGGTTGTGACTTCCAAAAGGATAACAGCAAGCAAAACTTGGCTGAACAACACAACAGTCAGAATGATGTTTGCACAGACTGGGTGAGAGAGAGGGGGCATGTGTGTGTCCATCTGTCATAACTTGTTCATAGCAGCTCTTTTGCTTATTGATTTTCTCAATATATCCCCTCAGTTTCATGTTCTGTCTCTTTTCTACTCCCTTTCTACTGATCGAACTCATGTCCCTGCTGCCTTCGTCTCGGCTGCTCTTTTAAGGCCCTCCGGCTCCGGGGCAGACGATCCTCTGGTTGTTTTGTTTTTTCATGGTGGCATAATGATGTCAGATCTGTAACATTATAAATACTGTATGTACATATGCCAGTGTTTACTGCAAATCTCAAACTCAGTTATAAAAGTTTCATGATCACATTATTGAAGGATAACTTACACATTAGAGTGTGTTTACAGGGCTATGAGAGTACTACTACATGTAAAAAAACAAATTAATAGAACCTTTTTGCAGCTCCAGGATGCTACAGTGACTAAATTGGGCATCAGTCTGCAAAATAACATAAAAAAGGTGCTATCTATGGTTTTGCTGTTTCAATTTTGATCATTTGTTCATAAAATGTACAGAGTCAGTCAAACAGCATTCTTTTTCCTTTTCAAAACCTATTGCCTACGTTACCAGCATTGCAGCTTAGCCACTCAGTGGCATCACTGTATAGGCAATCTATCAAATTTCATGAGCTTCTGCTAGAGCAAAAAAACTCTACACTACTCTTTTCACATATGCAGTACTATTCCCCAAGACCTGTGAACATACTTTGATGTGTAAAATTGGTGAACTTATCCTTTAAGTTTGATTTTGTTTATCGATACCTTGGCTGCCTCGTGTTATTCACAGACTTTGCTTGCTGCAGTAATCATACATCTGGAGCAGACACTTGCCTAACAAACTGATTTATAATATTCTCTTAGATCTCCGACTGCAAGTAAATGATTCGCTCTCATGTTGTCTTGATTCTCCCTGAATGATGTGATGTGTCTAATTACAACTCAATTATCTGAATTATCAATGTAGAAAATGTGACAATCTCATGTAAGTTTTAAACACCCTTCTCGGAGCTTGGCTTTTCTGTCACGATCACAGGCTTTGTAATTAAACGGGTTTTGTCTGCTCATGGATCATTGCTTTCAGCTGATTAAGGACTGATAGGGAGGACTATATAAATCAAAGACAACCAACCCAACTAATTAGCTACCCTAACTATTACATCCACTAACAACCGCTGGAGGTGGTTTCTCTTACATAATCAACTTCATCATTAGATTGTGTCACTGCAGCTTATAATGGTTCCCATCTGATTGCAAATCTGCAAAGCATAGTGGGAGAAAAGGCATAATGTGTCAATAAATCTTCTCTAATGCCATATTTGAATGGGACGGAGATACAGGGAGTTTATCAGCGCTGCTATAGGTGAGAACAAACTTACAGCTATTTTTTTTTGGCGCCTGTTCCCAAGGGCAAACAGGGGGCTGGTTCATTTCAATTACTGAGTCTGGTGAAACACTTGGCTGGCTCGATTCTAATTTGTCTTTATATCAATTAATAAACCTTGACAGCAACATTACATCAAGGTACAAACTATAAGTATGAAGGACATGCTGCATTTAATGGTTAAATTACAGAATTCTCCATTGACATTGTGTGAATACAAAACAAGTCCATCCCCCCTGCGAGCAACACTCCGGACACAAAGCCAGAGAGATAATCCACTAACAGCAAAAAATCTGTGGCAATTGTCTGCGCCGAGTAAAGATTGTGCCCTCAAAGGGTTCACCTTCAGAGTGGGGCTATTATGTTTCTCCTGATATGGGCCTGATGCTAATCACTGTGGATTGTATTTTATGCCTTAAGGCTGGAAAATGTGCTGATGAGAGCCCCACAATAAATGAACCTTATCACCTAATGGCATCTTGGCCCACCCTGTGACTTACTGAAAAAGCCCTTGCTAAATGTCACGGGCAGGCAGAGTGCACATGTGAGATAATTAGAGAGAAATGAATGATCCACAGATGGATTGGTCAGTCATCATTATCGCTGATAGAAAACCCAGGGGTCTCGTGGAAACACAATCACAAATTTCAAAATACCACTCTCATTTTTAAGCGCTGGAAGTATCTGAGTTGATTCTCAAATGTGACGATTAGTAACGTAAAACTTTGGGCACTGACCTCATCAGAGGGGAAATGTGAAAAGTCCAACCTTGTTAACATTAATTTATCCTGCATATGCATTTTACCTGTGGCTCTGAAACTATAAAACCTACACTCAAAAAACTGTTAAAGTATTTTAACACAATTTTCCATCTAATTGTGTTGCATACGTTCCTTGTATGGGCTCAAGTTTTTTCTATCATGTTGAGTCAATGTGTATAAATCAAATAGCTAAATGTGTGATTTGTTACAGGAGACGGAAAGACCAGTTCAAAATGTATTACTTTTCAGTATAATACTTATTTTTTAATGTATGTATAATAAGCAATAAAAGCACATTGTTTTATGCAAAAGGTCCCCTCAGCAACACAGGAGGTTTGTGGATGAGTCAGTTTATTTTAATCAGTTTTAGGCAAATAGTTTTTGGTGCTTACATCTTGTAACAGTAGCACTGATCACATTTCTACATTTGCAAAAAAGTCTTCACACTGCAGCACTGAAGCCCCGCTGTGTGAGGTAATGGCAGTAAAAATGCATCTTTCATTACTTTTGATGTCAATCTTTTAAACAATAAAACGTTGCTGTACTGATTTTTTTTTCACAACACTGAGCAGACAAAGTAATCACTAATTATACACACACTTAAGAGCTGCCAGGTGACTAATTAAGAACACACAATTCCTGGAAGTGTTTAATTTCACAATAGATATCTTTTCATCCTTGTTACTAAGTAATTTATGAGGCTTGTAGAGCAGAACTCAATCTAGGAAATTCTTCAAGTGTAAAGGCGGAAGTTGGTGATATGTAAATGCCTTTGACAAAGAGATTGAGGACACTATACTTTTAATTCAATCAAGGATAATTTACTTTATTATCTTTATATGAGTGATGAGGAATTGTGAAAATGTATCATTAAAATTAAACAACAGTAAGCAAGGTATATAACAGAGTGCTATCCGTACATCCATCCAGAGAATCATGATGGAAGAGCTCTGACGGCCGATGGCTGTGCATATATTTGATTTGAAATATAGGCTAAGTTTATAATAATACGTCAGAGTTTTATGGTCCTGCCCTGCAGTCTACACAATAGCCTGCATTAGAATTATTTTCCAAAAGCAAAAGTGTCAGCCACTTTAGCTTCAACTATTCTACTACTATATATCAAACTTTCTGGTCAGAATCACAGATTATCAAAGTGATAAGAGGGTAATTATCACAGTGTTGCAAAGAGGTTTTAACAGTAATTGTCCACTAATTAACCCTGCAGGGTGAACACAAATCTTCACATATAAATTAAATATTTTCTGGCACTATATGAGGGCTGTAATAGAGTTACTCTTTACTCTGTGATATTGAGATAATCGCGCCAATCAAATACTTGAATATGTTTGTGTGTGTGTGTGTTTTTAGGATGGAAACGCCCTGTAGAGCAGGGCTAAGTAGGCAATCACTCATTGTGAGTAACGGCAGAGGTGAAATGTAAGTAAACTGTGTGAATGTGCATGGCCACCCAAGTGCCAGATGCTGGAAGCCAGTGCCAACATGGCATGTGAGTGACTCATTAAATCAGAAGAGCGGAATCCATTGGCCTTTCTCTGATGCCTCTGTCGCTCATTCAAACCAGCAGCACTTCTGCCCGAGACTTTCTTCGATCAGGGAAAGCAGCCAGCTGGGACAGTTCCCGATTCATTATTTGCCGGAAAAAATAAATAATTAAGGATTTAAAAAAAAAATAGCATTGAGAATAGGACCATGGGGAGGCAGCTATGGTATTAGAGAAAGGAAAACAGTTTCCTGTAAGCAGCAGATTATGAAAACATTAAGCAACAATTACCGTAATGAGAGTTATTGAAGCGGCAAGGTAGGAGACAAGCTGTGTGCATCTGGTTGCTGCATCTGGTTGCAGTGGCAGAGCATCCAAAGGGGCAGGCGGGGAGGCATCCATTTGTTACGGCCATTCCTTCCCTGTGGATGGAGAAATGACATGTCAGTAATTGTCATGTACTCAAAATGATCTCACAGGCTGCATTATGATGCATGCACTGCGATGGATACTAAGTGCTCTGTCAGAAATGTTGTTTAGGGTAAATTGAGGGAATGGCTTTCAGTGGGCAATTCGTGTCCTTCCCGCTGTGTTAAGAGATGAGCACAAGATAGATACTGTCAATTCCTGATCGGACTCAAACGTTCATCCTTTAGTTTGGCAGGAGCAGCTAAAGGCAGCAGCCAAACATTACTCGGCATCAAACCAATGCAGAAATGTACATTCAACTAATCTCAACTAATTTAGTTTACCTATATTTGAAGCACAATGTCTGCTGCTTCAGTACCATCTGATTGGGATTATATTATTTGATATACAACAGAGTGGGATTTTGTACAGTTTATGCTCATAGCCATGGCCCTTGATTTCATTAACTCATTTACCACAGCCCAATTGCCAGAATGAACGCTGTCATTGCACATTGTACATGTACAATGTTCAGCAAACCACAGATATGTCAAATTGTTATGTTTCTTTATGTACTGCGTCACGTTCCTTTTAGTTCACTATTTCAGTTTTATGTTGTCACACCCCTATCCGCGAAAAAGTTTTTTCCCTCTTGAGTTGAATGATTGAGCTTCACTGTGTAGAATGATGCGTGCGCAGAGGTTGACACATTCGTTGCTGAAAATGGTAGATTCTGGATTTTTTTAATAAGGCAGAAGGAATATGTACCATTTTAAGGATTTAAATATTGGAGTTATATATCCTTTTTCTGCAAAAAACATGTCAAACTCACATCAGAGATTTTTTTTTTCATCTTGCTTACTGTGTGGAGAGGTTCTTAAATGTCATCCTCACTAAAGACACACCATCCACACCATACAATACAATGTGATGATCACAATAAACTGACATTTTGTCTTGTATTCATTTTGTGTTGCATGCATACCCACTTCCAGGTTTGTCACCAGCGATTTAGCATACAATATTGAATCCTGCCCTCACTGCACCCAGCGGCCCATTTAATCAGGGAGTGGGATTAAGGCTGAGCAGCCCAGCCCAGACGAGACGTACAGTAACGTGACTCTCTACTAGGGACTCAAGATGGATGGGCTGGGCTATAGTCTGGATGGAACGCCTCCATTGGGCTGTTTGGCCTGGTGGAGCCCATCAATCAGGGCGGCACCAGAGGTCTGGGCTGAGGCTGTGTAATGATGCGAACAGCATGTGGCCAAGCCATCCCTGGCTGCTCAGGTGTAAGGGTCTGCCCTGTCCACCAGTCCTCTCAGCTCCGTCACCACTATCATCCATCAAATACCGACCGGATTCGTGGCATGCAACAGATTTCAGAAGGTTTTATTTGATAAGGTTTTGATTGGTAATTCAAACTGTAAGTGGAGTTCAGAATTAAATATGCTGTAATAGTAATAGGAACTTTATTATATATATATTTTTTTAACCTTGAGTGTAGACCTGTGGTAGAAGTGAAAAATTCCAAAATTAATCCATCAAATTTGGTTCTTATTCTTGGAAAATAATTCATGGGCACACTGTATTTGTATTTCTAATCTTTAAACTGAAAGGCAGAGGTGAAGCCCAGACAGATCACTTTCCCTAATAGCTGTCGACCAGGAAGTTGCCATTAGCCATTTTTTATGTGCCTCATACTTAGGGCAGCGCGGACGCTTCCATCTTTCTATAAAGTTCATTAAAGGACATATTTTATTACACATTATGTGCTTTATACCCCTCACACAAACATATTATGCTCCTGGATGAAGGTGGCCTTATGAGTCCCATAAAGCAGGCCTCATGAATATGATTGTAAAAGCTGCTGCTCAGTATGGACTCAGTGTGAAGGGAAGGTCATTTGGTAGAAAGCATGCACTGCAAAAATGTATGCTTATAAAGATGCCTTTGGTGGAGTTTCCAAGCTGCTGAAATACCTCTGCTGCAGCCTAATGGACTTCTTTCCCCCACTGGAAACAATATCTGGGTTGGATTTCAGTATGTTATGGGACTGAATTAAGGTAAACCAATTCTTTGGTCAAGGATTTGTTTCATGCTGTCGTGAGGTGGGCAACACTCTGCCCCCAATGGACCTGAAATTCCATTATGAGCACGGTGCGCAATTATTTTTTGGTTTCGTTGGCATCATAAATTGAGTGTGCATGTGACCCCATACGAGAGTAAATGAGCATCGATAAGTGGCATATGAATCCTGCTCTTGTCTCCTGCTTGTTCATTTGACTGCATGCAAGACCTTTTGGTATTTGTGTTTCCACGAATGTAATAATGAAGGATGTTGAATCAACTAAGCATTTTCCATTTGTCTTATGTAATCAATGTCGAATGATTTTTTAAAAAGGCAGCGTGTGTGAAAGGCTGATAATTGCTTTTTGTTCTTCACTGATGATTACTAGGTTATGGAGGCATAGCAATTTCTGATTAAAACCTCAAATTGGATTTGAAAACTGGAATTCGAGGTGTGAGGAGGGGCTTCACACAATGCATTTTATATGGATTTTAAATTCTGTTCTTTCTACTAAATTTCAGGAAATCATTAAGAAGTATGCTTTTAAAGGGGTTATTAATTTGATATTGATTGTTTCATTTACATGAAGAGGGATTTCACACTCTTCTAAAATTGAATGAGTAATATCCCCTCAAATCCTTGTAAGCCTTTAAACCCCAGAGAAAGAATGTTTCCTGATAGAGTTGCAGCACCTCCGTTGCCTGTTTTTTTTCCCATGTCACATTTTGTTAATCTCACCCATATTTGGGCATCTAATCAGTGAGACCTTACTGGGTGAACTTCATAATTAAAGAATGCATTATTATTCCAACTTTAATTACATAACTACATAACTTTGTTTTAATTAAAAATACCCGTCCCCAATGGGAGCAAGGTTCGACTTGCTTTTGCATGCAAGAGGGTAAAAGCAATTTCTTCCCATGCACAAGCTTGATTATTCTAAAGTTCACCAACACAGATTTCAGGAAGTATTCATGACCTTGAAAAAAAGTGAACGACAACGATGGCCATGTCTCTTTCCACCTATCACAGCATGCAAATTGCAAAAACTGTATGCTCCATTACTGCTTGTATCTCCTCATAGCATTTCACATTTTCGATACCATGTCGAGGTATAAAAAGAGCTCATGGCCACTGTAATCTGGGGGTTAATAGCAGCCTTTTATAAAGGGTGCTGGGGGTGAACGTCCTTTTTGCAAGAAGAGGGTCAATGTCCAGAGCTTATTAAGATGTGTTGCCAAGACATAATGGGGTTCCAGCACATTACATACACCTCTCTATGTCATTAGGTTTTGTCAGGCATAAAAACACTCATTTTACTAATATGGACAAACCATTCTTCATTGGCATGGTAATGATCAGGGAACTGAGTGCAGTCCAATCAAGTCATCACTATGTCATGGATGACCAGTCTCATTTGCCATACCACCATAGATGGCACTGTTGCACTGCTGACAGGCTGAGTGACAGCCCGCTGATGTGCCAGTCAGGGAGCACAGATTGTGGTGTCACTCCAGATTTGTGCATTTGCTGAAAAGCTGTGATGCCAGATTAGCGGTTAAACAATCAATACTGAAAAGCTATCAGGCAAATAAAACTCTCAGCTCATTTATCTGTTCTCTTTTAAAGGGACAAAATACGTCTCATTTTGTCGCAGTATGATAAAGCAAAAGAATATGTGAAGTTATAAAATGATGTCATTACAACCACACCTGGAGGTTTTCATGATGTGTTTGGCCAGCGTGGAAACAGAAAAAAAAAAAAAAAAAAAGTAAATTACAAATAAGAGGGACTGAGGCACTTTGTCTTCATTTCCAGGAAAGCTTCAGGTGCTTATTTGCCGTGAATTATACAGAGAAATATGAGGTGTCATTCACCTTGACAAGTCTATTTTCTGCCCTGCCATTCCAACTGTGCAAGTTAAACATAGTCATATGGAATCCTTTATCATTCATGCAACATGTGTTGATTGTCAATTCAATACCTTATTCTGAGATTTCAAATCAGATGTATCGATAATTACAAGAAATTATCATTCAAAAAGGCTAAATCAGTAGATGTAATTAAAAAGAATATGAGTCAATATTATCTCCAGATACAGCATATCAGTAATATCTCATATTAAGATCCACATTTATTCCACGGTATTTTATTAAACCCTGTAAAATGAAGCTTGCAGGCACTTACTGTAGAATATATTGAGACAATAATTTCCGTTAAATGAACACCATCAGTTTTGACCCTGGTTTGTACAATTACAGATTATCCGAAATGGATTTTGAGCCTTCATAGATAAATACACTGTGTCCTTCTGTGGGTGTTAGGCTGCATTACTGTGCGGTGGAGATGAGAATTAGAGAGTTTCAAAAGGATATAAGGCACTTCACGACCACTAGCTATTGAGGCAAACAGCCTACACATGGCAGGCCACGCAGACCTTCACCAGGGCTGTGGGTCTGTCTGGTGGCTCTCCAATTTAACAAAGTGATGTTTTAATGAGCCTGGCTCCAAGGGACAGAAATGCTATTCTCATTTGAGTTCCTCGCTGACAAAATACAATCCCGAACACCCGCTAGTGAATAAATGCATGGTAATGGCATAACAACATACTATAGCAAGCTGACAGAGAAAATCATCTTGTTGTCCTCATCATCAGTTTGTTACATCTAAATGATGCAGTAATTGTAATATTGAACCTACTCATTAAATACAACGAGGGAAAGACTGGCATTTCAGTTTGGAAACAAAATAAGAATTGTAAATTGAATATTGATGTAATGACATTCTGAATCACAATGAATGCAAAGCTATGAAAACATGGAGCTACCATCCCTTGCAGTTTGGCTGATAAGGATTACCTCTTTACCACAGCCATAACAAGCATATCAAGCAGGCGACTTGGCTCCTTTTCAGAGTATCTCTCCACTCTGATGTACACGATCACACAGAAGTGGGATGTGTTCGGAGATCAAGTATGCCCATACTCATACACTGTGAGACTGGCCTCATTAAGGCCAGAAAGTTCTAGTTAGGAGACTTTATCCATGTCACAAAGAGTATATGAAATCTTCCCCCGAATCACATTTGCTGGGTTAAAGCATCACACTGTAAACATCAAAGTTACTTTTGGGAGATGTTCTCTGCTATGATTAAGACACTGACCCAAGGTTCTTTTCGGAAAGTACAAGATTAAATCATTCACTGTGGAGGGACAAATTATTTTCACCAAAAGTAGCCAATTAATTTTCAAATTTCGATTTGATCCTTGATATCTTTGGGTTTTCTAAAGGTGTGCTCATCACTTTTCTTCAGTGAAGGAATGGAAATGGGGAATAACTAACTATCCAAGGTGCCCTGTAAAAAGACGGAAAGAGAAAATGTTTTGTACCCACCATAGAAATTTGGCAAAATGGGTTCCTGATTGCCACGCATATTGGCACATTTTGCAATGACAACTATGAACCCCCTCGAACCGGATCATTTACAATGTGATGCTGAAGTTGTTTAGTTTTTAATTAAGTTAATATCTCTGTTTTTGATTTTATTTAATGTCATTTAGATATGTTTTTCCTCTACATAATGACGCTGAACGCTGGTTGGAAGGACCCCCTGGGAATTTTTGCCTTGGGTCCCAAAGGTCTTTTGAATCTTTTGTAATGCAACTTGTAATCCCACAGCCTATTTTTACCAGCCAGGTTAACAAAATGTCCATTAGAAAACAACATAAAGTGTATGGCAATGACAGTGGAGATTGGAACACTAATAGTCTATTCCTGAAATATCATTAAAAAAACATCACTGAACTGAATCACCTCCAAGTGCCAATGAGCTGAATACTTTCAACCAGACTGCACATTGTTTATATTGTCTAAATGCTTTTAAGGTCTAATAATATGCAAATGTCTGGCTCTTTAGTCTGTATTTCTTCAGGGTATTTTTTTAAGAGCTTGCCAAGCAACAGAAAACTGAGTAGGCTGCACATCTAACAACTCATCAAAGCTTATAGTTAAACCTGATGATGAATATGACATCTGATGTATGTACGGTAAGCTTGTAGGTCTTCACACAGATCATACGGGGAGCTATTTCACTTACAGCTGTCATCTTTGCTCTGATAATAAAAGAGACAAACAGTTTAGGCTACAAGACAGGTTAAAATCAGTTTCATGGTTTGATGGAACCTGGCTAACTTGAGCTAGCTGAGGCTAATTGATAGCCTAATTAATACATCTGATGGCACAAACAGTGGCTGGCTTAACTATAATGCCCAATGTAGTATGACTGCCAGTTTCCTGAAATGATGGAGTGATTCGTTTCACTGTTGTCTTGGCCATATTTGAAAATCGCTTGTGATCATTGTGAAACTTAGCAGTGTAATTCCAACCATTTTTACTATGTATGAGATTGATTTAGCTAATGTTAGCTAACGTTTTCTGGCTTCTAAATACTAAAGGTTAGTTTCTTTTAAATATTTTTCTTCAAGATAAAGAAATGATTAGAAATGTATCCTAATGTGTGCATATTTCTGTGCCTTTACTGTGTAGGTCAGGGAAGATTTCAGCTTTTGGACTAAAGGCTAAGTTGCCAGAGGATGCAATATTTTCAATTCGTTGAATAATATCATGTTCTCTTGGGTAAGTTTCTGACAGGCAAAAACATATCAAATGCCTTGCATGACCTTTATAATCAGAATCCTTTCACAGATATCTTGTTCTCAAACTCGTACTTTTTGCCACGTGATGTTACATTACTCTGTAAATGAGTTGGATTATTATAGCTGCATTAGAATAATCAATATTCAGTTTCTTGTTAAATTGTATTAATCTTGTTTATCAGACTACGATTGTTAATGGGGTTTAATTGACATATCTGCAATACAACATCATCTAAGAACAGATTTTGCTCAGATTTGCCCATCCTCACAATCACATCACAGTATCTTGGTATTTATTAGAGTGTGTTAACAACCGTCAGTGTTCTTATCAAAAATAATTTACTTTAACTAAAAACATAATAAACTATATTTCAGGTATCAGTAAGAGAGCAAAAGCCAACTCCTTCACATTTTCTTTTCAAACGTCTTTTGCACTGGAACAAAATTATTTTTTAGGTTCAAGAAATCAACCACAAATTATTTTTCATAAGATTGCCTTGTGTGAAATCTTTGTTTCAAAAAGTGCAAATTATAACATTTGTCTGTTATCGCTCCATGTTCAGAAGAGAAGTTTTAATAAAGGGTGGGTCTGGTGAAAGATCATTTTTGTTATCATACGGCGACGTTGTGATTTTGCAACATAAAAGAAACAACTTCACCATGGATTTGGAATATATGACACTTCATCAACAAGAAAAGGTGTTCAGGAAACTGTCAGGTATTATCAGTTTTTTTTTAGAGAACAAAAAAATGTAATTTCCCTATTGTTATGTGGATTTACATAATTGAAAACTCAGTAAAGAAGAGACTCTTTATTTCTAAATCCTTGAAATCTCGCAAACATAATTTTGACCGGCTGACAAAATGGAGAAATCTTGACTTCTTGTCTGCTCCTCTGATTTCGATTCTGTGGAAAGGTCTTACGTATCACATTAATGTCAAACAATGGATTATAAAACTCTACAAGATGTCAGCGGTCATTTCAATACATCACAGAATTAATCAAACGTTTTCCTTTTTTGTAAAGCTGGAGAGATCTCAAATGTCTCTCTCTAAACTGGGAACACAAGTTAATCAAATAAAGTGGGATTGGGCATATCAATCATCTGGTCTCTTTGAGGATCCGTGTTGACTGCCAGAGCACAAGTCGTCATTCATTCTCAACCAATCCACTTGATGAATAAACAGCCCGCCTGAGTGTTTGGCACCCAGTTTGCATTAACATAAATTTAATTTCAGGTGAAATATTCAATGCTCACCTTCACTCCAAGACAGCCTTTGGACTTTGTGTTTTGACTGGAACAACGATCCCCACTAAGTGCTTAAGGTGACTAAAATGGGGTTGGCAGACTTTCTTTGACTGCTCAGACACAATTAACAGTGTAATTGCATATCGCCAAGGAATGTAAAAAAAAACTGTAATTAAAAAGATCTGAGACACATTGCTGAATTTCTCTCAGTGATTTGCGTGATTTCCTAAGATCAGCACTAATTTCCATGTGATTTTTGTGACAGTGATATTTGTCACATCGCAAAAAAATTACTATGATACGTTAGACTAGGTAAGAAAGGTCAGCATGAACTTTTAGGATTACATTTTTTATTGTAGGATGAAGTGTAGGATTGCTTTGCTGGGAAACAATGGCTGCCATTTGTTTAAATATGCATACAATGAATTAGTTTCCTTGATAACTGTAAATATTAAGTAATAACAGGTTTGATTGACACGTAATATAGCGTACGTTTAATGAAAGATGACATTCTGAGAACTAAATTACCCTACTATGTGGGGCTGTCATGTTTTGCTGTCATTAAACTCCTGACATTCTGATATTTGTCGACTTAAGCCAATGATTTACACAGATTTGAGCTGTGAAAAAAATATTTCTAACTTTCAGTTAAGAGGAGAAAATGTAAAACAATAGAATGCGGTCAAGAGAGAGTCAGACCTAATGTGGAGTGGGTGCTGAAGTGTGTTCTGTTAACAAAATTGTGACCACTCATGAAGGCAAGCGCAGGCTGTAGTAGGTGGTAAAAATGACACCCACTGTATTTTCACTGCATCACTGTGTGCAATATGGACATAAGCTGCTTAAGAAATGTTACACAAACTATATGTAGGTGGGATGTAGCATGAATTTCAAACTCAGGTAAGCAGAGGAAGACTACAGAAAATCCTGCAATCAGATATATCATATTTTTGTTAACACACTGCTGCTGATGAAGAGTAAACTTGAGTGTAGTCATCTGATTTTAAAACTGTTCCACAGGATTCTAGCTATTGTTGTGAGAGCAGCTCATTATTAGCACCTATTTGACACAAAAGAAGTGTTGAAATGCTTCTCAGCAACGTACAGCACATCCAAAGGCTTTTTAATGAGTTGGCTGTCAGAGGATCAAAAGCTGCGCCACCCGGCAATTGCAAATTTGCTGTCTTCAAGATACCAGCCTTTAGCGTCTATGTTTGAATCTATCCTCATCTCTGTGTAGCCGTCTATTAACTCTGACTTAACCGAATGTGCTTACAACAATGTGCAGAATATTTACAAGTTATGATAACAATCACAGGGCACGGAAAACCTAGAAGTGATACAAATACTTGAATGACGAATTTAGTAATGATAGGATGGCTTCAGCATTAATTGCCACTATAAGATCTGCTTTGCGACTAAGTTTGCATCATGTGAAAAAGTGTACATCCTCAATTTGTGCATTAATACTACTGGGGCTCCATATTCATCTTAGATTGCTTATATTACACGGCTGATTGACCATGACAGAGCCCCTCGCTTTTAGATTATTTTGCTATGAAATGAAACTGACATTTTGTCACGCTGTCCAATAAGCTTCCACAGAGGTTTTCAGTCTTCCGATAGAACTTTGGATTACTGCTTCTGATGAATGAAAATAAATGTCCTCAATCTCAAAGTCACCTCAGAGCTCTAATATGGTCAGTTTTGTAGATTGCATGCAAGCCTGCACTTGCAGATTGGCTTGCTTTATTTTTAGTACTTGCTTTGAGGTAGTGAGTGGCTGTAAGGCACAAACTGGTTGCAGACTTGACTGAGACTCAAATTGTCATTTCGAAAGTGACAAGGTGCTGATTTGCCCGCCTGGCACTGAGCGATTGGACATCACTGTTGACAAATGGGCAGTGGAACAGAACTGGCAGGATGCTGGGGAAGACAAAATGCCTTCAGCCAGAGTTCTTTTTTCCCTTTCTGTTATCACAGCTGGACAACAGCTAGTTAAAATTCCTGAATTTATTGATAGTATAATCGTTATGCTGGCAACCAACTCTGTGTCAAGCACACCTCTGGCAAATATCTATCTACTGTGCTGTTATTGTATTTTTAGTCTATGGTAATCCGTCCGTTTTTGGTAAATGTGGACTTGACTTTTCTTTTAATTTAAATTCTACAGGATCCACAGATGTGGTTGCCTTTACAAAGCTGCAATTATTTAACTTTACTGCGTAAGTGTTTCAATTTTGGTGTATGTGTGTGTCATAGTTTGAGTTCTTGGTTTTGTTATTTACTGTTTTATTTTGAAGTTCGTTCCTCATGTGTCGTGTTTTGCTTTTCATTTCCTCCCTATTTGCTCCTCATCTGTATCCTATTAGTAATCACCCCTTGTGATATTTAAGTCCTTGTCTTCCCCTCTGTCTTTGTCAGTTCATCTATTCATCACGCGTCTCCTGTTCAGTTTGTATCTCTGTTTTAGTCCTGTTCCTCCTGTTCCAAGCCTTTCATTGGTTTGTACTTTTTGGTTTTTATAATGTTTTTCAATTTTTTATTCCTGGATTTGACCTTGTCTGCTTCCTCTGTTCTTTGATTCATTTTGTATCTTTCATGTAGGATTTGGGGATTTGGTATTGTTTTAGTTAGTACTTGGTTTTTGTTTCTACCCAAATTCCTTTTTGTGTCTTGCTTTTTGGTCCTTGTGTTTGATATTAACAGTAGAAGAAGGAAAAAGTAGTACCAAAAAAAGCACGGCATCTTTGGTCTAAACATTATATTCAAGCAGCTGTGGGATTGTTTTGCAATTAGCAGATAAATAATATCTACATGTATTTAAAGAAATGTCGTCGTGACACGAGTGAATGAAAAATTCAACAAGGAAAATTTGAAGGAGAAAATTGTGGTTAAAGATAATAAAATAAAATAAACCAGTCTTGACCAGCGAAAAAACAATAGGTGTCATTGTATCTGTCTTGAGAATTTTCAAAATAATGTAAATGTTAACAACAAGGGAAAACTGTGCAGTGCATTCCCAACCATGGCATAAACAAAAACTAAATTGAAAGCACAACCAATCCTTAAAAAACAGTTTTTAATCTGAAATAGATTAAGATTAAAAAAGAAATTAAATGTATTTTAGTTTTCTGCCTTTATCTTAAGTCAGTGTAGTATTAGGACTATTACTTAATGTCTGGCTATTTCTTGTATTTTTGATTATTCTGGTGAGAATTATACAATGAAAAGTTAATAGATAACAGACAAATTACACAACTCAAAAGTAACTCTCAAACTACAGTAATCCTAACCTGTGCATGCCTAAAAAGGGACATTAACATGCAGGTATCACCCCAGTAAGTGTGTTAGTGACCAGTGACATTCACCAAGGCTGAATCAGGCTGGTAGCCCACCAGACATGACGTGGGCAGACTGTGGTTTTCTATCATATCATCCTGTTGAGAGCTGATGCATTATTCAACCCCTGCATTGCTTGGGAGTCAGAATAAGTGTAGAACACCCATTCACACCCATCTGCCTAAGGGCTGATCACATCTTGTTGCCAACCCTGAAATTTCAGAACTAATTCTGCAGACAGAACGTGACTAGGTATCCCTCCCAGGAAACCCTCACTAGATATGTTTTGAAGAGTCATCTTGCAGTGGTAATGCATTTCCCCTGTCCGACTACCTGTCTCTACTCTTGCAAGAAGGCAATCTAATGAAAAAAGAAAGGCGAAAACATATGCTGAATTTCGATGCCTTGGAATCAAAACCCATCCCAGCTATTGCTACAGACAAGACTGAACTTGTGATTGAATTAAAAATAAAACTGCTGAGTGGAGTGTCCTGTCTGTTAAACACTGTCAATTAATGAAGGAAGTTGCAGGTTATTACCTGAACATTTGAGGTTTGGGGGTATTTTTTATTATCAGTATCAATATTGTTATTGGTAAAGAGAATGAAATGCATACACCCAGGTGACGATTAGAGGTTTTCATTTTATGATTAAATACATTACCCTCCCATCACTGGCTGTTAGACACACATTGGCTTGTCAACAGATAATATCCTGACCCACAGCAGCTCACCTCAAATTGAGGAACATGTGGTAGCAGAACAGCTCACACCTCCTATTAGGTGAGAGGTTAGGAACCAATTACCTGGAGAAATGTCTCAGGGCCAAAAATATCACTGTCAGCTTGTCACAAAGTGAGAAATGGAGGGAAAAAAAGAGAATTGTGACAAGTCGTAAGGTAACATGACAGATTTTCTTTTCTTATCCTCCCCAGATCTGATGTTACAGGACGCAGAAGCTCAGTTTATAGAGTACTACACCGTAACATCGCTAAATCCTGGTTATCAATAAGTGTTATGTTATGTTGTCAAGGACCGTCACTTTCCTGGAAATCATGTGTCAGATGGGATGCAGCTACTACAGGACACGATGGACTTGAACCAAGGTACTTAACACTCTTAACATCACATTATGGTGGTTCTTCGATGGTAATTATAGTAATTTACATTTCTATAGATAAACCTGCAGCAACATCATTTTTGGCCACGTTGGGCAGTGAAACAAGCTGTTAACACAACAGTATAATTGGTCGGTATTATACGTCTTAAGTTGATGTGACAAATGTGTCTGAAAGCAGGTGCATATTCATACTATATTTGTTGCTATAAAGCTGTTGATTATTTTCTTGATTAATTGATTACTTGTTTGGTTTATAAAATGTCAGAAAACGGTGGAAAATGTCGATCAGTCAAGCCCAAGACGATTTCCTCAAATGTCTTGTTTTGTCCACAACTCACACACATTAACTTTACTGTAATAGAGGAGTAAAGACACCACACAATATTCACATTTATGACACAGAATTCAGAGAATTTCAACTTGTGGAAAAATTACTTGAACTGATTAATCAATTATCAAAATAGTTGAAGGGTAATTTAATTGACAACTAATTGATTAAGTGTTGCAGCTCTATGTCATTTTAAATATTTCTAGTAGTATGGCCAACCTGGGTCCAATACTGACCTAAAAAGACTCTCCTTTTAGCCCCATTTTTGTCTCCCTTTAGTTTAGATGCTAGATGTTCTGCTGTGTTCACCAGGCAGTCTTGTTTGTCTGTCTTCTGTTTTGTGTTAAGCAGTTAGTGTACAGTGAGATTTATGAACTGAAAACACCTTCCCTTCTGTGGCCACAACCAAAACAAAAAGCTGAAAATGAAAGTCCTGTGATCAACTGCTAATACTGAAATATTGATTATAGCGGCTTTAATGGTTTCATTTGCCGTTGCACAGTAATCTTCTTAGAGCCACTGATAACTGACCAAACATAGACAATGTGGATTTACTCAAGTTAAGATACAATTTGATTGCAGACAATTCATAAACTTATTATACTGGCATGATACATGTCAGATTGAATCAAATAGCATGGATTTCTTTCTAGTTTCACTATTTTTTACTTATGGTCAGTCGTCCTTCAGGAATAAATCCATGGCAGGAGAAGCAGGGATGCCATTTCTCTGCTGACAGCAGCTGCTATACACCATAATGCAATATAGACACAAGATGTGATACAGTTTGAGTAAGGGATATGACTCTCACTTTTTCTCCACTGGAAAGATTTTGATCTTTTGCTCTCCCTATCACTGTCGCTATCGCTATCAGTGCCACTACAACAACCACTCTCCCCACCTACACACAACACCCACTGCTGAAAGCAACAAGTTCACAGTAGGTCATTCAAAAGTCTGGAAAATGTACAAAATCACACACTGAAAGTAAATTACAGCAGTTCATCACCAAAAAAAAAAATTGCAGAAATGCACTGAACATCACAGATTGATGATATCTAACAGTATACCAGTATCTGAACATGGAATTATGTTTATGCTGGGATAGCAAAGGAAAAAACAGGTCGGCAAGACATGGTGTCCATTTGATAAATAAATTCATCCTGCTGAGTCTGACTTACACTCAAACATTCATTTTGTTCTATTGTACAAAATATGATTATAGCAGACGTGGCCATCAAAACCAAAAAGCAATGTCAGGGACTGGCTTATGCTGTGCAGCAAGTGCGAGCGGTAAAGTGGAGAGTCTGTGTGGCTTTGGTGAATACAGAAAAAGCTTGCTACTCCCACAGGCCCTCTTTTTTTTTTTACTCAGTGTATTTAAAATATGCCCTGCAGTAAGGAAAAGAGATGACTTCACAGCTGCATAACAGTGTGTACAATCAGTGTAAGTAGTGGTGATCTGCTCAGGTAACCATTTCATTTTCACAGGACATAAACTGATAGCAACAGCTGAGACTGACAGCAGGATTTATATCCTGACACTGATATGTACATCATTCTGTATCAGCTACCCTCGGAATGGAACAGACGGATATGTGTCTGCAGCTGTGTAAAATCCACAAGAGGTACACTTGTATTATTTAAGAGCGGATAGTACTCCTTTTCAGAAGGCAGGCGTATATTTTACAGTCCACATCTTTATGACACATGAGACGAAGGAAACAGATACCGGTTCCATGGACAGACGAGACATTAAGATGTAGAAATGAAAATGCGTGGTCCATTTATCTTGTCACTAATGGATGGGACAGCCAGTCAGTCAGTAATGACCCTCTCACTTGTCTTAATAATGGTGTCATTGTCTTTATTAAACTAATGTAACGTCAGAAAGTATTTAGTCTCTTGTCTTGTGTGCGTGTCTGTTAATGAGAATGGGCTGTGCTTGAATCTCATCAGGTTAGACGTGTGGTATCTTAAGTCAGTCAGTCAGTGTTACGGCCCACAGCCACGTTGCCTCAGTGGGCTTTACAGTCTGTACAGTGATCTGCATCAAACACAGTGGGGAAAAGGGACTAACAGGTGTTTTCATAAATCTGTCTGCCTTGACTGTTTTACTCTGTCTAAGGAATAATAATATACATTTATTAATGATAATAAGGAATTGTTTCAAGCTTAATGAAGCTGCCATTTGTAATTTAGCACCAGTAAATAATCACTATATTCACTGGGAGTAATCTCTAAAATACAATTATAATTGAAAATTAAGGAGGACCGGCTTCCTCTCTGTAATTTTACAATGTGTGTCACCAGGTCAGATTTTACAGAAAATCTGCCGGATGAAATTACACCTGTTAACTAAGGGTGTAACAGGGTGAACCGTCACGGTTCAGTACAAGCAGCCATACTATGAACATGTCTGTCACACTTTGTCAAATGCATATGTCAGCGAGGGCAATGAGAGTAAAGAGGTTCTCCAACCCAGTAAGTGGTCGTAATGCACCGAAAAATATACTGATTTCCAACATTAAAAAGATCTTAAACATAGGAAGAAGAAGACGCAATAAAACTGTGATACATTCCGAGCCATCACTCCAGTGTTCCAGTACACATCTATTGTTAAGATCAAGAACGTGAACTCAGAGGAAGGAGGTGCGACAATGTAGCGTTTGGTTGTTTTGTTCCCTTTATTCCTGTGCTTTTTCAACTTTTCCTCTGCACATAACTACTGAGTAATGTCGCAACTCTGAATAAAATTTCCTTCTCTTTGTATTAAGTTTTGTATGTAGGAAAGCAGATTTATCATGTTTAACAAAATGTATGCAGGTCATAAATCATTCTTGCCTATGTAGCGTATTTGCCTTATCCAAAAACGGCATTGAGTCTGCATGGAGCATTACTTGGTAGGATATTTTAGAGCTGGAGTGCACATCAGGTCACTCATCTCTTAAGTCATATTTACAATTACGGAGCCAAGATAATGTAACCAAAGTCACTTGATCAGCTCCTGCACTCGGTTATTGCTAATTAGGATCATTTTTATTCAACACTCCCTGCTATCAGGGAAGCGTTAGTCTTTATGAAATTATTCTAAGAGCACACAGGATTAAGGAAGAGGAATATGCAGAATTTTGATTTAGAGGAACTAAGGCAGTACAAATTTCCATCTGTGTCTTTTCTCTGTTTACTTTTACCAAGAACAGTAAAGCTACTCATCATGATTAATATTAACCATAGAGATGATGAAACTGCACTTATTCAAGTAGTCATCTGCATTTGCTAAAAGCGCTGTATTGCATTAAGTGGTGTCTCCTGCTTTTAAAACAGATTCTTGTACAGGGGAAAGCACTTCTCTCCACCGGCTATATTAAATAATCAGACTTGCGATGGTAGTGCAAAATAATGAGTGCTTTGAGGCAGGCATATATTATCACACTCTAGAAGACATCAAGATGTTAGAGAAACTGTCTTTCTGTCTATCAGTCTTGGTCAGTGTCCTGTCACAGTGCATTTTTAGTTTTACCAAAGTGTCTGTAGGGGATCGTCTGGCTTTGCTGACATGGTCTTTGTTCTGGGGACTCCTATATCAAAAAGAGCAGGGGGTAGAGTAATGCCGCTCCCTGATAGGTGAGCCTTTTAACCTCAGCACAATAAAGGGAAGCATCGCAATTCAAAGGGCCGCTCTACAGTCTGTACACAGTAATCTGTTCAGTCATGCGTCACTGTCACCCACATTCTCTGTGCCATCACATTTCTGTCTTGTCGTAAATACTTCAATCACAGCATGTCCCCCCTCGAGGAATAGCACTTTCTTGAACCAAAGCGGGGGCCAGGGCAGTTTCACATTCCAGCCAACAGCTCATCCATCAGATTGAGCAATAATGGCACCTTCTGTGTCCTTATTAAGAACAGTTTTCTTAAGGCACAGAGGACTTGACTTTGTGTGAACAACAACAGTGTATCAAAGGGTTCAGCGCCGCATGGCATGTGTGTCTGTGAAATCTATGTCAAATGAAGGACAATGTGAAAATCATTTTTTAAGTGTGACTACTGTTGACCATAGACTGTATATAACCATAAATGTAGACAAGATGTGAGCCAGTTTGCACTGGAACTGATTTGCGGCTTCCAGTCAGCGCCATCTTTTCTGTTTGGAGTCAGGACTTTCAAAGTAAAGACTAAGTGTCTCCTTCATTCTCTGTAAACACGCCTCACTACCTTCAAAGTGAAGCTAGCTCAGTGAAAACAGCCACTACACGCATGTTAGCTCCCTGATGACAGCTAGCTGCTTCTCCTCATACCATCACACTGCCGTAGAGTGCAGGTAATGTTGATGATTAATTCTACTGCAGACTGTAGTAATGTCAGTGAATAAATGTAAGCTAGCTACACTTGATAGTGAATTTCAATTTCGATTTCCAATGTTCTTTGTAAGGGACAATGTGCAATTAAAACATAAAAGTAACCATTTAATGCATTGCACCAGAGTAAGCCTTTGGCTAATTTACATCTGCAGTCCCACTGCAGAATTGAACACAACTCTTGGATTTTAGCCCACAAAATATCTTTTAATTCATATTTGTATGTTTAAGGTACTAGTAGCACCCTATATGATACATCATTGGGTGTATTAAATAGAGTGCTACTGTCTATATTGAAATAAAAAATAAGTACAAATATTTTATGTTTTAATACATTTAAAACATCTGCTGCACAGGTTTATTGTTGTCAGTTCATATTCTGGCTACACACTTCGAATTAGGAGTGAAATGAAGGCATGGGAATAAAAAATTAAAGATGTGTCAGTAATGTGAACACGTTACATTCAGTACTTTTTATTAACCTTTGGACAACAGTAAATCACTGTTATTTGCACTCACAGGGCCTGTGGTGTAGGAGGCTGCAGCATCTAGCTTTGGGATGCAGCAGAGACTCTGTAGAACAACTTGACATAAAAAGCATCCATCATCATCCACTGGTTCAGCTCGCTGGTAGCTGTTGCAACACATGTTTTCAATAGTTCTGTGCATTGATCTGTAAATTATGATTTACTTTCCTGTTTAACAAAAAAAAAAGGTGGAATGCTCACCCTCATTCAACATTTTGTCCAGGATAAATAACCAATAATTCCTCCTGATGTGCATAGTTTACACAGACGATAAGTGCCTAACCTATGCTAAAGTGCACAGAGGTGCCATAAAGTGTCTCTAATTGCCTCAGTTTAAATTAGCCGTCTGTTTAGCGATGATGAAATTCAAATTGGACCATAGGTAAACGTTACATATGTTACATGCTAAATCGTCAGCTAAAAGAGGAGTATCATTAAACTTTTCTAAACTGGGGAAAACAGTCGTTAAAGCGAACCGTCGCTCACAGATATCAGCTGACATCATTTAAGAACACGGAAATACACAGTACCATAGTTGCATCCTAGTTGAATGTTACTTAAAATAACATGGAACCTTGAATCATCGCTGCACTGTGGTTCAACTTTATTATAAATGGTTCTGCTTGACAGCTTCAAGGCATTATCATTCGGCTCTCGTGTCGGAGCAGTGCGCCTCAGATGAATGGCTTTACATACACCAAAAGGTCATCTCCTCTGAGAAAGGATAGGACAGCACTCGGCAAAACCGCACTTTCAAAAGAGGACTAATACAATTATTTGCATAGTCACCCTTAACAAATATAGGAGGAAGACTTTTGTCGACCTTAGGTTGTCAAGATGAGTAATTCTTACAATATTAATCAAGTGATGATTAGGTTATGATTTTTTTTTTGTATCTGCGCCATCAGCTGTCCTGACTTCATTATTTAGAGTGCAATACAAACACGTTGCTCCCACGCCACTGCTTAGTACAGCAGACATAAAGCGAAAACGATAGAGGAGGACAGACTAGATAGTGATGGTGAGTACTGTGTCAGAAGACCTCCAAGAGGTAACCTCCAAACAAAAGGAAGGTTATAAATCACAGAGTGAGCATGTGACTCACTGGTATAGTAGCTCCGCCATTGGATCACAGCATGAGATATGTCTGGCCGCCCTCAGAAATGATTTCACCCCAGGGTGTTGCTGCCTTGCATTATGCTAAACAGTCAAACCAATCAGCGCACCACACGCGTGGTCATGCCTGTTGTAGTCATTGAAATCATTTCAGAGTGAACTATATGAAACCATTAAAATATAATCATTTGAACTTCACTTACATTTTGAGCTTGTAAGATCGTAGAGAAAAGCTACTGTAAGTGTTTGATGTTTTCAAAGTCGACTTATTTCTGTCTTGATTTATGCCTCTCTGTTTCTTTTAGCCTGTTGTTTTGTCCATCATATTCCTGTAGTCTTTCATTAGGAAGAGTGGTCAGATTAAAGTTTAGAGGTCACCTACAGTAGGAGACTAAAAGCAAATGGACAAAATTCCTGTACCTCAGATGACATTTTGATAAGATTTTGAGCCTTAAAAGGTATTTTCATTTGTGCTGTGGCTTTACTCTTACGTAACATGCACCTATTTTCTCAACGGCACTGGTGTGAGGACGTTGTCATGAGTTTTTATTTTGTCCTGTAAAGCCTCTACTTTAAGAGCAAACACATCCATGAAGCTTACCCTCACACCATGATCAATCTGTATTTGTATAATACAAGCTCCTAAAACGGAGATTAGATTAAGTGATTTTCCAATTTATGACAAGAACATGGAGTGATTGTTTTCATTCGAAACACGTCAATTAATCTACATACTGTAGTTAATAGAGCCTATCCCAAGGCCAGCAATACATGTCCTCAGCCGCACTTGATAATCATGCATAGTCACAACTTGAGGGCTAACTACCCCTCCCCCACAGCAGCTAAATCACTTTTCATTTTCCTCTGGGATTAAGTCTTCAACGGCTTTATTTACATTGAATATTCTGGACCACTGCACCATAACCTCCATAACACACATCTTCCATCTTAATATGCTTTTGGTCTTTCCTAGGTAAACAAGAAATACTTTGACTTCTCTTGTAGCCTGTGTGAGTAGAAGAAAAAAAAAAGTGAAGTTAATTAAAGTAAGTAGTCAGTACTTTCTGCTTGGAAAATGACTTATTGTTTGCTTGTTTACACGCTTCAGGGAGTCCCTTTGGTTGAGTTCTGTATCTACAGAGACATCGGTGCAAGAATATGAGGAGGGGGAAAAGCTCTAGTGTAGAATGCTTGTTTTTCACCTCATGTCCATTAAACAAATGATTGTGGTGATTTCATGCACTCTAGTTTAGAAAAATATTCAGCTTTTATCATATATTTCCTCTTGTCAGCTAATTCGTATGAATATATGTATTAATCTTAATGGTAGGGACGATCCATTCATTGTTCTATAAATTGAATTGTCCAGTTATATAACACACAAAATCACGAAGTGGTTCAAGGATAGTTTGACAGTTTGAAAGAAAGACAACAAATGATCTTAGTTGTGTTTCTTCGGCCGAAATTTGTTTAAAGACGTTTCCCATGCTCTGTTAATATCCTCTTTGACTGATAGCTTGCACAGCAGACTGCAGCTTAGTAAGGCAAAGCCTCTTATTTTCTTGTGAATTGCTTGCTCTAGAATTGATAACCTGCATTAAAATTCATTAGACTGCTAACAACGTAAAAATTTGCATATATTAGTTGTTTTCTTTTCATTTATGTTTGACTAGCAGGGCCTGTTTAAATGCAAAACCATGGCTGAAGACATTCACATTAGCATTTCAGGATGCAACGCATTAAATCTTGGCTCTAGGTTAACTGTTGTTAGGTATACAGACTAAAAGCTGTACAAAAAGGCTGTAAAATGCGAGGCATTTATCATAAATATGCTAAAGTTAGGACAATAATGTGTAGATTTGTGTCTTGGTGCCTGAGCAGGGTGGTAGTGACATTCTCAGTGTGTGACATTGACAAATTAGACTCCATAGTCTATTACAAACTTGCTTACAGTTATGTATGGGTTTAACAATAAGGCAGACAGGAAGCTCAATGAAACTGTAAGCAGAAGAAAAAAAAAACCTTTATTCCAGTGAATCAACTATAAAGTAAATCTCTTTCCCATCTGCATACATTGAGTGTGGGCGTGTTGTTGAGGGACACTGCTGTTCCACCACAGCTGGGTTTTTCGTTTTGTTTTCTTCCGCTTTATCCATGCGGGTCGCGGGTGATGTTACTGCTTACTTATACCACCTTTTTTCAAAGTGGAGCGGGGGTACTGGGGCCAAATCCAGTGACTCTATGGGCGAAGGCCAGGGTACTCCCTGGATGAGTCGCCAGCTCATCGCAGGGCCCTTACTGATGGCAGTGGCTGCCACGAAGGTGCCAACTGCACATCAGGAGCAGTGTTGGGGTTCAGCATCTTGCTCAAGGATGCTTCGGCTTGTAACTCAGTCCCGCCCTGGGGAGGCAGGGATTTGAACCAGCGTCACTAGTCCTTCAGCTCTACCCACTGAGCTACAGCCGCCCACCACAGCTGGGTACACAACACAAATGAAGGGACCCCTCATACTCGCAGTGGCAATATTGCGGATGAGCAGTGCCGCGCTTTAGACAAACAAAATATAAAGTAATAATTGCTATATATTTTTCCTTCTGAAATCAGCAGCCATGCTCAAAGTAACATAGTTGGCCTTGTAAGCCTTGTATAGTTTCCTGTAAGTACAACACTGGGAATTTTACATGGGGAGCTTGGCCCTAGACACAGCTGGTTCTGATTTCACACCAGTCTCTGACTCAACTCTGAACCCTTGGATGTAAAAACTCGACATGCATGGATTCAGCTGACAGGGCTGCTATGAACTCGTCCACCCTCAGATATGGTTTATTCTATTAAAATTAATATTGTGCTCCTATCGAACTATTAGATGTTAAATATCTAATAACTAGGATATCTTCATCCATATGGTCTATTTAACATCCTGATTCAAATCTCAAAGCCACAGTAAAGAATACACTCGTACTAGTAAAACATTTTCCAGTAACTGCTTTACATTTTAGACAACTACTGGCAGCGATTCTTTACATTTTTGACAATATCTGAGGGAACATCTGATATTTCTTACGATCATACTTTACATTAAAACCATAACTCCAGCTATACTTTTCACAGTTTGTACAAAACTAAAATGAAATGTTAAACTCTTGGTCAAGCCGTCAATTCTTTAATGTCCAACCGAAGTCCTTTTCCTGTAACAAAGGTAAATTATTATATTTATCGGGTGTAAGTGAAGCAACAGGTGAGCTGCATTGCTACCCATTCATGCAGTGACTAAATACAGAAATTATACACTTGTAATAGCAGAAGTACTAGTAGTGGCAGTAGTCATTTTCCACTGTAGAAAGTCCTCAGTTGATCTTGCATAAAAAGGAATTGTATTCAGGTCACATTCCTCTAAACTGCCAGCATCTGTGAGGGCAGTTTAGTGGCCCGTGTCTGTATCAACATCATCTTATCATCGGTTGTGGTTCCCCTTGCCCTCAGACTTTAAGGTGATAAGATCTTTGTGAAGATATTTTTCATATAATTGGAAAGATGCCAATGGACAAAAACAGGATATCTGTGTAGAGAAAGAAGAGAACGATATGTATAACAAGTCGCTGGCTTAGTTCACATCCAAGACATGTCATGTCCTTCACACACATCAGACGGTGTCTGTGGCAGGACTTCAGTATAGAGAGCAGTTAAATGATGTCATCTACTTCACAACACTGACAGATTACTGACACATACTGCAGTCCAGCAGAGAGAAGCTAGTATAAAAATAGCTTAGGACATTTAGTTCTTTAAAGTTGAATCCCTGGCTTACTCCCACAGTTCGTCACTTTGCAATCAATTTTTTATAATTTTCAGTTCTATTATATAAAATAACCTGCAGCATAAATGTAGCCTTATACAACATGGATGTTATTATTGTGTCCCAGCTTGTTTACTTAAAGTGCATCAAATGATTGACACGGTTTTAATCCATGCATGCTTAACTGTCTCAAACACGCCCACTTCTACTGGCAGAAGCTTCTAAGCGAGAATTGAAAATGCATATGTAAATAAAATTAGTTTTGGACATCATCGTTTCTGTGAACAATGAGCATGAACATCAAGCTTGCCTTTTCCGGTTTTTGTTTATGTATTAATTCCCACAGAGATCATTTCTCTTATTAATAAAGTCATGTTTTCATTCTTACCCTACAGTCCATATGGATCAAAAATGAAGAGGGCATTACTTTTGTTGATGGCACGTCAGCACTAATTGAAACAAGTGGTTGTGCTGTTCACTTTAGGCGGGCTGTTAATGTTATTTGAGGGGAGTGGAGTGAAGGACACACGCAATCTTTGTGATTAGCTTTCATTATTCTAAAAGCTGAACTAGTACCAAAGCGTACATAAATGCTCTGTTGAACTACACACTCAGAGTAATCATTTTAATGTTGCAAATGGCTTTGAAATTTCGAATTCTGCTAATTCTTCATTAGTTATTTATGAAACACCTTGGCTCTTACAAACATTTATTTGCATCTATCATTTATATTTTACAGATTTGACAATGAACTTTTTCAGAGTTCATTAAAATGAAAGCAACAGTAGAATATGAAAGACAGTTACTGATTTTATTGACCGCTCTTCTTTCCACGCCTTCACAAACTGTGTCTGTTTGGTTTGCAAGTATAGTATTTTGTAAATGAAGCCACTTCTTTCCTCTGAGATTTGTCATTGCTACCGTTAGATGCGCTATGCAATGTAAATTCATTGCAATAGCATCTTGAGGTCATTTGAGCAGCTGCTTATGTAAAGTGCAAAGGACCCTGCTGATGCAATAAGTATTTACTGAAGCACAGAACCACTAACCAAATTTGCTCTCTGCTGGAAATGCAATATGTAACAGTTGTCATTTCCAATTACTCAGACTGAGTAGGTGGCAGGTGATTGACCCTGTAAATATATTTTGTGCCTGAAGACGTGTGAAACCAGCCAAAAACAATGATAATGGACAGCCTGTAGTGGTCTGCCTCTGTCTCAGGTGCCTCTGCTGCATTGGAATGAGTTGCGTTTGTGCAGAACATGGTCGTCTATTTTCTCAACTGATCCCACTAGAATGGAAAAAGATATTTCTTTGTTAAATGTTTTATTGTTGGAAATTGTAGCCAATCTTATGTCTGAGATACAAGGAATCCCTTGTGAATCCGCAGTAGTATGAGCACCAAGAGTAAAATTATTAGTACGTGTGAAAATGTTTGTGCAGGCAGACCTTATTAACATATGGGAAAGGATGAATCAGGGTACCAAAAACAGTTTATGTCTTCGGCAACGATAAATAGAGTATGTCTGTTCTGGCAGTGAATCACTAGGTTTTGTTTTGTGCTTTTAGAAATTAGAAAATGCTGTTTGTGTATTCATAATGCTGTAGCCTAGAGAGTGCATTACCACAATCTAACCATCTAAAAAGGCCTGCTTCAAGAAATTAGATTAGATTCCAATGAAAAAGGATGATTTCCTATCAAATTATTGCAGCCCTTATTGGATCACGGGATATTTGTCTGGTGTACTGCAGTGCACTGTGCAAGAAATCAAACACTCCGTATCCCCTCCAAAAGTTTTTATCCATAAAGGAAAGTCACAAAGCTTGGAATTGATGGATGTAATTTACTGAAATAAACTTTTATTGAGTGTGATGTTTTTCATAAGCATACTGGAGGTGTCAGATGTGTGGTTGGTTCAGCAGAAAAACTGTTTCTCAATTCTGACATTGAGGGCCATCATGTTATATACAGCTGCTCTGATCATATTTAGAATAATGCTTGCTTTACAGGGGGCAGTGTTCAATTACTTTTGTCTCTTTGTTTCTTATCTTAAATTACAGTATGTGTTTGTCCAGGCATATATTGTTTGTAGATGACTATGTACGTTTTATCGGCTTTGACTGTGTTGGTGTTGTTCCAACAACATCAGAATTCATTTGGCTTCAGGACCATCATTGCAACTGACCAAAAAGCGGTAGAGTCCATATTCTGATCAAGCTGTTATGGCTGAATGGGTCAAACACAGGAATCCGACCCAGTAGAACTCATTTGCTTTTTGTCCGCTTATTACCTTTCTTTCTTTCAGTTTTCTGTCAGTTAGGTTGAGGAAAAGATAGTCTGGGTTAAAATAGAGTCTTTTACATTGTTTACTACGTGTCAGAAAGGTTTTCTATTCTTTTTCTAAAGTTTCAAAGCTATTCTATCACAAAAACGTGATCGGTCAGTTGAAGTGATCATTAATTATGATGTTCTAGAAACAACACCAACATTTTGATATATGATTGTGCATTTTTTACATGTACATGCCAGACAATGCTTGGAGCGTTGGTAATCCCAATTAGGTGTCATTTTTTCCAACTGTATTAATGAAGCATTACGTTTTGAATTCAATTTAAAACAATATGATGCAGCAATGTCAGCCATCATGTTGATGAAGTACATGTTCATGTGCTGCTATAAACTCTGATCCCCTGCATCAGATGTGGTGCATCAAATTATGTGCAACACTTACTTTGTCCTTTTGTGCTCAGCCCCCTAATAGATAATTTATCAATTCAAGTGCTTTGGCATCAGCTAAGAGTTGTGTCTGTGTGCACACAAGTAAATGAGAGCATTCTCAGATACTATTGGTTTTCACACTGTGAAGTTTCCTGATGGCTATCAGGAAACTTGGGGCTCTAATTGATTTGGATCAATTACAGCTGACTCCTGGCTGTCATCAAGAAGAAACGATCAATATTCTAACCCATGCCAAGAGAAGGCGAAACCATTTTTGCACATAAACCGTCCTGTGTGAAGTACGGACATGCAGATGTTATATGCTTGGCAAATCAAGGGCAGGCTACAGATTAGATAAAAATAATATAGGACAATCAAAAGGATGAGACTTAAAAGCTTCTTTTCCTCTTCTGTGGTGTTATAAATAGCTAATTCGTTTCAATTTTACTTAATTGTCACATTCATTTCAAGTTTAAAGAGCCTAATGTTCTTCAGAAAGAAACAGCGCTAGCAGATATTTGTAACTTAATTAGCCATCCTTGTTAGAGTGACAGCTCAAGAGGTCACCAATCTCCCTAAACTGCCTGAGCTCCAACAACAAATGAAAATCAGGGTGTCAGTTGTCAGACTAGAGCCTTGGAAACTATGGCCTAAGGTTTAAATTGAATGAGGATAATGCCACACAAAATATCTAATAGCATGCATTATAGGCCATGCAGAAGGATATCAGAACACTGAAGAAAATGACCTTGAATGAACGATGTCGTGATGGATCACTTTCTGTAAAAGCATCAGTCATCTGTGCTTATAGATGAACACTGAAAGAACAAATATGTGACATTTATTACTGTACCATGCTAGAGATGACTAACTGACAACACATTACCAAGTCTGCTGGGATCATAGCAGAGACACTGTCAAGTTTTTGGCATTGTGTATTTGCAACATGAGCCTTATTTCAGGTGGCACAACAAAGTCATATGTGCTATTTCTTATGTACCTTGCCACCAGCAGGTCCAAACAAACACCAATCATTTAAAGCTTTTTCAAGAAGGCAGTTAGTTAAAGTTAAACTATGGTCTCTTTATATACCAGTACGGTTCTGGTGTGCCTCCCACAGTCACACTGATCATGTGTGCTTTTTTTCTTTTAAATGACAGATGTTCAACAGAGCCCTTGTTACTATGACACAAGTCTGTACCACCATAGTTTACGTCAGTAGAGGTTGAACACTGTTACAAATACATTTCCCAGAATGTTTGAGTGTTCCTCTAATAATGTAATTGTACAATCCTCTTCATCTAATTAGATACATAGATATGAAAGCAATAAACAATAAAGATGAGTATCACAAGGGAAAGTAACCAACCGTGAATTGTCTGCATGTGAGTGATAATTAATGTTGCAGTGTTTCCCCATTGGATTGTGTGGCACATGCAACAGATGGGAAGAGAAGCAGACAACAGGGGACTAATTAAGACTAATCTTATATCATGTAATATAACGTGCAATCTTCCTTATGAAATTACAATGTGTTAAAATATATGAGGCAGAAGCACCCTGATGATAACAATAATTTGCTGATACAAGGATCAGTAATTGTTCAACCACCTTCCCAAATGTGATTTACAGCAGACAAAACATGTTGAATAAAAGGTAAGGCCACACAGTCTGTTTACATCACCTGGAGAGCACCTGTGTTACTTGTTAATGACATTTGAATGAAGCAACGTATCTGTAAGTACAACAACTTCAACTGCCTGATGATTAACAAAATGTCATTTAAAACTCGAACTCCCTGCCCTTGCTGCTGAATTGCTTGACAGTAATTGTAGTGTTTATACAGGACAGGTCCTTCACCCTTCTGTCACAGCTGCATTTGCGGTGTTTTCAGTTGACAGTGATGTAAGTTATAGTAATAGAGTTGTACAAAAATGAAATTGATTGCTGGACATAATTCAAAAATAGCTGAAATGGGTCAGAGCCTGGCTATCTCTTAGTCACTCAGTGCAAGATTTAAAGTCGCGCAGTGAGCGCCCTAACTAGAAAATGTGCTCTCTCTCACATGACCGTCTAATGAAAGACACATACATTCACTCATAAATAAAAAACCTCCCATACTCCTACATAACCAAGCATGCAGTTTCACACAGAAACAAAGCCATAACATGGCTTCTACTGGAAAAACTGACACATTGTGATGAAAAACAGTGCATTTTTTGTGCATAAACATATTGCGCCATTCAGAGTATTCTTGGGTTTCAGTGTTTGTAGTGAACCCATGTTAGACTGAGTTTGTATGTTGCTCTTTTCTGACCATGTCTGCGGTGTTATATTTACACAACATCTATATTAGGCAAAGGGAATACTTTTTAAGGTTACATCATTGTGATGAGCTAAGCTTGCTAAGAAAGCAGGTGCCAATTAGGTAACAATAGGTAAGAGTGAGTGCAGAATTTGAGATGTGCAGGTGTCAACAGTTTTAGAAACTAACCTTGTGCACAGCAAGGTCTGTGCAATATATTGAGTGACCAGGACAATTTTCCTGAAAAGACAAATTGCTATTAATACTTACAAAAATGTTTTGGTTCAAGTTTATATTTTGTCCTTATAGTCAGATGAGCAAAATGTTGATTTGTTGAAAAGTGTGCCACATCAATTTGCACATTCATTGTGGTTAATGCTGTAAACACAATGAATGTATTAAAAAAACAGAAAAGCAGAACTTTTGTATTGACAGCAACTATTATCTTTCAAATAAAATGCGAGAACTTTGGATCTTTGAATTGTCATATCCGTAGGGAAACAAGGAACTGCTGAATCCCCTACGACATGGAGATGTTCAGCTGTGACTAACTTGTCTTGGAACAAACTCTTGTTGATCAAATTGTCAAAGTTTCATTGGATTTCTAAAGGGAATTGTATGAACTCAGGGTGACATATTGATCATGTTGCTTGCAGTGTGAATGCATTGTAAGATTAGATTTCAAGGGCAGATGTAAAAAAAACCCAGAAAAATATTTTTGTTAGTTAGTACAGATTTTCATCGGAACAAATAAGAAATGTCTCTGAGTGAAGTTGAGGACGCATGGGCCAACAACCCCATTTCTTTTAGAATGAAATTATAAATTCCAGCCTTCAGCCTTAGCACACATGCATTAAGACTGCCCTTTAAAACTGGCACATTCCCTGATCTGAGCTGAGAATGAAAAGCTTTCCTAACATGCTGCTGACAATGCATGTATGTAGCAACATCGTTGGTAGCCGGTCTGAATGTCCAACTTGCATTGGTATTTATTTCACCTGCCAAGTCTAAGATACGCTAACATAAATCAGGATAATTAGTGATTTGTTTGCATGCAGTGTTGGCATTATTTATGTTTTTTCACCATGTCAAAAACACTGTTATTCCTCTATTATTTTTTGTACAGTATTTAGCTGTATTTAGCTGTTGCTAAATACAATAGTAATAGTGATGTGAAATAATGATGAATTTAAAAGTAGGTCATTAACGATAACATCTGTTATTACACACACATTTTAAAAAGGAATCTTGCACAAAAGTGGTAAATTTGATGTTAGTGTAATGTGCTACCTGAAATTAGCACCAAGACTTAATTACTTCCAATCACTTGAGTGCTGACAGTGAAACTGCTTGAATTTTATGTTTTCACTAATTATATTCCAGCTAGAATTACAATCTCTTTGAATATACAGCATTAAAATTATCAGTTTGTATAGAATGTATTTTTGTATTTTGTAAATTACATAATGTGTTTTAATTTAATACATACCATTGTTTTGTATTTTATTTTGATATATTTGATTAGCAAATATTGAAATTTGTAGCATGAAATTTGATGAATGTGTGCCGATCTTGAATTGTTGGTAATTCATGGCAATTAAGCATTTAATACTTAATCATTAATCACTGACATTTATGGTTCTCACTAATCTTGGCAGTTATTAGAGCCAAACATATATATTTTCCTAGATTAGTCCACATGCTTTTAAGAGCACACCTTCTTAATACCCAACAAGTAAATCTTGAATTGGAATTGACAGTGAGGTGAGTTCCTCCCACAGTGGGCAGGAAATTTGCATTTATATGTTCCTGAGCCTATGGTAGCAAATTAGAGTTTCAAAACAATTAGACCTTTTCTGAAAAAGGTAGAACTCCATTGACACTTATCAGATCATGATTTTAATGACCCTGCAGTACTATATTAAGAGCTTTGAGGGGACTGAAGAGTGACCATGACACAGTTTTATTCACTTGTAAAGTAAAAAAAAAAATGTATCAAAGATAACTATCATGATTTTATCACAGATTAGGTCACTTTCAGGAAATTACAGTTTTACAGTTTAGTATTGCCAGTACAGCCCACAACTCTGTCCAATCCATATTCTAACTGATGCTCAAATGTGCGAGTAAAATGCAATCCTCAAGTGGAAATGACTACATGAACAGAAAGCTGTCCAGTTCGCTTCAGGCTGTTTCCTACTGCCTCAGCAAAAGACAATGGGCTAGTTTCACCATTCCTAATAGCACAACAAATAAAAAGAAAACTACATGGTTCTGTTTTCAAGGTCATAGGCAGCAACAAAAACATTGAATTTTACAGCTAGTCTTCCTTTATTGTATCACACATAAACCTTATTGAGTTGGTTGTAGTGGATTGTGGACATTCAAATCACAGGGGAACTTACTTACTCACTTACTTACTACTGTCTCTCTCACACAGTTCCATGATTAAAATTATAAGTAGCCTATTAATGCAAGCCTCAGATTTCCAGGAAAAATAACTTGTGATGTTGATGAGTATGTGAAAGAGGTCACTAATTGTGATGAACCCATAGAAAAATCATGGCTATTGTACTTTAAAACTTCTTTCAGCTCTTTATTTTTTTGTTTACAGGCCCGAAACTTTAATGCTGACTATCGCCACTCTCCTTTTGTTGTTAATGGCTGCCTTCTGCAGTGAAAAAAGCTCCAAAAACCACTTAAATGCAAACCTGTGAAACACCAAACGGCAAACGACAAAGTTAGCGATAAGCTGGTGAACAAAGTAGAGAAGCTGGAAGCTGACGAGGACGAGAATTCCTTCAACAGTTGGTGGAGACCACAAAAAAGAGCTAAATCAGAGGAAACGTTAGACTTCAGTTTGCAGCCTGACGAGAAGCGTGACTCCAAATGAATGTAGCTGTTTGCCAGGAAGCTAACTTGTTTTTGTTGCCCTCTACATTCAGTTAAAGCAGGAATTAACAACAGGTCATGAATGACCACAAATGTGTTTGTCAGTCTGTACATAATATCCCAGTGATACACTGTAGACATACAACGTAATGTCTGTCTTTAAAAAGCACAAACAGCAGAGTGGTCATTTTAGTGGGAGTATCAATTTAACAATTAATGGAAAGGTTGATAAAATTGCTATCTGTTTTTTACTGGAATAGGTTTTATTTTATGTATTGATATATGGTTGATTGTTAAAGATGCAGATTTATATCATTGCTATCGGGTTTTTTCAAAATCTGTCTAAAAAGTATGTTCTGCGACTATAGTACATTTGAAATGTTTTAAAGCATCACGTACAGTAAGTTGGGGACAGAAGAGGTCTAAGAAGAGGAGAGAGATGTGGCCGGGAGAGATGTGTTTTTGGGCGTAAGCTGAAAGATGACTACTGCCTCTTAGGGTTGATAGAGATGGAAGATTGAAATGTCATAAGAGAATTGGAAGTCGTGACGAGAGTCTTTCGGCACATACAGTGATTACAGGTTACTGCACACAGCGATGTGCCAAGTGTTTGGATGTGAACTGCAGGTCACAATAGCGAGCAGACAAGTGGTTTAGAGTTTTAAGATTTTGGTTTATCGAGGTCGGCTGAAATTTTACAAATTGGCATATCTTTTGAAATAGTTTTGTCGTATCCACTGATTCCTCTGGCTGCCCACCAGTGCAACAGAGGTGGGTAAAATCATGAGTATGCTGCAGCTGGTTATATTGATGCCACCGCATCTAAAAATTATCTTTGAAAAACCTAAAAACATGTCATTCCAGACTATATTGTAGACAGTCTTACTTTAATTTTACTTAAGAGATCTTGTTGAATTCACTCTGGTCAAATAATTGGCAGGTTTGAAGAGTTGGGTAAGATATTTAGATGTGTACCATTGAATTTGATGCTTAGTTCTAGGTTGGTCCTCTTCTTATTACGTTTCGAGACAATTCAGGGCTTTTCAAGGCTCAAACCCAATACCAGAGTAAAATTGCATGTGTGCAGAGTAACAATAACAAATAGCACATTCCCTGTATCTCCTTTACTGCAGAGTTTGGAATGCATTTCATTTTCTTTCCACTTCGCCTTGCTGTCTCCTGCTGGTTCAGCCCAACTGCATGCACACCAGATGCACCGCATGGTATCTGCTTGTGACTCAGATATCTGAGTCACAACCAGATACAATACAGCTTAAACACAAGAAACATGTAGGTGAGATGCCACTGATCTGATTCTGTAACTATTTATATTAGAGTTGGAAAATTGCATCTCTATGTAAATTGTTGCTGTTTACACTAATTAGAAATCACCAGGGTTTCTGGTATGAGGGCAGTCAATTTTAATGTTTTGCATTTGAAGCACATTGGGTGGATCTGCTGTTTGACGTACAGCAGCAGATTTTGTACAGCTGGCTCCAAAAAACAAAAAAAAAATGCTGGACCAATTAAAAGTAATCAGCTTTGGCTGACTGGTAAATAGACAACTCACCAAACTGTGTGGCCAGACACTTACTAGATGATGGAGCAACCAATTTGGCTGTCACAGTGCTGTTTTTCAGGACTGGCACATTGGTAGGGTCATTACGGAACCTCATTGCCACCCAGTGCAAAAGGGCTTGATGCCCCCCTGTTACTGGCCTTGTTAAGGACATCCTGATATTTATCAGAAATGTTTGTAATTTTTGCTGGCAGCTGTTGTAGTGTGAATCAGACAGTTTGTCACTTTGGGCAAGTCGTGACAGAAATAAGGATAGGGTAATACAAACTGTCCTCATTTAAAATATTGCCTTGAGTGTGCCTGCCATAAGCTACAAATATTGGTTGGAACTGTTGGAAAGGTAAAGTGGCTTTACTTTCTGACAAGTTTATGTTTCCATTTTGTTTGTAATGGTTCCTATGGTTTTAATACACAGTCATTTGTTTAGTCCCATGTTCATTAATCTTAGGTTTTGTATATGAATGCATGGGGTACCACATGGCACAATGGTTAGCACTTTTGCTTTACAGCAAGAATGGTTTGAGATGCTGCTGGAGCAGGGTACATGACAGGGTGACATGCAGGCCAGGTTAGACCACTCTAAAATTGCCCATAGATGCTAATGAGATTTAACTACAGTTGTTAATGTAGGTGAACATTATTTTTACAATTGTACAATTTCCAGAATTAAGGCAAGAATCAAATGCGAGATGGTAAGCATCCTTTCTCTCAGTCTACAAAAATCCTCTTCTTTTTTTTAACAAAGGGTCATGCACACATTCTGCCATTATTCACATAATCTGCCACCCTGAGGGACTTCAGTCCTCCCACACAATGCCACCTTCCAGCCCCAAGAATTGTCCATGCTCTACAATGCTCATAATTTATGTCATGTGTCACTTTCTATTAGGTATAACTACCTCATGATCCGCTGATCTAGTGCACCACTGGACAGTCACTACATCTCATCTACAGGTGCAATCATGGTATATGTCATGCTGCATGAATGCACTTGGTGATTGAAGATTGAATATTGAATGTGTAATTGTAGGATGATTCGAATGCACCATATATTATATCTTGCAGGGCGCTTGTGTAGTTCAGTATATGATAGGATTTGCAGTCCTTTTACCGTGGGTGTATTCAGTTACATACTGAAATGAATTGTGAGTTGTTTCTGCAAAAAAACAAAACAATGAAACACATTTATGTACGTTTTTATATACAGTTTTCAATAAAATTTCTGAATATGATCAGACGCTGTAGTTGTGCAAGTCTGATTCACACAATTTAATTGTACCATGTAGACATGTAGCAAATGTGTTTGGTGTGTTCATACTTAAAAATATGTTATTTTAGATATTACAGAATGCTAATTAAACAAACAAAACAAAAAAATACACAGAACTAACATTTATGTTTAACTTATAAAAGTTCTTTGCTGGCAAATGTTACAGGATAAAAATTTTGTGCAACACCAGATTTCAAAAGAGCTTTTTGTAGTGCCAGCCCACTGAATTTAACGTTTGCAGGGGATCCACTATATTAGATCTGCAAGAAGATTAATGAAATGATGAGTTAGTATTTCAGCTCATAAAATATTTAGCAATAGGGAACTGGGATCACTGTGTGTGTGTGTGTGTTTCAGTGTTCCGTTCTGGGTGCTACCTTGCATGGATCCAGCAGATAAAAAGCTGTTTTATCTTTTGTTCTTTTGAGGATTTTTAGGAATACCTTAAAGTATATTACTGTCACCAACATGCTGCACATAATTGGAGTTATTACCCTGCCACCATTACAGGATATCAAAAAATATGTTTTTGTGTCAGTGTGTGTTGCTCTTCCCTGGCACTTGCATGGATAACCTTTACAGTTGGCAGATCATGAATAAATATAAGTTAAATTTAACAGTTCAGTGACTAGGGAACTTTCTGATTGTGAAGTGAATTAATCTATTGATAGAGTAGATTGTCCAATTGTGAAGGCATTACTCCATATTTGCAAACTGTATTAATAAGATTCAAAACAGTGCACTGAATGCACACCTATCTTCATGTGGAATATTATACTTGTGACTATTCTAAATCCAGGCGCGGTTCACTTTGGCACCTCAGGGATAATATATTTTTGGACACATATCCTTTTGTATTGTTTGAGACTTGGATGTCCTTCAACTTGCTGGATCCTTTGCTGCTGATGCTCAGGTGGAAAAGGCTGACTGATGGGAAGGATACTCTGATGAGTTTGGCCTCTTTATCTGTAACGGGTCAGGATAAGCCTACATGTAACATTAGCACCAACAAGGTCGTAGCCGCAAGTATAGAGGGGAACTTTCTTGTCATCCATCATAAATACACGCCAGTGCTGCTGAACCATTTCCTGCCATGCTGTTACACTCACTACCAACAGCTGTTAGAAAAAGAAAAATATTGATGTCTTGCTCTTGCCTTCCTTAACTTGGTAAATATGTATTCATTACTTTTGTTTCCTTATGCCTAAGTGTTGGTTCCTATTTGTACTCCAAAGCAGACACATTATATTTGACTCGCTGCAAGGATGTATGAAATTACTTTGCAAACTCAAATATCTACCCAAGTTAAATAACTGCTCTTGACTTATTTAGATGCTCTCTCACTTCACATTCCCACAGGTTTCCAGGAAAGAAAATGCAACAGTATCTGTTAATTGAAATGACATAGTGTCATATTTAATATCAAATAGGTTTTATCAGTGGCAGTGTCATAGACACATACAGTTATATATCATTAAGAAGAAGCAAAAGGGAAGTTCACGATTGGTTGCTATCATTGACCTACTGCAATAGTAGTTTTATGATAGGTACTTAATGCATTTATACAGCAGTAATGGTGATAAAATGATAAATAGAATATTGAAAGATCACAGTAGAAAAGCATAGAGATTTTTAATATGTGCGAGTGAGATAAGGGGCTCAGAAAGAGACAAGCAAACAATTAAACAAAATCAAAAAGCCTTATAGCCATACATATTGAACCAAATTGTAATGACAAATGGTGCACCAAATTATAAACAAGTGGGTCTGTGCGTGTGCGCTTGCGTGCATCTGTGTGTGTGTGTGTAAGTAAATATAGTGAGCAAAATAGGACATAAATGCTGTATTTCCCTCCGGTCCTCTGCTGTAGGAACCAGCATCTAGTTTACTTAGCCCGGCACACTAAAGCTCAGACACACATCACATTTATTCTCCTTTTTCATCTGGATTTATGTTTGGATAACAAAAGACACCAAAACACTGCTGTGATATTCGATCCTACACATGACGTTATTTGCTGTGACCACATAGGACTTTTGCTAACCTGTAAACCTGTGAAATTAGATACTTTGCCTGTGGCAGATTCCAGTTCCTGTAACTTTAGCCAAGCATGATGGATTTGTTCACATTCTTTACTGTAATTTTCCATCCCTACTGTAAACACGGGTTAAAAACAATTTAGAGAAATCTTTCCCATTCTCCATAAAAATTGCACAACACAAATAAATGATATAGAGATTGAATAAACTGCTCGAATCACGCCTGAACACAGAAGAGAGGAGAGAAAACAAACCTTATCTGTTTAATTTGAGGACAAACATGAGGCATTCTGGTTCATCTATTGTTGTACCGTACATCTACATTTGATGGTGCGGGTAACACAGTACCAATAGTAAAAAATATTTTGAACAGACTTGCCCTAGTCGTACCAAAAAGTTTACCTCAGCGTACTATTGTGAAATAATATACTACACATGGTTTTCTGTTAGGGGATATGTTCATGGAAGTAATTACATGGGAAATCATCACTCACAGGCAGACCATAGGCAGAGACATGAAAACAATTCCTCTGGTTTTATGTTACACAGCCCAGTAAAACCCTCTGGTAGGACATATGAATAGACTACTAATAGCCATATACACTGTTGCAGAGTAATTCATCTTGAAGTTATCAGCGATCAGAATTAGCCTTGGAAGGAATATAAGAATCTATGAGTAAACATTTCCAGACAGTCTCGCTGGCTGGAAGGATCATTGATTAACAGTTCAAAACAATATTCTTTTATAGGAAAGAGGGAACATTGTAACACAACTATTGTAATTTACATGTTGTGGCTAACAATAACTATTTTTCATGCAGAGCTATAAAAAACAATAACCAGTCAGCTACAATAGAGTCCTCAGTTGTTTTTTATTCTGCAGCACTGGGTATGCTGAAAAACACATTTTCTATGGTGACACATCTTTGACACTTGTGTTGACAACACTGAATGCAGAATTGCATCTTGAGTCAGCCTTGTGATATCATGGGCAAACACTGTATTTTCTGTTTTAATAATTCATGAGCCTAACTGTAAACAAATTGCTCAGGGCTACGTGGCGATGCATGTTTAAAATTCCCACATGAAGTGAATTTTGTTTTACTTTGCATAGTACATGGAGGACAGAGCGCTAATACATGTGTTTTATTGCTAGGGAGATAGAATATTTATTGACCCATCAGTGAATGCAATTGTCTTTGAGGTGTGGAGAAGTCATAGCAATATTGTTTTGTATCTCTGGTCCCTGTCTGACAGCAGTGCGTAAACAGTAGAATGGCTTCAAAATTAAATGCCTCGCCAGCCAAGACCAACCAGGTCTATTCTCATTTTAGCCAAAAGAGCCAGCTCATAATGAGATTAGATACCTCGGCTTTGGGAGACATCTTGAGTTTCATTTTTATTTATCAATCATGCATGAGGTCGCCAAGATAAGACCAAGGTCAGCAAGGCTCCCTGGCAGAGGGAGTCCCATTAATACTACTACACCAATCTGTCTTTCACACTCACGCCGGCCGTGCACCACTTCATTGCAGAGGCTGCACAGTGTGAGACTGAGTGTCAAAACTGTGCCATTACATCTGTGAAGCAGCATTCATTAACAGTGAATAATATTTTTAATGGTTCAAAGGAAGTCTCATATGAGATGAATGTCAAATTTAGTTTAGGCTTGAAAAAGAATGAACAAAGTAGATTGCTAGTTGAAACAAAACCTCGCCCTAGTCATAATAGGATACTTTGAAAGTAGTTTGTAAGCAAAAAGAATATTTTAAAATGACTGTGTAAAAAGAAATATTAAAGGGGTTCTGAGTAAAGTTTTCTAGCAGTTTACATGTATTAATCACTTTCTATTGACTGTATGTGAGCAGATAGTAACGTGGGATCAAAAACTAGACCTTTCCTGTCTGTACAAGCCTGTGGACAGAGTTGTTAAATGCTGCTCGGGTGTGGATTTCTTTGTGAACGAATGGATTTTTCCTTGACAGTCTAAAGGATGTAATTATAAAGCAGGGCGACATGCCAAAAAAAAAAAAAAATGCTGTGAAAGTATCAAAACACTGTGCCCTCAAATGAGCTGTCAGGACAATTCTGTAAAAAGAATTATGTGTTTTATGAACAGTAAAGCAGAATCATTTTCTACGTAGACACCCATATTAAATGGATGTTAGAAAATGAATCTAATCTATGACCTTTAAGATCATCAAACTATGGACTCTGTGGTTGACGAACAGTGTTTACAATTTCACTGAAATATGGATATGTGGCCTAATTTTTTTTTATTTTACCCTCATGAAGTTAATTTTAACTGAACAAACATAGCAAGGACGGCTCATCGGCCAGATGAGTGTACAGACTGGGGGACAGTTGGCCTGGCCCAAACCTTGACAGGTTTTAACCTTCTGTGGAAGGAGGAAGCCCGCGTTCCATGTGACAGACAGCCAGCCTGTCTGAACAGACGGTAATATGTGCATACATTTAAAATATGCAATTACTTGCAGATTAATCGCACGAGAGTGGCAGCAAAGATTGCAAATGTAGAATAAACTCAGATGAATTTCACGGTGAATTTAGCCTCAACACAATGCACTAAGACCACCTGCCTATGGACTTGAAATATGCCACATGCACAGACACTAAATAACTGACTATTCAAGCAAAACAAGATATGCTTGAGGCAACACCTTCTGAATTAAGAAGTAGGACATCCTCGACTACACTATAATTGAGTGTTTGTGGCAGTCATTTGATTGATTTGTTTATTTAGTGGCTTTGAGCTCAGTATAAGCTCAGCCACTGGAAATGATCTGATAAATCTCACCATACAGAGTGCTTTACATTTACTGTGCGTAGTTACATCAAAACTGTCTGCAATAATAAGTACACAGAGCATACATCTCCATTCAGGTTGTACGTAGTGTAAGGAAAGTCTTGTCGTGGTGTTTCTGTTTCGTATAGGTTTTCCACTGGCCTTTGAGCCTCACACAATGACAGTGACTCCATCAGCATTGAATGAAGTTTCAGAACAGAGGAGCCTCCATTAACAAGGCCTGTCTCCGCCTTAACTCAAGTAATTTCTCCAGCCGATTGAGGATGGCTCTTCTGTTCGTGAAGGCTAGAAGGTTTTACCCGCCATCTATTTCCAAGCCAATATCTCCACAGATCCTCTTCCTCCCCTTATGCTCTCTGTTTTTCTCTGTAGTGATCTCTCCTTCTATCTCCCCCAACCCCCTCTTTCGAATTTATGCTTTGGAAATCTCTGATGTCCACAACTAACTAAATACACGGTGGTGATTATCCTAAACCACTGGAAACAGAAAATCTTAAAATTGATTTTTGTTTCACATAAGATTAAGCTCTAGATGGGTTCGGGGGTTAAGGAAAATCCTATCCAGTAGCCAGCAGTGATGCCGCAGCAAAATGACCCTCAGATGCACACAATTATAAGGACATAATAATATTATGCAAATGTACTCAGTTGTGCTGTTGAAATGAAGACACAGCACAATGTGTTGAAAGAAAGGATGGAGCATAATGCAGAGATGGGAAGGTTGGCACACACACCAACGTTATTTGGTGTAATTTTAGCATAGGTTTGACACATACTCACCTTTTAACAACCACTTTTGTCTTGACATACTCAATCATCTAAATCGTAGTATTTCATGTGATGGTGGCATTTAATCTAACACAATGAACCTAATTTCACATTCAGTCACGTCTCTTCACGGATGTCCCTTTTGATCCTGGCCCTTTAACATGCTGTATAAACAGCAAGCCTTAAATATGAGCAAACACTAGATCATCAAGACAAAGGCTGAAAAATCCATTTTCGGTCCCTTAATTACATTTTGCCTCAGCTCTCATATATTTATTTCTCCTTCTTTGCTCTGTGCATGTCTGTTTGGTCAGTTTAATAAACCATGGACTCTTTCTGACCTACAAGAACACCAAGCAAAGAATATATTCCCAAAAATCTAGTTTGCATAGAAAATCATTAAAAATGGCTGCTCTCTTTTTTCACATTTAATTTGCCTTTTAACTCTCTGAAGAGTTCTGTAATGCACTTACCAAAAAGAGCACTTAATTCCATGATTTTCATAGATGAGTACATACTGTAGTATTTTGTCATCTCCATCTATCAGAGGAGAGTTAAAAGGTTTGTAGCCCTTAATATGAACATCTTGATGAAGATGAACTCGATGTGCGAGTAATTTTCTGTGTCAGGGGACACAGTGACAGTTTTAAATTCAGCCTCCCTCTGGCCCATCAGTCTGTTTCCCATGTCCATTTTCCAGCTGGCTAATGCGGTCTTTTAATTTGTGGATGCAGAAAAAGTGCGCTCACAACCGATCGGATGGGAGAACTTGCTGCATTTAAAGGAATATAGCTGTGAATGATATAGAAAAAGGCAAAAAGGCAGTTGTGAATGATGCTCCACCAGGAGCACATCAGGTAAATCGATCAGTTGCCAACATCAGTGTGTTGTTTGGTGATTTACACTCAATGTCTTGTCAATTTATCACTATGAATGCTTAAAATGAGTGAAATATTACGCTGCTCTCAGTGACTGAATTGAATCAAATTTAACCATAAGTGCTGTGACACAACATTGTGGTTTTGTCTGTTCTAATGTGTTTTAATTGCAGCAGCGCTTGGTCACATTTAGACTACTGATCTGGCGTTTGGGTGAATGTGGACTTTATTTCAAAAGCCCCTTTTACACAATCTGTTAAGGGCAGAACCAGTGAGCCTTTATACGGACTGACCACTCTATATTTGAAAGGCAGAGCGTGGGATCATTGTTACAGTACGTGTGGGCCAGCAGCAGGGGCAGGAGGGCGCCAATTCGACATCTGTCTAAAAAGAATGAGCTGCGAGTCGACAGGATGAGACAGGCAGTTAAAAGCAAGCTAGCAGCAGTTAGCAGCCAACTCAAATAAGAAGTACAGCAACCAAAAAGTGTGCAGAGAGAGACGCTTGTGTGACTTCTACCCTTCAAGCTGAGGACTAGATGAACTGTTATGTAACAGGGGCCGTAAATGATTGTTATTTCCATTACATGCCATTGTTTGGATTAGAAGGCGCCAACGCATATGTAAAACATCACACTAGACACAAATGGGCTGTACACATCATGTCTCTTCTGTTTGCAGAAAACTGGCATGCTATCTAAAATCACACACTGAGGTGGCATTATGCCTCTGTTAGTTTTTTCAGTGTAAAGAAAAACATGTGGAGGGTAAAGAATGAACTTTGTTGCATTTTTGCATGATCTTTGTCTATGAATGGTTAATGTGACATGGGAAAGTGAAAAAATACAGGCTGCCAGTCACAGTATAGTCTCATATTCAAATACATTAAAATTATTGAACCGCTAACTAACAATTGTTGTCCCATTCAAAAAGATGAAGTGAAGAGCAGGCATACACATTGAACCAGTTTATGACATTTTCAATTGCAGCCAGATGAAACTTTGTTTCAGCATAAGGAAGTAATGTCTGACATTTTCAGATGAATGTTCAGTTTCTAACACTTTCTTGCTAATTTATGTAAAACATTTACGTAACATAAACCCTGTAAAAAAAAAAAAATGTGTCTGACAGCTGCTTGCTTTCCTTGTTCTGAATAAATAAAGGGCTGAATAAAGAACGGGGTAGTTAGCATGAGATGTGATAGCAACCCTAGCTGAAAAGAAAACAGAAACAGTGCCCCTCCGAAAGCTCAAATTACAGAAATATAAGACAAAACGACAACAGCAGTGATGATTTATGTTGAAAGTTGTTGCCAGACTACCAAAGCAAATTTTTTTTATATATTGCCACTCTGGGTTATATTGTGTTTTTTCTGTTTTAATATCTTAAACATAAAACTGCCTCTGATGTGGCATGATTTAAAGAGCTCATACATAACATAGGCTTCTCTCTACTGATATTTCCCCTATAGTCTGAGATTATTTGTGTTCCACAGAGGTAGATTTAAACCATCTTAAATCAGAGCATTTATTATTCCAGCTGTCGGGAAAGGGCAGGTTGGGTCTGTCTGTCTCCACTGAAATGTTTTCTCAGCTGCTCCTGCTGCATTACACACGCCTCCCTAGGCAGTGGACAAGAAGCAGGACCTACCCCCTCTGTCAGGACGAGCCCCCGGTTTCCACCCGCGGGAACCTTTTGGAATCAGGAGGCTTATTAGACTGGTTTAAAGGATGTTGTATTTTCTGTCTGAGGCTAAAATAGTCCTGCACTCCCCTTGTGAGTTTGGTAACCTCACAACTGACACAGTTTGTTGGGCAGAGCCACCCTCCTCATGAGAGTTTGACCTTGTCACAAATTGTATTCCCTTACCGGTCTTTGTAACACTATGGAATTTTTCTAAATAGAAAGGATAATGTCTCCAGAGAAACCGCATGTGTATTGAATATAGTTTTGTTTCCTCCATTTGTGGTTACTCCACATTCTTTAAGCTGTACGTTAAATTTATGGCAGTATCCCATTATCAATAGAAGTGCCCCATGTGTGTTCTTATTGTTCTAGGGCCAGAATAACACTTCTATCAGCTATTCAGGGGAAAAGATATTTTGGATCACTGTCAAAGGAAATATCATCCATGCCTGGTTATATTCCTGTTTTATAGAATATATTTAGTTTTGCAGCCTCTCAGTGGCAGCTACAATTCTTCATTCAACTTATCAGCAGTTTAAAAACGGTCGCAAGCTCTTATCATATGAGGACTATTTCAGCGCTTTAATTGGTTACAGCTTGCACCCATTGTTGAAAGTGATTTTTGAAGCTTATTCTACGGCGAGGTAATTTACACCTTAAAGAAATACGTGACCCTGTTTCTAAATGATGCCCTAAACGCTTTCATCAATATCACACAGCATTTACAGCAACAAAAAAGGTTGGAAAAACAATTTCCTGGAGACCATCGAGCGCCGTTGACGAAGAGACACCTTGGGAATGGCTGCGATCACTCCACTACACGGGACTAGACCCTGTCAGTGAGAGGGTGGCATGACCGTCACCCTTGTAGGCTGTAGTCAGAGAAGAAGGATCGTAGTAGTTTTTAACACATTCACACATGAGTTGTAGTATAAAAGAGGATTATTCACACTTAATCTTGATCAACATCAATCATGGGGTATAAGATAATTAATTTCTGCACACAGTTTTACAGGACCTAGTAACTTTGGATGAAACAAACAGAATAGTTTAGGTGTGCAGTTTTGCCTTCCAAACTTGTGTTTTTGGTGATATCAGTGTTTTAACGTTACTTGAGGGTCCACATGCTCCTGCATCAGCAAAACAATCTACAGGGCTCAGCTCTGTAAAATATTTCCAAGCTATCAGATAAACTAAAAAGTTTGTTTTTTAAAAAAAGCCTGAATTTTTTAGTAGAGCTGACAGTTTATAAATGCAATGCAATTATAGTGCCACAGCTTTAATACTTGCATATATATTAGCAACATCAGCGTGATAGCAGTCAGACAAACAATTCCCTTGTTAACTCCAGTTCAGAATTCAACAGCTCAATCTCCCTTGCTTCACAGATGGCTGTGAAAATACTTGAGAACGCTTCCCTTGGCTAAACGTGTTGCTGAAATGATACAGAAAACAAATTTATGTTAATGTTTGAGAATGATATTCAGGAGCACCGAGATGAAATATAAATGCTTCAACACCACAAGTTGCCACTTTACAGTGAATGCAATGCAAAATGAGTAATCATAATAAAAAGGGATTTTCCATTTCAAAGTAAAAGACTTTTGTTGGTTTGCAAAATAAATTGTTGGATGTATCAACAACAAGCTGCTACAATCTAATGAATGCACACCTTCAGTTTGAGTTAAATACAGTAGATATTTTGAACCTGAAATTGTGATTTATTTAGTGTGTCCTAAACACATACATATAATCATGGATGCTTGTAAATCTGAGTAATCAATTATGACACAATGGCTGCTGACGCTTCACTGACTACACAGCATGACCTGTCATTGCTCTCTCCCTATAAGACTTTTTATTACAACAGCCTTACATGGGTTTATAAGATCAGTGGCATCAATGATATGAACACTGCCTGAGCTAAGAACTACAACACAAACCCCTTTTATTGAAAAGGGAGATTCACCTAGAGTAATTAAATGCTTTTAGAATCAATACATACTTTATTAAGGTGCAGATGACAGTATTTAATGTAGTACATTCATATCATGTTATCCGCTCAAAAATCACAATGTTAGTTCCTAGATCACCATCGTTAGCAGCGACTGTAATGAGAGCGGAGGTCAGAGGCATTTAAAGAGGTGGAGACGAGGATGTAATTTCAGTGCAGTTCATAAAGGCAACATAACCTATAAGCCAGTTTACTACTGTGGGGGTCACAGGACTCTACATTAGGGGATCATTACCATGTGTTATTCTGGTAGCGCTGATAATCATTTTTGTTTCATTATTGAGGTCTGAGTTACTAAAGACACTGGAGTTATTGGGAGGGACTTAGTGGTCTTTGCATTAGTATTCCCACAGACTGCAGTGCAAACAAAATGTAATCAGGTCTTTTTCCATGAGGTCCCTGTGGCTTTTTGGAACTGCCTGCCAAAGGAGATATCGCTGGACAAATTAATCTTGAATTTAATTTCTTGACCTTATTTTACTTTACCTGATGTTTTATTCTAGTTTATTATTTTACTGCTTATAATGCTATTATACTTCGCTCTCTGATTTAGCTTCGCCACTGTATAATGTGTGCTTGATCTTTTTTTTAATTGTTCTTTATTTTGTTGCGAGAGACAGTGCAAGAGTGTTGCAAACATGGCAATTGAAGCTACTGTCAGCATTATTAGTGAGTGAGGTGGCTGTAGTACAAGTTGTAGCAATAGTCGCTATAATAGTAAGAAGAATGGGATATAAATATATATAAAGCACTCAGGTGTTAAAAGCAGTATATCAGCAGCAAAAGTAAAAATGTACATGTGATAGTTATTCTTAACTCTATTTTGTTTTTTATAGCGTCTCATTTTTTGGGGAATCAGGGTTGTATAGTCACATTGAAACTGTCTCAACAATAGTAGCACTTAGCATTAATAGTAGTCGTAACAAGTAAAGCAGTTGTAGCAGCAGTAGTGGCTGTAGAAGAAGCAGGCAGAATTAATAACAGTGCTAAGCATTGCTGGTAGCGCTGGTGACAATCATAGCAATAGCAGTGAGATATTTTCTTAAATCCTGTTGGTTTATGCAAATGGAGCTGTTCTGCTAAATCTAGTTTTGCTGTGATCATTCTCAGCATGACTTGGCATTCATTAAGTACGACAACATTAATGCTGTCATCAGTTAGACTGAAAGATGTTGGTGTAATGTCCCTGAAAGACTCTGCAGTGTATGAACAGCACATTCCTTGGATGGTTTCTGTCAGGAATATGAACCAAATGCTGGTCTCCCTCACAGATGGATGCTTAGTCCCTTTCTGGAGAGTGCACCTCACATGCAACATACAATGGCCACGCTGTCTTACCAGCAGCGAAGACTCCTGGGGTGATTGATCAGATGTGTGGTTCCACTGCTTGGACCTGTAACAAGGTAGTGTGCATGGCGTGTCATGTAAGCTCCCAGCCATTATCTCCCGGGCAGTACAGAAGACCTCGCTGTAACCCAAGCGGCTCCTTTGACCCGAGGCTCTCGGCTTGTCAGTGCCCAGCTCCCACTTGGAAATTAGTCACCCTCTGACAGGTGGGGATGGATGCCTGTGATCCCCGCCAGATTCATGCGCTTTTTCACCCCCATCTATCATCACCCACGGCTCCTTTTGTCTCAAACTCCCTCCTTCACCATTCCACGTCTGTTCCTCCCTGGACATGATGTGATCACCACTGGATTTGGCATAATGTGATGAACATAAGAATGTTCTTGCTCACAGATACTGTCTATCCTCATTATTCGTTGTACAACATTTGACTCTTCTAAGTATCGATATTTGCAGCTTCTCACAAAGTTAAAACACCACTTCCTATTTCACTGTGAAGCTGTGTGGGAGACAGATTGTCAGAATCTGAGAGAATTGCCACAGTACATAAGCCAAGTACGTGCTGAACTCCCTAGTATGATGTCGACCGTCTGTTTTGTTTTGTGGTCATCATTATAAGCACACTTATGGTGTGTGTGGGTGCACTTGTGTGTGTGCAACTGTGAATGCAAGTGGGTATAAAATGAATGAAGTCCAATGTGAGTAATCAATCATTTTTTGCTTTTATTAATGAGATGTGTTTTTAAGTAACCGAGATGGATCTGTCGTTTTCTGGCTCAACACTGTGTTCAGGGTGCATTTTCTCTCCCACCTATGGCAATATTGCGCTTTTGGGACTCACAGTGTGTGGGCTGATTGTAAAGAATTGAGCGTTTCACACCCTCTGAGAAGACTCTTTCCTCTTAACATAGTTGTTATCAATCTGCTCCTGGTTGTAAAACAAAATAACACTTATACGAGACAGACATAAGCGCAAACCGTGCTAAAAGAAACATATTTTAACATATTTTATGTCAACATATTTACAGCCACTTTATTCACAAGTGCACTTATCAAGTCCAACAGTTGTATTTGTTTCATTAAGATGATATTTTTAGGTTTGCCATTCTATTCTAACAAAGCAACATTAGATGTACATTTCACCTAACATGAATCAATCACTCACTCCGTGTTGACCTAAATGTATCATATGTTACATTTCTGCGATAAAGTGTCTAAAAATAATGAGACTTTTGTCATATATTTTGTTGAATTGTGTACTTACATCATCCCAAATGTTTCCAGCAGTGTTCTAACCCAGAGAAATCTGTAATTTTATTCAAAATAACTGTTCATTAGGTCGACTGTTGCTTTAACTACCTTGGAAATATATGACACATCAGTGTGTGAGGAAAGAAATCAGCAAATGTAACTAAATGTAACATGAATAAAACAAATGCAACACCTTGTCCAGGAACATTTCATTCATGCATGATAATGTACGATTACACTGGCCACGCTAGTTTGCAACGTCATCAAACTACATCTCTTGTTTTCATTGTTTTGATAGCGGCAGGAAACACATACTGAGCCTTTCAAAGGTGTATTTAAATAATTTGTAGTTTGCGACTTTACTCTGCACATAATAGAGGCTGCGGTCAGTTGATTTAACAGCAGTTACCATGGATGAATACATGCATACAATGGATGTCAATAGCCTCATTGCAGAAGAAACAGAGCACTCCGTCAGCATAATCCACTTCATCCATCATCCATCTCAATATGCTCCAAACAGTCATATTTACGCCAGACACATCTGAATACACTTTTTCTTTCAATCCTCCGGCACAACCGTGTCCAATTCAGGGTGCGTGTATCAGATATATTGCTGTTCCATTAGGCAACAGTTTAGTTGGTGAGGGTTTAATTCTCAAAAGATGCATTGTGGGTGGAGTATCACTTTAAGGCATAAATATAACACATCTGTGGCTGTGAAGTCAAGCATTGGGACATGACTGCAAAAGCTCTGCTCAAAATCAAAAGCTAATGAACTGTGGCACCATTAAACAGAGAGCAGATAGCTTCTTTTTTCACCAAAGGGCAAATAGAAAAATCATTAAAAAACAAAACAAATAAAGAAAGAAAGAAAAATTACTCGCAGGAAAAAATTACCCCAAAACTTGCACAAAGAAACCCGCCCGAGCTGCCTGGTTTTTAAAATCACCTGGTCTAGTTAGGCAGATGTGGTGGGAAGAGAGCGGAGGAGCCTAACCCTTTGACTTGAAGAAACCACAGATGCAAAATCTTCCTCTCCCCTCTGTCCTTTCAGTGCTGGGTTCCCTGCATCTTCGCCCAATATTAACTTGATCAAAAGACAGTCGCTGGCCTCGGAGCAAACTAATATGCTCATTAGCATTGACAAGGGTGCCTGGGAGCAGTTCATGTGCATTAATGAAGTAAAGACCTGAGCAAAACAATCGTACCCAGCTAGCCTTGGAATGCACAGCCAGCCACATGCAGGGCTCCCTAATGACCTGAGGATCTGAACTTGGGCAGAATTCAATAGGCTGTTGTAAAATGGCTTTGCTCAACAGCACTATGCTGTTATCACGTATTGCTTATGGTGCTTTTGTAAATCCTGTGAATAATGTTCAACTGCCCCAAGTCGGATTTTATTCCTAAATGCACACAAATGAAAGTAGAACAGCTTCCCCTAACTACATGTTGTTCCACTTGCGACACTGGAAAACACTGAAAGAAAGAGAGGGAAAAAAAACAATTTTCCCTGCATATTTAGATATGTTCCCCCAGGGATATGTTTAATTTCCATGGATGAATTTCCCCTCACATTTTCCTTTCCTAAAAACTGACTCACTGAAGCAAATGAGTTTTCACTCTTTTTCTTGGGGACAGGGGGTCATTTCATTACATTTTCTATCAGCACCTTGGATATGCTGTGCTTTATATTCTGCAGCCAAGATTATTTGAATTGATTGACCACTGACATTTCGCAGTTGTTCTCTGTGATGCAAATTTTAACTGCAAGAGATGGCAAAGGGCAATATTTTCAAAGTATTCACACCTGCCTCCTCCATGTATGGAGAGAGTCTCGGGTGCAGACTGGCTCCGGGGTCATAGCTTGCCACATGACCATTTGAGAGATGACATTTTATCAAGGCCATCTTCAGTTGTGAGCATGGGTGAGTGCAGACAGCGTTCAGGTCAATTGTCCCCCATGTCCATGTGTGCTGCAAGGTGTCTGCACCACCATACAAATTGCCATTTTCCCTATTTTTTTTTCACCCCACCTGTTCCCGTATGTCTCTCTCTTTCTCTCTCTCTCTCTGGCTCTCTCATGCATACACATGCTCACAAACACTTTGTACACGGAGAGAAAACTATAGTGCAAACAAGAGAGATTACAGTTAAGAAGCAATGTGCCGATACTGTATCACCGCAGCTAAGGTGTAAAGCTAACAACATATATTTGTGTTATTTGAATAAAATAAAAATGCTGTTTTCAGCTATTAAAAATCTTTATTCTGTGCTGAACAGCTACAGTATCCTGGAGAACATTAAAAGCTTAAATTAGATTGAAAGCAATCACACGGAATGCTCAACACCTGTGTGTAAAGTGATGTAAAACTCAATGGCTGCATAAAAGCAAAAAATAAATACACGCCGTAAAAATAAAAATGTTCTGCATCGTTCCAGCATCTTTTGCTTCTAACCAGCCTGTGGGGCCTTGTTAGTCAGGAGCTACACCTAAGTGCAAGCAGCATGCAACCTAATTTGGCAGACACACAGTTCAATAAATTAGATGCCTTCCTTTTTTCAACCAGTGCTGCTTGAACCAACAAGTTGCTTTTGAACTCAAGCTAATAGAAAAGGAAGAGCCTGAACCAAATGATGGATTTGGGTTCCACCCGGATGACCTTTGGCCGAGGTTATCAAGCATTTGCAAGAGGTGGTATTGGTCCAAATTGAAATGAGAGAGCAGAATGGAGCTTCCCCAAGCATCATGACCTTTGCTGGCCACTCCATCAGCTGCTCGTCACTGCAGACTCATTTATCAGGCACGGCGCTCTCTGAGGAAACTCACAGGTGCTGCCCTGGATGGGGTCACATGACATGCCGGGTCATCTCACACGATCTTTGCTGGAGGCAATAAGCGGGTGGGCGGAAAGACAGTCTTCACTGGTCAATACTTAATGGGATAGAGCTCTTCTGCATCGGTGCTAATTTGGTACAAACCGCATGCTGGCAGATGCTCTTCTTGCGGATGAAAATGGTGGTTTCTGCCAATCTCTGACTAGCAGCCAACACAAGGACCTTTCAATTGTTCAAGTATTTGAACTCGATGCAGGAAAACTGATTGAAGGGTGAAAAGTCATACCTCTTCTCTGACAATCGCACAGCCTCTCTGGTGCACATCATAGCAAACAGTGTTTTACAGAACAACTCGCTTTGAAAATCAAGTGTTGTTTGAATGCATGCATTCTTACATAACATACTTCGCATAATACAGTTCAAAATAACAAAAAGCTGTCTGCTGACTGAGCATTTTGTTTTCTTCCATAACTTGTACGAGTAAAGTGTCTTACAGAATATGTATGATGCAGCTTTGTTGTAGTGAGTATTGGGTATCTGGAGGCTAGATTCTCTCCACAGTATTGATTACATATTATATCTTCCCCTCTGTGTGCTGTGAATAAGTTTCACTTTCTACAGGGAACCTTCCCTTGATCATTAAGGTTAAACTACAGTATTTACGGTGGTTTCTTAAGTTACAAGTTTAATATTTACAATTTCACATTGATACTGGAGGAAGGCAGACACAAAAAACGGAACATTACAACATACAGAAATCTTATTATTGAATAGATATATGATAGCCATTAAGAGTATAAAGTAATCTTTTTTACTTGTCCCATCAAAGTTATCCAGTTATTGTTCATAATGCTCTATCACACATATCTAAAAAGATAACTAGACATTGAACAAAAGATTCAGACTTTTTCATTAATCTCATTGTCTTCTTTTTCTGTTGTTTTTTTAAAAAAACATACCAATCAAAACGATTGTACAGACTACTTCAAATATGTTGAGCTATCTTTCAAAATAGCTTTAACCTCTGAAAAATTGTTTCAAGCATCCTCTTCATTGTATCATCTTAAACCCAGACATCAATAGAAATCTTAGAGTTCTTACATCAACTAACTCCTTAACAAGCTCAGACAATAATGAGAAGCTCAGAAATCAAAAAAGCGGACAGAGCTCCTTAATGGATATTTTGGGCTGTAATTTAAGGAAATTACTGTCAGGATGGGCAATTAGCAATGACCCCTCGCGGTTTCAATGTATCAAGATGTAAAAATTGAAAATGACTATCTGCGGGTTGCTTGCTGGTTTAGGTGATGTTTCTCTGTGATGGTGTACATTCAGTTTATTACACAGTGAAACCGCTGTCTAACACTTGTGAGGCCTTTTGCCTTGAGTGCAGCAAAGCGTTTTGTAGCCAAAGCATTTCAAAAATAGCTAAATTACTCCACTAAATGCTCAGAATTGACACAATGGGGCAAGCTTGTGTTCCACTAAACCCCTTCCACGCTGCAGAATACTCATACTGGGATATCAATATTGATGTTAAATCTGGGCTAGTACAAAATTAATCACCTAAAATGTGTAAAAGCGAGCTCATTAAAGTGTGGCAGGGACAATAGATTGCAATGCTGCTTGGTTTGAGAGCATCCTCAAAGGTTTTACATTAAACATAAATGCCTCCAGCATCAGACTAGCTGTTGCCGGGGCTGTCTTTGGCTGGTAGCGCTGTTACTGAACTATTATGCACTGATTCAAAACAGGAATTGGTCCCTGACATTGTTTAGGGAGAGAAATGAGCCATGGATAGTTTTGGATCTGTAACGCATTGAAGATCTGGATATCAATTTAACTTGGATATACACTGCTAGTTATTGTCATCATCGTCATCTAGCAACCATCCAGCTTCTGATCGGACTGGCTCTGGCTGTCCAGCTCGGTTGATTCCCAGGGGATGTTTTCTCTGCTAATACTTCATGAGCATAACTGAACCAGCGAGATTAAGGCTGGCACTGCAAGGCTGTGTTCAAACTGATTTAAGGCAAGAATTAAATTCAAACTCATCCTTGTCTTGCCAGCCTAAGCCACCAAGTAGGACTGCATTAGAGCTAAGCATCCCATTTCTACTGACTGAGCCAGATCAAAGCTGCAGTGGATGCTTAAATAAAGTTCTGCCAGCAGGTATACCAACCCAGTTGACAGAATTACTGTTGCCAATGTAAATTTCCACTCAAACTATATGGAGATGCTGTAGTCCCTTTAATGTAGTGGTTTCACACCCTTCCCATTTAACTCCACCACCATCCCCTCCACCTCCCAATGTGAAAGTCAGGTCATAATTATGTAATGTGAACCTAATATAACCTACGAAATTCTGCCAACTGAGCTGGGTTTGCAGGTATTGACACTTCGTCTCAGGTGAAAGTAATTAAATGTATCTTGCTGAGAAGACCGCCTCAAAGTTAGCAGTGATCAAGTAAGCAAGGATTTTTTGCTTTTATCTCGCTTTCAGAGGTGTTGTGTGTTTTGTGAGGTTTACTACTACAGTGTCAAATCATATGTGGTTTTATTCCTGCTGTGTTGCTTTTTAGAGTTAAAAGAGAAATAGATGCTCAATTAAATCAGCTGGAAGGCCATAGAGAACCTCAAAAGAGTTTAAAACCTGTTGCTACATGGTTTTATTATACTCCTGCAGTATAATCGAGATAACTGGAGTCTGCAGTCGGTGTCTTTGAAGACTGTGGTCTAGGTGATTACTGTCCAAGGTGGACTCCCTGCTGATGCCTTTATGAAACTTTAATGTAAGAAGACTGAAAAGCAAGAATAGAAATTGATGAAATTCCACGATGAACAAGGAGATACATGTTTACAGTCAATATTGAATACCCCCTTAGAGCAACGTTGTTTGGAAAAATAGCATTTCAGCTTTACATTTTCACTGAAACAACACTGAATATTGATTTACTCAATACACAGTAACATTACTCTCTAAGTATAACACAGTGACTGCTCTTCAATTTGGGCATCAGTTTCAATTTACTCAATACCCTATTGGTGGATATAATTTTTCTAACCGTGAAGAGACGTGACACTACTACATACTGGGAGGCTTCTGTGATGCAGTAATATGACATACTGTAACCAGCGATGTAAACTAATCTGTGTTGTCTGTCTGTAACTTTCATTAAATAATACTTGAAATAGTTGATTATCAGAAATATACATATAAATATTGCTTTAAGAAAAACTTCAGTGTGCTGCGGCTCTCATATACACGTTTTAAAATGTATCGTAAGTCACGTCGGCCATATTTACATTGCACATGCTTAACTCGGTACTGTATTTTTGGAACACATCTGTTCTTATAATACTGCCCGTGTCTACGGTCTGAGGCATCACAACCCATATGTTGGGCTGTGACTCAAATCAACCCCTGTAAAAGTAATGATGGGCGGTTCGTGACACGCATGAAAACTCCGCTACGCACCACACTCATTTACAAGCGAGCAGCTCTGCTCCCCTCTATGTCATAACTCAGCCATTTTGTGAGGGACGGTGCAGTGGATGAGGTCAGACCACAGACGCTGCTCGCTGGCTGATAATAGCTGATGGCTTTGAGTGGTCTTTAGAGTGGGATCCAAGCAAGAAAACCCTGATTACATTCATATTCAGAGCATACACCATGAACTGATCAAGGGCTTTTTCTCTACCTCTGAATGAGGCGGCACTCTGCTTGGAGATTGCCTCTTTCAATTGTCTCTATCAATTGCAGATGACTCAACATGGATCTAGTCTTTCTTCTACAATTTAAGGAAATTGCATAAGGGAAAAAAAAACAAAAACGCTGCACCACTTACACTTTATGACGACGTATGTGAAATGTCCACCCCTGTATCAGTGTGAGTAATTTATTGCAAGCTAAGCCTAATTTATAATTCATCTCTGTATAGCATCCAACACATTTGCATGCATCAGTGCGTGAGCTGCTGTACTGTTCAAATAGCTTGTTTCTGAGGGTGTCTCTGGTGACATGTTTCAGCTATTTTTTGCTTAGGGCCACGTATTAATAAATGTCAGTAGTGGTGAGCTGGCTTAGGCGCTGACTTAATGCACTGCTGAATCGGTGAATTGACCTTAGACCCTGACACCACACTTCAGCTCATATTAAGACAACACAGTCAAGGCGCTGAGCTGCGACTTGATTTTGATGGACATGCAGTCGTTATCTCTGTTGGTCGCCACTAATCATATGCTGCCTCGGCAGAGTAATGGCTCAGGTCACAGGCATGACAGACTTTCAAGGGCAAAACTCACCCAGCATTTCTGTTTCATACAAATAAGTCAGCCGGTGGGTTAGCCTTCACACGACGCACAGTGTGGCCGCAGAGAAACAAGGCGCATTATGTTGCAGCTTTATAAAGTCAATAAATACATTAATAAAGTGCTGCTATGAAGTGAATGCATGACACTTCAAGGTGCTTAAGATACGTATCCGGGAAAAAAGCAATAGAACAAGTAGAACAGTCACTTTATTGTAATGCAGCCTTTAAAACCCAGAAAAGACAACACCTGGCAAAGCTATCACGATATAACGATAACCAAGATCTAAGATATTATATAGTCTCATATCAAAATAATGATATAATATAGATTTATTACCACGCCCTAGTTACTACCTCCTTTCACTCTGCTGCATATTCGTTATTTCGCAGTCTGACCTCTAATTACAGGATTCCTTCACATTTAACTAGGCATGGATCCCCTGCGGGAGTACAGAACTGACAGTTGACCATATGTGCTAAGGATGTAAGACATAAAATCCCTTTTAGGGCTAAATTCGACAATAGGGTACAAATCTTAGATTCTATTGCTCAAAATGTTGAAATAAAAAAATAATAATAATGAGATTTTGTACACTGCATTATATAAATTAAACCTAAAATTACTTATGCATGAAGGAAAAGGCTATAAGGCACATGGGAATTCCTTATAGCTTCCAGAAGAAAACAGGTGATAATTGGGTTTGCATAAGGCCATCTGTCTTGAATCAAACTGTCATATATTTCCTGAGGGGTTAAACAAGTACATGATCACCGACAGCAGGAACCTCACATTTTTTTCTTTCTCCTCACACTATTCTTTTCCATTTTTAAAGTCTTATTCTTTCTCTCACCTCCAGGAGCATTACTTACACTAGTTCTCCCGAGGAAAGAGAATAGTCTGATTAGAAATGATTGCCTGCTTGTCCCTGTTGCCATGTCTCCAAGACTTTCTCACAACCATTTTGCATTATCGTCATTCACTGCCGCGATCTTCTCATCTGCATGGTGGCAGCCCTACTGCCAGCACAAGGACAAGAAATTGGACCTCAGCAGGGAGCTAAATGTGCCTTCAATCTCAACAATCCTTTTAATCTTTCATCAATCATGAGGAAGCAGCTCGGAGCCCTGATCCTATTACAGTTTGAGGGGGAATAGTTTAGAATTGACAAGCATGAGAACTGCAGTGAAAGTTTGCCACGCGAGAAAGTTGAGATGGAAGCTGGGTTTGGCTTTGGCAATCTGACGAGAAAATCCTCAAACTGGTTTGCTAAAATTGAAAGTACACAAACAATTGGAAGTGGTATTTTACTTGCTGTCAACACAAGGATCTTGAGAGAATCAAAAAAGACAGGGAAGGTCATAAAAATAGTTTTCTTGGGCTGCTCTAAAAGTGGCAATCACACAGAGGAAGCGAGCCAAAATGAAATGCCGACCCAAACAAATTCTGCTCAGGTCACGTTATTCATAAGTGGCTAATTTAGAAACAAAGTGGAAGAATAATGGGCGGATCATAACAGCTAAAAGTTTTCCTAGTAGTAATTTACCAAACATTTTTGGTCCAAATGTGCTCCCAAATCAGGACCAATGAGCTGGAAAGGTGATTTAGAGTAAATAAGGGTTTCTTATCACATACATGGTGATGCTGTACTGTAAAGAGCACTACCTCACATCCTGGTTGCCTCAGGTTTGTACAGTGGTCACTAGCACTCTTAGAAATGTTTCATGAGGTTCTGATATTGAACCAATAAATAATGCAAATTTTAACTTGATCGGTGTTAAGTGGCAATCGTAAATGTCAAAACATTTCACAAGTATAATTTCTTATTATGCTTGGATACTAAATGGTTCTTGTCCGCTTGAGCAGTACGTGTGGTTGTGACTCACGGTCTCTAAAGAACGGTGATTCTTTTGTTTCACAAAAACACTGTAATCCAAACAACATTCGTTTCAGCTTTAAAGCTGAACTAACAGCTGTGAACGCCTGCTTATTTATATATATATATATATATATATATATATATATATATATATATATATATATATATATATATATACATTTTTACATGCTCTCTGATATAATAACCTCTTTTATATTAGACTTTCTGTGTCATCGTGTGTCTTGATCTTAGTTTCTTTTCTTAAAAACTCTTTTGCACAACTGCATTTAGACTGACACCTCATTTCAGGTATTCATAAAAGCACCATCTAAAATTGATGAGAGATATCACTGTCGAGTCAAATTAAAAAGGCTTAATTGCAAATCTGTCTGTAGCATTAATGGCATATTGTCGTAATTACTAGTCTTATGCTAGTCTTAAACTCTCATAAGCAGTCTTCCCCACAAACAGTAAAGCAGTGTTGCTATCCCAGTTTTAACACTGAATGCGCTCAATCAGACTCATCAAGTAGAGACTATAGTTTGTAAGGGATTTGGGGTTTTATTCATAAAGCTGGCGATGTACTAAGTCCTGTAACTGAGAACAGCACCACATGTACATATGGCTTAAGCATTTGGATGTCAAAATTGAAGCTTGTGTATACATGCTACTCCAAGGACAAGAGAGCCAAAATGTCCAAATATCAATCTGGCACAGAGCTGCTGTTTTTTAGTTAATATAGTTTATATTCTGCTTCTTGGATTCATCACTTGCTGTGGGCGAATAAAAAAATAAAAGATAATAATTGAATCTACACTGCCTCAATTATGGCTAATGGGAGATTTTTTTTCTACACACCCACATTTAAATTTTTTTGCCTGATGAGGCTTTTGTGAGCTTTTTATGCAGAAGTTTCTCTAATGAAGCTTCGAGTCCAGTGAAAGATTGAGCGCACTCATCTCCTAAAATGTGTTTTCCGCAAACAGATAAGATGCTACGTACAACAAAAACCTCATCTGTGCGTCACAGCAATATCAAGAATGGAGAACCCCAGTATACAGTATGCTTGCGTTTTCTAATCATTTCCTCAGTTCATCTACAAAGAAATCGGAACGAGAAAGGCAAAGGGAAGACAGGGAGTGGGAGTACAGCATAGCCAAGCATTCCCTAATTAAGAGTTTTATGGGGCATATAATTTGAGTTACAGCACTAAGCCTTGATTCAAAAGCAACCATATTTTTGCCTTTGGATGATACACGAACACAGTGCTGCAAACTGAAATCACATAAGTTCAAAGCATTCCTCTTGATGCACACACATGCTAAAATCTGTCATATGGTATATGATTAACAAGTGTGGATGAGACTTGTCTTTGAATAGTTTGTAATTTCTATTGTCACCACAGAATATCCACCCGTTTGAATGTCACTGATCTGCTGTTTGACACGTCCACTGTCTAATTACAAAGACAGAGGGAACTTGAGTAACACGGTTTAGAGGTTTTTTCTTTTCTTTCTGTGCTTACATCCATATATACAGCATGCTCTAATTATAACAGTGATTATGTGAGCAGACAACCATGTACATTCACGTTACATAATTGTCACTTCTCTGAACAGGTACTGTATCTCCATCTGGGGTTTGATAAGGAGAACAGCTGCACAGCTGTGATATAAATACATCTGTTGTTGTATGCATCCCTGTCCTTTTCCTTTCTATAATGTCGAAGCTTATTTCACAGAGCAACGGTTTCATATTCCTCATATTTCATTGTAGAATTTAGTTTCCGCTGCCGCAGGTGGTTTGTTAGTTATAGTTCTGACTGCCAACAGGACATTCTCAGCTCCAGACGTAGGACTTCCAACGGATAGTATATTTTGTAGACATAACTGCTGATATTAATGGGGATACGGACTTAATTCAAGATCCTGAGGGAATGGTCAAGTGATCAATTAAAAATTATGTGACAGGGATAATGTTCAGTGTTGGCAGAGGTTTGCGCTCTCTAAGTGCTTTGTAGTTTCTATTGCAGACATTTTATACTTCCTAATTGCAGTATTGCTTAACGTCTGTCAATGTCTGTTATATGTGAATGTTCAAATGATCATTTAGTTCCAGATTCTTACTTCTCTTATTTTTTCTCCGCTTCTTCTTGGTACTTTTTGCTGATGAAGTGGCCCAGTTTCACCACAGAGATCATTAATACTGCATCTTATTTTACTTTACTTTTATTTGGTTTGTTTTTTTGCCACTTGGGTGCAGCGGGGACAATTGCGAACACACAGCTGACATATAATCGCCTTTTGACTTGATATGGCGCACTTGTCAGCAATCAGTTGTTTATTTATCCATCCAGCAGATGTAGGCAGCAGCATTGCCTTTCATGTGGAGTCATATTTCTGGTTCCATATTCACTCTGTTTCAGCTCTGTTTTTGGTCACAGCCAACTACTGAGGGTAATATCTGGCTCTTTAGCTGCAAAATGCTCTATTATGCTCTCTAACTGTGTGCGTCAGCTGCATGTAAACACAAAGCTATAGTGGTGAATTATACGATGTATTTTTACCAGACCAGAGTTGGTGATGATTGTTGAAGTGTGTTTTCTGATGACCGAACACAGCAGTCTAGTTTTGTCTAAGGGTGTATGGTTGTTTTTTTTTTGGGTTACCGGTGAAAACAGATGTGAGAAAATGTTTTTTCTTGACATTTTGTATAATCATTTTGGAAATTCACCGCTCACAGCTGAAGGGCTAGCTGGTTTGCACACTAACCTCAGTGGACTTCTCTGCAGTGCAATACATAGATGTCTTTGTCATGACATCAAAACTAACATTTGTGCACATTTTGTTGATGACTTTAGTTGTTTGACTGTTTAAACAAAGATTCTAACATGAGAGGTTTTGATCAGGCAGTAGTACCTAATACAAGTTTGGTGTTTTGTACAGTTGGTGCGTCATGCAGGTCATATCATAAAACTCTGCCTAAAAATATGTGGATTTATTAGATGCGTAACCAACTATGTTTGATGGTTGCGTGTAGACTACCACTGCATCCTGATGTAAATTACATCAATATATTTTTTCACATATGGGACTACATGAAAAGTGGTGCACGCCCTGTGAATTAAAGCCTACCACCTGCAAACATGAGCCTGAATGCAGCTTCTCAAACTGAAACTGGCCCCTCTCCTCCTGTTGCCTGGGTCAACGGCAAATCTCACATTCCCACAATGACACGACCACAATACCAGGCCAGACTTCAGTTTTACATTTGAAAGCATATTTAACTTTTCACTCATCCATTCACCGCCCGTGAGCAGTAAGACTCTGAGCCCAGCCAAGATTAGCTTTTGGCTAACAATGCAGTGAATTAAAGGCCACACATGGCCCCTCTCTTGTTCTTTGGGTGACCAAACACACTTCCAGGGCCAGGAACTCTTGACCAGTCTTTTTAACCCACAAGAAGAAACTAGGAATTGGAGATAAGTATATGGCATTGGATTTAGGATCAGAACCTGGCCAGACAAAAAAGCGTTGTCAGATGGAACAAGACAGATGGTTGTTCTCCTCGCTACCCTTCCAAACTCTCGTGTTTGAGCATAGGATGTGGAATACACATATTGTCAAATGCTGGAATATTTATTTGCATAGTGGTGCATTTTCTATTAAATAAGACATACAGGAGCCTGTCAGTATCTAAATCCTAAAACATGTTGATTCAGACTATCTGACTAAAAAACTTACAAAATTGTTTAAACAGCCCAGTTAACATTAAGCTGATTTTGCTGTTCCTTCTTAAATATTTGTCAGGAATTCACAAACAAGTCAAATACTTACAGCTGATGATATGTTTGCCCTTCACACAGAGTTATTAATGCAAACAATGTGTAATTAGAATATTACATCTCTGAAAAGTAAATGAAAAGGTAGGCAAAACAACATACTCGCACAAATTTCTGTAATTATCTCTTTAAAAAAGTAAAAGAAAGACTTTATCGACACAATTCTTCAGTGTCACAGTTATCACTTCAAAACTAGGACTTTTTAATGAGTTTTTATCTTTTTATCACCATTTGTTGTCTCACATTTCATACTAGATCTGCAAAGATTTATCAGCTAGTTGTCAGCTATTGAATGAACCGAGTCCACTTTCTTATTTGTGAATATCTTCTGTTTTCTTTTTTTTTATTTCTCTATGACAGGGTTGTGGAGCAAGTTTGACATTTGAGGATGTCATCTTGGATTTTGTTTAACAATGATCGACATTTTAAAAAAACATTTTATGACATTTCATAAACCAAACAACTGATTAATTTAGAATATAAGAGGCAGAATAATAATAAACAATTAAAATAATCATTAGTTGCAGCCCCTAATTCATACTTTTTAGATTTGATGGATACATTTATTTGTTTATTTTTAAAAAGCTTGTTTATTTAATGTTTAATGAGATAAAATGGTGACTCACCTTCGCAAAACAGGGTCCAGGGAGTCATTTCACATGGGTACCTCAATGCATTATATCAACCATCATGAATAAATGGTACATTTATAGTCAATTAACTTTATTAATAGCTATTCCACTGATAACAAACAGTGAAATGCTTTATAACCCATTTATTAAGCAATTGTTTATTGTAAAGTTGCATCTAACTAAATGATTAATGAATAAATGATCACCATAAAAAGCATTCCACTGTGTGTTAAGATTCAAATAACTACTTGATAAAGTTAAATCTAAATGTACCATGTATAAAAGATGGTTATCATAAAGTGTTGTCGGCAACACCTCCCAGAGCACATCAAGACACAACAATATGCAACACTAGGTCTTAATTATCATTGATGAGGATTTAATAATTATTCATAATTAGGCAACACTACATCGTTACTTAGACCGAGACATCAGTTAAGTCTTACCACAGTAGGCCGGACTCAGAGAAAGAGCCCCTCTAGTTAGACTAAATGTTTTCTCTCTCCAGTCAGTCCGTGTGTTTCTTTTTTTTACATCTCCCTAAATGGAAAAGGCCGTCCATAACTAAGGGGAAAAAATAGTGCAATATAATGTGCTGAATGGCTGATAGTTCTTTTCTCTTTTCGAGGAGGAGAAACGGACAGGAAAAGGACGAACAGGAAGATATGTGGAGGGACTATAGCGTAGTACCGAAGGGGGCGACCACGCACAGTCGCACACTCATCCCTGCTCCGAACTCGTAATTGTAAATCGTGAGGGACCACGCAGCTTGTCATTCCCCAGCACACACACACACACACACACACACACAAGCACGCACACAGCGGCTGGCGTGCCACCTTATCTCCTACTGCGTGTCCGGGGACTATTTCACATATTCCTCCCGAAGGAATTTTTTTTTTTTCACGACGTTCAATTAGGTGTGTGCACGCTGCTAATGGACATCTTGGACGGCTGCCTCTCACGTCCATGTGTGCGTCTCTGAGAGCGCTGTGAGCGGCGGCGGCGGCAGCGGCAGCAGCGGCACCTTGGACGAGCAGAAGGAGGAGGAGAGGAGAGGAGGAGGATTTTTTTTTCCCTTCCCTGCCGTACCGTGTCGTGCTCAGTGGAAATACACTCGCCTGCTCGGGGTACTATCAAAAGCGAAAGGGAGGGCAGAAGCAGAAGCAGAAGAAGACGAAGTAGACGCATAAGGGCTTCTTCTTTTTTTGGTGGGGGACACCCAAGACTGTATTTGGTGAATTGTCAACGGGACAGGCCTGCTACATTGGATGTGTCTTCAGAATGGTAAGGTTCATTTTAGTGAGATTTTTTTTTTTTTTTTTCGCGAGTGTTGCAGAAATAAACAAGACGGCATCCTGCAGCAGCGGAGCGAGCACGGAGAACTAATGTAGGTAGCCGCGACCAGTTTCACTACAGACGGGTATCCTTTTATTTATTCTCTTGCCCGTTCGTTTGTTTATGCCGTGTTCTTATAAACCCGCACCTCGTCCATCGGACAGGGGCAGATTAACGGCGGTGCAGCACGGTAGGATACCTGCCCCTCGGTTTTTCTTCTTTTTTTTTTTTTTAAAGCAGCCGAGAAAGGGGTTTGTGAGCCGCCTCGACATCACACTGTGTGAATTTGATATCTGGTGCGGGATCACAAAGTCCACAGTCGCCTTTGAGAGCAGGCTCCGGGGGTAGGAATGGCTGCAGCGCGTCCTGAATGATGTGAGATACGGACATAAATAACGGATGAAGGGGGGGTTCGGGACTTGCTTTGTGAATTAAGAGGTAGGTGGAAGTGCCCTGCTGTACGAACACCAGATATGTGTACTCACCTTTTGCCTCAGAGTTAGAGAGAGGAAGGTAGTTTGTAGAAACAGGAAATGTAAATGTAATGTTATGGATGGGATTTGGACTGTAGCCCCCCTCCCCTTTGTTTTATTCTAATCTTATTACAGGTGAGTCCTTATTGAACTTTGCTGTGGGCTCTGTGTTGTAGTGTGGTGGTACCAGAAAACTGGACTGTGTTAAACGGAGCAAGGCTTTGTGAGGCTTTACCTGATATTTCAGTAATAACAGTAAAGAGTAAAATTCACAAGAGCTGTCATTATTTTAACAACAGCAGTCCTAATATCAAATTATATTTTCATTTTTTTCTCCCTCTACGTTTTCGTCCTGTTAAATTAAATAAATAAATAAATAAATAAATAAAAAAACACTGCATCATCACATGGGGGTCGTAACCATTTAAATTAAATTAGGTGAAGTGAATTAAGAAAACTCTCTATTTAAATGTTCCGCAGTTCACAAACATTTCAGACCGGAGGAGTAAAAGCTTAAGTTGGACCCCTGGGAGTCATTGTTGGGGCCCTACACACAGTTCAGACCAGCTCCACGCTCTGATTGAGCAACGTGTATGACTAACACACGCGCACACACACACACACATGCACACTCGCCTCCGAGTGTTAGTGATGCAGTAGTACTCATGCAGCTGGTCGACTTTGGGCTTATGCTACATCCCACTGATATAGATCATTGTTAGAAATTAGCCCTAATTGAGATTTCTTCTCCATAATTAACCTGTAAACTACAAGTACAACTAAAAAAAATTGAGATGTTGGGTGACTTGATCTTTAACTGTAGAGAACTTAAAACCTTTTTGTCAAAATGAAATCTCAATAAATTCTATTCATTCAAATTTCAAAATTCAAAGCGCAACTGCCCCATTTTCTAAGTAAATGTTTTAAAGATTGATGAGGGATTTCATTTATAAGAAATACAGTGTTTTGAGTGTTTTCAGTCTCTATTAGTGCTCAAACCTTTCCCAGGGCGTGCTGCAGACATCGAGATCATTAGGAAACTACTCTGTGTGTTGGGTTTTTTTTTTTTTTTTTGCATATAATAGAGATCTCAAGTGCTTCCATTGGCCGTAGCACGTTGCGTGACCCCAGATATTAGAGGTTAAATCCAAAGGAATCCAGGGGCCCCTCCATCCTCCATGCCAAGTGTTTGGTGGGGGCATCAAATGAGAAGTCTGAAGTTGTTAGGTCCCGCAGAGGTTAACCTTTGTAGAACAAGGCTGCATTCTCACAGTTGTCTTTGTCGTGCTGATGAGCTTTGAGAAGCTGCCTCAGCACTAGTAGTGTGCATGATAAGAGGGGAAACAACCCTCCCTTTGTGATCCCAAAATGAAAAATCTGTTGCTTGTCTTTTCGCCTTTGTTGTTGTTTCATTGTGAACTGAACGCACAGCTATTCTCCAAAGGACGGATCGCTGAAAGATAAAAGATGACATGTAAGTTGCAGTTGGACCTTGTTATATTCCATAAACGACTGTTGTGTTTGAGCTAATGTTGGCAGCGTTCGGGGGCAAAACGATGACAGAGAGGAAACAATGAAATGCCTCTGTCCCTCCGGAGTTTTCCAGGGGGATATTGTGTATTTCAAGTCATAATTGTTGTGTGAACTGTACGGTCATCTAGGGAGGGGAGGGTTGTATTTGAAGGAAATGGATACCGTGGATTGTTGAGGAGTGCGTTCTCTGAGATCTGGTGCGGCTCAGTAGACGGTAGAAATGATGTCTAGTTATATAAACAATAATCCTCAGAGCAGCATTTACCTGCTTTCCAGGACAACAAACAGTGTAATATAAATTGACCTCTATGTCAGTGAAGTTAAAACTACCGTATTTGATACTTGCATGTAAATTATACGTCGGTTTTTCCTGTTAATTTGCACAGTCAGTGATTCCTCTGTGTCTGCTCAGCTTTGCAGGATTCAGTGCAACAAAAGGAGAGGTGAATTTTCCAGCCCAGAGCATTATGTTTAGTTGAAGCTGCAGTCTGTCATCTTGTGATTTATCACACGCAAAACTAATGGGTAGCTGTCACAATTACACAACTTTATTGGACATGAAAGCTGGGCACTGCAACGTCCCCCCCCCCTTGCTCTCTCTCACACACACACACACACACACACCATTACAACCTCTAAATTTCTTTTTTCAAAATATTGACAGGACAGCTCCAGACTTTGTGTGTTTGTGGTTCTGGACACTGCACAAATCAAAAGCGTGTGGTGTCACCACGTGAGCAACTGATTGTTGCAAAGCCGTCTCTTTGTGAATAGTCCCAGTTTTTTCTCTGTAGTACAGCACTTACCTTTGATGTTCCCCTCCTCTCAGATTTATACCTGCAGAATTAGAGCAAAACTCTCTCTATGCTGCATTGTTCTAATTGGACAAACGGATAATTAAAGTGAAAGATATTCTTGTGGCAGTTGTCGACCTGACCTCTGTTTAAAAATAGAATTCAGTTGTCTGTTTGAGGCAGTATGTGTGTTTCGTGTGCCTTAGCGTCTTCAGGAGGCTTTATGGGTCCTGTGTTAGATGGTGAATTAAAAAGATTAAAGTGACAGGCACCTTAAGAAAGCTGTATATCTTTAGTCAATTTCCCCCTCGGTGTTGTGAGCCCCAAAATTAGCTTGTTTAAGTTAACCAGAATGTAACTTTGCTTCAAAAATGCTAAAACACTACTGCATTGACTTCTGTCCATTGGTGGACATGTCATTCATCAAACAAAGAGACATCCCGTGTTTAAAGAAAATGTTAAATTCTGTCACATTTAATAGTATTCACTTTGAGATTATGTAACAAACAATGCAAAGGGAACAAAGAAACTTCTCACATCAAGGTGTGTCGAAACCCTAAAAAAAAGACCATACTTTATCTTTTTCCATTTTGATGAATGACAAGTCACCTTTATAATAGCATTACAGCGTTTTATCCATTTGGGTGAATATGTTAGATCTGTCTTCACATTCTCCCTTTTCCTGGAGCATTGCAGTGTTTTCCTCGGAAACTATCAGATCCATTTTTCAAAGAACTGGAATCTTACACCTGTTTGGTGCCCTGAAAGTCAGAATCACTCAAACAAAGTACTCTAGGAGTGAGGTTGGGGTTGAAATTATGCACTTGAGCTCCCAGACACAGGGTAGTATTTCTCCTCCTGGGCACACAGCAACAGACTCCCCTTTGTGTCCGACATTTCATAGTACGTATGTAGCAATTTTTAAGATGACTCTCCTTGCTGCGGAAGCTAATGACAATCCGCAGGTGTGGTACTCATTATCCTTACATACTCTACTTTGATTTATTCTTGTCTGCTCGATGCCACGGCAGAGCATTATCCTGCACAAGTTTTTTCTTAAAATCTGCTATACTGAACATATAATTTGAGATCATTTTAGCATATTTCACACAGCAGAAACATCCTCAGAGTACACTCTAGGAAAGTGGGAGCACATTTACAGTGATGGCCATTTATTATTTATACCGGTTGCTAGACCTGCATTTTATTTAATCTTTCTCACAACACTTTTATTTCATTTGTTAAGGGACGAAAAAAAATATCAGGAGTTGTGAAAGAAATAAAACTCTTTTATTGGCCACAGCTGTTGCTCTCTCATCACTTGCTGCATGTAGCTCTATTGCCTTTCTCGGTAGGTGCCGCATAAAGATCACCAATTCATGATACAACATCCTGTAGGAATACTCCGAATTATGATCACAGGGTGTGAAATTGTAATGGCTAAAAGACATTCCCTCTGATGTATGAAATCTTAAGCAAACAAGGCGGACAAGAGATTAGCATATTTTGTATTGATGTGGGGCAAACCATATTTAGAGCTGGGTGATACTGCAATATTTTGAGGCTATATTCAGATAAATAATGAATTCTACATTTTTTAAATCTGCTCAAAAGCACTTCATAAATGCTTGGACTGGGTAACAGATATGTTATTTTTGACCAAGTACCTTGATATATGTTATTGTCACACTTATGTAGGTTTGACAAGTAGAACAGGCTGGTTGGTTCATAAATGCAGCCTTTTAAACCAGGATAATACACCACTCACAATAAAAACACATACAACCTATATAATATACCGTCTTAGAAATGATATAGTCTTGTATCACAACAATGATATAATATCAATATATTGTCCAGCCTTAAGCATAGCAATAATTGTATTAACTTGTATCCTTTTCCTTTTCCAAAGAAGGCTAATTATAGTTTCAACAAATGGGCCTTTATTTTGGATGTGAGTGGTAAGGTGGCAGTTGTGAAAATGAGAATTGAACAGTGGTTAAAGTAGCTGAAGATGCGCTGAACAATGTAGTTGCTCTGCAGCCTTAGAATTACCCCAGAGTTTAATAAGTCCGTTCTCCACAGTCTTAAAAAAAACACAAAAAAAGTCCTCTTTGAAATTCACGAAGCTTGTACTTTAAAAAGAGATGCAGAACTACAAACGCAGTGCATTGCCCAGTGTACAGCAAGAGCTTTACATCCGAGCAGCCCAAAACAAGTCCTATGGGCTGTTTGTTAGTTTTTAAGTCTTTGTCATACAGTACAGGAGTTTTTGAGGTAGCAGGGATAATGATGCCACTCTCATTTCCACTTTTAAACATGGTTCTGGACCAGTAATGGGATGGGCAGCCATCTCGGGAGGGTTGTTAGATCTGATGGTTGCCTTGCACGGTTGTTAACAGCCAAATAATACGAGGCCGTTTCGCAGGGACCAGGTGCACTTAGTGGCGCCAACACTGTTCTCTTAGCATATCCCCATATTCTCAGACTTTAATGCTACAGCTAAACACATTCAAGAATCGTCCCCTGAACACGAGCCTATAGTCGGATAGTTTTCATGATGGAAATTTTGGCTATTCCTAATTAAAGAATGTCAAACTTGCAGCAGTGAAGTCTGTATCTTTGTCATTTGCTGCACAATGTGCGCCCACAATTAGTTTCTGTTCTGCACAAATGCACATAAACACATGGTATGATTATCCCGTATAGCCTACATTACACAGTACGCTTGGTCTGATCTGTATAGAGCATCTGTAGAGCAGATTCACACATAAATAAAGTGTGAGCAATAAATCAAATATTGATAAGGCTCAAAAGATCATAATCACGCAAATGTGATGAATGAAACATTTTGTAGTGTTTGGGCAGATTTTTAACTCAAATGAGCAAAACAAAATGTTGATGAATGGGCAAATAAAATAGAGACCAGGCAGCAAATCAAGTTCACAGAGAAAAGTCCATAACCACAAACAAAAAAAATGCTTTCAAAATTAAATGTCAAAGTAAGTGTCATCAAACAATTTACTCGAATAGAGCAGATTTGACGTTGGTGGCCTTACAAACCTTTATGTTTGATTGCCCATCACGCACTAAAAAACTGTCCACTGATGGAGAGAAATTGAGGCTGACCATTTCAAACTGCTCCCAACTACTGCGCACAGACTGCCGGCCCAACTGTCGGGTCAATGTGCTTTACACCACTAGAGTTAAATGCACTGCAGAAAATGGCCCCACTCACGTTGTTGTGAGGGCCGCTGTGACTGTGGACAGCTGATAAAAAAAGCTTGTAATTTGATGACTGAACTTCAACGCGTGTTGAACTTGGAAGAAGTGACAGGAATAATAAGATGTCCTTACAGTGTTTGAAGGTCACATTATGAGGGCAATTTAGATGACAGGCATCACATTCCTTGCAGCGATCAGACTAACAAAGTGGCATCTTATATTTTCTGCGTCTTCGAATCCTCCCATCAGAACAGCCTCCCCAGTGGCGTTTCATCATGACCAGGATAATCTTATGCAAGATTGTGAAACGGCAGTTAATTTGCAGGTAATTAAACCCTAGTGATTTACAGTTGGAAAAGCAACATATACTGTACAGTAAGGCTGCAGTTCTGCAGTCATGTTTCGAAGGATAATGTGACCACAGCCCCATGAGGACCTTTCATTATTTACAAAGTGCATGCATATGTATCTAAAACCGTAGAAGCGTGGTGGAAGATTATACAAATGTATATCTGCTGATCTTGTACTTGTATTCAGTTGTGAATGTGGTATTTTCCCCTATCACAGCAGTGAGCGGAGGGTTTAATGTCTTTGTATTCCGCAGTGTTGTATAAGCTACCCGAATGTCATACCTGAATAAAAGGAGAAATATTATGTTAAAATGTTATTGAAAAAATGTAATTTGGTAAAAGTGAAAGTCACCAATACAAATAATACTTGAGTGAAAGTCTTAAAATGATAATCTGATAGAAACTGTCTTTACTTGATCAGACAGTGGATAAAATAAATTAATTTAAAAATGCACAACTTTGGCTCTGATGCAGGTTGTAATCAGCAAAGTACCTAGTAACTAAAGTGGTCAAATAAATGTAGTGAAGGAAATATATGCCTCACGTCTGGTGGAATGGGAGTATAAAGTAGCAGAGAACAGAAAAATGCAAGTACAAGTACCTTAAAATTGTACTTGCCCCCATTTAGTTTGTAGGTCGTTTATTGGTTGTGACAGTGGTTGCAAACAACATGCAATTCTTATATAATCATAATTCATTAATGACTGTGGATGTGTTCGGTTCTCTGCATTGCAAATATACTAGACTGCTCTTGAGAACAAGCCTTTCTGCAGGTCAAAGTAGATGTTATGAAAATGCTCCTGTTTTGCTTATTGCAGGCATGACTGAGGGAGGCCTCCTGAAATTTGACTCTGCAGTATTGCAGACCATTTATAAGGTTTAACTTCACAGTGCTTGACTTCAGTGCAGAATTCTTGTCAGATCTCATGCTAATTTGTTGCTGTGAGTTTAAGCTGTGATTGCTATGACAGAGGCATTTTTAAAGGATACAAATTAGGGCTACATTAAAGGGAAGGTGCAGGACATTTAGAGGCTTATCATGCTCCTCACTGATTAAGCCCCTGAAGACATTTAAAACATTTTCAGATCAGAGCTGTTTTTGAGCTGGCTGGCACCAGCTTCCTGACAGCATCTGTTAGTACCTTGTCTTCCAAATGGCACGGAAGTAATTTCGCATGCTTCTAAAACTGTAGTGAAAGTTAATAAGTAATAGAATTTTGTTCCCAGGACATGCTATATGTATTTAGACATGATTAAAGGGATACATCTGGGTAGTTCTTTTCCCTTTTTTCTGAATCTGTTAAAATGATCACAGATTTTTTTTAAAAGTCATCTGGATATGTAGCTTGAATATACGTAAATTAAGCTCATGCATGTCTTTAGATAAAGTACGAGCTACTCTTACAAGTAAGAAAATACACCTTCTCCAATGCTGGGGGTTTAACTGTCTGCTGCTACCTGAAACCTCAGATGTTTATTTAGAAAGAAAACTTGCAAAACCACAACATCATGGGATACTAAAGTCTACTTATATCATAAGGAGGGCTCTGGAAACATTTATTTTGGCAAAAGACTGATGAAGTAATTCTGCGGCCTGTGTTCTCTGTGTCTCAGTGATCCAAGCAATCAGATAGCGTCTCATGCAGGAAACTGAAGTGACATTCATATGGACATAATCAAAGGGGGATCCCTTTGATTATGTCCATGTGTATGTCACTTCATTTCAAAGGACAGCTTTACAAGTGTTCATATTTGACAAGTGACATGCAAAGATTTCTTCTGCACTTTAAAGGTCCTGGGCCAAACCTCTGACTGAAAACTGGCTCAAACTGGCTGGATGTACTCAGAAACATCAGAGCGCTGCCAACAGGGCCTGTTTTTTTCATTTAACCAGACACCAGGGTGACATCTATGACACGGTGTCATGATTGAGCCTCTGTATTCAGTAACAAGATTTTTCAATCCCAGTTCTTTTCAATTTAAAAAAAAAAAAAAAAGTTTTTTAAAAATAACTTTAGCTTCCGTAATTGTGCGAGTTATTAAATCAAATGGAATAAAAAGTCTTTTTTCTTTTGTACTTGCAGAAAACTGTCATATTTTTTAGACCTGCTGCACATTTGCATCGGGAGGTATCAGGGGGAAGGGGAATGCTGAAAAGGAGTTGTCAATATATTTTTGCAAGTGTTAGGCAGCAAAGTGGAGTGATAGCTCTCAAGGGGGCTGGCCTTAAGCTGTTATTCTATAAATATTAATAAAGCCCACTAGCCTGCCTGGAAGGAAGGTAACAGTTTGCTCATGTCACAGGCTGGGCTTCACTGTGACAAGTTGTGAAAAGAGTGATGAGACGACAAAGAGCCGGTAAGATGACATTTAGTGACAGGCCTCATTTTTCAAATATGAAATGCCACCACTGAAAACGGAAGCGGAGTCTGCTGACCTCTTACCCTACAAAATTGTGATACCGCAAATAGATCCTCCGATGTTTTTTTTTTATTCACCACCAAAACAAACAAAAAATCACATCAATTGTTGGTAGTAGTTGTCAAAATGAATTTGATCAATTTTGGTATGGAAGCAGCTCTAGATTAATGTAAAATTGCACATAAACCAGATAGTTATGTAGTCCCGGATCTAATGGACCCAACAATGAAGACGGGGATGGAAGGTTTTGGCTGCCGCTGACATTGCTTTGCCAAGATGCACTTGTTGCATGCAACTAAGACTAAGCTGCAACACAGTGCTTTGGCATGCTAATACATGTAGGGCATTTGCCTTGTTTGTGTTTCTTTGATGATCCGTGGTACATGCAGATACTGTTTTCTCTGAGAGCTGAGAACAACAAATTCGGAAACCATCCATGAAAGCTAGATAGATTGTGCTGCAGCTGGTATGAGCATTAGGAAGATTGCCTGTTAGGGCTCAAGTTGGATGCCAATGCTGCTGTTACATCTACCAAAGGTGTCAGTGAGCAAGACACATTTGGGCCAAATTCAAAAGCACAGTTCTGTAGCCAAGAATAGAACAAATGGTCAGACATTAGGATACCGGTGGACAGTGCATCAAAGGTACTTAATGCAACTTTTGAGGCCTTTTGAACTATATGGGCGGTTTTACGTGTCTTCTTCATCTTTATGAGCTGGCCTTTTTGATTATGCTGTGCTGCTTTTGAATGTTGTTGTTGGCAGTGACTTACCTTCGCCCTGTCTGGACATCAGCAGCCTAGCTCACATGTAGCGATGAGTCTTCGAGTTCTTCATTGGAGAACCAATTTTAGGCTATTAGGGGAGAAGAAAGTGACAGACGCATGCAGACGAGCTACTTACTGTGTATGTATAATTCATCCTATTTTAAAGTTATTGCTATATTAATGGGGAGCTTTCAGCACATTGAAATGTATCAGTCCTTTGACAGTGAGCATGGTGGTATTATTAACTAAGGCAGTTTACATTCATTTCTACTGCAGACCCACTTAGTATTGTTTTTCAGTGCGAAAGGTGTCATTAGATGCAACAGTTTGCAGTATCTTTCATAGGTACAGTGTGTTCGTTCAACTCAGGAGGCAATCTTAGTAACATGCATTATCATTAATCAGAAGAAGCAGTCCTCCCAGACGATTGTGGCTTAGTCGCATTTCCCTGAGATGGTGTGACAGGATACATTAAGTGGCATAATGATTATTTTTAACATTTTTAACAACCAAATATATCGGCTTGGGGTTCCTCAATACCTTCCTACCTGAGATTAACTTCCTAATAATAAAATGCCGTAATTAATTAAAAGATAAGATTAAAAACACACATGCCTGTTAGTTACTAGAAGCAATACACTGATTGATTCTATTTTTGATTTACCAGTGGACCGTCAGTTTGTAAGGCTTCAGCATAGATATATCTTTAACATTTTCTACTAATTTAATCTAATTTACAGTACTCTTTGCCCTGAGGTTATCTATGGAGCTGTGTTCAAACAGAGCCCATCTTCATAAACAAAAACAATTCGTTGCCTGTCAGTTATTACAAGCAATACATTGATTAATTATATTTTTGATTTACCAGTGGACCTTTATGTCAGTTCATAAGGCTTCAGCATAGATATATATTCGAAATTTTCAACTAATTTCATCTAATTTACAGTACTCTTTGCCCTGAGGTTATCTATGGAGCTGTGTTCAAACAGAGCCCATCTTCATAAACAAAAACAATTTGTTTCCTTTCAAACAATGCCAGCCAACCAATGGATGCAAATTAGCCAAAGAAGCCAAACCGAACTCTTACACTGTAAAATAATTTCTCTGTGCAATGATCCTACAAACATACACACATACATACATTCTCTGTCCATTTCTTTTCATATTCCCTTCATACATTAATATTACCTAACCAAATTAAATTGTATTTAATGGTCTGTAATGGCCTGGTTAGTTATTCCCCCACTGTTGGCACTATAAATTGCATGTGGACATGATTTAGTCACCCTTTTCCAGCGATTAAACCGTTGCCTTTACCGACATTGCTTCAATATGGCAACCGTTATCCGAAAGCCTTGGTCTCTTAGCTTATGGTACCCAAAGCATTTATATTAATGGCATTTCACACCAGTGAGGAGATAATTCCTGTGTGGTAAGGTGTAAAATTGAGCAGCTTTGATGTTAAGCGGCCTATTTAAGATTCGAGATGAGGGTGTTAATTAGTTGACAAAAATCTTTTTGAGTCGAGGAGTTTTTTTTTCCTTATAATCCCTCTGGCCTGAGATCAGGTTGCTGCATTTCAGTTCAAAGAAATCGGATAAGAACATCGATATTGGTTAACACATGTATATCTTTTTGATATCATTAAAATGAACAAAGCACAATAAGCTCCCTCATTTTTACTCCATCATGCTCAGAAATTAGATTTTCTAATGTGACTTACATGTATAAGAACATTGCTTTCAGGGCTCTTTGTAAATAATAGAATTAGTCATTTCTAGAATACGACTTACTTTATGAATGCATTGTCAGATACGTAGCATAATAAAATAGTGTAGTACAGTATGTAAAAGCAATCATCAAGGTAGCCCAGTGAGTGGTATATTTTGACCAGACCAACTATTTGCATTCCTTTTGTGGGAGGTGAGAAACCTTAGTGAATCATGACAGCTAAATACACAGCAGGTCGAGGTGTGATTTTAAAGAGCTCAGGGAATGTAGTATTTACGTTGACAAGTTGTCTAGACAAGCAATTTAAAATGTGCTGTGCAGGAGTACATACAGTATGTATCGCACCTTGATAGAAGGGGAGAACAATTCCTAATGGTCCATGTAACTATGACAGTCCTGGCTCTTATATTGAAAAGAAAGGCTTGAATGTTAATTATAGCAACACGTAATACAGTGTTCAGTCCTGAGATATTAGATACCATTCTCTGTACTAAGTCAAGATGAAAGGTGAATAGTATTTAGAGAGAATGTCTGTCTGTCCCTGGTAGGACACAGACCCCATTTATGTGGAAAGCAAAGCAGCTAATGAGGGAAAATATGGCCACATTGAATGTGAAACCCATTTTCTACCCTCTCTCCCATCTAAAAATTTTCGTGGATCCTCTAATGGCAGATATTCATCAGGCTGGTGTCCGGTACTGTGTCAGGCAATAAGCAGCCGTGATCGCAATGCCGACTAAGAACTGCCATTGTTTCTACAAAAGAAACAGGGGACTGCTTACTTTGGTGATGTGATGCCGATTAGGTTTTCCCAAACTACAATAAGTTCCTGTGCTTATCCTGTGACCGCTGCAATTGGAGCTGTATTGTTTCCATTAATTTCTTGTTTTGATTATATTCAACACCAGCACCAAAGTGCTAATACGCTGTGTATGTTTCTTACAAATAAGGAGTCCATATTCTCCAACTCCAGAGCTTCACATTATAAGCTTTTTCGTGAGTGTCTGTTGGAGGGCTTTTATATTTAAGTGTTTACACTTACAGAAGACAATAGCTCAAATATCAGGGGGCAACTCTGAAAACACAGATGCTGCTAGCTGTTAGACAAAAGTAAAAACTGGAATTGTAGGAGTAAGACAAAACTCTAAAGAATAGCGACTCCCACGTTACGTTGGAGCAAAACAAACTATTGAAATCTAAATATACTGACTCATATGACCACACATGCTGTAACCTAATATGTCGTGCCAAGTTCTCCATGACGTTCACAGAGTTTGGTTGATGGCAGGAATCCATCGTGGCTTGGCTCTTCTCCCAAGCAGGACTGTTGTGTTGTGCGTCAGTGTGGTCACCCCCTGCTGGGAGGATAGAGCGCAAATTGAGGTTAATTTCAGCTGAAGCTTGCACTATCATGCCAATGGAAAAACAACATTACAGTGACATATCATCAGCCACTTTTCAAACTTCAGCTGCCAAGTTGTGATGTGGGTTGTGTGCGTGCAGAGTGAGCAATAGCAAGACGCAGTAGCACAGCCACCAGTGAGAGACTCGCCCGTTATGCAAAATGCACTAAGCATTTGTTGCATTGCATTCTGCTCTGTTTAAATCCTCAAATGTACTATCTGCTACTTTTTGCTCTAATATTTCTCTGCAAATGTGCTGGAGAAAAAAAAAAAAAACATTTAATGCAATGTCATATTGTCCAGCTGCAAGAGTAAGAAAAAAAACATTTGTTTGACCATGTTAATTATTTTTGTGATGGTTTTCTTATCAGAGATTTTTGGCTACCAACATTCATGCTTCCACTGAAAAAAGTTACCCAGATGAAAATTGATGTTATCTGAAAACAAAGTCTATCTCATGTCATTTATAATAGTCTAATACGTAGTCTCTAAAGTCTAAAGTTTCTAAAGTCTAAATGTTCAGTTTCTGGTTAAAAATACTCCAGGCCTGATCTGTTTAAACAGCACACTTGCATATTTCGAAATATAACCAGCTGTTCACAACGAGAGTCTCGGTGCAATGTTTGCACATCACATTGCTTTTGTGTGTGTTGGTCTGTGTGTCTTCGTGCAACTGAATAAAAATAAGCGGTGGAGAGTGAGAGCAGGAGAAACAGAGATAGGGCAGCATATAAACTGTTTCTGTCTAATTTGTACCTCAGTCTTGACTAAGACATGACAGAGCTGGAGCAGGAGGCACTTCACACCGGCCTATGGGTCTCAACCAGCATTTTTTTATTCGCCAAAATTGAATAAAGACACTGTTACTGACAATCAGTGTTTTTTTATCTATATTTTTTCAGTAAATGCATCTCAGTAACTGAATCTGGATAAGCTCAGAGGGCTGGCATAATGTTTTCTTCAGTTCGAGCTCTTTTGTTGGAGGCCAGATGCTTCCCTCGGTTCTGTAACAGGGGGTTCACTTGGACCTGTCAGGACCTCTGCTACACAGAACAATTCTTCAGATTGCATTATAGTGTAATGCTACAGTTCAGCAGGGGGTTATCATCGATAGGACAGACCGCAACCACCTATAATGATAGGTGGAGTCAGAATTCCAACGGAATTAAACATATCAACCCACAAATGCCCGTAATACGAGAATCAGGGTGAGAATATCCTTTAGATATCGAGCTAAATCCCACTAAAAGCTATAGCTGAGGATGGAGAAACTGCCCAAATTATTTCACCAGCCTTGATGTGTTGAGTGTTGAGTAGCAGTTTAGAGCCCTTGAACATTTATTTATTAATGGGATGATTAGCATTAATCGACAGCAGCTCCTGGGTATCTCACATCGAATCCGGCATCATTTACTTTTCAGAGGTGTTTTTTCAAAATTCCCCAAATCATGCGTACAGTATTATTAATGCCTTGATTAATTGAATGACCTTTGGGCAGAAAACACGAATAAGCTCAGCATTGCCGCTGAAAGAAGTTACTGAGCAAAGAAACCGTTTGATGGTCCTCCGCACAGGCGTGTGACCTTTTGCTCAATAATGCAATGTATTCTGGGATCAGAGAGCATATTCTTAATTTCACAGCCAGCTTGCATTTTCAGATATCCTACTTGCATGTTCGAGTATTCGATTTGATATGTGGTACATGTGCACTGTTGAATAAGTAATGGGGTTGCAACAGCATGCGTGCACCACAGTGTAGATCACGGAGATGCTCAATGCACTTCAGAACCACTGACTCTCCCGAGTGCCCTTATAGCCTTTTCCAGTTCGAAAGCCTCTGTTTTAAAGCTGGACAAACTATGTATATGTAGAACATACTTACATGCAACACATCAGCCTAAATCATTGAGTGGCACTGCAAAATGGAAGAGGCTCCAGCCCGCTTTTACTCTGGTAAAAAAAGAGATGGACTACCAGGAGCAGCCTAGCCGTTTACAAGCCAAAAGTCGTGAAATCAATGTGGAGAGCGTCAAACGAACTTGATCACCTTTTCCGGATCTAATGGATGTAGTTCATCCCGAGCTGACATCTTCAGGAAGTTTTCTTAGCTTGAGCTTCTATTTAAACGAAATATGTAAAACCTTTTACTGGTGGAGTACCCAAAAACCAGTCAACAAATATGTGCAACCAAGTCTTCTATGAGCTACGGAAAACTGTCTCTTGATTACTCAATATTTTCAGTTTCATCTCACTGCCTTTTTAGTCCTACCAAATCCTACAAAATCAATCAGTGCGGCTTACATCTGCGTTAGGTTTTTGTCATCTTGCTCTCTTACCTGCTGATTTTATGCTCCAATGCCAAGCTTTGGCACGCTCAGGTTTAACACAGTGGAGACTGAATGATGAAGCCTCTTGATCTCAGTTGACTCTCGTGTTGCATCACTTTTATATTGAATGTAATTTTACAGTGACTCCATATTCAGCTGCTCTTGTAGGTTGTAGGGTTTTCTCTGGCAGAATAGAGACCGTCTGCACCCAACACACGTCCAATAGAAGCTGATTTGAAAAGCGTGTTGTCAACATGTCACACTGCAGGTTAGAAGTGTAATGACTGAAATGACTATCTGTTTAGGATCAGCTTAAGGTTAGGAAAGTAAATCAGCTGATAGTTTTCTAATTTTTGTCCCCTCATTTCAGAGTATAGCAAAAATGAACTGTTTTAATCAGGAGGAAAAGCGCTCTGGCACATCTCTGTCTCTGCCTCTTGCCCACTGTGCCACCCACACACTGCTTCATGTCTCTATTGCTCGGCTTCTCATTGTTCAATGCAGCGTTGTGTAAAATGAACAACTTGGTGGAAAAGCTTTCTTGCTTTTTGGGCTCATTTTAAAACAGGGATTTCGCATCCTTCCAGATTTGCCTGGCTCCGTTTGGATTGTACAGTAATTAGAAGCAAACATGGAACTTATTAGTTATTGTGCACGGGCCAGCTGGGCCGAAAGCATGGCAAATTTGCTATCCCCGGGAAAAAGTGCTCTCCGAGTTTTCATCCGAATAGTGATGATAATCGATGGCGATGGCTCTGATTTATGCAAATAATTATCATGGCAAAAAGTGTCACAGTAATCACTTTGTGGTGACACGTTACACATATTGTGAATTATTCCGTTATTTCACTCGCAACTAGATTTTTCACTTTAAATGTAAAACAGGTGTCAAAAAAAACCATATGATGCATTTAATGCATGATATCACCCTATACTTTTATTCAAATATCTTACTCTGATGTGACTCTGGCAGATATGAGTATTGTATTTTAATTTGCCAGTTCTCTTTGAATCAATATAATAATTGTTGGGGTTGAGTTATGGATTTTTTGAGTCACTCTCTCTATCGCAATAACCCGAGTGCAGTGTATTTAAAAAACAAACAAATCTGTGGCATACTTCCAGAAACATTAAAGTCCAGATGATGGTCAGATGTACATTTCTAAGAGAGGCATGTTGTTCACAACAATAAATACTGCAGATACTATGGTGAAGATTTCGGTGCTGAAATCTCTGTGGGTAAAGTGTGCAAAATGAGAACAGTGTGAGACAGGAGATGGCATGAAAAGCCTCAGCTAACACCGGATGGAAGTTCTGTCCAGATTGTATATTGCTGGTATGACTCAACGCCATAAGTTGCCATTTTTTTCTGCCAGGCTTTTAATATTCAGGCCAGCTCCTCCATAGCTGTAGGTGGAGCTCTGTATGTGCCTGAAATCTTTGTATGTGCCTGAACACGATCAGAAACATTGAAAGAGCTTATGTGATTTAGATCACGACTGGGAAGGCTGCTCTTGTGCTGAGTTTGAAGAATATCATTCTAAAGGAAACTGCTGTGCTACGGTACACAGTTTGACCCATGGCAGGGATTATTTATTGCTGTCAGCCGAGAAGCTCATAACTCATAAAACTTAGTTATTTATTTGTATTTGTTACCGTCGGGTCAAGGACTCTTTGTTGCTCTGTGCGTTGAGAACAATTGACGTCTATGACAGTTTTTCAGTATAATGCATGGCCAGACTTTTAGATGTACATGTTAGGGCTGCAACTAATAATTTGTTTGTTTTTTTTGTTTCATTATCATGTAATCAGCCGAGTGTTTCCACAATTAATCAATTACTGTTTAGCCTGAGTATAAAAAGAAAAGAAAAGAAAAGAAAAGAGAAAATGCACAGCACAATTTCCCAGAGGCCAAAGTCATGTCTTTAAATTGCTTCTTTTGTGTAACCAACCGAGAGTTATGAAACCCAAAGACTCTTCATTTACTGTCACTAGAGACCAAGAAAGGCTGATTTCTACTCAATCATTTCTCCTATTAATAGTCATAAGATGTCTCAGACATATCACCGAGTTGATTTCAAATGCTCAACTAGCGGATCAAGAGCAATAAGAAACATATGAAGACACTGCACTGTCCGAGTTTTTTGATTTGTTTTACTGTCCAGAAGTCCAGTGTGGCATACACTGCAGCACAATTGACCAAACCAAAAAGATTAAAACTAAACAAAAAATAATAAAAAAAATAGGAGAACGAAACAAAAGGACAGAAAATTATACATTTTGGGTGGTGATCTGGCCTGTTTTTGCCAGCAGTGTCTGATCTGATCTGTTCTCATAGGAGCTCCTGCTTGTAAAAGACGCAGCTTTAATAAGCAGGAGCCCATAAAATGTCTTGCTTATAAAATTGAATCAATCATCTCACAGAGATTGCTCATCATTTTCTTAATAGTAAAATATTCTACATTATTAATCAACAAAAGCAGCTGAGCAGTTTATGGATCTAAATAAGAGATCTGGTTATGTTAAGAGCAGAAAGGAATAAACGGATCGTTTCGTATGCAAAAATGTTCTGAAAATATAAAAATCCAGAAGCAAACACGTTCTGTTACACAGCACATGTGGTGTGCGTAAGAATTAGAGCGATGCATCATGCTCCCTTATGAGGACTTAGACTTTCCTGAAGCTTGATATTCCGTTACATTTCGTTCTTGCCTGAAAGCAGCATCATGTCTCGCCCACTCTGATTTATGCTTATGTCGCCTAATGATATAGCAAAATTAGTGTACAACAACTTTAATGATGCCTTTTTGTGTATGTCTTAATTCTTGAGTACTTGTGTTATGGTGTACATGGTGTGGTGTCTCAATTAGACAGGCCATTGATCTCTGAATCACCTGGTTTTGCCTTAGCCAAAGAGCAAATGACCTGGCCGAATAAAGTATTAATATTATCATGTAACATTATTCAACTTAATTAAGGTCGCAACGATGATGCCGACTGACTGCTACTTGTTTTCTTGGTGATGATTTAGCTCTGCTGCATCATTATAGATATTCATTTGCATGCCGTACTGAAAGCACCTTCAGTCCAAACATCCATCCTTTGAAAAATTAAAATTGATATTCCTTTGACTAACACCTCACTATTATTGAGAAAGCTGCTACATCTCATTGCTTTTGTTCATAGATTTGATCCTAACATACCCAAAATCTGTTTGTCTATGAAAATATTCAGTACGTATTTATGAAAACAGAGGTTGGAGGTTGGATTCATAATTGCCGGATTTTGGAGCATAATAGACTGCTAGTCTTGTGTGGCTGTAGACTAAATTCATACAAATACATAATGTAGGTAGGTTTGTCTGAAGGTTTTTTTTTTTTTTTTGCCACACTTTTTCTTTTATCCTTTTTATGCAAAATGGATGCAGTGCCAGGAGTAAGCTCTGTCTAGATGTAATTGTTTCTATTTCTGTCTGTAGTCTTAAGTAATAAAAAGTTTGTATGCAAGCATTCGTCCAGGTTCATGGAGAGCCTTTGCCTGCATCTTTTCATGAGAAAGAATAGTTTTAATTGTAAATGCAAGCGAGAGCCTCATTTAGATGGTTGGTTTATTTCTAAGGAAGCAACAGAAGGAGGCAAAGAACAAGCCCATACTTGGATAAGACCCAAAACTAATGTTACTGGAATTCTCAGCGTGGTTTCGACTCTCAAGTGTACTGCTTTTTTTTTTTTAAAAACAACACAGAGAACACTGCATGAATGTAATGGCTTTGAAGATGTATTCAAAGACTGATCATCGATCTGTGTGTTTCCTCCTAATTTCCTGAGGAATTTCTAATGAGAGATATTGATGTGAACCATATCTTAAGACACTGAGATGACAGAGCGGGAGTGAGTTTCAGTCAGTTTAACGTGAAACAGCGCAGGGAAGAAAGATGAGTGTTAACTCCGGGATTCTCTCCTGCTGTCGAGGAGAGGTGAAACGGCCTCCAATGAGGATTTGAAGGAAACCCCCGCTTGTTTCCAAACTTGTTAAACACAGAGATGGTGTTAACATGCTTTGTTCCAGCACGACTGCACAACCCCCACCTACACACACACACACACACACCCCTCCTCCACTACCATACCCAAACACTCCCCCTTTCGAAGTTGAGTAAACCTGCAGAGTAGCGGCGGAGGGGAGCTTGGCCCTGATTTCAGTGCAGTGGAGGAGCCGGGGGGCCCAAGGGACACTCAGGTTACCAGCATCGAATCCTGCAGTATTAGCAGGGCACAGTGAAATAACAGCCTGCCATCTGGAACCTATGTTAAAGCCATCCTAGCCTTGCAGCGTTCAATCACACTGACCTCAATTAAGTGCTATTTGTTCAGTATTTTTATTCACTTCTTCCTTTGCCTCCAGATCTCTCTGTCTCATGTTGTACTGTATGCCCTCAACGCGCTGTGTCAGATCCAGAGCGATGGCTAGAGTTTAGGTTTTCTTACCAGGTCTTCTGCTCTGTGCTTCCCCCATTAAACTTTAAGCAAGTCCGCCTCATAAGAGGTTTCAGGAGAGAGCACCTTAAGTGCAGGGGGATAAAGCGTGTCTTTGTGCTGGAGAGATGCTGCGTGGTATGCCGGGTTAAGAGTGTCTGTTTTTTGGTGAGGCTTCATGCTCATGACTCAATGTGGTCTGTATGACCCCACTTCAGCAGGAGACAATGAGCGCACGAGAGCAGGTCTCCTCTTTTGAACCTTGATGCTCGGCACCTTCTTTAGTCATAAAGGAAAAAATGTATTGAACGTCGGTGCGCTAAGAGAACGCTTTCTGAGAACAGTTGAAATGAATATGTTAAACTCACAAGTATCTTGGTAGATTTTGACTTAATTAACATCATTCCTGTCCTTCATTGGCTTCTTTTTTTGAAGCAGTCATTTTTTTCATTTTTTAAGTTTGCAATTTATTCACTTTTTCTAAAACCCTGTTGTATTTACTTGAGACTGATCAAATTCCAAACACAATTTAGAACACATTTATAATTTGTATTTTATGGAAAAGTCATTGGTTTTTCTACACTCCAGTAGTTATTTGATTATCGGTCATTTTTTATTTTATTTTTTAAATGTGAACTGTATTTTTGTTTTGAAACTAGAGACTTGGTCTCAGTGGCTGCATTAAGCCTGGAGTTATTACACTTTCAAACAAGTCAATTTTAATGGTACATTCTTCCTACTTAACCCCTCACAAATTGGATGTGGGCTTGAGTGGCAGTCTTCTTTCATTAATGGCTGGATTCCTTACAAGCGAGGTCAAGGATTGCAGCATTTTAAGAGACATGCCCACAGGAATGCTTCTGTTGATGAACGTAATGTCATACATCCTGAAAAACAGAGGAGCAACTGACATGGCTTGTATTTCTATGTTAATTCAGTAGGATTTACGGCGACTGACACACTTTCCCACCGTATTTTCATCCAGTTGAGTCAGAAGACAGGCTGGGCCAAAGAAAAAGCAACGAGAAGATAATTAGGACAAACTATGCATTACTTAAAGTGAAAACAGACAACTTCCTTCCCTCTAGCGTACCCAAGTGGTATAGCTGTCGGTGTAAATACATTATAAGAATAGCAAATCATTCGACACGGTGCATTCTTTAATTCAGAGAGTACAGAGCAGCAGCCTTGGTTGGCTGGTGACTGATCTCCCTCATTTTGTGCCTGAACAATGCGGAAACCACCAACCTTATGCATAACTTCTCAGTAAGGTACTATGATTCAGATTTCATAGTTGTGTGCTTTTCAGGTTTCATGCTTTCCTACTTATAAAAATTTCATAGCGGCTCCAGAGGTCTAGTTTCTTCTTTATTCAGGAAAAATATGCAGAGAACGATGAAGCTTGGGGGAAGAAATGTTGCTACTATTGTAATAGCAGGGAGATAGAGTGGAAGGCTATTATTGGTTGTGTAGTCCAAACCCATTCTAGCCTGTGAGGAAATAGGCATTGTTAACCTGATGTAGTCTTACATGCTATACAGCCTTAATTTTATTCATATATATATATATATTTTTTTTTTTTGCAAAGGATGAATGTCAACTTGAAGAGTGTCTATCACATCTCAGCTAAAGCCAAGAGAATAGAGAGAATTCATGAGCTCTCTCTCTTATCTGTATTTGCCTTTTGTGATGACTGAGCGCTGGTCAAAAATTGCCTGGTGCTGTGTGCCACACTGTCAGCGTGTCACGGTGCTGGTCGGGTGCCAGAGATTCCAAGAAGATACAGGCTGCACGACTGGCATTTTGAATTCTCTACTAAATATCCCTTGCTATCAGTGACAGGCATCAACAGGAGAGTATGCCTTTAATGGCCGTAGAGACACAGCTCAGAGGAATTCCCAAACAGGTGACACGGGGAGGGCTGCGGGTGGCTTCTGAGCGTGTCGTGCTGCAGGATTTTCCGTTTGCACAGATTTTCTGTCTGAAACACAGAACGACATCGCTCCTCCAGCATAAATGATGTGTTAAAAAAAAAAGCATTGCTTAACCATCTATCCTAAAAAAGAAGTAGTGGTCGTAGTAGTAGTAGTAGTAGTAGTAGCAGCAGCCTTCCCAATAATTTATCAGATGGAAGAGCAGCTGTTGTTAGCATACACCAAACAAGTATTTCAGCTCTGAAAGCAGTTTACCCCTGTATCCATTTGGTTAATAGATCCATTAAGCTGCATGGCGTGAGTGGAGTGCGGCTGCTGTGTGGAGCGCAGGATGACGTGTTAATTCTGGGTAATTTATTACCCTGGGTGTCGCTGGGCAAGGAGCTCCTGACAGATCCTGTCTCACTGGGACCGTCCTCAGCCAGGCTTCCATGGGCATCGCCTGTGACTCCAGCATGCGGTGCTCACATCCGCTGATGCAAGTATGATGTAAAACCCTTAGTGCAGGAAAACAACAGTGAGCAGAGGATGCACATAGTGTGGCATTATATCAGACTGGCAGTCTTTGAAGGTAGGAGGCTAAAAGCACACCTGTAGAGAGGGAGATGGTAATCAAATTTCCCCCCCAGTGTTATGGGCACTTGCTGGCTCTCATATGGTTTTTATTTATGGAAGTATCCTTTTCTGTCTAGGGCCGGGCCCTGATTAGATCATGGATGCTGATTGTGGCCTAGAGCTGTGGTGATCAATCCTAATTTACTTGGAGAATTAAATTTATATATAGGAGGATGCAGTGCCCTGCCCTGATAGATGAAAGGGCATTTCCCTCTTTATGCATCAACAATCAAGATGACAGAAAAGAACGACACAACATGTATCTTTGATTCTGTTTAGTTGTTTTTTCATAGCACGCAGCATGAAGCTTTCACCAGGGAATAAAAGCTGCATTAAAGGCTGATAGTAGATCAACGGAAAAAAAAAAATAAATAAATTGCACTGACGTTCGTGCATACGGGTTTTTACAAGCCTCAGCACTGTCTAATGTTCAGCCATTGGGATCAGAGAGTGCAGACCTCCGGTGCCTTAGAGGCAGAGGATGGGGATTGTGCAGGTCAACACAGCGGTGCCAAGCTACCCGTCAGCCATTTCATGTCATAATCAGTTAGGGGCAGATCAGCATACACCAACTCTCAGTGCCCAAGGAAAATCCTCTCAGGATCCTCGTCTACACTGTAGCACGAAGAAGGATGGCATAAAGAATTTCCCTACGAAAGAGATTTTTTTTTTTTTTTGTAATGTGATTTTGTGATGCTCTGTTTTCAGCTGTGGAAAACAAGCTCTGTGTGTTTACAGTCGGCCACTGCAGCAGCCACGCCTTCTAGACATGGCATCTTTACAGCCAGTGCTGTCATCCAGGCGATGATGAAGCTTCAGAGTGATTAGCCCCACCCAGAGGCTGCTGAGATGGGAGATGTGGGAGGTGTGTGGTTGTCAAAGCAGGGCTTGCGGAGATGACTCAGTTAGGCACTTAGAGTAAGATCATTACCATGCAGGATCCCTTCGCCTGGCTTTGCTGTGTGTGCTGATTTTTTTTACTGTTGATATTGAACAGCCACTGCTTTTATTGTCTCTCACAGCACGGTTGTGCTTGCTGCTTGTTGTGCATCAGGTTAGCACATGGTTTTCATGTTCATTTCTTCTTAAGCTGATTAATTTTGCAAACGCCCAGCCCGCAATAGATCTATATTATTTTTGTCGTGAGGGAACCTAATTAGTTCATGTGAGTATTTGATGCTTTGGCTGAAGTTAGAAATTCCAGTATCATTAAAACACTAGATCCTCGGCTTTGGGGTCACAGTTCAGTATGAGTTTGGCTCTGCAAAAGGTTAGCTTTCTTTTAATTTATTTTTTTTAACTAACAGCAGTGAGAGTTAGGGTTTGTCCTCCAAGTGAGTGTAGTTAGTACAGCCTGTATTGCATTGAATGATAGACAGTGAACAAACACTCTTGCAGAGGTTATATTTATGTTGTTAGCATGTTCGACATGTTTCCACTTAGCACTGACAAATATTGCCGATCGCCATCTTTTTCTAATCCACCACTGGCTCCCTGTTGCTGGTAGCAGTTCTCTGGGAACCTGTTTTATTCCCACATAGCTGATTTGAACTCGCCATATAGTCATGGTGTCTTCTTCTTTTGGTTTGGTTGTTTAATAGCCGTTAGCATGTTTTGGAAGAAGACGTGTACCATTAAACCTGTAATATTGTGCCGTTTCCTGCGTCTAAGTTCAAACAATGTGACTTGATGGACCGCAGAAAAAAATGCCATTCACTTGCGGGTTAGGTTAGAAATTATATTACATTGTGAACTCAACAGCAAGATACTATATGGTGAGGTATATACGGAAATGCAAAGTGTCTCAGGAAGATCCAGCAGTATATAAGAATGTAAAAGGTTAAAGAAAATGACAAGCTCTCTCCTGAGGTAGTAACTCCCGCTGGCGACAGTGGTGATACTGCAGGTGATTGGAAGACCTTGCTAACGCTGTGATCTTTGCAGTGCACTTCCTTATTCTGAGCATCCATGAGTTACATAAAATGAGGAAATATCAGGACCCCCATTGTGAGGGGATTGTAATTGGTATCCAGCAGTATGACAGCACTTTCTCACAGTCTATTTGAGGCAAGTTCTTTCACTCAGGCTGCTTCTTTAAAGCAAGGCAGTGGCCATTTATGACCCTTTCGAAGAGGGGGATTTCAAACCAGGCAGCTTACTGGTGGGATCCATAAGTCCTTTAGAGCAGTCATACTTTGAAGAAAAGATTGCATTAGGGGATCTCATGACAAGCCGACATTCATATCCAATATGATGTGCTGTATGCTGTGTACTGTGAATACAGACCTCATCTGAAGTCATTTCTTTCTGGCCTACAGAAATGGAAGTGATTTACATGGTTATTTGCATATTGGACAGGAAAGAGAAATTCAAACACAAGTGGTCACTTGAGACACATTTGAGACAAATTCTGGTGCTGTGAGTCAGCGGAAATCAGGCTCAACTCAGTCTAGACACAGTCAAGATTCAATGTACTGGTTCTGTTCTATTTGGTGAATCTTCATCTACTTCTTCGCCATCTACTTTAATGCATATTTTCCATGTGTGCTAGACATTGTTTGGCAACCATCTCTATTTGGATAAGTCCATGACATATGTCTGTGTACCTTTGATCAGATGTGTGTTTACAAAATGTGAAATTAATGCATTTCAACAGAATTAGCTGAATTTTACACTCACATCACCGTGTTACTCTACTGAACATAATTCACGCACCGCGTTTGGATCCAGTAAGCTGCAGGATCATTAGTGGCATTAAGGTGTGATAACATCAGTGATTCATTTAGTAAATGCTGTGCTTTCTAAGAAACTGCACACATTTGATGTTACTATATGAATACATTGTCAATAGAATGGGAGTAACCTGCTTTCATTCCTGTACCTTTAGTACTATTCAGAGTCCTTTAAATTACCTGTGCAGCCTACTCTCATGGTTGAATGGAAAACTATTAAAGTGCTGGGGGAAAAAAAACTATAAGCATTTGCTTTCACCTCATTTTGCATCCAGTTAAGTGGCGACATTAATTGCACAAAAACTTGTGAGGCCAATACAAAACAGGTCTTTACAGTAGCACCAGTTCTTTTATAATTAGACCAAGGCAAATGGCAATTGATAAATCTGTTGGTATATTAAGCACTACCAAGGTAAAGGACTTTTTTTTAGATGTTAAGCCAAATGGAAGTGACTTATTAAATTAAGATACTATGAACTTCAAAGACCTAGGAATCACAGTTGGGTGGATTTTTTGGGGGGGGATTTGTTGAAAATTATCTTGAAGTAATGAAATGAAACAAACAGAAGAAAGATATCTGGACAAAAGGATTTGTGTTTTTAATTTTGATGAACAATTAAAGAACTATTTGATACTTCTAATTATAATGTGTATGGTTGTCCTAAAAGCAATTTTGGGGGATTCAAAGCTTCAGTGAGAATTTGCCACCAATCTTCAAAGCTTTGATACTGAGGGCAGCGTGTGCCTGCATTCCCTAAACTTACGGTCATTACTAACTAACAGTATGTACTTTGCTATTAGTGTAGCGTAATTATGAGTCTAATGAGAGATGAGGACAGGAGGGCAGACATTGGCCACTGTCTATTCCTTCCCTGCCTTTAAAGTCTCAAAAGTCAACTTTACAAGGGAGCAAGTGTTGATCTGTTGGGATGGTCGAGCTCGTGCTTGTGCATTCAGAGCAGAAATGCTCTCTTGCAAGAATTATTTCTGCTCGCAGATAATGATCTGTGTGCTGTGAATCACATACACATGCGTGTTTTTCTTATGTGGTTTTTGAGACCAATTAAAAGCCATACATGAGCTTCATTTCCAGCTCTATCTCTTACTCAGACATTTGCCCCTTTGACGGTGCAGCCCGAAGCCTGCGGATACAGGTTTGGCCGTTGATTGCCATGACAACGGTAGCAGCTTCAAAGAGTGGGTCAGCCCAAATAATGTGAAACCAAAAGTGTACAAACAGGTTTGATTACAGTACGACAGTAATGTTTATTTGACCAAATCCAAAACGTAACTGTTCTCAAGTTCAGTTCCTAAGTTGATCTACAATCGAACTGCAAATTTGCTGAGAACTGACAGGAACTGGGAGCATAATGACCAACTCTGGGTAAATTAGAGTGTTAATCAATTGTGTCTACTAAACTGTGTTCAGATGTTAAAGGCATATATTTAGAAATGGACCTCCAGTAAGCTGAAAGAATACTACAGGAGTCTCTGGTCAAACCATTGGTAGAAGACATCGAGGCATGCTACTGTAGCCGATCTTGGAGCAGAAATCAACATGCAGCATGTGAAAGAGTGGGAATCAATTCTAAATGCTGTCATGGTATTGACTCTTAATAATGATTACCTTGTCTTACCTGCATCACTGCAAATTTTGAGGGTTATATCCCCCACTAAAGTTTTGCACCTACCTTTAGTTTTCACTAGTGAACATAGTTCAAATTTCTGAGATATGGTTTAGTCGATGCAAAATCTGGAATTAAAAGGATCTTTGTTGACTTTTCCATTTTGATAGTTTTCAAAGGGACTATGTGTTATGTAGAAAGTAGTTCTAATTTAAAGTGTTGACAGCAAGTTTGCAGGTTTCTGTTAATTTCTTTTCATGTCATTTTTCAATGCTGTGAGCACCAGAAATGAAATTCCAGTCACCACCCAGTTGTGTTAGGGTTAGTGTTCGAAATCTCAATGCAGAAAGCTCGACACTTGGAATGTGAAACAGGACACAATTTACATGCAGTCGCAAAATGTGTTTTTGCAATTCTGGAGAGCCAATCCTCAAGGCGAGGGACCAGCATGTAAAACATTTTTGTCCAGAGCATCATTTATTTGCAGCATTGTCGGTCCATTAGAGCTTCCTCGGGCTACAGCTGCAAACCTCAAACATTTGTAACAGTAAGTTTGACAGTGGCAAGTTTACAGTAAGTTGATTATTGCTTAGCTGGTAATAAGTTTGGTTTCACTGCAGGCCAAACTATACATCACACTCAGGTCGAGCTTTCAGGATAATGAGTGCTAATCGTAGACTAATGAGAGACAGGTCACCACCAGTGTGACCTCTGCACTCACCAGCGATGCTTGGGAACAGAAGCACTTCAGCCTGGTGAAGAGGTCCTCCTTTAAACCTGTGAGAATTTCACATTTATGTCTTGTCTCAGTTGTCCTTCGGAACGATAGAGAACCTCAGGAGTCCAGATTACTTATTTCTTTTCATTCCATTTAGGATAATTAACTTTGAATCTTCTTTCACCTGCTAGCTTTCAGCAACACTTCTACTGCAGTAGCAAGCCAGCAAAACACACAAATACATATTTTTTTGTGGTTCAGCAGCAATATTGATAATGGATAAGTGAACATTTTGGCCCGCTAACATTTTGCTGTATTTGGCCAAGGTCAGGGGCGTACATCAATGTAGAAAGTGATTGTAAATAGACTGCTTCTCTCAGTTATTTACAAGGCGGGTTTAAAGGCATTATTCCATCGCCTGCTCGCTCTGTCAGGGCTGAACCTTGAATTGCTTGGAGTGATTAGTAGCAGGGAGCGTGCTGCAGCAGCTGCTGTCCCAGGCTACTTTTGTTTATGTTAAAGCTTTTACGCATTCTGTTTCATTCGCTGGCGGGGCTCGCTTTTGATCCCGGAAGGAGGCGGCTGCTGAGATGCCCCCCCCACCCCACCACCGTGCCCCCTCCTCAGCCTGCATTAGCACTACAGAATTCAGGTCTGTTTGGCAAACCATTCAGCCCACACCACCCCATCCACCCAAGTCTTTTTCCCTCCATTGAAAGCACACCTTTCTTTTGACTGGGGAGGGTTTTCTATAGAGCCGTGGCATGTGAAAGATTTCCAGAATAGAAGTAAGTGGTGCCTGTATGGAGCTTTCCCTGCTCTCAATGGACCTTGCAGACAATGTTCTTGTTATCTGCCCAAATTTCCTCTCTCTGTTGCTCTACAGGCTGCTTTTGTGTGTATATGTTTGTCTGCAGTGTTGTAGCTAACTGTCACTAATCCGTTGACTACGTGATCAGGTTAGATAATAAACAAAATACACCAACAATGTATTTAAAACCTTTTATTTTTGTCACTTGATGTATTTTGTATAATATATGTTTAAAATAATTGTTAGAGATGTGTGTAATTTAAGTTCTTTTGTGCCTAAATTATACATTTTGATTTGGGTTGACAGTCAACAATGAGCATATAATAGTCAAACATTGACCTTTATATGCGTATTAACATTGATCATACATCAAAATGTTAGTTGGGTTTCCCTGAATTGAAAAGCTATAGTCCTGCAAAAAATCAGTATCTCATGCTCTGTGTATCAACAGCCATTTGTCTAAAAAATGTCATCACTAATCAGGAACACATTATGTCTCAATCTTAGTGATAGTAATTAGTAATAATAGTAAGTAATTAAGTGATTTCACAGACAAGTAATCTGTAATCATCCTACATTATACTCCAAGGGATTTGTCAGACATCGTTCATGTGTGTTACTTTGTCTGTTTTCTGTGTTTCACCAAAATGTTCGTTAGCATTTAGTCTCGGATTCTGCATGGAAAATCTACGACATGTAAAGAGCAGCAAGCGGTTAATTATCATGGAAAACAGGGTTGTGTGCAGAGTGAAGGCTAGATTTATATGCAGCAGCACTGAATAGCAATTCTCAGCACACTGCTAATTGTTTGATGGATAGTACAGATCCATTTGCATTTATATTGTACCCCAAGCACCTCCCACGTATTTAGATCCCATATTTAACCAACTCCTGACACTGGAGCAATAGTCACAACGATCTGCCCAGCAAAAACCTCAACTAGTATTTTAACAGGGGCTTCTGTAATTGGTCATTCACACTGAGGGTGGTTTGTTTTATGGGTTGGTTCGACAGGTTTTGTGCGGAGACTAGCATCGCATCGAGGAACTCCTATGAAGCTGCAAAGACTTCAGCATGCTCACATTTATACAGCTGATCAACCCCAGCAATGAAAATGTCTTTCATTGCAAGTTGAATTCATTTGATCTTTTCACTTTTGGTCAAACATAACAGTGTAGACTTGCCACCTTGGCCTCTGGGAGCATGTTTTTTTCCAGCACTCTCAGATATTAATGTGGAAAAAGAATGGTATTGAAAAAAATAGTGGCATGGGTTGAAAATAACCAGAACCCTTAAAAAGATAGACATGGCTAGCCAGAATAAGTGTTAAAAAAATCATCCGGATGTCTGTTGTGATTGCTTACCTTTTGACAATGGTAGAATTTCACGCATAGCTTCTGCTTTATTGTCCAAAATATTAGGATGGATTTAATCTTTGATCATAGGCGATGAAATCATACACACAACTGTTAATACCAGAGATATGTTACGCCTCAGCTGCTGATCATTTGCCGTCTCTAGCAGTTTGACTCGTGTGTGTTACGGTTTTCTGGATATGCTGTTCATCCGCTTTCTCAAATGTCAATTGAAACCATTTTTGATTAACTTTTTCTTGAGCAGCTGAAATTGTAATGAACATTTCTGTGAGGACATATTCAGAACATGTATTGGCCGTTCATAATTTGCAGAATAGGTCGGATGATAACTTATGCAATTGCCAATCTTCCTCAGGTGACAATCAGTCACAACTTAACACTTCCAATGTGTTTTTAGGGGGGGATTTTTTGTTGTTGTTGATCACGCTGTTCATAGTGTTCCAGTCTGTGCTCACTCCCTCTACATATACACTTTACGCATGCCACAAGCATCATATGCAACATCACTGTATCTGATAATTGATTGTTAATTCACACAGGTCATTGCTTATCGCTCCCTGCAACATCATTATTACTCTGCTTCCAACTGCTATACATTTGCTTAACACCCACAGCCGCACCTGACGAGCCTGGCCAATTGTAGACAATGCAATTGAAAAATGTAGAGTGTGCAATTGTTTCAACAGGAAAAACAGACCATCCAACATTTCTATTGTCTGTCCAGAGAGACCTCAATTGATTTTGGATCATTGCATAGATATGCAGTTAGCTTCTTTCTGGCACTGCTCCGGCACTGCAGCTCAAGCCTTACAGGGACTTTGTCTTTGAAATAAAAGCAGGTGATTGTTATCTCTATTTAAGAGATTTCAATCCATGGCAGTAGTTTTTCACTGGTCTTTGTTAATAACTTTCTGAGTCTTTTTGAATGTACCCTCATTAACCCTCTCCTTCAGTGTTTCAAGATTCTACTCTCTAGTCCCCTGTGTCTTACCATGAGACGATGATAATATTTTTGAAAAATAGCCGTTTGAGTGCTTCTTGCTTCTGTTTCTTTTTGGGCCCAAGTGTTGAGACATCTTCGTTAAATTCAGCCTTCTGTTTATTATCTTCACGTACCAGTACGTTAAAACAATAAAACTGTGGCATTTTCTTAGTTTTGGCTCCTTCTACCAGGATTTAGACGTAGACAGATGAACAAGAACAACAGCTTTGCTCTCTGGCGCTGAAACACCATGATAATGCCAGATGTAGCCTATTTACAAAGAAGAACGCTGTTTAGTTTTACAACATGTTTTGTGTGAAAATTCTGACAGCTGCAGTCAAGGCGGATACATTTTCCAGGGCCTACATTTGCATCCCGTATCATCTGTCATCGTGTATGGCCTGTTGCTTCTTTGAAAAACTCCTCTGGGTTTCCCATGGCCTCAAAGGTACATCTCATTGCATACCAGCCGATTAATAATGAGGAGCGAGGGCTGTACAGAAGAGTGATGGCTGAAGCATTGAGCCCGGCTCTTTGGAAACAAAAACAATGCACTTTGCAGAACATTCTTGAAACTTTGGAAAGCTGCTCTCTCTTACATTTGCATAGCATCAAGGATCTTGAGCAAAAAGGTAAAAATTAGCAACCCATACAAGCTGCATCTGAAATCTTGGGAGCAGCTGAAGTGCTCTTGCCGTTTCAGAGTGGGAGCGTTTTCTTCCCCCCATGTGGCGGAGGTCCTGGTATTGAGGCCCCAAGTCATTAATCACTAGGATCTTTTCAGCTGTCAATACAAACAAAAAGAAACCCCCAAACCCAACAATGGTGTCTTCAATGAAGTTTTTTTTTTTCTGAATCGAGGGCAAATATAGTTCAGTAAGGATTATTGTTTACTGTTCTGTCCAGCACAAATCTCATTCAGTATTCAAAAAGAGCTTATCTCGTGGAAAAACCCTTGTCTGAGCAACACAGGCATATTGTCAGTAAAAACTCTCAGATTTGCCAGGAGTAGTTTTTATCTCTTTACAAAGAGCTGTGCTCTCTAATGCAGTGACTTGCATCCCATTTTGGCTTATAGCAAAATACATTTTATACAAGTGTGGGAGCAAGTAGCATAGAAGTAGAATCCTGCAGTGTGAATGTTAATCCTGCAGCACGAATGATCAGCAGGTTTTCAGCTCATGGTATATAATTATGCATATATCATCAACACATTTGGAGGAAACAAGATAATATATTATATTGCTGCAATATCTTGCTCACTAATTGTCTGTTCGGTAATTGAGCCTTAAAGTAAACAGCGACCGAGCCTTTAATCAAGTTTGTATCCACATTGACATTTGTTAATCCAACTCAATATCTTTAGACCAAGTGGCCACTTTGAATGAGCTGTTTGCAAGACATCATCAATTTCCTGTTTTAGCTGTCTGTTTTACCTTTTTATATGAAAACACATAGCAAAACCAGAAATAATTATGCTGGAATATCTTAGAATTATTTTGAAGCAGGTTTCTTTATTTTGTCCTTCAAGGCAAGAAAATAAAACGCAGCACATAGCTTGATGCTAAAACTCCCTCTCTCTATTGATCTCATGCTCGGTGTGCGCTATATGACAGTTGGGGTTTTATGTTTCAGATTTTAATCATCTCTGCTGGTTCAGTGTAGTCCTAGATTTGTTTGGCTGCTCAGTTTTCAACCGGTGATGATTTGTAACTTATAAACAACACAATTCATGGAAGGACACCTGCCACTTTTACAGATGCCGGAGGCCCAGCATTTCTATACGGCACATAAAATAGAATATTTGTGGGAGACTTGCACCGTAAACTTTATAGGTGCAGGATTTGTTGTGCCGTATTTTATTAAACCTAATCCTGCTGGTTCTTCATGCTCTCCCTGTGTGTGCTGAGCCATGAATACCTTACTGTTCGGAAACATGCATTTGCATTTTATTTATTTCCACAGTTGCTTGGTTATGTGTGTTTGTGTGTGGGTGTGTGTGTGTCTGTGTGTGGATAGATTCAGTGATTTCCACTTTCAAATGATCAACGATATTGCTGTAATTTTTTATTGTTGAAGAGCCTTAAGATAACAGTTAAACATGGTCGAAAGTGATGATATGTTTGATTAGGGATGTGTGATATGACTTTAAATGATATGACAGTCATTTTAGGCTATATTAAAATAATCATTATGTCTTGATATTTTAACATCTCCTCAAACACAATTAATGGTACGACTGGACAAATCAGTCAAATATCACAATTTTTTTTACCACATAACTCAAAATTGATATTTCGACAATCCTGTGGGGTTGACTATTATTTCACACAATATTTACACAATGAGCTTTCTAATCAATAACAATCAGTAATGTGAGTATAATGGCTAAGTGGGTAAATGCAAGTATTAGAAGAAGAAGAAGAGTCTGATGCATTGAGAAAAATAAATCACGTTATTGTAATGCAGCCTTTAAAACCAGGAAAATTATGTGGTTGCATAACACCATGTAATGTATAACAATAACTATATAATATCGATATACTGCCTAAAAATCCACAATGCTTTCAATGCATCTTTTCTTACATCAGGTTTCCTTATTTTTTGTGTGTGTGTGTTTTACTTTCACAGAATCGCTCAGACTGAACTGGCGTTGTAACCCACATTTGATGTTGAAAATAGTGTGGAGGCAGCCATGGAAGTGAAGGAACGTAGACCCTACCGCTCGCTCACTGCCCGGCAGGACACAGAGCGCCGTTATACCAGCTCCTCAGCAGACAGCGAGGATGGCAAACCCAACACCAAGTCCTACAGCTCCAGCGAAACACTCAAGGCCTTTGACCATGACTCCAGGATGGCCTACGGGAGCCGCGTCAAGGAAATGGTTCATCACGAAGTGGACGAGTTCGGCCGGCAAGGTGAGCCTTGGCTGTCCAAATATTAGAACTATGAGATTGTCATTGATATCAGTATGGTTCATCTGTAAGTATATAAGCAGTGCATAATGACATGAAAACAGTGGTTAAGTGAAGAGGACATTACTGCCTGGTCTCAATATATATGCATCATTGCTTTTTAATGAGGAGTCCATCAGTAATTCACACTCAGTCACTGTAGAGGTCACTCTGCATTGTTTGACTATTAACAGAGGTGGCCAGGGTTTGAACTTACCATGCCAGTGTTAAAAACTTCATGGAAGACAGGCATACCTTTACCTGCTCATCCAGATATATTATTAATCACCAAAGTTCAAATCAGATGTTATGGCACTGTTGAGGTAGCCTTGAATCTGAGGCATAGGTCTGACAGTTGACTGAAAAATGTACATTTTTATATATATATAGACATGGGCTCTGTCTTTTGGGTGGTGCGCTGAAGGATAGAAACAACGTTTGATTTATTTAGTATTTCTTTTCCAGCAGTTTCAGAATCTAGTGAAATACTCAAATCATCAAGGTCTGTTTTCCAAGTCCCCTGACTTGCGGTGGTAATTCTAATTAACTTAGAGAGAAAAATAATTTAAGCGATTGATTAATGATATAAAAACTGTGAATTTATCATTTAAAAAGCAATGCTGCTTACAGAAAAACTAATTTCAGCTCAAAATACTTTTTAACATGCATCTTCATGTAAATCCACCACTATAGCTTGTCAGAAGTTTCCTTTTAAATGATCACCGCTCTTCTAAAAGGAGAGAACAATGCTGTCATCTTTCTCTGCACTCAATACAGTTTGTTATGTGAAGTGATTCAGCTTTGTATTTATTGGCTTTGCCGCAGGAGCAGACTTTTCCCTTCGAAACCTTGGCTTTGGTGAGGCGCTCCCATCCCACGTAGCCACGTACAGGACTGACATGGGGATGCCACACCGCGAATACTCAGTTAGTGTGGGCTCTGACGCAGACACAGAGACAGACGGCATCATGTCACCGGAGCATGCGGTCAGATTATGGGGCCGCAGCAACACCAAGTCAGGCCGCAGTTCGTGCCTCTCCAGCAGGGCGAACTCCAACCTAACCCTCACTGACACTGAACACGAGAACACAGAAAACGGTAGGCCACTTTTCTCTTCTACTTATGAGGCAAGCTGTGTTTAGACTGTGTCTCTTTCATGTGGATTTGATTTTGATGTCGCAATGGAATAGGTGTGTATTTTTTCAAAGCATGTTCCTGTATGGTGAGGCAGAATGACATGCTTTGTCTTTGCGACAACCTCGAACATCGAACAGCAGTTAGACTGTTCTGCTCGGTACAGTCTAAGACTAAGCGATGATTGTGTTGGTTATGGGTTGGATAGTTTTTGACGATGCTCAACTGGAGTCCATAAGACCACAAGATGATTTGCATCTTATGTTTTTGTAAAAATCTGTCTTGGTACACACTATTTCAGCCTAACCAGATTGACCTTTACTTTTTTATTAAGAACCTTAAGTATATGTTTGCATATTTTTTAGAAATTGGCTGAAGACCAATGTTCTGATCAAGGATTTAACCTCTTGTAGAGAAAAATTAACAGCGTTCACATTGTGCACAGTCAGACGTTTTGCATACCAGTACCTCTGCTGTTCATCCTTCCCGGATCACTTTACTCTTGCTCTCCTCTTCGTGTTGCAGTGTGTGAATCATGTCTTGACTTTTATAGGAATTGGTCTGGCAGGTTTCTTGGTGAAATTAGTGCCAGGAAGTGGAAAGCCATATGTATCGAATTCGTCTTTCTGTGGCTTGGTGTTTTCCCCCAAGGGACAGATGAGCCTGTGAGCTTGTTCAGAAGGTCACTTGAGCTCAGCGAATATGTAACTATGAGCCATGTCAAGTGCTGGAAAATGTCAGAAGATAATGGCAGTTCTGCTGAAGATACCCTCATTCAAATTTGTAGATTAGTGTTCTGTACAGCCATGAGATTACAGAGTTCTGTTTGGAAGCAGATACGCCATTTGGATTCGCAGCTCAGTCCCCCCCCCAGCGCTTATTTGTCCAAAAAACACATTTACAACTTAATACAACTTAAATGTTTGCATACAGCATACACGAAAAGAAAAAGCTCTAGGTGTAAAGGCAGTGCAGTGCGGAGGCAGTACCTGACAGACAGGTCTCCCTTACCCACACAGCCCTTTTGTGTCTACAGTGCTTACTCCTCTCTGCGTTTGTTTACCTGAGTTGCAACCAAAATTGATTCTTTTCCATTTTCTGTTTTACACCAGGGTGTTATCTATGTGGTGAAATTTAAGTTCGGTTTCACATTATGCAAAGTTTAACACAAACCTAAATCATGCATATTAACTGGCAGATTTATGATACTGTTCCCAGGATCCTTCAGAGATAGAGGAACTCATCAAGGGCCTAGAGGCAAAATTCTAATTGCCCCTGCACAGCCTTGCAGAGAACCTTGTGAATAGTTTTGCATTTCAGAGTGTGTCACATTATGTATTAGCTTCTTATTATAACTGACAGAAATGACTCTTGGAAGTGGAATCCATTTGCCCGAATGACTCAGGGAGAGAACGTGGCATCCCTCTGCTTGATCATCTGAGATGCCAGGGGACTTGAATTTGGCTGTATTGTACATAATTAAAGAGAATCTCCTCGGAAGGCTGTTCGGGGGGTTGGTATGCTGGAATGTATTCAGAGCACCCGTCGCTGCAGCATCATCATGCTACATCTGTGAGACGCTATCGAGATTCTAAGTAGCTTTTTATTCAACGCAGCCAAGCAGAAAGAGCACTTGTATTCAGCGTTTAATTCAGTAATGCCTGATAACATACAATTTATATATGGCAAGTTAATTAAAATCCATCGAGCAGGCCTGCTTGTGTGTGCTTTAATCTCTTTAAATCAACAAACCAGTTACTCTGCTTTAATGTATTCAAGCTGCTGGGCAGTTCTCCCCCTCTTCACATGTGACTTACTTGACCCTGCGTTTAATGCATGCAAATAAGAGACGGTGATTTGGGAACAATTTTCTTGATGCTCAAGTGATTCCGACGCATCCTGTACATACTGTGAATAAGAGCCATGGCAGATAATGTCTGTTATTCTAATATTCATTGCAGTTGAGTTGTTACCTTGATTGTCATTATGACCTATTATGTGATGTTAGACAAGTACAACTGACTGAATGTTGGATTAGTAGTCAGCTCCAAGAAAAGTTGTTGTCCCATGTATAAATGGCTTGCTACAAAGTAAATGCCCTGTGCATGTGTTTGGGTTGGTTAGCGTTTAAAGTGCATTCATGCAATGTGTACAGGTATGCGTGTGTCTTCTACCCAGCATGCCTCTGGTCCCCTAGGGAGCCCCTTGAGGACACTTCCAGCAGCCGGCGACTGCTGAGTCATTGCACATCCTAAAGAGGCTGAACAGCGAGGAGGCCAGCCCAACCTGCTGGGTTTGGGAGAGGGCTGCTGTTTTACCCTGTTACAGCTTATCCAGATGTGTTCTCTAATCCCAACTTTCCCCCACTATCATGGCTGGACTATTACGTTTCTGTAACCATGAGAACCGGCAGCGGCCACAAAAGCCTGCTGAGAGACTGTTGTTATTCATGTGTTCCATAACCTGCGGAGAAAAATAATTCAGCCAAGGCCTACACAGTTCCTGTTGATAGAAAAAGGCTTGTGTGACTGACACTGGTATTTTTCTAAGGACAAAATGTAATTAGTTCCAGTAGGCGGTTAGTTGTGTACCGATTTGGCTTCCCCCTACTCCATCCTCCTGGGAGATCTGTTCTATATTGATTAAGGATACAGTACATATATGTGTGTATATATATACACTCAAGCTTTGATCTCACACTGAAGACAGATTTACCGGTGCAGTTTGTCTCTCTGCAATGTAGCATCATTCTGAGCACTGTTTTATCTGAATATAGTTTTTTAATTAAGGGTTTTTTCTACCAATAAATCTGAAAATAAAATAAAATGTGAGACTCATCTTTATGATATTTAGTTTTTGGAGTTAGATTATCTTTAAAATATTACTAATTACTAAAATCTTGAAAGCTGTAGGCTTTGCTTCAAGGCAAAGCCTCTTAGAATGCATCTGAAATCTTCTCGCCAACATCCCTCAATAACCTCTCAGCTGAATTTAGATTTTCTGCAGCAAACAAGCAACTAGTGGAGATTTCTGTTGAGGTCTCCACACACTTCTGAAATCTCAAAATTAACCCTGATTTTTATCAGATTCATTTGAATTTTATTAGATTTCACTATTGATCATGTTCTAGTGCTAACTAAATTATTCTCCAGCACTCACGTTGGTAGAGATAATACTACTCCTAATAACACTACTAGTACTACTTCTTTGATTATTAGTGGTGCGGTGTGTGTGTCTATATATATATTTTCTTTTTATAATATTCATAAATACACTTTCATTAGTGCATGATATTTCGTTACCTTCGAATGAGCTGATCTACAAAGGGAGCACATCCTTCTCCACGCAGTCCGCCTTGTTGCACCGCCATGTTTCTGCAGTGGCCCTGAACGGACAAACCAAACACTTGCTGACACTGCAGTCTGCAACCACACAGCTAGGTGCCACTAAATCCTACACAGTGGACCTTTAATCAGAATACATAAGAGGCAGTAGTGCAAACTTAACAACCCTGCTGGTAAGTGTTACCTTTGTAGTCATCACAATAGAAGTGTAAAAGTGTACACGGCAAGCAGGGTGGCAAGTATTGATTTGAGAGACATGGATCCATCTTTGCTTTAAAAGTGCTCAACAGAATCTTAGACCTGATTCAGAAACTGTCACTCTGAAGTATTCTTGTTTTTAATTCCAGTTGAATGTGTGGCTGCTGCACTTTGGATGAACAGATAAATGACAATATCTAAGAGTGATGTTATGGTTTTTATCAAAAAAATATCTTTTTCGTAATCCTGCAGTAGCCTTCATGATTATTATTATTTCCTGTCTTGCATTTCACATAGCCATGTCTTTATCACACCAAGCAAGTATGGGAACAACACACTTTTTATAGGCTCCACCACTGACTAATGATTCAAAGTTGCAAAAAAAGCCACTTGAAGATGAATGACGGTCGGGTTTCTTAATTCAATTCTGCCTTTTGTTCTGCATGGTTAAACACGAGTCATCAATCAGCATTTTTACCTTCAAAGAACATAGCCGCTAATGTGCTGATGTGATCACGCTTTTAGCTGGGGTAGGGCTAATATTTATTGATGTTGAGCTGTCAGACGAAAAGTGGCCGGTCTTTTCATGTGGATTTTACCATGCACAGCCTATTTTCTGTGCTTTCATACAGATTTCCTCACAGCTGTTGGAACAAGATGTTTTTTAGCCTATATCGCTGCTGATGACCATAAAGTAAAAAAAAAAAGTGCGTTACTGTTATTCAGGTTATATGATGTCATTGAAGCCAGTCTGCTTTACACATAGTTGCACAAATCCTAGAATTACTAATAATCGTGATGAATAAATACTTGTACCAATGAATCACGAAACTTCCTCTTCCATTCTTAGTGGTAACATCTACTACTAGAAAGCACTAGAACTTAAAAAGGCAAAAGTTAAACATTGATAAGAATTAGAACAGGTTTTATTGAGTTATAAAATGGACTATGGAAAAAAAAAAGTTCTCGCGGTAAGTGCCAACTCCACAGCGATGATGATTCATTCCCCTGCTACCTGTATCAGATACTTGTTGGAAGGTTCAAGTCTCTGAAGAAACTTTGAACTGTTGAAAGATTGAGGTTAAGAGCTCCAGGGTGGAGCTCAGTTGCTGAATCTTTGAACATAGCATGACTGTCTATGAGGGACAGGTGTTCCTCGTGGAAACATGTCACCGCCCCAAAAGACTGATGGGCTTTGAAAAGCAAATCTCTCGCAGATTTGAACTTGAGAGGGGAGTACATCAGCCTGTCCCCTAACCATGTTGATAGTGATTGAAAGAACGTTTATTCTGTTCTTTTCACTCATGTTATTCTAGGCCCAAGTCACATTTCCCCTTGCAGACAGAAGCACCCACTGGGTGATAGCTGTGTGTGTGTTAGAAGGCATTTAGTTCTGATAATGGTCCATTTTCTTCTGTTAGTGTTTAATTGTTCAAATTGGCAATAGGAAAAGGAAAAACCACAGTTTGCAGAAGTCACAGAAACACTTGTGTTCAGAGTTGTTTTCTGTTTCTCCTACAACAGTCCAGAGTGACTAACTGACTAACACGATACCATTACACTTTTCAAGTGTGGATTTTCTGTGATCATTATTCACCGGACTTCATCTGACTTACAACAGATGAATGAAAATGAGGAATCACATTAAAAACAGCGAAACCTCTGCATAATGATTTGAATGTTTTCTAAAAGTGACTACTAAACAAGCATTTGAACGCTTTGATAGAAGCACCTTAATCTTGCACCTCATAGACAACTGAAATACTAATACTGATGGCCACACCCTCCCGTGGTGAATAAGCAAATATATTTGATTCCAGCTCCACATTTTAAGATGTGTTTTACCTTTGAACTGATTCCCTGGAGCTTCACCAGCAGCCTGTGGGGTGAAGTGAAATCAGACTTCCAATTAGAAAAGACGTTTCCTGTATAACAGAGCTGGATTCATTAGGGCATGTTTTACAGCAGTGTGGTAGGACCACAGAGATGGGGTTTCCTCTTGTGACCTTGGAGAAGCAGTAGCATATTTGCATGCCCACACACACACACACACACACACACACACACACACACGTGCTGAGCAATTGAGATAATGGACAATTTCACACAAATACTTAGGCAGAATAAAACAATTATCATATGTGAGAAGAAGATTATTATCAGGTCTTCTTGGTTTTTGCTTGAAATAAAGAAATCCAAATCCATGTAAAACAGCAAACATTGCTCTTTTTTATGATGTATTAGATTTAGTCAGTAAAGTCTTTCTTGTTTATTGTTTTTAAACAGTAGTGTTTAATGAGTAACATAACTGTTTTATGCGATGGTCTTATTCAAGTAAAACAAATAATCATAAATGTATAATATTATGGCATGAAATGAACTGTGCCTCGCAGTGGACTGTAACTGTGTGTAGTTGAGATTAAGTAATTGAATTCAATTGAATGATTATAAAATTAAATGACATAAGAATTTATACATAATCCTCACACGTTCATGTAACAACAGGAATAACATAAGAATGAATATCATTACCTACCAACTGTTAAAAAAACCCAAAACATTTTATGTAAATAATAATTACAATTATTCACATTTGGGTTTAAATTATTGTTTTTATTTTTTTGTCATAGCCATTTCTTAATAATTTACAGTTTTGCCTACCATAAGAAATCTTTAAAGAATAAAAATCAAAAAGTCAGACATCTTTTGTATGAAGTTAAAAGGTAAAAGACATACATTTAAAGATAATTGTGTTTTAAAGAATCACAAAAACAATTAAAACCATTTACACAGTAAGGATTGTAATCATACCAGCTTTACCATAGGGACACATTTAATGACTATTGTAAAACAGTGGTCTTTTCATGCATCATTGTCTTTTGGCATCTATGATAGAGACACAGAGATTGTGATCATTTGCTGTAGGGGACATGTTTTTTATGTATTGGGATCTGTAATTTCACTGCCTCCACATCGTGCACAACATGGAAGCTTGTTCCGAAACGGTCACAGGCATCGAAGCAGCAGAATATCAGGCGAAATGATGCTTCAAAGAAATCACAAGTGGTTACCCAGCTCGCAGCAGTGGTTATATCCACCCCCAGTATTTCTTGTGAAGTTATTTATTTGTTTACTTTTTTGGCAGAGTCTCTGCTCAGATCATGGATTAGTAGAGATATTCTCTGGCTCATTTGCAGGCTAATTTGCTGGGTTTTAGAGGCCCTTGTGGACAGTTTTGGTCTGTTATCTGCGGAGTTGCATACCCGCTCCCTGCCAGTGCCTCTGACAGTCTAAACCAACAGCACATCAGGGCCCATCTTACCACCACGGCTCAGGGGCTTCAGTACAGCTCAACGCACGACATGGAGCAGGATGAGCCGTCCTCCATGGAGGATCATCCTAACCCAGTCTTTCAACTTCTGTCCCTCATTTAGCAATATCCATTTAATATACAGTCATTATCCATGCTCATGTTATATTTATGTAAGTTTTAGGGGAAAAATATCTCTCAGTTAAAAATGTATGATAAAAATAAGCAAGGCAGTGATTTAATATTCTGGATCTGTCTCAGCGCTTATTCAATACTGACCTTATTAAAGGTCCCATGTTATGCTCATTTTCAGGTTAATACTATATAGTTGGGGAAAACGCTTCTTTTTACATATTTTTTTTTTCATGCTGTCCATTGCTATTTTTTATTGGCTATGTGTATTAGCTGTGGTTTCCCTGGTAAACACACCAATCCCTTCAGCCTCCTTCTCGGTCTGCTGCTGCTCCTCTCGGGATCACTCATCCTCGAGTGCTGCTCTTTGCTGTCAGAGTGTCTCCGGGCTAGGCAGAGCAGACGGGCCAGGTGTCAGGGATGCCCCGCCGCTGGTCTACTCTACCTCACTTGTCCGGAGACCCTGCAGCTGCGACAGCTGAAGAGGTCAGTGTGTTTACCCAATCTGCTGTATTAGCTCCGTCGCTTGGTTTTTCCAAACCGCCCGCAAGAAAAACACAAACACAGCCCATTACCACACGACCAGATAACCATGAACACACTACTAAGAAATAGCATGCCAGCTAGCTAATTCTCGTTTGATTTGCGGGGTGATTAAAAAATAAATGAATTGACAAAGCAGCCACGGCTTTCGTCATGCAAATAATGGACGCAAGCAAATCAGAGGCATGAGTATGGTGGGTCTTGAAAGATAAGCAGCGGGATCCATCATAAAGCAGCACCACCAGCTGTGTTTCCACATCAGCCATGCTGTGTTTTTGCAACTGAGGCTGTGCTGGAGGCGTGGCTGAGGGCAGTGATTGTATAGATGTGATGACATGAACTTACAGAAGCCCACACAGCTCGTTTGTATGTCTGCATTTATCTGTGGATTGAGTGCATTGATGCTTTCAGCTTTATAATAAAAGAATACCTTGATATCTCAGTTTGACAGATCAGGTACCCCACTCAACCAACCCACATTAAGTATAAAAGTCATTTTTGTTATTCTTATTGTAGTTGATTATTAATTGTTATAAATAATCTGCACCAAATGTTGGAAAAAGGATTAGACCCTTGGGTTGTGTGCATACATTGTCCCAAATGTTTCCAACAATATTCAAACAGAGAGAGATCTGTTATGTTACTCAAGGTAACGGTGCGTTACATACACTCGTCCGTCACTAAAAGCTTCTGGAGAGAGAGAAAGGAAGAAACAAGATTAACATAATGTGAATAAAAACGTTTAAACATATGAACATCTCTGAGTCCCGCAGATGATTTTCATCAGCAATGGTCGATGTTCAACGACAAGGACAAGAACTCCCATGATGCAACATTGTTACGTCTTATTTTGTTCTGATTGAGATTCCATAGTGGCAGAAATCCCATACTGTGCATTTAACCCACTTTTCATGCTTTTAAATATTGTATACCAGTTTCTTGCAATAAGATTCCAGATAGCTCTGAGCGACCAGTGAAAGCAATTAGCAATTGTTATTGAGGCTGAGGAGGCAGAGATCATAACGTGCTGCTGCCCCGGTATGAGATACCAATAATTAAACTTCCATGCTGAGATTTCTCTCATTAGTGGTCACCTCTGATATATAGGTCCCCGATTCAAATCCATGTACAGAACTTCTAGTCCTGCTTGATTTACAAAAGATGAACCGGTAAACACCAGCTCTGGTAAATGTCTGAAGTTGTGTCACTTTTGTATCTCACAGTCATCCAAGACTTGATAACACTTGTTATATGTTGTAAGACTAAAACATACATAAATGCACTTTTGATACGAAATGCTTTGTATTGTGCTTGTGTACACATTGCCTTCACATGTGTGACTGAAAAACTACACACATGATAATTATGTAACATCAAAGCACCTCTGAGTAAGAAAACAGCACGATAAAAATATGACATTTTCAGAAGATGACAGGTATCTATGACAGTAACTGCATTTGTCTTCTTTTGATTATCTACTTTGAACCATGAAAGATCGTCTCAGTGCACAACTGTATGATTAATTATTTGCAACATTCCCACTTTGGCTCTCAGGGGTTGTCAGTACTGCAATATTCGAAATAAGATTAGCACACTTAAATATAGAGGTAGTGCACACATAAGACTTTAACACATATAAAGACCCTGCAGTTCTCAAACCTGGTTGTGTTGGACAGCTCAGGTTCTGGATTATTTCTCTCCCAGTGAAAGTAGCTAGGCACACTGAAATTTCACAGCCTGTGCATGTTGAAGAAAATAGCTCAGGACATAAGCTTTAGATTTTTTTCCCCCTCTGCCTTCAGTGCTTCCTCTAAAGTACTGCTGTCACACTGAAAACACTAGTCTTATCTCAGCTGTATGAATTGCCGGTTTCTGCAGCAGGTCACACCAGAGCTGCTTTCTCTCTTTTCTTCTGTCTTCAAACCTCAGTGCTTGCACTGTGTGAATTACCTAATTTTGGCATAGGCACACTTTGAGCTACTTAGATGACTTTAACTGACTTACAAGCTAAGAACTAGTGGTTTACAGCAGGTCAGATGTATAACAGTTAGCATTTAATTATGTGCTAATAAGAAATGTAATCCAAGGACAGCCAGAATGATTTCCTCACTGAGTTTAGGAATGAATGACGGTTGTTTTTAAAATGTCAAGTTGGACAGCTTAATTCAGGAAATAGAAAATAAATTGACTTCTGTCAGACAGCAGCCTGATAAACAGTAACGCTGAAAAGATATTGGTTGTATGACCCTTTAGAGGGAATTGGCCGAGGCAACAATATTACAAGGCTTTTGCAGAGATGAATCTGGAAAGTGAGGACAAAAGAGTATCTCATTTCCGAACCTTGTTTATATTGGTAAATGGATTTAAAATGATTCGTTTTCAAGTCTAAGCGCTGACCCTGATGACCCTGATTTCCCCAAAGTGTAGAAGTAATTTTGACTTTGTGGAAGTTTTAAAGAATCCTCTCTGTTTTTTTCACCTAGCAATAGGCTGCAGACTACAGCTTGTTAGTGTACTTCACTAATTGGATGCTTGGTGCCTTCGATCCTGGGTCGGACTTTAATTGTTGTGGTTTTCTTAATTGTCTTCAGTTGCCACCCTTGTAATAGATTGCATCGTCTTTTGATGTCAATATTGCTCAGAAGACAGTGAAGAAGCATTGAAGAAAGCGAAAGGGAAGGTCCTCTCAGCCACATGCAAGCTTAGACTCTGTGATGATATATGTTTTAGTTCAAAGCTGTATAATCACAACTGTGCTGCTGTTAAAAGTGATTTGATTAAGGGTCATTTCCCCAACCATTTGGTGAACTTTTATCTTAACAGTGTGGTCCAGTGTAAATTGTTGGTTGTTGCATGTGCGCTCTGTGTACACAAGACAGTACAACAGAGTTATTACATGGTGCCTTTGAGTGCAACTAAATTTAAATATGAAAAAAGATAACGTTGCATAAAAAATGAGTGTGGTTATGCACCATTCTGCCTTGTTCACATCCAAGAAAAGAGTCCAAGAGTGTATTTCTCATGGCAAGATACCAGCTTTAATTAGTCTCTTACAGTCAGCCTGCTATCATTTTTAAGCATTTGGGAAAAAGAACATCTTACAAAAATGACAGCATTATGTATAACCCCACGTAGCCAGAGAGCGATTAAAAAAATATTGGAAGTGGATCAGGTGTCAGCCAATTCAAACTGCTTAGCTCCAGCAGATCAGCGCAGGACAGCAAAAGTAATACAAATGTCCAGAAGAACCAAAACACAAATTGATTTTTTGGATTGACAGAGGTAAGTAAAGGCCAAAAAATTAAAAATGAAATAAAATACATCACTCAATCATTTGTATTATTATTAATGGAAAAATATATTTTTAAAATTCACATTCTGATCTACCACTGGTTTGGCCATTAAAGAGTAATTCTGGTCTTCACGTCGGTGCCCACCTCCAGTTGCCGGGACTCCATATACCCCAGGCAACTACATTTCTATTCATTGCCTCAGTGGAAATTTGGAATTGAAATTGGCTTACCTCGTTCTGACCAAAGTCTCTGCAATTACACTCCAGAAAAGGTGTTTCCTGTCTCCATATGCCATGTTTTATTATTACATTCTTGCCACTACCACTGCGTAGAATGCTTACTTGGGATTTATTTTTTTTTCTCATCAAAGAGAATTAAGAGATGAAGCTAAATGCTTGCAAAATGCTGATACTAGATCCAGTGGTGCCAGCCTGATATTACCCTTAAATGCTTGTAAGTACTTCTATTAAAAAACAAACCTTATTTGCCACGTTGTAAACTCTCAGTGGCTTTAGTTTTAACACTGTATGAATTATATAAGCACTTAGAATCACAAGCCTCTTGGCAGCATGTATTTTAGATAGCCTTTTGAACTGTCATGCACTCAGTGGGAGCTGGGAGGCACACACAAATCAATTCTTTAACACTGACAAAGTGTCTGAAATGAAAAACAGTGGGCTTTTATGTAAGGTATCAAGAGAGCATGATGAGAGGAAAAAGTAATGTTTTGACAGAGGTATGCTCCTTTAGAATGAAATCGTACATACTACTGTGATGTTTATACACGGCATAGCACATCTGCGCAAATCAAGCAAAGGTGGGCTCCTCAGTACTCAGAGAATTCCCAGTCAGTCTCATAAAAATTTGATTCCAGAAGAAAGTTTGAAAGATGTGAAGGTTTTCATGTTCTTTTTCAAGGCGGTGCTTAAGCTCTTTACTGTCTTTTATTGGGAAAGTAGCTGTTTCTTAAGGGTATACTTTAGAATTTTATTAGGCCAGGCCTAGAGTGTGCTGAGGAATGACAGGATGGGGATGGTGCCATCTTTGTTCAGCAAGGCCCCAGGCAAGCCACATGTAGCCCTAATGAGTCGCTTACAATTTCAGGCTCCGCTTGCTCTCAAACACCAAAAGTAAACTTTTGTCTTTTTTCCCCCTCACTATTCGGGGACCTTAAGAGGATTGTTGGGTCATTATTTATTCATGCCATTGTGTTTATTCACCAGCCTCTGTGTGTGATGGGAGAGGGAATAGAGCAGCTAGTGCAGATGGAGTAAAAGCTGATAATTATCCACTATTAGCATTGTTTTTTTCAGCCACGGTTTAAGTCGGCTCAGTTGATGATCGAGCTATGATAGAGGCCCAGAAACATCCATTTAAAGCAGATTACCATGTATACGTCTTTGAAGTCCCGAATCCTATGCGGACAACTCGCCAAATGGGCGTGGGTGTGTTTAAAAGCCTGTTTATTTTACTCTTTCTGTGACGATAGAGAAGATATCCTATCAGTATGTCAGTTACAAACATGCGTCTTGACCAAGAGAGCCTTCCGAACAGCCATCTCATGCCTGCAGGATGTTGTTAACAGCGAGAGGTGAGGAGATTGGAACCTTTACTTTTTATCCTAGAACAAAGAAAGCCCCAGGGATGCTTGAATGGGGCTGCACGGAGGGATTTAGCAATGTCAGAGCTCGTCAGAACTAACATTGATTCAGAGGACTACTGAAGTAAAGAACAAAAAAATCTTGGCTTAGTTTTCAAAGACTAAAGAGTCTAGCAAATGGTTCAGTTAGATATTACTCTGTTCAAACACAATCGTTTTTTAATTGTTTACATGGTTCAGCCGGGCTGTTTATTGTGTTCTCCATTTATTCTAGGTTTCAGGTGAATGTCTCGTACGGGTGACACTTTAAAGTTTCTCCTCTTGGACTTTTCTCTGAAGGTGGGAGTGCGGCATTATTAAGGTTTCTCCTCGCACAGAAGAAATCTCTATTCGGTTCTTTTAAGATTTCAATTTCACATTTCCAGTCTGATTCATTCATCTGTTTGTCTCAGAGAAGTCGAAACAGATGGTGTCTTTCGGCTGGATTGCAGGGCACACTGTCTCTCCGACACAGCAAAGTAGAGTGGACTGGATAGATGAGAGTGGCAGAAGCCAGGCGGGGATGTGGGTAGGGAATGACTGGGGAAGGAATATGTGCTTATCGTCACCCAGAGAGGAAACGCCATCTCGAGTCTCAGCCACTCTGGCCTCCTTTTCATCTTCCGAGGTGATAGCCTACTCTGAAAGCCACCGGCATCAGTGGTCTGCTGTGTGCCAAGGCTTGTGTGCCACTGCTGCTTTCTTTAAAAATCTTAAAAGATTCCCTCCCTCTCCATTCAGGCGGATAGATTAGCACTGATTGTTTGCATCCTTAAATTGGTGTAATTTAAAGGAATTGAGGGGTAGAGCGTTGATCTAACTGGGGCCCCTGTTCTGTGAACATGTTTCTGGATATTGTGACAACTGCTAATTTGAGCTAAATCACTACACTATTTGTAGTGTCCAACCTGCTATGCAGCCACCATAACCCTAACCACCATCTGTATTAATGGCCAGAGATTTTTTATTTTTTTTACTTGTTTTCTCGATATATTCTTACCACACATTTATAATTTGGCATTTAAAATCTCTTTAAGAAGGTACAGTAGTTTTTAAGTATTAGGTGATGGGTTTAAAGTGCTGATAGAAATGTTGCAGGCGGCTCAGCCTTAAGTGGAATTGTGCCATCTGTGGTAATGCTTTTTTATTACACAAATATAATTTCCATTTTCTCAGTAATGGTCATGTCTATAAAAAAACATTTATGGGTATTTACAATTTGTTTTCAACCTTCTCGTACATTATGCTCACTCTCTGTTATTATGATATTGATTGCTAGCAGGTAAACGGCACCGTCAGAGAAAGTTTTATCCCTTTTCCAATGTTGGCTCATAAAAGCTCATTTCCCACTTCCTCTGCAAAGTGTGTCTGTTTGTGTTCTTCGTTGTGTAGTTTGGGGCAGGGTGTTGAACAATGTGCCGCATCCTGCAAAAACACAGATTTGCAAGACAAATGGATGAAATCGCACCGTGTCAACTGGGGAAATTCTTGGAGTCTCGCAGCAGGCGTACATATATGAAATATCCCTTGGTACATGGTGTAAAATCAACTAATCACTTGATTTTACTCTAAGAAAGAAGTGAAGTGAAAAGTATTACTCGCATCGTGACTCGAGCTGCTCACCGTCTCATTTGTTTGCTTTTTTGGACCGAGATGAGATCACCTATGAGATATTAATTTCATGAAAGGCTAGTTATGGCTTCCAGCTGTGCAATAGAAAACAATTATGTCAATTTGCGAATCCGAATAATGAAAAAAACAGAATGAAGCCACTGTGTTTGTATCGCGTGGCGACGTCTGATTAATGTAATTATTACCTGAGCTCGTACACCAGTAGCTCACAAGCACATTCATATTTGCCAAAACATAGTTGAAGTATGTATGTAAAGTGAATTTAGTTTATTTTGTTTAAGCCACCTCGTGAATACTTGTAGTTTTAGCTTTCTGATTTTAAATCCAGTGGCATCTTATTAAGATGGAATAAAATGCAAGTGTTTAGAATACTTCACATGGAATTAACCTCATAACCTCCTTATTGAGAAGTGCGCTGCATTTGTTGATCATATGGCCATATGGTAAAAAATCTGCCTCGATGTAAATGTAAAAATGTACGAGGAGACAGCCAGCCTCAGTGTCACAGGCAATCTGTACAGTTGTTTTGGCAGAGTTGTTAAAACAGCTTCCCGTTGATCATCAGTTAATATCTTTGCCTGATGGAATTAACATTAACAGGGATGAATAGTTTTCATTAATTTTGGGAGGGTAGATGCAGCTCCTCTATTATTGAACATGAAGCACAAATCACAGTCTCGCAGGGCATAACAGGATGTACATTATCAAGCAACCAAAACAAATCAGCTTACTAAAATGATTTTAACATGGTCTCAGACATTTAAGTCAAGGCTTCCTGTACTTCAAGTCAAATATAGTCAAGTGTTTGTTGGTTAGCCAGTCCTATTAAATCAAATCAAATCAAATCAAATCAATTTTATTTATATAGCCCAAAATCACAATCACATTGCCTCAGTGGGCTTTACAATCTGTACAGTGAACAACATCCTCTGTCCTTAGACCCTCGATTCGAGTGAGGAAAAACTTCACATGTTGATGGAAAAAAAAAACCTTTTAACAGGGTAAAAAAAACAATGGAAGAAACCTCAGGAAGAGCCACAGAGGAGGGATCCCTCTTCCAGGACGGACAGACATGCAATAGATGTTGCGTGTACAGAAAAGAGCAACAATTAATTATTAACTGTTAGCAATTTTCTGTCTTGTGATAAAGTAAGTTTTCTGAAATTTGATTGAAAAAATATTTAAAGATAAGAAGTAGTGAATCAAATACCTGAAAGATGAAGTGAAAAAAAGTTTTCAGTGAATCCGCTATCACGAAAGAACAGACCATCAGAAATTATTTAACAGCAAAATCTCTCATGTTTGACAGATTAGTTTCACAGTACACTACTGTAGAAAAGTCATGTCATCCAACTCTGCCGGTATCTTGCTCTGTTAGCCAAAATTCACCACGTATTTCATCATGTTACACTGCGAAAACAGCACTGCAGAGCTCTATTTCCTTTGGTGACAAAGACGTTGAATTTCTAAGGCCGTCAGCGACACAAAGGCAGTACTAACACTGCCTTTCCACAGTCTTTGAAGTTCAATCCAAACCAAGAGCAGTGATATAACAGGCAAGAGGGCACATTTAATCAGTCATGGCAGAACTGAAATTCTGCCAGTCAGTTAACAAAAAATCAAAAAGGGCATCAAACCGCCTTTCATGGGGTAAGCAGCTCTAAAGCCTCTGTACGGCACAACATTTCCGGGGACATCTTGAGCCCGGCTAGTGAACATTTGTGTAGCGTTGCTGTAAACATGGCCACGAGATCTAAGCAAAATGGACATCATTAGAGGGACAAAGCTGGAATGCTGAAAAGGGACTTGATGATGATCAGGCAATTCAAACGCTATTAAATATCCAATGAAGGTACCTTGTTGGACAAAGTACCTTGTAGGCATATGCAACTCAATTAATAGATCATTATTTGTAAAAACATTCTGCTTCCTTAGGGCTTCATAGCAATGTTCACAGTACAGTATAAATTAGTTATTATGAGTTAGTGTTGTAGTCAAAGCAACATGAAAACTCATGGTTCATTTTCACATAGGACTGCAGAGTACACACTGCTCATGATTCATTATGATTAACTTCCCTGTACAGAAATGTGTTTTGCACACAAGTACTTAAGGTATTAATATTAAAAATAGGCATGCATATATAACAAAGTCCTGAGATTGTCAAAGTCTCCCACATGGACTTTTTATTCCATAAACTGCGTCAAACTGTCAAGAATACTAAACTATATCTGACCAGTTTAACGCAGAAGAACACAGAAGTTTGTGTGGAGATTTTGCAACAGCCTGCTGCGGCAAGATTTAATCAAGGTTGCCAGTGGATCTTGTGCGTGTAATCACATATCTGCTGCCTTCAGATGCCTCCAAAGAAAGTTAATCAGCTGAAAAGGGAAGGCCTTCATACATGAAAGCTGTTGTGTCTGACAGATGCTGGTAAGATTCAGACATTAATCTTTAGCGTGCCTTCTTGGCATCGCTCCCATAATCATTTTTTTTTTTTTCTTATTTAAATCTGCGCAATTAGTTGTCTTGATTGAGGAATGTATAATGAAAGTGAAGCAGACAGGCAAAACATACATAAAAGGGGTCTGATTTTTGGAGAGTATCAAAGGTTCACCTCCATCAACAAGTGAGGCGGCACAGAACCGGTGTGCTGGTAGTTAAGTGTAGTGCGCTGTCGACTTGGTCTGAGCAGGCGGGCTGTGGACTGCGCAAAATGTGTTGAATCTTGACACAAAATTTGCAATGTGCTGCTGATTTGTCAGTGACACTGAGTATCACTTTCAAAAAGCAAGACATTGGGGGATTTGCACTGGAAAATGGCAAACACAGGCGAGGAATACAAGCCAGTGCGTCCTAGGAAATACAATGACGTATTTAAACGATGTAGCTATAGCTAGCAGCAACTCTTATGAGGAACTATCTTAAAAAGTTATTTCCTTTAATGATGCAAATTGTGAAATGTTTTGGCTATTTCAGGTCTGACTGTGGTCTATAGGACATCTCAAAATTGACAAAAAAGGATCTGAATTTAGATTGTGGCTCGTGGTTGTAATTAAACAGGTAGCATTATTATTTTTTTATGTGGGATTACCCACCCCTAGTAGAAATGATACAATCAGACAGTTGAAAAATACGACAAAGCTTTAAACATCCCACTCCGCCTACACCGGATGACCAAATTGATGCGAGGAGCAAATTACACAACATTTTACTGATCTGCCAAAGACAAACTGCCAACCTTTCACACAACAATGTACGAATGAAACTACGCAACTGTCCAAGTCAATTACAGATTTTGTTTTTAGTTTGCCCTGGCATCATTGCAGAATATTAACATGTAAATTGAGCATTAGCATTGAATAAAAAAAAAACTGGTATCTTGACTACATTACTCCTACATGCAGACCCTCCTGCTTAGTGGTAAAATGGAGATTCAACACAATCTGCATTTTTACAGCATGAGATGCAGTGTGATGATGACACTCAGTCCCCGCTGAGACTCTGAGTCATTCCTCTGCGTCCTGTATGCTTTGTATGCGGCATGGCATCAGTTGATGGTACGGGACAGGCGCAGAGATGTTTGTTTTTTTCTTCACTGTTCATCTGCAAATACACTGCATTTTTTATAGATGCTGCCCGCAGCTGTAGTCCTTGAGCAAACAGATTATTTCTGTTGTCACCGTCGAGGCACACATCTGCTTCACCTTGCTCACTGTTGTGGCTGTGCAGTACATTTAGCTATGGTAGTTGTAGACCGTATTTACCATGTTGTGTATTAGATACATGACAACTTTGATTTAATTTCCCTAGATGAAGCAGAATTTCTCAGCTCAGGTTCAGAATTTATTGCAGTCAGAGGCAAAATCTGAAAGATTAAGTACATTTCGAGGGACAACGAGAGAAAGAACTAAAGATCAGGACTCTCCGGATGAAAGATGTTGACTCTTCTTATTCGATTTCCTGTTCACTCTATTACGTTCTCCCTCTAAATTATATTCTCTGTTTAACTGATCTAATTCTCTTTCCCTCAGCCAGAGAAGCCTTCTCAAATAACGCCACTTTTTTCTAACGTACATTTTCATGTACATATTGGTACAGTGGAAATGACTGATTCTGCTTCTTCCTAATGCACAGACTTGATCATTGTGATTAGGCCCATAGTTTCCAGTCCGCGATTTTGCATTACAGTCCCCCCATTAATGGCTGCAGTGGCTGCGTTCACTTAACACTAAACAATGGTGCTGATGTCTCCTCCTGCCTCCATTCATTAGTCAACACATATAAACAACCAGAAGCACACAATCATGCATACACAGGCTGACATTACTGTAACAAGATTCAAGAAGTACTGTATAGTTGTTGCATTAACTGCCCGGCAGTGCATTCTGGTAAGTACAATAAATTATAGAAGCTAATCTAGAAACAAAATACCAGATAAACATATACCAATGAAAAAAATATATATTTATAAAAAAAATATAAGATACAAAAAAAACAGTGAACATGGTTGAGGGTTAAATGTGCAAATAAAGTTGCAACATTATTAAAATGTCAGTGGTGCAAGATATAGTTAAATATATAAAAATGTTTGCAGTATCTCTGCTGCAGCATTAAGCAGTATCACAGATTCGCAAAGGCAAATGTCACTTTAAACACTGAATTATTTTGCTCTTACAGTTCAACATCAGGAATAAATTGGCCAAGGAATTTAAAGTAGACATTTCAAAATGTAAAATGTGTTAATCTCCTGCTGTCTACAGATATAGGGACTGGTGACCTCTTGGTTATACAGTCCTTTAATTAGTAATTCTTCATAACATACAGAGGTTGCCAAATCTACAAATACTTTTGGACTTTGTAATTTTAAAGAATTGGTTAATTATCAATGTAATTAATGAGCTTCAGCATTTCTAATGTAATGTCCCTGTTTTTCCCTACTTGTAAATTGAGTGTCTTTAGGCTTCGGACTGTTAGTCAGACAAATTAAGCAATTCTAACACCTCTCATTGTTTCATTTGAAATTGAAATTGTGATGAGCATTTTTCACTATTGTGACATTTCACCAAATAATGAATCGACGAATTAAAAAAGAAACAGCCCTGATCAATCTAAAATAGAAATAACTGTTAATTACAGCCCTGACTTTCTTCTAAAGCTTTAATTTTATTATTAAAGTGTACATTTTCTGATGTTATAGGGATGAGGTGCAATAGCCTTAAGCAGCTGTGCATTTGCTGGCATACTGTAGATACAAATTTGCAGTGAGCATGTGCTTGAATATTGATTTTGAAAGCATTCATGCTTCGATTAGCTGATAGGTTGCCAACATTCGATATTTTCAAATACAGCTGTTTCAACGATTTAACCTTTCTCCCAGAAAATGATGGTGTTTTGTGACAGCTTCAGCTTGGTGATATCATTAATTTTTAAAGATTTTAATATATGTGTAAGCTACAACAAAACACTCGCATTAATTTCTTGAAAATTTGAAATAATAACATAGATCCTGCTTCATAATTACAGTGTTATAGATTATATTTACTGGGCATTTTTCAAACCGCCCATGCAGAATGGACCGCTCTGCAACCAAATCATCTCACTTTCATTCTCCGTAACAGCCAGTTCATGCCCTTCAACCTTCATGTGGAATTTCAAAGTTTCTCAACACAGCACAGAGCACCTACTGGCCCAGTTATCGTAAGTTGTGGGTTTGTAAAAAATATTGATGCATAGCCGCCCACTCACATGTTTCAGCTTCTGTCTCTCATCCCAGCACCACATACTGTTTTGTATTTTCCCTGGAAAATACATGTCATTCTTTGAACTTGGGCTCTGATGGTTGTTGCCTGAACTACTTGTACTTGTTAACTTGCACTGTGGAACTATTACACTTTTCAAATGCTTCTGAAAAGATCCTTATTGAAATTAATCTAAATGAATGTGAAATCGTAAACATTATATCAGTGGTTAAAGCTTTCTTAGTTACTTTGATTCAGAACTTCAGTTATGTATATTGCAAACCATGTTTTCAGCATTTCATGCTAAAATATCATTAGCAGTGAGGCTCACCTGCGAACCACAGGAACCAATATATTTGACTGCTCTTTTAATTGGGTTCCTTATAAGTCGATTAAGACCTTTAATGCAATCGCTGGTGGTCTGTGGCTGCAGTCAGGCCAAACCAGACAGTAACTGGCACTTCCTGAAGCTGTCAGGAACTAAGCAGTAGCACATGGTCCAGGGGCTCCTAAGTACAGGTCCCCTTTTGCTGCTGTGACATAGTGAGTGAAGGCAAAGGCTATCGACTTTGGCAGCCAGAGAAACTTCTCTGGTCATCTCAAGCTATGGCCTCTCGCCTGCAGAAGCCCCGTCTGACTCTAGGTGCATGTGGCACGGGCATGAACTGCACAAGCCGGCATTAATTAAACACAGTGAGACAGTAAAACCTCTGTGCACAAGACTAATGGCTGCTGAGCACGGCTACCTTGACCTCATTTAGGTTATGACTTTGAACATTTTCGGAGGACTTTAATCTTTTCTTGTGTCATTGATTAATTCTCTCTTTGAGGAAAATGCTGTAATATTCGGTCTGACCCCTGGTGCGGCTCATTTTTGTATCTCGTATCAGGAATTTCACTCTTGCCTCTGGTCTTTAATACCAGCAGATACTCTCCCAGCGAGTGGCGCTCTGTTCGGCAGTTGTTATTTCGACACGTGCTGAATGTAGTGTCTTGGGTGTATCCGAGGGATTCTGCGAGTGACTTGTAATGATGGTCTTTTTAAAAGCTCTTCTCCTCTCTCTCCCGCTTGTACGTTGCTGTATATTCAAGCACAACAGTGTCTCGGTCATTAACCCACAGCATGGCCACTGCGCCTCTGCACCCATTAACCTGCGCTGGCGTTAGAGGGTTAGGAGAAAAATGAAAAATGTGTGGTATGAAGTATAAGTAAAGCACAAACTGTGACTCTCAGGGGCAGTGGACATTTGCGTGTGCAGGGCTATGGCTGATATGTTAGTATCACTAATTGTTTCCTAATTAGATGCGAGTCAGTGAATCGTATATTAATACTCTTCAGGGATCATTACAGAGCGAGAGGAAATTTATCTCTCCTGATGGATGACAGTAGAGTCAGCAGGAATTTCAGCATCGAGACCGACAGACTGATGGGAAGACGGGGAGAGCACCAAACTGATGGCTTTGTTCGCTGCAGTCACGTTACTTAAGTAGTCCATTTTCAGCGTGCCGCAGAGCTGCATCCAAAGTTAATCACACATTAATAGGAGCTCTGTGGAGATTAAACATTTCATGACAGCGTGGCGATTGGAGCCAAGAAGCCCTGAAAGAAGAAATTCTATGATGTTCATATGTAAGAATTAGGGTTGCGTATTGTACAAGGGGCTATAAATAACCACAACTGTAAATTGTTCATTATCTGCTGTTAAGGTGAGTGGCCGGTCTAATCCCTGTGGTATTTTATGTAACTGACAAGTAGGAAAGCTGAGATGGACATAGAGCGAAGAAGAAATAGGAGGGATTGGTTCAGGTTGGATTCATTTCTTGGCTGGCAGGGGTTATATATGTATTTCCACAGGACGGGTATTAACATCCTTGCTCTATCTGGGAGCATATTATTCATGTGGCTGCTGCACAGTACACACATTTTGAATCTGCTTGTGCAACTTTTGTAGTTTGGAGAAGTGCAGCTATGTAAAATGGTAGAATTTGAAGGATCCTTTAGTTGTGTTTCAGTCGATGTTTCAGACTTTAAATGCTCTTCCCCCGGGCTCTGCTTTGATGTTTAAATCCAGTGTAGTTGGGAAAAAGACTGATCCTGATACAACACTATATATTGTCTTAGGTTATATATATCGTTACATCATGATATCTTGATAACTTTTGTCTTTTCCTGGTTTTAAAGGCAGTTTTAATGAATAAGTGATCATTTTCTGGACCTACCAGACTGTTCTTTGTGTTCTAATACTTGCCTCTACCCACTTAGTTGTTATATCCACATTACTAATTATTGTTAATAATATATCATCAATCGTGCTATAGGCTAAACATATTGTAATATACACCAACAGTTGTTTAAGGTTTGTGAAAATAGTGCTTATTTTGTCTTAGGAGGTCTGTGAAGTTATACATTTTTCATCTGTGTAACAAAACAGACTTTTGTATTTAATGTGGGTTGGTTGAATCTGGTATCTGATCAGTTTAATGAGGTCAGTACTGTATATGTGGAGATATAGATCCGGAATATTTAATCAGGGCCTTGCTGTTTGCTCATTCCGCGCTGTGAAAGTTTCTCTTCTAAAACTGGCATAAATTTGCCATGAGCACAGATAATGACTGTGTGTTAAATGGATGTTCGTTTGTGAGGGACGGAAGTTCTGAGACAGGTTAGGCTCATCCCCTAACTGATCAGCTCTGTGTTTCAATTCTATTCAAAGATATGAGCTTTGAAACCTAGAAATGTTTCCCTCTTTTGCATTTAACATCCCAAAAAGAACGTTTGTTGTTTTTGTTTCTCTAAAGCCGTGCTAGGTATTTGCCTTTTCGGTTGCATCTCAAAGTCATTTCAGTTGTTTGTATTGTTCTTCCCAGCTGGAGTGAGGTGGCAGAGACAAAGGCAGATGTGTCCCTGTTTGTTTTTGAAGTGTCAGAGTTAAGTCTTGCTTATGCATGTGTGTCCGTGTGTGTGTGTGTGTGTGTGTGGGATCTGCTCCTATGTGATGTTGCTCGTGTTTGGGTGCGTTTCATTACCCCCCCATGTGTTGTCTCTGTTTGTGGTCCACAGGTCCTCCGCATTGTTCATCCGCCTCCTCCTCCCCCGTTGAGCAGCTCCCATACCCTCCCCCTTCCATTGCAGCCAATCAGAGCCAGGGAGGGTTGCTAGGTAACTGTGCGGCTCAGCCAGCCCAGGACTCTGACTCTGAGGATGAGTTTGGCCCCAATTCATTCTTAGTTAAAACTGGCTCAGGGAACCTGTATGCTCCTGCCACTGCAACTGCTGATGGTGAGTTGGTTTTCAAACTACTGCTGCTTTCTTGAGGTTAGCCTTCCCCTGCTCATGGATATGTTGTGTTATAGGTCATGCAGATGGCTATGGGCAAGAATATGTCCCTTTTTTTTTTTTCCTCAGCAACATGAGAGAGAGTTGCAACTTTGAGTCGATATGTAGCCTCAGGAAATGCACAGAAGTCTGTGAAGCAAGGTCTGCAAAGTTCAGAGTCTCACTCAAAGAGATGGACAATTTTGGTTCAGTACAAGATATTTGTCACAGAAATGTTTTTTTTCTCAGTTTCAATGTGTGCTGGTGGGAGTAACCATCTACAATGCCTCTATAGAATTTTCAGAAAGAACAGTCTGCATGCATCCTCCGCACCTCAGAGAGGATATAAAGCATGAAAATAAAGAATAACTTCCTGCCAGGTGCCGTTTAATCCCTGCTGTATCATCCTATATCAATGCAAGGACTGACTGCTTTCAAGTTATACCAGAAAAACAGTGTTAGCCCCACGAAAGACCTACTCTAGTTTGGTATTTTGATAACAAATCAAATGGTGCTTCTTGACTTAGCTTAGGTTCGAAAAATTCCCAGTGTGGTTTCTCATTAATAAATGTCAGCTCCTCGTTCCTCTTCAAACACTCAGTGTCTCCTGCTGTTGACTGCACTCTCATTCGGACTGACAGAATGACATTTGCGCTCAAACTGCAAACATGGTGTTGGCAGTTGATAAAAAAAAAAATTCAGTGACTGTAAAACATGTACAGTAGATTTACTAAGAAGCAGTCAACGTGTGTTTCACACGGCATCAGTTGTTAACTCCCTCACAATCCAGTGAAGATTTAATTTGGTATGTCACTGTGGGCACTAATGAATTATGTGTGGCAGACAACATGGTTTAGATTTATCTGTGGGCTGAAATTGTTTTGTTGAGTTGATTTAATATTTGTATTTGTATTTTGGTTTGATGTATGACCGCTATAGATCCATGCACTGGAATGGATTCATTACTGGCTTGGAAGGCCTTGACGCTCCTTAATTCAATATACTGTCCATGGCAGTGTGGCATAAAAAATTGTATGGATGTGTATGGAAGGTAACTTTAGGAAACCAGATGTATTATTGTGGTCACAAAATATCCAGCTTTGAAGTATGGCACGTTTCATATTCTCGTTCATGATCCCCCCAGCGTGAAAACACAAAACGTCATTCAAACTCAGCAGTTTGTGCTGCATATCTCCCATAAGCCATCAATTTGCATGCTGAATAGTGTTTTTTTTGGTATGTGAATGTTGATGCCTTTCAACTACAGCTGCTACTTGCTTATCCCACTGGCATGGCAAACACAAAACAAAATAAAATGGTCTAAATAATTGATCGAGCTTCCAAGTTAACTACCCAAAGGGTTGAATTACATCAAACTCCAAAGTGCTCCAGCTGCCTGCTCAGAAAGCCGAGAGAATGAGTTATTAATCCTGCCGCAAATCTCCCCCCCTAATTCCACAGTAGCAACACGCTGGTCACCCAGCAGTGACATGAGTGCTTAAGGGGACATGGGTGGGGGGAAATGGCCTTTACCGCGACAGATTTGTCTCATAACAATGACACTGATTTGCATAGGTACAGCATTTAGGTTAGCCTCGGGCTGTCAGTGAGGGGTAGGAGAGGACGGAGGAGGAATATCTGCAGCTCTAGTTTCCACCATAGTGATCCACAGACTTTGTCTGATTACTTTCAATTTGCAAAGAACAGCGTGTTTCTGTGTTTTTCTTGTGGTGCAAAACCTTTTCAAACTTTTGCAACTCGGTAATATAAAATCAGAACTATTCATGCTCTTGTCCATTTTGAGGACCTTTCACGTTGTCGTGGCAACATATAAATAAGTAGTTCATCATGCAAAATAGGCCTTTCTTTGAAATACTTCTTTGACTTTCTACATTTAAAAACAGAACATCTTCGACAGTAATGAGCCAATTACAATCAGAGAGTGTGCAGACACGAGCCTCCACTGTTTGTTCACTTAAACCACCTAGTGAGTCATGTAAGCTTGCTCCATAGCGTCACATCCAATTACTTTACAAGCTTACCGACTTTGTTCATTAGAATCTTGCACTTTTGGCTAAAATGTATCCGAACATTTCACTACAGCGAGCAACACAATGGCTGTTCTTTGTAGCTGCTGCTTGATTTGAATGAAAAGTTGTTTATAAGACAGTCGCCCTCAGAAAAAAAACTGACAATTTGCAATGCTAATCCTGATTAAGTTACATCTTGTGAAAAGATCTGATGGCTCTCTATATGAAATATTTCCAGCCCCTTAAGCTTCGGTGGTAAATACGATATGTAACTGAATAACTCTATCATTCCAGTCTGGTTTCACCATTTTGTGGAATGAAATTGCTTCATAAAAACTTGTTCAATGTCTAGTGACACTGTTCCCTTCAGCTACATACACCTCATCTTCTCAAGGTGACAAAACAAGAGTGAGCCAGACAGGTTATATAGAGAGTAGCATACAGAACAGAGTTTTGGACACACAACTGCATATTCCATATGATCAAAGCATCGGAGGCTAATTTCCTAAAATATCTAATCAAATGTATGTGACAGGAATTCTAATGTTTGCGGTTTCATTTGGTTGGAATTAGGGTGGAATTCTGGAGAGGAAAAGTGTCGCCAAGTGTAATCTGGAATTAAGTATGCATCTCAGGTTTTCAGTGGGAATTACATGAGCAAAAAGGTTATTTAAAAGCCACCGTGGTAAAAATGACTGGAATATCAAATCGGATCTCTTTGACGTACAGGTCAGTTATTGAAGAAATATTCAAATTTAGAGTTGACATGGTGCAGGAATATTTACTTCTTTTCTGTCAGTAAACAACCACAGAAAAAAAAACTATGTATGCTTACAATAATTGGCTCGCGGTGTATCTCTTGCACCGGAAAACAGGTGGCTTTTTATCACTTCAGATTACATTTGCTCAAGGTCATATTTGAGCCCACATGCAGGACTTAAAATGTTCTGCTGGATTTTGAACAAGTAAACGCTCTCAGCATCATATCGTTATTCACATTAGTAGCCTCCAAGGCTGCAGTGTTTATTTTTATTTTATTTTTTTCGGGATCCTGTTTTCATTTGGACGAACACTGAGCCAGGGTTTCTCTAAGGCTGACGAGGCTGCTCGCTGAAGCCTGCAGTCCTTTTGTGAAGCATGTGTTTCACCGCGGCCCTCGGCTTTCTCTGAGGGGCTTCTTCCTGGGGAGACTGCCAGTGGGAGCCCGCTGCCACGCTGAGCTGCAAGATCTGAGACACTGCAACCTCCCAGCATTAGCATCTCTTAATGCAAAACAGCATGGGGTCGGCCAGTGTTGGCTTCAGTGCAGGCGGACTCCCTGGTGAAAGGGGCAGCGCACCACCACCTCACAGCTGACCAAGCAGGAATGCTGAGCCGCGTAGAAGGCTCGGGGACGTGGTTGTGTGTGAATTCAAATAAGTCTTCATTTAAGCTGCTTAATCATCCCCCTGTGTCTACAAGGATGAGGGGGGGAAATGTGGTTAAAAGAGGTCATCCCAAGAAAGTAATTCATCCATAGACACCATGAGGAATGAAAACTATCTGAGGCTAAATAATAATTTAATGAGTAGCACATGGCACTTGCATGCCATGCCCCTGTTTTTCTGAACATGTGAGATTCCAGTTTTTGAGTTGACATATCAAAAGGAATTGGCTTCTCTTGACGTTGATGTTGAGTTATCAATGAAGTGGGGGCGAACAGACAATTTGTCCAGTTCCATTCGACTTGCTGTTCGTCAGCGCACAGAGACCATGGATAATGCATTTCGCATACCTACATATCTTCTTTTCATTGACATAAATTGAGATGCATTACTTTCATTCCATGATAATTGCAGACCATCTGTGCCCTCTAACAAAATCTTCAACCTCTTGATGGATATGCAGCAGAGTGACATACAGAACAGAGCATACATAACCACTCGTCTTGTTCTTTCTAAGGCAGCTCAGAGAATGACAGGAAATCCATTTGATCTCAAAAAGGGAGAGAGAAACATATGCCAGGAGCAGTCCCAGTGGATTAGGCTGCACATTGTGGTGAACCTCAGTTAAAAGCAAACGTTTTCTTTTAATTGTTTTGTTTTATTGATAGATTTTTCTCCCGTCCCATTATGCAATGTGTGTTATTTATTTTTGAAATTGACTTTTGCTAGGGCTCACATTGCTCAACATTAAGATACTGCCTGATCTTACATTGTTGTTTTTCTATGGACCGCAAGAGAGCTAGCAAACACTTCGTGGAAGCTAATGGGGCTCCACGTAGACTGAATCACTGTGACGTCGCATTAACAACAACAGTCACTTTGGTGAGACAACCGGCAGTTGATGTGTGTTGTGGGGATATGAGAATTTGGCAAACTTATTTATTCCTGTTGGGATGTTGTGATCCGACCTGTCTGACATTTCTGCTGGACTTATGTTATGTACTGTGTAGCATGTTTGATAATCGAACTCTACCACACAGTGACATCGGACTGCCGGTCGGACTAATGGCTAGTTTTCAGTACATTTTCAGTCCATGAATGAGATTTACACGCTTCTCGAAAAAAGAAAATTAAATTGTATGTAAGCTAGTACTTGACACATGGCTCTTCTTCCCTCGAGTTATTCTAAACAATCATGTGAATGTGCTCTATAAGGAATACAGAACAGAATGTCACAAAATACACTGTGTGGAACTTGTTTTTTCTTGTTAAAAAAACTCATTTAGTTTCCACAGTGAAAGCTGGTGGCAGCATGTGATATACTTACACAACAGCAGGATTTTTCTCCTCCAGTTAGTAATGAAGGTGAGCTTATGTTCCGAATCAGAAGGTCTTTTTCCCCTTATTCCCATAGAGAGAGCCAGTGAAGAGCTGAGCGTTAGACCCACCATGTGTTGTTTGTGGTACCTGTTACCTCTCAAATGAGTTCAGGAAAGACAGCTAGTATTCCCGCATGGCTCTTCCCTTCAGACTTTTCTAATGGTGTAGGAAACAGCAGGGCCAGCAGAGAGAACCAGCTTCAGGGAGCCGTGAGAGAGTGCAGCTTCACTGCCTTCATGATAAATTCTATTTGTATTTTTATAGACAAATGCTACTCAACTGGAAATTCTGCTCCTGTGATTAGCCATAGGGGCTGTTGCAGTAAGCAAGATTTAATGATTTATCTGGGCACTGGATAGCTTTTGATTAATTCTGTATCGAATGGCTCACACCTCAGCGCGTTGATTGGGTGTCCGGGGCATGTCATATCACTTTATTTCATCAGGTGTGACCATTAGTGCTGGGGATTTTATCCACTGCCCTTATTCAGAAATAGCCGCTCTCCCTGGACACGGCAAGGAGTGATAAAAAGTGGGAACCCAGTGTTCCTCCAAATGTGACAAGCTCCAAAATGATGCCTTCGAAATGTTTTCCAACTGCAGATATCAGCGACTGTAGCTGTTTTTAAAAGTTTTTTGAATACCAAACTTCATACGTTTCTGTGATTTTATTGACAGATTTAATTTGACGTAGATTGGTGAAAATGCATTCAAGAGTGTAAATGTACTGTTACTGCCGGTTATAAATAGGTATATTAAAGAAAAATAGTTAACCGCTGCATACAGATGATTTAAAATAGCTTGCATTGATCGCTTCTTACAACGCAAATGCTTCCTACTTAGGATACCTTTATATCGTCTGAATATACATTACGTGTTTAGTGACATAAAGTCTTGTCTTTAACATATAGATTTGCAGCTCTAATGTGCTGTATTGAATTGTTTCCATGACTACTGTTGCTGATGATTGTCAGGCAGGACATGCACCAGCCGATGTGGAGGATGGGATTTGCAGGAGTACCTCTCAGTTGTGGAGTGGCATCAGTACCGATATGTGGTGAGCTGCTTTGTAGTCCAAGAAACAGGATTTTTCTTTTCCTGACCCACTAATAAAAGTTTTCTGTGTAAGTCTTGTGCAGAATACATAGTTTTCTATAGTGTAACGCAGCTAGTTGGGTTTGACTAGAACAGAAACTGAATCAAGAAAAGTTACCCTACAAAAGCTTTATCTGCTTTAACTTTTACGGCTGCTGCATTTTATTTGAAATAGATGTAGTTACAACAACAGAGCTTTTGGCCAAGTAGAGTACTACACCCCTGTACAAGTAAGCAAAGTATGTAAGCTAAGCAATACCTCAGATGAACATATTATCATATTTATGACAGTTTGAATTATTCATTTCATGAGATTTGATGATTTGTATCATCTTAACATAAAGCTCAATGCACTTCCCAATAATCCATACAGCAGTCTACATATGATAATATATAATTTAATAATACATTCACCAACATCATCAACTTAATATAAATAAAAATCACCCAGAGAGCACTTACAGTATGTCTAAATGTGTTATTTTGATAAAAGAAATGTATTTAGACTTCAGGGTTAGGGTTTTTGGTTCAGGATCAGTATCAACACATGCCCAGTGATTCACAATCATGAGATACATGTGCCTGATTATTTGTCATTGAAGAAGCCTGGGTTCAGCAGTGCATAAGTTAATATCCAACAGCCTCAAAACTCTCACAATGTTGACGCTTCTTAAAATCCCAGATTATAGATCCTCAGCCACAAAGTAATCATTTGTTCCTTAAGCCGTTATCTGTTTAAACACGTTAAGGTGTTAAAAAATACCCTTTCTTTGTTTCATTAAAACTCTGGGAAGTTTTTACCAGTTTTAATTTTATAGTTTTGCCATTTGACACCTCACAATCTGGCCAGTTGCCTCCTAGCAATTATAGCAACTTACCATTAGACAGACATTCCTGTTATCTCTCAGGGTGGGGGGTGAGGTCCTAGCTAATGAAGTGGATTTGCCTTAATTACTTGTCTAGAATAGCATCAGGAGGCCTTAACCGGTGCCTACATCTGTTAGGAAGAAAAATGGAAAAAAGGCACATTCCCAGACTGAATGGTTATCTTTAGGCTTCTGTTTTGAATGCCATGTGAAACTTTGGCTATTGTAGCAAAGTCTCCCTCCTCTGTCCCTCTGATAACAAATGAATCTCCTTTTCTCGCCAGTTTCGTTGTGCAAAGCCGGTCAACAGAAAACCATTAATTTTTTTTCTGTCCTTTGGATAGTAGTGAATAATTGTTGCTGATTCAGCACATCTGTGGGGGTCGTGTTGCCCTCTGCTTTGTCTCACAAACTGTCTTGATTCTCGGCTATCTGTTCATTCCTACAAAAATAACAGTGAGCGTTTACCTGGCTGTTGAAGATTTGCTGGTTGGATGAGGGCAAACATGCATATAGTCAAGCAGTGAATTTTAATCATGTTGGAGTGCTTATCTAGTTCTCTTTCGGTCGAACATGCTCCACAATGCATTAAAGTGCAGCTGGCTTATATGCAAATAAGTAGGCAAGTGAAGTAGGCGAGTTTAGAAATACTTCTCTGCAGATTGTAAAGCCTGTGGGGGGCACTACATTTAAATACATGATTATATTGCATGGTAACTGACAAATTATACAATGTGACTGGGTTTTTTATTCTAAATATGAATACAGCTCATGAAAATAAGACTTTTTGAGTTCGAACAAGTATTAAAACTTGACTTTATACTGGTATACTGGGACATTTTATTTAAAATGTGGATTAGACTTTAATCTAATATTTATAATTATTGTTTTTTTTTTTTATTTATTTACTTTTCACACAACTTTTTTAATTTATTGATACATCCAGTTTAATAACCACATTTAATTTCAAATGATTGCAAATCTTTTGATAAATGCTCAAAGGAAATTTAAAAGTGAATTGATATGAATATCTTAATGAATAACTTTAATATTGTAGTGTTTGGCAAAACCTTCTGATTCTTTATAAACATAAATAAAACAGAATGTGATAATCTGCTGATTCCTGTTGACAATATACTCAACTGAAGGTACAATAAATATAATATATTCAATGTTGTACGTCATCAACTTCATTGATTTTTGGAAAGGCGTAGTCTTAGCAAGGATGGTCCGAGGTTCACCACATTATGAATCACATGATCGTACTGTATTAAAGATATTGCCACTTGGGCTGAGGAACATTTTGTAAAACGTTGTTGGCAAACACTGTTTGTTTGCAAAATGATTAGATTCTGTTATCATTTGTACACAGCGTCCCAACTTTCTGGATTCAGTGGTGTACTTTCGTGATGCTTGTGGTATGTAATGATATATTGATTCATTTCTGGGATAATTTTTGAAGCTGTATCATGACTCTTAAAATGTATTGCAAGAAGGATCCTCAGATGAGTTACCAAGTGTTCAAAAAATGATTTACAGTGCTTGTAAACTGTTTGCTTGATCGTCATAGGAAGTAAAGTATTTGTTTACCAAGCAGTAAATGCATTCCAGCGCGGTGACGCATTTGTCCTTGTGATCTATTGCACCGCGTATGTCTGTGTGTGCTGTCCCTGTATCGAATTAGCATAACCTTATTAATGGCTTTGGGGATCAGGTACATTACTGAGCAGGAGGGAGGTCATCAACAACTGTGTGGTTCTACCTCACACCAGTCCTGTTCATCAGGACCGTGGTGCGTCTCTCTCTCAGTGGCTCGGCTAATTACGAGGGCAGCATTGTGCAAAAGAGTGCACAGTATGGAGCCATCTGTCAGTGCAATAGACACATGACATAATGCATGAGACAGCACTCTCTCCAAAATGAAAAAGACGTAAAAGGGTGTCTGTCAGTGGTTCATCCTTTAAAATATGTGAACTGTGGCAGCGAGCCAGCTTTAAAATTCAAGTCTGAAGGTGAAACTCAGTGTTAAATGTTTCATTAAATGTGCAAAAAGTAAAAAGAAATCTAGAAATGCAGAAGTTTTGGGAAACACTATACGTGTGTAGAATCCTTTAAAGCAAATGTGTATTGAAAGCCTTGCAGCAACTTTCGCAGCTGCTCGAGGATTAAATGCAGCACACTACATTCTTGTCCTGTTTTTCCCTGCTGAGTCGTTCGTTAGCACATCACCTGTGAACACAATAGGCTCTCTTTCCACTTTCCTGAAATGCCTCAAGCGCCGGAGCTTAACGCTACTTTGTGCACAGCACAACTAGTTGTGCACCTCAACAGTTTGCTTATCAATCTGCCTTGACTGACACATGTTGACATGGTGGCGTCTTGTTCGTGACCCCTCAAAAAATGTGAAATGACTTGTGCGTGCATGTGTGGCTTTAATGAAGGAGTTGATTATACGAAATAAGCCTTCTGTTTGTCTATATTTCTCTCTCTGTGCAGTAAATTGGCAATTTAGTGCTGTGGATATCTGTGAAATAAAGGAGGCTCGATGCTATAAAGAAAAGCCACTCTTTCCCTCTGTGGAAAGCCAGGAGTTCATTGATTGATGAATGGCTCAGCAGATGTGGAAATAAATGGGTGCAGGGTGCACAAGGACACTGGTCCTCTATCTTTTGAGGTGCAGAGCATATACAGTATGACCACTGGATGAAATCGGTTGTTCTTCACCTCATATCTTATCATTTCAAATGATGTAGAGTGACCACAGAGTTGGTTAAAGACCTTAAGACACAAGTTTTGGCTGCTAAAAGTCTCTGGAACAGTTTGTGACCAGTGCAGTCGCTTCTAATCAGGCTGACCACTGCAGATCTGATAATGGAATGGTTAGCAAAACAATTTTCTGTTTAAGGTTTCTGTTTAAAATCTCATATGTGCTCCCGTGGCAGTATTTAAGATTTTGCAGACAGAGTGAAACCGTGAAGGCTGCACATACTCAAACAACTTTCCCTGGCTGAATAAATATAAAAAAAAAGCCTGAAGAATTGGGGAGTTACAAGAAGAGGCCAGCTCGTCTGTTAACACCGGAGCTGGTGTCTGGTCTAAGTAAACAGTCTCTGGTCTCTACGGGAGGCAGAGAGCACACTCTGATGGAGACCAGTTGGGAGAAATAATGAGTAGAAGTGGGACTTTTTAAAGAGCGATTCACGTAACGGCTTTGTAGCTCTTCAGTGAAATTAATCTTATTAAGCTTAGGTGTTAATTTATGAGCTGCTGGGGAAGCGATGGCTATTCATCCGTAAATCATCCAAATTTTGAGGCTCAGGGAGTTAAAGTGACACCTTGAGGCTCTTTTTACACTGCTGGCACACACGTGCCAACGCGCTTTCACAAATCTTTTGTAACATGCATCCTCAATGGATCCGCTGTAGTTTCAAAACTCTGTGTTGGCGAACAGACTGTGAATGGGCATCTTTGATTGTTCTTACGAAGGTAACCAGGATTCAAGTGCCTCAAAGCAACAATACATTAGTAGAACTATATTTATTTTTACTTGTGTTCTTCTGTAACGTGTCTTATTTCCTTCCTCTTTTGTTTTTCAGACGGAGCCTTTCAAAACCACTCTCGGCTGCGGACGCCTCCTCTACCGCTCTCCCACTCCCACTCGCCCAATCATCACCATGCAGCCTCCATTAACTCCTTGAACAGAGGCAACTACACACCGCGGAGCAACCCGAGTCCCGCGCCCACAGACAGCTCTGTTCCCCCTGAGGGTCCAGCCAGTGGCCAAGACTCTGGCAGCGTGCAGGACAACTGGCTGCTAAACAGCAACATCCCCTTGGAAACAAGGTACTGTGTCAAAATCTACAATGTATAGAGATGTTGGCATCTGTGAGAGTGAGCTTGAGCTGATGCTATTGAACACAGGTTTTCATGCTGTCTGCTCCATATTAAATTACCACAGTGCTAACAAGGAGCAAAGCAATAAAAATGGAAGCTATCCTGCTCGGGGCAGAGGCCTACGTTTGTGATGAACATGATTTTGTGGCAAACAAGAGAAAAGTCCTGCTTTTGGGTCTTCGTCTGATGTTAGCAATCCTAACAGTGGAAGTTATTGAGTTTAAACAGCAGAGTAATTATAATCGGGTTGGATATGAAGCAGTTCTTGCAAAATTACATTCGGGCTCCCGTGAGCAGGCTTCATTGCTCCTCGACTTCAGCCCTGAGTTTTATTTATTTCATATTAATCAGTGTTCAGTTCTCCAGCACATTTCTCAATAGGAGGCCCTTGTGTGAAGTAGATCTGTCAAGTGTTATTGTAACAAAGGGAATATGTGTTGGTTTTCCTTTGGCTGGTTTTATTGCAAGGCACTGTGAAATCAAGAATAGCAAGGCAAATTATTTCAACCCTCGTAATGATCACATTGTACTCTACTAGCAGTTGATAAACTCCACAAAAATACCTACCTTCTCAGTGTGGCCAGGCAGCAGGCACTGAAATAAAAAGCCAGTGTGTAGCCTTTATTTCTAAGGAAATTATTAAAGATAGAAAATGATTTATCTCAAATCTGACGTTTTTGCAATCTACACTCTAGACATTAAAAGCCACACTATTGTCAGTAGTGTATATAATAAACAGGTTTCCATAAATGAAACTGTTGGCGACAGGAGAATCGCTAATAGTTAATCTGGCATGGCTACACAACCGGCCATGAACAGAATTACTGTCTCTTCCTTCAGTCTCTGTGAGACGGTTCAGTCAACAGGAAAATGAGCATCAAATTTGGCAGGTAGAAGGACAGTTAGTGCTGTAATGAATGATTACACGTCATCCAGCTCCAAAGTTAATCCTGCACAGGTATTCCCTGTGGAGGAGAAAACAGATGGTGTGGCTGAGAATGGCTCTGCAACAGGCAAGAGTTCTGCTCAAAACCACATATGTAATCTTTATGACCAAGTGCCTTGAAAGAAAATCGACTACTAAAGTTCCAATAATGAAATTGAAACCATTAGTAACATCCACACAGACACAAAAATATTAAGTGACACCTTTGCTTAGTTAATAGTTTTACAACAGCCGTCTCTCTGCACTTTTTTAAAATTTAATGACCCTTATAAATTCTGCACTGCTAGGTCGTATCCTGCTTTATGACTGGAGAGATGCCAGGAGCTGGTTGGCCCTGTCCTGCCGACCCACCATTTTCTTTAGAGTTTCTGCCAAACAACTCTGTCCCTTCATTAACAGTTGCATTCTTTCCCAGAACACACACTTGAGAGACTGTGAACAGATGAGGGATCAAAACAAGGCTTTTCTCTTGTACCACCGAATGTGTTCAGCCTGCCCATTGCATGTGGACAATTCATTTCTCCATTGCATTGCTGCAGTATTTTCTTACGGAACCAAGCTCTCATTGGGGGGAGTGTTATTGGAGAAATTAGACATGTGCTTGTAGACTTTGAGTATTAACTAGAAATGTGTTTGCATTTTTTTTTTTTTTTTTTTTTTTTTTTGGAGTGCTGCAACCATTGCATAAAAAACAACTGTACGTGAGGCAACTGTCCAGCTTGAAAACTATGACACTTTAATGACAAGCTCATTTGTAATTCACAGTGAAATAAAGATGGTTATAAGAAGTGTTTTGTCTTAATTAAGTGTTAGAAACCTTAAGGTTTTTACTTGTAAGTGATGCATTGTTCTCTCCCAACCACAACCATAAAGGAGCCAGAATACTCTAATGTATATCAGAGAGGAGCAAGACGCTTGCAGAGAAGGGCAGGGCTCGTACAAAACCAGGTATGCAGTGCCCAAGCAAGGGGAACGAGAGAGATAGATGTTATTTGTCTCACACCTTTGTAGAAGTAGTTTCCATAAGGGCCTTGGTTTCTTTGTCCCACGTCGTCTGTCTCGATCTCCCATTTGTTGTTGATGTTGCTTGGTGATCGCATACTGTATTGGCATTTCTGTGTTTCTTGCACGTACATCTCACACTAGCTTCATATCCATCTTTCCACCTGTGTGTAGAAACATAGCAAAGCAGACATTCCTAGAGACTTTACAGGACAACCTCATTGAGATGGACATTCTGGCATCAGCACGCCATGATGCCTCGTACAGCGACGGGTATGTTGCATGTTTGCTATCTGGCTCACACTACTGTCAGAATCTGCTTTGCCATGAAAACAATAGTGATGCCTGTGCTATTTTTCCATCAAGCATCCTCTGTTTTGAAATGCTGTCAATCATCAGTGTGTGTCTCCTGCAGTGCTCGAGTCTTTGCTGTATCTGTCCCTTCCCTGTTTAATACAACTAACAATTTGCATTAAGTCACATTGTTGGGTTGTATTGCCTTTGATTAATGTTAAGCATGACCGCTTTATGAAACACAGTCGCCCATGGTGTCTCCTATTAGTAGAATAGGGGATGTCAGAGATTTGTTCTGATAGTTATAAATAAAGTATGGTCTCAGTGACGTTCCACATCATACATTGTAATGTGGCATTCAATCACGTTCATGTCACTGTCGCTCGCAAGCTTCTTGTAAACTTGTCAGTAAAACGGCCTTGACAACAGTTCCGCTGCCACTGACTCTCTGATGGGGATGCTCATACGGCACTTGGACATGCAGCTCTACACATGTTTTCTGAGATAGCCAGCTATGTTCTTCAAGGGCAAATACATCGGTCCAACTCTGTGCTACGACATTAAATACTATATGTCTCGCCTGGACAGCCTTGACACATAGTTACTGGGAATTACTCTTCACCATGCCGGCATGAATACGTAAACATGAGCCAGCTGCGGTCACTAGCCCTGTAAATTAGATTTAATATTGATTCACAGCTTCGACTGAGCACAACCCAGTATGCTTTAGTGTTCTGACTAATCCAGCAGAAGCGTGACTATGGTAACAGTATTGAATGCGCTTGGAAACAGAATTACTTACCAGTGGAAGCGACTGCACTTGGATAGACAGTAACCTGAAGTATGATGATGATGATAGACATCCCTGAAAAAGAAATGATTCTGCTAAGACCAACAAGACAATGTGTTTTTCTCCAGGCACTTCCTGTTCAAACCAGGTGGAACATCACCAATGTATTGCACGACATCACCAGGATACCCTTTGACCTCCAGCACGGTGTACTCCCCTCCCCCACGCCCTCTGCCTCGCAACACTTTCTCCCGACCTGCCTTCAGCCTGAAGAAACCATACAAGCACTGCAACTGGAAATGTGCTGCTCTCAGTGCCATCCTCATCTCAGTAACACTCCTCTTCCTGTTGGCCTACTTCATTGGTGAGTCACCTCTCATGCTTCCATACACCAGGTTGGGTGCCTATACCTATCCGCCCCCAGCTCCACCCCCCACTTAACTGCAGACACTGGATGAATCCGTGCTCTATTGTGTTCCCTCCATCACCCGTTTTAATACAGTCCAATGTTCACTCTTATATGAGCGTAGTTATATAGGGACTCACAGATTGACTCCTCACCCACGCATTTCGTCCGAAATAACATTATCATTCATGGATTGGGTTGACTGAATCTGCAGAGATTGGCACTCCAGTTTCTTGCTCTTATGAATAGGTCAGGTAGGGAATGAATTAAAAAGGCATCAGCCATCAGACAAAAGAAGACTGCACATTAAGAATATTCATCTTATTCAATTTAAGATCCCCTGACCAGCATACCCAGGTGCCAGCCGGGTAAGGACTACCAGCTGCGATGACTGAGTTAAGCCATTAAATCAGTTCTGGTCTTTTTGTATGCTGTCAACCCCGCAAGTAATCATATTCATATCTGATAATGCAGTCATTTAAAATGCATCTACAAGATTTTCACTATTGACGTGAAATATTGTGTAAACAGTCTTGTTTAAGGGAAGGTAAGTGGATTCTGCAATAAATTGCTGTGATATTTTCTCTCCATATTTCTCAGCGACCACATATAGTGTTCTTACTTGGATTTTATGTTGATTTTTCATCTGTTTTTTTCAGCCTTGCAGGCTATCACTGTCAATAGTAGCTACTCATCTCATGTTTATTCCAAGCTGTCGGTCTGCCAGTGATGTAAAACTCAAGTCTTTATGATTGGCAGAGATTCTTCCAAATTTAATTTAAGTGTTCCCAACATCATTGCTGGCTTGAAGTTAAATCACTACGGTTAACTCTATCAAAGATAGCATAGCAAAAGCGCACATTTGCTTTAAAGAGAATAAAAAAAATCTTTAAAACAAATAAGGCCACGGGGCAGTTCATAGGTTCACTGCAACTAAAAATAGCAGGAGCATCCGCGGTAACTGTGCGGTTGAGAAGATAAGGAATGCAAAAGGATTGTGGGTAGATCAAAGGTCTGCTGCAAATGTGAGGTTGGTTTCTTCAAGTGGAAGGGTTTGGGGCATTTAAAGTTCCCTTGAAGTCAATATACAATAGATGTATCACATACGTCTTGCTTTATATCTCATCTAATCCAAACGCAAGTATCAGAACCAACAATGGCAAGGAAGTTGTCTTGTGGGTATTCTTAAGGGCACAGTATTTTAGAGTTTGGTAATTTCCTGGAAACTGATTTATAAAGAAATGTTGATGACTCATGCCGCACTCTGGGGCTCATACTAATTTTGAGTCCAATGAATGCTCTCTGAGTTTATATAACAGTCTCATGCTGCCATGGATGAACACTCTGCACAAGTCCCTCCCAAACTGCCTGTTTTATTGGAAACATACATTTGGCGGTGTAAAGAGCTTCCCACTAGCTGTTTTCATGCAAACTTTAAGAACACATCAAGTGGTTTGTGGGAAATGGGTGGGGTAAGTAAACCACACGTTGACTGACTTAGTGCTATAGCAGAGAGGAAGGATATTATAAATTATACTGAGTGAGAAGGTTGCATTGAGTGGGGGAGACGACAGGTAAAGCCTCTCAAAATGTAATGTCAAACAGGTATATTGGAGGTGTGGATTTGGATATTGTTGAACATCATTGTGGCCTTGATTGGCAGACAGTCCCAGAATGTTTTGAAAAAGCCGGCAGTACCCTTTTTCATTCAAGTAATGAAGGTTCTCCATTGTTACGAATTCAAATAAGGAGTTGATATACACTTCTATTTAATCTATTTTACCATATAAAATACATCTGATTGGCTGTGAATACCTGTTTAACATATAAATGGTTACACTGTTGAATTCAGTCTGGCACAGAAAAAGGAATAGTTTTTCAAATAGAGGGATGAGGAGAACGCCGTAGTTCATATGCATGAAGTCAGTGAAAAAAAAACAGCCAGATCCTTCCGCATGGCCTTCATCAGTGAGATAAATGGATTCTTCATTGAGGACATTTGTTATAGATATGTATTATGCCGTAACAATCAGGAAAGCTATCGTTTCTGCTTCTCCTTGCGGCCAGACGAACTAAAATCTGATCATTCATTATTCGTCACCAGAGCCATTTGAATTGTTTAATTTGAAATTCAGAACAGCGCTGGATTTATATATAAAAAAAAAAAGAATCAGCTGGTTGCTGCTCATGGTGATTATCCATGTGTCCCAGCAATTTGAAATCAATGGCAGCGGGTGTTAGCAAGTACTGGTTTGGCTTGTTGTATGCGTCAGCAGAACGGGTTGGCTTTAGGAGTAGAGATACAATATGTGTCTACAGTTTACTGCTTGTGACTTGGCCATAAGCCAGAGAGCCCCACCGCCCTGATAGTGCTTAATCAGACTGTGTAATTATTCCCTGCAAAACTCATACCATCTCCCGATGCACCACAAGTAAACATGTTGGAGACCAAACCTCACCCTAAGATCGGAATTTCCAATCAAGAACGAGGGCCATGTTTAATTAAAGGCTGATGAGAAAATACATTTAATTTCAAGTGCAATTAATTGTTGAGGCCTGTAATTGGGAACTCTGGGTGAGATGCCTAATGAACCCAATTATGCCTCGTGACAGATGTTTTGACTTATAGCACAGTTTTATTTTGTCACAGCTTTGTAAATCGGGACATTTTGAAGTGTAAAAAGGTCGGGGGTCAGAGACGGCACTATTTTCTCTGTGGTTGCTTGCTCATTAGCACATTTGTAATATGTTCCTCGTTTTAAGGACATCAGTATCCTCCTGTGTTCACTTCCATTCACGCTGGGTAGCTAGCCAAGGACAAAGAGGTTGGGCCCCAGAACATTTCTCACTGCATCATCATCATCCAACTCTGCAACACAGATTCTACCTCTACCTGTTCGTCTTCAGAAAATGACTGCTTTGGTTAATTTTGGCTTTCCATTATGCCAAGGTGATATTTGTAGTTCTACTCAAAATGAAAAAGGTGCTCATTTGGCTAATTTGTAATCATAAGAAGATATCTGAAGACCAACAATCCTTCAAGTACAAAGAGTTAATGGTGAAGAAAAACATGCTAATATTTCTGTCAGAGCAGCTGTATATTCTACTGATGTGCCAGCACAATATTGTATGTATTTTCATGGTCGGACATGAAATATGGATCGGGATTGGCTGCAATACAGAGCTGATCATTTCTGCAATAATTAAAGGCATGGTGATGGGGTTGAAACACAATGGAGTAATTACGGAGGATGCTATGTCTCATTCATCATTGAGCTACACTGAACACAACACTGAAGCTATACAGAATTTTTTTTTTTTCTGTGTAATAATAATGATGATAATATTAATACAAAATAAATTAAGAAAATGGTAAATAAAATCAGCCATCCCTCACTTCAGGGTGGCCAGAAAAAAAACTCTCTGACCACCCGAATTCCAGACACCATGATGAAAAGTATGAAAAGCTTCTTCGCTGATAGACTGAAAATGTTATGCTGAAGCATTAACCGAACAAAAGCAAAAACAAAGAGTCTACTTCAATCAGTTCTACATTATGTTGTAATAGTTTTTAGTTCTTTAGTTTTCAGAGAGAGGCAGCGTGGGAGTGGCGATACGTCTCTAAACTAAAAACTGGTTAATTATCTCTAAATGGAAATGTACAGATTATATAATCAGTTCTTTACCAACATGGATATTGCAAAAATGTATGTAGTTCAGTGAGAGTAGTGCAACTGACGGCTGCCTTGTTTCTAAACCTCAATCGCAATTTTCATATTCAATTTGAATATTAATAATTACAATACACTGATACAAATTTACCATATGGTTGAAACACTTTTCAATCCAGCCATATAGGATACTTTTTCAATGCTGTTTTTTTTAACACCTCAGTATAGTTTGCCTTTTTTTTAGATGTTCACAGTATTTGATGACTTTGACCAGTAAGTTGAGAAAAAAAAAAAGGATTCTACTCATCATGGCTTCCCTTGAAGTGTGCACTAGTTGGAAAGTGCTCTTCAGATCAGAGGATAGGAGCCGAGAATGCTGGCAGATGACCCACAGCAATAAGCGTGGACTTCCTCAGATTGGCTGAGAAGTCTGCTCTACAGTACAGTACTACAGTACCTCTATTTCCTAATTGGCACATGGCGTGACCCAACTTCCTGCCAAGAGATAAGCGAAAGGAGGGCACAACATGTGCTCAGGAAAAAAAATGGCGAAGCTACGAAGTTCAGTTCTCTTGACAGGTCAGTGGCATCGCTGGAACACACACACAGCTTGTCTCTGCCTGTAGCCATCTCATTAGAACTACCTTGTTATTCCTACAACCTGCCAGTCTTCATTTTGCAGCCAATGCAGCAGCCTTCTGAGTGTCACTGCGCTGCGTTTGCAAAGTTTGAACAGCGAGAAAAACAAAATCAGGAGACTTTGCTGGCTCTGATCCAATGCTCTGCATATCATAGATACCAAGAAGGCGTTCAAGTAAATCTTTATGGATGGGAGGCCTCTTCAACCATTTTCCATTAAAAGCCTCAGGGACGGATGGGATAAAGAACGGGGCTCACAAAGACGTGATTACTAAGACTCTTGGAATGACACCCTGCTTGGTGACTTTGCGATAGCTCTGCCAGCAACATGCACTGACTCCTCTTCCATTTCGCCACTCAGCGTAGAGCTACAAATCAAAAGGAATGTCTTTCTGGATAATGACAAACAAAAGCATCTGTCCCTTCACTGATTGTCCTCCGCTGACACAGTCACTTCCACAGGCACCGGACAGTCACAGAACACGTGTTGGTGTTGTAGTTGAACTTTCACCATCTTAAGGAATATTGAATTGTGTTTTTCCCTTAAAAAATACACAACCTGTCATTTTCTTGTCCATCCAGTTCCTCTTAATATTTCGGTAAACGTGCTCAAACAAACCTTTGTTTAATGTGCATCATGAAAATATCAGGTATTCTTTGAACGTGCGGGACACATCCAGTTTTACTAAAGAAAGACTCTTAATCTTGGACTGGCTACTCACAGAGCTCTGTCTGCAGGAATCAGGCAGGAGGGTGTTCTCTAATACATCTGTGTTTGATTGAGTTTCCTCTGGGAATGACACAATGTATTCCATTCATCGGACACCTTCGTTTAGTTTTAACTACCAGTTGACACACTCTCATGTCATTTCGGTTATTTTGAAGTTAACAGCTGAGTCTGGACAACTGAACCCTCCTCTTCCTCTGGGGAATTAGCCATCATTTTGAACTGGAGACATTTAATATGACATCCATTGCTTAACAGAGCAACTTAAGGTCTTTTGTTTGGTATTTGACTATTAATAAAGGACTTTTTAAGATTTTACCTGGATGGAGACACAGTAGCGTTGAAACATCCGTCTGTTTTTACAATTAAGGGCTGTGATCAGTGGGCTCCCGTCCTTTTTTCATCTGAAGTTTGCTGTCCATCCTCTGAGAAGCAGCACCTGTTTCAACTGAGCATTTTTATTCAGTGCACTGAAAACTCACTGTTATATTGTGTGCAGCATATTTCACTAACTAAAACAATGCTAATACGATGCTCCGATCCACATAGTTTCAGTCTTGTTTCGATGGGATTGTATGGTTCCAACTCTAGCCATCATATTTAAGTATACAGCCTAAACATTAGATGGACTTAAGCCTGGCTTTGAAGGGATTAAAATATCTTAATTAGCAGACATGAGACTTCTGGGTGAGGAGTAGGTCCTGAGTGAGGTGGTAGTACATGGTGTGCTTACATCAGGTTTTTGTTCAATATGTTTATGGACAACTCTGAGACCCAGGGCACGGTTATAATGTTATCACCACATTCTCTAGCCTTGTGGGATTAAAACACAAAATTGTTTCGACAAAAACATCACGTACTCCCATTCGACTCTTATTTTTGTTCATGTGTCGACTGAAAACATTTAGCTCGGTAAATTTAAAGACGCATTGGCAACAGCTAAATTGTCAGTCATTATAATTTGTGTTGCATGTGTTTATGTAGTATCATAGTAAAGCTCTTAGATCTTTATGTCCTACTAAAAAAACGTTTTTTTTCACGGTCACTAAAAGGCTTATTGGTGACATGAAGATGCCCATGCTGTTATAAAAAGAAAAACATGGCAAGACATTTGAAGAAAACAGCGTTGAAGGAACCGGAGAGGTCTTAGGCCAGCTACGGTCTAAAAACTGTCAGATAATTTCACTCTTTATAATTGAATTGTATGGTTATTTACTTGAGGAGCTTAAAAGAACCAACAAACCAATAAAATAGCTATATCGAGTTTCTGGGCCTTTTCTGCTGACTGTTGACTTCCAAGGTGGCTTTTGCCTTGCTAAGCTCGTCTTGTCCATTCTCTTATTGGTGATCTGTCATGGTCAGCCCCTCCTCCTCTGTCCTGCACTCTGCTGCAATTGTTCCAGAGGACATTTCTTTTGTCGACCTTGTAAAATATCAGCATGCTTCATCCGCTGTGTTCGCATTGAAAACACCCATTGTGTCTCCCTGCTGATGCGTTTTTTGTTCCTTTTGTCCCCTAGTTTTGCAGGGGAATGGTAGGGGAATGGGGTTGTAAAAAATGACAGGGCACTTGGGGATGGACCGTGCCGTTGTTGGTGCGGTGAGACAGATGTTGTCCCGTGAGGTCAGGATAGCATTCATCTTGTGATCTCACTGCTCAGCACTTTTTGCGAAAACGCCATTAACCATTAATCCACTTATTGTTCTTAATCCTTGTGGAATTCACTTCCTGTTCCTCCATCTCACAGCTGTCACCTTTGGATAGTTACCCCCCCAAAAACATTTCTGTGGGGTTTACTTTGTATTTAATTTATAGTATGATTTATTTATCACTTTTTGCGTTGATAAAAAAAGCATGAATTTGATCTTAACGTGAATCAATTCTGATGCTTCCCTGTGTTTGTTATTTCAGCCATGCACCTCTTTGGATTAAACTGGCACCTGCAGCCCATGCAGAGACAGATGTACCAGCTGTCAGAGGACAATACAAGTGGCCTACCTTTTCCTACTGATCTGAGCTTGCCACCACTTGGCAACACAGGCTTGGAAATACCTGACCGCAAGGGAAAAGATGACAGTAAGTGCATTTTCTTTTAGATTAAACTCATATAATCCACGTCTTCCTAATTTTGTTTTCCAAATAATACTTAACTTACTACATGTTTTGAACAGGTTATGAAACAGTCTCAGTTCATTTCTGATGCCTCGATATGACCTGCTTAAGCACCCGAGACCAACAGAGAGAAGATTGGCTATTTCTGTGTGGTTACCAGGTTGGAAATCAGAGCATTAGTAGGCAATGTTGTTAACTTTAGCTTTCTCAAATAGATTGCTGTGACTGAGCAATGGAATCTGTTGTGCCCATACAGGGGCCGCCAGAATCGACGGCAGAATGAAAGCTGCAGCTGCTTTAAATAAACCAACTTAAATGCATCTTATTTTTTTCCCAGGATTATTTGCGGGACTCTGTAATTCACTCTCGTTTCGGAGAACAAGACTGCACAAGAAAAAAAAAAAAAAAAAGTTTTTCAAATCTTAAAGTTTACGGATGACATTTTGGAGCTCAAGCAAGTTTGTTATTATTTTGTCATCCAGTTTCACATTGTGTTTGCATGTCTCCGTGGTATGCAACGAGATCTGCATTGTAATCCTATGAAAGTTGTTGTAAGTGGGAAAGTGTTATTTGTTCCTGGAGGGAGAAAATGGGACAGCTTAAGGGACGGAGTATCCAGGGGCTGGAGGGGGATTAGCCACTCTGTCCTCTTCAGAACGGATGTGATCCTTTCATCTCCTCGTCTGGGCTGCCTTTCCTGGCAGCCAAAGAAAGCATGTGCTCACCCCACGGTACCAACTGCTCGACTCGAGGAAAGTTTTCTCTGTTCCATTCTCGAACAAATGGGCCCAGATTTAACCATGTGATTTGCCACTGGCAGACTACAATAGGTAGAAGATGGGGTCATTACCATATAGATGAATCCAGGAGTTGTCTTTTTCATTTACCAGACAGCAGAAAGTGTGTTTAGCTAACAACAAGCGCGACTACAGCTGAGCTTAGACCCCGGCATGGCAGCCGTTGCTGATAGGAAATCAATAGCCATGGTTTTCTAAATAAGTCTCATTCTGCGGTGCTGTCACCAGAAACAATGATGAGCTATCTAATGTTTTATCAAGGTGATGCAGATGTGTACCGCGTTGAAATTCAGTGTAGCTCCCTTTTTGCAGTCTTGTCTCTCCATCAAAGCATTATGCCGTAGTTTAGCTTGCAGTACAACAACCATTTATTTAACCGTGAGGCCCATTATCACTGGTCTCGGCTTATGATTTATTTAAACAGCCTGATGAGTACACCATTAATGTGCTGCATAAATACAAACACACCCCAACATGTGGAAAATGAGCCTGTGTGTTGTAGCATTATGTAAAGCCCAGATCTGGGAGACAGGGAGCGTGTCCTGTCTGCTCCGATAAAACCCGTCGCCACTGATGGACTTTTTAGAAGACGGCCATCTGCTGTGCCACGTGTAACCTAAAGCCGAATCTGCCACCGAGTCCTGGAGGTAGTTTGTATGGACGTCTGCTTTAGTAGACATCGCTGCTGAAATTAGCTCATCTACATGGGCAAACAGATGTTGCCATTTCCACGGAGTCCAATATGAGGTGTATTATAGAGCATATGGACCCTTTTTGGCAGTGGATGGGCCAGTACCTGAGTGGGTACTGGCGTTAGAGGTCCCTCTCGACTATAATTCTAATTTTCACTGTATTACTTTTGCTTTAATTGTAACTGTATTTTATCACAGTGTTAAAGCAGTTGGTCTTTCCTCCATCTGTTCTTGTTCTGCCTTTTAAATCAGGTTTTTCATCAATTTCCGTCAGTTTACTTTGATGAACGAGATTTACGACATGTATACAGCCCACAATAAAACGGCAAACGTGACATGTTTTAGCCAGCAGCTAAACAACAAAGTGAGCAAAGTTTGATCCCCCGTTTTTGATATCAGTGCTTTAAAATAATAAAAGCTACCAGGGGCCTCATTGATAAAATCCCTTACGATCAAGTTTGATCTTAAGGATCAGTAGTTATTTATAAAACCTACTTTGATGTGAAATAATCTTGACGTGATTTTCCTCCTGGTTATGTATGGGTATTGCAGTTCGGGCTGCATATGCGCCACAGTTCTCTCTCTCTGCCCCACCTCGTTCCCTGCAGCAACAACATGCTCCCAAACTGCTCGTTTGGCTTTGTCTGTCAACCCGCGATTTAGGCCATTAATTAATACACGTTTCCTGGCTTCAGCGTCCTCTACCACTCCCGTGATCTCGTCATCCCAAAATTCTGATTTCCTCTTTTGGGCCATGGCTACTCCTGACTGAACCTTAATTCTTGCTGGCATTATATTCTTTATAGATGAGTCCCCAGGTATTGAAGCATATTTCATGACTTCATTTTTAACAGGATTTTTTTTTTTCATTTGCCATTTCAAAAGACAAAACACCCCAGGATATAACTAGAATTCTGTTTGAGGATCAGACTGATATTCAATCAAAGGATTCTTACTTTTGCACCCTCTCCTCCACTGGAATTGGGACTGGAATTGCTGGCAATGGTCATCCATAACATTTTTTTTTCCACGGCTGTCAGCGATGTGATTGAATATCTGTGATATGGTCAGACTATCATGCTTCAGCAGACTGACTCCCTCTGCCCTCCGCATGCTGGATTAATGGTGTGATCTCTTTGACCGATTTACTTTGTGTGCAATGCAGGCAAATTGGACAGCTTGTTCCCTGATGACAGCTATATAGATATGGGGGAGATTGACGTGGGGCGCAAGGTCGCGCAGCAGATTCCTCCCGGTATCTTCTGGAGGTCCCAGGTCTTCATTGATCATCCCATGTACCTGAAGTTTAATGTGTCCCTGAGCAAAGATGCCTTAGTGGGAATCTATGGAAGGAGAGGCCTACCTCCGTCACACACACAGGTGGGAAACATTTGATTGTCACTGACACCCATTCATCTGTTACTACATTATATTTATTGCATCCCGTTGTGCTTATTAGTTGCATGAAAAGAGACAGTAGTTCATTGTAAATCTGAGACTGTGAAACAATTTGCAATAATATCTGCATAACATACGGATTCAGATTCTTTTTCCATTCTTCCTCTTCCACGGAATATAAATTGGGATATTGTTTAAAAAAAATTCTATCTAACCGCGTGGGAGTGTGTCAGGAATACAAACCAATTCATAAATCTCTCTATTGTATTATGAATCGCTTTCTTTGTTGCAGAAAGGATTTATAGCAAATTTGTTTCAGGTTCAATATCATCAATGAATCACACAAAGATAGGGGGGCTCAGGGGCCAAAAAAGGGAGGTTTTTCGTTACGCTAATTTCCCATCTATGTGCAGCACTGAATCAGATATAACATGTTATTAATCATATCTGACTGCTTGGTTCACAGAGTTTAGATATCCGCTGTAAATGCAACTGCGGTTCAACAAATTCCTCATAGCGTAATTTTTTGTTTTCATTAGTGTCCGATGTGATTTATTTTCCAGTCAAAAGATCATTTTTGTCTCTCTCCCCTATTTTGACTTCAAAAGAAATAATCTCGGAGTGGAGTTTTCGTGCTGTGACTGATTACACATGGAGTGGCAGATGAATCAAGATTCCCTTCTTTATGTAGATGAAAATGAAACGCCGTCTCATTGGTATTCACTGAGTCACTTCTAATATGAAGCAAATCGTTGCAGATGTTATTTGGTAAACACTTGCTTTAAAAAAAAATGTCTCCAGCTTCCCTTTTTTGACTTAAATAGATTTAAACATGACTTTTCATATACGATACTGTATATGGACTATGAAATGATCACAGCCCATCCAACCCCAATGTGCCAAGACTTACTCAAGCTCCTCTGGAATGATGAGTTATTCATGCAGACCAAATGATGCTCTGCTATAAAGAGGGCTGAAAGCACTCAAGTCTCATGTGTCACTCTTAATGGCGTGTCTGCGGTCCATCTATCAGTCTTTCTCACTTTCTGTGTGTCTGTCTGCAGTTTGACTTTGTGGAGCTTTTGGATGGGCGGCGGCTCCTGGCCCAAGACATCCACGGTCTGGAGGGGCCTGTGGCTATGCAGCGGAGCTTGGTACCCATCACCACACACGACACGGGTTTTATCCAGTACATGGACTCAGGCATTTGGCACCTGGCCATCTACAACGACGGCAAAGAAACTGAAACTGTCTCGTTCCTTACAACCGCCATAGGTGAGTGCCCCGGGCATGACCTGCTGCTGAAACCTGTAAAAGCAATCCATATAATCCCTGTAATACCAACTAGCAGAACCCCACAGCAAACAGGCCAGACTTGGGGCATGAGTCAGTGGCAGTTTTAGGCAAATTTCGATAGCAAAGGAAAGTGCAGGTTAATCAAGGTGAAGATGAATATTACAAAAATCAGGACATCAGTGCTATCCTGCCATGCCCCTGAGTAGGGCATTGAGAGATCATAATATCCTCATTACCCTGAGTGTCTTCCGAGCGAATCAGGGGTCCAGCTTCTGGGAACCATTTGCATACAATTCAAAGTATGATTGTACCCTCCTGCTAGTGCCATTTTTGATCATGATTTGCTCCAATTTCCATCTACTTTCCATATATCAAAGTGAGGTAGAGATTTCTCCCCTACGACTGACTCTGTATGGTATCACGGCCGTGTTTCAGGCGTACGTCCTCCTTCGTGGAGGTGATGTCGTTTTGTGCGTTCCTCTTTGTTCTCCCTTAAGCGCCTTTGATTAGCGGTGGTGTCTCACGCAAGGTGTGAGAGGGCCCGAGGTGTCGACTTTCACAGGGATGGCAGCTGGGAGCTGTTCTCACATGCTCTTTAATTAAAAGCTCCTGGGCCAGAGTCCATCTGTGACAGGGGCTGTGCCAGGCAGCAGATCGATGAGAAGCTGTCCTCAACGCCAATGTAACACCGAGTGGAGACAGGCGAGAGATGCCCCCCCCCCTTGCTGTGCCAACAACAGCTGTAATTCAATACTTAATATATGGTATGATCTGACACAAGGAAGGGGAGTCAGGGCAGCCTGTTTACTTTTGCTTATTTCTTCTTGACTGGGTGTGCATGAAAGCCTCCTGTGGTTTGCGTCAGAGAAAACACAACTCGATAAGGTTTTCTGTGCAACGAGTGGGGATAGGACGGGGTGGGGCAGAGTTAGTCAGAGCTAGAATTCTGACTCTGTTCATTTGTATCAGAGCTGATCTGCCCACAGGAGCTCAGAGGGAGGCATAGGGGCCCTTTCTAAAATGGGTCACCGGTTAAGTGCCCTTCAGCAGAAATTGAATCTCACCAACTGCCTGAATTGTATTGAGCTGTGCAGGGATAGAGTTGACCTTCAAATAGCAAAGCTCAGGCATAGAAATATATGTGAACAATATCAAGAACGGGTCCGTCAAGAGACGCGTGCTGCATTGTTTATTTGACACTAACAGTTAAATAGTTTTAGTGACGGTGCTGGTGGGAAAAATGGCTTACCTTACCGTCAGCGCCACATCTCGTGCTCTTCCGTTGTATTAAATGAAAGGTTTGCTTGTTGCACATAGCCATGTCATAATGCATCTGTGTGGACAGAGCGCTCCTGTCTTTAATCTGGGCTGCTCCTCATTACTTGGCTCCATGGCGATGTGAAATGTGTCCTACTGAATGTTTTGTATCACAGCCCTCTGGAGCATGAAGCCATTTGTCCCTGCTGCCTGGTGCCAGACATGCTTCAACCCAGATACAGCTTCCTATACAGGGGAGGAAAGCAAAGGGAGGCAAAGAACTAGCACCAATGTCTTACTCTGTATCCTGTCTCACTCTATCGAAGAGGCTTCCTCTCTATACCGCCCGTCATTCAAAGGTGCTGAGCATCTTCTAAGAGCATGGCAAGGCGCTGATTAAACCTGCCTACTGCACGCTACTCTGTCCTCACAGACTGGAGAGACTCACACAATAGTTAGCTCCCCTGATATGAAGGGTAATGAATTTCAATGAAGCTCTGCTTGAATCCATGATTTATGCGTTGGCCTATGTCGAGTGTGTGGCTAAGAGATATTCATGGCCTCCCCGCCTGCTCTCAGAGGAAACAGAGGCAATAGACGTGGGGAGAGCATAGTCTGCTTAACTGCGTCAGCATTCAGAACAGGAGCACTGCAGTTTGAGATTACTCAATTAAACATGTTCGCTTTGACGGTTTGCTGTGCACAGGATAAATGGATAAAGATGAGATAGCCTTCATCAGAGCAATGTAGCAATGTAGAGTACCTAAACAATAAATTACAACCCTGCTTAGTTTTTTGTCCCTAGATACGTGAGCTGCAAGCAGTCTCTCCTGCATAATTGTACTTCTGGGAGGAATTTAACATGGCCACCCCCCAACCCAATACGCACCATAGCTTTGAGCAAAAAGGCCCAGGCTTCCCACTATAGGTTGATGTTCTTGTTGGACGCCATCAAAACCCCACCAAAATGCTGATTTGCCTCCGCCGCCCCAGAGGATAGTCTCCCCCTGCATCCCCTCGCTAACCCAACATGGCAAAAGCCTGCAGCAGTGAAAACATCAGCAGCGTTCCTCTGCTCCCTGCCTACCCCTCTCTCTTTTCACTCCATCTCTGGTCTGCTCTCTATCTCTTTCTCCCTCTCTCTCTTTGTCTATTCTCTCTGTCTTGCGTTGCATCCTCAGTGATGATTGACTCTCCAGAGTAAAGGGAAGCTGAATCCATGGCTCACATTTCTAGCCCTTTGTGGAGCACAAGAGATTCTTTGTTCAGTAAGTTTTGCCTCAGAGCTTCTGCTGCCTGAAGGCAATGGACAAGATTGAATATTTTTCAGCACCATTTCAGACTTAATTCAGTGAGCATCATGTTTCCGAATCCTGCTGCTGTCGAGCCGAGCCTTGGAGATCAGCGGTCACTCACTTCTAATATAAGTGAGCGTCGCAGAAAAACATATTTTGCCATTTAATTTGATTTATTTGGAGAGATCAATTGAGGAAATGATGAAGAGTGTTGTGCTGATTGTTTGTGTCCAAAATACGGAGCTCTCAGTTTGTTAGGAAACAGAGAAAGATATGGTAATAAGGCCACACAAGGCCATTAGCATGTGATTTTCTCTGAGCTTGAAAGGTAAAGAGGGGACTGAAGGCAGTGTTGCAATATTAAAAAAACAGTTATTGTAATGGCTTATAAACAGGTAAACAGAACAGTCACAATAAGAGCCCGTAAGTTTCTGCCAGGAGATCTTTATCGCAGCAAATTAATTTCTAAAACAGGGTCGACCTGTTTCTAAAATGTAATTTACACAAGACACACTGACACAATAGAAAGTATAGATAGGTTTATTGAATTGTTTTTGTAAGGGTTGTCTCACAAGCTAGTCTTTTGTATTTTTTTAGTGACATGGTAAGAGACTGCACAGCATTGTGTCTTACAATTTACAATAATGCCTCTTCTGTGCTCACTGCGAGGCATCTATTAACACCAGTGGCTGTGTAGGAAATGCTTTCTGGATCAGTGAACGATCGGAGGTCTGGGATAAAAGCACACACTGTTGCCCAGCTAGATTTAGACAAGGTGCCAAGATGCATATTTTTAATATCCCAGTGCAATTTTCCTTGTTTAATTTTGTTAATCCATTTTTTTTTTTGTTATACAGAACATGGTGTAAAGGTTGTTTTTTTAAAGATCCAACTGAAAACTACAGAATAGTTGAAAGGTCACAATAAAGCAGAGCCAAAGCCAAAGTCGTATTAAGCGTTATAAATCAACTAAAAGTTAGATAAAAAAAATAAAAAATAAATGCACTGTATAAGCCCTGCTAGACTGCAGGTTATTCGGCTGTAGCGCTGTGATGAATAGACAGAACAGAAACACAAAATAGTCCGCCTGGCCTATACTCCTTTCTGCAGTTACATAAAGCAGACTGAAAATCTGACCATAGAAGAAAATATGATACAGAAACATTACCCATGGCGGTTGGGGAAATGGAGGTTCCAATGTTGCTGATGCTTCAGATCTCCTGGTTTCAGTGTGCCATAAAACTGTCAAATTAGGTCTGTCAAATGAAGCATGTCGTTTATCGCGTCCGATCCATTTGGAACTTTTGCTTTAGAAGGTTTGGTCAAAGCAAAGATGATCAAAACTTGTTTACTCGTTTAGTTGAATTCTCCCATTTGGGGGGAACATTAGCAAGGCTCAAAAATGTTTTGCAGTGAAAAGGAAATGTTGACAAGACTGAAGCCTGTGCTTATCACTGTCATTAGCGAAGGGATAATAATCAACCCAAAGAAAATGAGTGGGAGTAAAATTGTATTTCAGACCACATTACTCAGAAAACCTCCTGATTGCTCTCTTGCAGACTCTATTGATGACTGTCCCAGTAACTGCTTTGGAAACGGTGACTGTGTTGCTGGAACATGCCACTGCTTTTTAGGATTCAAAGGACCTGACTGTGGGCGAGGTGAGTCACACCCTCAGTCATAATGTCTTTATTGATCTACATCATTCAGATACATAACATTTTAGGGTGCCAACCAAATTACATTCACTGCATGACCGGAACAAAGCAATTTCAGTATTAGAATTAGACCTTTCTTATTTAATTAAGCACTACTACTCCTGATGATTTTCTTATTATTTTCCCCGTGTCTCTCCTAATAAAGATTGTGTTATTGTGTTACATATAAAATAACTCGAACAATTGTAGCTGTAGATTATAGGACTTAATTTTTCATTTTTCAATCACTGAAACCAAGGCTCCACACATTTTTCACCAAATTAAAATGACTTTGGGCAATTGTTAGAATTACTGGGACCATATATGCCAACTTTTATTCGACTCTTTTTATCTTTAACAGGCCGTTGTGAAGGTATCAGACATTTGTTTTTTGTTTTTTTTTTTGCAATGGATGCCAAAGTGGAGTTATTTGTGCTGCATAGTACACACCGGAAAGAAAACCTTTTAACATTTTGGTCAGACGCTCATTGTCAGATCGAAGCTTTAGCACACATTCACTATTCTTTGAAGCTATGGTTGGCGGGGTCCATTCAAACGGATGTATGCTGTCTGCTCTTTTCAAAGCTGCGTGTCCAGTGCTATGCAGCGGGAATGGTCAATACCTTAAAGGTCGCTGCATGTGTCACAGCGGCTGGAAGGGCTCCGAGTGTGACGTTCCCACCAACCAGTGCATCGACATCACATGTAGCAACCATGGGACCTGCATCGTGGGAACCTGCATCTGCAACCCGGGCTACAAAGGGGAAAACTGCGAAGAAGGTGATTGCTTTAATAAGTCGCGATAATGTATCCTAAACTTGTAAAGTCTCACATAATATGGCTGCTGCAACCACCTACTTAGCTTGTTAGTGCTTGACATTTAAAAAGAAAACACACGAAGGGAGCGGCTATTAAGTTGATATGGCTTTTTTAACAGTCTATCTCGTAGTAAAGACAGGACACCCTCTATGAAGAGCGTTACAGCCATAACGCTTCACACTCTGCATCCTAGGTGACTTTTCCTGTGTAAATCATGGATATAAGGCATTACGTTAATCGAAATAGTCCATTTATTGTCCGGATTTTCAGACGCAGAATCTGATGTTAATCCATTAGGAACTCCACATTCATGATGCTGGATAAGGCTTGACCAGATAAGATTGAAGGAGCCATTGTGTTTGTCAGCTCTTGAAGGCTCTCATTTCAAGATGAAAAATGGACCCTGGGAGTTTGATAAATGGGGGTTTGTGACATCCATAGGCCCCTATTCTATTTTGGGTGGAGTGTTAGCCATAAGGAGTGGAGGGGAATGTGGACGAGGGCCCTTTAACATTTTTACCTTTCTTCCGTGCGACCTTCAGCCACAATGATTAATTGCCAGGAGAGAGTTTCTTGTCAGTTAGCCTCTGATCTTTGTGCCTTGTGCCCAAACCATCTGCTAAGAGGCGAGAGATCCTGTTTGTCTTACTATAACGGCCTTTATACCCATTTATGTCATGGTAAAGGGGAGCTGCCACGGCGCGGCCTGCTGCTCTCAGTGGCTAGACATTGCTCCTGCTCGGAGCCCGCTCGCCATCTGTGTGTGCCATGCAGATATTGTCTCGTAGAAAGAACGCCATTATTGTGATTGTACGCTCGCACAGCTCCTGTTCCTTACAGCACGAGCACTCATTTAACAATATGTCAAGGGAAGGTATGCTATAGAAATAGGCATTAATTTGATATTTGCATACTAATTGAGCTGATACTATGTAGACTGATGCAGTGTAGGAAAAGGATGCAGCAGAGGGGAGCCAGTGCAAGGCGGCCTCCGTAAACTATAACTGAGCATGCTCTCTTGCCTAGCAAATCTACTGTTGCCCCGGGCTTTTCCTTACTTACCCCATTTCCTCCTTTACATTCTGTTAATGTAAGTTTTGGCTCTTCCAGCTTTGAACTACTCATCATTATGGCAGCGATTCTCGAGAAACATGCTTTTATTAAGGCACCTTCCCTCTTTGGGAGGAATTTTCATTATGAGATGATGGGAAACTGCCAGCAGGAGTGTGGGCAGTACCTGGCGGTTGGTGCCATAAGCCCCAGTGTGAAGACAGCCATTTAATGTGCTTGTTTGTAAGTCTTTTCTATGGTTTTAGAGAAAGTGGGCCCCCACACATCAATTTCTGTGTGTTCTTTCTGTGCATTCATTGGACATGTGCGACGCCAGCTGCAGCTGAGCTGTGGCCCGCTGCAGTTGCCATTCTACTCGGGCTCAAATAGAAACGGCAGGTTGCTTCTGAAAGAAGGAAGCAGCAGGTGACCGGTGTGTCTGACATTGTCTCTTTGGAACCCTTTTAGTGGACTGCCTGGACCCAACATGCTCTGGCCGAGGGGTATGTGTCCAGGGAGAGTGCCACTGCTTTGTGGGGTGGGGCGGGCCAGGATGTGAGAGCCCCAGGGCGTCCTGCATGGACCAGTGCTCTGGACATGGAGCTTTCCTGGCAGACACCGGAACCTGCAGCTGTGATCCCAGCTGGACAGGCCATGACTGCTCTACAGGTGAGTGCTTCTCTCAGTTGAGTGTAAACACGGGCAGAATTCCCTTACACTGATCACTGCTGATTTAGCTTTGATTACCAAGTTAACATTGCATTAGTTATGTTGAATTAGCCAAGGTTTATTTAATTTTTTTTTTTTTTTTTTTGCAGGGTGCAAACAGCAATTAGCCTTACCTCTTACGGTATCTGCTTATGAAAAGCAACATCTGTGTCGAATGTTATTAAAACTATGGCTACAATTTTGTTTTAAGACATAAAAAGGACTGACATACTATATCCACTGAACAGGAAGAACGTCCACTGGACTAACATGCTAACCAGCTAACACCGGTTCATTGCACCTTAAAAAATAAATGATCATTAGAGTTGTTTAACGTTAGACAATCAAAACAGCTATTAGTTGGAAAACAAAGCAAACTTACTCATGAAGTAAGTTGAGAAAAAACTGATAAAGTCATACAGCAGTTGAAGGAGAAAAATAAAGTTTTATCATAGCTCTTTTTAGATGAAACCTCATTCCAACCTACAGTATATTTCTAGTTATATCACACTTCTTTATCCTCAACTTTTGACAAATAGTCACCATAGTCAGTGAATATTTTAGCAAATATAATTTATCTCCTTTCAGTGTTTGCAAGCATTAGCTTTATCACAGTCAACAGCGACAACATGTAATAACCTTGACATCTCGTTTAGTTCACCTCTGATAACATCACAGCCTTTTCTTCAGGATTTATTTCACTGCCTGATTCAATGTAACTTTGAAAATTGCTTGACTCCTCACAGAAGTAAACATATCTGATTATGTTAAAAGAGAATGGCTCGTATAAAAAAGCCTCAATTTTTCACATCAATGATCAGTTGGAGGTCCACGGCGAGCAATCAAACTGTGGTTGATTTTGCTCTAAATGTATTCCTGTTACGAATGGCTTCATCTTCAAACCTCCACATGGTTTGTTGGCAGCCGCTGAAAAGAGGGAAACACGCATAGTAGGGGTATTGTCAGAGGCATGATCTAATACAAGTTAATGCTCTTACTCGACTTCTGGCTTTCTTCACGTCGGCACAAGGCTAACGGCTGATGATAGCTTTTTCTGCTCTGGAGGACTGTTCCCAATGTGCTCATTTTGTCCATGGGGAATGTGCTCTCTTGGTAGTCAAGAATAGGCTGAGCAGAAGATATAGTTTTACAGCCAGAATATACCTTTCTCGAGGCTCTGAGGGTGAAAAAACTGACGGCAGCCTGCCTGTTGAAATGCACCAATAAAGTATTCTTACTGGAAAACCTCAGTGAACTTAGGGGTAGATTGTTAAAGAGCTGTCAAATGGAGTTATCTAACATAACTGACTTGCACTGTTGGCAGACGCAAACGTTCCAGGGAAAATGTATTTTTATTGTGAAAGCCAGCTGAAGAATTTCACACTTTTCCACACGTATGAATGCTCGCGAGACTACTTTTCATGTTTTAAGGTGATTTTCTGGCAGATAAAAGCTCCAGAAAGCTCCGTTTGAACAGACGCCTGATATTTTGATAATCAGCGCAGCTCGGTTTTGTTGAGGCTGATACAGTTGCAGCCTTCAGACGCTTTCATTTAACGACGCAATTTGTATGCGCGCAAAATATTTCTGAAATGAGAGTTTTAATCCTGCAGTCACTTGGATCCCTGAATCCTTTTATATTCCAAGCAGACACAATGACCTATTAGGTAATCCCAGGGATTTTGAGGGAAATGGGCAGTTAGTCTGAGTTTGCCTCGCAGAGAAAAGGCTCTGTAAATGATGATGTGTTGGCTCTTTATCCGCCTTTATCCCGTTCATTGTAGAGCTTTCTGTGGTCTAATACAACTCTAAGCTTGGCAGTTTGGTAGCACAGCTAGCAGCCTATAACCTTGTAGACGAGGGGAAGAAAAAGATGGAAAGCTTTCAATATATCTTTTAAGATTCTTTAATCCCCCACTCCCCCCAATTCTTTCAAGTCACAAACTCATTTTCTCATGTGGCTCGGAAACAGTACGACCTGGGTGTGCACGGTCGGAAGTAATACTGTTACAAGCCATAAAACAATGCCTGAGGTTTTATGTCCTTTAATATGTGTGTTTTTATGCCATTTTTGCCATTCTCCCACCCAGAGGAAAGTTTGTTTACACGGTCCTTTAGTGCAAATGGTAACGGCCGTCATGGGGACGGGGGTATTTCTCACTGTGGACTCCTCTGGCCACGGATAATGAGGGTTTGCCTGCAGGCTATAATTGCATCTTTATCACGTTAAAGCCTTTTCCCGTGTTCCAAGTGAACAGTTGTCTCACAGTCAGTTTGAGTCTGTTGTCTCCAAACAGTATGTATTCTGATAATTTGGTATGGTCAGTTTGTGCATTTCTTTTTTTATTCAACATATGTGCTAGTGAGATCACTCAAGATGTTCATTATTATCATTAGCACCTCCTATTTAACTGTGTTAATATTGTCTTCGGAGGACGTAGAAGGCTTAGATCCGCGCTAAATAGTTAGAAAATGATTGATGGTTTGTTTGCATGCGTAATGAGTTTTGTTTGTGTGTGTGTGTGTGTGTGTGTGTGTGTGTGTGTTTGTGTATGAGTGTGTGTTTAAGTTGACATAAGGGCCATTGATTCAAATGCTTCCTGCATACGGTGCCTATAAATCAAAAGTCAGATGTAAAATTAGCATTTTCACATTTTAACAGTGCTGAGCTGTAATTAGCAGGGGAGAGTCATTTTTAAAAGCTTTTTTTTAAGCTGGTAATGTCATGTTATGGTTTGTGGCTGAAAATACCACTCAAATTTAATTTGTAGCAATGACAAAATAGGCAGTGTTAAGGCCCGTAATTGACTTATTAAAAGATTTTACCTCCAGTTTGGTCCCCTGTGGTCATATTTGAATTGGCTTGGCTAATAAGCCAGGAATACATGGTTATTGTTCCTCGTTGCCCATACTGCTAAGCCTCTTTTTTTTTTGTTAATAAAGAGGTTAACATTTCAATGAGATTCATAATAAATCTGTCACTGTTTAATTTCTTTGAGCTTTCGTCTTGTCATACTCTCCCTCGAGTTCATGAGACGTGGGTAATGTCCCGGGCTCTATCGCAGCCTGTCAGGGAGGTCTTTCAGCTGCCACACAATAGCGCCAGCCAAGCTTTACTGTGGCTCCGTCTCTCAGTCTCCTTCATTCCACGAATGTACTTCCTCCTCTCCTCCACTGCACTTAGGTAGAATTAAAACAGCACATTGACATCCTATGTCTTAAATCCTTCTGAGGAGCCTGAAGCACATAGTAAAGCATGTGACAAACCTGTATGTACGATAAAGGGAATACAGTAACATATGATTCATTCAAATCTGAGTGCTGATAATTTTTCAATTCCTACAAGAAGTTCCAGCTGTGCATTTTTTTTCCTCTTTAGCCCCTTTGTGGCAGAAAGAGTTGAATTTACAAAGAGGAGAAGAGGCTAGGAGAAGAAAACGTCTGCTAAGGCTGCCACAATCCATGTCTTTTCTTTGTAATGGACTTATTAGATTTGTATTGTCAAAAAGGATTGCCCCTTATGAGGTGCAGGAATTTCTTTTCAGCGGCCATCAGACAAGGTAGTGGAGCGTGGCCGCCTTTCCTTGACAATAACTCCTGGATTTGTCTTTTCTTCACCCTTGTTTCCTTGTCCAACCACCGCCTTGTCTTCCCTTTCCATCTCCACCCCCCCCTTCCTTCCTTTCTGTCTGTCTTCCCCCACGCTCTTCTTTCGTCTTTTTCTATGTCCCTGTCTCCCACAGAGATTTGTGCAGCGGACTGTGGTGGCCATGGCATTTGTATGTCGGGCAGCTGCCGCTGTGAAGACGGCTGGATGGGCACTGGGTGTGACCAAAGGGCGTGTCACCCTCGCTGCAACGAACATGGCACTTGCAAGGACGGCAAATGTGAATGCAGTCCAGGCTGGAACGGAGAGCACTGCACTATTGGTAGGATGAGAAGAAGTGCTGGTTTGGGTGGGGGTCTGTGTGTGTACGTCTGTGTGTTTGCGGGGCCAACAAAGGCGTAGGCTGTCCGTCTGCCTGCGTCTGTATGAAGTGCTGGGTGTGTGGGGAAGGGTCCAGTTGGAGAGGAGAGGGGGGGAAAAGCATGCTTAATTGAATTTGTGCAACTCGGTAAAGCATGAACAGGTTTACTCAAGGATCTGAGGCTTGCCTTCATGCATTTTAATGTGGGAATGTGCTAAGGTGTCCTTTCATTTTACTCACCCTTTTCCTCATCTATTTATTTGCTTCTTTTTTCCATTTACTTTCAATTTCTAATTCTGACACGTGAGTCATTGTGAGCAGGTCAACCACTACATTTAGCCTTATGTTTATACCAGCAGTAGTTCCTCTGTAAACTCTTGCAGAAGTTGAGGTTTAAAGACCTTGACTGAATGTCAAGAGGTTTCGTGAAAACCTTGGAGCTGCTGTGTGTTTTGTAGTGTATTTCATAACGCTTTAGCAGAGTTTGCCCGCAGTGCCTCGTGGGCTGATAATGTTGGCTCTTTTTTATTTTTGCTAAGAAATAGAGAATAGTTAAGACGCTGAAGAGGCCGACTGAACTGATCTTTATAAAGTGTCCGTAACACTTGATATCAAAAATGTACTTTCAATATCTCTGCTACTTCGGAGTTCTGGAAGAGCGGGCATTGCTCTTGTGAGCATTTGTTTGTCATAAGGGACGGTAATATGTAAATACCGTTTGAAATGGCCACCGACACGAGGGAGCGATGGTGTTATATTTGAGTAACGGGGATTGATTTTCTGACGGTTTTCATTGTTGAGCTGTAACTTACACTCATTAAATCATTAAGTGTTTTAATATAGTTAGCTTTCATGATATTTGATGTCAAGACTGTCAGGACGCCTCCAGACACCCGAGGAGACCATCCAGAGGACACGCAGCGCGACGCCCGCCTTGCTCATCTTTCCGTTCCTGTGTTGCATCAAAACTGTTCTCCCCTCTCATTTTATCTTCTCTTATATTCCACTCTCGACTCTTCCTTGTTACGTATCGGCGAAACGTAAATTACTTTATTATAATACTCAAGTAGTGTAGTTAAGTGCAGTGTTCGGATATTTATACTTAGAATGCATTCCACTTGAATTGTGTAGTGTGTCATCACTGGGTTGCACATACAACGGATGTGTCTGCGCAATGAATTGAAATGTTATTGAAACCAAATATGGCAAGGTGCAATTTAGCCGCAATTTTTTTAATAAACAAATGGAAAATATGACATTCTCTTAGCCACAAATTGTTCTCCAGACCGGGAGAAAGGACGTGTTTGCTTTGTAGAGACCCCAACAGATGTCACATCATCCTGATTTTAATCACCATTCTTACACGGCAGCCGTAATATCAAAATAATAGCAGTGTGACTTTTTTTTCTTTTTTTTTTACCATATCCTGCAGCCCTAGTGGCAGTCAAATAAAATAGTACATATTCTTGATTTAATGGCAGGTAGCTACCCAATAGAAGAGTACTGTGTTCATACTATTTCGGTCTAAGCGAAAGGTCCACCACTTCTTTGTTGACAGTGGCCACCTAACATGGTAGCTCTCTCATTATCATTCTATGATCCAACTGCTCAAGCATCGGAGAGGATGTGGGAACACAATGGCCATCTCTTCCCCCTCTGCCAGAGCGTTTCAGTGAGCAGACATTTGCAACTCCCACACATTTGTGTCAATAGGGAGACGGGACAAAAGTTGAGAATTGTCTTATAGGTGAACGCTTTATTCTGTATTCAAGCAGACAAAGATAATTTTTCTCGCAGTATTCTCATGCATATCTTGGAGCAGAGCTGCCTGAGTGCCAGAGCATTGACTCAGTCTGTGAATGTTTTATATGCTGGCCTTACATTATTGATGGCCCTTTTATAAGTGCCATATTGAGATCCCCACTCCCTCGACAAGAATATTCCTCAGTGTCATCCATTAAGAAGCCAAAGATCTCAATTTAAATCAATTTTCATTATTGAGAGCTCCGCGTCAGCCCCGAGCCCCATGCTGTGGAGCACAGCAGGTCCAGTCGCCCCTCCATTGCCGAAGCCTCTGGTGACCTCATCGTCTATATAGAGGTGTTTCAAGATTAAAAGCGCTTTTTGTTGAACACCCTGACCTGCGCGGTATTGCTAGAAAGATTTAAGGCTGGTAATATGTGCATCAATCACTTTGCTTTTGAAAGACTCCCCAGAGAGATTCTGCCCGATCCTGGCACTTGATGAACGGGGACAGATTGAAATGTTCTTTCGAAACATATCACTGTTTATCCTTTCTCGCACTCTTTACTTATTGCTCTCTCTTTCTCTCCGTCTCTCATTCTCTTTCTCTGTGTTCCACAACCCCCGTCTCTGTTCCATCTCCATCCCTCTCCCTCTGTGTTGGATCGTAACGTGTTGTGTTGCTTGTAATGCATGATTTTGCTTCATGCCTGCACTTTTTCTTTGGTATTTTTTATTTATTTTTTATTTACCTTTTGTAATGTAAACTAACACCTTGCCTTGCTGTCTTGTCATGGAAGTGGCACTGTTCAAACCTCCCTTATATGTCCTGTCTTTTATCTCCCAAGCTCACTATCTGGATAAGGTAGTGAAAGGTATGGCATTCCTCCTTCCTTCCTTCTATTTTGCCCTCCTGCCATTGTAACTCCAGCCAGCATTAACAAGTCATGCACACACACCATGCTCTTCCCCTACATTGACATATGCAAACACTATGCACCTCTTGTTGCCCCAAACAACTCATTCTAAAGACCCCCACCTCCCATCAACTCTTTTGCCATATTATCGCACAGTAATCTCCACTTAGCACTTTCGCACCCGGTGAGTCAAGTTGTGCTGCTTTCTTTACGTGTTGAATATTTGGTTTGTGTGCGGCATTGCTTTCTCGAAAAGGGGGGACGTCGGGAAAGGGGTTCTTCATAACCTGTGCTATGCATTATGTATGAATGTGCAGCTGTGAGCAGCGCCTGATAGGTGCTGAGGCCGCATCCTCTCTAATTAAAAGAGTTCATGGTCTGGTTGGTGCAGGGCAAGCAGGGGGTGGAGGCTCTGCAGCAGCCCTGCCTCTCTGCCTTCAGCACCCTCTCTCACTCTCACTGTGTCCTTGGTAATGGACCACCTGGCATGAGAGCGGCTGCCAGAGGAGTCCTTCGAACACTTGCAGCCTCACGTTTGGAGCTGTTTCAGGCAGGCTCGGGCAGGGCTCAGCAGGGGCTCCTCTCTGAAAGGGCTGCCAATTAAGTTGAACTGATGCCAAAAGAGAGTGGATCTTTATTTATCCTTCTAATAAACATTCGGAGCTTACTAATCATCCGTCTCCATTGGTCTAACCAGAGTTGTTTGTCCATTTGCTCAATAAAAGGACGGCTAATGCCCAGACGTGTCTAGGAGGCGAGGCACTCTCTAATGGCATTAGCCTTCAACTGTGAGTCCATTCCTTCAGGGAAACGAGAAGAAAATGGATGAGGGATTATTTATTTTTCTTATGATTTTTAATGCTCCACAAGTTACCCCCTTTGTTCCGCGCGCTGATTGCGCCATTCTCCATTTACCTTTTGAAATAGATTCCATGGAGCTTTTCACAGTTGAACAAAAACCCAAATTTCTATTCGACAGCAGAAATGCGACTCTTCACTGGCCTGACAATCACATTAAATCACTATTAAACCCTCAACAATATAAATGAACAACAATCCTCCATACACCATGATGTAATGCATCCTCCATTTTTCTATATTACCGCAAATGGCTGCTTTTTCTTCAGTTAATAAAAGCAGTCAGATGAATCTGATCTTTTATATTTTTTCATTATTTTTATTCTTTTATTTTTACAAAAATCTGACCTATATAAAAAAACGCTATATCTTTTCAATACTAGTATTTGTGTAAACCACCTCAATATATTAACATTACAAAAAATAAACAAAAGATTAAAAAAAAGGTTTTCATGTCGCTGTACTTACTGAATGTGCAGACATGACAAACACGACTGATGCACACACACACACGCCTCTCTCAGAGCCCGATGGCGGAGTTGACAGCGCCTTCTAGATTCTTGCCTGATTAGCCGGGCTCGCTGTTTTGTTTATGGTTGCTGGCTCCAGCTCAAGATGAAAACGGTTAAAGTGGTTTGGAATTGTTTTGGGGCAGATTTTACGCAGAGCGTGCATCTTGTCCAATTCCTGCTTCCCAGTAAGTTAATACAATCTTAAATTTCCCTAGATGTCCACTTTTCGAAATCTGGGTGCGTTTTTTTTTTTTTTTTTATCACTTGCTGCCTCCCTCCCTCAAATCTCCCAACATATTGAAGTAACGTTAACCCACAGCTCCATTCAAGACAGTAACTGCCTAACTTAATAACTTTAGTTGGCTACAATTGTGTTGCGTACACACTTCACGATTATGCAGAATCTTCCATGTCCGTATCGCAAAGCAACTTACAATCACACGATTTTCATAGCTCCACTCTACAGTAGGTGTAAAGTATAAATGAATGGCTACCACTGAGAAGGCTCGGTGCTTACATTTTTTATATACCGGAATTTAGATGTGTGTGTAAATGTGAGCCGTTCATTGATCCATGCCTGCATTATGACTCATGTCATGATATTGTCCTTTCTTTGTATCGCGACGCCCAAAAAATGAAGCTGACGCATTACTCAGCTCATCATTGGATCTACAGCACACATCTGATCTATTCTTAGTGCCGCTTCTGCCTTTTATCTTCCGCAATACTTATCTCTGTTTCTTCCTTAAACTGATCTTTTTCCCTTTAATACACGTCTCTCATTCACCACGCCGGCGTCTCTCTCTTCCTTCTCGCGCGTTCTCATTCACCCACTCTTATTCTCCCTGTGTGATGTAAGAGCATTGAGACAGCTGCCCCAGACTCTTTAGTTGATAAAGTGGGTCAGCTTAACATTCTCTCTATCAAGGCAGCTCGCTAACAACACAAACTGTGACAGACTTTTGCGTTTGATATCTAGAGATGTTACCCTCTGCCTCTGCCTCTGCCTCTGCCTCAGCGAGGGGATACGAATCACAAGGTAGCAGATAAATGCCAAACACCCCTAGAAAAATGGGTGAGATAATCCTCTGAGCTACGTCCTTGCGAGGACCTATCCAAAAAAGAGACGGACGAACGTTTCACCTGTCTTTCTGCTCCAGTCTGCTTTTAGCTTCCCTGGGGTCGCATGGCCGGGAATAAGCAAGCAGAGTCCTCCCCTGCATAATGCAACCAAGCTCAGCGTTATCCACTTCCTACTATCCTTCTATGTTGCGTTTATGCTTCTCTTAATGACAGAACATGCTATCTACCTAAAGGTATTTTCTTATTGATTGTTAATTACGAGTCTGGAGACAGTTTAACAAAAAAAAAAGAACAAATAATGATATAAACGTGTTTTCAATAATTAATGCAGGGCTGTTGCAGCTCATCTCTTATGCAGATGAAAGTGCAGTAATGCTTTGATCATATTGATGGTCACATTCGAAAATCACATAAAATCGGATCTAATTATGTGCAGCAAGGCCTGCATATACACCACTGCTCTCATTACCCAGCAGCAGTAGCTGCATAGATACAAGAGGCCAATCTACTGTAGTAATGAGTGAATATTGATTTAGAAGATCCTTCTTATCTGATTTTACTGCAAAGGGATATTAGAAGCTTCACAAAAGGTATATCAAATTAATCAACTTCAGCTGAGGGTCATTATGAAGCCACCCTCACCCCTTTCAAATCTTAACATGACTTTAGTCTATTGCTATCAGAGGCTATTAGCAACAAACCATTGTCATCAAAAAGCCCACATTGTTGTCTCTGTTTTATTGCTGGCGTTTGTTAACAAACAATCTACCCACAGCATTTATCTGTTACCCGTTAAGCCTGCTTCATTTGATATTCTGTGCCAACCTCTGTCTTTGTCCTTTTTTGTTACACAGAGGGCTGTCCTGGTTTGTGCAATGGAAATGGTAGGTGCACTCTGGGTAACAATGGCTGGTACTGTGTGTGCCAGCTGGGCTGGAGGGGCACTGGCTGTGACACCTCTATGGAAACTGCCTGCAGTGATGTCAAGGACAACGATGGAGGTAAAATCACAAACAGCACACAGCTTTGCCTTCTGACAAGCATCAACAGGGACAGACTCTTAACTAGACTCGATTTGACTGTAGAATTAACCACCTTTGTTCGGGAGGATATACTGTACCTGCTCCGTGCCTTACAGGCTCAGTGGTACCCTCGTGCAGGCGAGGATGAGGAATGGTTTCCAGTCAGTCACCTGGACAACAGGTTTTTATTAAAAAGCAGCGGTAGCTGGCCCGAGGCCTCGCGCATGCACTGGCCCCAGGAGGAAGTCCCTGCTCTGCCCTCTAACTAGCCCCGAGCAGAGCCAGGCACACACACAGAGCCAGCCAGGGGGCTGTACCACTCTCGAGGCCAAATGGGAGACGTGACTTCCTTTCTTCCAGACCTCATTCTGGGCTTGAGCTATGTGCTAGCCCCGCTTATTTATGCAGGGGCTGTTTGTCTCCCCATCACAGTGCAGGGACTATAGAGCTCTCACTGGCAAAGACGGGGTGCTGCTGGGGATTTGACTGACTCCTGACAGCAGGGTTTATTTTTATCACCCATCTGGCCAGATAGGCCCCTGAAAGCGAAGGGTTTGGAGTCCAATGACCCACTTCAGAAAAGTAAAGTGCAGCGCACAGCAGCTCTTTCTGTCTTGTTTTATTTCATGCAGATTACAGGTAGAGAACGACAAGCAGTGCTAGAGCTGTTGAAAGGCTCCCCAGGATGAGACTTCCAAAACATGGATTTCAAACAGTCAAAATGAATAATACTCCAATGACTCAAATATATTTGCTTAGTTTCGTCTGCCAGGTGTTTGTCCAGGCTGTTGTTTAATGAGGGGGTGTGTGTGTGACTTGTTTGACCTTGTCAGATGGCCTGGTGGACTGCATGGATCCAGACTGCTGTCTGCAGGCAACCTGTCACACCACCTCTCTGTGTGTGGGCTCCCCGGACCCCCTGGACATCATCCAGGAGACACAGATGTCCTCTACACAGAGCAACTTGAGGACTTTCTATGACCGAGTGCACTTCCTGGTGGGCAGGGACAGCACCCACATCATTCCCGGTGCCAACCCCTTCGATGGAAAGTGAGTGACAGCACCCAGTGCAACATTCTGCAACAAGTTCTTATTCCCCTGGGAAGAGATTTCTGTCGTCAACACTGAATTGAATTATCCTTTTTCTGCATTATCGTTTGTTTCTCATGCGTCAGTTTCTTGTGAGATCATACATATTCAGCTGAGTCAGTTAAATAAGTAACTGCTGGATTTAATGTGTTCCTCATTTTAATTATCGACTCACTTTGTATTCACAGTTGTATAGCTCTGCTCATTTCCTTTGATTTTACTGTGATTAAATCTGTGTTTGCGTTATAGCAAACATCACAGTCTATGCAATTCAAGTAATGACATGTCAGGTGCAAGCACAAATCAATCAATGGATTTAGTTGGTTTTTTTACATCATTGATATAGGCCATTGCTGTTCCAATGCTATGGTTATTGCACTGACAGATCTTAGCGATTGTGAAACATTTGCGCTTTTTTAAACCCAGATGACCCAAAATGTCAGTGTGCGGGCGTTGTTATAGCTACAGCCGCAGGAGGCTGAAACGGACAGGGACCGGTGGCATGCATAACTAGAACGATGATAGACAGATGATGATGGACAAACATAGCATGCGGCAAAAAGCAGGAAGCCTTCCCTGGCACGAACGGCATCTCATATTCATGTATTGTGATTACTTTTACTGTAATCCATCTGAGGCCCACTCCCAGAGGCAGAGCTCATGACACCCCAGCCATGGAATCCAAGATGCTTTTATATCAGGCAGGATGGCTGTCAAAGTCCCAGAAGATTCCCCTGCCTCGCGTTTCCTTTGTCTCCTTTTCTTTTCATCTTTAATCGCTCGTGAGGCTGTGTCACCTTATTTGCATCCCACTTGCTTGTGGATCCCTCTCATCTTGGCTCACAATACTCCTATGAAACAAACGGAGAACAAAATAAAATGAGAATAAAATAGAGTTCTTCAAATTTTGCTCTCTTGTGATACAATTTTTTAAAATGGTGTCAAAAAAGCCAAAAAATGGAAGAAAAAAAAAACAAAACACAGCATGGTGTTGTTATTAAAAGGCTTTTTTTTCTTCTTTGTAAAAGTTATGGCAGAAGGTGGTGGTTTCAAACATTCCTATTTTTAGTCCAGCATAGCTGTTGCTTTGTTCTTGAAGGGAAAATCAATTTCAAAAGTGTCCTCGAGCAGGATCATTTCCTTGAATATAATTTGCAACACCACAGTACATCTGAGTACTGCCTGCTGATGGAGATTTTGCAAATAGTGTGCTGTTTGTTAACCCAATGTGGACACTGTCACTGTGGACAGTGTCTTAGCTCAGGGTTTGCAGTGAAAACATGTTTTTATCTTTATGCTGTCCCTATAAAGCACATTTGTCTTTGTATTACCTCTGCCAAAGAGGTTAATTTTTTCACTTATGTGTGATTATTTGTTGATTGGTGGTTTGTTAGCAAAATTAAACTTAAATGGACGCCCACAAAACTTGGATGGAGGATGAATCTCAGTCTAGAGTAGACCTCATTAACTTCTGGTGTGGATCCAGATAAAAGGGATGGATGCAGGATCTTTTTCTCGCTTTCTTTAACATTGCCTTTAAAAAAAACAAAAAACAAAAAAAAAAACATTAATGGTTATTTCTCAGGGAATAGTGCATGGCTGTTTGGAGTATTAAGGTGGCTGAAATCTATGAGTGACTAAAATTTGATGCAGACCCCAGATCTGGTGAGCTTGAATTATGGTGAAGCAGCAACGGGTGGTTGAGAATTTAGTAATCCAGGGCTATCGTGTTTGATATTGGATGAGGCTTGAGTAAATTGAAGGGGACTGTTGGCCCTTTGGCGAAGATAGCCGCTTTACTGAGTGCCATTCTAGTTTCTCAGTTAGTTATCTGCATCCGCTGCCTGATTTTTGAACTTTTGCTGGTAGTGTCAGCCGACACTTCAGGAAAGCACTTGTAACACACTTTCTGACATTTTCCCTCATTGACATTTTTCTGGCTTTCAAGAACCACTCAACATTTTGCAGTTCTTCAGTGGACAGAGGCGTAGAGGGTTGAGTAATACTCTTGTCTCTCTCACAAGGAGATGCAGCCATAAATAAGTAAAATCAAGAATCCAGATATGAGCTGCAAGATTGGAGGCCTCGGCTCACCTAAAAATATCAGTGGTAATCTATTATTCATGCTTGGTATTCATTCCCCACCCACCGACAGATATGAGCGGTTATGACAGGGGACTCTGGGACTAAGATGAGCCTCACAGGCATGGTCTCAGCATCTTTCTGATATCCCTGCCCTGGTCACCTGATCATCTCTTAATTGATCCATTAACCACTTCCTCATGCTGGTAGACATGTCCGACTGCTATTTCTGATGTTTCCCACCACAAAAAGTGGCAAAGGTGCCACGGAATAAAGCATCTGCCACTGCATAAAACGCCTCGCCTCTCCACCATGACACATAATACAAGAGACTGCCAAGGCCCAGCAGTGGCTGCTGCTGACTAGAATAGTGAACAGGGACTTTGTCCGTGGAACAATTTGGGCAAAGATTGATAGCTGGCTTATAATAGCAAGGTAAAAGCCATTCGCTTCATTTACAAGCTTGCACTTTTATTCTTTTATTTATAACTCTTTTATTAGCATTAGGCCATTAGTGTCAGAAAATCTCTTGTTTGTTTTGTTCTCAGTGTGCGCTAACCCTTTTAGCAGCATTATATATTTGGAGCTAAAAATTTACATTGTCGTCTGCTCATTTTACACTCTCCCGTGTGCTTAGTTGCCCACAGGCAGGGAATGAGAGGGCTGCAGTGACATGCTTATATTTGCAGCAGGGTTTACCCTATAATCAAGTCATTTGCGTGGGTAATGATGTTTTTGTTGCTACTGCTGTGATGGTACCATTTATTAGGCTTGCTCATTGAAAGTTCTCTATACTTAAGCCTGGCATGCATTATTTTTGTATTTGTTTTGTCGGTAATATAACAGAGTAGCGTAGTTTCCTCACAATCAGCTGGTAAAGGGGTATTCCACCTTCAGTTTCCTGGAAAATGTGAACTGTGTGGCAGCTGTGGGTCTTCGATGCTTATTTGTGACTCTCTGTTTTTATCCAAGGTTGTTCAGTTTCATTCAAAGTCTTTGCTTTTCTGGCACTATTCCCTCACATCAGCTAAAATAGGCAGTTTGTGTTTAATTGATGGAACAGTAGATTTGTTCATGACAAACTGCTGCCATTCGCTGTAATGCCCAATCTTAATACACCACTACCACTTAGCCCAGCCCTCCATTTTGCGCATTCATGCCCAGGGGTGGGGTGTACCGATTATTGTTGGGATAGAGGGGTAGGATGAAGTGTCAGGGCTGCATGGCCCTTGAAGCAGATGTTTTTCAGAGGCACAGGGAGCTATTAGAATCCTCTGTCATTTCAGTGTACAGTATTAAGGTCCTTTTCTTTAAAACAAGCATAAAACAATCACTACTAGTTTGCTAGCTAGCGAAAGTCAGGGACAGCAAAGTTGCTGCACTGTGTGGCCCCATTCCATAGGGAGATATTCGCTAACTCTTGACGATCCTAAGTATTAACTAGCTCTCTTCATGTTCCACAAACATATGTAACAGGCCAACTTCATTCACACCCTTAATTAGAAAAGTTCAATTGTTAAACGTTTTCCAGTTGTCACATCAAATAGAGAGTCGGTTGAGAGGAGACGGTTCAAATTGTGCCAGTTCGTCATGTTCAGAGTCGGCGAGGAGAATCAGCCTCATGTGTTGACATCACATACATGACATCAATCCACCCCAAAGCCTCGACTAGACGTCTTGTTATCCACAATTCTCCCTCTTTCAAGTAGATAAACCAGACATGGGTCTTTTCGAGCTCAGGGGCTGCACCTGCTTATTTTTTTTTACGTCCTCACTTTGCTCCGTGTGTGGATGATGTATGATAAATTAGAGGGTGGAGATATTGCGAGGTCCCTTTCGACTTTGTGAATCCTCTCGGACTAGTTAAACCTCGTACGGAGAGGAAGTTTCTGCTGCGACTGCTTCACGCTTCCTTTTGCTGCTCTTTCTTTCTGTTCTATTTGATGTCAATATTTAAATCATTTGTCTTGACAGCGAGGAATCATCTCCCCATGTGGTTCACGGAGGCAGGAAGGAGATAGTTCCACTTTCACAGCTCCATCTGAAGAAAATGTGGATGATTGCCTCTTCAAACAAGACTCTAAAAAAAAAAAACTGTCGGCATGAATGATTAATCTTAGACGGCCAGGCCAGTGCTGGGTTAACTTTTGTAGTAATTCTATGTAAATGCATCCAGATAGATCTTTGGGTGCGAGTCCAAGGATTCAGAGCATTATCTCCTTGCTTGTTTACTGTGCAGTGGTGGACAGCCAAGGACTTCTGAAGGGGACACGGCCTAATTAACATAAAACTGGGTTCCTGGGGACCAGGATAGTGTGGGGTGAATGATCTTGCCTCTGGTAAGGACATGTTGAGGGCAGCTACTAACACACAAGTGTTAATTGTTTCCAGTACGTGGCAGTGTTTAAGACCCAAATGTATTAAAAATAGCCATGGTCTAATGATGAAGTGGCAGCAAAGCATTTGTTAGGGGAATTTTTGTGCAAACGACTACAGAAACGATAGCTGACCATGAGTTGGGCCTCGCTAATGACGAGGGCAGAGCTCAGCGAGGGAGACGTGATACAGCAAGGTCTCAACTCATCAGTTCAGTAAGATTAGGAGGTGAATTTGGATGGCTTCCTACTATTGATTGGTGGGGACTGATGATCAGATCTAATTTATGCAGCTTCTGGAGGCCTGATGTCAGTCTGGAAATCTGTCGAGGTCTTGATAACCAGCCAAGCAAGTCTTCCAATCTGCAGTGCTATTATATTCCCTCTCTTGTATTCTGTAATGGAAAAGATAAATCCTCTTTTTTTTTTTTTAATTAGAGCAAAAGCAAAGTAAGCTTCCTTATCTCATTATCCCGCCATTCTGGGAGGAAAAATCCTCAGAGACATCCTGCTAGGTGCTGTTGGCTCTGTTATGGCTGTTTGCTTTTGTTGTGTACAGTATTTCATTTTGATAGCATCTCTACCTGCTGTATACTTATTCCGCCTGTCTCCGATCCATCCATTTTGCATACATGAAGTGGGCAGACGAGAAACATATGCAGCTGTATGTAGAAGGTTTGTAACGGCGTTGGTCTTCTTCTCTCCCGTGCAGCCACGCTTGTGTCATTCGCGGACAAGTAGTGACTTCGGATGGAACACCTCTGGTCGGAGTCAACATCAGTTTCATCAACAACCCGTCCTACGGTTACACAATCACTCGCCAGGATGGAAGGTAAGATCCCTCTTCTTTATATTGACACACACACACACACACACACACACACACACACACACACACACACACACACAAACAAGAGATGCAAACAAAGAATGCCACTAACAGCTCCCTTAATATGCTGTACGGAGATGTGACAATGATATTTATATTATTGTCAAATAGCGTTGCTTAGCTGTGCTGAATTCTAACGATGGAAGGAGAAAAAAAAAAACACAGTTGCCACCGCAAACTGTGCCGCCATTGATCTGCTTCGTGCTTTCATTTGGTCCAATTTTGGAGTTCTCGGCTCAATTCCCAGAGAAATCAAACAAAGCCCTTCTGGTACACTCATAAGTTATGCTTCAGTAGCAGCAGGGAGGGGAAAGAATAAAATATGCCAATTCAAAGCGGCTCACTGGGCCTATGAAACATAGTGCAGATGGACATTATTTATTTGACAATGGTAGATTTAGAGAATTAAGTGAGACATTTAAGTCTAGGCCACGGACCACCAATTAAATTGCTTTGCATTTGTCCTCTCTTATTGTAGCTCAGCAATACTGTTTTTGCCATTAATGTCAGAGGGGAAATTAATCCTTATCCTAATCTTAATTAGGTTGTGTGATTGTTTTAATTCTTTTTCCATTAGGTCTGCAAATAATGATTAGATTCATTGTCAGTTAATCCGCTGATTATTTTCCTAATCAGTCAATTAGATGTTTAGTCTATAAAATGCTAGAAAATGCCAAACTGTTGACCAGTGTCCCCCCAAAGCCCAAGACGGTGTCCTCGAGTGTCTTGTTTTCGGTCACCACCCAAAAATGATCAGTTTTCTGTCAGAGGTGTAAAGAAGCCCGAAATATAGTCGCATTTCAGGGACTAAAATCAGAGAATTGTGACTTTCTTTTCATGAAAAATAACTCAAACGGATACATATATCATCAAAATAATTGACAGTTAATTAAAAAGTTGACAACTAGTCAATTAATCTATTCACTGCTGTAGCTCTCACATCCATAAAATAATACACACTCGATTGACACTGATCATTCACACTGTCTTCCTCGGACATTTCCACATATCTTCTGCCTCAGCCAGAGACAGGAGACCTCGTCAATAAATTCATCCTCTACCTTTTTGTTGCGGAATTACAGTTCCAACAGAGCCCCCTTCAGAGAAAGATAGATTGTTGTGTGCTGAAGTGTTCGGATAAAACAAGTGGGAAAAAGTCTCTGTTTGGCTTTCTGTGAGCGACTCTGTGCCAGCTGCTTTGCCACCAGGAGAGTTTCTCAGAGAAATCCAGACAAAAACCTCGGACTGTTTTTCAATGTGTTTCTTTGAGCGAAAGAGAAAAAAAGGCCTGAGAGGGAAAAAAAAAACAAACTTTGGCTAATATTGTCTTTATAATTTAATTTCTCTTCTTTTCTGAATATGTTTTTTTGGAACAGATTACACACAAACACAAACACACTATACACGCTCACAGCCTCCAATTCCTCTGTATCTCTCTAAGTAGTCAGTGTTGGCAAGACCTTGTGGCAAACCAAGCCCCTCTATCACAGCGCAGCGTGAATTGGTGTTCGCTCTCCAAGCCCCACTTCCTCCTGACACTTTTATCAGTCACTGACACACTAAAGGCCCACATCTTAGCCGCTGGTTCGATCTTGATCATTCTTGCTTTTCCCCGTTCCTCCCATCTTGTTGTCAGTCTCCTCTTCTTCCTGGTTTTACAGAAATCCCTCGTCTCCACCTCATCATTTTCACCTTCCTCACTTATTTCATCGGCTCTCGATCCCTTCACGCTTTTCCCCCTCCAATCTCCCACTGCCCTTAAGCCTTTCCTTTCAGGGCACTACTCTTTCACTCATTTCCTGTGCTTTGCTTGAGCCCAGGTCTCATGTCCTTTTTCCACTGCGCTGGCTTCCCTCATCTCTTTCCTTTTCCCATTTAATGCGTGTCCCATTTTTTATTATGCATCACTCAGTTTTTTCCTTCGCAAAGCTCAGTACTCTTTCCTCCATTCCAGCATATGTGTAAACACTACTCCATCTCTCAGGTTCCCCTGTAAACATGCCCAGTCTCCTGCAACTCCCCTGCAATCACTGTAAACTGGCTCAGTGCAGCGTGAAATCAGAAATGCACCTGTTCAGCCACTTAGAAATGGGAAAGCTGTCTCAACTCATTTTTATGATGTGTTCTTTATTGTCCACGGGCTTAGTTTTTTAAATTACCTTTTCCACTATCTTGAAAAAGTTTTGTGGCCTAAACAAAAGAGGTTATTTTAGTTTCGGACATTTTCTGACTGGCTGGGCATTCAAACACACCTGTTCCCTTTCAAGCTTGTATGCTACAATAATGAGTAAACTGCTGACATGGACTCCAGTCTATTACATTATTGGGTGCTTGCGAGGATCTCTGTAGGAGCCATGAGAGATGTTGGAAATCCAATGTCCATTTGACTACTTGACAATTTATTAAAAGCTCCCTCTTTTTTTCCCAGGATTGCACAGTATTATTATTATTATTATTATTATTATTATTATTATTATTATTATCGTGGTAGCAATTTACATTACAGCTTGGTAATAACACATTAACAGTAAAGATAATGTTATTTAAAAGAAGGTAATTGTTAGGTATTACCATGTAATAACCAAAGTAATAACCAGGTATTTGCTTGGTATACATAGTGGGTATATCTGGTTAATATTATACTGAAATGAAAAAACAAAGAGCCATAATGATGAGGAAGTGTTCAGTGCAATATTTGGATTTAAAAAAAAAAGGCAACAAGGTTATGTAACATTAGTTCATCCTTTCTTATTTCAAGGTGGTATTTTTAAATTTGTTTCCACATACCCTTTGTTTTGTTTTTGTTTATTATCTTGTTAAATACATTTCAATTACCAAGATTGTAAATATCAATCTATTATCTAGTAATTACTTTGATAATTAATAATATGAATCACTCAATGATTACCTCTTTATTATCAAACAACTACCTCACTGTTAGCATCCTGTTACAAAATTGTAATTTCACCCGTGTCTGTTGATCGGTTGCTTGGTTGGTTTGTCAGCAGGATTACACGAAAAAACACTAAACAGATTTCCATGAAACTTGGATGAAGGATGTTTCTCAGTTCAGAGCAGCCGGAGTAAGACAGGGACTGTTTGGCCTTGGTCATTGTAGTTATTATTATTGCTGTTATTTATTTTTTATTTTCCTTGTGGCTTTCTTTTTCCTTCATGGACACTGCAGTCTTTCCGAAGTGGGCACCAATTTGTTACTGAGTTAAAATAAAGTTTGCAGGTGAATGAGGACAAATTGTCATTGACGCCGCACTAATGAATGAGGATTTAACTGAGCTCCTAAGTGGTGACACGCATACACGTATAAAGTACCCACATCACCTATCACCTGGGCTTGTGCACAGTTGCTTATCATTCTTGCCGTTTGCTTTGTCCTCGATTTACTTTAAGATTAAGTAGATACAGTTCTTACAAATCTACACTGGCTGAGAGATGATTGTGTATAATTTGCACGAGGCATGCCAAGTTCACTGGCAGGGTTAAGCGTGAGCTTGATGCATTCCTTGAGGGCATAAGCAAGTGAGGCTGTTGTAGGTAGCCTAATAAGTTTTGTCACATGGCTTAAGGCTGTTGTCATGATTGATAACAGCCAGTGAATCCCTTCATCGATTGGCCACGCAGCCCATGAGTATCTGTCCAGGAGTGTTTTGAGCGTGCATAGCCTGAGCCTGCCAGGTGTCATGCAGACTGACCAGCTGCAGCTCTATGGCTACTGATGGATCACAGCAGCACAAGGGTACCACTATCACAAACCCCCCATCCGTTCTGCAGCCTCCGTACCGCTGGACGGACTCAACGCTACTCACACTAAACCAAGGGCAAAACACCAACAGTGGAACAAACGTTTGTTTATCACCACAGTCAATCCGATGTTTACCCTCAAGGGAAGTTAGCAGATTCTTTATATAGTAGCTTAAAACCAAGAGGGAGGTCACCTGGTTTAGAGGCCACAATTTGGACCTACTGCTTTACCTGCAATGTGGGAAAAGAAGCCTTCGGTGCGAGGATGAGACCCCGTCCCAGGGGCCTTGAGGTGACCAGGTGTTAATTGGCTCTTAGAGAGAAATGACAAGAACTGCAGACCAGTGCAGGTGCAGGCATGCTGCTGTCACCATGCAGCAGTCGGAGATGATAAAATCGCCAGAGTGCAGCCTGTTTGCAGAGACCCACTCAGGTCAGACCAGAGGCAGAGGCCCCTTAAATGCAACAGTGGATGGGATTGCATTGCAGGGCTTTTAGACTGATGTTAGAGTGGACAGCCTTCATCTGAGGGGATCGATAGAGAAGTGGCGGCTGCCTGCATCCTGCAGCACAAATCTCTCTCTCGCACATATAAATGCGAGCACAGGAGAAGCACATTACACTCGCATGGGAGGGGGGGAACCACTCGTGCTGAACTTAAAGCACGCGTCTACTGTTTTCCATTCTTCAAATAAAATCTACAGATTATGACATTAATTAAGAGATGTGCTTCTAACATCGTGATTAGTCTTCGTATTGTGTTTTCAGCCTGTGTGCGCCTGAAAGATAAAGCTAAATAGAAAAACAGCATCCTTTCTTAACAGACTTCATTTATTAAAACATGGTTTTTATTACTGTTTGATCTGTTATAACAACACTTAATTAGAAAATAGACATCATGTTCACTGTAAAATGTGGCACGGTTTAATCCCCAACACACAGCAGATTACATGCATCGCTAATGGGGATTTTTCACCGAATTTATTTAAAGAATGTATAATTTATCATCCTTTGTATGTGTTTCAGCGTTCATCCTCTTTGACATTGTGCACGTCTGTGTTCCAGTTTTGACTTGGTGACCAATGGGGGCATAGCTGTAGCCCTGCACTTTGAGCGCGCTCCATTCATCACCCAGGAGCATACTCTCTGGTTGCCATGGGGACGCTTCTTTGTCATGGATACCATCGTCATGCGACACGAGGAGAATGACATCCCCAGCTGTGACCTCAGCAGCTTTACCCGGCCGAGCCCCGTGGTGTCCCCAGCTCCGCTCACTGCATTTGCCGGCTCCTGCTTCGAGAGGCGCACCGTCGTTCCAGAAATCCAGGTGACCGCTCTCCACCTCCTCACTGCCCTGCAGGTTGTGATCTACATGGGTCCCCCCCCTTTCAGATGATTCAAGCCACACATCGAGGAGAGACTCTCAAGACTATTTTTCATGTACAAGTGAGATAGTGACTCTGGCTCATGGCAGTACTGTGATTTTATCTCTCTAGTGTAATTGGTCCGCGGAACTTGGGCGATTTACAATGTGCATTGTACTGTCTCACTGCAGAGTGATGATGATTACTTCACACACAGAAAACAGCCTGGACTTTTTCCCATTTCTCCTGGGTTGAAGGCTTCCAGGTTAAGCATACACGTCTCGAGAGGATTTGCTTTTATATTTCACAACTGTATATATATTTTGATATCTGTCTTATTGGTGCAGACACACACTTGTACGGGCGTGTGTGTGCAGGGAAATGTGCGGCTACTGTGTGTCTAGCAGGCATCTCTGCGCCCTTCTCTAATTACTCTGTCTCCCTCTTTGCTTCGTAAGATTTATGGCATATCAGTAAATTTAGTATGCAGTTCTGTCTATTTATAGTAGCGTTGTCTTTGCTGTTCCTTGAGCTGTAAGAGCACCACACAGGGATTTCATCCAAATTATACTTCCAAAAGAAAATGTTGAGCAATTAACCAGCCGTAGCTAAACTTTGAGCGTTTAAAAAGAAACGTGTCATGCTGTAAGTGACACGTCCTCTGACCGATGTCGCTTTGAGTTGCTGTTTTAATTGTTACTCTACATCTTGCTCTGCGCTGTGGGGACAGGCGGTGCGAGGCGACTCAATTAGAGCAGAGAAGAGTCGGTCAGCCAGACCAGCGGTGGCGACCCTTGATCCTCAATAAGGACACTGTACAAGGGCTGAACTCGTTGCTGTATTGCAAAGAGGTTACAGGTCTGTCTTCAGCGGGTTACCATGTGTTCTCTTGCTGAGCAAAATGTTACGACTCTATATCTTATCGGACTGCGCAAGCTCTGATCCCAAGGGCACTCCTTTGATGTCATTGTCAAATGGATTGCAGGCAAGAATGTTGTCCTAATGAAGGACTTGCTATTATTAAATCAATTATGAAATATACTCACTGGAGGAGTACATAATGAAGAAATCCTTCATTGGATTCCCTGTTACACATGAATATAATTGTCCTCTAATTGACGTTTCTAATCTTCCCTTGGGTCCATATATTTGGCTGGAGGAAAGGCGATGAAAGATTTGTGACAAGGTTAGACAGTGGCCACTAACCGAAGGAATGACAAATTGATAATCTCAGTGAAATAAGGGACATGGAGAGGCGTATATATTAATCCTACAGTAAAGACCGAAGAAAAAAGAAATTTAATCATTTTGATATTTACAATTCCTGTCGGCTCGATGAAGGATTTATGTTCGCTTGCTGTTCATGGCCATGTTTACACGCACAGAATATTCCTGTTTGTATCCATATTCCTTCCAAGCTATTTACATGGCTGACAAAATTTGTTTTCCATGAACTGTACAACTGAACACATACTCTAATAATTGAACACAGCGCCCCTCTTTCATTTTTAACCACCTTTTCCAAAAGGCTGGTGTTGTAATATGTGTGCAAATCTGGTGGTATCCAAGTGTGTCATGGTAGTAGAGGTGTGTCTCCTTCTGACCAGAAATGTGGGCTTTTCTTTTGTGCATGCGTCACTACTACAGCCTTGCAAAACTGTTTGCTAGCCTGAACCAAGTCACTAAGGAGCTTTTTTTTTTTTTTTTAATAGTCTCTACAGGAGGAAGTGCCTATACCAGGGACGGAAATGAAACTCGGCTATTTAAGCAGCAGGACCGCAGGTTACAAGTCAATACTGAGGGTGACCTTGACCCACACCACGATCCCTTTCAACTTGATGAAGGTTCACCTCATGGTGGCTGTGGAAGGCAGGCTGTTCAGAAAGTGGTTTCCCGCAGCGCCGAACCTCTCGTATGACTTTGTGTGGGACAAGGCTGATGTCTACAGCCAGAAGGTCTACGGCTTGTCTGAAGCTTTCGGTAAGTGATCAATCATCATATATTCTCACATTATGTATGTTTTTAGCTTTTTTTAAATCCAGAACACACGTGGTTCACTGATTCCACTTGTGTCTTTGCTTGTGTCCTTTAGTATCTGTGGGTTTTGAGTATGAGTCATGTCCAGACCTCATTCTGTGGGAGAAGAGGACGGCTGTTCTTCAGGGCTACGAAACCACTGCCTCCAAACTGGGAGGATGGACTATTGACAAGCACCATGCTTTAAATATCCAGAGTGGTGAGTCAACTCGTAAACCCTTTTTGAATGATTATTCTCGCCCACTCTTTCAAATAAAACACCCACTCAAAAGATATTTTTTATACTGCAAGAAATCTTCATTTTTACACCTTATTTATTGCATTGTTAGGTAATCATTTATCACTGTGACGTAGAAAAACACTTGTGTGTCACTGCAGTTGTACTTCTTTCAGGAATTTGTGTCAGCGCTTAAGAGGACAACATATTGTAATGCAGATCCCTACTGCACGTAAACATCATCAGATAAGAAGGCAGTTCTTTATTTTACACAACTGCCAGCAACGCAAGACAAAACATCTGAGTTAATCATTTTAGTCTATATTGGAGATGCGAATAAATGCCGAGGTTTGTCAATATTCTAAAGCTTTTACATTGTGCAATCAACGCTTACATCGGAACAGCTTAACATAACTTGCTTTATGATGTTTAACCTTGTTGGAACTCAATAATATAAGTCTTATTGGCTATGATTGAAAAAAAGAAGTGTAGTGCAAGTCTTTAGTTTGCTGCAATTAATCATATTTCACACATATTATTCAGTGTGTGCTCAAAAGTGCAGATAAGTAACTCCTAAGTCCGCTAAGTGCCTTAGGTGATGCTTTTAGTGTAACATTGAATTGTCTTGCCTGCTTCTGACATTTTGAGGCTTTTTCAATTCAGCAGTGTCGTGATGTCGCCTCAGACAGATCTGACTTTTCTATTACCACTGTCCGTTTTTAGGTGAGGGGGGTCAATTTTCTTATTGCCGGCAAATTACTCCTGAAAGGCAGGAGTGGGAAGAAAAACTTTGGGCACCACCTGTCAGTAGCAAAGGCTTCACAGTCTGTTTGTGTCTAGAAGGGCTCATCAGAGGAGATGAGGCATACTTATATGAAAAATGCTCAGGAAGGTGGCACTTTGATCTGTCACACTCAATGTGCCGTCCGAAGGAGGGAGAGAGCTGCTCCTTGTTCCCCCCCCCCCCCCCCCCCCCCCCCCCACCACCACGTCCACTGCCAGTTCCTCCACACCAAGCTTTCCTTTGGCAGCACCATGCCTCGTTCATGCCCAGCATTTTTAGAATCATCCCTAATTTAATTGCTGTCAGTCTGCTACTCCCAGCAGCAGCAGCCCCTAAGATTAAATCACGTCCCACGAAAGGGATGCTTGGCTGATCTCTCCTGATAGACCAAATGTTGTGCTGCTCAAAGAACTCAGGTCACCAAGTACCATCAGAAGCATAAAAACTGCCGCAGACATGCAGATGCTGAATTTCAAATATGATTACATTGATTGGGCAGCAGAAGCATCTTTGGATTTACATATTTGAACGCGTTCCAAGAGTAGATTCACTCCGATGGAAACATGGTGCTCGTGTGTGTGGGCGTGGGCGCGTGCCTGGATGTCAAGCACGTAAACTCCACACATATGGCTCGATTGTTGCTCATGTGCAGAGCCGGTGGAGGTAGGGAGGCGAGCACAGAACCATTTTTAATCAGGGCAAGTCAATTTTTTTTTTTTTTTCGATTGTGCCTGTGTGGTAATTTTTCGAGCTCCAAGAGATTCCACTTGTGCCAAGGGCTTTTTGGTCCCTATTTTGGCGTGAAATTGCGCCTGTGTTTCCATCCGCTAAGACCACCTCTTATTGCAAACACAGGCACACTGAGCAATTTTCATGGCTTCATTTCGCAGGGGTGCACACACATACCCATTCAGAATCACAGCAGATTCCGTATCTGTGTGTTGACTTTCATTCCCTTTTCGAATTTCCACGCAATACTTATTTGAAATTGCATTAAGCAGTGATAAACCACCAGGACACGAGGAGTTGCCACTTTGGAGAACGAGAATAGTCTTACCTTAGCAAGTTCCCATCGGCAACACGTTTGCAAATAGTTTCCTTCTCACCAGTCCAACAGAAAGAGAGCATCCCATAAAAATCCTAACTGCACCCCACGTTATTACACACGCATCAAGCAGCAAGGGTATCTTGATTGAACGACTAAATCTGACGTGGAATCTGCAAACATATTCATACAGCCCTCTACGCATCTCTACACACCAGACTGGTGGGATGTTCTCTACAGATTCCAAGTTTGCAAATTGTAAATTACTGCGTGTGTAGACGGCAGCACCAGGATTCGTCTCAAGCCTGTTCAAAAATGTAGCAACATTTTATTATTTAGGCAAAGCTACAAACTATATTCCCTCAGATTAATTGGGAGCTGTGAGCAAATGCAATTATGTGAATTGCATGAACAATTTGCAGACGTGGGTTTAATACGTAAACACACCTTAATATGACTAATTGGGTGCAAGCTGTGGTTAAAAAGTACAGCAGTTGCTAATAATGCAACTGCATGAATCTAATTTTCTTGTAAAATATGTTTGTGTTCATCATTACACATGGACAGGATTTAGAGTGCCTTGTAAAAAAAAAAATGTAAATTCAGCATGAACTGAGACATCATCTGCCATTGGTAATAACATTTGGGTGATGTATATTCATTATTGGGTCGCTGCCAGATAATTCCTGTCTAAGAAGTTATTTTGTGGAGAAGCTAGCATAAATCAGTCTGCTGCTGCTGTCCACTAAGATTAGAGAAACAGATATAGCTGCCTCTTGTTTAAGCCCACCAAAATTTGCCTATTCTAACTACAGGCCACGCCCATTATCACTTGCTATCCTAGTCTGTAACTGCAATTCTGCTTGTGTCCGTTAACGCTTGAGGAAAATGGAGCCAGCCTTCATACTGTGCTCAGTCTAAACAGGTTGCAGGTGTTACTTATTTCTTTCCTGTGCCCTCATCAGGTATTCTTCATATGGGCAATGGGGAGAATGTCTTCATCTCCCAGCAGCCTCCTGTAATCGGCAGCGTGATGGGGAACGGGCGCAGGCGCAGCATCTCCTGCCCCAGCTGTAATGGCCTTGCTGACGGAAACAAGCTGCTGGCCCCTGTGGCTCTGGCCTGTGGCTCAGATGGAAGTCTGTACGTGGGCGACTTCAACTATGTGAGGAGGATTTTCACCACGGGGAACGTCACTAGCGTCCTGGAGCTCAGGTAATGGGAGGAGTAGCCAACTAACATCCACTCTGGACCACGAGCTCAGATGGGCTTGCACACAGGTCATAAACCACTGAGGTCTATTGAGATAGACAGCATTGCCCTAAAGGCCCAGGATTGATGGTCCTGGTTCTCTCATCCACCTGTATCAGCTGGAGTTTGGCCCTGATAGGGGCTGAAGTGGATGTAATGGGGTCTTAGCAGAAGACGGTCCAGGACAAGATTAATTACTTACTTAATGTCAGCAAAGACAAGTTTGAGTAGATAAGAAATTTAATGTTTTGTCATGATTCTCTTTTAACAACTGTTCTCCACTAACCACTGTTTTCTTCTTTTTTACTCTATCCACTAACAACTAACATTTCCTCTCCTTCTCTCTCATTTTCTGCTGCGTTTGGCAAACTGACAGAAATAAAGACTTCAGGCATAGGTAAGCAATTAAATTAATATAGAAGAAGGGTTGAATCCACATCCATTTGACGCAGAAGTGACCTTTTGAGCGCGTTTCAGACATGCACTTGTGAGCTGCTAGAAGATCATATCTTAAGATACTGACTTTTTCATTTCCATCTTGATAAAGCTGTTGATTTAGTGGTTTAAATTTCTCCTGAGTTTAATTAATCTCCGGATTCGGAGCCTCGTTCATTACAGTTTGTTTGCGTCTGTGTGCGTGATTGCAAAGAGAGAACGCAGCTGATTGATGGCCACACTTCCTCAGGTTTGACAATGGGGTGAAATGAAGGTTTCCAGTATAGTACAATGAGACATGTGTGAAGTATTCAGTAATGTAGCATCGTGCCCTTTCTAAATGCATGTCTTTAATTAAAATGGTAAAGGATTGCAATCTGTCGAGGAGTCTCAACATTTCAGAGTGTTATATAGAACCAGTTGTTGTGTAAGATTTTATCCTTGGCAGGTGGAGGTAAGGAAAGCCTCTGTGTATTGTCTTTAGATACCATGTCTTAGATAAAGGGCTATAAATTGATTTTCTATCAGAGGGTCGTGACTTGCCAGCGAACACATCGTCAGGCTGAGGAGGAAAAGCCAAGTGCTGCTGGTCACTGGCCTCTATTTTCCGAATGGGCATATTAACAAAACACTCAAAAGCTCTCTGTTGTTTTTTTCTGTCTCTCCATAACTATATTTTCTCAGCTGAGCTTCAACTGCAGATGAATTGTCAACTGTTGCAGTCATCGATTGATCGTTTCAGTCGCGTGTTTAAGCAAAAAACATTTGCTGATTCCAGCTTCTTACACGCAAGGATTTGCTGCCTTTCTTTCTTTCAAAAGAAACATTTTGAATACGTCACTTGGGTCTCGGGGGAAACTGTGATTTTGTCTACATTCATAGACAAAACGTGAAAATAATCAGCAAGTTAATCGTTCATGAAAACAATTATTAGTCGTTTTCCTTTTTCTCTTCATAATATATGAAATATTTCCCTGTGGAAAAAAATACGGTAACATCCTTACACACACTGAAACGAAAGAAAACATCAAAGCTCAGTCCCTTTGGTTTCCGTACTCCAAATGCATTTGCATGTTAAGAGGAGATTTACCCAGGAAAACACAGCATGTGTCTGTATAAAACGGGTGGCTGCCTCCTATTCATGTGTGAGCGAGCGATAGGGCTCGGAGGTGGCTGATCTCACTACAATGTTCATTGACCCCCTACTAAGGATGTCCCCATCCACTCCAACCATGCTCACTCCGTTGCCGTGCCAGCATGCTGCAAAATCCAATTATCTTCAACAAACTAGATGTTGTCAGTGAATATAGATGGAGTATGTGGCCATAGCTCAAGGTCAGGGAATAACGCCTCATAGTTTCAAACACGGTGGGGGACCAACACTGTTCTACATGCAACGGGGAGCCGATAAGGTATCAGCTGATTGCACATTTCAGATAAAATGCAAAGTGGATTCCAGTTATTGAGCCTTGCCACTGACCTACTCAGAGACAGCAGTCGCTTTTTCTAAGCCAGCTGCCTGTACCTGGAAACATACTGTAGACCAACACATCAGTCAACTTGGTCAGTGGGCTGATAGTGACATGTGCGCCTGAGGTTTTCTGCAGTGTCCTGTCATCACTGATTCATTGAAGGTCAATTGTCATTTAAAATTATGTGCTGGAGTTGACAATCCCACAGACCCACTGGTCCTCCTTCTTGTTGTATTAAAAAAATATATGGTTTGGCACTGTCATACTGACCATAAGCCCTCAAAGAACCCTCAAGGTTATCATTGAAATTCTGTCTTAATCCACTTTGAATGACGCCCTGCTGACAGGTTTTTCCATAATGCTTATCAAGTCTGGCAGAACTGTGCTGTACCCTGCCCTGATAACTGTGGTCATCTCTAAGGTGGCGCTAACTAGGGCTTTCACAACCCGGCAGTTAAGAATCCCAAGGAGCAGTCAAATAGTCAATCAATTTTAGCAGAATTATCATATTTTTTTTAATAACTATCATCAATTTTCGTCAAAAAGGTCTCAAATGCAACCAGTAAAGAGTTAACAAATGTAGCTGGGAATAACCAGGGGTAGGTGAAATACAAGAGTCCTCAATTGGCTCTGAGAGGCTGTTTAAAAGTGAGCTGCAATATAATTGGACTAAACCCTCAGCAGGCCTGTCTGAGCTGGAGATACTGTGTTACTGCAGTCGTTCCTTCTCTAAATACCTTAAATACAGCGACAGTTAAAGTTCTGTCCACCTTCTGTTCCTCCACCTCAGATTGTGTCAACTGGTGTTGTTTTATTGTTGACCAGTTGATATTCTGTAAAACTCCACTAATAACTGCATTGCTAAACTGGTTTCTAATTCTTTGCTTTGTCTGGCCACGGTCAAAAACCCAACGATGTTCAATTTAAAAGGATTCGTTATATTTGAAATGATTTAGCCACATCGTAGATAAGCCAAATTGTTGTTGATGAATTTGGACACAATCAACAAATAGAACTAGTTATAAAAGGAATCATTGAGCTGTTTTTTTTCACGCTGGTGGCACCTGTAGAGAAAAGACATCATATCCAAGTACCATCTGTGCCATGTGCAGTATTTATGGGACCAGAGACAAGCCTGTCAAATCTGTCAGTCAAGTCCGCCACTTTCAAAATACACGCGTATAGTTTCTGCCATCCGGTAATGTTTAATGCCATCAGGCTTAGGTGTTTTTAGTTACAATTTCTCATACTTTCTCATACAGCTCCCTCTGTCACTTCATTTGTACTGCTATGGATTTGTCTACAGTCATCTTTATTTTCTGTGTTTTCTGACACCTATTCTGTCTGGAGCATGCCAATAGATTGCATACATCCCGCCACAGCAGGATTGGTTATATTTGGTTCTATTGTCTGTCTGTCAGGTTGGGCAACCTCCTGTGGGTATGAAGGATTACTTTGTTGACTTGGTTGGAAGTTTGATACGATGTTTTTTTGGGGTTTTTTTTTCCTGTGCATGAATCTCAGACTGATGGATGCATTGTGTGTTTGGATTGCCGCTTTCACTTTGCATTTGTATTTTTCTAAAAAAAAAAAAAGTCCCAAGGTGAACGGCAAAGCCAACTTGTTTGTACTTCCTCTGACATTAACCAGCGTACTGCTACTGTATAGATACTGTTTGGTTTCTCACTGTTGTTTTCAGATTGTATCACAGAGACTTCTCGGGCCAGGGATGGGGGAGTAATTAGACTTTCTGTCAAAGGATCCAGTGTACCCCACGGACCTAGTCCCAGTGGTCCTTCGTTTCTCTGGATCCCCTCCAGCATCACAAGCTTTTTCATAATTTGAAAGAGACTAGACATCTGTATCTATACACATAAAAAGTATTTTTGCTTCTTATTTGTTTGTGTATATGTCACATACACATTTATTCAGAGTGGAGTTTCCACGCTCTTTTGACAACAGGGATTTCTAACTAAGCTGACTGTATTGTAGATGAGTTCTAAGCTCCACCATTATGTCATGTTTAATCTCATTCTATTTTGCCATGTTTAATCTCATTCTATTTTTTTTCTTTTTCCATGTCCTTGGTTTAAACTGTAATTGTGCCCAATTGACTCTCTAAATGGCTTTTGAATCCATGTTAATTGTATTACACAATGTTTCTTATTGAAAGCGCTGTAGCCCTTCCAGCTTTATTGACTCAGGCTTCATCCTCTCTTTTCCCCCTCTCTCAGCAACAGCCCCGCTCATAAGTACTACCTGGCCACCAGTCCGGTGAACGGTGCTGTGTACCTTTCGGACACCAGCAGCAGGAAGGTCTTCAAGGTGAAATCGCTGCGCATTGTGAAAGATGTGGCCAAGAATCTGGAGCTGGTGGCAGGGACTGGTGACCAGTGCCTCCCGTATGATGACGCTCGCTGTGGGGATGGAGGAAAGGCTGTTGAGGCCACTCTCACTAACCCGAGAGGTATTGTATGGATGTTATTGTAACCAATGTAGTGTGTGGTTTCAAGTCAGTTAGAGATCTTGGAGGTTTATCTTTTTCTTTTTTAAATAGACTAGATTGCTGTAATGGATAGTTGAAGAGCTTAAACAATTATTCATTTAAATGGATTAGTTGCCATCTATTAAATTGATCTGCAACTACTCTGATAGTCGATGAATAATTTAGTAATTTCTTTAGAAATGAAATTCAAAATTATTCATATTTTCTGGGCTCTTTACTCCTCTATGACAGGAGACTGAATATCTTTGTGTTGGGTACAAAATAGAATATTTCAAGATGTCATCTTGGGCCTTGGGAGACACTCATCTATGTTTTTCCCCCATTTTGACATTTTTTAGACCGGCAACTGATCGATTGTGTGTTGAACTAATCAACAGATTAACCGTGGACAAAAATAATCATTAGTCGCAGCTGTAGTTGGAGACAGGAGTCCCAGAGGCTAGATCAATACTCTTCAGTTTTAATGCATTATCTTCCTCATCGTACTCATCACTAACAAACATACAACTCAGTAGCTTCAGTCATTTTAAAACTCTTGTGTTTTTATAGCATACAATCCGCTTCCAGGGTCTTCCTTTCCTTGTTGCTCCGTATCTGGATGATGCATTAGTCAGTAGATCACATGCTTACTGTTTGTCCTCCATTGGGCTGACATTCTGAATCACATGTACTGAAATAACACTGAAGCACCACTACAAAATGGGAAAACATGAATTGTATAGTGAAAATAGAATGTTTCTTCCATAACTACTGCAGACTAGATGTTCATGGCCGCTTAAATATTGTTTGACAGACCCTGAAGTAATAGAAACATACAGAGATGTGCATTGCTGAGATTAGTATCCTCAGTTGCACTGCTGTTTGAGGCGAGAGAGCACGAGGGAAGAGACTGCGCCGATGAAATTTCTGTTGTGTAATTGAATCAATATGTACAGTGCTCCTCATCTATTTTGATGTTTCTATTGTTCTCCGTTATCGATTCTGAAAAATCAATCCTCGCATTAGTTTTCATTGCCGTGATTAGTCTTTAATTTTTATTGCAGTGAGTAGTGCTTAATTGTCATTAAGTGGTGCTCTGTCCTCACATTAAGTCACAGATGAACAAAATAACTGATGGCTATTTTCCTCCTCTGTCCGTTGGGGGACTTTTCTTCCGCAGGCATCACGGTGGATAAGTATGGTGTAATCTTCTTTGTGGACGGGACCATGATTCGCAGGATTGATCAGAACGGAATCATCTCCACTCTTCTGGGCTTTAATGACCTGACCTCTGCCCGACCTCTCAGCTGCGATGCCGTGATGGACATCTCTCAGGTACGACCTCTCTGACCCAGGCAGCCGGCATGTGTTTTCCTGTCTCTCAACCTACACGAGTCTCCTTGACTGACCCTGGTCTCCGGGATGCTCACACCCCCATGTGAGCTTTTGTTTTAATAGCTGGAGGCTCTTCAGATCTAGTGGTCCTTGGTCTACTTTTGATCCATGTTTGTTAATTGCCTGCAGTTTTTAGATTCGCAATGCTCGCAACGGATGCTAAGGTAGAAGAAGGCAGTAAGAGCCTAAAGGCAGTTAGCATTCTGTGGGTTTTCAGACTGAATACTGTTTTCCTGTGTTTACTTAAACCAATAAAGTAAAGTAATGTCTGCAAACCAATATCACAAACCATTGTCAGAAATGTAGACGACTGAAGGAGTTCAGCTCAGGTTAGATCTTTACTGCTCACCACGTTTGTCATGCAGAAAGGCAGCAAAATAACTAAAAAAGTATGTGTTAAAACGTAAACATACTATACCTTTGAATCAATATTCAAAGACTGGTAAAGACAGCGAGAAGCAGAGCTCTTAAAGCATTTATGTAGTTTTCAAATCCCATTCCAGTGCAGTGCATATGAAATAAATAATGAAATTAATTTGCACTTATTTTCTGCAAAACAGCCTCTCTGACCATGGAGGGGGATGTCCAATTCATTAAACCAAGGATGGTCTGGATTCGCTGAGATAAATCTCATTGGTCCAGATTATTATGAATTCGGGAAAGCATTCCCAATCACAGCTGCGCCAGCCTGGCAAATGACAAGCTTTAAATCACCTCATGAGTTACAGGCACATATTAATAGAAAAGGAAAATGAGCAGTTAAAGGGACACCCAAAGGAAGAGAAATAACCACGGAACCTGTTAACAGAGCCACGCTGAAACCAGACGTGGCACGGTAGCAGAGGGGAGCTTTCATGTCTGTGTCAAGTGGCCACACAGCCCCGAGTGCAAAGAGCCTTCAACCTATAGCTGTAGGGGGATGACAAGGATGACCTATAACCTCAATGGCTCCCAGTTCATGCACACATGTTCGCTGATGCACACAGACACATGTACACGCACATACACAGGTATGCCTCACATACAGTATGCACCAGACCACTACACCAGACACAACACACCCCCCAGGCAAGGACGCTGCACCGGGGTCACATCACTCTCTATAGCTCAGTAACTTCTCCACAGAGGTGACGATAAATATTTTTTTGCATTCTGTAGCAGCCTACAGTACGACATTGGCAGTTTGTTTGGTTTTTTTTTCCCTGACATTATAAATTTCAACCTAAGTAGTTACAGCAGCGGTTGTTTCCTTGTGGTGAGTCTGGCTAGTTTGAAATATTACTAAAACCAGACGTTGCAGCTATCCTGAGGATACAGTTTGCTCCATAGACCATGGTGAACGTGCCTGTATAACCAGGTTATGTGCTCAGAACCATTAAGCGTTGTTGGTTTAGTTATGACGGACAGTCGGATAACTCATCTCAGACAACACCATCAGATCTAGGTTGGTAGGTGGACCGCAGTTTAGATTAAATCACAGCAGGATTTTAAAAGAAAAGAAGAAATGGTGGAGGGCTTTGTGCATCTGATCTATCATCTGATCTAATTCATATTTGTTTTTATTATTGTGGATCTGGCGTGGGGTATCTCTTTCGTTCATGCGGTTACAGTGGAAACTGTGCTCGGCTGTGTTTAGATGAGCTAACCGGTCAGCGGTATAAGAGGTCATGCTGGACTGAGCTTTCTTTGTATCTTAGACACATCTGTGAGCACTGAATTTTCAATTTACCGACAGTATTAACATGATAGTTAACTGTGTATACGTGCAACTCTGAATCATGCCATTTGTTTTAATTTATAGTTGACAGTCGGGTTATTAGGCAAAGATCAGGCTACAGCCTCATCTGGCATAATATATCGTAATTCAGGGAGCAGTGAAAAATATTGAGTTGCTCAGGCCCTTCAGCAGCCACAGAGCGAGGTTCACTCATTCAGTGGCTGTAATAACTGTTTATTTAGAAGCTACCCGAAGGTGTTTTGTAATTTTGGAGGGGGCTCTGTGTGTGCACGTCTCCAGCAACTGAAGCCAAACAAACTGTGGCTTTTGTCCTCGAGCAGGAATGTGAAAAAAGCCTGGTGTTCAGACTATGTCCTGTGTGAGGAGGCAGTGTAGTTAACGATACGGCAACTGTACCTTTTTTTTCCCCCATTAATGGCTTTGTTGCTTTGTTTGGGTGGCGAGAGAGAGAAAGACAAAGCTTTAAAGAAGGTGTCTCGACCCAAAAACAATTGGCTATTAAATGCATAGCATGAATGAAGTCATCCATTCACACAAATTATTAAATCGAGTCTACAAATTATTTAATGGACAGAAGGATTTACTAATTTGCACACAAATTAGTTTTGTTTTTTTTCCTCCATGACCCCCCAACCCGCTCCGCCCCCTTCCCCCCAAAAAAAATGGATCGTACGAGTTGTCTACAGTATCTGTAATTGTTTTAGTTTTACTCCCAAAACAAGACCATGGGCTTTAATGATAAGATTTGATTGATGTCTTCGCCCTGCTTCATGTGCATCCACCATGCCCCATCGTGTATGAAATCGAGTACGACTAGCAAACAGGTCCTGAGGGGGCCTGTGATGCCAGTGGAGAGAAGCTTTCTGTGTTGAAATGATGTATTCAGCGGAGGGAGCAAAGCCTCCAGCTGCCCATTTCCAGCCCCGGGGGGGACTCCATCCCCCTCATGACCCGTACTCCCCCCCCCCGCGCACACAAACACAAGCACCTATAGATGCTCACCACCCCAGCTCCACAGCGGCGAGGACAGAGGCAGACTGACTGCAGCTCTACAACGATGACAAATCGCACAAGCACTGCCAGAGACACTCAGACAGTAAAAAGCATCCATTAAAAATTCATCCAGCGCACGTAGCTTCCTACTTCAAACACTCCCCAACCCCTCACTTAGGACCAGAGTTTCTCTGGAGAAGGCTCATCACTGTGGTCATTACTTTTGCTGTACCTCACCTGTTCTAGGCAAAAAAAAATCTAATTTTTCTCTCCCCTCTGATGAGGAGTGAGTGTGCTGCAGTAAAACTCACTCTTAATTCAAAGTGCAGCTCTGTGACCTTTCCTTCATCTTACTTTTTATTATCACGGAAAGGACACGAGTTTGACCTCGTTCAAGAATGTCTTAATTTGTTTGTACCAAGGCCTTAGGTCCTTGCTATTTCAGAGATGTGTTCCATTTACTGTTCCAAGCTTGAAAATCTTCTCTCCATCCCCCGCTGAGTTCAGACTCAAACAGAGGGAAACCGCTTCTTAAAACAAGATCACTTGAACGTCGTTCGAGGGTGTCAGCAGCTTCAGGAAGCTTTATCAGGGCTCTGACTGTGACATTCAATTCAAATCTGAGAGGGACTTCAAATAATGACACATAACTCTTCGTCAGACAGGCATCATGCTGGTATGGGCCAAGAGTGAAGAGATGCTAATGGAAAATTCCATTATAGTGCTAATACAAGTTCAAACACAGTTAAAAATAGTTTTTCCGTTGCGTTGGTGCAAATCCACAGCTCGCGTCTTTGGCTGATGAGCGCATTTTGGATTTCTTTTGCTGGTAGCGGCCGTGTCAGGCGGGCACTACTGACAGCTGCCCCACAGTATAAAGGGGAGGGTATGATCGGGTTACAGCATATGGGACAGCAGCTCGGGAAATATCCCCTCATCAGTCAGAGTGGCGTGAAAACCTCCTTACAGGCAGCTCCCCCGAGCCACTCCACACTCTGGCTCATGAAATATTTAACCACCAGTGTTGACAAGAAATAGGTTTTAAGAAATTGAAAGTCTCCCCTTCATTTCCCAAGTAAATGCATTTTCTGTTCACTGAAAGGCGACATGTATCCACTGCCAGTTTCCTGTTTGTTGTTCGTGTCCTATTATATAAACCTCTCCTGTCTTCTGGTGTGGGGGGGGGTAGTGATGGGATGATGGGATGATGAGAGGTTTATGGGATGTGAGCTGTGAGTGATGCTCAAATCTGTTTTTCAATCAAAGGTGAACAAGTGCTCTGCTTGTAAAAAGTGGCTTCGGATTCAAGAGCGTGACCAATGCCAGGAGTGTAGAAACATTCAAGTGATGCCATGTCAATTATAGGTTAATCATTGTGTCAGCATTGACCTTTAAATGAGAAAATTAAGGATATGTGCTGATGGCAGGTAAATAAAACCTTTAAGAGTGCTTGCAGACACTTATCAGAAAGCTGTTTGCTGTGAGAAACCTGCTACTCTGTGCACGACTGTCATATTTTTTTGTTTCAGGACCCCAGTTTTTCGTGCTATGTAATGCAGAATAACACGTCAAAAGAGGTTAAATTTACTTCCTAACCCTCGCCTTTTTCCCCCCCTACGTTTATCAGTGTAAACCACTTCTCTGAGGCATTTAAATCCCCACATGGTAGCTAGTTCAAAAGCCAGCATTTTTTTTTTTTTTACTGAAAAGCTTTTTGTGAATTTATTTTGAATGACTGGGCAAATAGCATCTCTATTGTCCACACTTTAGAGTTATGCACACTCACAAATTGAACTCATCATGTTGCATTGGTGTATTTTATTTTTATTTTTAGCTTTCAACTCACTTAGCCTACCCACAGAATACAATCTAGATTGACAGCAAGAAAATGTGATTTTTTTTTTGAATAACAAAATTGAGTATGAACAAAAATGTTAATGTAACTTTCTTTAAAACATAGACGAACATTTCCATGAAAGAAATTTTCATTTTCACAAAATTGTGAATTGTGAAAATGAAAATTTCTTTCATGGAAATGTTTGTCTATGTTTTAAAAAAAGTTACATTAACATTTTAATTTACATGTGAAATTGTTGAATTCACAAGCTAAGAGGCAACGTTCATGTGATTTAATTAGCCTTGTTTTGTTTGCTCATGTGGAAATTCTAATCTACATGTGATAAAAGCCAATCACATATGACATTTTCGCGTGTTAGTTCAAGTTCACGTTGGAAATTGTGATTTTCTTTTTTTTTATGACAAAGTTCATGTGTGATTTTTGGAATGCGTTTCTTTGACGGTGCTCAACTGTCACCATTTATTTCATATGAAATTAAAGTACACATGACCTGGCCCTAGTGCTAATAATATGTATGATATCTAACTTGCAAATCCATAATGACAAATTTATCAACCACAGTAACAGCTACATGAATTTATTCACCTTCCCAAACTCCAATTTGAGGACAAAGTATCCAAAACAATGTTAAGGGTGCTATCATATAATAGGTTACTTTTAACTTGAACCTTTCTTTGTATTTTGGTCCAGGTTTTAATCAGTCTCCTTTGTTGGTGCTCCAAGGCTTCTATTGAAATATGGCACTTCATATTATGTTCCTAAGAGATCCTCCTGGGATCATAAGTGAGAGGGAGACCAGTAAATTGGATGAATCCAATCATTCCAATTTGTTAAAAGCCTGATACATTGTTAGCAGAACAATAAGTCATAATTTAGGAGGCCAGAGGCAGGCTCGGCTTTCATCCGCTAAGTGTGCTCCAGTTTCTTTTCAAGGACTCGTGCAATCTCTTGTCATTACAAAATTAATAACCCAAAGCAAGGAGTGAGAAACAGTGACTCAGTAGAGGTGAAGGATGCAGAAGCCCAGTCCTTAATGTATCTGTCCAGACTTTTCATGATCAATTGCAGTGTGCTTTTTTTTTATTTAATCTGATCATTTGAATGATCTCTCCTTGTTCTGCCCTTCCTCACTGCTGTTCTTATCATTTCTGATCCTAAAAATCATGTTTTTGTGTTTCCCCATTCTAACAGCACGCCAGCTGCTATCCTCTTTCTTATCAGATAATACATCGTTTCAAAAAATGTTTTTGCTTCCAGCATAAGCTATGAGATAGTCCATCCTTTTCACAGCAGCCTATCTTTTTTGTTAGCAGTTTTCAATGATTCTTCCCTTGAGGGACTGTTTCCCTCAGATAAAGTGAAAATGTGTGGATCAATAAGAGTATGCTCTGTTTTTTGTGACCTGAGGCTGATATTCTTGGTGTTTTCTTTTTCCTTTTAGGTGCGGCTTGAGTGGCCCACAGACCTGGCAGTGAGTCCCATGGATAATTCCCTATATGTTCTGGACAACAACGTAGTACTCCAGATCTCAGAAAACCATCAAGTCCGTATCGTGGCGGGCCGACCAATGCACTGCCAAGTGCCTGGGATTGACCATTTCCTCATGAGCAAAGTGGCCATCCATGCCACCCTGGAGTCCGCCAATGCCCTAGCCGTGTCCCACAATGGCATTTTGTACATCGCTGAGTCCGATGAAAAGAAAATAAACAGAGTACGACAGGTGTCCACCAATGGAGAGATCTCCTTGGTTGCAGGGGCACCAAGTGGCTGCGACTGCAAGAATGACGCCAACTGTGATTGTTACTCTGGAGATGAAGGCTACGCCAAGGATGCTAAGCTCAATGCGCCCTCTTCTCTGGCAGTGTGTCCAGATGGGGAGCTTTATGTCGCAGATCTGGGAAACATTCGCATCCGCTACGTGCGCAAAAACAAGCCCTATCTGAATCCCCTCAGCATGTATGAGGTGTCCTCTCCCATTAACGATGAACTCTATCTGTTTGACTCTAACGGCAGCCACATTTTCACACAAAGTCTGACTACAGGAGACCACCTGTACAATCTGACTTACACAGGAGCAGGAGATCTGACCAGCATTACTGATAAGAACAAAAACACAGTAATCATCCGACGAGACACGACAGGATTGCCTCTGTGGCTGATGGTCCCCGATGGACAGACATTCTGGTTCACCATTGGCACCAACAACGCCCTTAAAACCGTTGCCGCCCAGGGTCAAGAACTAGCTGTAATGACCTACCATGGAAGCTCCGGGCTTCTAGCAACTAAGACGAACGAAAATGGATGGACAACCTTCTTTGAGTAAGTAATATTAAGAAACATTCACAAAACACCTTTATAATCCTTCCACCCAGACTCTGGATCAGAGCTGATTGTAGATTACCGCTTCTCCCCAGAGAGCAACTAAATAGATCTGTTAAATCTCTTAAATCCAATATACAGTTCTCAAGTCCTTCCTGGCATATCTGAAATCCAAGCTCTGTATCTGTGGTATCACTAAATGCTAAGATGCTTAAGCGAGTGAATGTTTAGAGTTGAAGACATCTTTGACATCTGGGTTTAGTATTTTGGCACACGCGCTACCTCCTTATACCTTGATGTCTATGTCACTCAGACTACAAGACCTGTTAGAAGTATGGGTGTAATCCTATTTGCTGTTATCATACCAAATAGGATTATTGGATGATATGTTACTCATCTGCACCTTTGCTTGCAGTGACAGCCTATAGACCATTGCTTGTTTGGAGTGGTGAGGGACAGGAACAACACATATCTGCTGGCGAGCACATTTTACCCGTAGGACTGCAACAAGGCTTGGCAATATAAGCATAATAGAATAGCCAGAGGTGGCAATTGATTGAGGCAAACCACACATTGTGAAGGAACAATTGAAAACACCCCCACATGCTGCAGCGCCGGAGCGTAGGATTTCATGTTCTTGTGACTTCAACGGAGCAATCTGTCCCTTAGCTTAGCATAGTGTATCAAGGGATACTGTGTTAACTGGATGTCATTCCAAAAAGTGTGATTAAACAGATTGGCTGGTCAGACATCTGTTACACCTCACTGGAGGAATATAACACCCTGACACATAATCAGATGCTCTGTTTAATCTGAGCAGACATTTATCACCTGTGTTTGATTTGGTTGTCAAACGAGATGGTTGCATAGGCTTTTCTCAAGGCAGAGTGAATTGCCTGCGGCTTCAGCAAATCCAGTGGGCGGTCGGAATTCTGAATTATGTCTCTTTGACTTTCTGTTAAAACTGCTGTTTTTAAAATTAGGATTGAGAATTTGCGTCCCTATTAAGTAAAGAAAAGACAGATATTATGGCACCAGTGAAAGATTGAAACACGAACAATACTGTTAATATTCAGGAAATCCTTAATTCTCACCCAAATGTTAAAAACTCAGACAATAAGCACAGCATTTTCTGGAGGATTTAGTTACACATTTATTATTTCATAACATTAGAGTTCATCTGTGAGAAATGGGGATGCTGTGGCGTGCGCAGTTATTAGTCATACACATGTATCAAACAGATTTTTGGTCTAATGAACTGTTTGACAGCTGATTACAATCGGATAAACTCATGTCACTTGGAACACAAAGAAATCAATACCTCGGTTTGCTGTTTTTAATTGAGAATGTTCGTAATCGTTCACTCCACAGCAGAATCTTCGAGGTTGATGAAGTGATCGGCTTTTATCGTCACAAATTTCCACTGTAATTTGACAGACGGTGGTATTGGATTGCCAACAACTAGGCAATTTATTATTAGTTAGAACAACCTTTCTTAATTAAAACAGAAGAGGGGGGGGGGTGAAAAAATGGGATATTATAATGTAGCTGACGGGACATAAAGCTCGATAGGAAATGGAAATATATATATTTTTGATAACACTAATGTGGTAGAATAAGATACTGAATATTAGCACATGTTCACTGTATGATTATGCTCTGGTTTTTCATACCTTAAAAATGGTGTGTATAAAGCAGATGCAATACAAGAAAGGAATTGTTTGATTTCATTTTTTTTTTCCATTTCAAATGAAACAGTGACTTCATCTTAACCTACAAGCAAGTCACATCATCCATTTTTAATTTAGACCCAATAAAGAGTGTTTGTTTTTCTCCAATAATTAGCTTTGAAGGTCACTCCATCACCTGAGGGTCGGAACCATAATTTCCTGCCGTCAGAACTGAAAAGAGTACCTCCATTTATCACCGCTCGACGAAGTGCACAGCTGACCGTTTCACCTTTATTAATTAATGTGATCTTATGTCGACTGTCATATAGATGGAAATGTTCTTGTATGAATGCATAAACAACACAAAGGAATCACTTGAGGTCAAAAGACATCTTCTGGCATCTAATGTACATGCAGACGCTCTGTGAACGTTTTTTGTCGTACTGACAAGCGCTTATGCTTAAGGGTTACAGTAAATCTATCAAATCGTGTTGCAGTCTGGAGGATTCCTGATATTTCTCCTATCGTCCAATTAACGGGGCAGTAATTCATTTAGTAACAAATGTGCTCAAGCCTCTGGGTTCCAGCAAATGTTACTGCGCAGATTAAATACACCAATAACAGCGGCTTAATCATGTCATACAACTGTATATGGAAGGGAAGACATGGCTGTTGCCTTTAGATCATCTCCACAGACACCAGTCACATTTTCCGAAACTCTCAGGCAGCAAGAGGAAGTGAAAATATGAGAATAACTCACAAAACTGGGGTTAGGTATGCTGGAGGGGACGCTGATGCGAAGTGTCTGGCCTATTGTTGGGCCCCAGCGTGAAAGGTCATAGAGCTAGCATGTGACACAGAGGTGATGCGATCCAAACGGACTCTTGGCCATTCAGGGGGAAAGCAGTCCTCTCCTTCTGCTGAGCACCCTGCCCCCGCATGCCCCCCCTTGTCCACAGAAAGCAAGCTAATAGGCAGCTGAGTTGAAGCAGGGAAGAGCCATTAGAGCTCAGCGGTGAAGCCCAAGGAATGGCGCTAGCTCAAAGCCCTAATTGAGACGGAGAGAGTTTGGGTCAGTGATCAAGCTGGGGCGCGCAGCGTCGCTATAGAATGAGATTTCTGTCTTGTGGACTCTGTCTTTTGTGCAGAGGTGAAGGCAAACAGGAAGAGTCTCTTTGTCCAGTGAATTGAACAGTTAAAAGTGGTACTGTGCAGAGAGCGTGTAACTTCTGGTGCTTTCATTGCCTGTATTACGAACACAAGGGGAAAATCCTGGTAATGAAATGTGAGCAGTATCAAAAGAAATCAAATGCTTAGACATAAATTACTCTGCTATTTAGTATTTCCTGAAGTGAAAAGGTTGAAATGTATCTACGAATCCTAGTCTCTAGTACAGTTGAGATCAGATAACATTTATCGCTGGGAGATGATTCCTCTCCCACTCTTCCTCTCCATATTGGATATTTGAGATGGCAGCACTGAGGAAATATCCGTAAACCAGCACCCGCCATCTCATTTATTAGAGGCTTTATTATGGCAGGCAGCAACATTGTAGAGGGCTTTCCAATCTGTATTCAGCACGCAGATAAAAGTCTTCATCCTAAGTAATGTACCGTTCACTCACTCCCATTCTGGAACACTGGCAATCTGAAAGATTTCAAATTGTTCTATGCTGATGTGCTCTCTGAACGAAATGAAACAATCTGGCCACTCATGTTCCTGTATGTGATGAACTGACTGATTTGTAGGCTAGGGAGATGCTGCATCTCTCCAAGGATTCGCACCTCAGTGCTCCTATTTCATAGACTGTATAATGAGATTAGGTGATATCACTAATCTTTTAAGCTAATAAGCAGTTTTCCAAATGCAAAAAGGTGTGCGCTTGCTCGTCTTGGCCACGACGGTTTTTCCGTGTCAATAGTTGTGTTTTGGTTTTTTTTTTCCATTGTGTGCCTCTGCCGTGAAGTCACAAACTGAGGCGCATTTATATTAATGTCACATTGTCATCCTGTTGGAAGAGCTAGATAACTCCAAACTTATTGAACTTGTTGGTGTACCCGCCTAGTTCATGAACAGGGAACTGCAGCAGACATCAGACACCTTGTCGAAGTTGTGGTGATTGTGCTCCAGTGATCAAAGCTGATACTTCTGAGTTTTATTACCTGAGGCTGCCAACATCCATGGATTTGCTGCTGTGTTTACTGCCTGTGTCGACACATTTCCACAATTTGTGATACCAAGTGGGAAATATCGGACTCTACAAACACTCCCAATACCTACTTATAATTACCACCAGAACGGTTTATCCTCGACAGCAACTCACAATTACGGCGAATCCGAGATGACAGTGCAACTCATTAGGCACATTTATGCACCTACATGCATTGATGCATACCTGACCTGCATTTATGATTCTGTTTGCTTCCTTCTGATTCAACACATCTCAACAAGGCTCAGTACATTTTTCCTGCCTCAACACTGTTTATGATTCAGCTGTAGTTACTGTTTACACGCAGTTTAAGATGACATGCCCCTCTTTGCCTTTTTTGAGTCACATCAATGTATTTCTTTGTAGGTACGACAGTTACGGGCGTCTGACTAACGTCACTTACCCCACGGGCCGAGTGAGCAGCTATCGCACAGACGCCGACAGCTCAGTCCGCATCCAGACAGAGGGCTCCAACAAAGAGGATATCACCGTCACCACCAACCTGTCAGCCTCTGGCACCTTCTACACCCTCATGCAGGGTGAGTGTCTTTTACTGAAGCTCACAAGTGGGGCATGTGATTTTTAAGGTATTTTGTGTCCATGCAGTGCCAAAAGCTTTAACTTCACTTCAGCAACAAAATCTTTGTGTTAATGGTGCTCAACTGCTGATATATAATATCATAAATAGGATCTGCATTCTGCAAACTTTCATTTTTATTTGTTTGCAACCTTAACTCCAAGAAAGTTGGGACGCTGTTCGAAACGCAAGTCGCAGAATGTGATAATTTGCTGCTCAGTACTCAGTAAACATCACTAAGACAATATATTTAATGTTGTACATCATCAGCTTCATTAATTTTTGTGAATATATACTTATTTTATTTATTTTATTTATTTTATATGCACAATGATAAAACAAGAATTCTGTTTAATAATACAAAGACAAATAATTGTGCAGGAGAGGAAAAGAAACCCAAAGGGCTTATATAAAATCCTCCCCCTCAATACAAAATCACTAAAACAAATCAATCAATAGAAAAGAAAGAAAAGAAAAGAAAAAGAAAAAAGGGAAAAAAAAAAAAAGAAAAAAACACAATAAACAACATCAGAAAATATCCATAAAATTGATGATTCATTTCAATTAAAACCCAAATGATGCAAAGATGTGACTAGGTCTGTAGGTATTGTTTGAACTTGGTTTTAAATGTATTTATAGAGAAACTAGATTCTAAAAAATGTTTTATATCATTCCACAGCACTGCACCTTGATAGACAAATGAGAATTTAGCAACAGAGGTCCTACCGAAAGGAATATGTAAATCATTCTTTCTTCTTGTAGAATGTGTATGATAATGTGAGTTAAACTCAAAATAGCTTGGAAAAAAAATAAGTAGAGATGCAGGAAGGCAGATTACTTTATACATAAGAACCCCTGTTTGGTACTTGTTCACCTCATAAATTGTAAGAAGTTCTTATTCTGAAGTTGATGCCAGCAACACATTTCAAACTAATTGGGACAGGGGCAACAGAAGCCTGGGAAAGTTGTGTAACGTTCCAAAATCACATGGAACATTCCACAGGAAAATGGGTTCATTGGTAACAGGTGATTTTAAGATTGGGGCTGAAAGGGGCATCCTCGAAAGGCTCAGTCTTCACAAGCAAGGATGGGTCTCTATTTTGAAACACATGATTGTATAAAGGGTATTTCTACATGTGCTCAGGAACACAGTGTCCCAACATTTTCTGGAATCGGGGTTGGAGACATTAAACTTGTAGAAGGGATTCTCAGGTATCCTCATATGCTCAAAGACACATATTTTGACAGAGATCTCTAAAAGTTAAATATACTTTTTGTGTCCTTCTACTTCCGGATGCTGTGTTGTCGGGGGCAGTAGCTCCTTGTTGGATGTTCTAAGACAAACTAGTGTTAGGTATGGGACCAGACAATAAGTGATTCAAAGAGCTCTGGTAAGATCTCTGTGCTCAGCCTGAAGGAGTCAGCGCTGCAGCAGTTATTCAATTACCAAGTAGTCGATTAGAAGAAAATTAATTACCATCTGTGCTGGTTCCAGCTTCTTAAATGTAAGGAATTGCATTTGCTTTGTCATTTATGACAGTAAATGAAGAGTCTTTGGATTTTGGACCATTGGTTGGACCAAAGAAACATTTTGATGATGTCACTTTGGGCTCTGGAAAATTGAGATGAGCTTTTTTTTTTTTTTAATGATAATAATAATCAGATGTATCATTAAGGACAATAATTGTTAGTTGTTGCCCTTGAAGGGGTAATGTGGGCTGTTGCCATGTGAGCTTACCAACAGTTTTCACAGGACTACTTTGTTGATAGTTCCCATGAAAACTGTTAATAGTGAAGTCTGGATTATCATGAATAACCAGGACATTCCATTCACCACATTCTTACTCTACTGAGGTGGAGACTGAGAATGTTTGAGGTAAAAATATTGTAAAAAAAAAAAAAAAAAAAACCATGGGAAAATAAAACCAAAACTTCATCAAGGGGTTAATTAAATATAAGGTTTTATGATGCAGGTGAGCTGACCTTTATAATAAGATGAATAAGATGTAATGTCTCGCTCCTTCAGTACAGAGCGCACTCGCAGGAGTATTTATTGGTCTTCAGTTGTTTTAATAAAATGTGTTGTGCAACTCCGATTTACCACAATGGAAGCATATATTGAGTTTCTGTCAGAAAACATCATTTATAAAGCACGATGCTGGTGGCTGTACGAGATCCTCCAGGTTTAGGAAATGAGTGAGAAAGATGAAGGCGGCGGGCAGACTGATGTCGTGGCTTCATCCACTTGATTTGTCTCACACATTTTGGCATTCTTATATCCTGTTTAGTACCTGACCAATTGCTTCATTGATTACCCGTTGATGGCTTTGAACTTTCTGGACCCGCATCCATTTTTAAAAGACAGCCCTCCTACACCCCGGAATTAAATGGATCCTTCGCCCTGGCCCTCCCTACTCACTACAAAGCTGTGTCTGAAAGAGAAGATGACAATCTCTGGTTACTCACTGTTGCTCAGTGGACTGCTCACCTCCATGTTGTGACCTTGTCCTAGACATCTGCTTGTGAGAAGCGTGGCGCCAGGAACTCTGCTGTTAATTAATTCACTATTGTCTGCTTTGTAAGCTTGCAACTGGGTGATCACATAACACGCGAATGCACCACCTTCAAGATTCCTTCCTGGTCATCTGGTGTGTTTGTCTTCAGCACGCCTCGGGGTTGTTCATCGTGTTGTCGTTATGTGAGGCTGATAGCTTTGAGGTTCAAGCGAGGTCTTTTGTAATCGTCTTTCAAATTGTAGACGCAACTCCAATCAGACGTCTTCAAGAGATGATAACATATATCAAATATCACCAAAAACACACAAGTCAAATTTGAGTATACGTTATACCTTCAGTGAGTTGAAAAACAGTTCAAGTCATGAAATAGAGATGCAAGTCTGAAATTGTAAATAGATAAGGATATTGCACTGAGTGTGGATTACGTACTCACTTACCTCTATGGAGCCAGAAGCCTTTATGACTGAGTAAGGCATCATCCTTATTTGTAACTGATAACTGAAAATGATGGTCAGGTGTAATGTTCCATCATTCATTTTGTTTTTAAGCAGACTACAACCTCCTTTACTGTCAGTCCAAGGCAAATATCCTCCCCTGGTATGCATACATCACCCTGAGCTCCCCAGTTCAGCTGTATTATCATCTTCAGCTGGTCTCGGAGGCCTCCTCTAGGTGGGGTCTGCCCCAGAGGCTTTTGGTCAACCCCTGAAGTGTCTGTGTGATGGAGAGACATAACGGCCAGTGCGAGGTCAGCCCTGCCTCCCCTGCACATATCTCATGTCTGTGCGAAAGAAAAAAAGGACACAAAACTCAATCTCTCAATTTTCTCCACACAATGTGTATTGTTGTTCTCTGTGCAAATGAAGAAATCCTCGCGTCCACCTCACCATGACATGTTAACATGGGGAAATGACAGTGTATGTTTTGATTTTTTTTTTTTTTTTTTCTGTTAAATGAAGTCAACTCATTATCATAGTGTTTGACAGGCCATTAATTTCCAACTGCTCTTAATGAGAATAATATTAATCCTGGTGCCTGTCAGTCTGCTGACAGGAGGCGAGAAGGAGGCATTCTCTGATGAATGTACAAGAGATGCTCAGTGGAAACATTAGTCACTGGTCTGGAGCTGGTACACAGGCTGTCGTCACCTAGGGACAGTAACAGACAGGCTCAGATTTATCCCTTGTGAATGAGTGTGTGTGTGTGTGTGTGTGCGTGCGCGTGCATGTGTGTGTTCACCCCGCCTTCTCTGTGGCCACAGGCAAGTTAGCAGCTTTGATAGTTTTCATTCCCCCGTATCCTCGAGGCTGCTGCAACAGCTGTAAAACTTTACTTTACTGGCGCTGTGAAACCTCTCGCTATTGATCTTTGTTGTCACAGTCCCCAACATTATCGCGGGGGTTCAGTTAAATACTGCCGCTAAAGGCTTTCTTTTTCCGCTGAGCAGCCATTTTAGGTCATTATGTTTGTGTCTCACCGAGATGAATACTAAGATTAAGTCCTCTTACATCAGCTACAAGAAGCGCTGATTGTTTCTGTTACTCTAATCCTAATCATAACCGTTTCCTCCTATGCCCTCTCTACATGCACAGATCAAGTCCGGAACAGCTATTTCATTGGTCTGGATGGCTCGCTGCGGCTAGTCTTGGCCAATGGTATGGAGGTGTCCCTGCACACCGAGCCCCACCTACTGGCCGGCACAGTCATCCCCACAGTCAGCAAGAGGAACGTAACCCTGGCCATCGATAATGGCCTTAACTTGGTGGAGTGGAGACAGAGGAAGGAGCAGGCTCGTGGCCAAGTCACTGTGTATGGACGCAGGTTAAGGGTAAGCATGCCACATTGCTAAAAGTGACTGGTACTCACAAAGGAGAGACTGTTCAAGGAAGGACGGGTGTGAGAAGAATTTTCTATCTTGAATTTGAATTGAATTTCAGCTACCTCCTTTATGTGGCTGCACTCACGCGGCAGTTTAGCCTTGACTGGCAGACTTCTGCATTCCTCAGTGTGAGTTTGCGGCGCAGGCTAACAGATAACAACCCTGTGTCAACAAAACTCGAAGCTTAGATCCCTCCATTTGCAGAGTGGTGTCCAAGGCGGACACTACTCTGCAATGCACCCTTCCTCGTAGAATACCTTTTAACATGAATGACATAAAGTGCTGCTTTTTTTTAATCTAGCATAAAATTAAAACTGAGATAGAAATTGCGCCTCGTATTATTGTGCAGGGTATTTGTATCTGATAGGCATTCGGACTCATGGATGTGTTGGTCAAATTTGACTTTGTGTATCATATGCATTGTTCTCACTCCTACGTATGGCAGCACGCAAGCACCAACACAGCCAAAGTCTAGTTTTGAAGTTCAAAATAGATTTACTCTGTCTTGTGCACATTGATTATCATATATTATATAGTATTTGGGTGAGAAAAGTCTGTAAAAGAGAGCTATATAGAGATATGCCGCTAAAATCAGGCAACTGACTAAAATTAGTTTTCCTGAGACACAGGGAACAGTAGAAAAGCAGCAGACCTCATCAGACTGCATCCACAAGACCACACGGCTTGTTCTAAAAGTCTTAATCCATAACATTCTGAATTAGACACATCGTTTTTCCCGACGCTGATGATTGGAAGTAGATAAGGAGGGAAACGTCACACTTCTGTCTCATCTTGAGATGTTGAGCGTCAGAAATGCACAGGGTAGTAACACAGCAGCCACTGACAACATAACAGTGGTTACTGGTTATCGTCTTTTTACTTCAGTGTTACTTTCAAACTCGGAGCCAGCTGAACAACATTTGAGAGCTGAGCACAGAAATAGAACAGAGATGGATGAACAAGTATTAATTAACAAGTCAGTTGTCTTAACTGAGCGCTGGAGTTGTTCAACACCAGTGACAACTGCACAGTCATTTGATGTGGGAGTGAATGCAGATTAGAGACAGAAGCCAGATGTTAGTGTGTTAACCTTACCTTGCAAAAATGACACGGATTATCAACAGGTCCTTGTTCGTAATGAGATAAACACAGAATGTTTGTCCATAAAGCATCTAGAGTGGCCCAGTGGAATTTCCCATTAACACGGGGAGCATCTATAAAAAAAAAAAATGTATCTTGATTGATTGGCTTGCAGTGTTTCTTGTCTTGGCTTTGCAAGGCAAACAACAACTTTGGTTAAGTCGTCTTCCACATTCTCTGGGAGGCGACACAGCTAATGGGGAGGTGCCACTTTGTCTGTCAGTGGCTGTTCATTTAAAGGCCCTGTTGTCCCTCTGGAAGTGAAAGCTTCTAATGTATGTTACAGACAATGGCCCCGGGGGTGAGATAGGAAATGGGAGCAGCCTAATGGCAAGAACAGAGGGGATGAACAGAGCTGGAATCATTGAGCGACCTTGAGTGGCATGTCAAGTGATATTACGTGGGTGGTTGGATGAGTGTGTGGCAGCGAGGAGGAGGAGGGGGGGGGGAGCGTCTCGAATACAGAACAGAGGGATGCGTGAGGAACGGAGCAAGAGAGACAACTGTCTGGCTCTGACGTCCGAGCCTTTCTTGTGCTCGGTATCAGCGAAGATGCAAAAGTGTACGGGCAACAACCCATTCCGATGTTTGCGTTCGTGTCGGTGTTTATTTTGCGGACATGACACGCGCATGTGCCTGTTGTGTTGTGCTGCTCGTGTCCTACGGTTTAAACGGATCGCTGCTTTACCCAATTCACAGTGACACGTGCCACTTGGGCTCGCCCCCTTCCAGCCGCACACATCCTGTATGATTTATGGTTTATGTTTTCATGATTTATGCCGCGGACGCCACAGCAACTGTTTCTTTCTAAAGCCTCCTTTTAGACTGAGTAGTGTGTGCATGCACATTCATGAGAGGGTGCTTGTGGCCGCCACTCCGCCGTAGCAAGAATCTTCCACAAACTTCCGCGTGGAATTAAAAAAATTAGATCTCTATATTAGCATTTTAGTACCATCATAGTGTCTTATAATGTAGGGCTGTTTGTTCAAACGAGGCAACACATGAAAAGATGGAACTTGTTTTATTTGATTGCAATGCGAGAATAGACATGACTGGTGTTATTGAAGACAACAGAGTAATGGTTGAATTAATCATGAGGGGGGATGAAAGGCATTTCCACTTGTGAACTGACTCATTGAGATTGTCATTTGACACAGAAGTCATTGATGATGATTGAGAGATCAGATGTTGTGATGTTTGATGTCGGGGACGGTTTTAAAAATGTAACATTGAAGGTCTAATGTGCTGTTACAGTCCCTGTTCTGTCGCTACACATCTCTTCTTCTTCTGCACGTCTTTGAGAATTTCCTTTTAGAGGCAATGTCCAATTTAAAATAATTCCTCTTGAGTGGGTTTTCACTCTCATGGGATCTTGGGATCTCTGCTGTAAGAGGTTTTTTCCACCTTGTTGAGTCTTTGGCGAACCAGATCCTGGCATGAGGAACTTTCTCTCTCACTTATATCTTATTGCCTGTTGGGAGCAATCTCAATACAATCTTTTTGGCCAGGCAGCAGCACCTCTGCTGCCTGTGAAAGACTCTGACTCCAGTGGTGAAGACAGGGCCAGAGCAGCAGCGGTCTCAGTTCCAGTTTCTTACTGAATCTGTAAAAACCTAGGTAGTTTAACAAATCACTGACAAAGCGCAGTAGCAATTTCGCATTTGTTAGCGAGATCTGACACTTTCAATGACAGTAAGTGAAAGTAGAGACAAAACAACACATGTGGACTCCCTGTTCTTATCTCTAGCTCCACTGGAGGACCCCTACCATCAGTCTTGAGGCTCAAATTGCTTGTGTTGCTCAAAACCTTCATTGAATTGTGCTCCTCATGAATCTGTTGCTTTTAGTTTAAAGTAATCCTCTCAATTAGGTATCAGTGACATTAATTGCCTCTGGTGTAATTGTCCCTTCACAGATGAGAGACCTAAGCATGCTTTTCTCAATGTGAGATTGAAAAAGTGAGGCTTCTCAGCAAGCCCCCCTGCGACCTGCTCTGTGAAATGTGTCTGGAAAGAAGCCAGAAGCAGCTCTCTGAGCTATGATGTTTTTTAAGTCTTGCCAAGCGTTTTAACAAGCTAAATGGTTGCATATCTGAACAGCTACTATGTACATCAGTGAGAAAAGAAACATGTTAAATAATACAGAAACAGGAGGGTATAGTTTTAATTTCATCAGGTATAATGTCTGGTGTGGTGTCCATTATCAGGAATTTATGGAGTCTGTTGGATGGTTGCCTCCATGGAGTCTATTGATTTTTGATAATGGACACCTCGGAGATCATTATCCCACTTATACCATGGTCACCTGTCAAAAAACACCCATCAAAAAAAATACATTAATGTAGATTTTCACGAGTTGTGTTGTGTTGTCGCCTGAGGGTTTGACTAATCTAAACGTTTTCTCTACTCCAGAAAATAAGACAAACTTTAGGCAGGACTCTGCAAGAGGAGATTTTAGAACGCTGGAACAGGCAGGTGTCTGTTTGGACACCTTGCAGCCAATCAGAATTCAGTATTCACCCAGACCATGGTATAATATCAAAGTACAACCACATTTTCCAAATCCTCCATTTAGGGATTGGATGGAGATTTCCTCTTACTTACAACTTAAGGCCATTTTCTCCTCTTGATTTATTTTTCCTCTGTAGCTTCTGCTTATACAGGCTGCTGACCGAGAAACATAATGTTCGGCCTGTTGGTTGATCTTTTTGTCGACAGCACAGGAGCTGCCTCCGCAGTTAAGCTTGGTAGCATGTCGGACTCTGGGCCGACCTGAACATGGCCTGAAGGATTAACACGCTTCAGAGCAGTGTCTCTCTGCTCTGATCACAGTGTAGCCATGGGTCACTGTGTGCAGCCTCATGCATTCAAAAGAGGCAAAAAAAAAAACGTGAAGTGTCATTTAAACAATGTCCTGAGTCACCCAGGAGAAGAATTGATTTTTTCTCCTCTTTTCCAATTTACGGAAATGGCTAAATAAAATGAGAGTCATCTCCGCCTGGTAATTCTTTTCAGTAAGCAGCGAAAATGAATTTAATGATCAATGTGGCTCTAATGTTTCTTGCATGAATAGGCAACTCCCACTAAGACTGTGCTGAATTTTTACACAAACAAAGAAATATGGTAATTCTTATAATTTCATCACTTCAATGGCTCCTGCAGTCCTGAGATACAGCTCCTCTGTTGTAATTAAAAGCTGAGAAAGGAAGAGTATGAAATAATCACTTTGTGATTAAAGCTCTCCTCATAAGGCGCCACCTCAGAAGGGCAATGCACCAATTCCTCTGAATCATTTTAAACTTCCAAACATGTTTATTCCCTCTCAGTGGATTAGCTGTGGTCAAATTGAATGTTCCTGACACCTTGCATTCTCTCCTATAGGTTCATAACAGGAACTTGCTATCGCTGGATTTTGACCGAATCACCAGGACAGAGAAGGTCTATGATGACCACAGGAAGTTTACATTACGGATCCACTATGACCATGCTGGGCGGCCCACTCTGTGGGCACCAAGCAGTCGTCTGAATGGAGTCAATGTCACCTATTCCTCTGGGGGGCATGTGGCAGGTATCCAAAGAGGCACCATGTCTGTACGCATGGAGTATGACCAGAATGGCAGAATCACCTCTCAGATATTTGCTGATGGCAAATCATGGAGCTACACTTACCTTGAGAAGGTATGTATTGTTGCTGTAATGATGAATAAATGGTGTACATTGCTGCATTCACATGGATACAGGCAAACACCACCTGGATGGAACAAAACAAACTTTCAGGACTGGCAGGAAGGCAAAACAAAACACACGTGACGATATGTTGCAGTGGTGACGTTGTATTGGACCACCAGCAAAGCAAATAACAAGCATATAGAAATAGCCAATCTTTTCACTGATGGTGTCGTATGTAATTATTCTAGTAATACATGAAACTATAAAATGCTGCATTCTCTCAATATTCTACTGTAAACTTTAACATGAATTCCTCCAAAACATAAATTACCACCTAAATGTTATGTCAAATGATTCATTTCAGACATAAATATTTGAAGAAGAGGGGAACAAGTACAAATAATTGGCTTCTAGTTGTCTTGATCATCCATGTTTTGTCCATGTATGAGGCAGATATGTAACATCCTACTGTACATTAAATCAACAAGGATGGCAAGAAGTTTAACTCACTGTTACATTAGTGTTGCCGCTTTTCTCTGACGGCCTCACCTAATTTGACCATCGTGCTCTCGTCCACTGAAATGAAAACCGGTTGGCCGTCTGCCTGAATCCACGTGAATGCAGAATTTGTAGGGACCTGTTGTACAGATACATTCTGAAGGTATGTTTGTGTAAGAACCTTGACAGGAGATTTTAGACAGAAGTTAAAAGTTAACTTGTAATACTGCGGCAGTGTTTGTGCTGCTTTATCAGGCTGTGGCACAGATATCAGCAGAAATGTAATTAAAACCTGTCTGCTGCGCTGCAGACGTTATACTTTGTAACCGTAGTCTGACAGCAAAGCTCAACCTGAAATAGCTCTGAAGAGAAGAACAGAGTGAACCGTCTCTTTCGACTCACTAACTCAAGGCGAGACTGTTGTGGAGAAGGCGAAGAGCTGCGATTCCCCAGCTTAGATGTGTAATATGAAAATGGCAGCCAATAACCTTGTTAATAGTCTATCGTCCCTTTTCAACGACCTCTAAGTGCTGGCAGCCTTAGAACTGATTCAAACACTCATTTATTGGTGCAAGAAGGGCGTGAATGGAGATTTTTTTTTTTTTGATTTGCAGAGTTGTGAAAAATTCCGCTGCCTCTTACTGTTTGGATCAAAAGATCTCACAAATGAGAAACAAGAAGCAGCATGTTTGTGAAATCATCTCTGAAGGAAATCTTAATGTCACAGGAATATCACATACTCCACTTTCAGATGGGAATTAGATTCGGTCTGAATCAGACTTGCATGCATAATGTGTCGTATCTTTTGACATTTTGCTTGTCCTTTTGTGGTATACCACTGTCTTTTAAGTGAAAGTATGTCGTCACAGTGTGTGGGTTATGCAAGGAATAGATTCAAATCAACTTTTTGTCTTTTGTTGGCTATCTAATTGTAATAACTGGTGATAAAGTAATGCTTTTTTGTCAATAACACCATATTTTTATTTTAAGCTTGTATATCATTTTGTGAAACCGCCCATTTATGCAACGGGCAAATCTATCAAATACATTATATCATGTCAAGACTGACTGACTGTTTCCTTTTCTCTTTACAGTCCATGGTACTGCTGCTCTACAGCCAGAGGCAGTATATCTTTGAATTTGACAAAAACGACCGACTGTCCTCTGTGACCATGCCCAACGTGGCACGGCAGACACTAGAGACCTCCCGCTCCATTGGCTACTACAGAAATACCTACCGGCCCCCTGAAGGGAACGCTTCAGTGCTCCAAGACTACAGCGAGGACGGCCAGTTGCTGCAGACCACCTACCTGGGCACGGGCCGCAGGATCATCTACAAATATGGCAAGCTTGCCAAGCTGCTGGAGATCCTCTACGACACCACACGCATCGGTTTCTCCTACGACGAGGTGGCAGGCATGCTGAAGACGGTCAACCTGCAGAGCGAGGGCTTTACCTGCACCATCCGCTACCGTCAGATTGGCCCACTGATCGACAGGCAGATTTTCAGATTCAGCGAAGAAGGCATGGTCAACGCCCGATTTGACTATGTGTACGACAACAGCTTCCGAGTCACGAGCATGCAGGCTGTCATCAATGAAACGCCGCTGCCAATCGACTTGTACCGCTACGACGATGTGTCTGGCAAAACGGAACAGTTCGGCAAATTTGGCGTGATCTATTATGACATAAATCAAATTATCACCACTGCAGTGATGACCCACACCAAACACTTTGACGCCTATGGGCGGGTGAAGGAGGTCCAATATGAGATTTTCCGCTCGCTCATGTACTGGATGATGGTGCAGTATGACAACATGGGGCGAGTGGTGGCGAAGGAGCTAAAGGTCGGGCCTTATGCCAACACCACGCGCTACACCTACGAGTACGACGCCGATGGTCAACTTCAGGTGGTCTCCATCAACGACAAGCCTCTGTGGAGGTACAGCTACGACCTGAACGGCAACTTGCACCTTCTCAGCCCTGGAAACAGCGCACGCCTAACCCCGCTACGCTACGATATCAGAGACCGCATTACTCGCTTGGGAGATGTCCAGTACAGGATGGATGAGGATGGCTTCCTCAAGCAGCGAGGGAACGATTACTTTGAGTACAACTCAGCTGGCCTGCTTGTTAAGGTGTACAACAAAGTAACCAGTTGGAGCATCAAATACCGTTACGATGGCCTGGGCAGGAGGGTGTCCAGCAGAAGCAGCATGGGCCACCACCTACAGTTCTTCTATGCTGACTTATCCAGCCCCACTCGAGTCACCCATATGTACAATCACTCCAGCTCCGAGATCACTTCTCTGTACTATGACCTGCAGGGACACCTGTTCGCCATGGAGCTTAGCAGCGGGGATGAGTTTTATGTGGCCTGCGATAACATAGGCACCCCTCTAGCTGTCTTCAGTGGCTCGGGCCTCATGATCAAGCAGGTCCTCCACACAGCATTCGGGGAAGTTTACCTCGACACCAACCCCAGCTTCCAGCTCATAATCGGCTACCAGGGGGGCCTGTATGAGCCGCTCAGTAAACTGGTCCACATGGGCAGGCGGGACTACGATGTCCTTGCTGGCCGCTGGACAACACCCGATCATGACATCTGGAAACGCCTCAACAGCCGCCGCATTGTGCCATTCAACTTGTACATGTTCAAGAATAACAATCCCCTCAGCAACAATGAGGAGATAAAGTGCTACATGACTGGTAAGTTCACTTGACACGTGTTTTTTACGGCGAGGATTTGATGAAAGAAATCCCCCTCCCTATCCTTCCTTTGCAGAGAAAAGGGGGGAAATATAAAAAAAATGTGTTACAAAGCTTCAAAATGTCAATAGAGATTTCCAAAACTACGGCTTCCATCCTTCTCCAAAGTAGCAGGCTGCAGACTTGTCAGGGCGACACTTCAAGCCTTTAGGCGGTGTGTATTTGATGCTCAAAACCAAGATTTTTCTGTGAGGTATTCCTCTAAAAGCTGTAATGAAAGTAAGAAAAATCATGCTCTAAATAATCCCCACAAATATTTGCATTGTTTACAGGTATTAACTGTTCATTAATAGGAGTTGGCAGATGTTAAACGAGTCCTGCTGCAGCGATCAATTATGCATATAACTTGTTTATGGCGGTAAAATCACATGTGCGGAGGGGGGGTGGAGAGTGCACCATATCTTAACCCTGCGAAACGGCTGTTGTTTGCAGCTTAGCAAACAATACTCATTTCGCGTTTCTCCGTCACATTCAGTGTGTTTTTATTCTAAACAACAAGGCACAAATGGAGGAGCAGACGCTGCCAAAATTAAATTGAAAAGCAGTGTGCTAGAGAGGCTTTTAAGAGCTTCCTCGTCGGGACACTGAGGTTGTTTTTCTGTGTGCGTGTGTGTGTGTGCGTACGTGCGTGCGCGTGTCCGGTGGCTATCGTTTTGAAAGTGCTCAAAGGGAACAATGCTGGTACAGCAAAGCCCCCTCTGTTGTTGAACACTCAGGTCCCTTCCCAGAAATATCACATCGTTTTCTGTTGCTTTGTGGTAGGGAGGAGGTAAATGGCAGTGAAAGCACCCCAGCGGAGAAGGAAGGCACAATGGATCCATAGAAAACCTTAGCCAGGGCCAGTTGTATCAACCTCTTTGGCTTGAAGGAAAACAACATTGTTAAGGATACTCGGTGAACACTCTGTGGTTAAATCAATCAGCTTCAGCCAGATCTCGTTCACAAATGGGAGATTTAATTCTCTATGTTCGTCCCGCATTATGTCTACGTGATAATGCGCATGCTGGCCATCAAATAATCCATTTTTAATTCTGTTTTATCCTTTGTTCATTTACCTATAGACAATACCGAGCCGAAAAACAGTCACTTTTTGTTCAGGTGGAATCCGGGCTTCTATTTCTTTCTGTTCAACAAAGCTATTTAGCCGGCTGCCAAACAGAAAGGCGTTCAGCTTCACAGTCCACCATTAGGGGCTGACTGGCATTTGAATGCTAAGCAGACTGTTAGATATACTGTAGTGGGTCTGCTTCAATTGTGATTGATGGCGCTGACATTTCCATTCCTTTCACTAAATTATCAGGGTCTTTTCATTGTCCTCAAACAAATTCTTATTTAAAAAGGCTTTGTCAGGTGCCACAATGTGGCAGTGCCAATCTGTGACAAACTTGCCCCCCAAGTGTCACAGCAATGATTCCCGTGTCCATAACAAACACACTGAAAGGGGCAAGAAACAAATGGCTCCGACGACGCAGGCTTTTGCTTCCAGTCATGTATCTTTCTCTGTGATATTCAGAATTAATAACACCTTATCACACTGGCTGGCAGGAGCACCTATAACCACAGCGCTGGTGGCTGCTATTAGACGATCCACATTATCGTGATTACACGCATTTGAATCCCGGACACGTCACTTTCTACTTTTTCAGCATCTCATTAGAAAAAAAAAAATCATTGCCGAAGAACCCGCTGAGTCTTCAAGATATCTCATGTTGAAGTCTCGGCTGCTTTAAAATGACACGAAATTACAGTATGTAATTATCAGCACCACAGACACTCCAGAGTCACAGGCATTTCTGGGACCCAGCTGTGTGTCATTAGCGTGGCACCTGCAGGAGTGGACATGAATCATTGCCGCCATCTCAAGTGTTTATTACAGCTTGTCCACTTTCCCAAACAAATCAAGTGCTCAGACTGAGCGAGGAGTATTTCAAGGGGACAGCCACTTGACCGCAGAATGTCAACTGTTAAAATTGAACAAATCAATTCCTAGTGTTTTTATGGTTCCTCTAGAGGCAGAAATTATTGTTTCTATTAAGACCGCTGTGCATGTAAATCACTGTTTTTATGCTTTCATCCCTCTTCTGCAGATGTCAACAGCTGGTTGGTGACCTTCGGCTTCCAACTGTACAACGTCATCCCCGGCTATCGCAAACCGAACACGGAATCCATGGAGCCATCCTACGAGTTAGTCCGTACCCAGATCAAGACACAGGAGTGGGATAGCACCAAGGTAATGCGGTCACTCTCACATATCCCCACCTTTCACCTTGCCACGGATCACCTTCTTTTACCTCAGCTTGCCTCCTCTCCGACATCATTAGCAAATAGACATGCTCTGTGTAGCCAGACTCCCAGAGGAGCTGCCAGCTATCAGGCCAAAACACAACCCAGTGAGCCAGGCCCCTGCCCCTAGTCCCCATCTTGGGGGAATGGGGTCAGGCTAAACAGCTCTTGTAATTGTCCTGCCATTAGGGAAATTCACTCTCCATTCCCCCCACCACTGGCCATTGATTTCATCTCAGTCTTACACTGTTAGCCAAGGTCTGAGAAGTAGTAGACATGCTCTGATTCCCGCGTTTATCAGCCCTTTTAAGATGCCTCCAACCCAACTGAATTATTGAAGAGGCCACTGTTGTCTTGGGTTTGGTTACAGCTGGACTAGTGAATGCCACCCATCAGGAGGCCAGATTCATGTTGAGCGACACTCAGGCTGCAACCTTAACACTGTGGGTATTTGTTGTTATAAAACATTTGTGGGCCTACTGAGATGATACAAGCCAGAGTTATCTGAATCTGTGACCTCTGATCTGCTCAGCCAACCATAATGGGCAGGCGCAGCAACTGGGAATAATAAACAGAGTCAGCAGTGATAGTCAGAATATGCTGCAGTACCATCCACTGTTGGACTTGGAGCATTTAAAGGAACAGTTTGCACCTAAATCGGAAAACTTTTTTTTTTTCCTATAATCTATAGTGCTCCTTATCCGTCTATATTGTTTTGGTGGGAGTGATATTGCCTGTAGAGATGTCTGCCTTCTCTTAAATATAATGGAGCGAGATGGCACTCAGCTTGTAGTGCTCAAAACACCATAAAATACATCTGAAAAACTCAACACAGGGTTCGTACGGGTGCTTGAAATCCTTGAAAGTGCTTGAATTTCAATGTTGTGTTTTCAAGGTCTGAAAAGTGCTTGGATTTTAGTTTAAGTGCTTGAAAGTGCTTGACATTATAACTCTGTGTCTTTCACAAAATTGGGATCAGACTGGATAATTAATTTCTGAAGTTTTTGCTATTATAGAATATAATTTTAGATGTTTACAGCATAATACAATGTACATAATTGTGATAAAAAGTGAAGAAAAAAATCATAAGTATATATATTCCTTTAGATATACGTATTTTACCGGAATTTACAGCAATAAGGTGCTGGAAAATCTTAAAAATGACCCTTAAAAGTGCTTGAAAAGTGCTTGAATTTGACCTTGAAAAATGTGTACGAACCCTGTCAACAGCAGCGTCTCTTTCCGGAAATCATGACCAGGTTACTGAAGATAATCCACAGACCTTGTTGCAAGCAGTTTCATGTAGGACCAGTTTTATTTCTACGGATTTCTTCCTCTCTTCCATGAGTAGATGCACACTTTCCTCTGTGCAGTGATACAGAGAGAACATAGTTTTTATATAAAACAGCTCATTCCAAAGACCGTGGATTATTGTAAGTAATCTGGCCACGATTTCTGGAAAAAAGACACCGATGTTGACTTTTGCAGATGTTGAAAATGTTGCTTTGTGCAATCTAGTTCCATTAGATCCAAGAGACGGCAGACATCCGCAGAGCCAATATCTCCGAAACTTGTCAGCCCACACAAAACTATCTAGAGGGACACATTTTACAACTGGTAACAAGAAAATTATTTACTATACATTTGGGGGTCCTTTAAAGAAAAATAAATCAAAAGGCAGACACCTTTATTTCACATTCACAATCATTCAGAATTTCATTTCAAACCTTTTTCCCACCTGTGACACTGAATAAAATGTCAGCATAACCCTCATTAATAGCATTGAATTCAAGTGTTAGCTGAAAAGAATTGCATGTGAATAAGTGCTCCGGTGTGTTTTATTCAAATTTCAGGTCATGAAAGGAATTTCAGTCTCGAGGCATTTCGGCACACCATAGTCAATTACACAAGAAATGAGACACTCATGAATCCACACTGTTATTATACAGGTCATATACAACGTGTGAAACCATGATAGCAAGAATCCCAGTTACTTCTAGCTTACACCACTTTGGGAGGGTGACTGTCAAAGCCTCCTGGGACTGACTCATGCATGCTGCCTGTGCCTCGCACTCCACTGAGACTGTCTGAGCTCACCCAAGGTGGCGATCTACAAAGGAGCTGCAACAGAGGAAATATCTAATTGAAGGCGCTCCAGTTATTTCCATTTCAAATATCCGAGAGTGTATATATGGAAAGTGCCGTAGATTAAAAATAATAAATCAGCAGACATGCAGTTGCAGATCTGACTGAATCAGTCGTCACCTCACACCTGACAATTTAATCAACATTTCCAAATGCCAGAAAAACCATAAATCAACAGGCAATTTCATCATTTTCATTTCAAAATGACTTAATAGGTTTAATTGCTGAGGGGATCACTCTCGGTATGATTGGTGAGATTCTGTCTTTTTAGTAACAGCAAGCCAAAGCCATCCGGTTGTTTCCATTTTTAACCATCAGTTTCTTGGAAGCACGTCGTGCCATTATATTGCAGTTTGTTTGTGTTTGCTTCATTTGGAAGCGCTAAATAAAAGTAGGTCCGTTTGACTAATAATATCGTCGAAAGCTAATTTTTCATCCACATACCCGGCCTTTCAAGTATATATTCAAGAATTCCCATGATACAGCGCACTGTAATATCTCTAGAAATCATGTAACTGAGGCTTTAAATAGAAACGTTAGCCTAGATTTGAAGGTTTTACTCGTTTTTGTGAGAGAGCTCTTCCTTCAGCACACCTCTGGAGTGCGCCGTGTAAATGATATGTAAAAGGAAGGATGGAGATAATTAGTCTTTAGGCTGTGTACGAGGCGAGGCGATGATATTCTTATCTGGAATCGCTGCTTCGAAAAAAATGGTGCGCCGAGCTGGTAAACGGCGTGTTGATCCTCACTGCAGATGGCCAGACCAGCCTAATTAAATGCAGGGCTCTTTGAAGCATAAATATAGCTTTAAAACTACATGCGGTACGTCCTGCGCACTTGGCATTTTATTCTATTTCATACAGGATAAAAGTATGCCTGCCGACTATCTCTCGTCATTTAGGCCCTCTATTTTGCCTCGCTGCTGAATCCGTACACAGATTGAAAAATGCCATGAGGGGCCAGACAGATTAGGTTTGTGCTGCACGAGGTTTGATCTCTCACTCTGGGTTGTGCTGGAGGCTGATTGCACCCCATGCTATGTGAATGATGCCTTTCTGGGAGTGTCCCGGGTGGCTGTTTCTGTAAAGTGGAGGACATTGCCCCCTCTTCCCCCCCACAGCGCCCCCAGGACAGCTGACCGGGTCACACTGTTGGCACGGTAAACAAACATGGAGTGGCATGGTGTGAAGTGTCCCCCCGGGCCATCTCTCCCGAGGGGCCCGACAGCACAGCTGCCCCCCCCCCCCCTCCCCCCCGCATAGTGTTTCCTCTTCATGCGGGATCTGATGCGGTGTCACGTCAAACAGCAGACAGATACGCCGGTCACTGCAGCCCGCTCCGTAATCCTCAGCCCCACCCGGCCCCTCAGCACGTAGCCTCCGTCTAAGAGAGGCGCAGAGAGACAGAATTAGAAACTGTCAGCAGAACTTTGAATGTGACGCTCACAGCCTCTTATCTAAAGCAATGGCACGAAGGCGCAGTTTTTTGGAGAGCCTTTTTGCTGCTGCTCAGACGTGTCCGGGCAACAGTCTCGCTATGTGTTGGCCATCTTCCATTTCGTATCACTCTCCTCATTTTAACATCCCCTCTCTCTTCCTGAGGAGTATCTCTTGTCAAGTAGTATTAGGACAAAGTATTAATTTTCTCCAAAGGGAATGTGGTATCTATTCAGGGCTTTGATCCCTTAAGGTATAATGCATATACACTCGTTACCAACTGATTCCTGTCTCATATTTGGCTCAGCATGGCTGTCACAAGACAGTAATTTCACCCTTTTTCAAAATATCATGCCTGTCACAAATGATCAGGGAGATTTGCATTTGCTGACAAACACCTCTGCCCCTACCTTGACTATGTGTGATACACTCACAGCTTCAAAGAACCGCGGATTCACGGTTTGCCGCTAATCATGAATGTTAAGCAATTACATCATTATTTATACACCTAATTTAATGAAATATGTTTAATTAAATAAGAATGAGGGATCAATGGATTATTTTTCCATACAACCTGTAGGCTTTCATTACTACGCCTCCAATTCCTGAATCAACAGACAATTAGGAAATAGTGTTCAGTTCCTAAAGGAAATCTGTTTTCACCATATTTTAGACCCTGATCATGTTTTTTTTAGTTGATGTGTTAAAAGTCTTGATTTCGATCACACTGATATTTTACAGAAGGTGTGGAATCATCCTCATTCAGTCATGAGCATTTACATAAAAAATAATAGCTTATGCTCTGTAGTCATAGCATTGAGTTTGAAGTGTTTGAAGTATCAGTAATGCAGTGTGAATCTTTGTTTGATAAACGGGAGAAAGCAGACAGTGCTGCTTAGTGCTCATGCAGAGGAGGATAAAGGTTACATACGGAGGTGTGAGGCAATCAGAAGTTACAGCAAATATCTAGAAAGAAGACTTCTAATCAACGGATATTGTGTAAATCCATTTCTGGCTCTGAAAGCAAATGGAAAATGCATTCTACAGTCTGTGTAGATGCTGCGGGGGCTGCGTGACTAAACAGTATTGTCTTTGTGTTTTGCAGTCTCTGCTTGGCGTTCAGTGTGAAGTTCAGAGGCAGCTGAAGGCCTTTGTGAAACTGGAGCGTTTCGGCCAGATCTACAGAGCCAAAAGTGCCGGATGTCCTCAGACGGAGGACGAGAAGATCTTCGCCTCGGTCGGCTCCATCTTCGGCAAGGGGGTGAAATTTGCTATCAGAGGCGGTCGCATCAGCACTGACATCATCAGCTTAGCCAATGAGGACGGGCGCCGAATGGCTGCAGTTCTGAACGACGCGTTCTACCTTGAAGACCTCCACTTCACTATCGCTGGAATGGACACCCACTACTTTGTCAAACTGGGCTCAGTGGAGGGAGATCTGTCGCTCATTGGCATGACGGTGGGTCGGCGCACGCTGGAGACCGGCGTCAATGTGACGGTGTCTCAGGTCAACACTGTTCTCAATGGGAGGACTAGGCGCATTACTGACATTCAGCTGCAGTACGGCGCACTGTGTCTGAATACACGTTATGGCAGCAGTGTGGACGAGGAGAAAGCCCGCGTGTTGGAGCTGGCCCGGCAGAGGGCTGTCGCCCAGGCGTGGTTCCGGGAGCGCCAGAGACTGAGGGACGGAGAGGAGGGCTCGCGAACCTGGACTGAGGGAGAGAAGCAGCAGCTCCTGGGTTCAGGGCGGGTGCAGGGCTATGACGGATACTACGTGGTCTCAGTTGACCAGTACCCTGAGCTGGCAGACAGTGTCAACAACATTCATTTCATGAGACAGAGCGAAATGGGCCGAAGGTGACATGAACACGGGGCTCTGGAATGACTGACTCACATGTAGGACATGGGACTTCTTGCCAAAGACAGTTGTGTACATGACCACTTTTTTTTTTTTTTTTTTTTTTTTTTTTTGACTGTGCTCAACTCGGTTTTTAATATACTGTAAAAAGAAAAAAAAAACATGGTTGCAATCAGTTGCACTGTATTAATAGAAGAGTGCCCTTCTCCTTTTGAAGATTCTTTAACAGTCTTTGCCCTTCAAGTGCGGCTGCTAGAGGATGAAAATTTGCGATGTCTGTGACTTATTTTTGTGACTCCATTTCCTCGTTCCTTTTGGTGATTCTGTTCAAAGGAATCCAAGAGGAGTATTGGTAATGCATTATGTTCACTGGCTCACTCTGCTGCCAGACTTGCAGATTGTTATTCACAAGCTTGCTCCATTCTGCCTTTTTCTGCGCCTCAGCCAAGGAGATTCCTTCTCTTTTAATCACTTCTTTTTTATACTTGAAACCCTCATAGCCCCAGTCATCCATAAATAATGAGAGAGATTTCTGTTGGCGGTAGAGCCCTTCATCAAAACCCCGGCTGAACTTGTCAAAGCACCTTCATTTGTGTGATGTCTTGTAATTTTTTTTTTAAGAGGGTAGATTCTCATCTGTGGTCTTAGCTCGGAAGGCTTCGTTGCACCCTGACTGTGCATGTTGACGGCCTTCTTTACGAACTACAACATTTGCAAAACTTGCTTAATCAAGCTTAAATTGTGTGGTAAAGCCAACAAAGGGATATGAGGTCACTTTTTTTTTTTTTATTTAGTGTGTGTTTTATTTTTTAAACAGGATGTTTTTTTTTTTTTCCAAAGAAGAAAGTGAAAACACAGAACAAATTTGCTCTCTGCTCCTTTTTATTTGACTGTGGTCAAACAACTTGATTATGAAAATAGTGAAGAGCCAACCCTGTAAGAAAATACTGTGGAATTAATGTCTGTATTTAACAACAAAAGGTATTTTACAGGAATGGTTTTGAATTACATTTTAGTTTTGTTTTATAAATAGCTATATGAATTAACAGTATAACAAATGTGAATTTAAAAAAAAAAATGTGAACTATTGTCCCTTTTATTGTTAATTGTTGTACTTGAACAATACTTAAGGGTGTTTCAACACATGGAATAAACTATGAAAGGTGGTTTAGTTAAATCAATTACTGTGTTTTTCATTAGACGGACTACGTTTTGCTGATCTCGATTGCATAGGAAAGGCAGTGTTTGTTTTTCAGTGAGCTTAAGTCAGTATTTCCTCGCCACAGTGTCCGGTCAATTAAAGCATGGGGTGAGGATATTTTTAAAAAAGTGACACTACAAAGATGGCTTAAGAAAACAGTCTCATCAGTGTGATTCATACTACATTAACATATTGACTGCTGAGATGGATGGCATTGTGTTGTGGCTGAGATGAAAGATACAAATTGCCTTTGCCCTAAGGGCTGCCCGCAGGTCAGCAACGAAAGTGCTTTCATTCTCCAGAATAGGGCTCCACTTGGTCCCATGGCTGGCTGAAATGCATTAGACCTGCAGGTGTACTAGTTCCCGTTTACAGACTAAAGGTCGTCTATACACGGCAACCTTGGAAATAACCACACGTGGACACATTCTAGCTCCCATATGTCCGTTTCCTCCCCAGTGGAGACCGCAAAGGACAATTCTGCTCATTTGAAAATGTCATTATGTGAAAATTCAAGAGGAGTCAAGACTATTTTGGAAATTGTGACATTGACTTGACTCCTGGTACTTTTTGAACTATGCCAAGCCACTGCACACTCTTGACTTTCTTATCATTTTTCCATCAAAATATGAACTGTTTGTGTGTGTAGGGGTGGTGGGAGCATGATTGAGTGTCTCAATCTGTACAAACGTTAAAGGAAACAGTACACAGTTATTTTTTTTTTTCTGCTGTTGGTTGATTCAGTGATGTTTCGTTTCCCAAAAGAAAATATGTATGTTCAACATTATATGAATGAAGGATATTTGCATTGTGGAATATTGCACTGAGAACTGTTGCGTCATTAGACTGTATCTTTTTCTAAGGTTTTGGACTCATTTTGAGTTTTGGTTTGTTCTCAACACTGTGTTTTTAGCGCTTCTCTTTGACCATGTAAATATGAAGACATCAAAGTAAGCTGTAAATAAAATGCAAATGTAGATACCTCTTAGAGCTACATCAGTGACCCTGTGTAGTCTTAAGGTAGGAAAAAAAATAAAGGGAATATTTTGTGTTTATTTTTTGTGTTTTGTTCTCTGCGCTGTATATGACAAGAACATATTTTCTGCTGAGACATTTTAAAGGTCCCATCTAATGCTCATTTTAAGGTTCAGATTTTTATTTTTGGTGTCAGCTAGAAAAGATTAACATGCTGTCATGCAAAGAAACACATTATTGTTCTGTTATTGTTCAAAGCTGCAGCATGTCTATTCACCTTCTCTCTGAACGCTCGGTTTACTGCCTGTCTTTTTAAGGCCCCTCTGACAAATAGCCAAGTCTACTCCGATTGGTCCGCTCTCACAGACCTGAGCAGGCACAGCCCACTGGGTTTCCAGGTGTGACATCCCAACCATACTGTAGTCCTGACAGCTCATTTGAAGGCCCTGTTTGAATACAGACTGTGCATTTATCTGTGCATTGAGCATTTTGATACTTTCCAAGTATTTTTCAAGTACAAAGTGTTCTTCTCGAACACTTCTCAGAGTATTAGTTACTTTTTAACCATTGATGTTTAATGCATTATCAACAGCAGGCGTTTAGTCAAAGAGCTTTCTGTTTCTTCAACTCTTCAGTATAAATTATTCCTGACTCCTGCTCTGTTCTGTTCAGTGGTCATGGTCACCTCTCCAACTCTGCACGTCTTTGTTTTATTCTGTCCATATGTCAGCATTTTCATTGGCCTGTTTGTGACTGGATCGCCTAATTGGCTACAAAATTGCATATGAAAGGTGTAGCTATTAATTCAAATTGTACTCAGTACTCAGTTATGAAAAGTAACTAAGTAAGTTACATGGTGAAATGCATACCAAAGTACAAGTAAAATTATAGACTTGAGGAAATACTCATAAAAATACCCAAAAACATGACTTCATGCAGAGATTTGAGTGGGTGTAATAAATCACTTCCACCCCTGCAATAGTTTTCCATCATGATGGGTCGATGTAAATAAAGCAAATCACTTAGTCTGATTAAATTCAATTAATGCAGATGTACACATAAACTTAATGTGTTTTTCAATTATTAGATATAAAGTTACGGTTAGTTATGCGGAAGTTAAAGTGCACTTCTCAAACATTTATTATTCAAGTATGTATAAAAGTAATGCATTTTAAATCGTTTTGAATTGTCTAATCATTAAATGTGACCCTTTATATTGAACTTATTAGATTGAAAATGTACATTTAAATACTTAAAGTCATTGTTTTAGTCAGATTTTTCTATAATGTATATAAACAGCACCCGCGCTGCATAATTGAAAAAAGACATGAAAAGCTGACTCTCTACAATATAGGATCTTTAATTTCTATAATAAGCAGACTGCCTGTTTTACTGTTCATCTGCATCTGAGCTTATAATACATACATTAATTCTCAACCTACAACACATTTCGTAAGGCTTTAATGAGGGTAATTTGATGCAATATGATAATGCAATATTGCACCACGTGTCCTTATTTAGTTAAACATGCATTACCACCTGTTTTAGGCCTTGAATCTATTAAATTCTCACATGGTGTGAACATGTGGCTCCATCACCAGCACATAAAATACTGACTATAAAGAAAAGCATCTCTACAGTAAATGTATTTCACAGTCGTAAGACAAGAAGCCACAAGGGATGCTGTGCAAAACTTGACTATTAATTAACCTGTCAAAGTTGAGGAGCGATTCTTTGATGTTACAAAAGGCAGCAGGAGACTGTGTTTTTAAACTTGATAACTTTGTTGAAACAAGTGGAGCTCAGGGGCTAATCCTGTTAGCAGCCGGGGTGGCTCGGGAGTTAGCTGCCAGTATGCGGTGGCGGCAAGGGAGCCTGGAACATTTACACTCACTGCAGGCGGAGCGGAGCTCGGTGCCCAGAAGAAAGAGTGCTGGCCTGTTTTACCTAAGCAGACAGCACTCTCGTTTGTTCTTCTCCACTCTTCCATTAATGTGAGAGGAATAAACCGCTGACATCGCTGCGTGACGGACAAGCTTCATAGGCAACGATCACACCCTAATGTTTGCTTTAGCTAGTTTGACTACACAAGTTTTTTGCAAAGTAAATTTCAAATCGGCGGCTCTCGTCTTCCTGGAGACAGCCTGAGCCTCAAGCCCCGCATGACTTCTGTAAAGAGGATTTCTTTACAGGGAACAGAAAGTCCTGCGAGCAGAGAGCCTCGACAGAATGAATTCTGGTGGAGAGAGGCAAAATGTCCTTTAGCCTGCAGGACTGCAGTCTTTTGGCAGAATCATAATAACAATAATTTCACATCAGCGCCTGATGCAGACAGGAAGCACTCCTTTATTATATTTTTTGTGTGTGTGTTACTGAGAATTAGAATCAGATCTAATTAAGTACAAGCTTTTAATATACCTTTTGATCTATTTTGGGAACAATGGAGCATCGACAGCCATTAACATGCCTCATAAAGCCAAATGTTTTCGAGAACACAAATAAGAATCAGATGCAATTTACATGTTATTCATGGATAACAGTCAATCATATTTTGAAACCCTGTTAAATTTGTATGTTTTGCCATGAGAACAAACTGTTCTGTGATACTAAAGCACTGTGCTCCATCACCGAGGGGCTGAAAAGGCAAGGAGAGGGTGAGGAAAACAGTATGTGCCAGAAAGTGTTCAAAGTAATGGCTCAGTCACTGGTATTGATGAACGACCTTATTAAATCCTCACAAATTTGCTGTCGTCATTGGTGCTGTGGGGTAGTGAAAATCTTTCTAATTGCACTTTTAATCGATTAAAGCAACACATCATGCTGGCTACAAATAATAAACGATGTTTTGAACCTAATGCGATTCATACAACACGAAACCGTTTAAAAATGGGTGCACGAAGATATTCGGGTCACATGCATCAGACAAAACCGAAGAAAAAAATCATTTTCGACTCTTGTTTTTTTGTGTTCCTCTTGCGCTTGTTCGTCTTCTCTCCTCTTTTTTTCACAGACAGCTGGGTCTGCAGGTCTCCGAGTTCAGTTGGAGTTTGACAGCTACAGCATTTCTGGCGCACGCAGCCAAACTCTGAATTTGATCCCACATTCTCTTAACACCTACCATTACATTCAAATTTGACAAACCCCTTCCAGATATTTATGTGAGAGGAGAGAAGAAAATCCTGCTTTTAGCCTGATTTCACAAGCACGACAGGCGGTGGAAGGTGAAACTTTTCTCTAAAGAACCATGCTTGAACTATTTCCCATTACCTGTGCTGAGTCTGATGCGGAGAGATATCTTCGCATTGCTTTCACACTCCATCTGTTTCCTCTCACTGATAATTTGAACACTCTGAGCCCCGAGTGTTGGATAAACACTGGCAGGGGTATTTGCTGTTAAAATCAGCAAAAAGGGTTGATTCCTGCCGAGGCCCAGCCATCCGTTCCCTCAATGAATCCTGTATGTAGTCCGAAAATAACTGCTGAAATGAAACACCTGTTGTCTCTCGTGTTTCTCTGTCTGTCTGTCAGTCTCGGGCACTTTAATTACACGACAGTCAGCTGCATTTATATTCCTGAAAATCAGAGAGTAGAGAACAGGACAACCTTGCTCCACTATTTCGCAGTTTCCAAGAATTCTCAGGCCCAATTCCAATACATCCCTCGTCCTTACCACTAAGCTCTACCCTGCGTTTAGCACATTCCCAGTCACACGCCGCACACTTCAGACGGAGGGTTATGAGAACTCTCAAGCATAAAACGATCACTACTAGTTTGGTGATGTCTCGGTAGCTTACCAAACAGCTAGCTAACGTTATATTTTTCTTACTGATTTGTGCATGACAGTCCTGCATTTTGACATTATGTCATCGTGGCTGTTGTGCGGTGTCTGCTGAATTGTCATATGGTGATGTCCACAGTGAAACTATGAAAGACCTCTACCGACAATAATCCCTGTGGCAGGTTTAAAAGCGTCTTCATCTTCAAACTACATGTCCGTAACTTTGCTGTGTTCAGTCTCAGACTCTTAAAATAAAGTTTACCAACTAGCTATGCTGAGGAACTTAAGCTAAGAAATCTCTGATTATCAACCTACATGGTTGAAAGAAACACGCAAACAGCGGCCCGCAGAAAAGTGTCTTGGGTTTGCCTAACTGGGACACAGAGAATTAAGTGCAATGAGCAGCAGCGGACATGTATTCATTTCCTCTTCTTCATGTCACGGACAACAACAACAACAACTCTTGCCTTACAGCAGTTCTAAGGGTGCTCTCTATTTGGGATCAGCTTTTAAATCCCGATTTTACATTGGTCAGGGCTCAGAGCTGGATGATGCCATCATTAATCTTTAATAAAAAACATTTCACTGTCGCGTTCCGTCCTTTAATGGCATATGATGCCAGACATTGAACTAAAGTTCAATGGCAAAGTTGTTGCACTTGGTACCACTCCTCTAATATGAGTGCAGTCTGGCAGGGTAAGAGCACAGGTTGCTAATGTATAATATAAAGCACCGCTTTCAAAGTAGCCAGGTAATGAAGCAGTGCTCTTTTTTATTTGAATGAAACTGTGAACAAATTGTGAGCACGCATACTTTCCTATCTCCGTCAGACGAAGGGTTAGTGGCCTGTGATAATACCAGGATTGCAAGAGAAATGACCCCAGCTGAAGACAGCATATTGGAAATGTCCAGTCACATATGTTTACATAACATCAGCCACTACCGATGACATATGAGGGGTGTCCCATTTCGAAGGGGGGAGATATCAACCACTTCCCATTGTAACTCCGGGGCATGGGGTGCTTGAAATTGAGGGGTACGGGTAATAAGTGGAAATGGGATTGAGCCCAAGCCAGTCTGGCTGCACTTGTTCAAGTTTTCCCAACAGCCATAAAATAACTAGCTGTTATGATGGTCCACATCTGCTGTTTAGCCTGATAACACCATATGCCTGAATGCATAGGACAGCCTCAGACTCTGTCGTTAATCATTCAGGCCCACAGTCCCCTCTGTACCAGTTATGCAAATGGTGGACCAATCATAAAAGCTAATGGGGCAAGGAATGGTAAACCAACTGTCCATAGAGAAGAGTGGCTGAATTTTCCTCAAGGTTTAGGTCTCATTTGGATGCCCACCATGATGACAAAACACAGCAGCAACAGAAGCACTCAGTGAAGTGCAAGCTTCGGAAATGATCCTGAGGTGATGGAAAGTGTCATATTTCTGCGGGTCATGCAAAGGCCAGCGTCTCATACAACTGACCTGCAAAGGGAAAATGGGAAATGTGCAGTACTAGCACCTTAAGCAGCACAATGCTGCATGCTCGTAATATGAGAGGCATTATTTTCCAAAAATGAGACTTAAGAGCTGTGTGTGTCAGAGCCCATTGTAGAGTAACATAAGCTGATGGCTCTGACCTCAGTCGGAGCACGAGAGTGACTCATTATATGGCTCTCAGTGTCGAAATCATTTTCACCGAGATAAACATCACCAGGATAATCAATAATCTTTCAAATGGAGCCACTGTCGAAGCTGTCCTCACAAATCCGGTTTGTAGTTTTTTTAGAAAAGAATAAAGGATAAGTTCACACAAAATAGAAAATGAAAATGTAATCCAAGTTTCCCAAAGCCCCGAGATCTCAAATTGCTTTGTAAAGACGCTATTTACACCCTCAACATGCAGCCAAGCTTGTGCTGCTTAGTGGCTAGTGGAAGATTTCAGCTTTAACAGGGGTTTAATTAATGTCTTATCAAATTTATTTGGGATCTTTGGACTTCTGAAGATTTGAATTACAACAAACAAACTGTATGGAGTCGGGGTAAGTTTATCTTTTTTGTCCTTGTCCCCATCCAGGGGCGGCTCGGGGGGGGGGGGGGGGGGGGGCAACAGGGGCCAGTGCCCCCGTAACTCTGAGTCTGGACCCCCCTGTGGCCCCCCCCGACAGGGAGTCTGCATCAATAATACAATGACAGATTTCTTGCAATGATTTTGTTCTGAAGGGAAAGGCAGAAATAAAGTGTCTTAGCAGTTTACTACCCAATCAAAATTGCTGAAATTGTAAACATTGCTTTGGCTGAATGAGGGATTTATCTTTTTTTCCGGGTTGTATGTGCCCCCTAACAAAAAAGCCGGCCCCAACCTGGCCCCCCTATTAAAACTGGTCTAGAACCGCCACTGTCCCCATCTACCTCAGTTGTTTAGGAGAATGCTGCAACACTGCTTTCCTGTGAATCTCCAGAAATGTTTTGTGGACTACAAAACTTCACCCAACGTTAGATCAGCACGGGGGGGGGGGGGGTAGATAATGAATGAATTTTCAGCTTTGGTGACAGTTTACGGCTGTGACTAGCAGGGGTTCATAATTTGTTCTGTTGGTTGCCTCTTCTGAGTATTACAAAAGTACACATTACAAAACAAACATAAACTAAAGCAACTTTTCTGCGATAACTCAGTTGTGTGTTTTCCATTATTTTCTCCATGGTTACCTCAGCTCGGGCGACTGAGAAATATGACAACGCAGTTCCTATTCCCTCTCTGATCTCCATGGATTATGTCGGAATTGACACTGTAAGAAATTAATCCTGTCAGCACAAGGTGAAATTCTTTTCTTTGCTTTTTTCAGAAGCACATACTGTGAGCGTGTGCATGTGTGTGGCTGCTGTGCACTGGGCTCCAGCAGGGTCTTGGTGGCTTTGGTGGACTCACTGGAGGCAGAAGGCGCAGCTGCAGCTGCCGCCTCCCATCACATTTCCCCTGACAGGTGTGAACAAAGGACCCAGAGAAATGTCACCGCAGCATTTTTAAGTCACTCGGACACCTCTTGCATTCAGGAATGAATCTGCCTTTGCACATTATGCAAATCATATTGACAGCATATCTAATGCTTTTATTAGGCTAATTATGCCTAAGGTCAAATCTGTCCGTAGCAAAAGATCAGTACCCATTCAAACCGAGTGTCTGGAAGTGTTTGGGTTGACTGAAAGGTTAGCTAGTGCTTAATTTCTTAGGACAGCTTATCATGTAGCACTTTATGTCCATGAAAAAAATAGGTGTTATTGATTCTGTGTATGACATGCGCACCAGTCACGATCAGTCAGGGGCCGTCTTTTTGGTTTAGCACAACAGCAGTGATGAGGTGCAAAGATTATAAAAGGGAAGTGTGCTAAAAATTGTTTCATCAAATTCAGAAGACAACATTTTTTCCCTCCACTCGTTGTGACACGCAACAGGATGTTCTAAAACATTTACAGACCCACCTCTCCATCATGTGAAAATGTGATTTAAGAGAGAAGAAGGCATCAAAGATGGAGGCAAAGAGGAGCCACAAAGGTAAGCTTCATCTTCAGTGGATATACTCCACTGTTGTCACGGTTGAAAACAACAGATGCATATTTAATAGGCTTGAGCTGCTGCATATTAAAAATATATAAAGCAGCAGAAAAAGGTTGTGTATTCTTTGAATTAGTCAGCTTTCTTTAGGGCAAAAGGTTAAATTGGTGTAAGGTTGATCAAACCCTCACCTGAAGCCTTTGCTACTGTAAGTTATTTTATTTGCTCGAACGTGCTTCACGCGTTGTTCAGTGAAGATATGACCTGTAACAGTTCAGCATGAAAAAGCTGAAAAACTACCAGACCTTTGTTGTATATTTTCTTTAGCTGTGTACCTTTTATATCCAAAATGTAAGTACACAACTCAAGAAAGTAACAGCGTTCAAAACCCAGAGAAATACGAAATTGTATTCAAGACAACGGTGCGTTTTATTTGGTCGTCTCTTCCGGTAGAGAGTCACAGATCGAGGAAGTAAGTCGGCAACCAGATGAAACTCAACAAAACGTTTAAACATCCCCTCGTCAGTGAACATTTCGGTCTGATTCATGTAGAGGGACTATCATCAACAAAGAAGAGAACATTTCTCGTAATTCATCACCAATTACATGTTTTGTTTTGATCGACAGACCTGTTGCTGTCCTGTTGCCTTACAAACCTTTGGAGAAAGAGAAGTTGAGATCGGCCTGGGTTGACTTGAATCGTACCTACAGGAGTTTAGATGTGTGACAGTAAAGAAAAAAATAAATCAGTAAATAAAACCAAACCTTAGCTGAATCTTAAGTTTCATCTGTCTTTACGGATAAAATGGTATAATTCATGACAATCCTTAATCTGCTAGGTGACACTGACAGGATGTGATGTGATGTAAAAACGTTAATAGGTCAGTTTTACACCCAAGACAGCGAGCAGAAGTGAGACTAATTCCGCAAAGTTCCCATTGCCACGGGCATATTCTTATCACCATCAGCACTTGTTAGACACAATATCTTTATTGTGTCTCACTGCTGTTTAACAACAGCTTTGTCAATCTTAGTGCCACTTTTGTGAACTGCACGGCCCATAGTGCAACTGCCCAAGGACAAGTTGTACGGACTCAAAATAGAATTCAATCAATTGAAAGAATACGACCAACATGAGTGTGCTTGTGGAGAAACAAGGTAGTGGTTATATAACTACTCTCTGTTTGATATTGTTTTTTCCCTCTCACCCCGACGATATAAATCCATGCGATTCCTCTGAACGATGCCCTTCGCATAAAGCAGAAGTAAAGCAGACTTTGTTTTCTTTGTCCTCCTTTGAATCTGCTGCTGCCGTCTGTATTTGTGCGTGTGTGTGCGTGTGTGTTTTAGTTTGAAATACAAAGCCTGAGCTCACTCTGACAGAATTATTTTGGTTACAGAACCTTTGGGCCCATTACGAATACTATTATGTAGATCAGCCTTGAGGAATTTATTTCCACGTTGTGCATTTGGATTGTGACACGCCTGGCCTCTCATTTCATTTACCCATACAAATAAGCCTGCCAGTCCAAATGCTTTAAAGTCGCAGAGGAGAAATTTTTAGCACATTTCACTGGGAGACGTGTATTCTTTCATAATTTCTTCTTTTTTTTTTTCCCAACGACATTTTCTTCAAAAAAGAAAAGAACGGATAACATTGTTGCCCTGCACTCCCTCCACCCCACCCCCCCCTCCGACACCCAGCAGACACACACTCACTGACACACACCGCTGGCAAAGCATGAAAACACAATGACTATTGCTGTCAGGGAAAAAAATGTTTTTAACCTCAGGTTTTCGTAGTCACTTCCTATTTGAAGAATCTTTTTTTGGAAAAGCTTGAACGCTGCCACTGTGTGACATACTGAGCATCATTTAGATTTGAAACAGGGAGACAGAGACTGACACACACAAAAACACTTTTATTGGATGACTCTGACTTCTATGATCCCTTCCTGGCTTTTGTGGAGCTTTTATAGACTGTTGTTCTACATGCGCAAATTCATTGTTTATTGGCAAGAAACCTCAGACAAGTGCATGCGCGTGCAGTGGAGCAGAATTACATTATAATCCTGCTGCACACGCCTCAGCCTGCACCGTTACCCTCAATGTTACCTATACTGCACTTGCAAACATGAAAAACACTATATTTATCTTTCCGAGATGCTGCTTGCTGTATAATACTGCTGATTTTTGGCACCGGCTAAGACATGAAAAATACATCAGTAGAAGCTCTCGGTTTTGATAAGTGATGTCCAGGTGCAGCAAAAACAGCTTTTATTGGGGCAGGGGGGGGATGCTGTCAAAAATAATAATCTGCATAAATAATCGTACAAGGGAGGAAGACAGCGACGACCGACCACAGCTGGTTCCAATTTTGACTCCCCCTGGCTGATGAGCATTAACAATCTGATGGAAGGAAGGCAACCATATTGTGAAATCAATTAATAAGTAAACAAAGGAAGTTGGCATCTTAAGAATGCGATTTGCTTCGTGAAGGAGATCAACTGGAGAACGTTGTCTGCCAAACACACGAGACGCCGGCTCATTTCATCATGACATAATGTTTCAGGAGTTGCGCAGCTACAGTGCCAACTCCCAAGTTCCACGGCATGTGTTCTGTTCTATCAAATAATAAAAAATATATTTCGGTCTCTGTGTTGCTGTACAACAGAGGTGCTTGAATGGGAATTGACTGCATGAATAAATGAGACACAAATCAGATGCAGCTAGAGGACAGTGTTGTGCTGTAACAATGAAAATACTTTTAAAATAGTGTTGTTTTAAAAAAAATAGAAAAATAAAAAAGCTCTCTTCTCCGGGTTGGTGTAATCACAAGATTCGCACCTCCTTTGTGCTGTATGTGTGAAAAGACTCTTTAATCTTGAGCGATAGTTCAGGCAGGTCTTAATTGTTCTATAATTAACTCAACAGCATATGGGTGCAGGCCTTGGTTTGCATAAACACACTGAAAAATAGAAAATACTTTGGTTGAATACCCACATCTTCAGTCTGATGCAGTGAGTGAGTGTAACTCGAAAGCCCACACGGAAACCCAAGACATTACCATTCATTGTTTGGCTAATTAGAGGGTAGTTGGTGTGTCTGGATGAACTAAAGTAATTAGTCATAGATTTATGGTTGGACGTCTGCTGAGACAGCGGTTGTTAACTTCTACTGAAGGGGATTATTGCCTTTGTAAGGAAGCGAGAGGAGTGGAGACTTCTTTCTAATGCGATCCACTAAAATAATGTGAGATGTCTCCAAAGCGGGACAGGAGGACGCAACAAGGACAGACGGATGCACTCCAGCGCACGTGGGAAGTGTTTTAACAGCGGCCGAACACTACCAAACTTTTCAAATGCCCTTGACAAAGCCGCTGAACTGCCCCAGGGGTAACACACCAGTTACTTCAGCACTCTGACCTCAGTGATTAAAAGTACACGTCTGGGATATTCTTGCCTACAGAAGAGTTGATGTCAAAGTTATTTTTGCTGTACCGTGATAAAGTTTTGAAACCAGTTGTCGTTCACTTATCATCTGATCGTTCCTGCTTCAACAGGGGAGGTGGATGAAATAAATCAGCGGGGGGAAGAAGGACGCATTAATCAGAGGGGGCAAAAGTACACACATTTTTCACACAGGAAGAAGTACGGATACTTGTGTTCAAAAAAAAAAGGTTGTGGTAAAAGTACTGATTCGGCTTCCTTACTCAAGTAAGAGTGAGAAATGACAGACTGTTTTCTACTTTCTGTGCAAAGCTAACTGAACCTGAGTCTTTGTCACTACACTTCCACCATTTTTCGGGTCTCCGGCTCTGTCGGTTTCCATCTTGTTAGGCCTTTATGACGTTGGGCAGCTACAACACAGAATACAAATAATTAATAATTCCCTTCCAATGCGTTAAAATTAAATGAATGAGCCTGTTTTTAAAGAGTGTGGAGCAGGTCTTCAGCTCCACACTTTTTAGAAACAGGCTCCTTTGTGTTAAAATGTAGGGAGTAAAAGTAAAATGTTTTCAGATTTACTTTGTACATTTAAGTCATTCCCACCTCTGATATGAATAGTGGAAGATTGCTTCCACACAAATGAATGGAATTAACAACGTCCATTGTTAATTAGAGAGACAGATAATATTTGATGTGGCAGTAACAGAAATAGAATATTTTTTGCAGCAGGAATAGACTTTTTTCACAGCAGCCGCTTTGAACATAGGTACTAATGCGTTAATGAAGGTTCTGTTGAGACTTAATTCATGTGTTCACCTGCTATCTCCTGTCAGAATGGCTGCAGTGAAAAGGCCGTATACATGTGCAAAATCAATGTCTTGTCCATTTGGCCTGTAGTTTCATAAATATAGTTTATTACTGCGGAGAAAGAGCCAGCCAGACATGCAAGCGAGCACACTTACAGGTTGATGGATATAAATAAAAATGCGTAACCTCTCTAGAGGAGATAATAACTACATGCTGCAGCTAAGGTAAAATCTGTAACTTCACAGCATTTTGCAGCAACGTTAGGCAGCTAAAAATGTCCTAAAAGAGTTGTAAAATGTTCAGGTGGAGCGACAGATCATAAAACTCTTACAGCAGGCATTTCCTTTTCAAAACCTGACTGAAAATATGTGATATGAGGAAATGCTGATGAGAGAATGATCAAGCTCCCCAAGTTGGTAGATCAGACGCAGACCGACAAAGATTTTGAGTTAAACAAATGGCATTTATTTTCCACACAGTCTGACTTTATTGATTTATTATGATACATGTGATCAGACAAATATCCAGCAAATTTGGGCTGTTCTACACAGGAAAGCCAACATAGGGGAGGTAGGAAAAAAAAAAATCCACATTTATCTGGGGTGACCTAGATACAACTAGAATTCACAGTTCCGAGTTAACATTTACGATGGTTTGTGCAAATGATCCTGTAAACGAGGATGAGGGTGCTCTATCCTTATTGGAGGTTAAATTAAGGAACCTGGGGAATGTGAAGCGGAGCCCACACCATATCCATAAAAAGTCGACTCTGACAAGTGATGCTGCTGTAAAGAGCAAAGTGTGGATTTGAATGGATTGTTTCATTTGACTGGGGCCTGTGTGTGTGTGTGTGTGTGTTTGAGACTAACACTGTGTGATGAGGTACAATATTTTGATATTATCTCTACTCTTCTTTTCTTCATTATCTATTCTTAGCCATCTCAGGAGAGTCTTGTCTTTGACTACCTCCAGCAGAAGAAAAGGAAAGGTTTCAGGTGGTAAACTGTTGTGACACTGTAAGGTTGAATCCGTGACACCGCTGGCACATGACCGAATCTGCGTTTTTCTGTGTTTGGATCTGAAGTTGTGATCACTTCAATTGTGACATGCAGTATGTTAACCTGATCACCAGCCTCTGTGAGTCGCTGCAACGATATTTCATACAAAGCTTCGCTGTAAGTTCATACAAAGAGAAAGTTATGGGACACAATGCAGTGTGAGAACAATAGTGTAATCGACTGTGTTGTTCTACTTCACCAAGCTTCAGCCAGAGAGTGAATTATTCGGAGGCTTGAGTGCAGAGCGAAGACTCCACTCAGCTGCGCAGGAACTTCTCGAGTTTGAATCAGAATTAGCAAAAGCAATTTCAGAAAAATACCTCAACAGTAGGCTTTATAGAGCAGCAAGCTCACTTTGAAGACATTTAGTTGTGAGCCAAGAAATAACATAAAAAGTGGCAGCAACTGAACAGGATCGGATCAGGATATTCGTCTCACTGCTACCCGATCATCAAAATACAATTTGGCAATGTCTGTGTTTCTGCAAGCCACCGACACGTTGAAATTGTATGTATCTTTATTTTGCGACTTTTTCTTTGTGTGTCTTTTAAGTTCAATTTTCACGGTGCAAGGTTATGATCTTGTTAGCTCGGATCAGAAACTATTTGGTTAGGGCTGGGAAAAGATCAAGTTTTGGCTTAAAATACATGTTCTGGTCACCACAACCAGAGATCTGGAATTTGTCCTAAGATCTACTTGAAAAACAGCCCATGACACATGTGAACAAATCAGTTTGCAGAACTGGCAACAATTTTTCCTGGCAACTGTACTGTTTGCTCTTAAAATCAAATATTCAGAGAAAATGTACACTTTCAGCGGTGAAAGTGAAAACAGCCTTTCAGAGTCAAACTCTGCACATATATCATTTTAGACGGTGAGGCTCAAACGTTTGAAGACAAGAAAAAATAAACGTTTTTGTCTGATCTAGGAGAGGAAGCGTCAAACCTGTTGTCGAGCAGTCCTCGTTGCATCTTTAATTGATGATTTTTGCAGTTTTACGGTGTCCCTTTGTTAGTTTCACTGCACTCATTAAGGTTGCATTATTTCCATTATTGATTAAGTCATCCATTAGCTTTACAATTAATCAATGAATTGAGCGTCTAGCATGCTAATTATAAAATCCACAGAGCATAATGTGATAATTGCTAGTTTTGGCTCCCCGACATAGATTTGGGAAACAGCAACTGTTTGGTATTTTTGCTTTATGAATTACTGAAAGAATCAATTAAGACAATTGTTAACTGTTACATTTCTGTTGATTGGCTATTCAATTAATCAAATGATCATTGCAGCTCCATCACAGATGCACTTATTTGATTGTATGGAACTGATTACCCTGTGACGACTGAACGTCATTACTTCCAAACAGTGCATCGTGAGCACCGTTAATGGTTATTTTCTCTGAACTGCTGACTTCTGAAGCTGCTCAATTAGGTATAAACGCTCACACGCGGTACTCTGCTCGTAACTGGAGGATTGTAGGTGAAAGCGGTGCAGCAGTCCAAATTTCTCTCAGTAAGGGTTGTTAGTTCCTTTTGATTTGTGTTTGGCCGCCTGTCACCCAAACCCATTCCCTGAAATCACATCACTATAATGGTCTAATCAGCACTTAACGAGCCATGTTACATAAAATCAATGCACCCTTTCCATTTGAGAATGCAGAATATTTGGAGGAGCTGATGAAGGCTTGTGGAACGGGAGGAAGATGCTGTCGATATATGCTGCAGTTGTTGGACAGGCAGTACCTGCAGAGAGCAGAGGATGCACTTGCCCTCTCTGAGTTCACTGATCCTCCTGAGATCCAAGCTTTTACAGCAAAATCCTTTGTTTTGCTGACTAATCGTGTATTGATTTTAACAAGTTGTTAAGCCCAAATAAGGTTGTCAGGCCACTGCCAAACAACTCCTCTACCTGTAGAGGCTGCGGGAACGGAGAGCTATGTATCTCCCATTAGGGCTACCATTTGACTTCTCCTCTTGATTTATTATATGGGGAGTGTAAACAGGATAACACTTTACTTTGGGGTGTTTTTCTAAGCTGTGCCACAATCTTATACAGACAGCAGAGCAGACTGTTTTCAGCCTTGTCTCATGCATAGATTGCCTCGTGGTTTGTGTGGGAAGATGTGTGTCTGTGGAAATATAAATACATGCGACACGCCGTCACTCCCATGTGCAAGTAGTCGCAGACTGTTTCAAGCCTGCAAGAAAGGTGGGGGGGGGGGGATTACAAATCAAGTTATAGCGACATGCGGGGGGTACCTCAACTGTGCTGTTCCTATTGATGCGTAGAAAACAGTTCCTGGATGCAACCTGAATTCACTGTTGGGCAGGACTATCTGCTGCCAATGAAAGCCAGCCGGTCCTTTGCATTATTGTTGATAGAACTGCAAAGAGAACATCACAATGCCGGCTTGTTTCCATTCCAGTAGACCTTGGAGCTGCAAATGAATAATATATTCGAGGTAACTCAGGGGTAAATGAATAAATCTACATTAGGTGGGAGTTTGGAGGGAGGAGTGGAAAGTGTCATAGAGCTACAGCACTACCTTGTGGTTGGGACAGATATTGCCCATGACCGTGTGGAGGGGAAAGCAGATCCCTGCAGACTATTACTCCAATAATTCATACGATTAATCTTGATTTCCAAAAAAGAAAAGTGTATTATTTTTGTTTTTTTCCCAGAAGCATCTCAGAGATAGGCTTATCATGATTGGTGTCTTCCATTGTTATGATAGAAAAGATGTTTCAACTTTTCTCCGAAGACACAGAAACTTGACCTTTACAAATTCCCCCCAATATATTTTGCACTCTCTGTCAATGATTCGGAAAATAGAATCGTTCTGCTCCCCATTAAGAAGAGACCACGTGCATAATTGCTTCATCCATGCTGGAGATAATTAATATCAATGACCCTGCTGACTTCTCAAATGCATCATGTTAGGTTTAATGATGATGTGTCATAAGCAGCCCGAGGTTGAGACACCCAGCTCTGTGTATGCTGGCAGACCCAGACCAGGGGCTCCAGAGCTGACAGGCGAGACCAGGTGAATAATTGTCTATGGCATCTTATTACATTGCTGGCATGATCTGATTTACTCCGGCAGCAAATGGTGGGAATAGACCCAGTGTCGTAGTGGGTATTGGATTAACGAGGTTTACGCACAAATGGACCTCACTCTGACGGCAGATACATCATACAAGATTAAAGAGGATTTCCATGTGGTCGTGATAGCCGTTCTGCTTGCTTCATTACACCATTGAATCACTCCATATGTGTTACATTTTACTGTGGAAATACATTTTCAACTTTTCTTCCTATGTAGAAAATGACCTTGGTTGGTGGCCTAAATGTAACACTTTATACTTAGAGCTGATAGACAGCGACTGGGATATTAAGAGGTCAAATGCTTCTATCAGAGTAGAGAACAGGATTTATTTTTATTTTTTTTGAGAGATCATTGTTGTGGTTTTTCCCCAGATGTCACATCATGTAATCAGTCAAAACATAAAATCAGAAATGAGTCACCTACTAAAAACTGCATACACTGCATGTGTTAAAGCTTTTGGAAACAGATTCAATTTTTTTGCTTCTAGTTCTTAAAAGTGATAATATTACCTTCATACTTCTCTCCCCTTGATAATATCACAATTCTTTATTTTTTTATTGAGATGTTTTAGTTTAAAATAGTCATAGAAAATAATAATAATGACACTGCAGTCCTGAAATTCCGAGTTTTGTCTAAAATAGTATTCAGGCTCACTAGATAATTCTCACCATTATTTATTGTTATTAAATATCTATCAATAAATTCTGCAATAAAATAAAATGTCATAAAATATCCATAGAAATAATTGCAATTGAAGTAGTGAAACTGTAATCCTAAACGTCTGACTTTTATCTATAAAGAGCTGCAGGCTCTCCTGAGAAAAAAACTACATCTCCCTAGAGCAATAAAAGCGCTGCTGTAACATACCGACATCTGATTGGTTTATCCGATTCCACGTGACTCGCTTGTACGTATGACGAAAGACCCAAACAGGAAGTGTAGCTGTCAGACAAGTGACAACGTGAAAGTCAAAGTGAAATGTGAACCATCGTAAATTTAATTGAATATGTCGTTGTTTGTCTATTTTGGCTGTCGCGACATGTTTATACTTTTAGCGAGTTTCGTGTGACAAAGTGCTGCGTTAGTTACGATGTTCCGGGCTGCAGCTACGATGTTCTCTGTCACACCAACCGCTTCACTTTGTCGAGGAGTATTATTCAGTATTCGACATTATTGTAAGAGGACACCAACTAAACTCAGAGTATCACAGGCATTTTCAGGAACTGAACTGGGAGCCAATGTCAAAGTGCAGGTGACGTTAACGCCTCGTTTTATTTTTTGATGTTTTCTGCTAGTTGTTGCTAATTTATGCTAACATCAGTCCTTCAGTAACGTGCTACTTATTATAGCACATACACGGTGGTTATCATCTTAGGTTGCATTTACCCATACTCAGTTCATAGATATAAATCACCACAAATGATTGCTGCAAACGGCAATTGCTGAGCGTTAAATTAGCCTGGATCATTTCTAGCATCTAATGCTAAACCAGGAATAAGTTATGGAATGTAACTAAGTACATTTACTCAACTGCTGTACTCTACTCATGCACGATTATGAGGTACGTGTACTTTAGATTTACATTTTCTGCAAATATTGTACTGGTTACTTGTGCATGCTGCAGCATAGCCTTTTTAAAATATATATATATATATACATACATATCTACAGCACATTTTTAAATTAATTAATTTATGATTCCAATAATCAAAAACATACTGAATATGGGAGGCATACATGTAAATACACTATTTATTTTTTTTTACTTTGTTGTTTATTCTGTGACATATCTGATTTTTTATTTTGTGTTTTGTGAATATGTGTTTACCAAAAAATATTGCATATCCACGTACATGCATGTATCCACCCATATCCCAATATCCTTAACTGATTATCAGCAGTTTATATGTATAATAACATTTTTATTGTAGTTTTTCAGAATTTGGTTCATTTAATGACAGAACATTACTTTCGATACTTAAGTAAGTTTGATATCAGATACTTTTTTCACTTTTTCACCTTTATGAAAGTAATAATTTTACACTATCTATTTACTCTTACTCAGGTGTGACTTTTGGGTACTTTTTACTACATTGCTGGGGATACGCTTAATTGTAAATGTAGCTACTTTTCTGTCTATTACCAAACTAAACTATTATTAAATGGATGTTTTATTGGAATCCCAACACATTTTGCACCCTGAACTATGACAGTGAAATAATTTCCACACTTTGCTTTCCAGATGACTTCAAATATAACTGTATATTGATTTAAAAGTCTTAACATTAGCTGACATTTTATTGGGAAAAAATGACGAGTGAAATTCTTAAATGACCACATTACATGCAAACAAAAAGAAGATATTTCTGTATTTATTACGAGAAGGCTGATTGTATCTGATTGTAGTTTGATTCTCTGTTGCAGGGATGGGTTCGCTCTATTAGATCTCAGAAGTCAAATCTCTTCCTCCACCTGAATGATGGCAGCTCTTTGCAGTCATTGCAGGTTGTCGCCAGTCCAGAGCTGAATGATCCGTGAGCACTACTATTTTATCCCTGTAGATAATCCCTCACGTTCCTCATTCCTAAAGTAAGAGTAAGTGCTCATGTGTAAATTACTCTGTCTTTTACGTTTTTCCCAATTTAAGGTCGCTCACATTTGGCAGTGCTGTTGAAGTCACAGGTGTACTTAAGAAAAGTCCACACCGAAATCAGCCAGTTGAACTGGAAGCAGACCAAATCCACGTAGTTGGAGAATGTAACCCTGTGGTAAGGACAATAGTCTCCTCAAGCATCCCACACACATTTTAATGAGTCACTGTGCAGGCTTGAAATTACACCTCATCTCATATCTGCACTGTTATTCACCTTACAGTTGCACCACCTTCATTTTCACATACTGCATTATGATGACGGCTGCCTGTGGTAGTTCTGGTGGCTGGACTTCACTTTTATGCTGCTTTTCTTTCTTGTATTCCTGTTTGTTGTTTTTTTTTTTTTCATTCTCATGTAACTCTTTTGTTTTTTCTTTTTTTGGTCTCAGGATTTTCCCTTTAAAACCAAAGAGAGACACAGCCTTGAGTATATTCGGCAGTTTCCTCATCTCCGCTGTAGGACAAACGCCTTCAGCTCCCTGCTGAGAGTACGAAGTGAGGCCACCACGGCAATTCACTCATATTTCAAGGTGAGAACATCAGTAAAAGATGTTTTAGCGGAATGAAGTGCAACGCTTTTTATATTTATTATGTGTTTTCTTTTTTTTTCTTTTTTTCTATCCAAGGAAAATGGTTTTGTGCAGATTCACACTCCAGTCATCACCTCAAATGACTGCGAAGGGGCGGGGGAGCTCTTTCAAGTTGAGGTGGGTACGATGTGTCAACAAATATTCTTGAAGCGATGGTTTACATATATGTAAACATGAGGATGACGGTGTCTGAAGCCTCACAACCTTGCACTTGCACACAGCCATCAAGCGCAGAGGTAGAAGAAGGTGAGAACTTTTTCTCTGTGCCAGCCTACCTGACTGTGTCTGGTCAGCTTCATCTGGAGGTGATGTCAGGGTGAGATAAAATACATGAATTCATCTTCTGATCATGCGCACATTTTTTTTTTTTTTTTTTTTTTTTAAACTCACATATCCGACTTGTATGTTCTGCCTCAGAGAGTAAGAGACAGACACATACACTGAAGTACAATTCTAATTATGCCTTGTCACTCACACTCTTCCAGGGCCTTCTCTAGGGTCTACACATTTGGGCCTACTTTTCGGGCAGAGAACTCCCAAAGCAGACGCCACCTGGCTGAGTTTCACATGGTGGAGGCCGAGGTCTCCTTCACAGAGTCCTTAGAGGATCTCACAAAGGTACCCTATTCCATTGTCCCCTAAAACAGCAAAGCTCTGTGACATTGATCAAAGTAGGACATTGGTTAAAATGTCACCCTGTCAACTGCTTGTCAATCAGCGTAGTTTTGTGCAAGCAATAGACTGATTTCTTTGTCCAGAGAGGGAGAGATTGAAGAATATTAAAGCTGTTTGATAAAGAGCAGTCATCACAGACGTATGACTTATTCTTTCAACATCTTGGGTGACGTGCACTGATGTCAAATCACACAATTTCCCTGCACTGAGGTTCAAGTTTTACACTAATCTTATGTGACTTTTAAAGTTGCCCCTGTCCACAGTCATCCAGAAAAGCTTTAATTATTAAACCTCGCCCGCTCTGTAGGTCATGGAGGACATGTTCAGATCTGCCACGGAGCATGTCTTGGCTCACTGTGCCGAGGATGTGGATTTGTTTCACAAGCATGTGACTCCCGGACACAGGGTGAGTCCTGTAGGACACTTTAACTTTGGAACATAATATGGCTCCTTATGCCAAACAGCCACAACTGCACCTGACTTCATTATTATCTCAACTTACATGTCTTCCCCGCTGCATCCGTAAGAACGCTGTAGATTTTATGCTGAAGGAGAGATTCCCCGTGTAAGTCTCTACTTTGCTAAACATGGCATGTAAAATGTAATCAGCTCAAGATTAAAGCCAAATGTTGAAGGCCTTGAATGAATAATACTGTCTCTGTCTACTTTTAGGATTACCTACAGTGAGGCGATAGACATCCTCAACCGCAGCTCTCAGAAATTTGCATTCCCAACACACGTAAGTGGCGATGGGTTTTTTTTTTTTGTCCTTCATGGAACAGACTTCATATCTAACGTTACTGTATATTTTCTACTACCTCTGTTATTCCACAGAGCTCTATATTAACTTCAGCTCTTCTTTCTCGCAGTGGGGATGCGACCTTCAGACGGAACACGAGAAGTACCTGGTGAAACATTGCGGCAACATACCAGTCTTTGTCACTGATTATCCTTATGATCTCAAGCCTTTTTATGCAAGAGACAACAAGGACCATCCACGGCATTCAGTAAGACGTCGTTTACACTGTTAAAAATGCTGAGCAAATCAATCATTTGACCACTCAGTTCCTTCCCTGTAGTGTCAGTTGGGTTATCGCAGCGATTTGCATATCCGAGCTGACTGCGACTGTCGCTTGTGTGCAGGCAGCTGCAGTGGACCTTCTCGTGCCAGGAGTTGGAGAGCTCTGTGGGGGCTCGCTGAGAGAGGAGAGGCTGGATTTGCTGAGGGCTCGGCTAGAAGAGTAAGAACACTTACTCCAGGGGTATCAGAAGGCCCAGGGGGTTGTCATATCTGCTTAATGGCTTGAAATTGTTTTTGTATTTTCATTCCTTGAAATCCAGCATAATCCCAGTAGTGTCATTCTGGGATAGCTGGGGCTTTTTTTTTTTACAAGTGTTGCAGTGGCTGGTTTGAGTAAAAATAAGTTTTTTATGAATTCAAATTTGGTTATATTTTCTGTACACTTGCCATCTCCAAGGGCAGCAATGTGCAGAGTCAGAGAGTTTGGCTGTAAAAACACAAAATAACTTCCCCATGATTCACCACGCATACTCAGCGGGAGAAAAACCATAGGATACGTGTCCTATCCAAACAAAAATGATACTATAACTAAGGAAATTAAATGCGGTTTCAGTTTTTGCTTTTTTGCAGCTGAATGTGCTGAATGTATCTACTGCTTTAAGACCAATTATCATCATTCTTTTTCCAGGGTTGGATTAGAAGACACTTACAGCTGGTAAATAAAAAGCATATTTAATTAAAGAACTGACATTTGAAAATAAAACATCCTCACACATCAACAGATTTGTAATGACATTTTGATTTATCCGCAGGTATCTGGATCTGAGGCGCTTTGGCTCCGTCCCTCACGGCGGCTTCGGTCTGGGATTTGAGCGCTATTTGCAGTGCATTCTTGGTGTTGACAGCATAAAAGATGTGATTCCTTTCCCCAGGTTTTCCCATTCATGTCCTCTATAAAACAGTGAGCGCCTAGGAGATGTCTTTTTTACGTCATTGAAGTCTGTTTTTGTTGTTATTCAAACACTGAATAAATACTATATTAAATATTGCTTTATACAGTTGTTGTTGTTGGTATATTTGTCTTTAAAATAACATTGGTTACTTTTTAAATGTCTCTGATTGGGGATTTTGAGAGAGGTTATATTTGACAATGTGGAATTTAATTCAAGATGAGATAATAATTTTTTATTGATCCCAACAGGGGAAATGCAGGTGCCCACGGAAAGAATAAATACAGAGATACAGAGAAACTCAGAGAAAATAATTAAATGTAGAATACAAAAGAAACTATACAAGAAACACAAAAGTTAGTAGTAGTACACATACAGCACCCTGCTAATGTTGTACTTTAGTAGCGCAATATATTTTTGAGAATTCATTTAATATAATTTGTATTTCTCATCAGTTGTGCACGACTTTCCTGTCACGACAATATGATTTATATCTTCTCAAGAAAGTGACTAGTTTCATGAACTTGTGTCTCCTATTCTCGACCCACTTTCACATAAAAAATAAAAGTATGTCAAGTGTCAAGTATTTAAACTCTCCACAAGATGGTGCGTTTTCCCTCTTCCAACCAATCGAGAAAATACGACTATTTCACTCCATAACTACATAAAAAAAATATATTTTTGATTGTGTTACCAGGCTAGTTATTGCTTTGTTTTCAAAGCGCAGAAAATCTTTTTGTTTTGTTGTGTGTGTGTTTTTTTGTTTTGTTTTTTTTACATTTGTTATGATTGATCACAAATATATTATTGTCATGATAAAAAGTGAAATCAGACGCGTGTCTTTTCTTAAAAGTCAAACAAACTCACTCCGTTGGTCTGCTTTCTGCGAGCTGTGTCAGACACTATCTGCGCCGATCGATTCCTCCACGATTTAAACTCGTTTGGGGAATGTTGGAGCGACTTTGTGGCGAGCTGCTCTCCCATCCTGTTCATCCCAGCAGCGCAGCCCATCCCTCCCTCTCTCCCTCTCTCTCTCTCTCTCTCTGTCTCTCTCTCTCTCTCTCTCTGCTCGGTGGGCGTGGTATGAGTTGGGAAAACAAACTGCAGACACCCTACGATACTTCCTCTCCCTGCATCAGTTGAGTTTCCCCGCGACTCCTCGTCAGCTTCGTGCGTAATTCCCCACGAGTCGAGTCTTCTTCTTCTTCGCCCAGCCCCAACCGGGGTTTTGCGCCGGTCGTTGCGCACGGTACCACCAGGAGCGACCGGCAACATCACCGACCAGCACTACTGTGATTTTTTTTTTATCAAATGGGGGGAGCGGACTGCACCAGTGAGAGCCAAACGCCGACAGCACTTTAAACGGGCGAGCCTTCAGGAGCCGTCATGTACTGAGTGACAGACGGGCATTTGTAGAGCGACGAGAGACAGCAGACAGCGACCAACATGAGCGGCGGAGAGATCCTCTTCCAGGGCTGGCTGAGAAAGTCACCACCCGAGAAGAAACTGAGGAGATACGTAAGTGAATCACACTTTCGATTAGTTTCCTCTGTGTTTTGAGAGTTTGAATGGCGCAGAAGTCATTTGTGTGAGTTCTTTGCTGCCACTTGAGTGTGTAGTAAAAAAAAGAAAAGAAAAAAAAAGTGGTGTCAAAGTGAAGACATTTAAAATCCAGTGGTAGCAGGTGCATCCCACCACCAGCTGGACCTCTCCTCTCCTCTCCTCTCTGCCCTACAGGAGAGGCACCGCGTTATTGGTCCATTAGAGGCGAGGAATCAAATGTATCACATGCAAATGCACTTGTCGGGGTTTACATGTAATGTAATGTACTGTAATGGGGTCCTGTGACAGCGTGGAGGTAAGCCTCTGCGAGAGCCGACAGCTGTCTATAATTTGAAGTAAGCAGCTCTTGAGAGACAAACACAAACTGCCAGCAGGCTTTTATCCGATCATGATGAGGTAATGTCTCATCAAGCAGTGATGTGACCAGTTCTCATCTTGGCCGAGCCGACTAATGTCACAACAATGGTGATAACTCCACAGCATTAGGGTGCCTTGATAAGGCTTTGTAAGCCAAAGCCTGCTGTTAGCCTCTTGCTGGGCGCTGGGCAGGGAATGGCTGCAAATCAGATAATGGGATTTATGGAGGCAGATAGAACCATGAGACAATCTCCTATAAATACAGCTGTCCGCTGTTTATGTATGGTGTTGCATTACCAGGCCTCTCCATGTTCCTACTGGCTAACTTTGCCATGATGTCATCTCACTGTTTCATCTGGAAATCCATCCTTGAATGTCTTGAATTGCCCCCCCCCCCTCCCCCCTCCGACCTCCCCCCTTCTCCTGTCCTGTCATTTCCTCATTGTCTTCCACTTAAAGCTGGCTAATGTTTACACAGAGACCACCGTGGTCAGTATGGAACGGCAGCTGCGACGGTGCAGAGGAAAAAACTTGCTCGGTTCGTAGCAGTTCTGTATAAACAACAGGAGAAAAAGAAGAAGAAAAAAAAAAAACCCTCGCAAAGGCAGAGCGAAGCAAGCAGAACGGCCTTCCTCAGGCAAAAGTGCAGGGAACAGCCTCTCGGCCCTTCTCACCCTGCTTCTCACCCTGAGCAGTTAACCTATAAACAACTGCACACACACACACACACACACACACACACACACACAGTTTCAGCCAGCAAACAGTGTCATGAGATGGAGTGTCCAGAACAGGCAGACTTTGCGATAATCTGTCCATCTGAAATTCCTTCCACTTAAAGTCAGGCGTATGGACAATCGGGGCCATTTACTCAGCAGTATTGCTGTCATCTGACATAGTTGACGTCCAAACGCAGAGGGATATTTTCAGATACCACTTTCGCATACTCTCTCACACACACACACACACACATTCCAGCCTGAAGGTGTGTAGTGTTTCTCAAGGAACAAGGTGGCGAGTTTGATCGTCATTATATCGGAATGAATTGAGGAGGTGTAAGGAATGTATTGTCTCGGAGCTGTAACTGACACGTTCGCTGCTACAACAGATCCTACTGTCGTTCCTTCCTTTTAGGAGATTATACTTGCGACAGTGGGAAGGTGTTTTTTTTTTAACTAACAACTCTTCCCTGTCAATATTCCACCTGTTTCCACCACGGAGTCCTCCCTGAGCCGGATGAGGCCTGCGTGTGTTAATCAGTGGCGAGTCGCTGCAATGATTGGTCATTGTGTTCAGCCTCGGCGACCTTCCGCAGATGTGTTTTTTGAAAATGTGGCACACGGCTGTGCGTGTCAGAATGCAGCGTAGAATCCAGTGCAGGGTTAGGAGCAGAGCTTAAACTGGTACTACCACCATGCAAATCGTATGCAAAGAAGGGGAGCAAAAACACTGGTGGCAGTTGAGGCCTGGATTTAAAGAGTGGTTGGGACGTGAGGCAACATGTTTGCCCCAGTAAGTGGGATAACTAGTCCTGGTTAAATGCTCGCTAATTGTTTACAAGTGCGATTAACTCTCTGCTGTGACTCACTCTCCCTACAACAGCTCCTTCGCTGTGCAAACACATGATGAGCATAAACTTTCTGTGTCCCCCCCCGCCCCCAAATCATGTGACCGAGTTTAGTCACTTTTCACACGCGCCGCTGCATCTCCACAAGGAAAACAGTCGCGCTCTGATGTCTCAGAGCCGCTCAAATGAATCACTCGGTTGTAGTTATCTCTTCTCGGGGGCCGACCGAGGCTCCAGAGGTGGGCAGTGGTTTCAGGGTAAAGGGGGGGGGGGGGGAGTGGCCTGGTTGCTTTTGTTGAACAATGTCCAGAATAAGCAGAAGGAACATGAAAACAACTGACTAATCCAGCACTTGCCCAGAGCCTCTTGCATAGTTGTGTGGAGGTTATTTTACTCATCAGTCAGCGGTCAGACGATATGCTTCATCATGTCTGCCACATTAGCACAAAACAGCCTTCTGTTAGAAGCTGCTGCTAAGCCAACTCATCACGTATCAAATCAATACGCTGTTAAAATACGTCTGTTGACACAGCTCTTCTTCCTCGAATCTTCCGTTCGCCTCAACCTCCTCCTCTTCCCGGTCTTTCCTAGACGTGTCTCCGTGAAGCACGATGTTGACACAATGCGTCATGAAACGTCATCAGGGCGAATCGTGGACGTGTGAGCCGTGGCCTATTTGCATGCACGATATCAATCACGCAATGGGATGTGTCACCGTGTCAACAATTTAAGACCTGTTCCCAGGTAGTGATCGAAGGTGCTGTTGGCAAGAAAAGCCTCCCCGTCTGCCCGTTGTTGTATCTGACATCACAAACGTGTCTGTTCACATACAGTAAAGCGTTGCCACATTCCAGACAGATCGTATCGGCAAGGTGATAGCCGCTTCTGCTTTTCCTCCCGCTTGCCAGCTTCTCCGGGGCTTCGTAGTCTTGCCCCTCGTGGATGGTACATGAGGAGAGAGAGGAAGAGAGGCGGGGGGGGGGGGAGTCAGTGAGTTTTCAAGGCAGGCCTCGCAGCAGAGCAAGCAGCAGCCGCTTGTGTCCCACTGTCAGCTGCCGGGTCTGCTGTTGTTTTGCAGAGGGGCTTTGGGAAGTCCTTGCCCTCAGAGGTCAACAGAGAACGCCTCCCAGTTCCTGCTTTGACAGACACCCAACGCTCACACAGACATTTTCCTTGTTCCACTTTATCTGTGGGCCCTCGAACGGGCCTTTTTCCCCCCCCCCCAGAAGCTACAAAACTGGGGTGGCTCTATGCGACTGCAGTATCAACGTCAGATAAGTTTATCGCGGGTTAGATATGTTCGCTTAAAGGGATCCTCGCGATCGGCATACGGCTGGAATCTTCATCTTTCAAGATGCTGGAAACGGGAAAACATTTGACGGTTTTCCTGATCTTAACTATCAATCAAAAATGTGCGATACATTTTGTGTGGACAAGTTGTGTATCCTTTCTTAGCAGCGCATTGTGGAGCACAATTGCACCCAATCGACATTCATGAGAAGTGGATGCATAAACTTGACAACGTTGTACTTTCTCGCCTTTTTCTCCGGCAACCCGAGTACATCCTTTCATCCACTCTTGCCACGCTGGCCTTGTTTGAACCTTTGTCATAATATCCTGTCCTTTGCCATGAACTCTGGTTTAGCCTGTGTGTTTTCTGTCCAAGACTTAATTATTGCACCAATAGCAGTCGCCAGACTTCCTTTAGATGGTACCTACAGGAAATGTTGTGACAGAGGTCCCATGACAGGGAAAGAGATTAAATTGGTCTGTGAGTATATAAATGTATTTCCATCTATCAAGACTATATCAAGCAGAGCTTAAAATACTGCCGGTCCGAAGGAAATGAGATCCGATTGATTTTTCTCTCGTGATTCGGGCGAGCAGTGAAAATGTTTTTACTTATTTGCTGAACCCTCAGAAAGTACACTATCACCGCACTGATGGTTTCATTTAATGGGGCTAAAAATACCAAAAAAATTGTCTCAGATTACAACAACGGGGATCACAAACAGCTGACCGAAACGATTCCTGGGGTTAATCCATTTGTGTTTTCGACCCCTCTGCTGCTACTTCAAGGAAACATTGCACTAATGAGACCATAAACAAATAATCGTTTTTGACATCTGCGCTGTTGATTAGGTGCAAACACAAAGTGATAGACTTGAATCACCCTACTAGCTCTTAATAGCTTCCATGTCATATGACTGTCATTAGACTGACTTTCTGAAATGGGCTTTGCAGTTTGTAATTTGATTCTTTACACTGAAAACAGTTGCTCACACCTGAGGGCTTCTCCTGACGCCCCCCGAGCAGGTCTGTTCGGTTCAGTTTAGATGCAGCGTGATAGCGGATGGTGAGGGACGGGAAACTCTGCTAAACTTACTTCAGACAACGTGTCACATACTGATCACATGGCTGCTTACTTCGCCGGAGTAATTTCAGGTATCGGAAAGTTATTTCACTAATGCAGCAACAAGATCACCACGGCGGACAGCCAAAGATGTCAAGTGTTCACTTTCATCCATTCCTAAACAACATATTTTAGCTAAGGTAGAAATGCAATTAATAAACATACTTTTTAATTTGTGAATGTACTCTAAACACTGCAGATTACTACAACGCTAGACTTTTACTCGGATGTCATATTATGTGGGTTGTAATAACCAACAGAATGATAAAGAATACTGTCTTGAAATGGTAAGCAGAGTGTGTCATTCCCTCGGCACAGCACACTTGTAGGTAGTGATATTTATACTTGTGTTTCAGAAGGTGGTCGCTGTTTATTCCTGGCAACATCATAATGTGTTCTGTGAGGTAGGACTTTGATAAAAGCTGAAATAATCTTGTTGTGACAAAAATTGTGTGCTGTATTTGAGGTCTGTGTAAATAGTCTAAATAATAGTATTTAAAAAGAAAATACACACAAATAAATATAGGCTATATGGATATAAGGGAAATGTATTTAATTTGGTAAACATCATTTCACCAGAATAACACACACATATATTGGAGGCTTGAAATATATAATTGCTAAGAGTGATAATAACAGTTTTATTGTTAATTTTCTAGTTTTAATGAGACAATAATTGGCCTTTTTAATGGGTTAAGCTCAAATGCAGTTTAATGTGCAATGCAGGTCAACTATGAGGTGAACCAATGTTCTCTTTCAATAATTAATAAGACTTGATTTTTTTTTTTTTTAAACCTCAAATGTTCCGAAACAACTTGAAGGACAGAGATGTCGGGCCAGGTGATTCCCGGTGATGACACAGAGAAGAATTGCGATTACATTCCACTGGCCTGACTTTCCCCAAAATATCTGGGATATCAGCCAAGATTTCAGAAGTGTGCATCCCTTGAAAATATATTTTATACTCCTTTAAAAATGGCCCTCACTGTTGGCGCTTTCTCAGAACCCTTAGCCATGTTATGCCTAACTGAAGTGGGAGTATGAAGGCAGTTGCATTAAATAGATTTGTACCGCAAACAGCTGTAAATATGCTAAGATTAGAGTGGTGTGACGTGTTGACCTTCTGTTTCATGTGAAACTCTTTGTCATGCTGTGGTAGTTTGTAGGAGTAGGAAATCTGTAAGCAACGTGCCATTTGGCTGAGGTTGTGGTACAGGTGGTTATAGTCAAAATGAAAACAGCTACAGGCACGACCTTGTTTCTTTGCGAAGTAGAGATCATTAATTTGGTTTAGGAAGCAGCGATGCGGTGGGAAGTGTTCATTTTCTATACATAAATTATCTTTCCATGCAATTGTAAAACCACAATTCAAGTAGCCACGCAGATGTAAATGTGTGTTGCACCACATTGTTGAAAGCCTTTAATACTCAAGTTCGGTGTACCTGTCACTTTTCCGACATCGGGGATACTTTTTTTCTGTCATCTTAAGATCCAGACAGCGATGAGTCAGAGCAGTTCAGGAACTGAAATTTCCTACAGCTGAAGCTCAGATAAGAATAAACTCCCGAGTGTTTTGTCTATTTTGTTCAGGGTCCTGTCTGATTCCAAGATTTTCAGATGACACACTGCACCGGCTGGTAGGCATCTTGGAGGTTCACCGTCCCAAAGAGCAGGCAGCAGAGGCACCGGACATTCAGTAATCTGGATGGAATATTCTAGCACAAGTAATCATTTTAACACACCAATTTGATTCTTACATAAAAGGTAAATGATCAGCTCAGCTGAGTGGCTCCTAATTTGCTTTATTAGGCCATTTTTATTGTGTTTATTGTGGGAGGCACTGGTGTGTACTTATGTACACAAATGACAGCATGGCAAGTGCTCTTGTAAAAGACTGTAATGGTGACTTGTTATACTACTACAGTACAGCAAGCACTGACTCCGTTGTTGTTAATGCAAACCTGACAAAGTGAATGTCCGGTTCATTATGCTTAGTATTAAAATAGTTTCACAAGAAAAACAAGTCCAAAAAGCTTTTGTAAAAGGACTTTATATCATACAACAGTCCACCTGTCCAAGCGGTCTGTCTTCTGGTTTACCATTTGAACCTTATATTTTGGTCCTGTCTTTAATTTAAGGGTGTTTCTCTCTCGTTTCATGCTCAAATCGATGATTGATTCAAAATAGCCACTTAAAAAGTGTATTTAATCGTCAGGAGAAATTATCCAGGTGGCAATGTGAGACGTTGCTAATGACGACCGCTCTGTGCAACCGTTTGTTTGCTGGTGCGCTCCGGCTACATGTCATGTTTTCCAATATATTTTGCTGACGTCATGCTGTACAACGCAACATCCTGAACGCACCGTCAGTGGCTGCCTGTGATGATGCGCGCCGCTGGATGAGGCGAGAGTGCATCATGTGATCCGAGCCGGGGCGATGTCGTGACAGATTAAGTCGCTGAGGTCAGACTTCCTCTTGTAGGTAAATGTTTCTCCGCTGTAGTCAGAGAGACCAGGAGATGCTCACAGCACGCCCTCCGTACACCAGACGCGTATGAGCCGCAGCAGATGGCGGAGGCAGTGGAAGTGACACAAAGAGTTCTGATTAAAGATAATGCGCCCCGTTAGTCAAACTGTCAGGGCGGGCTCACGCTAAACAAGCCCGGCCTTTTGCTGATGTGGAGACGCGGTGAGAGATTAGTCATTTTCCTAATGATGGAAGTGTTCGACTGCAAATTGAGACTCATTATATCTACTGAGAGCTTTTGAGGGGGTTGTTTTTCATAGGATGCGCTGCAGATTTCACAGATCATTGCTCCCGCGAAGTGGCTGAATGAGGACTGTAGGTACCGAATGCAGCATCCCTCTCTATCATTGTCACACCTGTGGGATGGAGCTCTCCGTCACAGTCGTGTGGCATTGTGCGTGGAATCGTATTTTTCCGAACGCTGAATCACATCAGGCTCTATTCTACAGGCACTAAGCGGGTTTCAGAGCCGATGTCTTGCTTTAAAAGGGAGCATGTGTATGTGCACGGATGAGGGAAACATCAGGAGCGAAGTGTTCCCACCCTCGAGAGGAGCCTGTCTGTCTTAGCGCTCCACGGCTAACCTCCCACCTTCTTTATTAACACGCAAGAATTTATGGGCCTGTTTGGGACTTATCTGCATGTGTTATGTCTCGCAGCTGCTCGGCCTTCCAAGGCCGGTGTTTTGACTGTTCGGGGAAACCTGAGCAGTTTGATTTAAATTGCGACGGTCCTCTAATGCATCCGTTGGACCTACATGCCTGTAGTTTTATACTTGCGGCAATTTCTGTTTAACATCTTTTCATGTTTACTTCTCTGGGTACACGGAAAGGACAGAGTTGTGTCCAACCCAGGAGCATCTGGATCTCTTCACCGCTCAGACAGATAATGGGCTGGAGCTGCTGGAAGTGCAAAATGGACACACATTGTTGGCACACTGTTGGACTCCTGTTTTGTTTGTGACCTGAATTTATTGGAAAGGCTCCAGAAATGCGTGTTATAAACTTTGTCCGGGACAGCGCTCTGCTTAACGTCTCGCCTAGTCGAGTGGAGATGTGTAAAGTCCTGTGTAAACTGTAGGACATGCTCTCTCTAGTTCATTTGTGGTTTATTTAAGGCTCACTGTTACATGGTGTCGCGGACAGTAAATACAGATACAGATCCGCCAAGCGCAGAGAAGACGCTTGGGACACATTAGAAGACAAATATATTGAGAGGTGAGAACCGAAGTGACTGAAGTGACATTTGACCAACTTTACAGAAGAACAAAGAACAAAAATGACCATAATACTTCCAGATCAGCATTTTTTAACGCTCTGGTCAATTTTGAGATTTGGGACTTTGCTTTGCTCCATAAAATGTCTCCTTTCAGACTCATGGAAAGCTCAATTTAACTTCACATTTCTGATCTGAACATTTATGCGTATCAGCGCGTATTCAATTGGACAGCTTCTTTTGCGTATTTAAAATGATAGAAAACTTTGTCTTGATGTCAGTCATCAACCTTGGAAGTTTCATGGTGGCATCTGTTAGTCAAAGTTTTAGCTAATTTGCCATTTTTTTCCTTTAAAATGCGTGATAGTTTACAATGCTTTTCTTTGTGGTTTTTTTTTTTTTTTTTCTCATGCGCTGAGTCAGAAATCTCGATTTACATAACACTTATTCCTAAAAACATGGCCAAAATGGATTTCCCATGGCTGTTGATGGTATTTACTCACATGTGCCCTTTTGGCGGTAGAAATATATGAAAGTTTTCTTTGTGCTATCAGCAATATTCTTCAAAGGCAATTGTGCTGCATTCTGTCGCTCACTGACGCTCCCATCTGCTCATGGAATGTGGACTGACGTGTGACCCACTATTGATTAGGACCAGATAATCAGGACTCTGTCGTCATTGTCTGCCACAGTCCGTCCAGCTTTGTCCCCATCACCGCATTAACCCGAATCACAAGTGGCTAGGCATTCGCTCATACAATCACGGCCATTATACAGTATTAGTCCCACCTTTTTTTATGTCATGCATTCCAAAGTGGTCCTCACTGCCGCTCTTCTGTTGAAAGGCTTTCCTATGGAAAGACCAAATTCTTGCTTAAATCCAGCGACAGAAAGGAAAATAAATCAACTCACTGATGTGCTAAATGTTCTTCTTTTGTTCCCACGTGGAACAGATGTGGTGTGAATGCATTAGGGAAGATTTGTGGGAGTGCTTCTGCAATTTAAACAAATCAAATTAAAAACTGCACCATGCTAACATGTGAGCAGTTGGTAGTCTGCCAGAATACTCAATCAGAAAGTTTACTATGTAAGCTTCCAAATCAAGGTTACAAGGTGCTTTCGGTGGAAAAGCCAAGATAAAAGTATGAGTCATGGCATTTAAAATGTAGCTGTTTTGCTAAAATAGCCCTTTCCTTTTTCCCATCCCTTGCTTTGAGGAGCAGGGCTGTATTAGTTGCTTCATTGCATTGTGATTCTCCCTTGAAAGATTATGTCTCGGTGCGGAAAAATCAATAACTGGAAAATAAATAACCCAATTCTGGACATTATGATTCTTGTAGCAACTGAAAACACTGGACTGTACGTTTCTCGTAGCTGAACCAGTTTAAATGTGAAGCACAACAGACGTAACCGTGTGTTGATTTCATGCTCTGAGCTACGTCACTTTTTCCAGTTTTGATGAGGATGGCTGAGCTAATAAGGTAATGGAAGTAAATTCATCTGTCTATTTTAATTGTGGATCGATACTAATACACAGTGTTTTCAAAGTAGCGAGTAGTCCCACTGTGAGCAAAATTAAATCAATAAGTCAAAACTTTTGATGCACTAAGATGCATCGATAATTGTTTTGCAATTCAGAGGGGTGCGATACGATTACAAAAGTACAGAATAAAAAGATTAAAACATTTTTCTTTTCTTTTTTTTTCATTTGATATGTGAAAGCTCACACTTGACTTCTGGGAGTCCCTGTTGGCTGAAATTGGATACTAAAGATCCCCCCCGACCACTTTTTCCTCCCCCTCTTTATTTTGCCCGTGCTCTGTCCCAGCCCTTAGAGGCCGACCAGTGGGAACACTCTGAGAGCACTGATGGGATCCCTCTCAACTCACCTTTTACTATGAGCAGTAATGGCCCAGCGCCAGTGCATTTTAATGCAGTCTCATCACGCTGTTGTCAGTGTGTGTGTGTGTGTGAGAGAGCACTTGCTCTTGCTCTCAGATTCACCATCACACACGTCAAATGGGAGACATGTTGCCTGAGGCGTACGGTCCTACTATAGCCGAGCATTTAGAGTCACAAGAGGTAAATCTCCCTGCTGCAACACATGACCTTTACAAAAGCTGCTAATAGATGAGAAAATGTACACAAGCGAGGCCCGCTGCAGCTACACAGTGCTGGTGTTTGTGCAGCTGTGTGGTGTGTGTACTGCAGCAGCAGGTAAAGCCGGAGGACGCGGAGCCAAACACAACAACCTGCCGTCTCCTCCTCTCCTGCTATAATAGGAGGAGAGGTAAACAAGACCGTTCTAGCCTGTAACTGGGATAACACGTGTGTTAAGATTAGATGTTTGCTCATGTACATTTAAAAACATGTGTACTGATGCTTATCAGCCAGGCTGTTGACACAGCCTACTACTACACACACACAGACACACACACACACAGACACACACACACACACACACACACACACACACTCTGTATTGCACTATGGCTGCGAGAGGCACACCTTAGATAATTGTTTGAGCCACAGCCATCTCAGTTCATTAGTCAGTGTTATTGGGACAGCGGAGTGGTGAGTTCAAAGACACGAGACTGGGCTTGTTTTTACGGTGTTTATACATATGTGCCAATACAGCGAGTGATTGCCGTCACTGTCACTGTCTGTTTATCTTCTGAAACGCGGTGTAAAGCCTCGGAGGACTATCAACACAGAGACAATAGTGTCCCATTTATTTCTATGAATGGAGAGCGTTTGTATGAATTTGTTTGTTTTCCCACAGTATCATTGTTTTGCAATCTGCCAAAAATAGAGCACAACGTGCCTATGTATCAACACGCAACGAAACAAAAGGAATTGGCAAGACAAAACCTGTTTTGATCCTATTTCTGGAAGTAAACTTGCTCAAAAGATTGTTATGTGCGGTTTTGTTATTAGATGTTTTCCTTCCCAGCCATCTAGAATAGACGCAGACGTGTTGTGCTGGGTGCTGTGGTCTCTCAGTATCTGTAGCTGGCTGCCATCAGCGCAGGACAAAGAGACTATGTTGGAACAAGGTAAGATCAAGCCTTTATGGGATGATTGGATAAGACTGAAGGGACTAAACGCTGTGCGTTCATAGATACGGATGGCTGCTCTTCCTCTTGGAGAGCTCTGAGCGCTGGCAGGCAGTCCTTTTTTCTTTTTTTTTTTTACAGTTAAGAGTTGAGACCTTTATAATCTAAACAGAGGGATTGTTTAACCTAAAATCGTAGGATATCTTCACAGAGTCCTGTCTTTACTGTTTCTCATTAGAAGTATCGTTTTTTCTGTGCTCTGTGCGGTTGTGCAGTTCTTTTCACTGCTCAGATTTGACCTTTTTATTTGACTTTGATCTCATCTGCAGTGAGAACAGAAGAACACGATGAAGAAATGCCGGTACACGGGAGTTACGACGCGTCTCGCGTGGCTTGTTGTGTTTTGCACAGCGTAACTCTTTGATATTGTGTTGGTTTAGGGTGTGATTAGTGGCCTGGCTCACAGCTTTTCTCACCGGTCCAGTGGACTGTCCAGTCCAGTTGTTAACAAGGGCAGTGTGTCTCAGCAGAGCCCCCTTTTTTTTTTTTTTCATTTTCTGCGAACAGCGATGTAGCTTAAACCAAAGCCACGAGGGGGAGGGGAAAGTTGAAGAGTAGGGAGAGTTCAGCCTAGTTTTACGGCTTCGGCCCTCACTTCCCAGCGCTTCAACAGTGATCGATGAGCTTAGACATGCTCTGCAGGACAGGCGGTGGGTGGGTTAGCTCATTTTGTTGTGTCCTCCTCCCCCATGATTTACTTTGCCGGGGAAGTTTGCACAAATTTGAGAGTGTGCATGAGATGAGGGAGAGAAAGAGAGAGAGAGAGAGAGAGAGAGAGAGAGGGGAAAAGCTGCTCTGCCAGTTGTGTTGTTGAACAGGCGGATTCGAAACTGAATGCACCGAAGATGTTTTTCTCCATTTTCCATGCAAGATTTCTGCGAGGAGCGTAGCAGAAAGTGAATGACAGAGGGAAACATTATTCAGCTCTGCCACTCAGACCAAGCTGTAAATTATTGTGTTCTTGAATTAGACAGCAACTGCTCTTCCTGTGGAAAATACTCATTCTATTTTTGGTTTGATAAGGCCCCTAAATGAGTTGTATTTCCTTCGCGGTTGAGAGCTGTTGCTGTCTTGGGTTAATACGCTGGCCGCAGCTGAAGGATGCCAGGAATAACCCAGCTGGGTTGTACTGACCTCTCGAAACCGGGCAACGCTCCAGGTCTCAATTAAGTGATGCTCTCTCTTTCCAGAAAAGGCAATAATATTTAAATGGGGCTTGCAAGAGTTATAGCAATTTCTCTGTGACGGGTGCGACGACCCTGAACCAAAGAGCGTTGTGGACCAGGAAAAAGAAAGAAAATGCATTCACCTCTCTGTTTGTTCTCCACATGAAGTGCAATAATGATATCATTGGTAATGGTTTTGGTTCTTAATGGCTTAAGGTAAATAAAGTTCGCACTTTCACAGAATTCTGAAAAGGAAACTCGGTGAGTAACACTCTTGACTTCTTTGAAACTTGCTTTCCCACACCCTTCACCAGCGCAATCTGTGTTACTGAACATTCATCAGAGCCTCCCTTATTGAGAAATTACCTAATACATATTTCGCACACGACTACGCAACTCAACAGATCGCGCTGATTAAACCTCGTTTTTTTGTTCCCACTTCCTGCGACTGTGGCCGACGGTAAGATGCACGCAGCACTGCAGCGCCACTGTCGAAATCATCACCGTTGTACTGCCCGCAGCTTTTATCAGTGTATCAGTCTGACAGCAAATGAAATGAAAAAAGCTTTATACCCCAGCACCCCAGGATTACTTCAGCTACACGCCGAAGATAAGATCACAGTCTGCACTTCCTGGAAGAAGAGAAAGAAAACATGTTTCTGCCTCTTCTTACCTGTGTTCGCTTCTCAGGGGGGAAAATGAACAGAGCGGCCAACATTTTGAAATTACACCTCGGTAACATCATCCACAAGAAAAGAACGATGATTGCTGAGCATATTATAGCAGAGGCAGTGTACCTCTACCTCCAATAAAGTAGGGGAAGTTGTTCTATTTCTATAAAATGTAACACGCTATAGATTTGATGATTAATGCTACTGCGGAACACAATGTGTAACATGGAGTTGTTGTCTCTACATTCTTGTGAATTTCTCTGGGTTTGAACATTGTTGGAAACATTGGCAATAATGAAGTACACGACTCAAGAATATATCTAACAAAGGTCTTGTCGTTTTTTGTCATTTTGATGCAGAAATGTTACATATTATATCTTTAAGAACACTCTATATTAATTAGACTGATTGTGTGATGAGAAACGGCAGGATGTTTCAAACAGCCCTCCACAGATGACAGTGATTGATAGTATTTAAACTCAATAAACAAAAAAGGTTCCAACTGCAATCAAAATGTGTACACAGGGCTAAATCATATCAAACTCCAGTTGTCCCAATAAAGCTTGAGATGAGGTAGCTTATCACAATAAAAAAAAAAAAAAAAAAAGTTAATTAATTTTATTGTTTTTACATAGTAGAGACAAACAATTGGGCCGAGGAGTTTAACATGAACAAAACACGGCTGAAGAGGCAGAAACTCCCTGTATTTAGCATTAGCAGTGATGACTAGCATGACTTACAGAAGGAATAGAGGAGAGGCATCATTCTGAGCAGTATGCAGATGGGATTGAATTTTGTGAAGTCAGAAAACACCGGATAAGCAGACATTTTGTCGTGCTGCGGTGGGAAAAGTCACATGTGCGACATAGAAGACCGCTCTCCTCTGTGTGTCCCAGCGTTCCAGTAGGAACTGACAGTGTGACAGGCAGCCAGGATGCACAACACAATACCAGGACACTGAAACCGAGTGGCTTATTACAGCCAGCATTGATTTGAGCTCATAAGAAAACTCGGCGTGCCTATTTCCAGAGGAGATTAGGAAACACTCCCCTGAAAAGCACAGGAGAGACGCGATGCAGATCCATGTTTGCAGCCCCGCGTGCGTGTTTGTGCGTCTGTGTGGTGTGAGTCTGGCTGAGGGGGGCGTGGGGCAGTTAGCCTTGCGGCAGTGTCTGTGTTGATGGAGAGAGAGAGAGAGAGAGGGGGCCTGCAGGATCCTGTGTGTCAGCAGCCTGCATGTGAGAGACATTGCCGAGCGGAAGTGCATCACTGGCAGATGTCCAAGAGCCCCCCTCCACTCCCCCCTTTACTCCCCCTTTCCCTTCCTGGTCTATCTTCCTCTTTTGTCTCTGAGCACAGAGAACACAGAGGCCCTTTAAGACAGCCACTGGAAAACACATATGGAGCTGTTGTCGTCAAGGCCGCCGTTCTTCCTCTATGCTAATCTATTTTACAAGTACAACAGTGATTTTGTTGGTGTGAATTTGACACGTCGTGTTGTAGGCTTCTCGCTCTTGCATCGTAACTGCGCGCATTGTTGGAGTGTGTGCGTTTTGCCGTCCTGTCATGTGGTTAACACAAGGGATGTTTATTTACACTCCTGCCCGAGTGACATGCGCGAATCCAAGATGTAGCTCGGTTTGGATTGGTTCACATCGGTGTCACTCGCCAGCTCTTGAGGTGGGTGGAGCCCCTCGGTCTTATAATGGAGTTGTCATGGAGGAGCTCTGCTTCTTCTGTCAGCTCACAGAGGGATATCGGCACAGGAAATACGTTGGGGAGGGAGTAAACACCTGCTGTCTCCCCCTCACAGCCTCCGACACACACGCAAACCGCACACAACCACACGCGTGCTACAGCGCAGTAACCTGCTCGAGTAAACAGAGTTTAGTTTCTGTGAAGTCTGTTTGATCAACAGTTGACATCAACTGAAGTCCAGCTGTTGACTGCGTCGCCAAGGTTACACTCTGCATCACACACATTAAGAAATCAAACTGAATCTGTTTATTATTTGAGATGCAGATGGTATCTGCGTTGCTTACATAATAAAAGAAAAAAAAAATTGAAGTACAAGTTTATCATTCACTGGCTAGACACATATGTTTTAGCCACGCTGGCTCACAGCACAACTGCTTCCTTTTTGCGTACGTTGTGGTTTTTTTCTCACCTTTCAATCTGTTTTTTTCCCAGGCATGGAAGAAGCGCTGGTTCATACTCCGCAGCGGCCGCATGAGTGGCGACCCTGATGTTCTGGAGTACTACAAGAACGACCACTCCAAGAAACCCATTCGGGTCATCGACCTGCACTGCTGCGAGCAGGTGGACGCTGGCCTGACCTTTAAGAGGAAGGAGTTCCAGGACAGCTTCGTGTTTGACATCAAGACCTCAGATCGCACTTTTTATCTCGTAGCTGAGACTGAGGAGGAGATGAACAAGTGGGTCCGCTCCATTTGCCAGCTGTGTGGGTTCAACCAGTCAGACGACAACCACGGTAGGCAAACCCGACCTGTCCAAGCTGCTCTTTCCCTCCGCCAATGCTTTTTTTTAATCACTCCACTATTTTCCTTTTTCCATTAAACGAGGCCAAAAGTGTTGTTGTTCATTTATAAATACATTCTATATTCTTTATTTCCCTATCTTTCTTTCGGATTACCGAAAGTTTTTGTAAGTCTTTGTAAGTTTGATAACTGATTAATTATTCGAGTCATTTATCATGCAAATCCTCTGAATGAATACCTGCTTCTCTCTGAGTGTTTGTTAAAGCTTTGGCAAATTAGTTTGAGGACATTTTTCCCCAATTCCCTGAATGATAATGTGTTTCAAGACAAACAAGCAGTACAGCAAAAATCACCTCCATTTTATTTTGTCTCCCACTGTCGTTCATGTGTTCTGTTTATTTGGAACAGCTTGCATCTTAATTGTCACAAAAATTCAGCAGCCGAGGTCCAGCCACGTAAGATCATTGGGAATTGTATTTTTTTTTTGGGAGGGAATAGAAGAGGAGCATCTCTGCCAAATAAAGGCAGGGTGTTACAAATTTTTTTTTCTCCTCATTTGTTTTGTTAAAAAAAGGTTTGTGGATATGGGCCAATTCAAACGGCCAATTTGCGTATTTAGAGGTTTGAGTTTGTGTTTTTGACACAGTTTCTGCTTTAAACTTTACTTCTGTGCATTGGAATGCATTTTTTCATTCCTGTCATTAATAAAGAATGACAGAATCGCACCATAAAGCATGTCGGATAGAGGCGCCTCTCGGACAATGTACACTAATGATTATGCAGTAATGTTCTAATGTAAAGCGGCTTCTGTCTGAGGCGGGGAAGAGCAGTCCTTTCGCCTTTGAGCCGTAGATTTGACGTAATTATCTTAATTACACAATGCTGATCTGTTGCTATTAAAAACGCAACCGCTGCACGCACAAAGTGATGACTCGAAACGAAAGATGGCAAACGCCTCTTTACTACCCTTCCCACAGTGGGTGAGGCCTGCAGCAGTGTGGGTGAACTCACTACTAACAGATGTGTTTCTTTGGACGAAGTATGAATGTGATGTGTAGTTACTGTCAGTTCAGCTCATGAGGTTTTGTGGTAAGATGAGTAAGATTCCAAAGAAGCTGTGATGCTGTGTTAAATGCAACAAAACAGAATACAATCATTTGTAAGTTTGGTAATATCCTTTATACACTAATGCGTTGTACAAAGTGGTGAACTTTGCGTCATCCGTCCTTGTGAAAGACTGAGCCTTTCAAGGATGTCCCTTTCCTACCCAATCCCGATACGATCGCCTGTTGCCAATGAACCTGTTTACCTGTGGAAGGTTCCAAACAGGTGTTTTGGTTTTTTTTTTCCAACTTTTGACAACTTTCCTGGTGATTTGCTGCCCCTGTCCCACCCTGTTTGAAATAATGAGCATTTATTAACAAAAATCAATGAAGCCGATGAGGTTCAGCACTCTGTGTCTGTTATATCAGTACAGTGTATGTGTCCCATCCAGATTGGACTCGTGCTGTTTTTATTCCCGCCACCTGGCAGCTGGTGGACGTTAATTTTTGTGCACATGGTTGATCATGTATGACGTGCGACATGTGCAGGTGTGGCGTGTAATAAAAAAAACCAAAAAAAAAAAAAAAAAAAACAGCTGTGGAGAGTTTAATAATACTCACATTATGAGGGGATACCCCGAGTCCAAGTACAAGAATCACACAGTCTGCATCTCAAACTGTATCAACTGTAGCCAGCAGGGTGTGGCTGGGAGAATGGGTTTGGGGTAGTGAGAGAGTTTATGTCATAACAGCTGCATCAGTGATTGCAGCCCCTTCAGTATAAACATCACATCAGGCCTTCTTGCTCATGTAACTCTGTTTTTCCCTGAAAAGTTCAGTTCCCTTTTCTTAGAAACGTCACCCGGACACTGTCAGCCCTCTGTGTTCGTCCAAATGCATTTTTCATACTCTATTTTAGTAGGTGGCAACTTATGAGTAGAAATTAGAGTTTGTTAGCGCCCCTCTGTGCGCTCGCTCCTTCTCTGAAAAACCACTCGCAGCTTCTTTCCGAGCAGAATTAGGATTCGCAGCGTTGCGTGCGCCGGGGGGGCTGTGATGGAGACGTGTGTTTCAGTGCTCTGGATAGGCGTGAACTCCTCTTGGAAATATGATATAAGCCTCCCGTCTTCTTAAAGCAGTCAGTGTTTTTAAGTGCGTAGGTAATGGTGGTTTTAATTTTTCCGTGTGTGTGTGTGTTAATAGTTAACCAAACATCCTGGAGAATGTCGTATTGTATGTTTTTCCTTCACATACATCATGTGTCCCTCGAGGGCATAGCTGCTTGATTTTCTAGTGGTTCCCTATTACGTCATTACCACTGTCTTAAAAGGAGGGACGAGCAAAGACATATATTTGGAAAAGCAGTCATGGATCCCGAGGTGGTTAATGAGACAATCTTGACCCAGCGTGCTCTGAAACGATTGACCCCTCAGCCGATTGTGCTCGTTCACTGAGAAAGATCTTCCTGGCATCTGTTCAGTTTTCTGCTCCATCCATCTATCTTGAACAGACAAAAACACACGCGTATCTTGAGATAAGTCCACAAAGCATGCACCTTGCCCTTTTCCAAAGAAACATGTTGTTGACTTCGATGCAGATCCATCCCTCTGTGTAGCTCCTGCCTACTCCCTTGTGTGGTGTCAGGTTGTAGTCAGTGTGGCGGTGGAAATAAATACTCACCCCCTCTGAACTGTTGTCATCAACATCTGCCTAGTGTAGAGCTAGCAAGTGCGTTGTATATATTTTTTCCCAAATGGAAAACTAATCAGACACCTTGGCTGAAACTAGTCTTTTTTTAAGAAAATGCAAAAGAACATTCATTACAAGAGTTAGTGATAATCCTTGTCAGATCTGTTTCATAGTATCTATATAGCCTTTGTTGTCGATCGGTTATCAAGGAATGAGGCAAAACGGCGCACATTTTATGAGGAAATCAAAGAAAGCTTCCTGGTCCCTGCAGTCACATGGCAACAAGTAGCATTTTGACAACACCGTCTTGTCATGTGGAATTTCTCAGCGCAGTTTGAAAGTGCTTTTGCTCAATCCGACTGGCAGAAAGTACCCGTTTATAAAAAGAAAAAGAAGGTGTGTTGATGCTGGATTTCAAGTCAGAGAGCATGTGTGTTAGAAAAAAGTGTGTGAAAGGAGATCACATCCTGCCTGCATCAGTATTCCTCCCGCGCCGATCTTGATCTCTGAGCCTGAACACACAGGAGCGATCATGAAGCCGAGCCGCGGTTCTACACCAGCAACACATCATCTGTTGTTTCACACGCTTAACTTTTATCAGTTGATGCCGATTCTTTTACCTCTGGCTTTTGTGATTAGAGTTTATTAAAGTGACTCAGATATACGGATGGTAATTGAAGCTAACGGAGGATAACTGCGCACAAACGTCTTTAGGCAGTAAAGGTACTTTGTGGGTTTTCCTCTTGGCAGACAGCTGCAGGACTGAGGCAGTGTGTCATCCAACAGACCGGGAATTCCCTCTCTGAAAGAAAACAAACCAGGTTGGAAAACAAAAACCCTGAGAAGTAAAGTTCCCTGTATGCAAATGTTACACAGGAATACAAAGACAAACAGAGAAGAGAAGCGCGAGTTCTGAAAATAGCGTGTTTGTTTTCATACAGAGCCAGCCTGAAGGTGTTAACGAGATTACAACACATCAGCCCGCGCGTCTGAGGATCATATTGATGGTGTTCTTGCAGCCATAATGTTACGCGCTGTACACAATGTCATATTTGTTGTTCTTATACCGCTGCAGCGCCAGTGGGAAGTCTAAAATTATTGCGCAAGGGATTAACCAGGCTCAGCCAGACAATAGCAAGTCCTAAGGAGAGTAAAGTGTCGGTGTCTCTCAGAGGAGTTTGTTGAGACTTTGGCGGCATCAGTTATATAAGCACCTTGATCTGAACTTACCTTTCTGGCCTCTGCTGCCTCTCGGTCCCGCGAGGAAGGTTGGCCAAGGGCGGCACATGACGGCAGCTCATTGTTACACAACGCAGCTCTCTCTTTCTGCCTATCTTTCACTACATCTAATTTTGTTTTTCGCATACGCGCAATTTTGCACACACGGTCACACATAGACACACAGCAGCCGTCGGACACTGACCTCGAATCACATTATTTCAGATGTGAGCGCTGACGTTTATGGTGTTGTGTGTCACTCTAGATCTGATAACCTCCTATGTTACTTTGAAAAAAACAAATACAAATATTTGCAAAAGTGTTAACAAAAAAAAAAAAAAAGAATTCAAATAAAAGTTACAATGGGTGAAAAAAAGATAAACAACTCAATTAATCCTCTTGGTGGACAAAGAGAAAGTCTATAAATGCAGCTGAAAAAATTTCTTTACAAATGAGCCTCTGTTACTTTCCAAAGACTACACTATTACACAGTTTGTGTATTTAATTTCTTAAGTAAGCACTTGCTGGTAAACTGTCCAGTGAGAAGTCTTTTTTGAATGCTTTTGTCAGCGCAAATGGCCTCGGAGTCTTAAAGGAGGATATGTGTTTCTGAGCTCTTATATATGCTGATCTTTTTGGTTTTATTCGATGAACAAAAAAACAAACGAGCATCAGTTATGTACAACATATTTATGTTTACTGACAAGCACATCTAGTAGATACAAATATACACATATCCCCTCTACGTTGGCTTCTGACTCTCTCTGCACATGCACAGCCGCCCTCTCCCTTCCCAAAGTGCCCTTCGTCTGCATTGATTTCTGTTGAAATAATGAGACTCCATGGCACTGGAAGGTCAGGTTTCTGCTGCCACAGAGCTGTCTAAGAATGGTTCACTGTTGCTGCCACTGCCGTGCATCTCGCAGTATGACGAGCAGCATCCGAAGCACTGCTGGAGACCCGAGACTTGAGAATACAGTGTAGCGATAAAGAAATCCAACGAATCAGAATGAATCTTGTTTATGTTTAGCCTTTACCAGTGAAATTGGCGAGCAGTGGGCATTAGTAACTCGTCGTCATAGCACGTCCGATCATTTTCTTATACACTCGCGTACTCGCCAAGCTATATGGTTTTCCTAGCTCTCATAATCTGTTGTTGGGTGTTAGCGCTGTTGTTATCAGACACTGATGGCTGGGTGTGTGGCGTGTGTCTGCACCCAGGGAGACCCACCCCCCGAGCACAATCTAATGAATGGAACATCATCTCGTCAATCACGGCCTTTGTTCTGCTCTCTCCCAGCTGTTTGAACTCCGAGACAAGGATAATCTCAACCGAGGCATGAGGTTTTTACTTGTCAGCAGTCCTCTTTTTTTTGGGGGGGGTGTTTTTTTTTTTTTCTATGTTCCCTCTTTTGCATGACGGCTCCTGCTCTGTTTTGTTCTCCTCATCTTCAGTTTGTCTGTTTCCCTGGCTGTCCCTTGGGGAAAAAAAAAAATCTAAAGTCAGTATTGTTTTTCACTTTAACTGTTGGCTTTAAGACAGTGAGAAATGGAAAAAAAAAAAGAATAACTACTAAATCAGCATTTCCAACAGCAGCCTCAGCAGTTTTTTGTCATATAGACACTGAAAACAGATTAGATTTATTCACCAAACTCTTTCACAGTGGGTTCACATTAAACCCTCTGTGTGCAGCCAGATTGATGATTTGTTGACAGCAGATGCACGTCTCAGTAACGCTTAAAAATGTGTCTGGGTGAAATTAATCAGCATCATAGAGATTTCGACCTTGCCATCAAGGTTTCCAACGCGATGGAAATGTCGCGGAAATAGTGTAACCTATCCAAAACTTCCCCATTTACTCATTCTTACATAAGAGCGGCCAGACGCTTGTGCTGAAATCTCGACTTACCAACAATGATTAAAGAGGAACCTACGTGCGAGATAGTAACGTTGTGGCCACTGTTTACTTTTCTCCTCAGTGGTGGCTGTGCTGACGAAAAGTCGGTTAAAATGTGACCGGTGTTGGCGACACATAAACCTCCTCTGACAGGAGAGGAATTTCACTAAATGAGAGGAATCAAGAAATCAAAGCAAAACATGCATCAGTGTAAAAGTAGCAACACCAAGGTCTAAATATACTGGTAAGTATTAGCTTCAAAATATACTTAAAGTGCAACAAGTACAAGTACCCATTGTTACCGATGCATGTATCTGTTCATCAATTTCTTGTTGAAGCCGGTGTCATTGGTTTAACTACTCATTACAGGGATCAGTAGAGTTTATCTTTATAATAATACATTATAATGTATGTGTGGATTAAATGCTGTACAGAAGTGGAGTAAAAAGTGCAATATTTGCCTCTGAATTGTCGTATAGTATTGTAAGTATAGATTAGCAGAAAATGGCGTATTGTAAAAGTTGTGTTGTAGTTAAGCACAGCATTTGAGTTAATGTATGTAGTTACTTTCCACCAATGGAAATCGATCTTAATTTCAGATTGCAATGTCCTTTTCATAAACAAAAGTGTTTTGTAGAATCGAACTGTCTTCAAATGCAACTTGAAAATGCAGTCCAGCACCTGGTTTTGAGGATTTTTATGCCATACACATTACTGCTCGTCCACTGTGTCTCTATTTTATATCAAACCTTATTCACCCTGGAATGTCTGCTGTCCACTATTGATTTGATTGATAATCTTTGTGGATTTGCTGTATGTGTACAGGTTCTGAATGTATGCGTAGCCATTTTTCATTGTATGTAAGTTGGCATCAGCTCAATTGTTCAGATGACAGGTTCAGCACTGGCATGTGTGGCTGAGCCAATCACTTTAATTGGTGGCTGCCACCCAGCCTGTATTCATATGGAAACTGCAAATGGACTGTTTTGGAATGAGATTTTCCTTCAGCCAACTGTTTGTATGCATTTCAGCTGCTGTAGGTAGATGTTTAGACCAGTCTTCAGCTGTAATCAGCTATTTTGGAGTATAATCTTCTTTCTGTCATGCAGAGAGATGTCCCTCCTCCGTCACACTATTACAGTCACTGTAATTGGTAGGCTGGTACTGTTAGTGCAGAGCTGCCTCCTCTGTACAGTAGCGCACAGATATTCCATGTAACTGTTTAGATGCAAAGATGTTAATGTGGGCAGCTGTTTACCAATCTACAGCACGGCTGCCTGTCTACAGGACTTGCAAGATATAATACAGTCTGCTTTGTGTCATTAAGGAAGTCGCTGCTGCTTCTTTTTTTTATTCTTGGAGTCTGCATTAAATATACTGAGAATAAGACTTGTCAAAATTAAATGCCATGGAGTCAAGATTATTACTGCTTCCCTCTTCACTCTCTGACTCTGTCCCAGACCAAACGAAACACACCTTGAATACAACTACGTATTCTGTGGATTTGAACATTGTTGTCTTAGCACAATCTAGGAAACATTAACTTTGGTTCTTTCGTAGGCCAGCTGAAGTGTGACATTGCCAGCAATGTTAACAGGTGACCGGGCTGCATGCAAACGCCACCACTTATAGGTTTATGTGAGTGATTGTATGCATCATGACTAGGTGATGTTTATTGCAAATGAAGAGCATACAAGTGTCACATTCTCCATTCATCTTGACTTCTTTGTTTCCACACTATCTTCCACTGTATTGTCAGAGCAGATTATCCTTTTTTCTTTTTTTCTTTTTTGGTTTTGTTGGCTGCAATCAGCTGCACAGCCTCTTCCAGGTAAGCCTAGCATTTTTTCCAATGAGAGAATGAAAACCGACACTCAACCTCCACCGCAGTTGTCTCGACTTTTCATCTGTGTCCACCCTACTGTTGCACAGTTACAGTGTTTATCCACCCAGTGCTTTGCAGGGATGAAGTCACAGCGTTGAATGCGAGCCGCTGTTTCAGACTCGGCCCGACTCTGATTCATTGCACCCTTTAGGTTGATTGATCAGTCCAGTGTTTTGAGGCAAATTGATGTCGCAGTGTTGGTCGAGGGGCGGCGATCACATGACGCTGCAGAGCAGGCAGGCACAGGGGAGTAATGTGATCAGGGAATGCTCCTGTGTGTCTGCTCTGCTTAATACTCTTCTGAGGTGGTTTCAGGGGAGAGCGAGACAGCCATGTCACTTTGTTCACTTCAGACTAAGTAGCAGAGCGAGGGCACCATTTTCCCTCTTCCTGTTGAGTGTCACGCTCTCTCAGTGCTAACAGCTCTCCTCAGTGCCTACCTAACCCATCTCCGCTGCAGCTAGCATCTTCTTTATCCAGTTATGTCATTCTCATGGAAAGCTCCCAACCCCCCGCTAACCACACATGCAAATGGACCCACTATGTGGCCTTCTGGGACTCGGGTGTTGCTTTAAAGAGCCACTAATCCATCAGATCCAGACTGGACTACAAGTAATGTATCTTTATACTTGGAATCAGAAGTGAAAAAAAACTGATTATTGTTTGAGTTATTTAGCTGCTGCTCTTTTCAAGCTGACTTACACTAAATGAGCAGGTGGAGGCCTTTTCAAGGGCACCCATGAGGGGATCAAACCTATTGCCTGACCTTTGCGTCACAAGATGGCCTCCCCCATCGCCAGGCCACCATGCATATCTGGGGTTAATATGCAACACTCATTCTAGCTGTCTCAGACCCTGAGGCTATATTTTAAAGTCCAATCTCATATGAAACCATTAAGGAAATTGCATTTTTCTTGTACTCAAATTGAAGCAAGGTGGACGGTGTGGACCTTTAGATGATTATCTTTCTTTTGTAATATTTTTAAGGGATGACTGCGCTCCCAATGAAAACCGCTGCAATTCAAACACTTCCTCTTCCTTTATGTTCCCATCAGACGCCCTTCAATTCAATAGGTCAGTGGTATTTTCTATTTATACATCTCATTTCAGATCAGATTAGATTATCATATGTCCTCGTCTAATTCTAGCCGGACTGAGAGGAAATGAGCACCCTACAAAGACGTTCTTGTCCTCGGTGATCCAGCAGGGTTCTAATTTTGGCCCCCTGAGACCAGCAGCCGGCTTCTATTAGATTATAGCCACAGAGCAGATGAGACAGTAGGTGATGTATTATAGAGCGTAATTGGAAAATTGCTCATGAACTTAGGAGCTCTTTGACCCAGTATGGCCATATGTCGTCCACCAAGCAAAAAAAGGCTCTTTTTTTAATGCATTGCTGTTGATAGTCTGATGTTTGTTTCAAGCCGAGGAATGTCGTGGGAAAAACCTCTTTGTCTCTTTCAACTGGCTTGTTTGATGTCCGAAAGCTTCAGCTCAGTCTTTGAGAAAACTGTTTTCTGGTAATGACATCGGGCTCAAGAGAACTGCAGCTAGCCTTTATTTTACTCGTGCCCAGTCCCTCCCAGTTTTTTTTTTTTTAGTTTTTTTTTAGGGTTCTTTGTAGGATGTAGTATGACAAATTGCTTCTCACTTTGGTTGATAAACATGTTAGCTACTTACTTCGAGTGTCACAGCACATTGGCCGGGGGGAGCTAGTATTACTTGAAGCACCTCAGGGTTTCAGCTTTTTTTTATTTTCTCTATTTCTGTGTTGTGGTTCTCCTGACTTGATGGAATTGCCTCCCAGTGGTAACATACATCATCAGACCCATTAGTGTCAGTGATGAGCCATGTAGGCTATTCCATCAGCAGGCCGGACCAGTCGTCTTTCTGCTCCTCCCGATTCTTCTGACAGTCATGTGCGGCACTTAATCAAAAATTATCCAGGGCACACGGAAAAACATAACACATTAATGAGATTACACTTTACTCTTCGCTTTTTGAAGTTTGGTTGTGTCCTCGGCATTTTGATCACCAGGCCTGCATGTGTTTTTCCGTGCAGCGCTCCTCTCTGGCGGCGGCGGCGGCGGCGGGGGCGGTGGTGGGGGAGGTGAACTGTCTTTCTACAACAAATCAATATATCTACCCATGTTAGTGGGCCTAGTACTCACCGCACTGGATGAAAGCTTTTACAAAGCTTTTTGTGGAGAAAGGAGATGATGCCTAACCAGCCTAGGGAGAGTGGAATGGCTCAGAACAATGGTGTAATTGAGGCTCATTGGGGGGGAGTCCCTGCCTGTGTGGCTGTGGGCATGAGCATCTCACTGATGTCCACTGGCCTGGAGACCCCACAGCAGAGGCCTTTTTTCCCTCAGGCATGGATGTGACCTCATTCAGCTAGCTGGGCTCCAGAATACCCCCCCGCCCTCCAAACCATCCCTCATGCATGCACACATGCTCACACACCACATTTGTATTTTCTGTTTTTCCCCAGTGGCTGTGGTCCGTCTGTATGGCCAGCTCACATCGTGACTCACAGAACATTGCCCTCTTCTTAAAGGGCAGTTTGATCCATAACATGCTTTGTAAAGGTCTGACAAAGGAGGAGGAGAATGGTGGTGAATGAGCAAAATACTTGTGCGTCTGTTACGGCTGCAAATACAAATTATTTTTATCGTCGGTTAATCGATAAATCGTTTGGTCTATATAATGTGAGAAAATTGTGAAAAATGTCCATCCCAGTTCCGCGAAGTTATCAGACATCTTGGCCTGAAAAACACAGACATTCAGCACCATATGGTATAAAACAAAGAAAATCTGAAAATATCCATATTTGAGAGGCTGAAAACAGCCTTCTCTGCCATTTTTGCTAGAAAAAATATTTTGGCTATTTGTTCTTGATGAACACAGTGGACAGTGATCTTTTCGGCCGATAGACCGATCGATAAATCATCTAATCGATCAGTCAACTAATTGTTGCAAATCTTGCATTTGTGAAGAAGTGAAGAACGGGAGGCATTTTTTTCAGATTTCATTTGAATGAGAGCTGAAGTGAATGATAAATAGTTTAGTTGTTTGATAGAAAATCACAAATGTTGATAATCAAAGTGTAAAGATAAAAAAATGCCAGTGTTTAAGTCATTTATTCAAACTAAAATGCACATTATATTCTTGTCAGTCGAATATCTTCACCTTAGTCTCTTAATCTTACTTGATTAATCCGAAATTTCCCATACATTAATTAATCCACTAATAAAATAAAACAATTTCAAATGGCAGATGTAAACGATTAGCGCATTTTTCCTCAAATAATCTCACACCACACCTTGCCCTTATTGTACTGTGAAAGATGGAGATTATCAGCAGAGGCTGATTGATGGAGATTTTTTGCCTCTCTCCCATCAGCTAGTGTTGCACACAACATGGGTCGATGGATCAGTGGGCCGCCCACTCTCTACTCCTACGGCTCAGTTTGCGCCTCCTCATTTTGGCCCCATGCCATGTCTATTTGCAGCATCCCCATCTCAGATCTGCCTTTTCCTTGTAGCCTTTTCAATGCAGATATCAGGGATGTCTCACGGAAAAATTAAGACTGCAAGACCGTGTTGGTCACGCAGTCCCAGTGTTCGAAACAATGGTCAGCTCAATATAATCAAACAAAGCACATTGATCCTGGCCAAAAAGGATAACTTGGATCATGTGCTGTTGAACTGCTTGTACCCTGCAGCTATAAAAAAAAAAAAAGCAGGATACTGTTTTCTCTTGTCCCTCGAGACAGATCCCTCTTTTCTATTGATTAGAGAGCAGACAGAAAGCTGCTGAGTACAAGACTCCATGCAAGGCAAGGTCATGCAAAGGCTTAAAAACCATCAAATGAATTACACACTGCCCTCTGACTTCAAGGACTGTGACAACAAATGGAAAATGTTTTTTAGGGATTAGTATTTGCGTGATTGTTACTTTCTGCAGCATCAGATCGCGCAGCATGTCCAATCTGCAGAAAACCGATTTTTAGATTTCAAGCCAGGATGGTTTGGAAAAAAGGAAAAAAACATGTTGCGGGTTAAACAATCAATAACTCTAATTTTTTTCTGTCTGCAGATGGCAGGTTACACCATATGCCCCGCTCTGTCGGAGCAGATGTCACCGGCTCGATGGCTCCTCTGACCGGAGAACGCAAGCCCTCTGCCCCCATCCACTCCAGCCAGCCAGTGCTCTTCACCTTCGACGAGCCTGTGCGCCACACACACCACAGCTCCCTGTCCAACAGCGCGCCCCAGGACTACCTCCTCCTCCACCAGTGCATGAGCAGGAAGACAGAGAGCGCACGGTAAAGGTCACGACCCTCGAGCGTCCTGTGTCAGTTTCCTGTTATCCGTTAATGCAGGTCAACATACAGGTTTACAGCACTTCCTCAGTCGAGAAGCCCCCGACAGTTAGAACTACTGTTGGGGGGGAATTATCTAACTGCCTTGTGTGTACGCACATGTGCATGATAAAGAAAGACTATAGTGCGTCTTACAAGTGTTCTGATTGAGGAAGTGCCAGTAATTAATGATGACGATAAACTGAAGTGAATATTCTAACAAAAACAGTCTCAAACGAGCGATAGATCATCTTCGACAAATGTTTCTGTGAGTACGGCAGGTAAGTCCGAGTCCAGAAGCCTGAGAAAATGGTTAAACAAACAAGTTATTAACTAAAATTCTTTTGTATGATTTGATTCAAAATAATAAAATATCATAGGATCTTTTTGATATGGATTTAACTCGGGGTATGTCATTTTATTTTGCAGTAATATGATAATTATGTAAAGATAAAATAGAATAATCAAACGGCATTTTCTATTTTTAAAACAATCGATATGCGACACGACGACACAATATGCACAAGTCTGTGAGGTCTGAATGCTTGAGCAGCTGCGCATGGACATGCGTGCCTATCTCAGCTTTATGCTAAGCTCGAAAAACAAAGGACCAAGCGTTTATGTTAAATGCCCTCCTGAGTTTCACATTAACATTCACCTCACCTCCTGCAGCCATCATGCCTCCTTCCAAGAGTCAAAAGGCAGCTTTAATAATGATGCCATTCAGCAGATAGCCCGGCACAGTAGATGATCAATGAGGTTGTGGCTGCAATTCATCACCCCTATAGGTCTGGACTCGCGCGGGGTAGAAACTGCCCTCACAGCCACACGATTTGCACATAAATCTGCAGTGTTGGACCTCTGAGAAACCCAGGAAATCAAACCTCGCAATCCATCTCATCAGCTTTATGCCTGAGATTTCTGTCACTCCCTCACCAGCTTCTGCACTGTGGGCCTGCTAATTAAGACAGGCATCTGGTGGTTGGGGTATGATTCACGTCAGAGTGAAACTCCGCTCGTCTGATGACCAATGTAATCTGCACAAAGAGCCCCCGTGCAGCCGCAATGACGGAAGGCAGAGTGATTAACCAGATGAGTGATTGATGATTGAAATCTTAGGCAGACAGAAGAAGAATTGATGAAACATCGTATGCAATGGAGTCAGGGAGCAAAGTGTTATGCCAATATTAATTGCATAACTTTGATGCATTACTCATTTACAATTTTTTTTTTTTTTTTTTGCATTCATAATCGAGATTGAACAGAACCATTAGAAACCTGCAGTGTAGCTCGCAGAAAGTCACGGAACCTTAAAGAGATTAGCACAGACATAAAGGAACGACTCATTGAGAAAATCTTATCGTTGCATTGGCCAACTAAGCCGGACCATTGGTCAGCTAACTGGCTAGAAATGTCTGAGCTTGTAGGGCTGCTCTAGTTGGCACTCAAGGTCAAGCGCTACAAAGGAGCCAGAATAAATGAGGCATGTCCCGAGGGTGCCTGACCAAAGCTGAGAAACTGTGGGAAAGTCGGCATTCTCCTTCTTAACATGGATCTTCTCTCCCTGACAACACTCTGCAAACATATAAACAAATCGGCTTCTTTTTTTTTTTTTTCAAGGAAATGTTAGAAATACTAAAGATGAATACATATCCAATCGCTGCAGAAAGGTACTCAGGCCCTGGTGGCAAGATCCGTTTTGTAAATGTGGGCTGAGACCTAAAAAGCTTCCTCTGAAGTGCTACAGTGCCATCTAGTGGCTATTTGGGCAATTACATTAATACTGACGTGAAATGTTGCTGTGAAATTATTTTGATGAGAGAGAATTCTATTTTCAAGGGGAGGATTTAGACACCGCAGAATGTGGGCACTATAGATACTGACTGTGTGTGTCTGTCTTGTGTTCATGTTGCAGGAGCGCCAGTTTCTCCCAGGCCACGCGAAGCAATCTGTTTGTGGGGAGCGACTCTGCAGCGCAGAAACTCTCACATGGCTTTTCGCACTGTTTGAATGGCATGGGTGCTCAGCTGCACGGCTTCTACAGCCTGCCAAAGCCAGGGAAGCACCAGTTACCGGGGCATGATGACTCCCCCCAGGAGGCCTGTTACGTGCTTCCGCGGGGTTACAGCTCCGAGGCGCCGACTCTCAGCGGTCTCGGTGATGCCGAGCTGGAGAACGAGGAGGTTTACACCTTCAAAACGCCGTGCAATGCCCTCGCCACCATGCACAGCAATGAGCGTCCAACTGACAATTATGACCTTCCTACAACACCTGGCTCCTTCTACCAGATCCCCCGGACGTTTGATAAGAATCACAATGCCTTGACACCCTCCAGCTCTGAGTCCTCCTGTGCTCCCCCTCCCAGGCCCCCTAAACCTAGCCAGTCGGAGGGGCAGTGGGGGAGTCCCCACTCAGTAGGAAGCCAGAACGGAGAGGTGACGTCTGCAGTGTCAGTTATCCCGCGCAGGAATACTCTCCCTGCCGTCGAGAACATCAGGCTGCACAGAGGTACACCGAATTCAATTACAGCTTATCTGACTTTCCCTAATAGGTTCTTCACGCTGCTCATCTGTTTAAGCAAAACCTCAGTTGACTCATAAAGATCTTCTTTAAAAATCACACATTTCACTTGTTTCCTGTTTTTTCGAAATGCAAGTCTGACTTGATCAGTCCATTCTCTCGCGGTACCGCGATGACTTTGTGCTTCCTCTTCCTCCCCCCCCCCCCTCTCTTTCTCACTCCTTCCCTCTTCCTCTATCTCTCATTCTACCGAGCAGCTGAGCAGAAACAAACGGGCCAGTCTAGCAGACACTGTTCTGTTGAGACGCTAATGAAATTCAAGCCGTACAGCCTGCTCCAGAATGCCTCGTTCCAGGCTGATAAGCAATGAAAAAAAAAAAAACACTTGCAGACACAATGCGCTGCCTCTTATTATGCTGAGTTCTCTGCCTTGCCAAACCTGTGCTCAGGCCTCGTATAGCTAGTGACAAGAATCGACCTGTGACCCTTGTTAGTGAGGCTACAGGCTGTTCCCACACCTGTGCTGCAGAGAGTAATTATAACCCAGTGAAGCATTTAATGAAATGTCACTCGAGTTCTGTTTGTTTCATTAGAAACATGAGTTTACTCCTTGAAATGTCTCACATTTTGCCGAGATTTTCCTCTGCTGCTGTGATTATTGTACAATATTTGACTCGTGTGGTTTTGTCATTGTGTACCGTTTCACTTGAGGGGCCCTTTTTTTTTTTTTTTCCCTTTTTAGAGTTTATGGCAGTGGTAAATATTGATTTCGTTCCTCCACTCTCTCCACAGGCTCCTCCTTTGAAACGAACAGCCATCACCGTCCCATCCATTTCAACAGCTCGGGCCAGTCCGTGGAGTCTGTCAATGATGGCTTCAGCTCTTACCTGGTGAGTCACTCACTCCATTTAACTGCACTCGCCCCTCAGACTGCAAAATGCAGTTCCACTATCTTCATCCGATTTAGTGTGGTAGCTTTCCTGCAATACTGAGGCCAGCGAGTCAAAGAGAGTCATGTGCCGTCTGTCTCTTTTGACACCAGAGAACCAAAGCCCCTCTGACTCGCTCAGACAGCGGAAACTCGGATGACAACTATGTGCCCATGAATCCTGGCTCGTCGCCACTCAGCGCCGCCCAGGCTGACAGTCCTAAGAATATCTACATCCCTATGAGCCCTGGGCCCCATCACTTTGATTTCCCAGGATTCTCTGCAACATTACCTGCCCGTAAGGGGAGCAGCGCCTCCCTGTGTCACCGGCCCAGCCGTCTCAGTGATGTCACACCACCACCCATCAACCGCAACCTCAAACCTAACAGGAAATGTGAGTTTTTGACAGCAAAGTTCTCACTGATGTGAAAGCTTTGGTTTTGATTTCTTTTAATTGCCATTGTTGGCGTCAAATCACCTACGAAGTCTGCATTGTTAATTGTATTTTTTGCCAAGACAATGACTTTTGTTGAGTGTTTGGTCTTGTTTTCCACAGCGAAGCCAACACCTCTTGATTTGAAGAACAATGGGATCATTGATGAGTTGCCATTTAAGAGCCCAGTCACCATGTCGTGGACACGGCCCATGTGAGTCTCATATAAATCATTCAGGACGGGTTATCCAAGGTCACCCGTGCACACACATACATACGCAGTTTGATGGCACAGATTGGTGCTGTATTTTGTTTTCCGCCTGAGGTCAGAAGGTAGAGGCGCTCACAGTCCTGTCTGCTTTACTTCAGGCCCGCTATGAACTCCATGTCCTCCCAGCACTGTCGACCCATTTCTACACAAAGCATCACCAGCACCGACTCGGCAGACAGCGAGGAGAATTATGTGGCTATGGTGAGTCCCAATAGCTGGAGGGAAGATCGGGGGGGGGAGCACATTGTGTTCTTTGTTTTAATGATCCACTTGTTTGCGTGCTACGCTTACTAGCTGCACCCTGTGTGAGTGAAACCTCCCTCCTGTCCCACATTAGCAGAACCCAGCGTCTACCTCCCCAGCCGTGAGTGGCACCAGCAGCCCGGCCCCCAGGAAGTGCGGCAACGTGGACTACCTAGCACTGGACTTCCAGCCCGGGTCACCCAGCCCACACAGAAAAGTAAACCGATGAAAATTGTAGAGTTGATTCGTAATAGCGTTTGTTGTTGTTTCTACCACGGTGCAGTCTGCCCTCAGGCTAGAGGCTCACTCCTGCCTTATTTATCGTTCCACAGCCCTCGACATCCTCTGTGACCTCCGATGAGAAGGTGGACTATGTGCAAGTCGACAAAGAGAAGACCCAGGCTCTGCAAAGCACCATGCAGGAGTGGACCGATGTGCGGCAGTCTACTGAACCTGCCAAGGGGGTCAAGTCCTGACACTGACACTGGAAGGAGGAAAAAAAAAAAGAAGAAAATTCCAATCTTAAGCCAAGCATCTCCAGTATCATGTTTCTATCATTACTATGAATACTGGCTGGGCTTGTTTAAGACTGAAATATTTGGACAATAAGCCATAACCTATCTAATGCCTGTTCTCTGTGATGATTTTTACTGCAGTGCACTGCTAACATGCAGGATATCAGGCCATGCAGGTGCAGCGCCCTGCCAAAGCTCTTCATGCCGACTGTTATAACAGTGTATGGACAATTGATAATGTGTATGAAAATATCATCCGTACTCATTAATCCATCCTTTAGAAACTGCAAGCATTTCATCGAAGCTGTCTCACACAAACACACACAAACACACACACCCCCTCTGCAACAGTCAAACATTTTTATTAGCATCTAGCGAGCAATTTACCAGATTGCTGCTGTTTTTAAAAGAGTAGCAGAGGCTAACTGGTCGATAACCATATTAATATACTGTCAGAGTATGCTTACTGATCTCAGGAATGCCAAGATGCACTCCAATTTTGGCATGCAGGCGGACTCTCTCTTTTCACTTCAATCTATCATTTGTGCTGAGTCTCGCAGAAGCAGTGGAGAGATTATTTTCACTGCGGGCAATCATTTCAGCTTAGCAGTGCATGTCTGGTGAGAGGAGGAGGAGGAGGAGGAGGAGGAGGGAAAAATACAGCCATACAAATGTGTAAAGGCCTGTGTCAGAAGCCCTGATGATAACTGTACACGGATGTTGCCTCAGTTTCAGTTAAAAAAAAAAAAAAAAAAAAGAGCCCAAACCACGTTTTAAAAGCTGTCGTGTGTCGGTTGGCAGGTCAATTATTTCAATGCAGGTACAAAAGTCGTCCAAATGTACAGAATGAAGAAAACAGACGGAAAGACGAAGCATCTTGTATCTTCGTGGGTTTGACTTCAGCGGTCATTCCACTTCAGGTTATATCCTAATACATTTCATCGCAAATGTGCACTGACCAAAAATATGATTTAGTCGGAGGGAGTAAAAATAAAGGCAGAAGGCGTTCTTTCCAAGGAGTTCAGATATCCTCCCTGCCTCTTTCTCTCCATCTCTCCAGAGACCATAAATACAAGCTAAGCAGAAGGAGAATGGCATATTTATGTTTTCCGGAATTCAACCATTCACTGATGTATGTCTCCGGTCTTTGATATTCCACACACTACAGCTACAGCTCCGTCTCTGAAGAGTAATTGTTTTCTGTATGTAAATTATTAATAGAATGACATATTTGCAGTGCATCTTGTTGACTGTTCGAAAATTGGATGCACTTGTCTGAGACAAAAAAAAACAAAAACAAAAAAAGTGCACTACAGTAATGTAACATTGTGCTTTTCTCGTAAAAGGCAACCTGCCACCATGAAGATTTGCCAGTGATCACAGTCACTTAAAAAAAAAAAATAGTTGAGGAAAGAATGTTTTCTTAATTTTCCTAAACTCTTCTATTTTGTTAATTTGCCTTATATTTTTCATTTGACTGTAAATTTTGCCTTGGAGAAATTTCATTATTCGCGATATTATTCAAGCGAGAGCCATATTGTATGTAGGACAACTGAATGATCAGTTTCGAGTTCAACTTAAGTCCAGTATTTAACTGTGGGCTGGAACCACTGAAGGGCGAAACCCCTATTAGACCGTAATATGAACAGTCTGGCCGTGCAGTGCTGGATGGTATTATTGGTTATTTCATTAAGATTTACTTCTTAGTGTTTTTCTACCATTTTTACTGCTTTTTGTATTCTTTTTATCATTATTTTCTACTGATAAGTGTAAGCAAGTGATATTCACAAGGATGGGGCCAGGCTAAATGAAGCTAAGTTTGTGACAGTGTGTATGTTATTCCTTTTTTTTTTTTTTCCTTTTTTTTTCTTTTTTTTTTAATTTCCAAATTTTATGATCCGTACATGAAATGGGGAGCCTGGCAGTTTTTGAGTTGCACTGGCAAAGCCCTCTCCCGGGCGAACTGTGATCCACGACGAGCGAGAGAGGAAAAAGAAAAGACTGAAGAAAAAAAGCCCGTCTCCCTGTCAGTCTCTGAAGTGAAATGGATGTGTAATTTATTATCTAGAGAGACCCGTTGTGTAAGCAGAAGAGCTTGTGTATGTGTTGTGGTAGATTGTGAGTTTTTAGTATGTTAAATGACAGCCTGACTGGGCGAGATTGAAAACACTGCTCAGATCTACTGTCAGACTGTCACTGGGTTGACGTACTGTACTAGTAGAGATCATTTTTTTTTTTAACCACTGTTATTGCTACTACTGTAAAGCATTTGCCGATTGCTTGTGTGTTAATTTATTAATTTATTGTGCATTTTGCAGTTGATAAATGTAAAAAAAAACAAAAAAAAAGGAAGAAAAAAAACAAAACAACAACAACAACCAAACAAGGAAACCTTCTCTTTACTAACATTGATGTATGCAAACTGTCTTGATTTTGTGAAGCAATATGACAAACGATGCCAGTCTGATGGTAATGTGGTACAGTTCATTTGGGATACGCAAGAATACAAGACTTTGTTATTCCTGTATTATGGTAGACTTAAACTGTGGACATAGAATAAATCAAGAAGTGAAAGTTTGGCGCGAAGGTTCCTCTTTGAATATATAAACCAAAGACACTGTTTTGGCAGCCGCGGCACCATTACTCACCCACACATTCTTAATTGGTGCTGTAATGCACAAAAGCCGAATGTCTGCTGCCCCCTGTTGTGAAGGAGAGCAGCTGCATTGGTTTGCATGGATGTAGTATAAGACAGCTGTTCACTGTTGCTTAAGTTGAGGGTTTATGAAGGCTGATACGTGTACATGTTTAATTAATACTTCTGACTTATACTTACTCTTCTTTTCATACCGAAAACTTACAAATACGCTCCGCCCTCCCCATAATTTCATTCTTGGAACACAAAAAACAAACTACATTTTTACTTAAATCAGAAAGTTTGACATTAAATATTTAATTATCATACAGATTTAAGGCTAGAAGAAAAGAATTGGGCCCTCCAGGCGCTCTTAAACACATGCTCTTGACAATCATTTTCCAGTAATGACCAATGACTAATATGCCATTTCCCCTAAATGAATTTAAAAATGACTCATTGGATTTAATGTCTGAGTCAACCAAGACCCCTCTAACAGATTACTTGACTAACTCACTCAGCTGAAAAAACAAGATAGAGAATAATTCTTTAAGCACTTGCAGACTGAATTTTCCAACCAATAGATATCAGTAACAGGGATACCGGCCCCTCGTGTATCATCCGCTCCTGCTGCGACCAGCATAGCGCATGAACAATTATGTATTAATCCTCATTATTCATTGTTCTGATCCAGAAGAACATCAATCCAAAATGTATTTCTATGGGTCCTTAAGAAGTTTGCAGCTTTGTGAAGTAGCAGGTTTGCAAATCTTTGCAAGCATGACACTATAGAGGTATATCTGGTTTTCATTCTGTTGACTTTTGACAGACTTCAAATGACAATAATATAAGATCCACTATGCATGTAAAAATCTGCAGGGCTCTATGTTCACATCATTCCTACATTTCAGAGTTCTTTCGATTTTTAACTCCAGTGAAGGGTGATGTAAAAACTGCAGTCAAATTACTGAAGTTGAAGCCCACATGACCAACGCTTCAGTCTTAACTCATTTATTTACCAGCAGAGTCTTCTGCAGTGCTCCTGCAATAAATAATGATTTTAATGTGTTCTTATGTATTGCTGCAGGCTGCTTTTAGAACAACATCCGTTGTCATGCCCAGCTGTTCCTGATGATAATAATAATCTTGTGACTCTTTTGGACTAAAGCAGGGGGTGAGCAGGGGCTATGATTAAATAAAAGCCGAGCTGTAGTTGGTGCCAGGCCGCCTCAAGAATATCAAAAGCCAAGGAGGGTCAGTCTAATGATTCTGGTGTCTGATAAGTGTGCCAAGTCCCACTTCCAGGTCAGCAGAGAGGTCTGAGTGTGGTCAGAGATTCCTGAACTGCAGAGTCAACAGGTTGGTGACCACAGTAGTCAGTCTTGATCCACTGTCAAAGTAGCACAGGGGAGGATGTCAAATCCTCGATTACTCCATTATAGTGATGATGATCAGAATTATTATTATCATTGCTATTATTATTATTATCCTTATTTGCTCTATTTCAAAGGGGTGCGAGGATGGATGGTGTTGCTCACGTCTTTGGCTCCGACTGTGTGGACTGAGCGTAATCTCCCCCGTGTTCGTGTGGTTTTCTTCTGGCTGCTGCAGCTTCCTTCTGCTTTTACGAAAAACATACATCCTGTCTCTCTGTGTGTCTGTGTGATTTGCCTGTCTGTAGCTTTAACCCTTAGTGCACTGAGCTGTGGGTTCAATATATGTCTTCATCTACTTACTGACGGGGAAAGTCTACAACAAACGGTGACCCTTAAACTATCAGGAAATGAATGACTGAAGTGACAGTGAATTACCTGGCGAGGGTGTATAATCGGTGCAACTGAAAATTCATTTTATTTAACATATAAATGAACCCTAACCCAGTTCACATGCAGGAGGGTAAGGTGCAACGGCGCCCTCAGTTTGCAGAAAATAGGGGGACAGCATGTATACGAGCACGTCACGAGCCAATCAGCTCTTCTGAGAGGTTATTTCGGTAAGTTTGTCTGCCTGTTGGTCCCTTTAGAGAGATGGAGGGATTTGTTTGTCAAATCAGATTATATCAGTGAAATGAATACGCAATATAATCACCTAGAAAGTAGCACTTCAGTGAGATGTGGCACGCCTTTAAAACAAACTTCCTCTGTGCAAATGGCAGATTAAAAAAAAACTACTGTTTTACTCATTGCAAGCAAGAATAACATTCATTTTGTGTCATTGTTTAATGCATTTTTTTTAATAATTGGGCTCTTGTTGTAAAGTGTTGACTGTTTTTTAATGTGCAACTTGACTGGCATGCTGACTAGATGGCAGCATATTACTGAGCAGTAGGGTGCCAGCGAGAGGTTTATTTTTGCAGTCTTTTTTCCTCGGTGTGACAATTCTATCAAGTTGTGGAACCTGAGTTAATTAGTCGTCAGGCCACTTTACCACAACCAAATGGAAGCTTAACATATCTGATGTTATATTGACCCCCTGCGGCCAACGTTTCACAGGACTTCAAATGTAACCAAACTGAGTTTATTAATCAATGTGTTAAATTATAGTTACTTGTCATGAAAGGCTGCTGCTGTAAATCTATAAACCCCGCCGAAAACAAATGGAAACCTCAGCAGGCTTTTAGTCAAACACATGAATCCTCGGAGGCGCCTTCACAGCCTGTATTAACCACATTCAGAGATGTATCCAAGATATATCTAACACCATCACAATTTTCGAATCTTTTGAAGTGTTCATATCTAAATCTTCTGCTTCTATCAATTCAACATTCGTGTTATATTTAATACACATTAATGACATCCTGCCCCGCCTCCCTCCTCCCTCCTCCCTCCCGGTAAAGGTCCATGCCCAGCAGGACAGTTCACCCTTCGCTCCACTAGAGTGTGCGTTTGGACCCCGTTTGGTCCGAGCGAGTGTATCATGTCAGAGGAGGAATGTTCATACAATGAGGGTCTGTGTATTGTAGTTCCGCTATTGCCTCGGTGCACCACACGGACAAACGATTGTCAATGGACTATGTGAGACGGATCTCAATCGGTTTATGCAACGGCTTCCTGCGCCTCGGCTGCGTGCTTTTCTGACTCGTAATTTGCAACCAGAGCCTCGTTGTCCGGGTGGAAAAGAGCAAGGCAGAGAGAAAGGACTAATTTCCAAAGGAGAAAAATGCCGTGAGTCTCGAAGTTTAGTGGGGTTTTGTGCGATTGTAGATTCTCCTTTTTTTGGCGACCGCTCGCTCACTTTGATTATAATTTTTTTTTGTATACAGTTGGCAGCCTTACTCCTTCTTTTTTCGGGGGGGAGGACTATTAAATAAGTGTGGCACGTTTGAGATAAAGTACGCTGACAGTGTGCCAGGGATGTGCCCATCGATGGAACCGAAGTTGTGCGTGCTAGGGTTTTGAATCATCCGAGGGGATTCATACTGAATATAATTCATCTGTGAGCAGAGGTCGAGTCGTTAAGCAAGAGCGGATTAATTCCAGCTGTGAGTGCGGGAGTCTCTCATGTTTGTAAATCATTACAGTTTTAATTATAAGCCGACGGAGTAACACCCCTGAGGAAGAGATTACTAATCAAATTCTCTAACATTTGGACTTTTTTAATGCCTCTGTAGAGCGCAGTGTGAGTTTACACTGACCTTATCTTACTTTATAGCGCAGGGTTTTGTTTTTTTTTAATATTCCGCGTTACTATAACATTTTCTGTCAGATGAGAAGATAGCTGTGCGACACATTTTTCAATAAATATCACAGGCTACGTCGTGTTTCCCCCTCTCAAGTGACTTAGTGCGTGCAGTACAGTCGTTTTCCTTCCACATGGGATCATAGCTGAGTCCGCACGTCTTGTTTTCTTCCATGCCCGTGCTGTGGTCCATTATTAGCTCAGTGGACCTCAGTCTCCATAAACTTGTCGGGGACCCGCGGGCATGGGAGAGGCGACCCCTGCTCAGTCTGCTGCAGGGGCATTCGTACCCATGTTGGGTGTCGGTTTAGGAGCTATGCCCGGTGGGGTCGGCGGCGGGCCGGTGGTGGCCACCTCTCGGGGCTCCGCGGTGCCACAGCTCCACAACGCCATCGTGGAGCGTTTGCGCGCCCGCATCGAGCTGTGCAGGAGGCACCACTCCACCTGCGAGAACCGCTACCAGAGGGGACAGGCCGAGAGCTCGGACCGGGAGCACGAGAACACGCTTCACCTGCTCAACATAGTCCACCAAGGGCCTGGGAACCGAAAGGCAAAGGGCAGCCGAGGATCGAACCAGCAACCTCCCGAGTACAGCAGGGCCAACGGAGAGCAGAAGGGCGCAGAGGGCGAGCAGAAGATTTCCACCCGCATAGCGGTGAGTCTTGAATGAATGAATGAATGAGTGATCGTGATGGTGGTGCTGATAAGTAAAGCTTGTGGTAACGATGACACACATGGTGCGATCAGGGTTATCGCGGTGATGACGTTGAGGATGGTGATATGGCTGCTGATACTCTCGATGATGAGCAAACACTGAAAGATCTGCGCAAACTTACGGCAACAACAAAACTCAGAACAGTAAAGATTACATGGCATTAAACATCGTGCCAATCTGCTGGCCACGGATGATTGCTGTGATAGTGTATTATGTAATGTGTTTTCCTTGAATTCTAAAAAAAAAAAAAAGATACTTTGAATCTTAATAAACAAACAGTGAGGGCCCTGTCTGTCCAAGCCTACGGGGCAACCAAATCCAGATCAAATGACCCACGAGAGCCAGGAAACGTTGTTAAATCAGAGTAACAAACTCCAGGTTCCTGATTTTGCTGATTAAAGGGCCCCTTGAAGTAGATGGGATGATACAGGATCACGAAGCTTGCAGAGCAATCCATTCAGAGGAAATGGTTTTGGGGTCAACGGGCCATGGGGATGTTTTGCATTTACTGCAAACCATGTCAGCATCTCTACAGTGCAGCTGATCCAAACAGAGGGATGCGAGATGCATTCTTGTGGCTTGTTTAACCCATTTAATATGCACCGTTATCTCATTTCGCAGTACAGATAATTCCGTTTCCTTTTGTGTGTCACGCGAATTTGACAGATTCTCTAGAGGATGCCACCTGTCATTGAACAGGTTTCTCAAAGTGTGTCTTAACAAGAACGTCGTGTTTGTTTGTATGTTTCTGAAGCATCCAGTATTTAGTGAAGAGCCGCGTGGCTTCATTTCGAGGAGTTTCAAGACTTACTTTGTAAAGCTTGAGAGTCTTTCTAGTGAAGGATATTGAGGAAGGACAGTGTAGTTCACTCCCTCAACAACACAGCCTTGTAAAGAACATGACACAGGGAACACAGCGTGGCTTTCTGTGTGCCTGCAAGAGCTGATAGGACTGACTTCCTGTATGGCATCTCTTAAGGGCACAGCCAGTGAGATGTGAGATTTATTTTGTTGTTTTCTTTCATTGGGCATGAGGGAGTTCAGCATCTCGACTATGAATTACTTCCCAAGCAGAGTTTCAATATAATGTCAACAGGGTGAAAGCTTGCAGATGTCGCTGCAGTAGATTTGCTTGAGATGTTGGATGGAAAAATAAACAATGTGATATATATATATATTTTTTTTTTTTCCAGTAAAGCCATAAAAGGGCAGCGATGATTGTTCTGTCACTTCATTTATTGTCATCACTGGAATTGCGCACGGGATAGCCTCCACTACATGTCACGCAATTGTATTAGCTTTTGCCTTCATCAAGACTTTCACACAGAGGAAAAGTAGATTTTCCATGATTTATAGTGGTAATATAAAGCGCGGTGCTGCCGTGGAACATGATGGGAGGCAAGAAACGGCAACATCATGGATTATATTGACTGTCTAAAAGAGGTCAGGGAACATCATTATTGTACTGTTTCATTTTTTTTCTTTTCTTCTTTTTTTTTTTTTTTTTTACTGATGTTGACTCTGGAGTAGTGTGTTCTACATAAAACTGATGAGTGCAGCAAGATGGTGAGGAGGAAATGAAGTCCTGGCGCACATGTTTTTATCAACCCCGAGGTTAATATGTTTTTCGCAACTCATGATGATTGGATGAAGCAGAACAGCAGCCATTGCAAAATCCCCCTTTAATGCTTTTATACTCCATCTATCCAGCATTAATACTGCAGGGAGTTCTTTCTGGGTCTCTTCAAATTGAGTAAAGTGTGGGAAAACACTTGAAAACAACAACATGAACAGCTTTTTTTTTTTTTTTTTTTTTTTTTTCTTTTTTAAATAATCGTGGTACAACTCGTGTATCAAATGTTTTCCTGGGGTGCAGTAGTCGTTCACCATACTACATTCTTCTGAATTAAAAAAAAGTAAGGCTTCTACAATGGCCACATCTGTGCATGTTATTGACTGTTCACATTGGAATTTGCGATGGAAATGTACACCAAGTGAGGGGCAAACAACACAATGGATTATGACTGGCTGGGAGTGCAGAGTGAGCAGCACTTAACAACGGTGCTCATTGAGACCAGATTAACAAAGGATATTCTTTTAGATGAAATTGGAGAAACGGGGAAGACGAGACGAGGGCTTACTTATCCAAACGACTCAGAGAAATGATTTTCCGTAATGCTCGCATGTGTTCATCGAAAGCTTTTTGGAATACTCATATTTTAGATGTTTCACAACCATGTTTTTTTTCTTTTTCTTTTTTCTTTTTGCAGTCTTTCCCTTTTGTACCTGTATCAGTGAATTCATTCAGCAGAGAAATAGGTCAGAGTAGAGGAGCTTAAAAAACACGAGCGCTGTGTTACAATGTACAGACGTTCAGTTTTCATCAGATCAGGATCCAGCAGCCATCGCACATTGTCTATCAACAAAACAGATAGTGAGTACACACAAACTAAAGGCTTAACAAACAGCGATACAGCCTCGCTCCTCATAGCATGCCATACATTGTCATGCCCTATTATCATGCGTGTAACAAATGGCTCACTAAGCACCTTCTTGAAAGATGTCCTGGCCATGAAACTGTTTGAAGCACAAGGCCCCCATATAAATGTTTGGAGCCACTGAATACATTTCCTGCACATGTTTACTTAAAGTCAAACAGGCCTTGAAAAAGCAGTAGGCGAGGGATGCCTGGTGATTAACAGTCCTGTGTGCACTGGGAGGATTTTGTTATTTCCCAGTCTTGTTCTAGTGACAGATCTGGGAACTACAGGCCGAGAGCAGCATGCGCTCGCAGAGAAAGTGATCTGTATGCTGATGTATTTGCCCCTGTTGTGTTTGCCCACTTGCCCTCTTTGTGTCCACCGCACAGCAGCAGCTCTTTTTTTTTATTTTTAAAGTAGGAGTGTGAGGCATCCTGGTCATCTAGTGGTGTAAAACCCAAACCATATAAAGCAAAGTCCCCAAAGTTAAAATTTGGCCGAAGAACCTTGTCTTCCTTCTTATCAGTCTTATCTCTCTTGACATGTTTCCATTCACTATCTACTGTGAGCTGCCCAATTAGGGCACAATGCCAAAATGCTCTTTAAGCTTTGTGTTATTTTGCCACAATTGCAGCACCTTGGACAAAAGGTCAGCATTGAGAACTGCTGTCGGATGCACTTTGGATTTTGATGACAGATCAGATGTTTCCAACTTGGAGTTCGGGACCTACGACAAAAGGGTCACAAGATAAAACCGACAGAAAGTAGTAAAAAAAAAAATTCAGCTGACAAAATTATGTTGACTTTTTTAAGACTTTGCTTAAACTTAGCCCTTTTCTCTCTCATCTTCTGGACTATAAAAAATTAATTAAATAAAGCAAGGACATAAAATAACTCTTCGCATGAATTGGATGAGCAGAAAGGGAATAGTGATGAGGGGTTGCAGGTTGACATTGCATTGTTTTAAAGGGTCACACTGCAAAAAGGTTGTGAGCCACTACACAGTGGTGTCCGTTGCAGATTATTGTGTATCAAGACAAATGTGCAAGATGACATTTTTTGTTAAAATGTATAATTGCATGCACATGCTCATGCTCTCTTCTCCTCTCCATAAACCACATGCACTCTTGTGCTATCTCTTGGCTAGTAATGCTAGCTATAACGTTAACCTCCTTGCTATTGTTCGCCTCTTCAGCCCTGCTGTGAGCAGCTTTCCGAGCTGACTGAAAAAAGTTGGTCATTACATTATTATGTGGGTCAAAAGCTCTTGCCAGCTCCCTCTTTTTCTTCTCCTTTCTTTTCCGAGATCCTGATTTATGTGCAGGTCCTGGCATAGCGGGGAAGTTCACTCCAATAGTTGCTATTAGTTAGTTTAGATCTGTGAAATTTTCAGGTCATTCGGTCAGCTGCAAAACAACAACAACACATTAGATTTTTTATTTGTATCTTTTCTTCACTTATAGTTTGGATGAACATGATTTTTGCTTGCCTCCATCTGCCCCCCAGCTGGGCACCAGAAAGCTTTCTCCTTGAGTTTACCTACACACCTTGAATCAGAATAGACAGTTCTACAGCTAAATGTTTGATTGTACTGCGGGAGTCACATCCAACCCTGGTAAAATGAACTCAATCTTCAATCTGCGTATTTAGTTTTAAAAGGTCAAGAGGATTTTCTTCTCGTAGTATAATTGTTGTATCAAACATTTTTTAGATTACATTTAAAGTACATGTGTTGAGCCAACAGGACACTGAAACAGAGCAATTCCACCTCTTAATTGTGTTGTCGCTGAGGGCACCACAGCTACCAGCTTACCAGAGGATTGACAGCTTACTCAGATAGGATAGAGAAAAAAGAAATTCGTTCTATTCTCTTGTGGTCATGTATGATGGATGAAGAGTAGTGTGTGTTTGTGCATGTGTGTGAGTGTGGGGCGGAGTGTGCACTGTAAGTGCTTCCTGGCATACCCTGTTTGGCTGTTGAACTGCCTGAATCAGAGCTGCCGGTGGTCTGATCTCAGACTGGCTCGCCTGTGATGTGAAACAATTAGCCCAGGTCCATGGGGGCCACCCACAGTGAAGCCCACATCTCTGCCCAACCCTGTGGATGCAGCAAGGATCCATGTTCATCCCACAGATCACACCCATGTTGTCATGGGAAGGCTAAAGTTTTTCTTTTTAGGAGTAGCTGGCTGTCAGTTGGTCTGAATACTGAATTACTTTCAGTCCCCTTTAGTGAGGGCTGGAATCGCTGCGGGTGCTTTTTTATTGACAGCACGAACACACTGTAAGTCTGATGTGATTAAGCTTGTCTCATTGTGTGGACTGCATCTGCGAGATGAGTCTAGCATCTCATAGTGCTCTGATTAAAAGACATTAAGATAGGCCTCCATACTGTAGTAAAGCCATCTGTTAATCTCCTCCTTCTATTTGGGATTAGTGCTCATTCCAAGATATGGTTTAAACAGGGCTAAAATCAATCCAATTCTGCTCATGCATACTGCAGTTTTTGGTCTTGAATATGTATTTGAAATGTCCTCTGTTATATAAATGTGAGTATTTCTAGCAAAACAAAGCTCATTTAGAATATTATAAATATCAGTTAACAGTTTTCACTCTGTTTTCAGATATGCAATGTTTAAAATGACAGTTTGATTTAAATAATGCAGTTCAGGCAAAAAGACAAGGTCATAATATTGACAGTTTATAACAATGGATCCTAATTGGATGAGCGTAGACTATAATGTTCTTTGTCCACATGCTGCAAAAACTGACAAGTCAAGTCAAAATTATTCATAGCGCACAAAGCATTAAAGGGCTGTACATGATGTATAATGAAATCAGCAAATAAGCAAAATTAGCAGGATTACCTAGCTTCACAGTTTTCTTTTTCACTGAAAAAACGACTGCATTCGTGACTTTTTGTCGGCGTCTGTACCAAACAAACATGTTTTTCGTACATCTGGTGAACCAGATTTGAAGGCCAGGAGCATTTCTTCAGTGCTACAGTAATACTTTATAATGCTGTTATGTCACATATTTTACTTTTATCAACAAATTGCAGCCTCTTTAACATTTGGACACTGCACTTTGTCATATTGCAATTTTGCCAAAATTGTTGATTAATTTTGCAGCCATAAATGAGAGTATAATAATATTTGTGCAAAATCTGCAAAGTAAAGGGCTTGACATACGATAGAAAAAGAAGAGAAAAGCAACATTAGCAAGTACGTACATAAGTTAAATAAATTACATACAAAGCATTGGAAATGTGATATTTGTCACAGACAATACGATAAAGAAATAATGAGCAGCATTAGCAAAACATATACGAACATGTACAGGAGTGAGACAACACATATGCAAAAACACACATACAGTATACGTAAAAATATATGTTACTGTGCCCACATTACGTGAAAAGGTTCTAGACTTTGAGCCAATACAAATCTATTATGCTCCATTTACGATCCACCTTACTAGATTAAATTTAAGACCCACTGGCCTGACGGTAAAGCGCACTTTGGAATGTGATTGAAGTTAAGACTCATTTGTTGACATTTGCTCAAGCATTTTCCAGATTCATGTCAGGCAGTAACATGCTTTCCGAGATTGATATTATGACTTCTCCATCCATAAATGCCTGTGTTGTGTCTGTGCTGATTGACACCGCAAAAAACAGAAGAAAGCATCACTGCATTCGGATCAGGAGGAACATGACAGCGGCTTCTTACTGATACACATCAGCTTACTGACTTATGTAATAAAAGTTAGGGCCATGTAACAGTATGTTCTGGACATTCCACAGTCATATCCGAAGGCAGTTCATAAATTCTTAGAACCGAATAGATCTGTGTAAGCACAGCTTGTCTTTTAAGGAAAGGGGGGAAGTGGTAGGTTAATATCACACACAAGGATAATGCCGTGGCTTGTCAGTTTCCAGGAAATTACTGCCTCTGGAGGACATTTGTTTGGACAGTATGTTGATTTTGACTTAGTTAATAGCTACTGTATCATCTTCCGGCTAAATCATGCATGAAATGAATGTCTCTATTCCCCGGTAAACATAGTTTGATGATAACATCAGCGTACATGCATTCTAAACAACTTAAATTTTGTGATCATGATTGCTATGTCCTCGAGGGAGAGCAGGGTACAGGCTTCAACAAGCTGCGCTATTGGTAGCCAAACCCAGACACCAGATTCTGTGGCACAAAGCAAAGTTCACTGATGACTGACATGTCTCAGAGGAGCTTTATTTTTCAATCCCCTTTTAGTTAATGAAGACATTACAGACTCTGTATTTCCAATCGTCTAAAGTCTTCAGCTTTTATCATTCAGTGTCAAGGTGGCACAACTCAGGATCTTCAGCAAAACACGTATTCTAGTGCGATGACGTCAAAGCATGTCGAATGAAATTTTAAGTGACAATCCAAGAGATTTTTTTTTTTTAAAGGACATCTCCAGTGCTGAGCTGTAGTTGCTGTGTTGTTTCTCACTGCCTCCATTAGATCAAACTGATGTTTTTACGACCCCCTTTTCCTTGTCTGTCCGGCCGTGGTTGCTGTTGCTGACTACCCAGTTCCAAACAATGTTGTTAATAGCAGAAAACATGTATCACTTCCTGTGCACCGGTGGATTTTTCCCAGAAAAGACCTATGAGACACTGGGTGCGTGTACAGTAAAAGCTTTCATGTGTTCGGTGTAATTTTCAGTCACTGATGTAGAACAGCAGCTTAAAGGCCGCGTGTAGTGCAAATAAAAATGCTAAAATCCACACGGGTGGACTGGTCAGGTCAGCCAGAGTGGGTTGTGAGATGAGTCTTGATTGTGCAGTTCTAGTGCACAATCTAAAAAGTCCACATGTGACTCATGTATAGAGTCCATGTCCTCATGCTTTTGGGTGAACTGCATTATTATCTCACAGTTAAAGCTGCAGTGATTAGTTGATTGATATTATTAATTGATTAGCCGATCAACTAAAATGATAATCGACTTTGGGCTCTGGGGAATTATGATGAGCATTTTTCACAATCTTATGGACAAACATTTTAATAATTGGCAGATAAATTGACAATTAAAACACATTAGTTGCAGTCCAACTCTCACTAGTATTTATTTGCATTTTCCTGTTTTTAGCACAGCTTTAGAAATTGCCTCTTGAAACCTCATCACTGAGAGATGGAAAGAGGTTCATCATGTGGCTGGAAAAGTACTAAATCTACATTATAATAAGACACATTTTGGCTGTTAAGACCTTGGTGACCATTCTGATGAGTGAAATCAATGTACATTTATGTTATTCATGTATAAATACTCTCATTTTTTGATTGGATGATTACATATATTGTTATCTCAATAGAAGAAAAACTGAATCCAGTGTAAGCTGTCTTAAAAAGACAAGTCTCAGCAAATATGATGTCATGCAGCGGCAGCAGCAGCAGTGTGTTCGAAATAGTGCTCTGTGAATCTGGGACATCTCGGTACCTGGCAAGATTTGCATTGCCTTCTCCTCCTGAAATGAGCACACTTTCATTTCTTTTTCTGGACTAATTTTGTTAACAAGTTCCGATCCTGACAAAAAAAAAAAAAAATTGCACCATACCACAAACAAGAAGACAAAGAAGAACATGTGAAACGGGGAAGACGGAAATTTCCCGACACCCAGCAGGGCAGTAAGGATGTGTGTCAAATCAAAGGCATGCATGGATCAACTGTTATACAGTATCCCTAGTAGTGATGTCTGAAGAATCCCCTCATCCTCTTTCCCGCTTCCCCCACTAAACCACCCTCCCACCCACCACACACACAAACACACGCACGCACGCAGACACACACACAGCCCACCCGCCTCATGTTTTATTCAGCAGCCTATGGGAAGGCTGTACCAGTCTTTGAAGAGTGCTGCCGAAATCATGTAGTAGACCCATCTCATCCTCAGTCTTCAAGGGATGATACAATGTAAGTGTGTACAGGAACATAGGCGTCCGACAGTCCAGGTGGGCCAGGTCTGCCGTGCCGTTGTACAAGGCCTTTTGGGTAAATTTAGCCTGTAGTTGAACTTGAACGACCGCCCGTCCAGGGTTAAGAAATCTTTTTTCTCCACAGACATCTGGTTGCTGTCCCTGGCCATGCTTTGCAGCCTCTAGCAGAGCTTGCAAGGTAACAGCTTTACCTTCAAAACACCGTGTTAACATTGCAGAAAGTACACGATCAGCATCAACCTTGCAACGTCTCCTCCCTTGTGGTGCAGGTTGTTTTGTTGTTGTCTACCCAGTCTGCTAATTTACAGTCGGTGTAGCAACAAATAAAAGGTCATGTGTGTGTGAGGGGCATGATTTATTTTCACGTGATGAAAAGATGCTGAAACAATTCATCAGTTAATCAGATAGTTGAGCAAAATGAAATTAATCTACAGACATTTTAATTTACATATTAAGACATGAATGTTATGGTTTTTGGAATGCAATTTCTGAGCAATTTCTTGGAAACTGTGATGGACATTTTAAAGGGATTGTTCACCCCAAAATACCTGCAGTGATATTTGTCCATCTGTATTTTCCTTCCATATCTCTGCGCATAAGAAAACTTGCATCTACTGTTGGTTGAGAGGCAGCTAGCCTAACTAAGCTAATGTTGAGTTTTTCAGGTGTATCTTTTTTGGGCACTTTTAGCACCAGTGCCATCCAATATTTAAGAGAAGGCAGATATTTTTAGAATGCTGCGACTCAAACCAAATCAATCTGAATGGATGAATAGCACTATAGATAAGAGTTAAACTATGTATTTTGAATTTTTTTTCTGTGCGTCAGCTGAAAACAATCTACACCTTGGTCAATAGGAAAAGCATGTTGAAACCTTACACGTGTAAGTGTAATACATCTGCAATATGGTAAGTTAGGCAAAAATGGAAAATTAGTTCCAAAAATGCTGCACGATTGTTTAAAATTTCTGTGTTGATTCTTCAGCTGCAAATTAGGCTCTGCAGCAGACTCCTGTGAATATGCGTGAATACTTGTTTGATGTTTTGAATATGAATTACCCCACTGTTCAGTGTTTCATCCAAGTGAACATTTCACTGGGTTGAAATACCTCCGTTCCCTAGAGGTTTGGATTAGAGAGTCCCCACTGTATTCCTTTGTTGTTGATTTGTGCTTTCAGCATGCTTCCCGTTGTTGCCGACACTTTGTTTGAATCTTCGAGCATTATGTGGACCTCAAGACACAAAAAAAAACTCATCTGCGCCACTGAAGTCGATGGGGAATTTTAGGATGACTAATATATTAGCGCTCCATCCTAGCTATTAAATCCACTTGACTGAGGAAACATTTTTTTTTTTCATGGCTTTTCATCATCTGGAGTTTAGACATAAAAATATATGTGAAGCTTGGGGCAATCGCTTAGCAAGAAAGGGCCGTGTTTATGTACATCTATATATTCAGAGGGGCCTTGTAGAGGTATCCATTCATGCCTGATGTGATTTCTTCTGCTGAGAGAGCTCTTTGAGGTTTGTCAGGTTTTTCCTGCTTGACTTAATTGAAGAGAGGGCAGGATTGTGTGTGAGGAAAAAGAGGGAAGGGAGGGGGGGGGTGGAAGGGAGTGGAGGGTAGTGCCTTGGAGTGTCTTTCCACAAGTGCTTTGCGACCCAGTGCTGAAACTGGAACCCTGTGGGAACAAGCATGTTCAGGTGTATTTTATGTGCAGTGCATGGAAGGTGAATTGAGGGGACAAATTGCAAGCAGCAACTGAAACACAAGCGGTTTGCTTGGCTGCCTTGTTTTCAGCACTCGTTTAACCCATTATTTATGGTTTCCACCATTTTTAGCATTCATATTGTGCCTCACATCGACAGCTATGACGGTTTTGTTCTGAGCTGACAGTTGTGCGACGCTTGGGTAAACAGGGGCTTATCTATAACTGTTCTCACACTTATCTGACAATCAGCCACCTGATATGTCAGAGTTTCCTGGACTTGTTGTAGCTGCTGTGGTAAACAGACCTGATGATCACCGGAGAAGAGGGTGTGGATGTCAACTTATGTGTTACCTTGACAACGTAATGTCTTCCCTTTGCTGAAAAAAACCTTTACTCCACATCAAGATACAGTGTATTTATCAGACAAAACCATCCGAAGCCACAAAAACCTAATCAGTTATCTTGCTCCGCTGCTGAGGAACAAAAGCAAAGCAGCTTTATTTGCAGGGACTTCAAACAGCCTATTCTCCCCAGGGTCATTACCCCGCTCAGGAAATGAGAAAGTGGGCTCCTGATGTCACTGGCAAACCCCTTCCACAGAATGCCGGGCTAAAGTAGGAGGGGGGAGGGGAGGGCCACGCTAGATCAGAGTTCAGACATGTTTACATTACAGCTCAGGATATTTCTCAGAGCTCGGCCAAGCTGCTGAAGTTCCCAGGCTCCAGAGTTGCGGAGTGCTGAAAAGAGGCACAAGCATTCACTTTTTCTTTCCCCTCTCTCCCGCCCGCTGCAGCGCTCTGGGGTCGAAGTCATAGTTCAACTCCATTTGCATCTTTTTTAATGTTCTGCTCTTTGCTACAGTTGTCCTTGGGGCAATATTATAGATGTGGGATATATGAAATGTGGAAAGTCACAAACACGGTTGACATTGACAATGTTTGCATGTCTGAAATGGTGTTGCTGACATTGTGCTAGTAATGAAAGTCGAGAACTAATAGAAAATTCAGCGCAGGCGTACATTATTACAGTTTTTGTCTCCAGTCCTTGACATCTCCTTTTCTTTATGTCGTGTCTGATATGCATACACCTTGCTCTGCCTCAGCAGTGACAAAGACAACATGCTGTCCCATCTTTTAAGGTGAGCATTTGAGTTAAACAAATTGGTATTTTATCAGACGTACTTTAATGAGTTTGCTTATAAAATAGTCTAAATTTATTTATTTGACCTACATATGCAAATGAGACCGTCAGTGAGAAGACCGGCTATTTCCATATAGTCATTATAGTTTTTCTTAATGCTGTAATGTCACCCGGTCGGATTCCAACTTATCCAGGTCGTATAATTAATCAAATTAAAAATATTTTTTATGGCAGAGTGCTGAGGATGAATTGAGGAAAGAAGTTGCTGCTCGTCAGTCAGGTGTTACGGTATGGCTTGTTTCACCATCTTCATATTACAGTTATTAATCTTACAAACCCAAAAGTAGATACGTTACCTCATCGTGCAGACAGGTGTGCTTATACGTCTTTCTTTCACCCGCTTCTAAAAGAAATGCATGCGCTAGCCCGATCAATATCTTTACACAGGAAACAGTTGGTGCTCATACGTCTTTTGTCCACAGGGGCCACCATATCAACAAACCATGTAAGTTTCTTGTCGCCGCTTTAAGTGTCGGATCCGTTTTAGTTTTGTCATCTTGATAGAGATCCAGGGATTACTGTTTTTCGTTATAACCCCTCGTAGAGCAGTGTGGCGGGATCGTACCGAGGAGCGTCATGGATTGAGCGACCGCATCACCCTGCCTTTGTAGAGCTGCCAGCTGATTTAAAGCGTTTAATTAGTCGGGATTTCACTTGAGACTTGTGAGGATTTCTCCAGTTTACATTTTGGAACTTATTTTCACAGCCTTTGCTTCCATTGTTGGTTCTGATGATATTGTTCTCATCAAACCAATTACTGGTATCTGGTAATGTGACAACATTGCTCAAAGAGAGTCTGACTGGGCACGGAACATGAGTGTTTAGACATCAGACAGGTTTAAAACGAATCTCGATGTATGCCAACTTATTCGGAGGAGAAAACAAAGGCAAACAATTGTGAAATTAAATGAAAAAACTGTCACTTTTAATCATCCATCACAATTCAACCAGCTGTACTTGCCTTAGTTGTATGTATACTCTTCTTATGCAGTAAGCGATTATCAACAACATTAGGGATCCATTCACTTTTGGCTTTACCTCCAAAGAGATAGTCTAGCTAAAATGTTTTGGCTTGCTAGCTGTTAGATCATTCGGCTGCTAATTTTGAACCCACTGGACGTTGTTGCAGTGATGCAGTGGTGATCCCAGAGAAGTACAATAATATTATAACCATGTTGTTTTAATCAAGTTGGAATAAACAGGAATCTTCCTTTTAATGGTAGCAATTTCAGAGGCTCCCAGGCCCTTCTAAGTGTAGAACTGCTAAATCGTTGTGAGATCATGCACGGATTTAAAGTAACTAAACATCAGTCGTGAAATTCTGGTTACACAAAATATATATATCAAACTCTGACAACCGTCAAATCCTAGTCCAAATGTTTCAGACTGCTAGACCAGCCTGTCTGGAGCATCAGATACGGGTCTAGAGGAAGAACATAGATGGTCTTGTTTCTTGCCTCAGCTCTGCCAATAAGGCTGAGAAGTGGCAGCTGGAATGTTTGTGTTAGTGCTGTGCTGTGGTGAGGTGTCACGGTGCTGAGCTATGCTCTGGCGCCTGCTCTCTCTCCACCTTGCCTCGAGGCACACAGACACCGCTGTTGCATCTACAGCACGCACGGAAGGTGAAACCAGGGGAGGATCTCTGGTCTGTATCTGCCCCCGGTCGAGTCATCTACACTTTGGTTTTAACAGGAAGCAGGCCTCAGGTGACAAAGGCTCGGCACCGTTTGGTGGTTATGTTGGACTATTTTCATTTTGAGCTGATTAGGATACAAACTCACAGATTTGGTCATGATTTTAACTATACTACTGCTGCAGTTAAAAGTAATGCTCTTTGTCATAAAATGGATTCTTAAAAAGCGTATAACAGGCTATTTTTCGCTTATTAGGACAGAGTCCCTACTTGCAGATGTAATAGTGCAGGATTTTGTTGGCCAACAACAGCAGTTCCTCTAATTCAGATGAGGTAAACCCCCTTTGAGTGTGAGCGCTCACAAGTTATAACCAGGTTTGGATAAAGGATCACATGTAACAGGATTATCTAAGCAGATTCTGTAATGATATCGTAACAAACATAGTAATAAAATGTAACAAAAATTCGTAATAAGCTGGCCAAATCTTCAGAGATAAGAACATTTCAGAAATTAAATCGTAGATACATTATCACGAGTTACTTGGTTGTTTTAGATTGCATCTTTAAAATTCAATTAGATTCAAAGTTCAATCAGGGAAGACGATTACTGAAATGGCTAATTTGAAAGTGTAATGAAACTTGCATGATGTTTTTCAGTGTAAGCGATATGTGCTCTTTGCATGACAAGCCCACCCCCGACATGAGAAGATTGAATGAAGGTGTAATGAGCACCGTCACCTTAAATTGGGAAGCAGATAGGAAAAGCCATGTTGTGTAATGTGTGTAACATTTATGGACGCTATAGAAGAATGTATCAGATAGATACCCATGCTGTGCATCAGTAATCAACACTGTCTTTTTTCAATTTGTGCATTTTAAGCACTGAGAGCTTTTATTGAGTGTGGTCATTTCTGAGGCTGTAGTTTGTGGTGGATTGCATGAAGGTGTAGATGGGTTTCTATGGTTATGTGCATTTTAAGATAAAAGAAAAGAGAAATGAAAACGATAATAAAAGTGGGAAGTTGCGTGAGGCGCGTCCTTCCATCTGTGTAAGGGCTTTTCGTTTTCACCGTCTTCCTCCTTTCTGAAAGGTCTCTGCCACATTTCTCATGGTATTACTCCTAACTCTCCTCAGTTTGTTGTGTTCGCCACTTTAAGTTGTTATCTCGTTTTCACCACTCTCGAGACAAGTACAAAGTGGGTTTAATCCATCTGGCAAAGCCAGGTGGTGAATGTTGCCTCCAGGAGATGAGAATGAGTATTAAAACAATTAAGGAGGTGAATCCTATAACTACACGGGAGCTGCTTTAGAGCGGGTAGAGAACATCTAAAAAAAAAAAAAACCTGTAGACATTTAGATTATCGTAAAAACTATAGAAAATTTAGGGCAAGACCAAATCATATGTCTTGTTGACCTTTAAAGCAAAGACACGAGTGGTCTACTTCAGAATAGACTTTGTTTAAACATATGCAAGTGAAGTGGACCCTTTAAACAAACCCAGGTCATATCTATACTATATCTGGCGCAGGGAGGGGAGGTATGTGTTGGGTCAAGTGCTACTCCCAATGCACTAATAATCAATTAGTTATCTAACCCTTCACTGTGTCACTCTCTACAAGGAGTGAATGTTATTGTATGCAGCGCCGTACCGAGCTGACTTGCAAGAATATGATGAGTGTGTTGCTATCTGTCCTGACAAAATGTTGGAGATAACTAAAAAATACTTAACCACACACTGTAAATACACAGTCAGGGGTAATGGTTCCTGTAATAAAATCCCTTTTCTTTCATTAATTTTTTTTGCTGACTTGTTCTTGTAAAATTGATGGCAAAAAGATCATTAAGCAAGTAAAGACTGATTCTCTTGCCTTTTCTCCTCGCGGAGAGAGGAAAAAAAAAAAAAACTGTGATGCTGCATTCTTTTCATAGCTGTTAGTGAGAAAGTGGGGTTATTATGTGTGCGTATGCATGATAACAAGAAGGAGAAAGAGAGTGAAGAGAACATTCCTTTCTCACTCCCACTCTCCACCACCACACCCCCATTGCTACTCACTGCCACCCCACCCCCAGTTTCCTTCCTGTGCTTTTTTTAGAGTCTATTGGATGTTTTTCCCACATCCGGCAACAAAGCCAGCCTTTTTATGCCATAACCTAACAGCATGGTGTTCTGTGGTTCTGTTACACGCAGGCACGGTTACATGTGATAGATTAATTGAAGCCCACTCTTTCCTAACTTCACGTCCTCCTTTGCCTCACTTGACAGATGGCTGAGGTGTTCTAGTTGGGTGGAGTGTCTCCATTAAGAGAAGAGAGACAGGTTTTATCATTATGGTGAAGAATATTTTCGTGTCCTGTTGCCAATAACGTTGGTTGTCAATCTTAAGATATTTTCAAATAAGACTTAAGTACTAATCGGTGCTGTGAGAAGGTAGTGATGCCGCTTGAGGCGTGGATATATCATGCTAAGGGAATCTACGTAATTCTCAAATTATCATCATTGATATTGTTTTAATATTAGACTTAGATGTTCATTTACAGTTGTAGGTTATGCATTAGCCTATACACCGCTGTGAGCAGTTGTTTCTGTGTCACTCTGCACCAAAGTGCTTGTTAGCGATGGGATTCTTTATGCCACTGTGTTTGAGTTTCCTTGTGCACTTCAAACAATGGCGACTGAAACTGGGCTGATCGTGTTTGAGTTGTGGAGTTCATACATGATGAACAACAGGGCATAAAAGAGAGAAGACGTAGGAGGAGATGGTGCGTATGGCTTGTTAAACCAATTTAGGTTAAAGGAGGGGGGAATTTCAAGCACTCCTGCATAGGATATGACCTACCTTTCGGCATAGCTACGGCTTAGATCCGATGCGAAATTCTTAACTGGCCTTAAATCTCAAACTCCCGCACTCGCATTTCGACGTCTTCAGATCCCCCTCAAGAAGGAGCGTTTGGAAACAGTGGGAAGGGAAAGAGGTAGCACTGGCAGTAGCAGCGTAAACCGAGCACATGCATGAAAATGTCTCTGAGAAAGTTTTGCAAATACAAAAACCCTCATGGTTTGGAAATGCGTAATAGCAATTGATCTTGTTTGTAGTTCCTGTCAACAGTTTCACAACAATGGCGGTCTAAGGGGGAGATAATTTTATGTTACGGAACCACAGTTAGCCGCTTGCCACTTGGCAGCTCGGCTGATTAGAAGCAGCTCTCTCGGTAGATTTATGACGTTGCCACCTACAGGCAGAGAATTTTGCAGTTTGAAGACATGTGCTATCTTGAGGCAGTTTCTCGTCGCATATCGGTGCCTCTGGTTTCACTCAAACTGCACCGACAAATCTGCAGGGCTGAAACTTATTTTGAGGGACTGTCGTCGGATGAGCAGCTTGGTTTCATGTGCTTTACATCAGTGACACTGTTTGTCCTGCAGTACGGTACTCGTTCACATAACATTATTTTTACTATTTTCATGTATTTAAACAAGTGGCCCTTAAATGTTCACTTAAAAGGACCACTAGCCAACATAATGTAAAATATTTAGATATATTCCCCCTAATGCTCTTTTCAGTAGTTAGTACATTACACCAGAACAACTTTTCAAAGCGCTGATTAAAATACTGACACTTGTGTTTATCAGCGTTTGTCCTCATTGTCATTCCCAGTGAATTAATTCCCTTGGTAAGAGGGATTTTTCCCCTCTATTATGCTGCCTTGGCTGAGTTTGAATCACCGAGCTCATCTGTTTTGCCTGAAGTAGTCAAAGCGAGGGAAAAAAACAGCTGTCTAGTCAGTGAAGGGATGCCTTGCCAGTTGAGCTGTGAAATCCACACAAGCAAGCAGGATAATCTCTTCCACCCAGGCCAAATATCATATCCTGGGATGGAAATGCAGATAGTCTCATGTACAAAACCTTGACCTAACAGAGTGTAATTTGATGTGACAGCAGCATAATCTATAATATGATGTCCCAAATGTCATCACATTGGCACTGAAGGTAGATGCTCCTTTTTTGTGTGTTTGAATGGCAATTATACCGAGAACATTACATAGGTTGAGCAGCAGCATGTTGTTAAAATGCAGCATTGTATTTGGTTACGTAGCTTCTCCTATTGTGATTCAAACGAGATGAGGAGTGACTCACGGAGGGACCCGCCGACATGTTTGTTTGAGTGTTAATGTCCAAAATGTTGGGATTTTCTCAGCCTGTAACAACCTTAGGCTGGCTGGGGATCTTGTGCAGAGCAGACTGGAAGTGACGGATTGATTTACTTGTATTCCCGCTTCCCACTCCAGTTTCTGCAACTTGTACAGCGATCACTGCGATCTGCCAGTTTATCCGCCATACAACAGCCTCTGTTCGGTTAAGTTATTGTTGTTCTGCAGCCCAATCCTACAGACCGGTCAGAGGGAGCCTGGCTAGGTTCTGTGCTTCCTCCTTTAGCAGATGCTTTGACGATAGCCACATGGCCGAGACACTCATCTAAGCTCTTTTCTTTGCTTTTCAGGTTTCACTGTCCGCTTGTAATACAGAGCAGACACTGGTACAAGCTACTTAAACATTTATTACCAGACTACTAAACTGCTCTTAGTGGTAGCAGCAGAACTGTTTTTTAAAGAGCAGACATCCTCTTAATTTTAATTTAGTATGTTTAATCAGGAACAGTCTGAGTCTGTACTTTGGCAGGAGAAGGATTGGGACTTATTCATCATCGGTTTGGCCTTTTTCAAAGCAATCGACTACATGTTTACTTGACCAGATGCCACTATTGGGACAGAGGAACTGCCTGTAACTGGTACGGGCTATTTTGGGGTGAACTAGGTACTTTTGCACAATTCCCCTCCTGATCAGCGGAAATCCGCATAATCAGTTTGAAATCACAGCGGTTTGCTTAGTGTTTATCTTTGAATGTCGGTGATCACATCATGGGAAAGTTGTTTTTTTCCACTTGGGCAGATTACCTGTGAGCTCAGTGTGACTCCCTCTCACTAGCTGCGACATGCAAAAAGACCTGAAGCGCTGAATCACAAGGCCCACTTAGACGCACACAAGGGCTGCCTGCATGCAGAAACATGCTCAGGGACATGGGCTCTGCTGCAACCTTGAACTCTCCCTGCCACTGTGAGAGCCACCACTTGCCCAGACAGTGGTGAGCTCAGTGCCTGCAGGGCTACAGGCAATTTAGGCAATCCTTGGAATGAAAAGTCTTTTTATAATACACATGCAGGAGAATAGACATTTTATTTTTCGAATGAAAGCGTCCCTTATTAGCCTAGCGAGGCAGCAATGGAGAAGAGGGTAGTGTTGTCCCTGAATGAAAGGCTAAAATGCTGCTCTGTGGTTTCTGTTCTCTGTGCGCAGGAAGTTTGACCAATAGGGTGCAGAATTGAAACAACTGGACATGTTGTGACCTCGCAAAGTTAAAGCGGCTGACGTTGCCTTCTTGGAAGTCCAGATAAAACATTAGCATTAATATGGAATAATGTTTCTGGCTACCTGACAAATTTAAGTCCGGCATTCACTCCCCTTGTAGCTCTGTTTTGGTCTCCACCTCATATAAAAATATGCTAGATCTTACTCCCTCTTCACCAGCTACTCTCTTTGCTTTTTCTTTGCTTTAAATTATGGTCCCATTTACAGCAAAATTAAGACTATAAAGCATGTGTGGCTAACTTGTGATTGACACGTTGCTACCATGACATGTCCTCGGGTTCTCAGCCAGATCCAGTCAGCATATCCTACCCAATTCCACACACTCTTTCAACCATGGTCACTTCTGTTTTAAAAAACAAAAACAAAAAAAACAAACAAGATGGCAACAGCCCACAACCAGTCCACTAACCAGTGAATGACGTCATGGTGGGTTTACACTTGGTTTTGTCCCATTTGTGTATTTGAAAGAAAAACGAAACATTTTTTTTAGGTCAGCTCGGAGTTTTGTCTGGGTTTATAAAAAGGAACTTAACATATGCTCTTAACAGACGGTATGTTTCATCATTTCTTTGTATCTAAATCAGACAGTTACCTCATACCAGCATTTGGAGCCAGCGGTGTGAGAAGTTATTTAGTGCAGCTATTAAATTTACTGCTCTACCTGATGATTTCTTTGGGTGTCATTTTTTTTTTTTTTTTTTTTTTCCACAGTCAAACTTGATCCAATGACTTTTCAAACAGTCTCAACAGTGTCAAAACCAGTTGTTTTTTTTTTTTTTTAAGGTCAAGCTATCCATTATTAAGGCAAACAGCTTTGAATTCAACTGAATTGTTTGCTTTTCATGGATAATGGTATCTAACTAATATCTAAGATATATCAGTATCATGTGATGTTTTGTTTTTGTCCTTCTGGGAAATGTCAGGCTGATGATAAATTTTTAGAGGTCACATATTTTCTGCACCATGATCCCCCAATGCTCCCCCCCCCACTGCACACACTTTTTCCTCGGTTGGAGCCTGTGAGAGCTCTGCAGTGTTTTCTGTGTCCGTCTCTGCCAGCGCCGGTCTACACAGACCTTATTTGGAATGTCAGAACTGATAGGAGTGGGAGTCAAACAAAGCTTCCCACTCATTTATTTTTTCTCCTTACTTTCGAGCTGCAGCAGTCCCTTTTCAAACCGAACTAGCAGTGGATTGTTTCAGAGCACGAGTGCAGATTAGTGTTAGACTGCTCGCCTGTCCTAATGCATGTGTGTGTAATTTAAGTGAAAGCCGAGAGAGATGACAAAACTCAACAAGTATACCCTTTTCAACTAGTGGATTTTTCCAAGCTTTTTTCCATTGAAGCGGTTTAAAACACTAAATGTGTTTCCCCTCTCTAAAAGCATGAGGCTTATCAAGACCTGGCTGAGTGAAGCAGCATTAGCACAGCATTAACCACTCAGCCCAGGTTTCCCACGGGATATAAAATGGATCCTTGTTTCACTGGGAAATCGCCACAGCAATGCTGCTAAAGAGCACTTTGCTGCAATCACATCAGATATTGACTAATATTGTTTCCTGATTTGGAACAGCAGTCACTGTGCTCAGAAGGGAGCATTAAGGAATTCATCATCCAAATAGCTGAGCAGTAGGACATAAACAGCTCATAAGTACTAAATATGGTACAATTAAAGATCGTCTCATCAATAGTTACTGAAGATGCTAAATAATTCACACTAGTGTGATGCCGTGCATTAGCTAGTGAAGCTAAATGATGGTTTTCTTTCCAGTGGCCAGAGATATAACTGAAATGGCTCAGGACTGTGTTGCTCAACTCAGCAGTGGCACTGTTGGCTCTCACCGTGCTGCAGCTGCATGCTGAAGAGCAGCCAGATGTTTGAGATGGTGAAATGAGCCTAGCGAGCAGGAAACGGCTCTGCATGCCATAGGAATCGTCTTTGAAAACAGGAAGGGAACTTGTTCCCTGCTTATGGGCCTTTTCCTGTGGCATGACCGGAGGCAGGCCTTGTGTTTGACGGTTGCTGGGAAAAAGGTACTTGTGGTTGTATGGCAATGGCCTTTTAAGGGTACAAACATTCGAGGAGGGCTTTAGACCTGTTTAACAAGGGATTTGTTGTCAGGGAAGCTAAAATCATCACGTTGTCTAACTATAGTGGCATCATTTTCACATGTTACTCTTTGGATCTTTGGAACTTCATATCATATAACTCCAGGCTGCCTAAAGTCAAAGGTGTCAGTGTTATTATCCTGGCTTAGCTTTTCTTATGTAATAAATAACTAATCCCAACAACCAGAAATGTTAATTTGAGGAGTTTTCTTTCATTCTTTTCATGCTCACAGTGACCTCTGGTGTCTGCAGACTTTGATAATTTCTTACTCTTAAGCCTTCGCTGTTAAGAATCTTTTAATGTTCTGATTTATGTTAACCTTCCCACACCCTCAGGCAGTTTCCCAGCCTGAAAATTGTTTCTTACCGTCTGCCTGTCACATTTAAGCAGACACAGCACTCATACCAATTGAAAGAAACATGTCATCATGGTAGATACATCATACCCCTTCACTTTTTGGCGCAGTGTTCAGCACTTTAGATGTGGATTGGACGAGCAAGAGCTGATAGAGGGTGTTTCCAGCACATAGGGTGTTGGACCAATGAGAATTTAAGCCTGTTACCACTAAATTAAAGCCTGTGCGCTACAATAGCAGCTCAGCCTATATGCAGTGGGCGGGCAGGAGCTCTATGGTTATCTGTGAGTAGCTCTGGGCCTGTTTAAATTGTCTTCATGTCAAGCGCCTTTCTCTCTTTTAAAGTAACTAAGTGGGGACAAAGGTGGAATTTGTCTTTAATAGGAAAAAAGATCAGGATGTGAAAGTTGAACCTGGAAATGGTTTTTCAGCGTGCTCAATGTATTATGGCAGTTAATTCAAACACGTCCTGTAGTTTCCCGATTTTAATCATTTATTGAAGGGATCCCTTGTACTCTGGAAGCGAATACAGTGATGTATGCTGCATGGGATTGAGTCCGGGGAGCCCTCAGTCCCCCTCAGTAAATGTCTCCGTGGTTGAGAATGACATGTAGATGAGAGGCGACAGCAGTGTCAGGAGCTCCGTGAGCCACATGGCCATGGGTGATGTGATGTGACGGCTTGTCACTGCGATGTTGGTGACCTATGGTACGTCTGCAGTGGCGTGGCCTAGCTGGTGCTGCGGTGATGCCTTGACAGAGTCCGCCTCCCCCCTCCCACACTGACTCGCACACCCCATATTTGTTCCCAGGATCGCTTCACCGCGATCCTTCCATCTCGGGAATCTGCGGGCCAGGAATCTTGTACTATCTGACAAAATACCTGACAGGAGAATATACTCAAAGATTATTATGCACAATAGGCCTTTCAAACTACCTTTGTAGGTCAAGAGTAATTTGTGTTTTAGGTAATTTTAAGGGATGCCTATTTAAAGTAAGAATGATTACAAGTCCAAAGATTGCAGAGATGTTTTATTTAAGAGGTCATATTTTCGTGGGGGTCCATGCATATTTTTAGAGCTGCCTCCGTTAACCTTGGCCATATCCCATTAAACTCAGTAGCTTGATTTTGAACAAAGGGCATGCCAAAGCAAGGACCGATTGGAATGCAGCTTTTAATCTGTGCATTTGGATAAAGGAGAGCTGATGTTTGAATGGGAAGTGTCTCCGACAGGATTTTTTTTTGTGTGCAGGCTGCCTTATATTAAAATAGCGAGTTTCTCCATGGAATGTTGGAGCTGAGCTACATTAACTGTTGAAAAAAAAAATCTGCCTTCAGTAAACATAATGGATGATTTCTCTTCAAAGGAGCTCTTATCATCTCTTCCCATTTCCCAGAGGCTGCCACAAAGCTGCCTCTCCTTTTTTTTTCCTGCTGCCGCTGCTGCTGCTCATCCTTCTCTCCTGCCTGCTCTCTGGAGGGCAGCCTCAATCTAATACAACTGTGTCAGGAAGTGTGGGGATGCAAAGTGCTGATGAGCCAAAAGTAGCCCACCTCTGCAGTGTGCCGCTTCATCCCATCACGCGCCAGCCTGATTAGGGAAGCACATCGTGAACCTATGCACACATCCCTGTGCAACCTTACGGCACATGCCCTGTAGAAACAGATTAAATATGTTTTCTTTTGTTGAGGGAATATGGGATATATATATGATGAGTTATATTCCAAGTGTTCCACTTTGAGAGAAACATCGATTTTACAATTTACTATGTGTTATAAAAGGATCAAGCCTACCTGTGTTATCATTCTGTCATCCAGTTTATCCACCAAAACACACTGAAATTGTTTTAATTCAGTGCTAAACATAGCTGCCAAAAGCTATCTATCTAATTTGTAGTCCAGACCTTGTTATCTCTGATAGATATATAGTCTTATTTTTAATAAGACTATATATGATTCCTTGTTGCTGCCTCAGTACACCCTCAATCATACTTTATTTCCCTTATTCTTCTTCTTATTCTCGATCTTGTCTTAAATCCATTAACCCCTCAAAAAAGGAAACAGTTCCAGAAAGACAACGCAGAATCTGACCCGATTTGACTGAAACTCTAAATTGCCCTGTGAACGTACGTACAGCCTCAGCTTCCTTACATTCCTTTAAATAATTAAGCATGTCAAGTTATCCAGTATGTTCTAAGCAATTTCTCTGGATGTAGTATCATGGCTTACAGCATTAGACAGCTAGTACAACCCTATAATTAAACTGAGCCCTCTACACTTTCTCAGCATTCTGCAAGCAGATAGCTGAATTTTGTATGGCAGCTGATCATTGGCACAGGTCTTAGGGCTCTTGTTTCTTATCTGGCAATAAAGGAGCTGAAATCCCCTCTTGCAACAGTATGCAACCTGCAGAACCGCATAAATATTATGTCTCCCTAGGAACACAATAGTCGTATTTATGCCTTTATTTTGGGACTGTTTTTTCCATGTCAAGTGCCGAGAGGAAGGTTTCCAACTCTCGCAGGAGCGGATTGCAACATGTTTCAGGGCTCTGGTGAATAGATTAAAGGCTGGCGAGCTCGATCTTTTGTTGAGCCGCACTCTCATACTCAAACACAGACACAAAACCTTCGAACGTTCTCAAACCTATATCCTTCAAGCATGCATTGCTCTGAGGGCCGTGCTGCTGGTATGACAGATGGTACCAGGAGGCCTGGTGTTGTGTCCCTGTGATGGCTCACCCGGAGCCCCATCCACAGTGCTCAGCATCACCACACTGCTCAGCTTGACACACGAGCTACCAGCCCTCCAGCTCCCAGGAATAGATAGCTTCTGTTGACAGGGCCAAGGTCAGGAGCCTTACTGCCACAGTCAAAGGGCATCAATATGCTGGATTGAAAAGGTCATGTTCAACAACGAGATCCAGCTCTAATCTACCTCTTAAAATGATTTTGTTGGAACTTGTGTCCACAAGTAGAACAGTAACAAACCCCGTTGCCAGAATAAATGTTGGCAATAAACAGTTCTGCAAACAACCAACTTTGTTTCTTTTTGTTACAACTTCGCTTTCTTTATATTCACTTCTCAGTTTTGGCTCACCTGGATCTGTCGCCAAACTGGGCTGGAAATTGTCCCAACGTCTTGTTAAAAATGCCCAGTTTTTAGCTGCAAATTGTTCAGATGCCCACCAAAAATATTGGGTTTTGTTGCCACAAACGTGGCAAGAAATGTGTCCCAGTGTCTCGTTAAAAATATCCAGTGGTTTCACCTTCTCATCTAGCTGTCACAAGACCACCATCAGCTCCTGCACCTGATGACAGAGTCAGCTCATGTGCATGTAATGTGAATGTGACACGCATTGGTAAAATGTTGGTAAGATCGATACGAAACATACAAATTTAATATTATATTTTGTTTGCGTAATTGAGAAATGCCAACGTTTTATTGGTGACCGGGCTGGCATAGAATGGATAGATGCCACAACAAGTTACAGCTTGATAAATTATTTAAAACATGGCGTGTATATTGTGTTCCTTTCTGTTTACTGTGGCCGTATGACATTTAGATGAATGATTTTCTTACTTCTGCAAAACAAAATCTCCTTTAGTTTTTTGTAATCGTAAAAAAAAACACAATTTAATGTCTGAACCTAGACCTTAAGGGTTGGTTAATGTGCTTTGCCAACACAGAAAACAAATGTATTTCATCTACCTTCATCTGTACAACGATCAGTATATAATGCATATGTTTGAGACTCTCATGCAGCAGGAGTCACTTTCAAAGTGATTCAGAGCTTCTCAGCTCATTAAATGTTAATCAAAAAATCTATTTTCAGTTCACTTGGAGATCTGTCATGAGGATTTCAGGCCAGTCGGAGGCCACTGCTTCTGAGTGCTGAGTGAACAGGACGGTCCTTTATTTTTTGAAAATATAAGAAAAAACTAGTTTTGGACCTTGGGTATTAGTTTATTATCTCCAAACTGAGTTAGCATCAGGTACGCACACATAACAACGGTCTAACCTCGACAAAATCTTGACTTCACAAAATCTTGAGAAGGTTGAACTCGGAATTTTAAACTAAGATATGCACTTGAGTCCATTTTTTAAATGGCACTGAAGCAGTAGCGAGGCAACCGTGTCTCACAATGGCTTTTTGCAACACATCCACTTTCCTCTCCATTATTCATGAAGTGTTTTCTCAGACAGTGCCTTGAACCATGAGGAGTGCTCCTGTCTGTCTTCTCCAGAAAGAGCCCTGTGGAACGAGAGAAAGTGTGCATGAGCTGCACACACAAGGAGGCCTGTTTTCATCTGCATTTGGAGAAAAACAGATGTCCAGTAGTCCACAGAGAGGCATGATGTTTGATATTGTGCATCTCACTGAAGATGGCAAAAAAAGAGCTGCTGAATGAGACATTCTGTAGATAAAGTTATGGAACACGTCCAAGTTGAATTTGTATATTTTACTCATACTTCTCTGTATTAACTAGGCATCATTCAGCCAGACAGTCATTGCATCATCTTTCTCTTTCTTCTCTGTTGTCTGTGATAAGAACTTTTCTACTGGGTATTATTATAAGTATAAGTACTGGTTGCATTTTTACAAGATTGCATGCACCTACCTAAATTTCAAAATACAAAAGGTAAAGTGAGCAAATACTAACTTTAAAAATACATACAAATGTAATACATGTACCATTTAAAACAAACATTGTGCATTTGACATTGATAGTTAACTATTTTGTCTAGTTATTTATTGCCCTCCATTTGTTCTCATGCATTTCAACAGCAGGACTATTGTTACTGGATATTTTTCAGAGCATAACACTTCATGATTATTGTTTGTCAGCTGTGTTTGAACACAGACGCGGACATGTTTTGAAAATTCAGATGGCTGGGGGGGGGGGGTCTGTAAATGCAGCACCAACAAGAGTTTAAAATAGGGTCTGCCTCCAGCTGCAGTATTACACACTGGCAAAATATTTTGACCAAAAAAAAAAAAAGGCAAAAATGTGTCTTTGGCTGAATGTAATGTTTTTTTTTTTCCTTCTGCCTTCACACTGGTCGTCGTCATGAAGCTCCAGCAAGTTTCACCTGTTTGAAAGTAGATTTTCCTGCTGTACTAAAATAAACTGAGCAGTGAGTTGGAATGCAATCTATCCCAGGCTTGGCGATATGGCCTATAAATATTATTGCAAGGTGATATCACATTACACAACTTATATCTCGATATTATTATATAATATTTTATTATCTCCTCTAAAGCTCTTTATCACTGAAGCTTGATTTAACTGATAGAATTTGATTATTTAAGATTTTTAGACTTTAAATCCACTTTAACCAAATCAGTTTCTGGCAGCATATACTTTATTTTTGAAAAATGCGGAGTACATATGTATACACACACATCTCTCATAGTGGGTTATGTTATGCAAATATCCTACAATATTGTTGACCCAGTACCTTGGTATTGATATTGCAGCATCGTTGTAAGGACGACTGTTGGTCACAAAATATTAACACAGTGAGATTTTTGAGAAACTGTCATCAGTGATTGATAGAATGACTAAGTGGGTAAAGGCAGTTCTTCAGAAAATCGTATCACTTGACAGTAATGCAGGTAAAACCAGGAAAAGCCAACAAGTATGCCATATCATGATAAAATGTCTTTAATACCTAATCTCATATCACAGTTTTAATGTGACAATTTATTGCCTCTCACTATCAGCAAACGTGCTTGTGATGGTCAGCACTAATGTTAAGTATTACAGTTTCTACTTCCCACAGCCACTGAATCGATCATTTCAGTGTCCCTCCCCCCTTTCAGTACAACACCGCCTCCACCAACATCATCCATCCGCAGCCATTCAATATGTCGAAACACACACATGCACACTTATTAGCTTTAATAAAGGAGGCTCGGTGAGTCACAGAGATATTTGTGCCTTGATTAAAATGTGAGGATGTATCTCTGAGCAATTGTTCTGAGCATTAGCACAAGTAATACAGACACGAACAGAGTAGAAATGTAGTGAACTGCGGGATTCAGTCCAAAGCCTCGGGCTATGAATCATCTTAATCTAATGTGTGCCAGCAGGTGGAAATGACTCAAATTTGTTCCCACAGTGAAATATGCATCACACACTGATATTCCTCTCCTGTGTTCAGGTTGGTGTACAATCAGTTCCATTTTGTTTCCATGCAGGCACCGCATTAAAAGATGGTCAGATAATCAGTCATTTTTATGTGTATACCACGGTGAGCCTGAGATTGCTGCCGGATAGGCAATTTCTTCATCACCGAACTGTTGTTAATGACTCACAGGCACATGTGAAGGAAGAAACTCTTATTATTTTGTTGACACGACATTGTATGTTCCTGCAAACACGAATAATGTCAAGAGAAAAAGGCGTCGTGTTGGGGTTGTTAATGCTTCAGTTTTATGGAGTGTTGCAGAGTGGTTAGAGTTGTGAGTCATAGCTGTGTGCTTATTACCTTAAAGGAAGACATGCATGGGGATATAGGACAAAAGGAAGTCAGATAGCTGCACCGGCATGTTAAGCAGAATCTCAGCCACAAAGGAGAAACTCTGCTATCTAACGAAGCACAATGGAAGAAATATAATGTATGCAAATGAGGGAAACAAAGACCCTATTCTCCTCTCTGCGCTCTGTCAACTGTATCAGATTCCTAGCTATCTTCTCAGCTCATCCACTGTGCTCAAACTACATTTTATCAAAACATTTTTTTCTAAATGCCGCAGCAGCGTTCTGCTGCATTGGAAGTGTTTAAATGAAATTACAGATGAAAGCTTTGTGTGGTTTAACTGAATTTATCTGCTTGATCTGGTTGATTTATGACAAAATAAAGCATTTGAGACGTCATCAACGTTGCCGAATTTAAAAGTTGTAACACTGAATGAAAACACTGCTATTAATAAAAGCAATCTTTGGAAATTTCACAAGTTGGTGGAGTGTACAGCATCTACAAGCCTCGGAGCAAATTGTGAAATTGGATTAATTTACATGGTGATACTTTGAGCTGCATGTAATGCTCCCATCTTCAGAACTATCACCATGACTTCAATTGGCTCGCAAGACAGCTTTTGAATCGAGTGGAATAATTAAAGTCTTGTTATGAAAACGATTTCTTTAGGGTTATTTCTCTATTGAAATTTAAACTCCCAAACCATGAAGGTCGTTTTTTTGGAAAAACACTTATCATTAAATAATAAATTAATGTAATGAAGGTGAGGGGATGTGTCCGTATCAATCGAGGTCTTTTCTGTGTTTTTTCTAAGTGTTTTCTAAATTCCACTCTGTTGTGTTTTGCAGCTTCAAGGATCCTTACGAAGGAAGATTGAGGGAAATGCACCAGGACACGCACCAAAGCCGAATGGTCTCCCCTGCGGTTATTCTGGATCAGACTTTAAGCGGGTCCGTATGGATACCGGTGGACTGGGACATGGGCCCTGCAACCATAACTTAGCCCAGTCTCACTCCCTGCAAGGGTCCTCAACCATGGGCATGCAGAGGAAGAGCTACATGATGCCCCATGGAGTGGGGTCAGACATATTCAACATGACCCTGAAAGAAATGAAAAAAGAGCCCACTGAGGTCCAGTCTTGTGGCCAGTCCAACGCAGAGATGATTTTTGACTTCAAAGATGAGGGTGGTGGTCAGATTGACCCAGACCTCCAGGATCTTTTTGATGAGCTGACAAAGTCAGTGCCGACACTGAATGACCTGGAGTTTGAGAAGATACTGAAGCAGGATGATACATTCGGCTTGGATCTCGGTCGGCCGAGCTCAGCGGGAGCGGCTGCCAGTCTTTGTTCCCCGATGGAGAGGCCGATAAAGATGGAGCACTCCCCAGATTTTGGCCAGGTTCACGGTGGCTCGCCGCAGCTCCGACCAGCCTCAGCAGGACCCTCTTTCACGTTGACCAGCACCTCCTCTACCACCACGTCACAGAAAGCTAACACTCAGGCAGCGCAGCCCAGAGCCATGCCCTGCTGGCCAGAAATATCTCACGCAGAACAGCTGAAGCAGATGGCGGCAAACCAGCAACAGCCAAGCTCTCTGCTCCATCACCACCACCAAACACCACCTGCAGGATTGACCAGCTGGGCTCCTGCCATGAGTACCCACTCCTCCACCAGCGCCTTTCCCCAGGACAAGGTCTCCAGCCCGGCTTCGCTTAGCCAGCAGAGGATTGGCTCCCAGAGTAAAGGGATCAACAACTGCCTCTTCAAGTCAAACGGGCACAATGGCTCCCATCATTTGGACATGAAGGTTCTCAGCACCAAGCCCACGTTGCACTTCAGCCCTAAAGCACCCCATTCTGTCAGCCAGCCGATGCCTGTCATGGCAAGCTCGGTGAACAAGACTTCAGCCCAGCAGCAACAGCAGCAGCAGTCACCATCGACCGGCCAGAATCAGCCACATTCGGCTCTCCACTTCCAGAACCAACAGATCTCCACGACGGCGGCTCTCTGTCTGCCGCCCAAGTCTGTTCCTGCAGTGCTGCCGTTCAAACTATCACAACAGCGACAGGTAAGGGCTCTGTCCAAAATCCCTTACAAAGGATTGCTCTTGAAATAATGTTTCAGAAGTTAGAACAACGCCGCCTTTTGCTTAGCTTGATAACCAGGCAGCCTTAACCACAGCAAGGACCCAACTGCAATAACATTGGGATACTGTGTAAATGAAACAGAGTATGATATGTTGGTATAATTCTTTTTGACATAAACTCAACTAAAAACAGTACAAAGACAATATAGTAGATGTTTAACCTCATCAACTTCATTGATTTTTGTAAATATATGCTAATTCTGAATTTGATGCCAGTAACATGTTTCAAACAAGTTGGGACAGAGGCAACATCAGACTGGGAAAGTTAAACACAGGTAAACAGGTATATTGGTAACATGTGATAGTTTCATGATTGGGTATCAATGGAGCATCCTCAAAGTGAATTTACAAATGAATTATACAGCGTCCCAACTTCTTTGGGGGGAATTGGGGTTACAGACTGTAAACCTTAAAATCCCTACAAAGTGGCCACAAGGTCTTTAAGTGACATACTGTATATATCTGCCATGATGTATGTGATTAGGACATGTAGAATGATATTGGAGTTGCAGGTTTTCATGCAACATTTGGCCTCGGTGATAGCAAAAATACAACAGAGCCACAGCAACGAAATGATGAGGTACGCGTTGAGCTCGTGTCGCTAACCACGAACTACAGCATCCCAATAAAGCAGCATGACTTACATGTACAATATAACCTATAGAGTTTGAAGCTGATAGTACAATATGAGGTGACCCAAATGTTCTATTTCTTGTGTGATTTATTTCTTTATTTTTTTCATTTTTTCAGCCAATGTCGAATATCTTGCTTGTGTATTTTAACACACTCCGTATTCAAGGTGAATAACAAATGTTCTTCTGCTGGAGACACTGTAACATGACACACAGCAGTCAAACTCCCCGTCTTTGGTCTTCCTCATCAATCACTCTCCTCAGTTCGCTCGCAGCAGCCAACCTGCTGTCTGAAGCGGCAACAATGCAGCGCTGTTTGTTTTGGGACTTTACTCTCATTGTTCCCGCTGCCGTCTATGCCTTCGCTGTTGTGAATCCCTTGAATATGTATTTCCCCTGCAAGTGTTTTTGACGATGACACAGATTGCCAGAGCATGGTAGATTAACATGCAGGACTTCTAATTTCTCTGCTTGTCATGGTGGCTCCCCGTCAGGGCACAGATATGCACAGCGGGATTTGCTAATTGGAGGTTGTTAGCTACAAGGGACAAGTGGTGGAAAATGACAGTAATCTGCTTAGCCTGGTGCCGGAGGTTGAATCACTGATTTGTTATGATTGGGGAGATTTAGTCCGTCCCCTCTTTCATTTTTGCACTAGCAGTATCTGTAGCCGCCTTTGTGTGAAATGATAATGCGAGCCACACAGGAGAGCTCTCATAACCTCTACAGATCAAGGGAAGTGCTTGAGTGACTGGGAGAGGGTGGGAGGAGGGCGAAAGGGAGGGAGTTAGACATGGAAGTAAACAAGGTAGGATGACAAATCACACGTCAGTAAAACAGAACCAGTTTTACCGTAGTGACGACAGAGTCACGTGTGGCTGATCATGTTCATGGATGGTCTCTGAACGTAATTAAAAATCCCCTTAAAATATTCAAATTTTTAAAAGGTTTCTATGACCGATCAGCAGAAATTTTGATTTTAAAAAAGAAAACAGCATTCACACATTGATCAGTGTTGATTCATCTGTCAATTTCTCAATTAATTCATCCGTTGTTTAGGCTATAAGATGGTGAAAGACGTCGATCAGCGTTTCACAAAGTCCTCCAATGTCTTGTTTAATCAAAAACCTTAAGATATACAGTTTACTGTCATTGAGGAGTAAAGAAATCAATAGATATTCAGATTTAAGAAGCTGGAATCAAATCATCTTGACCTTTTTTTTCTCTTAAAAATTGATTAATCGATTGCCAAAGTAGCTGACGATTTATTTTATAGTTGACAACCAATCGATTAATTGTTTTCTAAACACACAATACACGTAGTTATTAAAATAGGAATCAAACTAAGAGTATGGCTTAAGTCCGAATTAGCATTGACATTAGTGCTATTCTATAGCTACATGCTATGGTAGCGTTAGCAGTAGGGATCGCGCATGTAGCATGTTAAAAACATAAATTATAACCAGTCAAAGCTGAAAATTACAGGTGTGAGAGAGAAAGGGAAGCGACTGAGAAAAGCTGGATAGCAAATAATGAAAAAGCCTTAAATGGATTTTGATTAATTATTTAATAAAGCAAACTTTTCCAAAGCCTGGAGCTACTGAAAGTAAAAACTCAGTCACCTCTGGTCTTTAAAATGCTGAGGACATGCGGCTGTGCTGGAGTTCATTAGGGGTAACGGTTCGCTGAGACTTTCCCAAGGACGTTTTTTAATGCGCAGTTTGTTTGAACAAATGAAATATGCAAACGCGAAGCTATAGTGATCAGGTAGTGCAGGAATTACGGAGAAGAACCAAGAGCCCCCTTGTGATTTAAGTGTTTGAAAGAGGCTGATAATGGTGTTTGTCTTCTGCAGTCAGCACACACAGGGTTAAAAGTCCAGCTAATGAGGAAGGGACAGCTCACAGAGAGGGGGGGGGAAAAAAGAGTGGAGTCTCTTCCCACAGTGAATTGAATTAGTAATGCCGGAGAAATAAAGGTCCTGAAAGAGTGCCCTGCTCCCCTGTGTAACACTAGCTACCAGCAGTGGGTTTCCTCCCACTGAGTGAAGCTGAAGACCTTTTTTTTAAGCAGTCAGAGATGTGAGCTCTGCTGCTTGTTTGAAGCTTCATACAGTTTAATAATCGGTTGCTGAGTCAAACATGTCAAAATTCAAAATCCACCACTCTGTAACCCTCAGACAGACACACACACACACAAAAAAAAAAAAAATACCTCGCTCACTTCAAGTATGAATACACTCTCTGGCAGGCAGCAGCGTACAGAGGAGGACACTAATGCATTATGAGACCTGAGTTACTGTGGTTGGTGGGCAATGCTATTTCAAGGTCAAAATGTAGTGCTGCTCATTACATCTACAGCGTGGTTGTGTGTATTCAAGCTAAAGAAAGGAAAACACTTGACTTTTTTTTTTTTGGGTTCCAATTTTGCGCTTTAAACTCAAACTGCAGTCCTGAAGGTAGCACGGACACACCCTTAACTTCAGGAATTTCTACTAACTCTGCAGGTTGCGAGCACATTTTAGCCTTAGGATGTTTTTCGACCCCTAATGTACGAAAAATGATCACAGGTCTTTGTTCTTTTTTCTTCCAAATTTCCTAGTTTGTGCCACGGTGGAAACTTATGAGTTTCCTCCCAGTTTTACAAGAATGTGCATGCTCTCACCATACAGTTATTCATGCAGGCGCATAAAAAACTATTTTAAAGAAATATTAAAAATAAATTGGGTTTTCTAGCACAATCTGAGGTGTGTTTTGAGCTGTTCACTCATCTCTAAATGTACTTGTTACAAAGGGAATCGGACCCAGAATACTGAAAGACCTCCTTTTTTAATTGACTTTCAGTTCCATTACAGCAGAACACAAACGTGTGTGTATATTTTTGATAAAATCTAAAGATGAACATTCAGATTGAGCTTTACAGCATCTTATAAAGGGTGACTTATCACTTAAGTCAACATGGGAAAGCTTTATATCAAGGTCTTTGTAATAAATAGGTAATAAGGCCCCTATAAGATGCATTTTTGTTTTTTTTTTGCCTTTATTGAATAGTAAGTGTAGGTCAAACTGTGAGTCTTATTTACACATGATTATATTAATAAGCATCTTATGAGGGTCTCATTACTTATTTGCTAACACTTATTACAAGGACCTCAATATAAAGTGTTACAGACAACACTGTCATTTCAACTAAAGACAGACACTTGGCATCATTTTCATCATCCGAGTGATTAGCTTCAGCTACGGATTTACATTTAAATACCAAACGGGCGCTTGGTACGTTTGTCGCCAGAATACTCCTCTTTACTGAAAATTCAGAAACCCAAATTACAGCTACAACCAAAAGATAAGGGTTTGCTCTCAGTAAATAATGGCTCCTCCGTGTTTGTTGATGATCTTGTGGCACAACATCCCTCAGTTGGGATAAGAGCAGGGCCACAGGGGTTGAGCCTACCAGGTCACTCCGGCAGTGCTGTGAAGGGAGTACTTGTTTCCTGGGAAAGGGAGCCGCAGCCAAGTCCAGATGCCGAGGCGCTCCCCAGGGACAGCGTCATGAGTCCAGACTGGAGGAAGTGCAGTGTGAGAGCCGGCAAGGCTGGGCCTGGATCACTGTCAGCTGCCTGCACTGCCGCAGGATGGGAGACTAAATCACTCCGCTCCTTCTCTGAGGCCTGAACCACATGTGGTATTCATTTACAACAAGCTTGTGAAGAATGAGAGGGGGAGAAAAAAACATGGAAAACAGCTTTATGACACATCAGGATGACAGAGAGGATTACTCAGTTGTACACGCTAAAACACCCCTTGTTGGGTTTTTCTTACAACAAAGAGGGAACAAGCCCTCTCCAGTGTACCTCTGCGGGGAAAATGTCTGTGGCGGTCACAATTTCTCACAGGCTCGATAACTGGATACAGTGAATCAAAGCCAGTGACTCCGCTTGCTAGAGTAACAGGAGAAACCGCTGTTTTGATGTTTTAGTCCCTGTGTAACCTCATTGCCATGCTTGGTTTGCTGTGTGGGTTGAACTCGGGCAGGGGAGGCGAATATTAGCTCGCGAAATGGCTTGTGACTCCTGATGAGTTTCAACCTCCCTCGTTCTGTGATCTTGTCTCGTTCGTTCTCCAAATTTCATTCCCATTCATTATCATTCACACACACGCACATTTATGCACATACTTCCCACTCTCTCTTTTTTTTTCAGCTTTTCTTTCAGGGACCACAGAGTCACCACCCAGTAGAGATTCATCCTCTGCGAAGAATCTGCCCTCTAAGTAATAGCTTCAGCTAAACGCACTGTTAGATTTCTAATCCATTTCACCCTGGGAAACATTTTAAGTCAACACGGCGACTGACATTGTATACACAGCTCGTGTTGACTTGGATTTGGTGCACAATAACCTCGCTCATGACAAATGCTCACACTCGGTTGAAGCTTGAGCTTCATAGAGAGAGAGTGTCCACAAGAAGGACTGGTTTTACTCGGAGCCTTTAGACGGTCTGCACTGCTGCCTTAAAAAAAAAAAAGCTAAAAGGAAAATATGCGTTACGAGGACGTATAACATCTCAAACACCCATGATTGGTGAAAGCTTATCTGCAGAAGCACACGTTCAGGACGAGCCCTCGAAACCAAAAAAAGCCGGTTTGGATATCTCAATTTCGTGTGAGTGCTGCCGACTACAACGTTTTAATCAGTGTGATAGTGCGAGGAGCCAAATGGGTTTCTAGTGGATAGAATGCCTCTTTGCCAAACACAACACAGTGATCAGTAAAGGAGAGCTTATTAAATGGAGGTAGTCATGGTGCTGGCGCTTAACTCCCCATTGGCACACATTTCCTGCTGTCTCAGGGATTCTTTCCACTCTCTTTAGACACAATTATCAAGGGAGAAGCAGGCCTTGAGGAGGGCTCGCACTCCCCCTTCCAAAAAAAGCCTCTCTCCAAGTCTCCCTTTTTCATCTGCAGAGGGAGTAGCCTTGACCACATTCTGGAGGTTGAATAGCATCTTTGAAACAGATCCACGATATCTTGTACAGTCTTGCCCTCTAGTGGCCAAAGCGTATTATTGCACTGTTCTGGTTTTGTGTTTTTCTCCCAAAGCTTCTACAAAAGACATCCCTGACGACACTAATGTGAAACATCCGTGTGTGTCTTATTCTCAGGGTGTTCCTCCTGGCCCGAGGTTGCCCACCAATGGAAGTTTAGGGGTCATGTCGGCCCAGTCGCAGCCGCGGCCCCCAGCACCCAACAACCAGCAGAAAGGCCCCGCCAAAACTCAGGCCATGCAGCGGCAGCTCAACCAACCACAGCACCCCATCAGCAGTTCAGTGAGTGACGTCTTACATCGTGCCGGTTTCAATAGACTGTGGTAGAATTTGGTGTTTTTGAATAACTTGATCAGTAATCACGTCTTTGTCTTTCCTTTTTCAGGACAAAGACAGTGCACACGATCAGTTCAGCCGTCATCTCACGAGGCCGCCGCCTGATTACAAGCAGTCAAGAAGTATGGTGGGAGTTCAGCAAGGAAACATCTTCACAGGTAAAGTTCGTGTTACGTTCTCTGATATCTTAAGTTTAAATATGCAAACGACTCATTATGAATTAAAGAGGTGCCGATTTGCACAAAGTTGTAGATTGGAAATTTGAGCATTGGATGAAATATTCGAGACAACGGTTTTTACAGAGAGGACTTTGGAGACCTCTTTTTATCCTTTAGAAAATACTGAAAAAAGACGTGAAAAAAAATCATCAGGATTAGATGGAATCAAACTGGACAGGTTGGTGTATTGCAGCGCGTCTGAAGTGGAGATGATAAAAAAAAACTCATTTTGAGAAGACAATTAAGATAAGAACATTTTTAGACAGAAAATAAGACACTCCAGGTGTCCTAACAAAAAAGATCTCTTGTAAAAATCATCTGTTCACATATGAATGAAAATTTCCACTTTCACATGCAGATTATATACATTAAAATGTGATTTTGTAAAGTTTCTTTGAGTAGCATGGAAAGCGCTAGCTATAAAATGTATAATTATTATCGCTGTTGTTATTGTTATTATTATCTAATAAAATCTGCATTTTTGGCATTCACATGTTTTGCAATCTGAACTCAAAAACATCCAAATGTGAATCGTGGGCGTTTTCTTTCCTCTATTCTAAAATAAGTCATATCAAAGGAAGGAAATAGCCCACAATCTCAGAATTACCAGAGAATGGAAAACAATGTTTTGATGTAGCGTCTCACCTTCAGTACTGACAAGTGACAACAACGGTAAACCGTTTTTCTTTGTTTCTCTTCAGGTCAAAACTCCTCCCAGTCTTCGAGCAGTGGTCCTGAGAATGACCGACAGTCCATGTCTTGTCACCTCCCAAGTAGGTCTGCTTCAAAGATGAGTCCTTCACCACCGGACCGCCGGTTTGGTATCGGGAATGACTGTCATCCGAGCTCTTGTATCGGCCAGTTTCAGCAGCATAACAATCAGAATCGAATTGGACTCAATCCGAATAAAGCCAGGTTCCTGGGGCCAAACGCGCACGGAAACTCTTTTGTGATAAACAGTAACGCAGCAGGTGTGCAACACCCGAGAACGACAGCTGACCTGCACTCCTCGGGGGTGCCAGGACAGGGTCTAGGAGGCTTGATGAAAAATGTCAACATGGGCTGGGGCTCGGCCAACAAGCAAGTGACAACCGGACTCAGTGTTATGCGGCTACCCAATCCACTACAGTCTCAGGGTGCACAGCTGGACATGCCAAACCATCCGTACCAACAGAGACACATCGGCCCTCCCAACCAGGTAGCACCTGACATCGGGATGCTCCCTCATAACCCTGCCATAAGAGACACAGGCCCAAGACTGAGCCAGCCACTGATGGGATCGCCATCAGCAGTGGGGAGCCTGAACCAGGCCTCCCCTGAACAGAGGGTACCAGCAGGCAACTTCGCAGAGTCCAGTTCAAGCTCGAGCAGCTACCAGAATAACCGGGCCAACCGTCTGACCTTTGACTTCCTCCCCGAGGGAGACAACACAGTTCCAGGGATCAACACAGACTCAGACTTCATAGACTCTCTGCTCAAGTCTGGCTCTGGGAACGATGATTGGATGAAAGATATAAATCTGGATGAGATTCTGGGCAGTCACTCATGAAATTTGGGTCACAGATTGCTAAAAATTGACCCGCAGCTCAAAAAAAGTTATAGAGGTTATGTATGTAAGATGCGAGGGGTAACATTTTTTAAAATGATGTTAAAATGGAATTTTATAAACTCATATTATTTGTTTTATCCAAGTATACTGTATTGTTTTGTATTGTATTTACTGTGAAAGGAATTTGTGTTCTGTCCTTAGTACTCAGCATATTTTACTCCTGGTATATCGGCCAAGAAACTGCTTTTTCTCTGCAGTCACTGTTTCCGTGGTCTCTTTGTCATACTCATGCTGTAGTGCTGTCGTAGAGGATAAAATACCAACTTCACACTGTGAAAAGAAAACATTGCTGTGTTGCTTTCAAGTTTCTAAATCTGCATCCACTATTTAGCATGACATGGTATTAACCTTAACAAGTTTTGCTACCACACACACAGAGAATCTTGCCACAACAGATGTTTTCTTACTTATCGTTCAAGCTCTTTCATCTGTGGTAGTTTTTGATGCAATTTAAAAAAATGTAACCATTAGTTTTTTTTTTGTTTTTTTTCATGTGATATTTAATAATTATTGGGATAGTAATGATACATTATAATACATGTAATTAATAAAATTGATTTGAATAAATGAATAAATAAAAAAGCCTTGTTCCTTCTTTGATAGATGCTTTGATTTGCAATCTAAAGCAAAAATAAAACTACTTCATGAAAAGGTGTGTTCTCAGTGGCTTATATTATTGAAAATATTAACATGTTGCACCAAGGCCCTTGTTAATGCGTTAAATTTGGGTGAATGACTTTAAGGAATTGTTTTATGGTGTGTAGCAAAACACACACTAAGAAAATATTTCACGAGTAAATTTCTTTTTTTACTCCTCTCAACACATAAAAATCGGGAAATTTCCCGAAACTTTTCCAGAATATTTCAGGATTTTTTCTGTATTTTTCCTATAATTTTTCATTTTAAAAAGCAAAAGCAAAAAAGCAAAAAAAACAAAAAACAAAACGGTTGCTAACCATATTTTTAAATTATTTACTGGAAGTATGAGTGCTATTTGATGCAGCTTGATCAATTGAATATTGCAGTTCATCTCTTTGTCCACAAGAGGGCAGTGTGGGGTCTTGATTCTAAAACATGGAAATCACCATATTTTTAAAACTTTATTTACACAGTAGATAACATTTTCATCATTCCAACAGGAGCACATAACATTTTCTGTTTCGTTTCGTTTGACTTCAGCTAAACGTCGCCACCTCCCAGCATGGAAGACGCAATGACGCTGTGCTATGCTAGTTATGATAAACATATTTTTTACTGAAATTGGACAATACAAAATTCAAAATCAAGAGTTGCCATGGAGATTTTTTTTTTTTTTTTTCTGGTATCTTTTCTTCTCTTCTTCTAAAATGTTTTTTTCTATGTGGGAAGAGGGCAGTGTGGGGTCCTGAATCTTAAACATGGATATCACTACTATCCTGTACATATTTTTTTAAACTTTTTTTAAAATATTATTTACACAATAGACAACATTTTCACCATTCCAACAAAAACACTAAGAATTATGCTTGACTATAAATCAATTAACATTGTAATTTCCTAACATTTTCTGTTGGCTCCTGTGACTTCAACTAAACATCTCACAAATAATCGAGTCATTGGGGGATGAATACGGAAGCCCTGAAGGGAAAGGGATATTTTTTTTTCATCTGTTTCTCCTAAGTTCTAAAATATTGTTTTTCATGTGTTGAGCCGAGTAAAAAAAAAACTTAACGGGTGAAATTTGGTGCGCGTGTGTGTGTTTGTGTGTGTGAAACCCAGTGTAAAAAAGCTTTTTTCATTCTGTTTCACAAACGGGAAAAAAATATTTTAGAACTTAGAAAAAGGAGCACCAGGAAAAAAAGATTTCTCCCTCACCCCTCAGGCCTTCCGTCATTGAACACACACAGAAAAAAAAAATCACGAGTGAAATCTTTGTTTACTCATACACACTTTTTTAAACACATGAATAAAAAAATAATGACGATATGGAATTTTCCTGGAACTTTCCTGTTTCTTTCTGTAATACTCACTTTGACCACAAGAGGCAGAATTGCACCAATAATCATGTCACTTGTTTTTTACTCTTCTCAACACATGAAAAAAAAGAAAAATAGAACTTAGAAAAGAGGGCAGTGAACACTCGCATTTCTAAATATAAATCCTCCCGCGTTATGTTGGTTTGTACTCTTTACCAGAGAAGCTCCTCACAGTGTGCTAGCATAGCACTAGCATTCATGACTTCAGCTGGCACAAATAGCTCTGTAGTGCCTTTAAACACATCCAATAAACACACATTTACATTAGAAAGCGATACTTTTCTGGCCTCAGGTGGTAACACAGAGGAACTGCATCACATGAGTTGCACTTATGCTGAATACTTTCAAAATAAGACGTGAAATTAAATATTAGTGACATTGTGATGATCATAGCAAAAAAAAAAAAATGAAATAATACCCAACATACAACATAATTGATCAAGCAATATCATTGTAAATTAGCATCTGCACTGATCTGATAGCAACTAAAATGTTCTGTCCAAGAATGTTTATTTGCATTTGTCTATAATTTACAAAAGCACTTGTTGTATATAAACATTTTGTGAAGTTAGTCATGTTTTTTGGTTTTTTATTAATACATATTTAAGATTCAAGAAACTTTATGGTCTATCACATAGTGACAGAAAATTAACTTTGGTTAGGGCTTGAACAACATGATAACATATTCTCACACACACACATTTATGTATACATCTAATTTTTAACCTTGTAGTATGTACATAATGGCTCTGTTTATTTTTGCTTTTCTTTATAAAAATGTTTAGCTGTTTGTCTATTTCTATCTTCCTGTAAATTGTTCTCTATCTCAGTTCATGGAAAGCAAACGTAGTGCACATGTAGACAAACCTGGCCACCATAGCTTCTTACTTCAGGGTACATGGTAGGTTTGCAGTACAGAAATCATTACATACAAATGCAAAACGGGGAAATACATTACCACACAAGGCAAATGTTACCACAAAGTATATACTTTATTTCAGGCCAATTTCAAAGTATCATATGAAGCAAGATATAATGTAACAGAATTTATTGTTCTAAAACACATGCACATATCTATCAAAAAAAAAAAAAAATTGAACAGATCATTACTGAATATAAATTCATTTCATGTGCATTTAGAAAACTCTAAATACAAAATCCTTTAACTTGTGTGATTAGTTCTACTGCTACAATGACAGTCAACAGCTAATATGCTCCGACAGTTACACACTAAGTAAGCATAAAATCAGGTTTGTGTGACCAAATGCGTCATTGCATCAAAATGAAAACTCTGTAGCCGTGCAATACAAGCACTGTAGTGTACCACTCATTTTTAGTTGCATTGTTCTCACCAACACTGTTTATCCATCTTAAAATCCATCAACACATGATTTAATGATCAATAAAATCAAACTAAAAAGAGGTTTCTCACACAGAATAATAAAAAAAAATTGTTCATGTTCTCTGATCTAAAAAAAAAAAAAAATTGTTCCATCAAGTTAATGCTACCAATTAAGTATTGGTCGGCAATAGAATCAGTGTGACATCCTGCAAGTCCTCAACCGAGGGCGTGCATGGTCGGCTGATTATTCAAAGATTACTGCAGTAATGCAATGATGTGTTCATGCTGTAAACATCAAAATAATGTGATTATGAGAGAGTTGTCAGTGTGTTGTTGTCTCCGTCGCTGCTGTAGCAGTTTCTTGCTCGTAGAGAATGTAAACATGTGAGCGCTTAAAGAATCACTTGCTTCTCTGTTCTGAAACCTCATCCTTAAATCTCAGGGTTAGTCACTCAAAACAACCATCTTTGTCTAAAAAAAAAAAAAAAAAAAAAAAGAAAAATTTAAAGAATCTCTCAGCTATAGACCTATTCAGACGTGTCCATTAACACTTTAACAACCAACATCATTTTCTCATTAGCTTATACAGTGTGTTCAAACAGAGGCTGATTTACAAATCATACCGTTTTTTTCTGGACTCTGTGTGAAAATGGAAGCAAAAATAAGTGTTAGCGTCATTACAAAAACATCTTTGGAATCCGCCACAACAATTCCTGACTGAGATAATAACTGATTGTTTCTTGATTATTTCAGAAAAAAAAAAAAAAAGAAAAAAAAAAAAGAATTCAACAATCTGCGTAACTCACCGCCGTCAGTCAAACCCTGGCCTTCTACGCTACCCCCCCTCGACATGACTCTTATACCTGCTTGAACTTGTCTTAGCTGTCTAACCCCGTAGAATCACACATTGTAACCCTTGTATACTGAACGCTGTCACAAATTGATCGAAGAGCTATAGTTTCTGTTTAGCCGAGAGATTTGCCTTTTTTTTTTTTGGTTAATGTTCAGGAAAGATAGTAAAAGCTGCATGTGATCAACAAATAAACAATAACACTAATATGTATATAGTAAAATCAGAGACAAGAAGAGAATCAGTTTAAATGGTTAAAAAAAAAAAAAAAAAAAAAGAAAGAAAGAAAGAAAGAAAGAAAGAAGAAGAAGAGCCAAAACTCAATCTGCAGTCTTGGCAGGATTCATCTTGGTGAAGTGATGCGATAACAGTCGACCCTGTTACAAACGTATTATATTCATCTATGAAAGAAGTTAAAAACAAGCAAAATGCCTTTTGATCTACGCTATCATACATATGTAGTAACCTAAAAATAAAAGAATACTAAAAGGATAAAACAAAGAATGAATCATGATTTAGGCTTGGATAAGACTGAGATACAAAGAAGCTAGGATTTTTAAAAAAAACAAAGAGAAATCCCTAAATCCCCTTATAATGTGTTTATAAAACAAAAAATACATTTTTGATTATTGAACATTAGGCAGAGGAAAGTGTGGCTGATGTTAGCGAATACAGCCTAATGCTTATTGCTGCGTTACAGAAACGTAGTAATTGTTCGTGTTGCTCGCGTCTCAAAAAAATACAACTGAAGGCACTTGATCTATTTAAGGATTAACTTAGACTTGCTGGCACAGCCAAGCAGCAATGTAGTCGGTCCCCAGGCTCCAACCTTCTACCCCCCCACCCGCCTCCCCCCCCCCCCCCCAAGCAAAGCCAACATGTTCAAACTGGGCCTCACGTTACCTTTACTCCAAATCAGTATTGTTCTTTATGCTTCAAATACATCATTTTTGGTTTCTCAGGCTTGTTGAAAACAAACAACGAAAGAATAAAAACCTCACAAGGCCAAATATAAAGCTACTCAATCTAGATGCAACAGTCCCAAATACAGTTAAGTAGCGCCGCTTCACACTATATTGCAAGAGAAAAGAGGCAGGAGAGTACATGCGCCCGCCCAGCTCGGCTATGAGGGGAGACCAGGGGAAGGGGCGGCCCCTGCTCTAGGTAAAGATGCCCTAGATTCACTGACAGACCGGTGAAAGATTTGGGGACCCTTGCGTAACTGTCTGTTCATGGGCCAGCCTTGAAGACACAGACAAAATAAAGAGATAACACACCAGTGAAAAGAATACTGCCTCAAAAGAGGGTTGGCCTTACACGCCGAGACAAAGACAGAAGTCCAGAGACGCTCGCTGAAATGTCTTGTAAAAGCATCTATGAATCCTTCACAGATTAGAGCAGGCAGCAGTTCAGAGTGTAGGCAGAGGAGGAAGGAGCGCACCGCTCGCGTCTTCTATAACCATGTGAGGAAGCTCTCCTTGTCGATCCTGGTAGCTGCCAGCACGGACTCCATGTCGTTGAGGATGTCGGAGCTCAGGGCCTCCTGCAGACTGGGCATCAGCTCCTCGCCCTCCACCGCCATGCTCTCGCCCTCCAGGGTGCCCAGGTCCACGTCTGTCCCGGGGATGGTGTCCAGGTAGTCAGGGAAACGACTGGGCTGTGTTGCCATGGAGGGTGGAAGAGGGTCCCCTGATGAACACGACAAAAACGTTAGGATGACTGTTCTGAAGATCTAGTCGGCTTGGTGCAATGATGACGTTAATTGATGACTTTCCATATTTCTGTCATTTTTCATGCGCGTGATGCCTTTATTCCTCAAATCTGAGCGTTTTCTTACACAACTTGACGCAGGCTTCAAATTCGTTATCTTCAACAGACTCACTGAATGTGCGATTACCTACATTACCTCCAAAAATAACTAGTTTTTTTGTTAGGGACACGCCATGCGGGTGAATGTAACATTCTTTTCTGTTTGTCCTAATCAGCCATCATGAATACAATGTGGTGTTTTAGACCTGCGACAGAGAAAAGCACTAAATCCAGCCATACATTAAAGAAGCTTGAAGTCACAAATGTTTGACGCTTCCGGTTGAAAAATGACTTAAAAAGACAAATCGATTATCGAAATAGTTGGCGATTAATTTTCTTTCCGCAGACAAACCGACTGACGGACTAGTCGTTGCAGCTCCAGTGACGTTTCACAGAAATAAACAGGGGAGAAAAAAGCAGCTTTTTCAGACAAAGGCACCAAACAAGAGTTCCTTGCTCTTCCTGCCTCACCTGTGTCCATCTCATCCACGCTGTTGAGGAAGTCATCTGGAGTGCGGGGGACGCTGTAGCTGCTCATACTCAAGCCGCTGTCTGTGCTCTCATCCCTGGAGTGGTAGGTCCCGCTGAAAATAGAAGAGTAAAGAGATCTGGGTTGTAAACTCTGCACCGCCGCTAATAAACATGATGACTTCCAACGAGCTGGAGGGAATAAAAAGCCTTTTTGTCTCTGCAGAGTTTCGGGACGACCTCAACGACCCCTCACTTTAACTCCACTTTGAAACTGAACTGCGTGAATCCAATTAACTGAACCGACAAAGCAAACACACTCGGTTATTAAAAGTAACAGTGTGGCCTTAATTCCCTCGGGGACTTTCTGCATACATCCTTCGTCTCCATCCACGTGAAGGACTTTCGGTGAGTTTTGCGGTGGCCGGTCCACGGGCGAAACCCCGACGCAACACTTTGTCGCTCTCTTATTGCAGAACGTTAGGGAAAAGAGCAACGGCGAATCGGGCGACAGAGAGACAAAGAGGCAGAGGGGAAGACATTTGACAAGCCTATACTAATTAGCAGAGGAAAAATATGTAGGCAGAGTATGGCAGAGGCAGGATGAATGAGGCCATTGTAAGAGCAGAGGAGTGGAGGCAACAGGGGGAGGAGGGGAGATTAGGTTGGCCTGTCGACTGACTGGACCACATGTTCTCATGGCCTGCTTGCTATTCAGCTCTTTCCTAACAGAAGAACCAGGGCTGAGGGCTGCTACCCCATGATTTCCCAGAATGCCATGGAGCAGCATTCACAGATAGAGGAAGAGCCGGTCCCTTCGTATCATAGCTTTTTTCAGATCTAAAATTAAAGTCCAGTTTTTGAAGAAAATCTTTTATCTATTCAAGTTGTGGAAGCTGAATAAAGTCTAGTTTTAATGCATTTTTTCACAGGTGACGCCACCATTTCGGCTCTGATTCCTCTTTGTTGCAGCAGTTGTACACCAGAGGTCATCATTGTGCAGTTATCACCAGCCCAGACCTGCTGCTCTGAGTGAGTCATTACCATGTGAAGAGGGTTAAGCCGAGCGATTGTCCTTCTGTTTTTACTACTTGTGTAACTCGGGGAGCTCTCACCAGAGCTCAAACTCAACATCCGAGCGCACAGATTCCCTCAGACAGGATACATAAAGTCTGACGAGCCGAACAAGAACGGGAGCCCTCGCCAAGTGACGTCAAGCAGCTGCAACTGCGCTCTACTGTACAAGGGGAACATTTCCTCCATTCGCTCTGGGCCTCTGTGTGAAACCAACCTGTTGAGGAATGGGTCAGAGCTGTTGGCGGTCATGGTCCGGGCATCTTGGGCCATAGGGGAGGACACAGGGTTCGTGCTGCCATCTTGATCCATACTGGTAGGCAGCTGATTTCTCAGAGCGAGTTCCTGTGACGACAAAGCACAAAATTCATGAACAACACAATCAACCCCACCCCTGACCTCTAATTGCACACAGCTTCATGAAAACATGTCAGAACTGCCTTATGTCCCTGCTGCTCCGCAGCATAAAATGTTAATTTAAGCACACAGACACACACTGCCGACATGGTGCTCTCCATTCCTCCCCATACACAGTGTCAGATTACATGAGGGGGCGACCACAGTTGGAGACAATTGTTTTCTACACATGCTGTATCAGATAAGGCTGCGGATATGAAGTCATGTTCTTTTTTTTCACCTCCTTCCCTCAAAGTCCTTGAACAGGAAGGTGGAATGATTCGACTTGTGTCACAGTTTTGAAGTCATTTAACGAATATAGGGTCACTGATGACAGCCAATGGGATGTTCATTATCTATTTTTTTTTGGTTAAGGGTGTAAAGTAGCTGCTAGACACCCCAAGTGGTGGTAGAAGCTTGTATGGGTTGTGGTTGAGGAAGAGTGGACACAATGTTCCCTCAGGCAAAAAGGATGACTAAAAGGCTTTTATCTACTCTTTATAAAAGTAATCATTGTTGTTTTGTTTGCATCTTTCTCTATATTTCAGTAGAACTTGAACGTGTCCCTTCTTGAGAATCTAAACCAGAATCCCGTGCACACGCGCAAACAATCTGGTTCCGATTAGGAGGGATTATGAGGGCTGTGTACTGTAAACAACCTTTATGGTTTTCTTTCTGTGCATGACCAAGCAGCGTCAGCACTCGTCTGCCACCGGCGGGTCCCATACATCCACACCCGTTCTCCATCATACGTCTTGCCATGTGGAATACATTTAGGCGTGGCAAGCAGTGCCCCAAAGTTGAACTCCCTACACGAGCACCAAGTCATGCTCCTCTATATTTGCAAACATCTCGTTTCTGGAAAGTTGCAGGAATTAGAAAGTTTACTGGAATCTATATATACGATTTTATGTGTATACATTCCGGTCTGCGCTCCCATCTTAAAGGGTAACTCCAAAGATTTTACACATTAAAGTGTGTTTACAGGGAGTATTACTGCATTATGTGAAAAAAGACATATAAAGCCTTTTGTGGCTCCAGAAGAAGCTCATGTAATCCGATAAATAGCCTCCAGTGGCGTCACTCAGCGATTAACTTGCATTGTGGGTAATGTAGGCGTCCAGTTTTGAAAAGTATGTATATGTATTCCTAATATATTTCCTTTTCGTAACCTGACGGTCATCATTGGAGGCAGATTATTAGATAACACGCAGTTTCTTCTGGAGCAACAAAAGACTTCATAGCACTGTCTTATAACAAATGTTGTCATTGCATAATTAATAATGTTATCTTTAACTACATATCAGTGGGGGAAAGCAATTTAAGTGCTGTTAATTGTGTACAATTTTGAGGTACTTTAACTTGATTATCTTTATACTTCTGTTTCACTTCATCTCAGAGACAAATAATGTACTTTATACCTTCACTGCATTTATCTGAGAGCTTTAGCTAAGAGTTTAGATTCAGGTTTAGATCAATACAACAAAAAAACTTCATTAGGATGTGTCTTTAAAGTTGAAGTCCTTAAACTACTGCTCTGTATAAATGCGCGCAGATCAAGAGAAATCAATCAGGAAGACAGGAAAAAGAAAATGGCTGCACTGAAATAACCGGTTTGCTCCAAAAGATTTGTTTACATGCGTGAAGACTTTTTTTTTTTTTTTTTTTTTTTTAAAAGGAAGAGAACAAAGTTTAAAGCCTCGATATGGCTAAGAAATCACGATTCTCCGGAAGTAATCAGTTGTAACCAGATCCTCTACCCCATGATGGAAACCAGATTTTCTCCATCATATGACCTTTTCACAAATTTGACTACAAGGTTACTTGAGTATACGCCTAACATGCCCTGAGGATTTTCAGTAACGACTGACCAAATTTCATCACTACACCTCGTCACAGGTACAAGCTAAGGTCACTTCCTACTCTGCGAACTTTAAACAACCCGTGCGAATTGCATGGTAAACAAAGTGGCCGGCACCCTCATTCATAATCATAAAGCTCCGTTTCGAGTGTTATGACACAGCCCTTAGCAAACGACTGGACTCGGCTGCACCGCCCTTGCGTGGGCTGCGCGGTGACACATCAGCGCTAGGAAGTGATAAAATTACCACGCGTGACTCATCGGACTCCGCTGCAGGGCGGTGTGACAATAAATTCTGATCAAAAGGGGCTTAGGATCCAACACAATGCACACGAAGGATGAGTCATATGTAAACATTCTGCTGGCACCCTCATTCAGCGGGTGAGCAGTCAGAGGTCCAGTGTCTTGCTGCTACACTGACGGACACATCATACTGAGATGACTGACCCAGTGACCTTTGTGGTGCAGGTTAAAAGATCCTCCACGAGGCCGCAGCATATCTCGAAAGCCTTTAGGTTCTTTTATAAAAAAAACACTTATAACTCCTTCACTCCTGACCTGTGGTCTCTGTCGAAGCAGCTCCTGTTGCTTCAGTCTCAGCCGTTCCTTCTCGATCTGCTGCAGCCTCATCTGATTGTTGCCTCCCATGACTCCGCTGTGGCTGGGAGGCAGCGGCCCTCCCTGCTTCACTGGGGCACTCTGGGTGATCCTCTGCGGGTTCAGGGCTGCAAGAGAGACGGATAGGGGTTAAAATCGGTCACTGTCTGAGTAACACGTAGTGCACATTTTATACATTGCACAGTGGATTAACAAAAACCTTTTGGGTCTCGATTAAGTGGGATGGGGCTCCTTGGTCGTTTGCATCACCATTCTGTGGCTAATATGATGTATGCAGCTTTAAACAATGATGTAAAAAAACTAATCCTGCATATGGGACCTTCAGCCGACTATAAACACACGCAACGTCTCTGCAGCTACACCCTTTAATGCTTGGCTGCATTTAAACACTGCATAACAAGACTGACAACCTGAGCGTTTCTTTTTTTTTTTTCCTCTCTCTCTCTCTCTCTCTCTCTCTCTCTCTCTCAACAAGCTGAACTTGTAAAAGGCCGGAGCCAGTGCAACAGGTTGTGTAGTACAAGGGAAGTCCCAGCACAAGTTTTCAATCTAGCATCTCAAACAACCACTATTCCTGTAAGACCTGATCCCCTCCCACTCACTGACTAAGACAGGCTTTGTTAGTTGTGCGTTGTACATTGCATCAGTTATGACTTATCCTTTTCACCGTGCGTTTCGTTTCCTTCTAAACAAATCACAGATTATCCCCCTCAAGACTCGCTGCCTCCTTTAACCTGGCCCGATGGCTCCACTTCAGCTGATTTACTGAATGCATTACGAGTTTTAAAAAAAAGAAGAAAATTAGAATTTCATTTAAAATACACCTGCATTAGGTTCTGCGACGCCGTTAGCTTCTAAAACTTCCTTCAAACCACCAAATGTAATTGTGGTGTGTGCCAACAACCTCTCTGTGTATTGGAAACACGGCTGCTCCCCGGTGAAACCTTTGTTATTCTGCTCTCTGGGAAGGGTGGGTTCTAATAAACATGAGTATAAAAGCAGCGCAGCAATGCAGCGATCTATGCATGCAAAGCAGGTCACACGTTTTTTTGTTTTTTTTTATCACCGTAGTAGGGAAAGAGAAGCAAATGTGCTGGACCACAAGGGGTGTAACAGTAACGGAACCAATGAGGAGCGCTGTTTGCTTATGCGCTTGAAACACCAACCAAAACAAAAGCCTTGACGGGGGCGCAATTTTCATGCGGGGCTGCCTCTCTCCGTGCTGTCCTGCCCGCCCCGGCACCTTTCTCATCACCATTCAATCACTGTCTGTTTACACTATCTCAGGAGCTGAATGAACCGTGGCTCAGGGCTCTCCCTGGGAAGCTCTGCAGGCCCCGCCCCGCCCTGCCTTCCGTCTCCCCCCCCCCCCACACTACCCTCCCTCCCTCCCCCCTCTGTCCACGCTGCCTCCCCCCCCCCCCAACAACCCCACCCCAGCACATACGCTTGCACACAAACACACACACAGAGTCATGGAGCCGCCGCCGCCTCCTCCTCTGTCTCCCACACCCACACACCCACACTGAACTGAACTGAACGCCATGGGAGAGAGTGTTACTTCTCTTCTGCTTCTTATCTTTGGCAGATACTGAGGCCTTTTGTGGCTGAGGTCACTCCAGCATCAGGGCACCATCAGCTGTTCTGAAGGCAGAGGTGCTGCACATGTCAGCAGCTGTAGATCTGAAGCTTTGAGCTTCGGGAAAATAAGGAGGCGCATGTGGAGAGAGATTCACCGATACACAAGGCCTCACATGAAAGGGGAAAAAAAAAAAAAATCTGGTTTCACACAACTGGGCTCTTGATTTTAATCGTTTTGACCATTATTTATATTAATGGTAATAGTAATCGCTGATTGGCGGTTTGACAGGGAAAGACATGACAATCCGACAACCAACTTATTCGAACTTGGCTTAAAGTGCCCGCTGTAAATTTCCATAAAAGTTTACAATTATTTATTTCTTTAAAATTCTTTGAGGTGCGACTTCTGCAGAAGTGTGCGTCAAAAAAGTGAGGAGGGTATTCGGAAAGCGTCAGTTTCTCGTCAAGGTCTCGTCCCACAGACCAAACAGCTAACAGTAACCAATGTTACTGCAGGAACTATGCACAAACAATGAGCATATCCAAGCCGTGAATTACATCTGTGGGTGACACAGAAAGCGAAGGACAGGTTCAGTTCAGGGCCAGAGCGATAGCATGGAGGGAGGCTACGAGACTGTGTGTGTGTGTGTGTGTGTGTGTGTGTGTGTGTGCGGAGGGGTGCTTGAAGTCAGCAGCACATACGGGCGGTGATAGCTGGTGGGGCAGGCAGATAAGAGACAAGTTAATGCTGTCTGCCTTTTGTCTTTTTCACGCACCCCTGCAAGACAACGAGCCAGCAACACAGGCCCTTATCAGACCATCACACCGGCAGGCACATTACACCACAAGATCACCTGCGACAGGTAGAGTCGAGGGTGTGCAAGCAGCGGGAAGTTCTCTATGTGGCCAGGGCACAGCACCTTTGAAGGCTCTGTAAATATTTGTCCGCTGTCGATTGAACAAGTTTAAAAAAAAAAAAAAAAGAAAGAAAGAAAAAAGGTCCCTCAGGAAGGCGTTGCGTTTCTGGCATCGAGATAAGCAAAGTGGAGAAACAGTCTGGATGCGAGACAAACACCGTTTTTATCGTCTTGTACAACAGTAAGGTCTGAGTAAAGCTAGCCTGTGTTGACCTGGCGCTGCATGGCAAGGAGACGGAAAAAAACTGAGTCCGTCTGGGAGCTCTGCGGGACCGTCAGTCTGGGAATTATGTCAGCACATTACAGGGTAGAAAAATCGAAAGTTGTGTTGGATTTTTCTGTTCAGTGAAGGTTGATGAAATTAAAATTGATCAATGACGCTGAGGGAATTCAACCAGATTTTTATACGTGTGAAAATCTCCCTGGACTGTGAGGGTCAGTTCACCCGGAGGGTCGAGTGGGACGACTTTAATCGAATCAGAATGGAGAACAATCGTACAAGCAGTTTGTTTCCAGTTATACCTCGCTCAAAGTCTATGTTTCAATTTTTTCTTTCAAATGGGTTTTCAGTTTTCAGACATATGAAATAAGGTCTATGGTCCAATCAGGTTCGAGAGACTGTTACGCTTTGTTTTACGACATAAAATGTGTGGAAAAAAACATTAAATGTCATGACAACAAACACGAAGACTCACTAACTTTCCAACTTATAGGTTGATCATTTAATAAAATGTGTATGGCGTAACATAGTAGGAGGCTTAGTGCTGGTGACGTTGCAGTCATACGACTACTATGTAGTTTGATTATCATGTTGCTGAACAAAATGTGAAAGTGTCATAAACTTGTGTTTGCCGCAGAGCGTATTTTCTGCAACAACACAAAATCTAACTGGAAAAATCCCACAAGGCTTTCTGTCGAGAGGATCAGAGCGATGCTAACTACCAGGTTAGCGTGCAATAATACCTCATCCCTTCTGCCCTCTATAGGCACACATACATCTAAAAGGATAAATAAATGTGCAGATAAAACCCACACTGCGCACATTACTAGAAAAACCTCCAGGGTTAAGATTAAAAATATGAACCGACCCTTTAAAACCGGCTTTCTGCTGCCTCATCACACAGTATCTAATTGCGGTGACATCATGAATAAAATGCCACTTCTCTGGTGAAGCACTCCGACAGCGGAGGCAGAAAAAACATCACATGACGCGATCCAGCAAAGCAAAAACATCAAACTCGGAGAGGAAACCCGACTTTTTGCACCCTCAACTTTCCTCCCCGCATGTTTTCCTTGCCGCTCGCCCAGAGTCGTACGTACGGAGGACAACACATCCACACAGGCCAGCCCCTCTCTGAACCCGGCCACAGTGCAGTCATGTCTTGTTCCCCGTTCGCCACCTCCTTGGATCTCAAAGAGGATGCATGCTTATCCCGTCGGCATTTTCCCTCTGTTCCTCCGTTTTTTTCCTTTCTTCCCCTTTCGCCTCGCCTCTCCCTGCCGCCTCCCCCACCCCACCTCCCCCTCTCACATTGGAGTTCTTTGACTGAAAAGGTCTAGAACAGATTAAGAGTTGGACCACAGAATAAAGAGGCCTGGCAGAGATTCAAGTCTGTCTGGAGCTAGTGCAGAATGGGGCTGTGCCTGCACTGGGCCTCATGCAGGGGAAAGCCAGCCGGCAACAACCCTCAGTTAAAGGAGCTCTGCTGCTTTTCTTCTCAAAGCTCAAATTAGCCTCCATTATCAAAGCAGCTGGCTTATGATTGGAGACCTACATAGCAGCAGTATAGAGGGTTTTTTTTTTCTGAAGCTGAGGAGCCCAGTTCTATGCACAAATGTGAAAGAAATGATCAAAAAATAAATCCAAACGAGTAAAACTGGGTGTCCACCGAGCACAGAGCCTCACCTAGCATAACGCTAAGAAAGCTTTCTGAACTCAAAAGGATCACAAAGAACAAATAACAGCAGAATGAGCAATATGGGAGATATAAATTGTATAACCAACAGCCTTTAGGATAAGTTAATACAGAAAAGATGTCATCAGGTGGAGAACAACATCATGTTTAATGGCACATCATGAGTTAACGTGGTCTCTTTCTCCCTCTCACTCGCTCTCAGGGGCCCGGCAGCCTTGTGTGTTCAAGACTTACAAATCTTCAAAGAGGTTCGCCGATCAGAGCCGCCATCTCTTCCCAGCTGCCCCACTCCTCTTACAACTCTGTTTTGAACTTTCCTGCCTCCCTTCAGACTGGGACACACAATTGCTTACAGAAAAAAAAAAAAAAAAAGAAAAAAAAAGAAAACCTGCCCTTTAAGTGCCCGGGCCCCGATAAAAAGTAACACTAACATTTAACAGGATAACAGCCAGCGTGCTGATTCGCACATGTTGCCTTTGTGAACCAGGGTGAGCTTCCCTGGGGAACGCTGCCTGTAACGAGGGGACGGCACCTGAAGCGTAAATGAGTCAGAGTGACATAAGCAGGAACCTTCATCTCTGGAAGCCTTCCTGAGCGCAGGAGGATTAGCTCATTCCCATGGGCCGCAGAGAAATCTCAACACATGTACCTGGTCCTGTCACTTATTCACCAAGCCCTGGCCACCACACACTGAAAGCTAACTGTCAAACTTTAGCCCGGCCTGGGGGATTAATGGCCAACTCAGCTGTTGCTCCAACACTAAAATGGCTGACAAAAGGTTAGGTGCAGATTTTGAGGGGGGGGGGGGGGGTTTGGTGTAATCTGTTTTCAACAACCAATGGTATGACTAGTCACTCCCAAACAATGTCGTGGGGTGAACGAACAATGAATCACCCAGAAATGAACTCACTATCGGAGATACATGTTTTATCGACAAGCCAGAGCTTTTCTACTGGAGAGAATAAAAAATGCGGTCACAAAAAATGTTAGAAAAGAAAGTCTTTACTGCAGAGGCCGCTCTTTTAACATCCCTTGGTATTATTTTAGGGGCTACTTCATTGAATAAATAGCAGATGCATGGGTTTGTACTTAAAATCAGGAACAATGCTAAACTTTATCTATCGCAAACTCACCGAAGCGTGGGTCAAGTCGTGGGTCAAGCCAGGATGTGGTCTTGTTCTTGTGGTTGATGTAGTAAATTTCTCCCTCTGATGTAATAGCTTGTTCCCAGCCATCAGGAAGAGGACCTGAAGGATGCCATGCAAAACTAATGTTAAAGAGATGCTGCCGGTTCACTCACTGATTACACTTTAGTTTTACTGCACAACATATAGCAACTAGCTGAGCTTAATTACAGGGTATTGTAATTACAGACACCTTTTAAGTAGGAGAAGCAGTAATATCATATATATATATATCTTATTATTTTTATTATTTAATGCTGAGCTAAATGTCTTTTTTTTCACATTCAAAGCCTCTATTGACATATCGCTTTGAATGTCATCATATTTTATGATGTCGTCAAACTAAAACTTTAAATAAAATAACTTTAAATAAAAATACAATTCTTCTAACAAAATATTCAATTAGAACAAAGTGATTCATGGAATTAAATCGAGAGCTGAGCGGAGAAAAAAAAAAAAGCATTTTTTTATTTTGTTATGCAATAACGATAATAGCGTTGAGTCGAAATAGACTTTTTGTTCCGGTGGATCATTTACAGTGCTGCTGCTGCAGGACCACCCTGGTAGTACAGGTGCATGCCTCCCTTTGTGTGCAGGCAGAGCGCACTGTGACTGCAGTCAATATGTCGTTCTGAAAGGCTCAATGAGGATTATCGAAAGTTTTACGGGCTGATTACATCTATCTTTTTATTTTGAGTTTTGGACTTTAGAACGCTCTGGAGTATAACGCTAATATTACTAGAGTAGCCTCATTTTTAACTGCAACTGTGCGGAACTACTGGCTTTAGAGCAGAATGTGCAGACACGTACAGGAAAACATATTTGGATTTCAATGTTTTGGATGAAGCTTCAAAGTTTTTAATCATTTGGTACAGGTATTGAGAGTGGAATACATCTCCGATAAACAGACGAGGCTGCACCTCAAAATGTCTTTATGTTGTTTTAGATTTCCATATGGGTTGCGAGATGGAACAGTGACGATTTGCGAAAAACAGAAACTTCATCGGTAAACTCTGTAATCTGTGAGTCACGGAGCTCCCAAACATGTCAGACAGGACCTGTCACGTTCTACCTCAGCCTTACCTCACCTGGGGCAAATTCCAACTGCATGGACAGAACTGAGGTACACAGAGTCTCAGTGACATGTAAGAACTAGACTCGCCTGCTCCTGACTTCTACTGTATGTTGTAAGAAAGAAAGAAGAGCCCAGAAATAACCTCTAAGCAAACGCGATTCTGACTTCAACGCTGGAAAAAACCCCACAAATTTGCTGAACATTATCTGCTCTACACGTCACGCGCTGCTTGTACAGTGAAACTAAATATCACAAAATCAACATATACGCACCACTGGCTGGGTTCATAAGGCTCTGTTGCTGGACTGGCACAGAGCTGGTCGGGGCAGCCTGGTTCATCTGGAGCAGGGCTTTGCGAGGATCCTGCCAAGTGGTGGTCTGATCAATGTGGCTGATGGGAGAGAAGGGAAAAAAAAAAAAAACTTAAGTCAGAAAAATCACCACGAACGGTAATTAGTAGCAAGTTCAAACCAGGGGCAGTATCAGTACACAACAGCAGGTCACATACAGGAACAGATGACTCAGAGCAGTTTCAACAGGCTCTTTTGATGAAAACTCTGAATCCAACTCCTGCTTTCTGTAAACGATGACTGTTACAGGAACTCAGCTGGGTCTGTTTGGATCCAGTCTGAGCCCACAGTTCAATATAGATTTACAAAGGGTTCATTCTTAGCTCGGACTGGAAGGGGATATTTTTCACTATAATTAAATTGTGTCATAAATCAGAATTGAGAAACTGCACCTTGTTCTGAATTAAAATTAAGTTGCAAGTAGAGCTGCAACAATTAATCTATTAGCGGTCACCTATTTTATAAATTGGTTCTTTTTTTTTTTTAAATCATCCAATTCCACCTTTTAAAATGTCCTTTATGACAGTAAACTAAGTTTCTTTCGGTTGTGGGCATCTTGGACTTTTTTTAGAAATTTTAAATACGAAACAATCAATCAATTAATCAAGAACATAACTGACAGATTAATCAACAAATGACAATAATCACTGGTCGCAGCCCGAGTGACAAGACAAACCAAACAGAGGACGACTGAAAAACAAATCAGACATCTGTTATCCGTCATATGTTAGCTGAACGCTTCTTTGTGAAAACGTCTAAGAGGCCACGATTGGTTTCATAACAACTATTGTGACGTGAAAACAAAGTTGCTCCATCTATTCTATGGTACGTCTTTGCTGGGACAGGAGCTGAGGCGGGGGGGGGGGGGGGGCATTGTGCTGCGTTCTGTGAAGGCATTGATAATTAGTGCTTTGTTGGTACTTGTTGCTTGATTAAGATGGAAAGCTAATACAGGAAGCCCTCCTCTCCCGAGCAGGACCCTCTCTATTGAGGGAGGGTCAGTCCCAGGGCTCAACGCAGGGGGTCCTTTTTCCTGGAAGTGGCTCGGACACTGTGGAGTGTCAGGGGCTTTAACAATCTGGCGCCACATTTACAAAGCTTTCACCTGCTTGACAAAGGCACAGACTGAGCTACGACCCAAAACCCCACTATTCACTTGTTCTTTTTTTGTGTTTTGAAACATCCCATTTAAGGGACCCCCCTCACCTCCAACAAATGGGCTCCAAACTCATGTAGCTTGTTTATGCGACGACACAACTCCCGTGCTTATTGTGCAGCGGCGGCTACGCTATTCAAATACACATGACAAAAACCGAGAGTTTGTGTCAAATACAAGTAAATACTACCCCCCCCCAATCTATCCACTGTACCCGCAAGGAATCAGTTCTGGATGTCTTCTTCTTCCACCCACCGCGATTCTTGACAACTCGCTGTTAATTTGATCCCAAAGCGCCATTAGCCCAGATTTTGGAACAGCTGGTTGAAGTGAGAGATTCAGAGAGTTTCTCTTGGCCTCTGCGGTAATCCCAGCCTGCCTGTCTGCTCTCTGTCCCAGGCCAGAGAGCGAGAGGGCCTGACTCAGCACTCCTCCCCCCCACACAATGCAACCCATTTTGAAGCCCCCTCTTGTTTATGCTTTACTGATCAAAGGAGCTGCCAAATCCCCTACCAAACCCTCCCCCCCCCCCCAGCCCTCACACACACACACACACTCATACACACACACACACAAACACCACAAACCAAGCAAAATAGCTGGAACTGCTCAGATTGGAGGGGCCCCTTGAGAAAGAGGGGTCACAGGGAGCGGGGTGAGACAACTACAGAAAAGAAAAAAAAGAAGAGTGAAAGAGAAAAAAAAAAAAAAAAACATCTACGGAAGCAATCCCTCTGAATTCCATTGGCTGCATGAGTTGCTGTGGTCCTGTTACACGCCGAGCGCCCGCCCTACCCCCCTCCGCTGCCTCCTTCCCACTCTGGAAACTATGACATTTATTATAGAGGGGAGGGGAGAACAGGGGAGGAGACTGGGAGAGGAGCACTGGGATAAGGGAAGGGAGGACTTATCGCAAATGAGAGGCCTGCACATCCTGGTACACCAGTGCCGAAACAGAGAGGCTACGGCTGGAAAACACTGATGGAAATATACAACCTCAAAGCCTCCAAGATCTCTGATTATAAATCCCACCCCCCCTCGAGTCGTGCTCCTCGGAGCACAGATGAAAGTGCAAATATTGAGTTTTCTATCAAAGCCTAGCTCGGGAGGCTAACATTTGCACCCCAAATCAATCAGAACAGATGTAAACAAGGCTTCGGATCAAAACAGAGGCGATTCTTATCAAAACGCCGGTGATAAAATCCACACAGTGTGAGGGCCTCCAAGTCAGCACCACACTGTATTCATAAAGCCCGTATGTGGGAAGTCAGAGATCTGGTAAATGAGTTACCAAGCGCCGGTAATTCATCACCGGGTTTTAAAACTAAAAGATAATCCATTCACTCAACCTGCCCTGAACCCTATATGGCCAGGGCTATACACCGCTTCCTGTAGGCGAAACATAAAACAAAACAATGTCATGGCAACTGTTGGGACGGCTGGAGGCCACCAGTTGCTGTTAGGAATTGCTGATGATCTGCAACCTCCACGGTCACAACTGCTCGGTGTTGTCTTTACATGTCTCTGACACCACGGCAAGCTCAGCAGGACAGACATTGCACCCTCCCCCAACATCCATCCCCAGGGCAGGGCAGCGGACAGAGCAAACTGGTTGCGGATCAGACCTCGTCAACACTAACACGGTTACGTTTCAAAAACAAAAGTTCACGGGTTTTCTGAAGTGACGTCCAAACTAACATGCCAAAACCATAAGACCAGACTAGAAATAAATATGTCTTTTGGGTCTTCATGAGGGACTTTGTTCACCTTGAGTAGATGTGGGAGCGGGGAAGCGATAATGTAATGTTGTGTGAATGCCAATGAAACTTGGCACCGTTAGAATCTGTTGTAAGGGATCTGAATTCAAACTGGCCAATATCTCCATGAAGGGGCCAACTATAAACTTTTAAAAAGGCCCCCATCAGGCTTAAAGAGATAAAACAAAAGCTTTGTACCATTTCTGTCAAGTGGTTTAGATTTTTAAATCATTGTTTGCTTCTCACAAATACTGTTTCCCCCATTCCCACCGAAGTAAAACCAGTTGGTACATCTAATTCTTAACTGTCGGGAGCATTTCAGCCAAAAACTACATGAGTTTGTAAGTTGGAACCAAAAAGAAAAGCAGGTTTTTCTTCACCTGATGTGCAAACCGAAATAGGCGTGTCCTATTCTCACAGGCTGATGTGCATTGTGCAACTCCTTCCGTTTGAGAACACATCCTCAATTACATTGTTTATGCTCAAAATTGGTAGAAATTAGTGCTTGTTAGCTAGATAGCACCTAGGTTCAAGAATAAACCACAGAAGGCATTAACAGAGAGCTCCATTTCTTTTATATTCAACTGTATTTTAAAAGAAGAATACCTTTCTTGGTGGTCCAACCTGCGATCCTATTGTGGACGACAGGCTAAAACTTTGAAAATAATCAATGTCTCTGTCCTGTCGTGGAAATAGCTGCAATCTGCTATATTATGCCTTCTGTTGTGAATCTCAAACAACACATCTAACCCATCATTACCTTCTTGAGGCAGGGTAAACCATCCGTAAAATGGCCAGGTACTGCAGGAAAGGAGAGCAATGCGGTTCAAACGTGACCCATTATCAAGTCGGTTGCCTCTACTGTTGAGCTTTACTTGCTAATTTTCGCTCAAGCTGTCATCATGGGCGACTGTGGCTTAGCAGAGCACAGAGCAGGACTCTTGATCCACCCAAGCACTTGACATCTCCTTGACTGATGGCCCAATTATCAAGGTGGCGTTTATTGTGCCAACGTTATTTATATGTGTCTTGCTGAGAAGGAGGGTGAGGGACCTTTCGCATAAAGGCTAAACTTGACTCTGCTTAAAGGATCTGCCGTTCAACTGTTCAGCGACAACCACGCGGAAGCTGCTATCCGTTGACTTGGACTGTTTTCGCTATACCAAGATAATTCAAGATAGAGCTTCGATTTTAGTATTTAAACGTTACAAGACAGAGTAACTTAGCAGAGGCTCGACATCCTTAAAAGACGTCCAAGTGAAGAACTCTGAACGCTGCACTTGCTGTTTCACAGACCGCATCTGATTACAGTGGCATGACAAGCTTCCTAACACTCACAATGTCTGTTTACACCCATGAAAAACTGTGGCGTTTACATCTGGCTTCGTGGAGAATGTTCCATCCAAAAATAAGTCAGCTCTGTGGTCTAAAATGTCTGAGAACAAGCTCTGCTACCTGCCAAAGCAGCAGATCAAAGCGAGATTTGAGGCCAGATTGACTGTTTATTCCACTGAAATTGTCTCAAAGCCAGATGTCGAAAGCTGCGTTGCACTGGTGTAAAACAGGGGAGTGAAGCTATGGGGAGTGCAGCAGTGATGAAACACGCCCTACAGCTGAGTTGTCAAATGTTAAAAATGGGATCCTCAGGCCACAGTGGCTCCACCCAGGGAGTATATGCTTGGAAGGTGGTTGAGGCCGATGACTAAAGAGCGCACTGAGGGAGGCCAGATGTAATCAGGCCTCTAAGATGAGGATGACCACCTCCACTCTGGTTGACTTGGGGATGCCTGGCTGCCTCTCTATCAGCAGGACATCATCAAGAGAGATTATTGGGGCAACCTCTGTGACCCTATTGTGGCTTTAAGTTTCCCTTTGAAGGAGGGTTTGTATCACCGTACTTCCTAACGAAGCAACTAATTCACAACGTACCAGGACTGAGTGCAGCTCAGAAGGTTTGGTCTGACTTATTTTCAAAGACTAATGCAAAATACTAATTGACTTATATGTGGCCACGTGAGATTATTTAGTTGTATTTAGCCAAAACTGTGGCTGTGTTGGTTGAACTGCACAAGTACTGATTTGACTTGTTATTAACGGGCAAATACATATATTACAAAACGTTAGAAATAGTTCAATCGTAATCGTGCAGCAATCGACAACATATAAACAAATGTTTATTTTGCTATTCAAGTGCTTTGCATCTCCCGTAAGGTGCTTTTAGTTTGAGTCGGGGGAACTTTAAACTCCACCTGAGAGGATCCACTCAGATACTACATCTCTGTGGAGATGCCCTCAGTGACAGTGGAGGCATTGATGTCTGGAACAGAGGTGTTACATCAAGACTTTGGTAAACACTAGCCTGACTTTCTCACAGTCCCATTTGTGTACTGAGCTGACAGGCCCCAGTTGAACAGGAAGGGCCTTGTCTGTGTGTGGTCAATAAACCAAAAGTTTGTCAAACACAAAGTTGCTCCAAATGAGGGCTTCACGCAGACTTACAGCCCGGGCCTTCCCAGCGCCATTTGTGACTGACCGAGTGGCCTCAGCTCATAACAGCTTAGTTTGAGAACCAATTTCTGCATTTATCCCTTTAACTTTGATGCAGAGTTGAAAGCAAATTAGAGAACAGTTGATACTGAAAACATTCTTAGGTTTTATATATGATGTGTACATAAGATGCCGAGTATGAGATTTGTGTTGACCGAGCTATAAAACTAAATGCATTTCAGATAATGAACTGTCAACAGTGCTGTGATAAGATTTTTTTTTTTTTTTTTTTACAACAAATGTGCTGCAAATTGAAAAAGGAAGGCCAGGTACCCGTTTATCCACCAGACTGCAGATGAAATAACTTAAAAATGCAATCTGAGCATAAATACTCTAAATCGGCAAAGTAACTAGTCACTAAAGTTAGCAAATAAGTGTAGCAGAGTGTAAAGTACAATATTTGCCTCCCAACTCTAATCGAGTGGAAGTATAAACGAGCCAAAAATGGAAAGTACAAATACCTCAAAATTGATCGAGTACACTACTTGAGTAAGTTGTACTTATTTAGCTACACTACGTCACTGGTTATTCTAAATTCTTACACTATGACTTTAATCTTTACTGCAAATGTACATGACCTGATTATTGGCTATCAGCCACCTTGATGGGTAATAATCAGTCAAAAAATACACGACGTTCAATCTGTAGTTTAAAGGGACTGAATTAAAATAAGCCAATGGTAGTTTTTCCTTACTCACAAAAGGAAAATGTTGGGGACTTAAAATTCTGTTTTACACAAGCTCGGTATTACAATGGATGTAAAGCGGTCGGCTGGAAATCCCGACATAATCTCATAGTCCGAAACAGCAATTGCGCAGATATCCACTGCATACAATGAGAGCATGAAGTCCAAGCAGACGCTTTGATCAGTCCCGCTTTAACAGGAGGTCTCTTTGAATTGTATTTAGTGCAACAGATGTTCAGGAAACCCCAGATAATGTACACCGAGGCTCCACCATTTATCACCCGGCTTAAATCTCCCGTTTCACCAGAAGACGTGTGCAGCTTTACAGGGTTAAAATTAGCAATATCCTTTAATTCAGACCGGTAACGATTAACAGTGATCGCGATTGATTAAAGTTATTCGCTGTGACCAGATAAGTTAAGTCACAAGTCAGCCACTCTGGTTGTGGGAAACCAGGCTCATCAAAACAGTTTAAAATCCAATTGAGGAAAGACAAAAGTGTCCATCAACACTGAGCTCTACCTGCCCCTGAGGGCAGACAATAGCTGCTCCCCCAAAGCTTTCCTCTGCTTAGGGCTGACTTCCCACGGACTAAAAGCTCATTCAAAGCTGCATTTAATAAGCGGCCGGAAACAGTGATTACCCCTCCTAGTTCACCGGTGTGTCTAAATTAGAAACCTTCATTAGTTTATGACCCAGCCCTGGAGACCGGCCCTGCCCCCGTCCCAGCACCAAGCAAGGTGACCCAACCTCCCTGCCCCTGCTGTCATAAATCAAAGGCCACAGCAAACTGCTGGAAGAAAGAGGAGGAAAGGTCAATAGACTTTGTTGACATTCTCCCAGTCCTCTCTCGGCTTTTTTTTTTTTTTTGTAATAGCTGAAACAAAATAAAGATTTTCGCAGGAGGCTGCTCGTATCGCGTATTAATGCTTTGTGCCTGAGGTAAAGTCTTAAATTTGAAAAAAAAAAAACTTGAAATCCAGATTTTGAGAAAAAGCAGAAAATCCTCATAAGTTAGAAGCTGGAAACAAATAAAAGTTGAGCATCTTTCTTTAATAATGACTAAAATTATATATATTGATTTTCAAATTGTTGACAATTAATTTCTTGGGACTGAATAATCAAATGAGTTGCTAATCATTTCTGCTGTCAGCGCTGTTGCACTAAGTCATTCACTTTATATCATATATACATAGAATAAATATATATACACACACACTGGATTGTACACCAAACTCCTACCCTGATGAACATTTCAGAACTTTGTACAACTCTTAAGAAAGCCGCAGCCCTCTCTCACCGCCATCTTTAAACTTCATGTCAACCATTTGTCTATTTTGGGAAGGCTCACATGAGTCTCAACAGGCCTGTGGTCTGAATAAAGATCACTGTTTCACTGCTGGGACAAAGGGAGGGCCGGAGTTTCTTTTGGCCCCTCTTCTAGTCATCTCCACATGGCTGCCATTTAACTCCATTGACACAAAAGAGGCACCATCACAGCGCCATGGCTCCATTCATACCAAAACGGAGCCTGGCTTTTAAAAGGGAGTGGGACATCGGCATCCGCGGGGGCTGCTGTGATTCGCAGAGGCCAATCAAATCCGACTGTAAGATCCTAGTGCAGCAGTGAACAACAGACGGGGAAAGAGAAATAATTCTCCCTTTAAAAAAAAAAACAAAAAAAACTTTCACCCCGACTCGATGTATCTCTAAGGACAACAGCGGTCACCTGAGTGAAATGTGAGCCCCCACTCTCCACTCAGCTCTGCTCGCTGCTGACGGACTCCCCACCCCCACCCGTCCATCCGTCCACCCACACACACACACACTCTCGCTCGGCTTCACCCCTCCTGCAACACGTCTCAGGCAGACAACCCCTGTTTATAAATAGGGGAGTGTCTTTTCCAGCAGCTCTGCCGAGGCCGCCTGTATTCCAGATCAAATATCTGAGCTTTGATGTGCGGCGTATGGAAGATGTCTCCTCCAGTTTTCCTTACTGGAACACAAACACTGTGTAGTACACTTAGTCTGGTCGCACAACGCGCCAGCGGAGACACAGTTCTGTGCGCCGCTGCTCGACTGTTTTTCCTTGTTAGCTGGAAAGCGAGATGATAACGTGGTAAACACACACAATCTTTATCTGCTCCGAATGTTTAGCCATTTGTTCTTGACATGCTAAAGTTTGATATGCAGGGATTTAAAGCAGGTTTCTACTTTTCTAAAGAGAACGAGGGTCATACAAACCTAAATTGTGAACATATTGTCTTATGCTATGTTTTATTGTGCCTTCAGCAAGGATTCAAGGACCAATGTATTCAGTTGAGTATACTTTAGTCTCTGCAGATTTATTGTAGATGGGTGTGTACAAAAGATTTGAGTGTGTCTTTGTCTCTTCGACCAAAACTGTAAAAAAAAAAACTATTTAAAATCACAGTTTAGAGTTTTGTGTATTAGTTTAAGTTGGCTTTGTATCAAGTATCACTGCTGCAATTGTAGATTTTATGTCTCATCAGTTGTAGACGGTATCTCTCTATCAGCAGATGTTGTTTTCCGTATAAAAAGCGGTGACAAAAATAATCTCAAACTACAAAAAAATTACACAATTATCATATAAACAAGGAAAAATGACACTTTAAATTTGTACATATTGATGTACACCCGCAAAACGGCAAAACACTTGATAAAAGCAACAAATGTTTGAGCCACAAGTAATAAAAGATTTCAGTTTAGTCGCCCAATTCAGTTTATAAAATTGCTTCATTGTCTAGAGGTGCATTAGCTTAGTCAGTTTCTGAACAACTGCAGCGATCCTGGGGGAGTCAGGGAACAGCTTTTACTCCCGCCCACCCCCACCAGTCCTTTTGTACAATTTTAGAAGAGCCTCCTCAAAACAGACCAGATGTTCTCCAGATGTGAGACCTTAAAACATCTGGTACTGAAAGCTCTTTTTTTTTTGATCCTAGTAAATTTGAGGCTATCGTGTTTGTTCAGACCCCGCGTCAGAGAGTAATATTTCCAAGAACTGACAACATGTTGCATTTAATAGGAGTAAGAATGGCAACTTGCAATGTCAAAAGCATCTCTGCTCCACAATCTGCTGAGCATTTCATCGCCGGAGCATTTCACAACGGGCAGATTATCTTAACATAAATTGCTGACGAAGACGTCACTTTTATGAATAATTCAAGCTGTGCACAGGACTGCAGAAAGTGGAAGGCATCACAAGACTAATAAGCACATAAGAAAGTGGCGGAGAATAAAAAAGGAAGGCCTCACACTCCAAAAAGTTACTGATGAAATCAATGACAGGCGTAAAGGGCTCTGAGTATACCTGCTCCCCGCTATTAAAAAGTTTACGTTGGTTCATTAATGTGGAGGAGATCTGCTGGTTAGCAGATGAGTTTTACAGAGCTGTCTGTCCTTTTTGCTGTCTGGGGCGGCTACAATGGTCTATTGTTCCTCCTGAAACCTGAGACCAAGAAAAGGAACACTACATACAGCAGCAGTCCCTCATAAGACCTCTCTTGTTTGCAGTGGCCACCAAATTTAATAACCTACAATTTAACTATTGCAATTGTCTCTTTTCGAGCACACTGGTCACCATTGTGCACTGTAAGATTGGCAAATTATTGTCAGCATAATGTACACCGAACAGAGCCGCACTATGAGAGTCCGAACCTCAAGACCACGGCTCTGCTAGCTTGGACTTTTTTCTTGGCCGTTACCGAGAAGCTAAATGTCCCCCCTCTCTCAAGAACTGCAAAATAAGTGTTCAGTCTGTGCTTTTAATATTCCACATTATGTACATTAAAGGATCAGTTACATATCTGTTGTTCTTAAAAGGAGAAGTTCACCCAAGAAATGTGAATTCGGTGATAATCTATTCAACCCCATGACGATGAAAAGTCGGACGAAGTTCTATAGTCCACACAATATTTCTTTCTCTCGCTTTTAGCTAGCTTCAGCATTTAAAAGGGTGCAAATAGCGCATTTTCAAATCAGCTTGGGATATCATGCTCCTACAGACCTAGATGTTTTACTTTTACTTAAATTATTCAGGAGAATGCTGCAATGCCGCTTCGCCGCAGAAAGCTTTCGTGAACTACAACACTTCACCTGACTTTCCATCACAGAGCGAAAGTACAAGTAGATGATGACTTAATTCTCATTTTAGGGTGAATTTATCATTCTAAAAAAAAGACTTGGATATAATTTGTAATTTATTTATTGTGTGTCAGTGACCAGTTTTTCTTTTTCGTCTCAAGTGAGTCTTGACCCATTTGAATACGTCCATTTCGCTGGCTGGACATATTTCATTGATTCTTCTCGAGTTGTTGCGTTCTGAAATATGATAAAGAGACTGGTCTTATTTGGTAAAATGAAAGGACACAGATTTTGAATTGAAATGTTTAACATACGTGTTTTTTTTTTTTTTAACCAACAGATACGTTATTTCTTGCTCCTGATATTGTCTGGCCAAGAGCTTATCAATCAATTTTAAAACTATTCTCATTTTCTGAAACTGGCACAAACTTTCCAAGGTTCCGAGGACTGTGTAATACAAGAATGAGTGTCGACACTTGCTGCCAGCATACTCACTTGAGGAAGTATCTCTGGCCAGAGGCGGTCTTGGCCATCTCCCACCCCGGGGGCAGAGGCACGTCATCAGGAATCTCATAAGAAGACTGACGGAGATGTTGAGGGTTGGGGCTCGTCGGGGGCATGCCAGACAGGGAGCCACCAGAGACGGCTCCCAGCTGCAGGGAGGCCGGGGACGAGTGTGCACGGACATGGTGGGGCGTGAGCGCGCCGCCGCTCCCGGCATCAGTGCTGGCCTGTGTTGGGAAGAGAGGCAATGTTAAATAACAAAAACAAAATAATCAAACTATTGTGAAGTAATGCTTTTTTGTTTATTATATTGTTATGATGTGGGTCGGAATTGTGTAAAATTGGGAGTTTGTTTAAATATTTCTCCTTAAAAGTCATCTTTTAATAAATGACTGTTTCATCTGTGAAGGAGATTATACAACTGTCACAACAAAACTAGTATTTCCAAGAGAACTGGCTGTATGGACACACGCCTTCAAGGATCAGTTTGCTGTGGACTTAAAGTCTACATACATTACTCTGGTCTAACACTTTAGTCACGTCTCAAACGCTCCACATGTTTGTTAGAAAGTTATTGTCATGCGCATATGTACACGAGTTTGGGTGTTGTGTCTGCGGATGAGGGAATCCAAGGCCTGTGTGGGACAGTGGGGTGGGGGGGGGGGGGGGGGGGGGGGGGGAGAGCACAGCCTCTGCTGCACAACAACGCATGCGCACTGACGACAAAACTCCACAGAGACCACAAGCAACAGTTGTGAGGGGGACGGCAGGGGAGGGGGAGGGGGCAAATAGGACGAATTCAACAATCGTAACATCTTTCTGTCATCATTACAGAAACACTCTTGTTTACGACACTCGCGTTTCATTATTTCCGCATGATTTGTAACTCGTCTAATAACTCGCAGCCCCGGACGCGACTAACCAAAACATCTACACGTAAGTGCGAGTTAACTCGTCCCGTGTGGGTTCGGCCGATCTGACAACTCACTCATCAGTGTAATAATATCACACATCCGTAATAAAACCAGCTGCTGAGGCCAAACAAGTGGCTCCGAGGATCTTCTGTTTACTCTCTTAACTTTTACGCACAGGCCCCACAGGCCTTTTTTTTTTTTTCCCCCAGCAGTGATTTTGTAAAGTTACTGGGAGATTTTAATCACATGTAGTCCTGGTGTGATAAAATGTGTGAGAGCGGAGAGAAAATACATTAATACACCTCTCAAGGCAACAGTAGTAATATCCTTAAAGGACATTAACGACTACTAAGCAGGATAAAGTGACTGTACCAGTCACACACTGCAGGCCTGAGCCCCCCACAGGATGGGCCCTGCTTTAATCGTGATTTCTGGGAAGGGGCAGCGGAGAGACAGGGCGGGCTTACTTGTCTGGAATGGGACTTTGGTTCAGGAGGTTTGAAGAAGGAGTCTGGCAGCTTCCTCATCCTCATGGGTACGGAAGGGGGGACGATAGTGTTTTTCGGGTTCATCACGGCGTTGAAAAGCGCCTCCAGGTCGGTCTCTGAGTCGCCCCGTACATGGACGATCTGGTGTCCGGCAGGAGGGTTATGCTGGCTCGGATCCATTGTCCCCCAAAAGTCTGCGAACTTTTATGTGTCCGAAAAAAGGTCGCGTTCAGGAAAAAAAAAAAAAAACACTCACAAAAAAAAGTTTAGAGCCAATCCCAAACTTTTTTTTTTGTTCCCTCTTTCTTCTTCTTCACGCAGCAGGAAAGCAGGAAATCTCGACGACAGTCAGTAAAAGTTGTCCCGAGTCATTCTACAGTTGAGCAGCCGAGGACTGAGTTTTCTTTCCAAAGTGTGTTAGCTGTCGATACCTGCGGAGAAACACAGCGTTTCCCTGTTGTTTCTTGCTGGCATACTTGTGAATATAACAACGCGCATATCTACACCACACTGGAATCTATGTTGTCGTCCGGCCCGAACTTTTCCCAAAAAAAAAAAAAAAAAAAAAAAAGGGGGAGACGCGGCCACGAAACACGAAAAAATAAACACAACAAACGCAAAAAGAATCCAAGTGTTCCTGCGCGCCGGCCGAGCTGGAGCTGTTAGTGGAAGTTCTTACAAGAAAGATTCATAGTCCGTACAACAAATCTCCGCAGCTCACTTAGTAGAAAAAAAAACTTTTGCTCCAGTCGGGTCTAAACTTTGGGCAGGACATCAAACTTTATGACTCATGGGACGTCTGCTCCAGGAGGCGGGGCTTCGCTTTAATTGGGACAAGAGTGTTTAAAGGTACAGTCAGTGTAGCCCAGGGGCCCGAGGACGACCGGGGCCCTCCACACATATTATATATATAGCCTATGTATATTTTTTTAAAAGTTTACATAAAAAATCTCGAACTTCGATTGAATAAATTCGATGCAAAATGACCCAAGTTGAATTAACAAAAAAAAAACAGATTGTTGAATTTAAAATCCCCTCACTTCTAAAAGATCAGCCTCCAGCTGGTGACTCTGTTATTGTTTATTTAATAATCGATTGGGATAACCGAACGATCATTCTTACACATTAATTAGATCATCTGGGCGACAATTGCTGAATTACAGTGTTCATTATTTTGTTGGCAACCACTTGAATACTACAAGGACCCCTGCTGATGCCTGATTATCCAGCTGGAGCCCAACTTTGGGAAAACACTGAACTGTGGCTCATTTGCAACCCAAAATGTGGAAGTGCCAGAGTGTTAAGTAAACAGAGGAAATACAGTAGAGATGCAAGTTTCATAAGTTGGTCAGCTATATAAAAAAAAAAAAAAAAATGCATATGGCAATAAATTAAAATGAATTATGCAAAAACGAATACACTCTGTAATTACTTTTAAAAGTGTTTTTAGGGAATGCTTTTGAAATCGTACACAATTGACTGCAGTTGTACGCTACTTTAAATGTGTTTATTTATGCGGAACACATGTCTTTAGGCTGGATGATGATGCAGCATACTAAACAATGATTTAAAACCACACTCCCTCACCAGTGTGTTGCCTCAAAATGGTACTACGCTTCTTTTTTTTTTCTCGCACTTTTTTTTTACAGTGCTCATGAAAAGTAGATCCATGCAGTTCCCACAATTGTTATGCTAATGAGGCCCCTCTTCCATTGAGAAATCATTTTGTCAAGATCCACTCTCTTTGGATACAGAGGCTCTGTTTCAACTCTTTTTCCCATACATCTACTGAATGAATGATTATGAAGCCCCATTAAATACCCGCAGACACTGTAAAGCCCCGACGTGCAGATTAAAGCGCTTCCCCCTGCCACTCTCACACACACACATGCTCATGTTTCTAAACAGATGCACGTCACCAAGTCTAGTATTTTCTTTTTTTTTACTCAATTTTCTTTCTCTTCATCTAATTTCGAAACTTTGTAATTAAGCAAAATAAAGATACCCAGCAGGTCCAATGTAATAACTTCCTGTTAGCCTTAATCATGGTCCTATAACTGTCTTCTGGGAATATATATCTCGTATTATAAAAAAAAAAAATGTAAATCAAGGGGCATTTAATGATTATAGTTCACACCACAGTTATCTGAGAACATTTGAATGTCTGTGCAGCACTTAATGACTGTGCTGCAAGCCCACACATTCTGATTTATGAATGGCACATTCTGTGCACACATGCTGCCAGTCAAGAGATGTCCATTGTCTGGGTGAAAGTGGTCATTTTCACATCATTGTAACGCACTCAGACACATTAAAGAGATGGACTGCAGTGTCCCGGCGGCCCTGAGGGGACCACCCACTTGGCAGAGTTTGGCCACTTTTTTTTAGTCAACATCTCTTCTTCCTGCTGAAGAGACTCGAGTCTCGCCGGGGTTCGGTTCGATGGTGCGGGATACCAGCAGAGACGATTTCCTGGGCTCCATTTCACAGAATCAATCCGAGGTCACGGAAGACAGAGCGGCTATATCCAGTCCTCCCTGTTTGAAACGCTTCGCTCGGGTGTTATTATCGGATATAGTGACGCACGGTGTTGCTACAGACAGCTGGGCAGATGGGAGCTGGAGTGCCCCCTGCAGTCTGTGATGGGTACAGACGGTCTGTGGGTACACAGCATAGTAAACAGACAGGCAAACTTGGTATCCCTTACACACACACACACACACACACACACACACACACACACACACACCAGAATTGACTTGTGTAAAAGTCTGAAAGTATCCCATATTAAATGTAATGAAATATTTACATCCCATTGTCAATAAAAAAAAGCATTAATTTAAAAATGCATTACGTTGTCTCTGATGCTGTATGTAATCTGCAAAGTAACTCGTAACCAAATTCATCAAATAGTCGCGTACCAGAAAATGGAAATATTCAGGATCCTCAAAATTGCACATAAGTAGCACTTGAGTAAATGTACTTAGTGACATTCCATCACTGGAAAAAAGCTACTGTATGTTAGTTTTGAGGTTTTTTTTTATCAGTTTTATGAACACGTTTTATAAATAAATTTGATATCCAGTCATCCATTGTATATGTTTTTTCTTTGTATTATCTATATTTTTGCAAGTCTGTAATGTGTCATTTGTTTTAAGAGAGTAAAGCTGAAAAAAAAGGTAAGATTATAAGATTATTCCAAATATTGTCTTCATGTGCAATATTGTTGAACACAGCTGCAACCTTCCGTCCACAACGTTGCATCTTTTTTTCCAAGCATCCGACTAGTTTTTGCAGTGTTGCAGAGACCGAGCCAGCAGACGAGACGCTCGCTCACGGCATGTTAAATGGACTGTAACAAAACATGGCAAAATACTAGTGAGATTGAGCTTCACAACGGACCAAGGCACAAGCTTGGACTTGCAGCCGTGGAAAACGTCTTCCCTTACTCTCGGCACTCTTGCCCTTTCTTGTTGAGTTTCTGGGTGTTGTGCTGGTTAAGGCTTAAATGTCATTAAGCTCACCATTGTATTGTATAATGACTCTGAACATTAACAGTACTAGGCCAAAGGGAACAGATTTCAGAAACTAAACAACCTGCAGCAGAGTGTTCGGAGCCAAAGATTGGACAACGCTGTGCAGACTGCACAGATGAACTCTACTGCGTATGATTTTACTATTTTGTACATTTGAACATGTGCATTCAGAATCTTCTCACTAATACAAGTGAAGGAAATGTGATTAATGGACAGGATGTTTTTTTTGTTTTTTTTTACTTTAATATTGTTCTGAAATGCAATGAGTGAAAAGAAAGGAGGCGTTGGGGCCCGGTTATTTGGTGGATTGTTTGCCTTTACTCTCCTTTTTTGATTTATTTAGGAACGCTTCAATTAACATTGACCTATCTTGATAAAGTGCCAGTGTTTTTCCTCTCTAATGACTTTATGCCCATTGGCTTCAAGGTGTCCCTCCTCAAATAACCACATTCGACATCTTTTGTCCTTTTTACTAGAGAATCTCTTCGCACAGAACTCGTCAAAGGGCTTCTGCTGCTTCGGGCATCATCATACACTAAACGCTGAGCATATTTCTCTTTTTTTGAGCATCTCTCTTTGTTCTCAGTTGTGGTGTAAGATAACAAGGAGAAGGTGCATGACTCTACATGGCACTGAGGCAACCACAGTCACTTCATTGTTTACAGCTCCGTCCTGACACACTCAAGAATGTATACATGGATAGAACCAGAAACATGCAGAAAGAAAAAAAAAGAAGTTTCATCACTGATGGGAGCCTGACTCTTCAAATGAGTTTGAGCTTCCTCCACCTCTCGGAGCAAGTCCCGACAGGCTGGCTGAGGGGCAAAACCAGACATGCTGGTGAAGGAGGAGCAACTGAACTCACATCAATAATCCCTGCAGCTTTTTCACTGAAGCACAGAGAAACATTTCATTAATAAGCTTTTTTATCTATCATTTAGACACCTGACATCAAATAAATATAGGCTTTATTGACAGGTGTTATTCTAACTTAGGTGCATTTTACTGAAATCTGACCTTAAGCACGAGTAAAGTTTAGGGTAGAAGCGGTTGCAACAGATGGCTGGAAACCCTCTGGCAGAGGCTCACCTTGTTGAGCCAGTAGGTTGAGTCGACTGCACAAGACTTAATCGTCCTTTCTGCAGCCTTCAAAGAAAGACAAACACACCTTCAACGTTGCGACACTTCTCACAATAAACCATTTCCGGCCCTTAGTCCGTTTATTGACTGTTCTACGCATCACTGAGGTAATAGTAACACTGCCAAACACACTGCACCCACTCCATTTATCAGTACGTTGACAACAAGCTTTATTCAGTTCCAGCCATATGGTGTCAAAGCAGTAAGACAGTACGAGCACGACAGCTTCGAAAACAAGCCAATACAAATCTACAGTGCATACCTTGCAGTCAGCTCTGGCCGTGTGTCAATTATAAGAAGGACCTTATTTCATTTGTACAACAAAAACAAAGCAGTGTAATTTTCATAGGCACTTAAAATATGACTGCTTAACAGTAAGCGGGTCAACAAAAGCAACAGGCGTTTTCTGAGACAACATACTGTCCGAGCAGAGAGCGAAAATAAAACAATTATTTCTACTCACCAACGTCAGAATTCTTTTCTAATTTTGCTGATATGTCTAACGGCCTCTACAGTCCACTGCTGCTGATCTCGTAGATCTTGAAGTTACTTATGTGGGCAAATCTAGTTTTAAAGGAGGCTCGACCCATTTTCCAGGGTAATAAAGTGCTCTGTAATATAGTACAGATAGGGATAATGCACTGATGGGAGAGAAGACCACTGTGGACCACACATGCTTTGAGTCAGAATTTCTTCTGTCGAGAGCGGTTGTTAGCTGAGGATGCACGGTGCTTGTGATGGTTTCCGACTTTGGCTTCCCTTGTCTGAAAAATAAAGGAGAAGGAAGTATCTAATAAAACATGTGGAACAGTAAGCGACCGATCTTGTTTTCTCTCTAAGAAATTCATACTCACAGAGGGTCCATCAATAAGTACGAGGCCCCGCGTGCCAGTATTGGCCCCCACATGTTCCTTTATACCTACAAACAGTGACAGGTAGGAGAGATTATACTGCACTGAAATGACAGCGTATTAATACTTTTCTGTGATATGCAGGATCTAGTTGAATGTTTCTGCAGTGTTTACAAAGTCCTCACAGAACAGCTGGTGGTTGAGTCGGTCCAGAGAGAGGAGGATTTTCTGCTCTTCCAATGAAATGGTGGTGAGTCCCTGCTGTTGGCTCCGCTGCTGCACCGTTCCAGGCCTCTGTGTTTGGGCCGTTCCCATGGCAGCCACAATACCCCTTTCTTCCAGACGGCCTTCAGCATGTTCTTCAGCCAGGTGTAACTGGGCCGCACTCTCCAAACCTGAGAGCAGAGGCGAATTTCACATCAAAGGCATGCATTCTCACCTGTTTCTACTTTACCTTTGTTGTTTTTTTTATGGATTTTATGAGTAAAATACAGCTGTGCTGCTGTCTTTCTAAAATTCTGATGTCCGTTGTACTGCAAAAATGATTCAGAATCGTCCTGGCTTGGAATAATTACTCCCACATTACTTCTTTGAGCTGTTTGATACTTCAGGTTCTTTTTGGTTACATATCAAACACTACACGCTCTGGGGAGAAATCTCATGAAATGCAGAACTTGACAGAAGACAGATATTTTTGTTATTCTGCTGTTTATAGAAATTGAAAGTTATTTTCCACTCTCCATTGAACACAGACACACTGAACACAATACCTGCATCTGGAAAGGCCACGTCGTAAGTGCCGGAAAACTGGCTGACTGGCTCTGTGGTCTGTTTTGTAGGCTACACATAACAAAATAAACACACGTTAAGACAGTTAAGTCTTGGATTAACCTCAAATGATATTTATGCAACCTGTACTACTCAAGAGAATCACAGGCGATAGGCATAGTAAGCATAGTAACTGGTAGAGCAAGTTGTAAACAAAAACATCACGCAACAACGTTTATTTTTTTTCGTGAAACCCTGACAGCTCAGGTCCTTCCAGTAAGTCTTGTCTTGACAGGCATAAATCGTGTTGTCTAGTCAGTTTTACCAACGCTAAGGACAGCATGAAAGGGACTACAAAACTGATTCAACAAGTTCAAACACACACCCATTTACTGATCTTTAGTAATTATTCTCACTCTTCCTCCCCACAGGGCAACTGCATGCATGTACCTGAGAGGTCTGAGGAAGCCTTCTGTTCCCTGAGCCAGGAGGCTGTCTGCTCTGCTCCACGCACGACTTCCTCACAACCCGCCCACTCTCCAGGGCCTGTCTTCTCAGCTTGGCTTTAGCTGAAAGAAGATGCATTTACTTACATTGTTCAATTAACATAAAACATAGTGACATTAACATAAATGATAATGTCAACTGGGATGTGGTGAGCCCAGGCCCCTGTGGTCCTCTAAGGAGGATATGATAAAATGGTCTCCATCTTAAGCCTGCAATACAGACGACTGAAAATCACAGCAGATAATGTTCAGATTGCGAATAAGAACTGCGTGTGTGCAGCATTTTTCCAAAGTGTTAGAGAATAAATGGAGCAGAAAAAAAAAACACATTTAAAGACAGCTGTGAGAACGAGAGAGCAGACTTGAATGCCGAGAAAACAACGTAATCAGTTTGTGACCTGAAATGCAATATGAAGGGAAAGACACCACTTTATAACACTGTGCTCTAATTGCTAGTGTAGTCCCCCTTTTGTTAGGGCTTTTCACTTCTTGCAGAAGGTGACATTGCAAGCAAAATGTAACATTTTGTCTACATTGTGCAGCTCAAGGCGGATCTGTTCAGCTTTGCTATTTCAAACCGTAGTGTGCGAATGTATGTAAAAGCTCTAATAAAGTAATTACATCAAAGATACATTCTTCGTAGTGTTCTTTGTTGCAGTGGAAAATGTGGTTTAGATCCAAGGTGTGATCTCACCAGTAAAAGGGGTAAGAAAGAGTAAATGCACTCCTGTGACTGCTTTGAACCGCCGACGGCAGCATGGGAAAGACGAGGCCAAGGCAGACAACAAACAACAGCGTGAGGCAGAACGTTTTTAGGGTCAACTAGGCCCTCTTTTCCAGGTATTACTGGATTCTCAGGAAATCAAGACTTCACCGACTATTCAATGTCAAAACATAAGATGATGTAAACAGAGCAGTCAGTTATTATATGAATCACTTTCAATAAGTGAGTAATACACAAACAGTGGTAAACACTAAGCACCAGAGGCGTATTGGCGTATTGATGCAAATTATGAAAAATTGCCTTCCGGTGAAAAAAGGATCGCTTGGGAATCTTACAAGTTGGCAGTGGATTGCAAATTGGCAGTCACACAAGCATCATGCAGCTCATTCACTGCATTTTCCCTTCAATGCGATTACATGTGAGGACAGCTACAGATAAAAGGCCAGATTCAAAGGCTCACTGGGATTGCAAAAAGGATAAAGCATTAAAGGGATCAGAACAGGGCACTGTAGCTGGTACTCAGATTGTTAACTTGAAATTTATAGTTTGATAGCTAATGCTTCGACACAAATAAGCTCTGCGCACACACACAAAGCAAGCCACAGCTGTGTGAGAGGCAGTCGGCCGAAATATACATTACCATCCTTGGTGGCTAAAGCAGTGCGGACACCGCTCCAGAGCTGTGTGATTTCCTCATCCGTGGGAGTGCAATGCAAACGGAGGCCTTTTTCATTGTACATCGTCCCTCTTCTTCTACTGCCGCCCTGAGTTTCCTGATGACTTGAGCTGGGCGTGCCCTTTGTGTTGCCCTCCGAGACGGGGCAGGTATGCGAGGGTGGAAGCGGTGTGTACATAACAGTACTATCTGTTCTCATTACATGATGTGTGTAAGGTGAGAAAAAGCGTTCGGAGTTGTCCTTGTGCAGGGCCTGCTCTACAGCCACAGCTTGTTTACAGTTGACGCTCGCATGATCCACGCCATATGGAGTCTTAGTGATGTACGGCGTCTTGTCTTCCACATATTCCATCCTAGGAGGTGGGCGGGGCACCATGATCTTCCCTTGGGTTTTGGCAATCTGACTCACCTCGGTGGCAGATTGAGGTCGTATGACAGTGCCCTTTCTAGTCCGTGAGGAAACAGGACCCGCTGCAGCTCTGGCAGAGCGCTCTCTCCGAGGGACCTTGGGGCCACCGGTCGCGATGCTGCTCCACGGCACCTTGACCTCGTCTGTTTGTTCCTGGGCCAGGCTGACTTGAACCACAACATCTGCCCACGCTTGCTTTGTAAAGTGATAACCAGTGGAGGCTGGAGAGGTCACGCTGGGTCCAGACTTGGAAGCCCCTGAGACTGTAGTGATACTTAGCTGGTGGTCGTCGGAGTTGTTACTTGACTGATTAAGATTGGACTTGCTTTTCATCTTTTTCATTATGCCCTGTTTTTTGTCCTCTTGTACCTCATCAAACCAACGCAGCTTCTTTTTGACCGAGTCTTTGCCCTCCGCATCCTTAGTTTTTGCCCTGGTCAGTTCAACACTATCTCTGATCGCTAAAGCTACTTGTTTTGCAAAAATCAGATGTCCTGAGCCATACACACATGTGGTATCTCCTGACATGTATTTGGATTGCTTTTTAAGGATTCCTTTAATGAATCTGACCTCACATTCTGAATGAGATGTCCCCACTGAAACAGGCAATTTTTGTACTTCCTCCTCAGAACGTTTAAGGCACTTACGACTGTCTGACTGAATGTTAGACAAGCATGTGTGCTGCAGCAATGCTGTGTCAGTTTTGGGCTCTGAGTTTAAAACCTTATTGAGGTTGTTTATGGAAACACTAGGGTCTTTCTGGGATGACAGATAGTGGATTTCTTTTCCTGTTTGCTGAAGAGGTCCTTCTTTTGAGTCATTATCTGTTGCACTATCGTGCAAGAAAATATTTGGCTTTGGGGGAGCCCTTAACAAAATGTCTTTGCTATTGCCATTTTTGGCAGGCAAAAGGATCTCTGTAGCTGATGGATGTTTTAATTGTCTGTCATCACTGACCCTCTGCTGCCTGAGATCCAACAGAGTCTCTTGTTTAGGACACGAAGACTGAAGAGCTGTGTTGCTGGACGCAGCTCCACTTGTAACGATGATGTTGTCGTTGGGGCTGTGTTGTGAGGAGTTCACCTCAAAGTGCTCTGGGTCCGTACTTAGAATTTCACAAAGAGTGAATAAGTTGCAGTTGTGCAGAGCAGGCTGGAACTCAGTTTTAGGCGTTTGCTCAACAGACGTAAACCCCCAAGAAGCTTTAGTAGAGTGCATCTTACTGTTCTGCCCTTCAGAGTCCTCTTGTGTTTTCGTCTTGGCTTCGTGCAGTTTTCTTGACTGGGGTAAATTATCACCGAGGAGCATCATCGTTGAGAAAGAAGTTATGTCTGATGTTGGACACAAATCATTTTGCTTTCTCAGGTCTGGATGGGGCTTCTCTGAATCAAGGAGGAATGATGAAAAGGAATACTGGTGATGTTTTGTACTGTGGTAGGGGTCCTCATTCTCCAAACTGTCCTTACTGGAAAGGCTTTCAGAATTACAGCAGTCAGACAGCTGGCTGTCCTGAAAAATGGGAGAACAAAAGGAATGAGTAAAAACTAATAATGTGATAATAATACATAGATTTCCATAGCTATCTATGGCTGGTTACACAGATCTAAAATAAAAAAAAAAGTGCGGAGAGTGAGAGAGAGGAGAATGTGAGGGCTATAGTGTTGATGGACCAGTGATCTCTCTTAAAGTCAACTTTCAATGGTAAGATTACATTTTACATCTCAAATGTTTTAATCACTCGATAACACTTGATTATCACAAAGTAAAAGAGTTCTGCCTGTTAATTTATCATACATCATTTCTCAAAGGTGGTAAGGACGTTACTAGGGGTGTGCCAAAATATCGATTCTACGATATATCGCGATATTTCGTCTTGAGGTACGTTATCGATACACTGGTGCCAAATATCGATATTTAAAAATGTAAAAAAAAAATAAAAAAAAATTTTTTTTTTTTACTTTTTTTTTTTTTTTTTGGCCCACCACCACAACCCCTCTTCGGAGGACAGCTTTATCTTTATTCAAACATAGGTGTACAAACAAATAAAATTAAAAAAATGGTTTAAGTAGCTCTGAAACCCACACATAGATATTAATGATAGTTGTAGTCAGTGTGTGTGTTAAGAACAGTCACTGTGCAATATACTCTTTGTTTACTTGGCTGTCATTCATGTGAAATTGATTGACAATGTTTTGTAATTCCTGTGAAATGGATTCAGTGCAGTCAATAAATTATGAATTTCTTCAGTGACACAGATATGAAATTTTTTGCAATATATCGATTATCGCAGAATCGCTGTATCGTGATATTATCGTTATCGTGGGCAAAATATCGTGATAGTATCGTATCGCGAGGTACCTGGTGATACCCAGCCCTAGACGTTACACTATATCTGTCTATCCCACATTAACTATAGCCCATCAATTTGTTTGTGTTTTGCACATTTGCTGGCCTGTTGTTCAGGCGGAAAGAAATTGCTGTTATAAAAGGGCCAACCTAGGTAGACAGACCTGTAAAACCACACCGTCAATAGCAGGGTTCAGACTCTGGTCTGCTTGGTGGCCATGAGACTTTCTTGGGTCATTTTAAACCAGGTGTCTGACTTAAAGGTGCAATTTATACAAGAGTTTGTTAACAAAGCTGAGATAGCATGGCAGAGATGAGAGGACAGCTTCACTGCAAAATAAAGTGACACCCTGCAAGTTGACAGTGAATCTGTGAAGAAAGAGTGGTGTGCATATCCTCTTCCTAGCTGCTGGTATGGTACCGGATCAGTATGTGTGTGATATGTATAGGCCAGGTATGACAGGGACATGAAAGCAATACACCAAATACGGAAAATTGATATTTCATCTTTCTCTTATTCAAGCATACTAATTCAAATCCCACATTAAAAGCATCTACCCGTCGTTCTCTCTGCCATGAGGCAAACATTATTCACAATAGCAAAGATTTTCTGTTACAAAATAGAATTAAAAATAACATTTGTGAAACAGTACTCATACACACATTTCACTAGAGGGTGCTAAAGTTTGTGGCAGCCAGGACGGGCGTTCCTGGTGCCGGAAACAGCTTATGTCACACCACTGCCCTCTAGGGGTTTATTTGAGGGAGGATGAGATGGACACACAGGCATTTGAACTGCCTGATATCCTGATGACAATGTGACATAGTGTAAGCTAGTTATGCAAATATGTTCAGTGATTAAGTCATTCTACCAACATGCTTTTCCTCACACACCACATAAGAGGCATTCATATCGGAACCTCAGTTTTAATCTTAACCCTCCTGCTGTCATCGGGTCAAAAATGACAGCAGAGAAAACGCCTTAAACTTGAAATTTTATGACTTGGTTGGTTGGTTACAGACAACAAAAAACAGACACACACATACAGACAGACCAACACACCGACACACACACACACACACACACACACACACACTGCTGATTGATCTCAGACAGAATGAATATTTTCTTGTGCAGGTTTACCGTCAGTTGAAAAGATCAATCAGAGACTAGCTGTTGAACAAAGTGCAGCATTTAGCAGTTAAAGAGCCAGATATTTGCCTCAAACAAGAGTCAAAATGAATGATAGTGTGCTCCATAACTGCAAGATGTGCAAAAGGTGATGATGCGTCTGCTGCCCCCAAGTGGTCCATAAAGTTAGTTAGTGCAGGTTGTGTGAGCCAACCACACCAACACAAACAGCACCAGGTAACACACTGAAACCTTTTCAAATAACTTTTCAAAATAGGCAGTTTAATATAAATTATGAATTTTGTTTAAAAACAGATCAATTTCTGATTTGTTGATTAGAGTGAAAGTGAAACTTCTGACAGTGTCTACATGCTACTCACAGACATATGGCTGGCTCAATAAGTTGCCTAAAATTGAATGCCAGAAAGTCAAGACTCAGCATGAGATATGAATCACCACTGTACAATAAAGAGGAGAGATCAAGTCACATAATACCAATACAGAATACAGAGAATCTTTGCAGGATTGTGCAATACATTTTCTTTCCTGGACATTAAAGTGCAATAACCCACGTACCTGTGGACTGTGATCCTGTTGCTTTTCTTGTGCCTTTTCAGTGTGTTGACTGTTCCTGAAGCAAGTCATGCTCTGCTCCTGAAGCAGTTTAGTGTAGGCCTCCACAGCGGAGAGTGCTTGGCGGTGGGAGGATTTACAAACTGTGGGAGGCTTAGGAGAGGGAGTGCAGCTTCTATAAAAGAAATGTAAATAAAATGTATGACTTATCCAGCCATTCAAAAGACTAAAGGCTATGAGAAATGCATACATTTCTAAAAAACATAAATATCACCAACATTTGAGTAACAATATGAGGGTTTTGTTTCTGTCAGAAGTGACTGGGCTATTATTAGCATGAAGGACACTTGAGATATAATCATTAACCAAACATTTTACCTGTTAACGCTGGAGTTGCTGGACAGGAACGAGGACTGCCCGCTGTGTGAACTGAGCTGGCTTTGAATTTGACTGAGCGCATCTTCGATATTTGGGGCATTTCTTCTAGAAGCTGAAACAACATACAGGACAACATTCAAACAAAGTTAAGTGCGTCAAGATTGTAGTGATTTATTTCATGCGCTTAGGAGCACCATGTAAGATACATCTCTGACATTGTCTGTATCTCTGAGAAGGAGGTAGATGCGCTCTTTGGAAGCGCTCAGTTGCATCCTGTACGCGCTGCCTGCGTTGCTGCAGGATATTCTGTCGCAGCCGCTGCTCCTGCACATCCCGCTGCTTCTGTCTTTCCTCCAGAGCCCTGGAGAAGAGCAGAGCATGAACCCGAGGGACATTTTAAACTGATTAAATGCAGACTGACCACGTTTTGGATAAAGAAACCTGAGTCCATTCCACAAGATATGATTTCAGCATAGCCATTAATAAATAAAAAGCTACCAGAGCGCTTCACAGAGGAAGCCAAAGATAACAGCGGCCGGGTCAATCAAGGTCGGCTTGAATGTTTTATTAATAGGTTAAAATGGAAATGTAATCAATGTCAACACGAGCAGAGTACATTTTTAAACAGTGTTGAGAACTAGAACAAAAACTAGAATACGCATTTAGTTAACACACACTGTACTACTTAAAATAAACACAATCTTTATCATCTCGCATTTATTACCTAATATATTTATTCATATCGCATCTTTTGGAGCTGTAAAGTTTGGAACTCCAACCTTTTGGCATGGAATTACATTTGAGACTTTAAGACAAGCACGATCATACAACATGAGGAAGTGTCAAATTAAGCCCAATTATTTTCATAATCAATTAATCTACCAAATATGTTCACGTTCAATGGATCTGTTGTTCAGTCTATGAAAAAAGTGTCTTCTTTTGTCAGACCATCAGTCCAAAACCCAAAGACTCTTTATTTTGCTAACATAAATGACAAAAAGAGCAGAAAAGCCTAAAATGTTTGCTTTAAAAGTGACTGGAGCAAACATTGATGATCCAAAAAGCATTGATTTTCTTTTGATCAACTAATGGATTATTCAACTAAAATTTGCAGCACTAGTCCTTATAACAAGAAGTTACCTAAACTAACACCTAATCATTCTGTCTTTTTTACGCTGGCATGAAAGGAAAATCTTGCATTCCTGCTTATCTGATACTAATAAGAAATATATCTGAAAAAGTACAACAGCAATAATTTACTCAGACAGCTTTCTAGTTACCAGCATCACATGTATACAATTATCTACTGCATTCAATATTGAATAAATGTTTGTGACATTTATTTCAAAGGTCAAGCTAAAACAAGTTATATTTCATATATTGTTACAGGGATATCTAGTCCACCGCCTTTAATTTATGCCTCTATTAAAAGCACAAATAAAAGCTGCTAGAATGTTAACCCACATTATGCGAATAATGATCAGCTGCCTCTGTAAAACCAAAATCAGTCTCTGATACTACATAATAAATGTAACCTCCACCTACAGTTATCCCTGCATAGATTTACTCTTTTAAACTAGTTTAAAAATAGCAACACACACTTATAGCCTCTGCTGATAACTATGCAAAGATACATATAGAAGGATTTCAAGATCTGTTGCCTATTTGGATCTCTGAAATTTCCAGCTTTATTAGTCAGAAAGGTGAAGCCTCGGTCACGGCTCTGACCCACAGTTACCCTAAGGGGCAACAGATCTATTTCAAGGACTCTAAAATCCTTTCAGCACCATCCACGCCTCAAAGGTGCTAAGCCGAGGACAGAACCATAAGCCGTCTGTCCGGGAGGTGCACACTGTACACCAGTAAGCTTCCAGGAAAAAAATGGAAGATGCTGCTTTGAGTTTACAAAGAACTGGCAGAGTGCACACACATTGAACTGAGGGGACACATCCAATCAGTGCTAAAATCAAAACAATAACGCATAATTATTAGACGGTAAAACTTACTTCCTGCGTCGGTTGGTTTCCACGGAAAACCTGCGAGCTCGGGCTTTGCATAACTTCTGTTCTTCGACCAAAAGTTGTCTCTCATTTTCGAGGCCTCCATCAGCTCCCAACCTTGAATTTCTGCAAATGAGCAACTAAGGAAAGCAGCTTTATGGGAATTGACGAAATTCCTTGATAGGGATTATTGTGACATATTGTAGGGATAATAAGTGGCACTTTCACAAAATATGAACACAATAAAAGTATGAATAAATACACAATCTGGCAAATTATACATGATACCGTGATATCTGCTATCAACAAGTCTTTAGTAGATTTAGCAGGAGTGGAAGACCGGATCAATATTTTATTATTTTTAAAACCCTTGTTTACAAAATGACAATAAATCTACCTTGTACCTTATAATGTAGATATGCATAGCCAAATGCATAAAATAAAATAAATAAAGTCAATGTATGTATGTAGAGAAAGATGATCTATTCTCATGATACAATATCAATATAAAGCCCAGCCATACTTTGACTTGAGTAAATAATTTGATTAAAGTTGTTTTTTAATGGGGTACAAGTCCTGGCAATAGTGACACACTGTCAATATTGACATGAAGAGCTTCTCTACATTTTCTAAAGCATTTATATAATAAACCTACAGAAATAGACAACTAAACGTTGACAGGATACGAATGATAGAAAAAGGTGTCTTGAGGAACTTGCATCATCCGAGGCAGCTGCTTCTCGCTGACACCGGGCAGACATACAGGTTAGCAGAGCTGCTAACGTTAGCTGCTAACTTGGCTCGTCAGGTCCTGTTTAGCTAACGCTCAAAACTCTGTCAACCATTTTCAGGACGAAGCAGAAGTTGCAAAGGGAATACTCGAATCCACATCGCGGCAACTTCTCCTCGAGAATGACGGGCCCCTCGGTCGTTTTGTGAAAGTGAGGAATAATCGAGCTAAGTTGTCACTTTCCTCGCTCTTTCACCTGAGTCTGTCTGTGTGTACGGTCCCTCCGTGTTAGCAACCGAGGACGCAGTTCCTTGACAACGGGGACTTGTGGTGGCAGTACCCGACATGTCCAGCAGAGGGCGCAGGGCTCAACACATGCAAGCGGCCTTCAGGTACACCTGGAAGTGTCGTAATAATGAGCAACAACAGAGTGCGGATGGAAACAAAGAGCTAAAAACAACAACACAATCAAGCAGAGATTGATGGGTTGAATAAAGAACGTAGTAGGAATTCTATGTGTCCAATTAAATGTGTCATATAGTTTTAATGTTACGGTTGAATATAATCACCAAAGCTGGTTTAAAGTTACGTTGACTGACATTGAATTAGTGCTCGTCTGTTTCTGCGCTCTTACATGTAAATCAGAAAAATACAGATTTATAAGATAAGCCATGGCGAAATAAAATAAGATAAAACTTTGCTCATATGCTCAAAATTACATAAACATAAGAATGTAAAACAGCAAGAATAAGAATATAAGAGCAGCAAAAAAAAAAAAGCAAAAAAAAAAAGCAAATACATCTTCATTTTTAAACGGGTTGCAATCACATAATTGTCTAATTATCTTGGAAAGGATTGTTTTTGCATAGCTTAGGCTATATCTGCTCATGAGTGATGCCCTTATAAAATATGAAGGCACGCGTGTCGTTATTACGTGTTACATTTGATGGCACCTTGAGTTAAGAGGATTTGGGAAAATCTGCTTTTTACAGATTGTGTATGCCACTGCATCCAATCTATTCTCAGTGTGTCAAACACCATATAGAGCATTAGTGGCGGCGCTGCCTGCAGCCTGCACGCTGACAATTACAAATAGTTCCCAAGAAAATAATCCCTTAGCCTTTGTGCCTCAGTTTATGACACAACCAGGTAGGTCAATGCAATCCTCTATTAGATTGACATACTCGTGTGTCTTGTTTTATGTTTTGTTGGGGGGAGGGGGGGGATTGCCGATCATAGTTCTGAAAAATTAAGGAAGTCAGATAGAGATCTAAACAGGACGATATAACAGACATCATATAATATACAAGATACCTTTAAAACAGCTAGAAAACCGCCCACTGGGCGTGGAGAGGCTACACGTACCGTCAGCATCCAGACCCAAGGTGGGACTCAGGGTGAGAGCCACGCTCACAGGTGGGCAGCCGGCTGACATGTGTGGATCACAGGCTACACGAGGTGCAGGTGGCCGCCTCTGGACGCAGTTTTGGGTCGACTTGATGTGAAAAGTGAGGTCGTTTGGGACACCAGTGCTCTGAGAGGTGAGTGGACCATCCTGACTTTTTATATTGCTGTGAGTCATATATGATGCATGCTGAAGGTGACATGCTTTGGTGAGGCTTCTGAGGGAAAAAAAAAAAGCTTCAGGCCCATGTTGGTAGGAGAGGAGCCACTGTGACAGACTATTACTCTGTGATCTCATCCTGCAGTATTGTGCCTGCCCTTGTCATATATAGCCTCATAAATGATGTCTACCTCTCTCAGATGTGACACAGATTTCTTCTTTTCAGTTACTAGAAATGTTAACATCACATGCACACACACACACACACACACACACATCGCCTGATGACGTCAACGGCAGAAGAAGCTTATCTATCACACAGTGCATCATTAAAGTAGTGCAGGAAGTGCCAGTGTTGTAATCCATCATGCCAACAGCTGCCTGTCACGATGAAGAAGAGGCAGCAGAACACAAACAGCCAGGCAGGTAAATCCACACGGAGCAGCCAACTATTCCGCTTTTAAACCCAACGAACTTGTGATAAAAATGTCATGTTGTGATCATACCAGTTCTTTTCACCTTCTGGCTGATCAACATGACATAGTTTTAATGTTATCCTGTCAAAGATGGATAGCTGGATGAATTCACTCTGCATTAAAACATATTCTGTCCACAGCCTGCGCTCACCAGGTTGTTCAGTTGTGTAAAATCGTATTAACGCTAATTATGATTGAATGAAGAGACGTTTGTCACCATCTATCATCGTCTGTGCCCAAGTAATTAGCTCCTGAGATAACCACGTTATTCTAATGTAATTACTGGACAGAAAGTGGATTTACTTGTTTGACATTGACCCCGAAACATAATTAGGATTTAAAATAGTCTCTGTCATATGGTCGTACGGTCATAGTCTACCGAACGATCTTAACATCATACTTGATTCTGTAAATAAAAGTTTAACACCTGGTGACATTGTTGTACGATGTTCCAGAAATGCTGATTAAAATCATCCAACTATCCGACGGAGACTGAGTGGATGGACAGCACCGGGCAATGAAATGAAGGAGAGCAGCTGATGGCGCTGTGGGTGGTGTGACACATGTAGTGAGAGTTATAATTCAGCGGGGACCAGCTGTCCACTGCACCCTGTTGGTCAATTCACTACTTAGGTCTTCTTGTTGTCTCATTCCCAGAGATTTGTTGGAAATATAGATGGAGCTAACGTTCATTTACCTAAACAAGCTGACCACTGAAAATATTGTGTCTGTGTAGGAAGAAACTAACAGTAACTCCTACTAAATTTACATTTACAAACATAAGGTATAAGCAATATGGTGTCATATCATCTGAAATGTATTAATCTGTGTTTAGGTGGGGCAATGACGGAAGAGCCATGATGCTGCGGCCGACCATGGCCAAACCCCGGAGACAAGCCTTACGGGGAGCTGGGTACCTGTCCCAGGCTCAGTCCTCCTCCTGCCTTTCCATGACAGAGGAACTTTTCCTAGACGCTGCAGAATATGGCAACATTGCCGAAGTGCGGCGGATGCTAGATGAGCTGCCGGACCTCAATGTCAACTGTGTGAACTACATGGGCCAGAATGCGTTGCAGCTGGCAGTTGCCAATGAGCATTTGGACGTGACAAAACTCCTGCTTCGGAAGAAAGACCTCGCTAGAATAGGAGATGCTTTGCTGTTGGCCATCAGTAAAGGCTACATCCGTATAGTGGAGGCCATACTGAGCCACGAGGCCTTCGCGGACGGTCAGAGGCTGACCAACAGTCCCAGTCAGGCCGAGACACACGATGACTTCTTCGCCTACGACGAGGATGGCACGCGTTTCTCTCACGACATCACCCCCATCATCCTGGCCTCCCAGTGCCACGAGTATGAAATAGTGCACATACTTCTCACAAAGGGGGCCCGTATAGAGCGGCCCCATGACTACTTCTGCCAGTGCCGGACCTGCAGCGAGCAGCAAAAGCACGACTCATTTAGCCACTCACAATCCCGTATCCATGCGTATAAAGGTCTGGCCAGTCCGGCGTATCTGTCACTTTCCAACGAGGACCCTGTGATGGCGGCTCTGGAGCTGGGCAATGAGCTTGCAGTTCTGGCCAACACCGAGAAGGAGTTCAAGGTAGAGTTTTTAGAGGTCCAGCGTGAAGGATTTAGCAGCAATGTAGAGCCAGACTTTGGTACGTCTGCTCCCTCTGTAGACAGGCTGATTCTAATGTAACAAAAACATGATTCTCATTTTCAGGTTGTTCTTTACTCATGAAAACACAACATTATATTCCATTCCAACCAATATTCTATTACATTCCTGCCCTCTAAAACCCCTAAATCCGGCACACTGGACCTTCAAGTTAAGTGTTCTTGGTTTTCATTCACCAAGATTTCAGGGACAACAGCTGTGCATCATGTTGAGTAAAAGATCACTATCTGCAGTTATGACCGGATTTATACAGTTTGTGTTATGAGTGATTCATAAAAGTATGGAGAACAATGTTACCTTTGTATGTTACAGAATGATTACCAGAAACTGTCCATGCAGTGTAAAGACTTCGTGGTGGGACTCCTGGATTTGTGTCGAAACACAGAGGAGGTGAAGGCCATCTTAAACGGAGACACCGAATCATGCCAAAGCTCCGAAACCTTCGGCAGACAGAACCTTATCAGGTTGAAACTTGCAATAAAATATGAAGTTAAAAAGGTAAGCATGCGAGAGGAGCACTTTAATTTCAAGGATTAGAGCTGATGTTCGTACTCAACCTCGGCTTCCCACTAATGATTCCTTCCACTTCCGCTCCTTCTCTCAGTTCGTGGCACATCCGAACTGCCAACAGCAGCTCCTCTCCATCTGGTACGAGAACTTGTATGGGCTACGTCAGCAAACCACGGCGGTTAAAATCCTGCTTGTCCTCGGTGTAGCTGTTGGGTTGCCTGTCCTGGCCTTTATGTACTGGATAGCACCATCGAGTAAGGTGAGTCGACAAAAGAGTTTACATTCACCCTGAGTTCAGTGTTGCACTGTGTCTGGCGCTGGATGTTTAAACAGGCCAATATTTGCTCAAACATAAAATTCAAAATCTTTATAAGGCAATAATATGTCATGGCTGTGGGTTTGTCAGCTTGTTGTGCAGTTCTTCCAAAGTCATCAAACTGGATTAATGCAGCTTTAAATGTCACTATACGGCCGAGTGGAATATCCAAATTTCACTGGCAGCAGTTTTATGATAAAGGTAAAACATAAACACATAAAACATTGTGGTACTGCAGAGATGCCCCAGAATACAAATTATTTTTGTAAATTATTAAAAGACTTAAGGAAATATACTTGTTTAGTACAAATCCCTGCAAAAATCATCATTATTTTTACATGTATTTGTCGTTTTTCTACAATAGATGTCAAAATAATCGCAATACGATTTGATACTCTGTCAGAGAAAATAATGTTAAACTATATTCTCATTCCCTGACTTGTTTCCAGCTAGGAAAACTTGTGTGTGGACCGTTCCTGAAGTTTGTGGCCCACGCAGCTTCCTTCATGATATTTCTTTGCCTGCTGGTCCTGAATGCAGCGGACCGGTTTGGGGGAACATCGCTGCTGCCCAACATGACCGTCCACGACCACCCCTCGCAGCTGTTTCGTATGAAAACCACCTCCTTCACCTGGATGGAGATCCTCATCATATCCTGGGTCATAGGTCAGTTTAAACACACAACCCCGAGTATTCTTCAAAATTCTCACACACGAAGCTGAACTAGCCGTCAACTTTTTTTTTTGTTATGTTGGTATATCTTTTATTTATGTTAATGTATTCCTCTCCCATCTTTCTGACACTCAGCCGCGTCTTCTTCTCATAGTATAAGTCAAGGTCCCACACTTTTCACAATTACATCATTTATGCAGGCGGATGCAGGGTCAAGGATATTGCAAGTCACTGAGGAGTTCCAAATCCCCGAACATCTATCATGCTAGGAAATGGCCCGCATAGATAATTATGTATTCTCAGCACATGTACCATAATAAATCAGACTTGTAATGACTTCCCAAAGACGGAAAAGTCAAGGTGACACTGTTACTTGGCTCTACAGGCGAGCCAGACGGCATTACGAAATCCTGTGTGATAAGACTATCAATGCAAGCCTTATTTATCATGTTTATACATGTTGAATAAAAGTAAATAAAAGTATAAAAGCCATAATAAAAGTCTAGCAGCCATTATTTCATTTGACATTTGTGAGAGAACCAGTGTGACTGACAAAAACACGTCTGATGTGTTTTCCTAACAGGGAAGATCTGGGAGGAATGTAAAGATATCTGGTCGCAGGACATCCGGGAATACATCTCCGAACCCTGGAACCTTCTTGACTTTAGCATTTTGTCCATTTTTATGACCTCTTTCATTGCCAGATTAATGGCTTTCTGGCATGCATACACTGCCCAGTGTTATGTTGACAAGCACTACACTGACCTGTCCAACATGACGTTGCCGTTTGAGATACAATATTTCCAGCTGGGTAAGTGGGCTGCTATTTAAAGAGCAACTAAACCCCCAAACCACTTTTTTCTGCTGAAAACCAATGTATTTGGGTATGAAGTAGTGTTGCTGAGTGATTCTGGTCCAACTCTTGACATTTTAGTCGAAGTATTTCAATTTGGCGTATTTTGTAGTAAAAATGTAAGTGTGACTGCCCTCTATGGGTTGAAACCCGGTTATTACGATCGAATTTTCCTATTGGCTGAGATGGAGGCAGATGACGTTTTGGAGGCAGCTTTCGTCACGGTCCACCACGGTTAGCTCCGCCCCCTCCTATAAAAACTAGCACCTGCTGATCTGGAATCTGTGGCGAGTAGGTTGGATTGAGAGAATTGTGAATAGAGAGGCATAGTGATTATTGAGTAGGTAGTGTAGTGTGGTGACGGTTAGGGGGGAGGGGGGAGGGGGGAATCGGAGAGTACTCCTGGAGCCCCGCCCATCATCAAGGCATTCTTTGAATTTCCAGCTTAGAGCACGTCATCCAAAACTGAGGGGTTTAGTTGCTCTTTAAAGATGATTTTCCTAGAAAAGGAAATCCATAAAAACAAAGAATTAATGTTACGCCTAGTTGCATTAAGCACTGGTTTCCAATTTAGGGTTCTGACCCCCACGAGGGGTTGCCAAGGCTTCACAGTAGGTCATGAGGTCGTCTCTGGTTTCAGCAGCGTAAACAAACATTTGTTTTTTAAATATACAGTTGGCCATTGTCTCAGGATTTCATTCATTTCGGTGAACTTCATAAAAAATTCTCCAAAATCTGCTCAAAATTCCAACTCCAAACCCCTTGTCTGGACTTACTGCAATAACTTTGTGGTGTAATTGTGCAGTTTATCAGATGTTCTCGACTGTTATTGTTACACAATGAAGATAATACTAACTGATCATTTAACATGTCACTGAGTCAGGAGTAATCAGCTTACTCAATGATAGAAACAGTTCCCTTAAGGACAAAGGCTGGTGCAAAGCTGTTTTTGATTTTATAGAATGGAATAGAATTGCTTTATTGATCCCAGACTGGGAAATTATTTTGTTACTTTACTTTCTGAATTTGATTTTCTGGGTAATTCATTATCAGCATGACCGCACAGTTGAGTTAGCTGTAGCAGTTGTATACACAGGCAGTGGTCTAAACGGAGTGAAAGTTTACTGACTGCCAACATAATGGTTTCCTTTCAGCTCGAGTCAACTGGATGCCGTCAGACCCGCAGCTTATTTCCGAAGGCCTCTACGCGATCGCGGTGGTGCTGAGTTTCTCTCGCATTGCATACATTCTGCCGGCCAACGAGAGCTTTGGGCCTTTGCAGATCTCCCTGGGAAGAACAGTAAAAGACATCTTCAAGTTCATGGTGATTTTCATCACAGTTTTTGTGGCTTTCATGGTGGGAATGTTCAACCTGTACTCGTACTACCTCGGAGCCAAGTACAACGATGCCTTTACAACGTGAGTGTCAAACGTCTGTGAACTGTTGCATTAACACAGACCGGAAGATGGTTAAATATTAGAGTAAGACATCAGTCGCTCTATGCTTGTTTGATTCCCGTCTCTCTGTTCCTCCAGGCTCGAGGAGAGTTTCAAAACGTTATTTTGGGCCATCTTTGGCTTGTCGGAAGTGAAATCAGTGGTCATCAACATCGACCACAAGTTCATTGAGAATATTGGCTATGTTCTGTACGGGGTGTACAACATCATCATGGTGATTGTCCTGCTGAATATGCTCATTGCCATGTTCAACAGCTCCTTCCAGGAAATTGAGGTACGTCTACATTGCTAAATTACTCTTCCTGTTTATGTCATGTAAAGCCTACTACAAATGATTATAACCAATTAGCTGTAAGGTCCCTTTTTTTCTTTTATTTAACATAATTTGGAAGTTGATTCATGTGATTAAATCTCTGAATATTCACCTGTTGCACATCAAATGTTTCCTCCCCCTCCTCACCGTTTCCTCTCCTGTTGGTGCAGGATGATTCTGACGTTGAGTGGAAATTTGCCAGAGCCAAACTGTGGCTGTCGTACTTTGAGTACGGCGGCACACTGCCAGTGCCCTTCAACCTCGTACCCAACCCCACATCTATAATTTCCTTCATGCTGGGGATAAGGCAATTTCTTTGGGATGTACCTCAAGGCAAAGGCAAGGGGAATCCAAATGATGAGATGGAGCTTAACAAGGTGAGAAAACAGCTGCTGACAAAAAAAAAATAGATATTTCAAGGGAAGGAAATTACCAAATTCATTCTCTTGAATTTAAAAAGCAAGGTTGACCTACATTCTAACTGGTCTACAGAGCCCTCTTGTGTCACATTTAGGAGTTGCAGGTGTAAGTGTGTTCCTCACAAGAATGTTTAAAGATAAGTATTAACCTTGCTTCATCTCTTTTTCTTGTCTTCAATCTTAGTTGAGGCAACAAGAGGACCTGAGCGTGGAAGAATCACTCGGTCCAACCCGCCACCAAGTAAAGCAGCTTTCAGTGCTGATCGACCTGTTAATAACGGATGTTTTTTTTTGGTTTTATACTCATAGACTTGTGACCATAAATAATGCAGTGCTAGTGACATAGTGGGACTGTAGCTCCTCATATCTGGAGGACACATCCATCCAAAATAAAAGTTCTGTCTTTCTCTCGTCAGCCTCATGCTGATGGAAAGTTGGGTGACGTTTCATTGTCCACAAAACTTTTCTGGAGCTTCACAGCAAAACAGAATTACAGCATTCTCTTAAACACCTGGAGTAGATGGGGACTTGTTTTTTAAACAACAAAAAAAAGCCTTGACTGGCATAATTCAAAGACTTGTACAGACCTCAAACTGATTTGAAAAGACATTATTTACACTTCTAATGAAGCTGCAAAGCTAAAAGCATAACTCAAAACCTGGTCCGAAGCTTCAGTGTCAATCAAACCATGATTATAATCAAACAAGCCGAATGAAATTAATCAGACAGCTGCTCTTCTTGCTCTTTTTTTCTATACACTTGTGATTTTTGAAGAACAAATAACTGATCAGTTCGGGACCCTAACCTTCTCATTCTTTATCACAGAAGATAATGAATCGCCTCATCAAAAGATACATCTTAAAAGCGCAGAGAGACAAAGACAACGATGAAGTGAATGAAGGTGAGCTCAGCAGGTCCCCTGGATACAGCGCTTTTCATGTCTGGATCACATAAATACCGAAACCTCGTTTGACGCCGTCTCCCTCACTGTCCCACAGGCGAACTGAAGGAGATCAAACAGGACATCTCCAGCCTGCGCTACGAGCTGCTGGAGAGGGGGAGCCGGGACATGGAGACGCTGGCAAAGCTCATCGGGCAACTGGGAGAAGTGATGAACACTCACCAGAGGGAAGAGCGGAAGAGTTAGCCGGCTGTACTTTCTCAAAGAACGTAGATATTAGAGATGTATTATCTGGACTTGCTTCACTCTCTGAGTCATCCAGGGATGCACTGACTAAACACACATTTTTAGACAAAAACTGAAGGATTTATATTCTGTATTTTGAATATAACAATATTGTTAACATCGTTTATTTTTTCCTGAGTGTAGATGTATCACTTTGGGAGTAGAAGTCATCAAATACTTCTTGTCCCTGTATGTGCACAGTTTACATGGATGCCCGCTGTTATGTATGGTAATATGCACCACTGACTGCTAACATACGATTTTCAGACTTTTGATGTTTTTAATCTGGAGTAAAAGCAGTTTAAGCTACATTTAAAAAAATGCATATATTTGAAGCAGCAGGTTGATAAGTCGGATGTAACATAAAGATACATGGTGCTTGTTGGTAATGACTGCCCTCTGAGCTGTCTGTTAATCTCAAATTGTGAGATAATCATTTTTTTTTTCCCCTGTAACCTTGGAATCATCCAGCGGGACTCCAGTTTAAAAAAAATGTTCATACAAGGCCATTAACTTGTTTTATGTTGTGTGTAATAAAAATGTTGATCACTTAAGCATAATGTTTAATGGATATAATTAAAGGATTATCTTCACCTCATGGACTTCAGCGGGTTTATGGGTTTTTTAAATGGTCACAGCAGATGCTGTTGTGCTCTTGCACGCATGCTGTGAAGCAAGACAAATGTCTGAGAGTAGTGTGACCTGTCATGTAGACACAGCTCAGCACCATCTAAAGTCAGGCCAGGCGAGTTTTGAGCTGTCAGGACCCCGAACGGAGCTGCTGTGAGGACTTTATCGTCGATTACACAAGAATTAAAAGCTTTTGGTTGCTGTGAACCATGAGCATCGCATTAAGAGATTGCAACTTTGTATCAAAGCCAGGCTATTACAACATTTGAAGAACACATCACGAAGATATGAGAGAAAAACACTTATCAAAGAACTATGTAGGCCACAGCCTGAGAATCCCCTCTGATATCGAGCAGATGACGCAGGAGAAGAAGGGGGCCAAGGCCTGTGTGTGCATCACAACCACAGGCATCAGCAACATCTTCGCTCAGCTGATTAGCTTGAATAGTAAACCATCTCTGTTATCTAATAAGGATAACCGAACATGGAGGAAGATTGGGATGCTGTAATGACTCCTTACGAAATATAGAGCACTGCCATCCAGACAAGACAAAGGTTATTACTCTCGGCCTGATCGGATGCAGTTCAAGTGCATTTGCACACAAACAAAGCAAAAACATTACGTCCGAATTGAGAAGCAGCCGTGGAAATAAATGCAAATGTGCAAAGATTTGAGAAACATGAAGACTTTTATTTTAACACCTTCAGCTTTACATAATAATCCGACTGACTTGCACACTGTAAAAAGTAAATTATTTAATTTAGTGGAATCATCTTTTATAATTAACTTAGCATACATTTACAAGTTTTATATGTTTCGAGTTGGTTAAACTTAAAGTTTATAGCTTTTTATTTTCAGACAACTTCAACCGACATTATAAGTTTGTTAAATTTGAAGTCTTTTGACCTTAAATTATGAGTTGGATGAATGTAATGCACATGTACATGATTAGCAAATGAGAGACTTCCCAGCATGCATTGTTTGAGAGGTAAAACTGTCATGATATCTTTCTTTTCTTATCGTTTGAAGAAAACACATGTTATGGGAACTTGCTGCAAAACTGACACGCTGAAGCGTATTATTATATCCTGTCCTTACTTTATCAGTCTTTATCACTTTTTATCAAATCATTGTGAGTTGGTTGATATAACGTCCGGAGCAACTGCTGATGTTTCTTGTGTGAAACGAAGAATTGACCCTTCAAAGTGCTTTTTGAATGTAAGGAAATCAGATTGAATTGTAGTGATTGTCAGTGTCACTGAGCAGTCGTTGATTCAACTTCATATCTTAAATTAACTGAAGATGAATTTTTCAAGTTCAGTTCGCTTCCAATTGTGTTAAAAGAAGATTTGAAACAAACTCTTCTACCTAAATTAAGCTAACTGAAATATTCACAGCAGCAGCTGAACTTAGATGTTTAATTTGAAACAGCCTAATTACAGTGCACAGCTCATGTAATTATGAACTTAATGGCAGGTTTGTGGTGTTATTGTCTCATCTCCTATGAGCACCTCCTTTCCAATATTTTCCTATTTGGCCAAAAAAAAGAAAATGTCACCATGTTGTAACTACCTGATTCGTGAGCAGCAGGGAGGAGACTAATGACCCTTGAAATTGAAGTGATCCGTCGTCCGGTCTTCTCATTGGCTGGCCCATTAGCTATAGATGCGCTGCTGTGAGGGAAGTGTTACTCCATACGTCTGTCACCCTCTGGAGGCTTGGCTTTTCAGCTCATGAGGAAAGCTTTTGGAAAACTGTGTTAAAGAAAAAAAGAAAATCTATTCAACTTAGAAAGATGACAGGACCACCCGAACAAGGAAATACAGTAGAAGGTTGATTAACTTCAATATGCAAGGTTCAGTTTGTAAATGCGCACCGTTTAATGCCTCATCATTACACTTAAAGTAAGTTTTCTTCTCTGAGCAGCTGTTCAAGTTTATGGAATAGACTCTTGTGTGAAAGAAAGGAGAAGTCACAGCCTCCCTGGACGAGGAGGAGGACCACCAGCACCACCAGCACCACAGGAGAGCCTCTGAGCTACAGCTGATCACAGCGCGTCCAGCCCCCCCCCCCGGGAGCACTCCACTCTCTGCTGTGCGCGTCGCGGTTCAGGAGATGGAAAGTGAAATAAACGAGAGGATGAGCGCCATCAGTACTTCGATCGCTGATTCCACCGATACAAGAGTGAGCGACTTGATCGAAGCTGGGTACGGTAATACCAAATTATCCAGCGGCTCGCCGTCTCTTACTTGCGCGTCCTCTATCGTGCGTAATTTCGGAAACACTGGCACACTGATCCACGGTCTGAATTCAAGCGGCGACGGCGCAGTTTTCAGAGACTGTGACATACTCGACGGTTCACTCGTTGCCAAGCACTTTTACGCGCGCGGTGAATATCTGAAGTGCGACAGTGTGCCTTGGGTAGATTTTGTAAACGTCCAGGAGACGAATGTGGCCCCATCCGAAAGTTTACCAGGCGCAAGTTTAAACCTCTCCGCGGCAAACGGAGCGTGTAAGTTCATCAAAGATGAGAAGGAGCCCTCTGTGATTATGGAAACACCTTGTCCCAGCTTTGATCCGTCATCGGAGATACCTGCTCTTGACACCTGTTGTCAGACCAACAACAGGAAGCAGCAGCTGGGGCTGAGCGACAGTGAGTCGAATGGCTTCACGCCGGCCGCTCTCGGCCCTCGGCCGGGGCTGGAGGGATCTCCAAACTTTCTGATCGACCTGAACCAACCAGAGAGAGAGCAGCTGCCGGCGCTGAGCCAGGTGAGGACAGACTCCAGGTGTGGTTTGTCCGGGAAGGCTGTCACCAGCTTTGATGCAAACAGGCACACGGCCCCGCAGCTGACGATGTACAAGAGCGAGGTTCCCCGTTGGCAGATGCAGACGTCTCCGGCCGAGCCTCAGTACTGGGTCCAGTCCGCAGGGCTGACGGAGGAGCCGTTCACACACAGCGGCTATGATGGGATCCAGAGCCAGCTCCTGTCTCAGAGGAATCCATCACCCTTCTCTGCATTCCTCGGGTAACAGTTAATAACCACAACATTCAGAAGTCACTGTCAAGATGAAATATAAAGTTTAATCATGACGTAAACGTGTGCTTCTCTGTGTGACAGTTGGCGTTTAAAGATGGAAAGTAGACAGCAGCACACACACACACGTATGATCAGATAGAAATTAAAGATACGTGTTTGAACAAAGTATTTTCCATCACTGAACAACTAACAGTCTGCGTCACTCAGGATGTTTCTGAGTCTGAGAAAGTGGAACAAACAAACTGTCAGATAATGACTCAAGCTTTTTTTCATTGAAAACCAGAGACCATTTGGTCTGGTTTTGGTTTTTGGCAGTTCAGATCATCAGGAAGTTCCATAAAAAAAGCACCTGCGCAACCATTTACCATTGCTTTCCTCTTCACTTGTACATCTTGACATAAAATCAGGGTCCTTCGCTGGCAAACACAGGAATTAGCATCTTGAATAAAGCTTTAAAAGCCCACCACTCATGTCAGAGTTTAATTAAAACAGTAATCAGCTCTTGCCTTTCCTCACAACATAATTAAACTCACATGTTGTACCTCTTAATGTTTCCTACTCCATGTTCCCTTTTCACCATTATGTGAGAAGTGGAATGAAGTTTCAAAAATGACAGTTTTCAGCTTTAAGACTGAACGATTCTGTCAGATTTTAAAACGCATTTAGTTCAATCGGTGTTTCTTTTTTTTTTTTTTTCTTTATCCAGTGTGCCACCTCAAAGAATGTGCATGATCTGTGGTGACGAGGCATCCGGTTGCCACTACGGAGTGTTAACCTGCGGGAGCTGTAAGGTCTTTTTTAAAAGAGCAGTCGAAGGTGAGTTGAGAGCGTCTCTGATCTGCTTCAGGTGCTTATTCGCAGAATCAACCTACAAGTTCTTGTTTTTAATTCGATTTATTACTTGGCAAATATTGTCCAAGTCAAATACATTTTGTATCGGGGCTGCTGTGAAAGGGAAAAAGCTGAGCCATCAGTTATTACAGACAGTTTAATGGCCTCTTTCAGGCTTTCAGGCCCTCTTCAGTTTAATTCCCCCAACTTAAATCTACCCTGGGTCACTGTGTCTTTTCTCTGTTGCCTGTGTTCTGTTGGTGCATGTTCACTGTTCTTGTACATACACATATGATACTTGAGAACAATCCCTACTATGCTACATCATTTAATTTTCCTATGCATAATAATGGGTATTGTTCAGAACGTCACGACTAAAAGATGAGAGATGAAATGAGGGGCTGCAGGCTGTAAAGGGGGAGCTGCCTTGTTAAATTCGACTGACCTTCTATGGTAGTCGTTAAAGGTCATTAGCAACAGTATCACATTGACCAGTGTTCACCGTGTTCCTTCATCTTGAGCGTTTTTTTCTCGTTATCTTGTTATGCGCGATATGTAAGAGCCACTATGTCTCACTTTGGCCGTGTCACTCTGTCCTCACAGCCTTGCCTCTATCTAATTTTCCTTCTTTAGACGCCTCCTCAGAGCGCTGCCTTAGTGTCTAGGAGAGACCATGTTGATAGTCAAGAGCCCCTCATCATGTTTCTCCTCATTATGTGCCCTCTCCTCCTTCTTACGTGTTTCAGAATCAAGCGCTGTTCAAATTGTGTGCATTGTCTGTCACCCCCTTTCGCTCAACAGGCCACCATAGTTATCTCTGCGCTGGGCGTAATGACTGCATTGTGGACAAAATCCGAAGGAAAAATTGCCCTGCGTGTCGTCTCCGAAAGTGCTATCAAGCTGGAATGATGCTCGGAGGTACAATGTGGGTTGGGTTTTCTTTTTGTGCGGGACTGTGGCCGTGTGGCACCAAGTCACAATGTGAAGTCATGATTGGCGTCAACGAGTGTTAAGAGTGCCAAGATCAGTAGAACGAATTCGATTGAACTGGATCCTTTTGTAGGCAGAGATATTAAACTCTTTTTTCAAATGCAGGTTTGAGCAATTCTGCAACTCAAAGTGTGAATTTGCTAAGTACAGAAAGAAAGATACTGACGCTCCGTGTGTGTGTGTGTGTGTTATGAGCACAAATTGTGCTCCTTGTCATCAAATCTAACCCGGCCTTGTATTCATGTCGCAGGCAGGAAGCTGAAGCGTTTTGGGGCATTGAAAGCCTTGGGTATGGCCCCGTCCCTGATGTTCCAGTCTCACTTGGCCATGTCCAGCGACAATCAGGCCTTGAACTCCATGTCTTGCATACCAGGCATCCGCGAGGTGCAGTTCTCCCAGCAGATCATCAATATCCTGGAAAACATTGAACCGGAGGTCGTGTACTCGGGTTTTGACAACAGCCAGCCAGAGGTTGCCCATCTCCTGCTCAACAGTCTCAACAGGCTGTGCGAGAAACAGCTGCTGTGGATCGTCAAGTGGTCCAAGTCTCTGCCAGGTAACGGCTCTCTGCAGCTCAGGGTCACCACAGTTGTCGCCATGGGGACCTCCTGTCAGGCCTCGCTGAAGGTCTCAGCCTTAAAAAACACTGACTGAGAGGAGAGGTCTTGTAATGACACGAATACTGGATATGAGAGAAGTTACTGCAAGTTGTGTGAAATAATTTGACTGTCACAGGAAATGTTGAAACAAGAGGATTATGGGTGCGATGGTATATTATTGCACACGTGTTAGGACACAAGTTGCATCCACTGTAAAAAAAACAAAAATACAAAAGCGCAAAAGCTGACAAATTCAATGTTCTCTAACGTGGGATTTTTTTTCTTTTTCTTTCAAGGGTTTCGCAATCTTCACATCACTGACCAGATGACCCTCATCCAGTACTCGTGGATGAACCTGATGGTGTTCTCTCTTGGGTGGCGCTCCTTTCAGAACGTCAACAGTGAATATTTATACTTTGCACCCGATCTGGTCCTGAGTCAGTAAGTAACCGCCATCACACAGAAATTACACTTCACAAAGCAAAAAAAAAAAAGTCACGTTCAGAGACATTAACCGTTTTATCTTTTGTTTGTTTTTCTTGTGTCTGTCAGGGAGCAAATGAGGAGATCTCCGATTTACGACCTCTGCCTGGCGATCCAGTTCATCCCCCAGGAGTTTGCGAACCTTCAAGTAACCCGCGAGGAGTTTCTCTGCATGAAAGCCATAATTCTCCTCAACACAGGTAAGAGACAGCCGACTTTCTGAACCGGACCTGTGACTCAACTTTTACCTTACGTTGACCTTTTTTTGTTTTTGCATTTACTGCTCGAGGTGCAGTATACAGTGTTGCAAACAGAGACGTGAAGCTTCGATGACCATTTACTGCAGAGCCGCACAATAAAGGGAGTGCTGTACGGGGTGACTGGACCTTGAAAAAGATTTATGTAGCGGCTGCTATCAAGTCCTGGTTTTACACTTGACTTGAAATCATTATTTTTTAATAGCAGCATGTTTCTTCTAAAACCCCCATTGTTGACTGGAACTCCTGTTACAGTTCCTTAGTGCTTTACTACATTTAAAGGTGCAGTGTGGAGGTTTTAGAGGGCTACGGGAGGCCTATGCTGCCAGAGGTGATATATTAGTCGTGATTTTGTTTTCATCAGTACCGAAACTGAGAGTTATGCTTTCATTAGATTGGAATAAGTCTTTATTATCTACAGAAGGAAGTGGCTCTTCTCAACTTTACAGTTTTTCTCAGACTGCATTGATCAGATTTCTGTTGACAATATGAGTCATTTTGCGGGGGTTGTGACACATTGCCCATCGTTTTACAGCCGCTTCTTATGGAAAAAAGTTTTTTTTTTTTTTTAGGCCGCTGCGTCAGATGAGGTGGTTATTACTTGGTTTAGTCACTTTGTCATATTGGCTTCTAAGCATGGTGCTCTTCCTGGAGGTTTGTTTCCATGGAGTCTGCCATGTTTCTACAATTACCCTAAATGGAGAAATGATTGTTTGAAATGTTTTTTTTTTTTCCCTGTCTGCTCTCAGTGCCTCTTGAAGGACTCAAAAGTCAGGGGGCATTTGAAGAGATGAGACAAAGCTACATCCGGGAGCTGACCAAGGCTATCCACGGCAGGGAGAAGGGCTTGGTGGCGAGCTCGCAGCGGTTCTACCACCTCACCAAACTGATGGACGCCATGCATGAGGTCAGTGCGGCGATAATTCATGTCTTAAATCTGGGGGTGGATTTAATGAGAACCAAGACGAACATGAATGTCTCCTCTCTCGCAGATAGTGAAGAAGGTCAACCTGTTCTGTCTGACCACCTTCATCCAGGCAGACGCCATGAAAGTGGAGTTTCCAGAGATGATGTCAGAGGTCATCGCCTCCCAGCTTCCGAAGGTCCTGGCCGGCATGGTGAGGCCGCTTTTGTTCCACACCAAGTGACGACTCCAGCACAGACGCCACAATCTCTGCGGAGACGTCCTGTGACTGGACTCCTGACGTGTCGATTACTGGATTTTTTCACAGCCTTTCGCTTTTGTAGTCATTATTTCTTTGGCAAATTGCATCTAATGGTGTTAAGCTCTTCTACTTCATGAGGTGAAACATGTTCCTTAAAGTATGTTTTTTAGTACATGAATATTAATAATTCAGAGGCATCAATCAATAAAGCTCAATAAAAGGTATTGGGAACCACTAGAGATACTGATATTTTTTTTAACTGAAGCTGCAACAGAGGAAAAGCACATACAAAAACTGTGAAAACAGTGTTTCTCATCGACACTTTATTCTTAATAGAAGAAAAATGTAGGAGCAACTGACAGCACCCACTCAAACTAATGATTAAATTATTTTAGGGTGACTGCGGAGTGACTCACTGCACCGACTTCAGGGAGGAGAAGATAACGATCTCTGAAATATTTGTGGAAAAACAAACAAAACAAATGACTTACTGTGAGCTTATGCTGATTAGAAATAACTCAAAAGGCACACATCTCTCGCCGGGGATGAACAACGCCCTAAATTTGTTTTCTTTTAATAAAACCTTTAACTTTTAAAAGTCTGAACCTTGATCTGCATCTAAATACACACAGCTGCAGGTGATAATGGGATGCATGTAACAGAAAGAGTGCAGTAGTTCATTAAAAAATAGAAAATAATTAACAATGTTGAGAAATCCTTTAAAATATGTGGCTCAACATGCAGAAATGACAAACAAGTTGGACCACCGCTGTCATAAATCACACTGTTTTTATTTTAAGACATGTTTATGCACTGTCAAGATACAGTAGATGATTGCAAGGAAACAAGCTCGCCATATTTAAAAAAAAAAAAAAAAAAAAGAAGGATGCTAATGTTACATATTCAGGATGTGAGTATCATTTCCGCGATATGCCCCTGCATATTTCGGACTGTAAGGGAGTATTATCCCAAGGCCACGTTGCATTCTTAAAAATGTAAATGGAAAAAGAACATGGTGATCTTGGCAATAACTCAAACACCTTCACAAATACATTTTCGGGGCAGCAGAGAAAGTTTTAACCTTGGAGTAATTTCTCATTTTTGTAATAACTGAGGAGTGAACAGGCTGTTGGTTAGTTTCTTTCTTTTATCTGTTTTTTTTTTTTTTTTTTTGAGAAAATGTATCACTGAAGCTACCTTTTGAGATAACTATTGACTTTGTACTATTGAAATGTTTATTACTGTGACAGTAACAGAAAATTAAATATTAAAAAAAAGCATCTATAACATAATAATATTCTGATACATGTCTATTACTAGTACACCAGTGTACCAGTGACTACAGTACCACAACAGGTATTGAAGGTGGAGGCTCCACCTCATGAACATAGCATTCATAGCATTATAAAAAAAACCCACATCTTTACATACAGCATATATCTGAAGCGATAATTTATAGTAATAAACAGTTTACGAGTAGCAAATATTTTTTGGATTAGCGACTTCAGAAGAACTCATGAGCGTTAAAGTACCGTACAGTACCGTGTAGCGATCCAGAAAGTGCACTGCAGCAGTGAGTTTCAGTGGATGAACAATGATCACAGGCCATAAACATGAAAGTTAAGGTGCAAACCCATTACGCTTTCTCTACTAGATCCTTATAGATTAGACTAGTTGCCTTATTTCAAAATCACAGTTTTTTTTTTCCTCGATTAACAGCTAATAAAAAAAAGGTTTATGAAACTACAGTTTTCCATCAGCAACTGTTGTGTTGATATAATAGGGAGATATATTTCTGAGAGGAAGTCTTTGTTAAATGGGATGTGATTGTTTTGTGATTCTGTTGGTTAATACTGGGATTAAAAAAAAAACATCAGTGCAGTCGATGGGTAATATATTTACACCTAACAATAATATCATAATTATTTCTTCCTAACATAAAAAATCTCGGATTCTCAAAACAAACCAAAGGAGGTAAAACATTTTTTTTTTTTAGCCTCTGTACTTCTGGGTCTGGTCAAGCAATTACTGCTGCAGAAATGTCAGTCACCCGCAACAACAGGAACAACTCAGTCAACCACATGGTGCATTATTATTATTATTTTTTTTCCATGGATACCATGAAAAAGATGCCATGTTTACCAGTTTGTTAGAGGAAGACGACATAATTCTCAGGGATTAAACCCGTTCTTCCTTCGAACGTTGCCTGGAGCCAGCCCGGCTCAACAGAGGGGTAGACTAGAGGACAAAAAAAGGAAAGAGAAAAGATCATTTAATTGAAGACAGGGAGAGAAACAGACTCTTGATCTCCTGCAGACCTCCCGTAAAACTTCATCAAGCATCAGGAAAAAGCCGCTAATATAAAAGGATTCAAGTTGAATTTCAGAGAAATAAAGGTCAGGGCGATATCAATCAGCAAGTTTGTTTATTTTCCCAACATAAATTATATTTCGTTCCCCCCTGCTCATCCATGCCCCCGCTGCAGGGGCAGTTTGAGAACCACTGATCAAGTGTAACCTGATTATAATCACCGAGCCTGTATTTGGTCACAGTTCTTCTCAGACTCAGTGAGTCGAAGAAAAAAAAAGGGGGCCGGAGTCAGTCCCTACAGAGGATTTTAGCAGGCTTGAAACAGGATGCCTCGCCTTACATCAGTTTAAACCACAAAAACAAGAAGATGAGTCGTTGCTGAGATGCATCAAAATTACGGGGGAACAGCTTTCAAAATGATCAGCCACAACCATCTGGCACAGTTATGCTGAATAAGGCTGCAGAGAGAAAAAACCCTGTTAACGTAGAGAGCAATAAAAGCGCCCTGCCTGCTGGTAAGTGGTAGGGAGCGTTTGTTGACGTTTTTTGCTTTTGGCTGCTGCCTCTGCTGGCTCTGTTAACAGGGAACAGGCCCTGGTGCCGTCAATCTCTAGGTTACAGTGACCTGTCAGCGCTGGTCGAGGGCCAAGTCGTCTCTTCATGGAAAAGGCAAGAGGCAATAAAATATCCTGGGTCTGTTTAGCAGTGGATAAGGGGGTTTCATGCTAGGAGCAACATTATTTTATGCCTCCGCAAAACACGGGGAATTAGCCAAGTGTGGCTGTGTGCTGCCAGGACACACCAGACTGTCTGTGTACACTACCCGATGTCCTATCATCCTACGCAAGGAGGCATGTGTGATGTTGGGAGCACTTCTGCAGCAAAGTAACCGTCTGAAATGTTCGCCTCACCGTTTGAGAAGTGCGCCCCCTGGGGGAAGCTGAGCTCGTGGCTGTGCTCCGCCTCACACGAATACATCGCCTTGGCATCCCTACAAAGACAACAAAAACAGGCAATGTCATGGCAGTTTTTTTTTTTTTAATGGGATCAGAGTGGGATTAATCAGGGGAATCTGTGGTAGACGGTGTCGCGTTTGTACGGCACCTTCCAACAGGAACAGACTGGGGCGAGGAGGCATTTTCAAAAAGCAGCGCCCTGGCAGCGACCCTGAAACAACATGAAAACAGAAGTGTGCACTTGACTTGATCGTACGAGGACAAAATAAACAGCTGGAAAACAGACGTGTTTGACAAATGATGTAATCCTCAAGTAAGTAAAATACAAGTACAATCTGTTTTGATATATAATTGTCTAAAAGACGTCTAAAGATAAACTGTAGGTCACAACTAAACCAAAAGCAGGTCTGTCCACTTTCTCTCGGCCCCGCCAGCGTTCCTCATTGTTTCAAATGAGGTGAAAGGCGTGACAACACAACACAGGAGGTTTCCTTCCTCCGGGTGGACTCAGCCTCAGCACAGTGCAGAACTGAATTAAACTATATAACAAGGCTGCACTTGACCCCGCACGCAACAACCTCTGAGTCAAGGGGACAGCAGAGCCTAGGGCAAGCTGGGAGGGTGCTGTACAGGGAAACTACACAGAGACTGTGTGACTGGCCTTCTCAGACATGACAAGTCAAACAATCTGTTTGTCCCGAGAGAACGAGCGCAGACTGCTGCTGCTGGGTCACATCAACCCCAGAGCAGGCAGAACGTAATTAAAGCCAGCTCTCCCACCAGAGAGGGAAAGACATAAATCTCCAGCACATACTCATCTGATCTCAGAGACCTCGCAATGCTCACTGCTCGTACGCAGACGAGGCTGATGACTCAGAGGGGAGAGACAAAGAGACGCAGGAAGACGGAAAGAAATGTTGTTGACTTGTAGTTATTCCGTGGGGGTACATTTAACTGCACACACACATGCGCAGGGATGAGGGGACAGGACCAAATGTTACGCCCGTGATTAATTAATCTGCCAGTTGTTGGCTTTGAATAATCAATGAATACCTGTTGTCAAAAAAAAGTCTTTACATCTTCCCAGAGCATTTTTGCCGGTTAGAAAACCGCTATTATTTAATTATCAGAATTGGCGTTAAAGGTACATTTTGTAAAATATAGCCAGTATAATAATCATAATAATAATAATAATAATAAAAATAATAATATTATATAATGCATATTAACAGAGTAACTCATAACTGCTCCTTTTGCGAGTTATCTTTGGCTGTAGCTAGCTGCTGTACACTAATTATCTCAGTTAGCCACTGAGCTAGTGGCTCTTTCAGCTGACTAGACTCTGCCTGGACCTGGACGGGTGGACTAAACCAGGCTCATCTGCCTCCCAGTGAACCCCAGCGAGACACCGGGCTTCGGCAGGACGGCAGGTTATAATGAGCAAAATGATGAGCCTTTAAAAAGCCCCTTACACTGAGCCTGGTCTTTGGTAGCCGTTGGTAGCTGATGTGTTCATCCTGCGGCGGATCACTTGTTTCGGCGGAAGGTCGGGGTGCTCAGCAGGCTTTAAACTCTCTTTGGGCTCCAGTGTTGACAGACTTTGGACAGATCCAGCGCAGCTCCTGCGGCCTTGAGGGGAGACAAACAAATAATAACTCCTGTCTCCACGAGGTGACGACAAGACGAGAAAGTTTGATGCTAAAACAGCTCAAACTCTGGCACAAACTAATTCGGGAAGTGAGCCAAGAAAATAACGTTTGAACGCTGCTGTTTATATAACGCTTATGTCAACTGTGTGCTGAATGTCTCTGAAAAGGAGCGAGAGTCCGGGAGGAATAAGTTATGACAATAACACCATCCAGTTTATGAATCCCGTCACGAAAATGACACTTTCACGAGGTTTCTTTCCACTTCATTACTGCAAGGGAAACAAAATCAATGATCTGATGACAGACAAGCCTAAACTGGATTACTTGATGATTATGCTACCTTGCGATATATGCAGTGATTTCAGAGAGGGAGCGGGCGAGCGGGGCAGCAGTGCTGGCCTGAGGTCCAGGCGGCAGTGGGGGGCTTTTTTGGGGGCAGGAGACAGCCAGGGCGCCGTGCTGACTGAGGACAGGCTGAGAGCATCCTCTGAGTCTCCATCTGTACGCCCCGCATCCTCCCTGGAGCTGGACTCTGGACTGCTGATGCATACGGTGCTCCTGGGGCCATTTGAGAGCTGGGACGGCGTACGGCGGAGATCCAGGAGCGACTTGTCCTTGACTGGAGCAGAGGAAGCCATTTTGGAGGAGGTATTCTGCTCAGAGGAGTGGGAGGACAGAGACTCCATGCTGCCCATGGGGGTGCTGCCTGGACTGCTGCTAAAAGTGTCACCTATGCAGGGACCAGAGAAGAGGCACACACGGCCCTCATTAAAACCTGCTGAATGAGGAGGTAATTATGGTTATTAACAGCCTGAAAAAAAGCAGATAACACTCATTTGGAAGGGTTACTCAGGCTTTAAAAAACAGCCAATATGAGGTGACTCTCACAGAAATGTGGTGAAACAGCGTGTGCAGGTGTCTGATTGATATTAAAGGCCACCAACGGGTTTTTGGGACATTGTGGTGTGACGGCCCGCGGTGGCAATCACTGCTTCGGTACTCACTTTCCGCATCGGCCAGGCAAAGTGTTGGGGTGTAGAGGCTGCGGGGCTTCCGGGGCCCCGTGGACAGACAGATGGCCCGACTCCTGCGAGAGCCGGGCCGACTCTGGGGTTGGGGCAGAGGAACGTTGGGATCCGGAGGCTGGTGAAAGATCTGCAGGTCGAGAGAGGAGCGCTGATCACTCAACACAAATTACACAATCTGTGTATTTCTTAACCAATACAGACCGGTATTTAAACTGTGTTTTTGAAGTTGGTTATAAATAATATTTTAAGACACTCACTACCCAGTTTAGGCTTGCCTGTCTGGTCAGATAGTTAAGTTTATCTCTCATGTAAACCACTTAGTCAGAAACATACAGTGGTTTCTTGAGATTTAAGATCCCCGAAGAAGATCAGAGGACTGGAAGCCATGACAGATTTTTTGACAATTACTTGTTTATTTTGGTTCTTATGACTGGACAGTCTTCAGATGTAACAAAACTTAAATCACACGGGGGAGAACATCGAAACAGCAATGCTCTTAACCATGTTAGTCACAATATTATCAATCTGTTTGGTCAAAGTCGTGCATCCAACACAATGCTACGGAGCTTAATCAGAGGTGTCAGAGGAGGTTTCCGGAAAATACAATATTTCAAAACATATGGTATATAAATAATGCAATATGAAGTTACATATAAAATGATAGAAGACACTAAAATACTGTCTTCATGAAGTGTCAAGCTCATTTTTGCACATCATTTTGGCCACAAATCTGTTTTTTGCTTGTGTGGAACGATGGATAAAAAATATTTGTGAAAGTAAGAATTAAACGGGTTCAGTGATGAAGGTAAAATTACAGGCATAATGTACGTCCAACGCCAGATGATAGATTACCTTAATGAAGTTCTCAATGAGAATTTCCACCACAATGTTCTGGAACTTGATGTTCATCATGGCGGCCACAGTTTCCTCTTGTGACCTCATCAGCGTCGGCCCGAAGATGACGCCCAGGTTGGAAACCGTCATCAGGTTCGACTGGCTTTGTGCGGAAACTCTGCACGTGGAAGAGACGTGTGAGATGCTGTTCTCTGCCGATACACCCATAATGGAAACTCTTAACCGCGTGTTGACAGTTTTGTTATCTATCAAACTCTGACAGTTTAAGAGACACCTGTAAATACATTAAAGCGTCCCGGCGCCGCGAGGACAAATTTAATCAGTCTCAGCAATTTCTATCTCCTCTCACAGAGCTTTTCCCTTTTTTCAAGGCTCATTACTGGAACACGTACGTGACGAGGTGCTTTATTAGTAGCTCCAGCATTTCCTTGTTCCTGTCTGGCAGCTTGTGAACCAGAGCGTGGACGGCACACACCCTGTAGTTCTGGTCATCGGACTCTGAGGAAGGGCAAATGGATGCAAGATGATCAAGAGGCTCATGTACTTGAACAGAAAAACGGCAAAGCTGCCAATTATTGACACTATATCCAGAGGTGTAGAGATAAGCAAATGATTAACACATATATTAGAGCATATTAAACCAATTTAACTTCTCACTTTGACATAATATGAGAGCTACGCGGTACACATAGCACGAGTGTATTTTCAGAGATGGAAGCCATTTAATTGGTTCAATCTTTGCTCATTTCAGATCCCTGCTGCAGTGTACATAATGCTAAATCTGAAAATATGAGATTTGGAAACATGTCTACATATATATACATACTCATATACTCATCTTTGATTAAAAACATTCATACGGTAAACATGGGATTCATCCGCGGTGTCTGTTTTTTTAATTTGACAAAGCTCTGCTAACTTTAAAGTCGCCCTCTCATGTTTGATAATAAAATGAAATGGAGCGGTTGGTAAAATATCTATTATATTAAAATTGGTTAGTAACTTTTCACAACTTACTGACAGCCATGATAAGATCTTTGTGGAGCTTGAAGGTCATTAGAGGCTCAGAGAGACATCTGGTGAATAAAAAGAACCGTTACCATTTATTTCTGCCGCGACATTGGGCTTTTGAGTGCAGCCACCTTTCCTTTGTGAGTCACTGGTAGCTCTGAATGTGTGACTAACACATGGAGGTGTTCAAAGAGGCATTACGGAGGTAATTATGATTCCTGACGGCTAAAGATACACAGCTGGTGGGGCGAGCTGACCTGAGGTAATTCTTCAGACCGCTGGTGATAGTTTTGTTGTCCCACGTCTCTGGATCCAGGTCCATGTCCACCGGTGCCTTGGATGCTATTGGAAACACATTTTATTTTTTTTATATCACCACAATGAGCGAGCTGTAAACTGACCGGAGAAAGCAATACAACCTGACATGACCTGCCAGGCTGCCTAAATGAGCTTTGAAATTATGGACTGTTCACAGGCCTCTTACAGAGATGGAGATCGAGCTTGAGAGAGCCTTTAATAAATCATTTTGACATTTCCTGTTCAAATGTATGAAATGTATGCTAACAGGATTACCCTGGTTCATCTAATAAGGTAATGACAGAGTAATCTGAGGCCGGGTGGCTGTTACACCGTCGCACCACTGGGAGGACCTCTTCCCTCACTCTGCAGGCTCACACAAATTCAACCCGAGATGCTTGTGAAAAATGAGCTGTTCATATGTGAAACCTTGGCATGCTGTAGAAAGAGAGAGTGACCATTTATGCATTTGGAAAACAGAGAATTATCTATTTACATTAGTTTTGCTTCATGGCACGTGAGGATATTGTTGAGGAATACCCTGAGGATGGAAAAAGCTTTTGATAAACACTGATACTGATACTTTGGCTCCAGTCTCTCGAACACAGACTTCATTAGTACTTTTCATTCTACTCAGCTTTTTTTTTTTTACCAAGTCCTTTCGCCTCATTCCAAGGCTACTTACAAAAGACAGTGGTCATCAGCTTCTGTACTTTGGAGTTGACCCCTCCGATTCTGTACAGTCCCATTGTGTTTATGCCTGCGCGGCAACGGAAAAAAAGGAAATTCAGGAATCGAAACGAGGAACAAAGATTTTTTTGTCAAGTTAAGAATAAGTTACGTCACGGCCCGCCAATGAATGAAGCACATTGTTATTCATAATCACAAGCGGGCTGCACTAAGGTCATTCGACAAATGAAAGCTGAGAGATTTAAATGCCTCACCTCTTGTCTCCACCAGGTCAATGCATTTCCTTATAAAGTTAAAGCCCGCTTCATTAAGAAATGCTGTAACACAACATGAGAATAGGGTTGACACATCAATTACTGTCGGTTAACGGCGCACCACGCAGGAATAATAAGCACTCCCCTATGTTTTTGCTTCCACTAATAAGATGCAACCCTTGTGCTGCAAGGCTCTGCGATGTCAGCTGAGTGGGTGTGTGTCAAGTAATTGTGTTAATGAACAGATACAGCTATAGGTGATGGAGGATGTGTTTGATGAGCGTGTGTTGGGGATTTATTCCAAGTGTTAAAAAAAAAACAAAAAAGTGTATGCAACTGAATGATGAAAGGGGTTTTGAAAGATAAAAAATAACAAAAAAAAACAGACTTACTCTCTTCCTTTTTGCTTAGTATGGCTGGCAGGTTGTAAATCTGGGGAAAGGTTAGAAAAATCATAATCAATTCGAGGAAACATTTGGTTAACAAGTCCCAGAAAGGAAGAGATTTCTGTCACACAGCTTTCCCAGAGTTTCTTTGCTTTATGCAGACTGATCTATTATTAGCACAAGTTGACGGTGAGGTCATCTTTTCTTCGAGAGACTTAGCCTGAACACACCAGAGGAGGGTGCCGGTGACCAATAATTCAGTCGCCGTATTGTTTTCTTGTCAGAGAAGCTACTAAAAAACATCCCGGCCGAGCAGCCGGGGCTCCTCACCGGCTCCTTGCCATCCATGGCCTCCAGCCACAGTCTTCTGTTGGACTCTGACAGTGCCTGCAGTGTCATAACGCCATGCCTGGAAAGATATCAGAGAAAAGCTGGTCTCAGTCTGATCTCATTGCCTTGGGGCCCCTGGACAGACCGTGTTTACACTGGCTGAGACCACTATAAAAGGACTAGTGTGACTAAAATAGCTCGTGTGCAAATGCTTGACTTCAAACTGTGCCCCCGGTTGGCTCAGCGCTTCGCATTCCACCCCCAATTAAACGCTACATGTGCTTAATATTAGAGTGATTCGCTTTTCCGCACCCCAACATGCATACACCTTCATCTCATCTGTGTTTCTACAGCGCAGCAGGTATTACGTGTCATGTCTCACCGCGCCGTGCGCCACGTAGCTTTACACCGGCCCGAGCCATATATCGGCAGTCGATACACAGCACTGCTCAGGGATGTCATGAGAGAATTATGTGATGACAGCAAACCAAAACAAACCCCACCCAGTAGTGAGAGTTAGTACCAGCATGGAGCCATGTCAGGTTGAATGTGTTGCGATTAATATCAACCAAATGAATGTAACTGTAGTCTAATCTCAAGGGGAATCTCACCGTGCAGAGAGTTTGGGATTTATTTGACCAGGTTTGGAGATGCGAGCCTAAAACAAGCGGAGGTGGAAGACGTTTCATTTTTGATGCTCAAACATTTAACAGAACCAGCAACATGTCTTTCCTGTCTCTAATTCACAGAACCTGTTATCTGCCTCCTTTGGAAGTGCTTTTGCGGCGGGCCGTATGAAAACTGTTGATAGTCAGGACTGTGAATTATTCACTTCCTAGAAAGACATGTTGCTGGTGAATTTTTTAAATAAAATTTTTTCGTTCCTTTGCGCAACACAAATTAAACTTTTTCAGAGATGGATATCTCAAAATCTGGGCAAATAAAGAAAAAAACTAACTTCAGTAAACTTTGGTGAATCAGCCCTTTAAACGCGAGGTTCTGAGACGGTTGGCCCGACTCTGGCTGGGCTATTAGGTGTAACAGCCCGTTTATTATAATGAGGATGAATAGATGAGCTTGAAGCCGACTGGAGCTTGAACCGCCTTGTCCTTGCGGTTGGAAACAAGCACCTTGGGGCATCGTCGTTTATGATAAATGAGTTGCCCTGCAAATAAACTGCAGTTATTGTCCGTGCTCAGCGACACTCGGTGAGGGTGAGCGGCGCGGGCCCTGCTGGTTGCCGTGCAACAACAACGCTCGAGCTGCGATGATTAATTGATTAGCTGTCAGGTATTAAATTAATCCCAAACTACTTTAACAACCGATTAATTATTTGAGCAATATAATAAATAAATAAAGCCCCAAATCCTCCGTTTTCAGCTTCTTAAATGTAACTATTTACTGGCATCTTAACTCTTCTAGGACAGTCAGCTGAATCTCTTTGGGTTGCGGACATTTGAAGATGTCTTTTTGGGCTTCTGATTTACATTTTTCAACATTTTCCGACCTAACAAGTAATCAATTAATCCAGAATGTAATTGATAGCTGCAGCTCTGAGCAATGCACAGCCATGAGCTAACTCCATATCCGGAAATTCACGTCACGGTAATGACCTCCTATCAAGCTCTCGTGATGCACGACCTGATCAATTCAGCCACTGTTAATCAGCGCGCAGCCAATGTGTTCAATCTTTGGGCAATTCCTTATCCTGATCCCCCCCCCAAACAAAATCAAATACAAATCAGTTAGGAATGTTTCCATAAAGCTAAAGATTTCAAACTTCTCACGAGAGACAATGTTGTTATTTGATTCTCAGGAAAACCCAAATCAATAAACTACGTGAGTAATTGCAGATGGGTATAAATAATTTAGGAATACGTCTGCGTCCTTTAGCCCATATTGACCAAGAGATGATTGTGATTTAGTGAGGTGGTAAGGAGGTTAACAGTATTTCTGGAGAAAGGCTTAGATTTGAAGACGGGAGTGCACGATGTGATTAGCAGCACACATGCAGCACATGCAACTGCTCTGAAAGGGCAGCACTGGTCAGTTCACATACCGGACTTTACAGAAAAACTGAAGCGGTCTGAAAAGAGTTCCACGACAGATGTCATTTCTACGTTGACACGAACACAGAGAAAAAAAGACGGAATGGGTTCAAATAATAGTGTAAAATACGGATGTTGTGGACATAACAAACACAGAGCTTTCAGGAGGGTAAGGGCTTCAGGAACATGCAGGACACAAACAGAGCTGAAAACATCCAACGCTGGTAAACAGGGACCCTCTGAAAATGTTTATCAAACCTGAACAGCTCTTGCAATGCTGAGTACTCCCAAGATAATCTGGGTTAATCTCTAGTATCAATTGGGTTTGACAGAACTCAAGATGCATGAGTAGAAAACATCCCGCATGCACCGTGTCTTACGTGATGCTGACTTTTGCTTTGATAGACTAGCTAATATACAAAATGGTGATGTTTTTACTAATTGGTCTCTTTAATTGCTCTGCCTGTCATATGTTGAGATGTTAAAGGGAAGGGGTCACAGTGTTAAAGGGAAGCTCACCCCAAAATCAAAAATTCTTATCACTCCTCTTACCTGTAGTTCTATTTATTCATCCAGATTGTTTTCTGCGTATTGCCAAGTTTATAAGATATCAGCTGTAGAGATTTCCACCTTCTCTCGATTATAATCAAAATATACTCAGTTTACTGATGACTCATGCAACTCCACAGCATAGTCTGTTTATAGAAATCATTACCTGATTACTCAGATAATCCACGGACCTTGCTTTTGGCAGTTTCACGAAGGAACTATTTTTTGACGACCGAACTACGCCCGCCATCCATATCATTACGCAGCAGGAAGCATGCATCTGTCCATGGATGAGAGGCTAACAAAGCTAACTAGGCTAACTAAGCGTGCCATCTAGTTCTACTGTATTAAAGCGAAAGGAGACATCTCCAAGGCCGATATCTCAAAAACTCAGCAGCTCACAGCACAACAATCTGGATGGATAAACTGCACGACAGGTAAGAGAAAACAAATATGTATTTTCATATTTTGGGTGAACTGTCCCTGTAAATATCATGCTTATTTGTATGTTTTCAGTCCATGTAAGTGAAAAGACATTTTTTGGGAAAAACAGCTAGATGATTCAGAAAGTCACAGACCTCTCCACCACTTCAATATCAAAGCAGAAACGCTTGTCAATGGAGTCGGTTTTCCTCCGAATGCAGGACTTGAGTTTGAACATCTCCGGCTGGTTCAGGACGAGACCGTTCTAGAAATAAACACAGCATACATTTATAAATACGAGTCGGGATGGAAAATGGCCGAAACTGTACTACACACATACCTTGTAATGATATGCATATGTCTATTAGGGGTGTTCCAAAATATCGATACTACGATATATCGCGATATTTTGTCTTGAGGTACGTTATCGATACACTGGTACCAAATATCGATATTTAAAAATGTAAAAAAAAAAATATACATATTTTTGGCCCACCACCACCACCCCTCTTCGGAGGACAGCTGTATCTTTATTCAAACATAGGCATACAACCAAATGAAATTTTAAAAATGGTTTAAGTAGCTCTGAAACCCACACATATAGATATTTAATGATAGTTGTAGCCAGTGTGTGTGTTAAGAAGGGACACTGTGCAATACACTCTTTGTTTACTTGGCTGTCATTCATGTGAAATTGATTGACAATGTTTTGTAATTCCTGTGAAATGGATTCAGTGCAGTCAATAAATTCTGAATTTCTTCAGTGACACAGATATCGTGATGTATCGTGGATGAAATTTCTTGCAATATATCGATTATTGCAGAATCGCTGTATCGTGATATTATCGTTATCGTGGGCAAAATATCGTGATAGTATCGTATCGCGAGGTACCTGGTGATACCCAGCCCTAATGTCTATAGAAGGGTAAAAACTGGAATATGATCGTCCTGTTAGTACATGTAAAAGCTTGGACGGCAGTTGATCTAAAACACAAAGTCTGAAATAAGTTTCCCCTCATTTGTAAATGTTTGTAAATGAGATGGATGCGTTCCGTGTACAAAACAAGGCACACAAACTTTCTGTTAAAAGTTGATTTTACTTTCCTTGAGCTCTTTCTTGCTATTTGTGGATTTTGCTATCTTTGAACCATTTTTATCCGCTTTGAGTTAACAAGTCTTTTTTGTTTTCTGTGCCCAATTCGCAGTTCTGTCATCGTGACTTTTTTGTCTTTCTTTTCCCCTGTGGGTAGAGACGTTCTTCTGAGCCTCGGGGGGGTTTCTTTGTTTCACCCACACAGATTATGCTTGCTCAGTCTCAGCTTTTTATTTGTATGTACAACTAAATGGGAAAAAAAAAACTGAACCTAAACTAAACAAAAATAGTAAAGAAAAAAGCCGAATTAGAGAAAACTACCTGTTTCCCGGCCGACTTGGCTTCAGTGTTGCTCATGCTGAAGGTCTTGCTGCCTTTCTCATACGTGCAGTAGTGACGTATCCAAGTGCATCCCAGAGGACCTAAGACAGAAAAATAGGGGGAAACAGAGGTTTGAGCCAAAATATTTTTCTCTGAATCACAGAGCGTCTGGAAAGACATCTGAAAATCAATTTGCAATTATAGTGTGATAAATCAAAAGTTGTTTATCACTGCTGATAAAAATCTACCATTTGGGCATCTCCCCCCTTGTTTGAGAGCACATCAAAGCGAATCGGTAAACAGGATGAGTTACGAGCTCTGTGTGTGTGAGATCTCTTCTGCAGAGGCCTGGGAGAACTCAGGACATGTTTATGGTGATGGATGTAAAACCATGCACTTATATGCGAGGCGGAGGGGGAGGGGAGTATGACGGGGCCGGGCTTGCTAACTAGGAGCCCCGCTAGAAAGACTCACGTTTCTCTTGGACGTACAGGAAGCCTTCCATCGTCCACTGGCCTGGGGGTTTATAGTCCTGATCTGCAGATCTTATCCTCTTCATCAGCTTCTCCACTTCCTGCTTGGTGCTCACAAAGTTGTTCCGTGTCTGTGCAGAAAATGCAGGACAGGATCATAATTGCATTTCAAAAGGAAGTCTTGTGTATCTGCAAATTTTTTTTTTTTTTCCTCGCCGTTTCGCATCTCAAAAATATGACTTTGTTTACGTCGAGATTGAAATACATTAAAGGAAAAAACATGTGACAAAATGCGTCATGCTTGTACAGCTGCCCGAGAACACCTGGGGAGATGAATAACTAACACATTGGCAAAACCTTTCGGAAAAATACAGTCGCGGCGTCTAATTCAAATATGTTGCTTCAGTATTGGAAGAATGAACTTCGTGCGAGCCAAAATTAGGACAGAGAATCGGTATTTATTGCTCGCAGGAATCCTCTTTTGTGGAGACAAAGGGTCAGAATGAGGCTGTTTCATTTCCCCTACAAGTGAGATGCTGAGACAGCCTCACCTTTTCCCCGCTCCTATTAGAGCTCTCTGCATCTGAGGACACACAGGGAGGGTTACCGAGTGGAAATTGTCAGGGCAACGGTGCTGACATTTCAGGTCAAAGAGAAATTTGGGCCCTCAGGCTGCAAGTGCTAAGGTCACGGTGATGGAAAGAGGGGGCACGGCAGCAGCTGTAGTTTTACTCCCTAACTTTTTTTTTTTCTTTTGACACAGTACCATTAAATGGCCTGCAGTAACTGCCTGCAATACAAAACTGAAAAATATTGATCCTCTGTGCAGCGAAGAATCTCATTTAATCACATAGCTATCCATTTGTGAAAACTCTGCTTGTTATGTCGGGGTATGATAAGCTGCAGAATCTGATTACGTGGCTGGTTGCCTTTGTGTACAACCCCCGAGGTGTTGAGACTTACGTTCTGTAGGTTGAACTGGAGCTGCTGTTTGTATGGCTCAAATTCATGAGCCAGCTCATATCCTTCATGGTAGAATGTAAACAAGCCCTGAAGAAAGGCCAGGAGCTGGAGAGGAGCAATATTTAAGGGTGAATCACAGAGTGAATAAACAGCACAGAGCTTCATTACAGATTCACACCTGAGAGTACATTGTAAAGTGGTACACGGCAACATAAATTTGAGGGATGTTTAACCCACTCAGTAGTGATTTTCTTTCTCAATAATGGATTTGATCACAATTCTGTCACCTCAAAATTACAAAATGTGCTTAATTATGTCCTAAAACGATCATCATGATGTACATATTGCATTAAAAACCAAACCGACTTAAGCGGGACTATACTTCGTAGAAACAAAACGAAAAAAGGATTAGCAGATCTGAAGAAATTAAACACTTGAATATTGCACATAAGATGAAGGCCCAGTCAAGAATAACATCTTGTCTTTTTTTAATTTCTGCAACATAAAATATAAGGATTTCAACAGAAGTATATAATACATTATTCATTAATTTGTGTGAATTGTTTTTTTTCTCTTTGTGTAGCCAAGGGAGTAAACACAGAAATGTCATTACACAATCTCGTATTGGATAATGACAATTACATTTATCTTGACTATTTTTGGATGAGACATCAGGTAATTTAAGCCATGAATTAATATATATTGTTTTTAACCCCGACCAAGAACTAAGCCCGTTGTTGTCACAACATAAGATATAAAAAATATAACCTAAAAAAACATACAGTTGCAACTTAAAGAAAAGTAAAGTTTCAACATACTTGTGTTTTGCAGAAAGGCACATTATTAATATTTACTCTCGCGATTGGGTTGAAGATTCACAAGGCTGTAGTTCCTTTGTGGCACACAGATATTGATCTTATTTTCTGTATAACACAAACATCCCCAACCGTTGTGGAAAAAAAAAAAAAAAAGAAGCACTGGCAGTATTGTTGGAGGAAAAAATTGATCCCATCTCTGGTGCGGAGGATCCGACAAACACAGAGCAGCTCTCAGTCAAATCCTCAGACCCAACCACTGATTTTATTTCCAGGATGAAGGCTTGGGTATATCAAATGTTCAAGGATGAACCATCTTATCTGGGCCCAGATTCATCACAGGCAAGGTTGAGCCTTGTCATTTCTCCCACCCCCTCCACTACCTGGAGATTTACATTTCTGGCCTGGGTTCTGGGTGACCTGCCAGTGAGTGTAAACAAATGGGAGTGGGGGCTTTTCAAAGAGCCACTTCGCTGCCATCTCACGTTCCCAGACATTCAACACCTAGAGAACTTAATTATCCCTTGTACCTTCTCCGCTAAAGATGTTAGAATTGACTCTATGTATCTGTGAGGAGGGGGCTTTTATACGGGCTTTGATTTGCACTTAGTCTTGTTTTATTTGACAACAACCACTTTATCAAATTTTATCCACTACTTTGCCCAGATGGATTGACTATATTACAGAGGATTCGGGATGCGGATGACAAATTTGTGTTATACACGAGCATAGATGTTTACCTGTGAGAGACGTGTTATCCGGGAGAGGAGAGCAGACACTTAAAAAGCCACTTTCATTAGCAGTAAAAGATTCTGCGCTATTTTGAGTATGTGCCACTTAAATAGGTCTTTTTAACTACATACGTAGAGGAAAAAGGCAAAAGAAATGACTGCATCTTAAATATGCATTCAGCAGCGACGGAGCACAGAGGTGTGTAAAACTTGTCTTACCGGCTCGACAAACTCAAATTTCTTCTTTTCCTGCACTTCTTGTATTTTGAAAACGTACTCGAGGGACGCGTCATAAAAGAGCTGTCTCTCCTTATCAATCTGCGTGTCGGCCTGAGAATGAGCAAACAAAACCAGGGTTAAGTGCCGCGACAAAGACGGCGGTCAAACTGGGGGTGCAGTGTGTGGACAGAGAGCCAATGCTTGCATCACCACCTGGAAGCAGCGTGTGAGCAAACAGCGGCTCACAAACAACAGCTTTATTTCTAGGAGACACTCAGCAGACCATAAAACAGTATTATTCAGAGACATGTTTGGGGATCAGAAAATTTGTTTTGGCTTTACCTCCTGCAGATATGCCTCCTTCTTTTTGGATGACAGGCTGAGGTGTCTCTCAAGCGTGGAGTAGTATTTCTCTGTTTCCTTATCAAACTTCTTCTTCCCCTCCTGAAAAGGTCCACAAGACACATGAAAGGCTTAAACATCACCAACGGTGTGTCGTGCATTGCTGATGCGGGTGTGTGTGCGATGGAGCCGCCACTAGGTGGAGGTGTAAGTACATTTTCACATGGCATTCGCCCGCATGTCTTTAAAAGTCCTGTCAGTAGATTAGCACAGGTCATAGAAGCGGCATATGACCACGGAGTGATGAGGAGACGACGTCGGCCTGCTCGACAAGGATCACGCATTATCAGCGGGACCTCTGAGTAATATATGCAATTGTTGTCACGGCGCCCCAGCTGGAGACACGAGTACACAGGAAAACACACAACATTCTAAATCATCATCAGCCTGATGCGTTTTGCACTGTCACATGCAGCGCTGGCTGGACGCTGTCTTGAAATTTCCCCTCTCTTGTCATGCTCCACCTGCAAAGACAAGTCAAGCTCCATGGTCATGAGTCCCAGGATTGTCCCAGAAGGCTCTGAGGAGGCAACAGGAAATGGGCTTTTCATGCCAGATGCCCATCTATAAAGCATATGGACGAAGAGATTGAACATTTCACCCCGCAAAAAAAAGATCCACTTTGCAGGCCTTAATCAAACTCTGCCCAAGCAGAGAGAACCTGTCTGTGAGAGAGCATTCGAGTGTCTCATCTGCAAGTCTGACCTCTAAACCGAGCTTTGCCCACTCGGTGCCCATCTCGCTATGCAAACATCCACAAAGGAGGCTAGGGGAGAGACAGAATAAAGTGGGGGGGGGGAGGGCGAGGAAAGTGCGAGGAAATGGCCAATGTAACCAAATCCTGCTTGTTTGTTTTCATTCCCATGGCCCTGAAATTTAGCAAGTCTAATCTACTAGCTACTGATATGACCTAGAACAGTGTTCTGCCTCAGCAACCCCCCACAGCAGTAAAACACACTGGAGGAATTCGTCGCAAGACACTGTAACCCTCCTACATAACTATTACAAGTACAGCGCAAAAAAAAAAAAATCAATAGATAATTTCATGTAGTAGCATCTTATTTCCATCTTTCCTGTCATGTCTGACCCAGGGACGATCTCTGCAGGAGTGGGGAGGAAAAATCAATTGTGCGCAGGCCCAATATTCAGAAACAAAGCGGAAATAAACAGGTGGACAGCAAAACAAACATATGATTAAATATGATATCTCGCTGACAGGAAATACATTTCCCTAAAGGACCAAAGTATTATTGTTTTTTTTTTGGTTGGAGAACAAAAGGGGAGCTGACTGTCGGCCTTTTTGACTGCTGTTGACGTGACATTATTTCGTGAGCACGCATGCAGCTGAAGCCCCGGGGAAAAATACCAACACACACACACACACACACCTCGACACACACACACACACACACAGACTGGGGATCACATTAAATTAAGAGCTTTAGGTTTAGCTGAGCCCCGGAGTCACAGCGGGAATCTCCCAACACTGCTGACCAGTGTGAGCACGCCAGAAAACTCCTCGCAAATCACTCCTCCATACGTCTGGACAAACTCTTTCACACTTGGAAAAGAGTGGGGAGTGACTCAGAGCCGCAGTGAGTCTGTGAGGCACAGCCAGCCTGATTAAGTCACCCAAAGTGTCCTGCTTTGTTTTGATCCAGGGAGGACGTGTATAAACGGGTGCTACCATAATGATACCCCCACAGAACACCAGGTGTTTGACGGTTTGTCCGTGAGGTGGGTGAGATCCTGCCCCCCCTCCCCAACCCCTCCCGGATAGTGTTTGTGCAATCAGAGAGGAATATGAGCGATTTCAATTGCAAACACTCTCCTTGAGACGGAGGGGGGAGCGGCGCTCACGCACAAGGCTTTGAAGCCCGACACGTGGTGGCGGAGGACATAGATGTGGATAGATATAAACCCTGAAGCGCACAAGTTTCTGACACAAACTAATGCCGGCGCCCCAGAGTAATCAGCTGGCTGGGAATGGATCACGCCGAGGCACTTTCCAACACTCTGTAGCGCAGAAAACACACATGGACCTACCACTTGGGAGATTTTCTCATCTGATTGCTTTGTTCGCCCTCATGAATAAATCAGATGCAGGAAGAGAATATTCTGATGCAGATTCCTCCTCTGTGGTGGAACTCCTAACTGGCGAGGCTCACACTGGCGTTAACGGCGCTTTGATGCCAGCTGTAGCATGGGTGAATTTGCTAAACGCTCGTATAGCGTGGAGGGAAAAAGCCACAGGGCAGGCCTTCTTCTGGTCAGGTGTTCTCCTAATTTGCCAAAGCAAGGATGCTGAAAACAACAGTGAAGACAGCGGGAGGAATATTTGGAAGCTAGCTGTACATCGCCAGTTTTGACACCGGCCCTAACGAGCCTCAGGGCCATCATTCCGAGCCTCTCATTACCATGGTAACAGATGTAAGCGGCAAGGAGGGTCGGTTGTGTGTGTTGCGTGTGTGTGTGTATATAGAGGAAAGAACCCCATATATCAAACACACTATCCACACCTCCTCGCATCCGCCTTACGCCCTGGAATAATACAAACATCTACCGCTAGCGTGGCGTCACGTGCAGCACAATTCTCCACACGTTCATCTGAAAGGGATCTCAGAGCAGTGACATGAAAGGGAGAACTCTGCAACCGTTCTCTATGAACTCATTAGAGACAGCTAATTGGAGCAGGGGTCCAGAATGGTGATTAAAAAGCAATAGCCAGGTTATTTTGATGCCTCCACCACGCGCGAGCTGGTCTCTCTCTTCCACGAGGGAACGCGGCGAGAACACAAGGTTCCCGCTCGAGTTCAGTTACTTTGCTGCAAAGCCAAGAAATGTCTCCCGCTTTACCTGAAATCCCACTTCCTGACGAGAGATCACAGACAGCGAGAAGTTGGCCAATTAACACGAAATAATTACAAACATCTGCTTCTGAAGAGCCGAAAAACAAATACCCAGACTTCTGAATAGAACATGTTTAGTGTGTGTGTGATTGAGGCAAACTGCAAAGCTTTACTTGGGAAAACAAACTTTTATGAGTTGATCATTGTCTCTGCTCTCTCTGACACATGATGCAAGATAATACAAATAAGTACAAGTACAAAAATCTGCATATACAGTGCACGCTCATTCTTTATTTTCTTTGTATCTGATCTGAGACTAACTCTTAAGGTCTGAGCTGGAGCAGCGAGGAGAAAAAAGCGCGTTTCATCCTAAGATCAACCTTCAAACGCTTCTTTATCATCATGTTGTGAAAAAAAAAAAATCTTTTGACAAGCTCTGCATGAATATAGATCTATACTGTATCCTATAGGGAGCCCTTAGGCTTCTCCCTGTCAAGAGCAACCTAAGCCTTCTCCTCACCACCTAACCCGAGAGATAATGAAGGCAACTTCAATCATCTGGACTTTTTAACTCATTTGGGGGATTTTTTGGTTTGGATTACGTCACCGCTCAGTGCTGCCCTTTATTCATTAATTATGTCCGGTGTCACAGGAAGTTATTTAATCTCACCATTGACGTAGTCGGGATATTTTAATAACATTCAGTTAAGAGTTTGTTTTGCTTCGCATTTAATTTCAGTCTGCGTGCTAATGGTCAGTCTTGTGTTTATCTCTGAAGGGTATTTTCAAAACAGTTCTGCTTTATTAAACCCAAAGACAGAGGGGACTGACAGGAAAAGCTTCACCACAGATAAGGAATGACCTTAGACATAAACTCAGTGTCTCAGAGTCACTTTCGGTTCCACAGAGCGGTGAATGTACTGGAAGAAAATACAATAAAAAACTAGACGCCATTCTGTCAAGTTCATCCTGCAAAATGCTTTCACTGAGTCATTGTTCAACTGCAGTGCAGATAATGTCAGAAAAAAAGAGTTGTATTAGAAAAAAAAAGGAAAAAACAGACATTCATGAGTTGTAAGTTCTGATGACCACAATGAGATTAGTTGTCCTTCATCTGTTCTGGAGGAACGTAAACAGCAATAATTGTAAAAATACAAATAATTATACATGATAACAATAATGAACAGTACTACTAACTTATATTACTTCCAGGCCCTTTGACCCTTGTCAATCAATCAATCAGACTTTATTTATAGAGCACTTTTCATACATCGTAATGTAGCACTAAGTGCTTTACAGAGGTAAAACAGCAGCAATTAATACAACCCCCCCCCCCCACACACACACACACACACACAGCATACAGCTTCTTAAAATACAATGAGTCAAATAAAAAAAATAGTAGAAATAAATAAATAAAATAAAGTGTAATAAATAAAACAGGGCACAAACAACAGGTATTGCGGAACTGAGGAAAAGCTATCATCGATGTATTTCACTGAGGAGACACTAGAGGCAGTAAAATAAAGATAAAATAATAAAGCTCTAAAACTAAGAATGATAAAATACTGAAGGTTAGGAGTCTAAAACTGCTTTTTAACTGATAAAATACATAACTAAATTATAAATAAAGTAAAACAAGGTAAAACCAAAAAATTAAAAAAAATAAATGAATAGTAAGTGAATAGATACATAGAATATGGGATGTTGCTGTTTGTATTTATATCAAAATATGATAGAAAAAACAAGAAGCTGATGTATTCACAGGGCCTGGTTGCTTATTTCAAACAGGTAAAGACTAAACTCTCAAGGACTGCCCTGTAACGTTCTGGAGAAAAAAGTAATTACCTTCTGAAAGATCGTTTTAATGGTGTTTCTGCTTTATTGGGTGGAGCAAGTGGAAAGTGATGGGGCAGACATGAGAAAAATGCAAATATTTACATTTAATTTGCATTACCTCATTCATGCAGTTTGTTGTTCCGCGGCCCACATTCTGAGTCCGACTGTCGTCCGCGTCGCTGTCATCCTAATTCATGTTTTCCTCGCCGTTATTAGGTGAAACATTTTCAAAGTCTGTGGCAGTTTTCTTGTCGAGTTTTTGCAGCGTGCACCTCTGTGATTAATCAGTGATATTTCAACTGACACTCGCAAAGTTTGTTATGCAACATGATTTGCATATCTCCAGGACATCAATTCCATCTTTGATCATCTGGTGTCTTAAGTGGCTGGACTCGTGCCGAATTTCAATACGGCTCGGAAAAGCTCTGCTGCGCTCTGCCTGTGATCCACATACAGTGTGAATAGTTTAGTGCTCACACGATCAGTTTATTAGCTTTAGGTCAGCTGATCGCCAATCGATCAGCTATAATTCATTTGGATCACTTTGTGTAAGATTTCAATTTTCCTTACTTTAGCACCATCTGGTGGAATTATCGTTTCCAAACCTGTGGCCACTCCAGGGACAGTTCACCCAACACATATTTTTCCTCTTAACCGTAGCGATATTGATCCATTTAGATTGTTTGGGTCTTGGTTGCTGAGTTTTGGAGATGTCAGCCGTGGAGATGTCTGCCTACTCTTGAAAGATGGGACCAGATGGCACTCGGCTAGTGGTGCTCAAAGGGCCAGAAAAAATAAAAAAACACATTTGAAAAACTCAGCAGCAAAATCTCTTTCCAGAAGTCATCGCCCAGATACTCAGGATCACACTGGGGAATTCACATGTCCTCGTGTTGAAACTATTTTCTTTCTGTAGCTCCATACAGAAGCGAGCATGCGTCTACTCGAGGACGAGAAGCTAGCTAACATAACCACTGAGGAGGTCAATGCTGCCAGAGGTACGAGCCTCTTGTTCGTTTATAGATTCCAACATGAAACAGCTTACAATGTCCGCTGATAATCTTGAGTAACTGGGTCATGACCGACTCATATCTTGGGGCGAATTCTGCAAATCTCATGACCTGGCAGATGAAGATAATCCACAGGCCTTGTTCTGAGCAGTTTCATGTAGGACTCATTTTCTGTTTAACCCAACTACACCAGCCAACCAGCAAGCAGGAGGCATGCATCTACCCACGAATGAGTGGCTAGCTAACAGAGCTAACTAGGCTAACTAATGTTACAGCACTGCAAAAAAAAAAAGAGAAGAAGCCATTAATGTTACGTCTACGCCGTTACAAGCCCGAGCCTCTCGTCAATGAATGGATGCACGCTTCCCTCTGCGTTGTGATCTGTTTATTATCTCTAGTAACCGGTTCATGATTTCAGGAGACAGACATTGCTGTTGAGTTTTTCAAATGTACTTTTGGCACTTTGAGCACCGCAAGCCAGGTGCCGTCTAGCTCTATTATAGTTATAGTCTATATTTTAGAGAAAAGGCAGACATCTCTATGGCCGACATCTCCAAAACTCAGCAGCCGACACAAAAACAATCCAGATAGATTTAGCACTACAGATGTTAGTGGGAACTATCTGTTGAACATCCTCCAAAACAACAGCACGATGCAATCATGGAATCACAATTTAATTTGACTGGTTTTTTTTTTTTTTTTTCCCGGCTCAGCTTTTCTGCAACACTCAATTCAAAAACGGTGGGTTGAGTCACTTTCCCACACTTACCAAATCCCAAGGTTAATCAAGGTAACTGTTCACATTTGTGTGATTGAAAGATTTTAGTGTCACCCACAGCTGGCAAGCATATCCCCAAACCACTGTTAATTGATCCCAGCACTCCACAGGATGTAGGTTAGCATATTTTGAGATTTCATAGCAAGAATGCAAATGTCATCTCTGCCTCTGGAGGCATAACTAGCCAAGAATCATCTGATGTCTGTGCAGCCTTTGTCGAATGAGGACAGCTCAAATTATCAGCGGCCATCTGACTCCCATCTGGGTCTGTTTGCACTGATTCTTCACACTCAGCTAGCGGGGGACCCCTATGGTGCCCCTAATGTTGATATTGTCAGAATTTCAGAGAGCGGGAATGCCACCCACCAGTTGGACACCCCCTGGTACCTTCTTGAGATAGCGTCCCTGGGGTTTGTTCGAATTTCAAGGCCTTAAACAAGTCTGACAACCAACAAACACACAGGTACACACAAATAGTGTGAAGCCAGCTTTTGGCAATTTACCTCCAGTGGTTTTGAGTTTGTGGAAGAAAATACAGAAGGTCGGTGTGAGACTTCAAGGAAAAGGTTCAGGTTAAAGTTTTTAAGAGATCAGTTGGCAGAACAGAGAGGCTGACTGTTGATGGAGTGATAGAAAACAGCAGAGGAAACGCTGAAACCTGGACAGGTTTTCATTCCTTATTTCACTTCTGAAGTATCAGTCCCGGGACATTACCAACTTTCAGCCTGCGAAAACGGATCTGAAACTGAAAAGGAGCCAAGCCATAATTTCACTTCTACAGCCAACGCACGGTCAGTCCACGCTCCAGTGAAAATACATGAGAGTTTCAACTCTTGTGGCTTTCTCGATTCTTATTTTTCATAAACCGTGCAAAGTTTGAAGGTTTTTCCAAAACATTTGACTCAGCCTTGTGTGAAGCAGACTGTGCCTAATATGTCCTGTAGTGCTGCAGTCAATCTGCCGGTGTGTTATGGCCATGGAAGTGTTGTGCTTGTGCCTAAGAAGCTGCTACACTGGTACGTAACCTCAGCGGGATTACTCGCAGTATAGCCAAATAAGGCAAGAGCTCCCCGTTTGTCCATCTGACGTTCTCAGACATGAAGCGCAGTAACTGGAAGGGTCAGACAGCCTGCAGATCTCTCCAGATTCTCGGAAGAGTGGAAAGTTGCTCAGCCACTCGTGATGTCTGCCTTTTATCTCACTCTAGTTGGGCTAATGTTTAGTGGGGGGATGGGCCGTAGGAGGAGAGAGCCATTAGGAGGAAGTGGTCGGAGAAAAGAAGAGGTAGTGGGAGTGACAGGGGTTGTGGCTTTTAAGAAACCATTTTATAAACATAGAGAGCCAGTGCAATAACACTGAGTACCATGATGGGGAGGGGAGAGAGATGGCTGCAGAATGTGCTATTTCATTACAGTAGCTACATGTGATGGTTGAGACGCGGAGTGACAATGGTTATTAGCCTTGGCAGGTAAAAAAAAAAGGAGAGTGATCGATGTTCAGTCTTCAGCATCGAGAGGAAAAATAGTTCCTCTCCATTGCAGGTTGGATTGTGAAGGCGCAAGTCGAGTGCAGTGAAGAAAATAATTATTTTGCAACCCAGTCGCTGTCAAGTCAAGTGAAATAAATCAGGCTGGGTGAGAGTGTGAATCTCAGGCTGGAATGTCCCTCGCAGGGGTTGTGGCTATGTAAAGATGTGCAAATGATTCACAGAGTTCAGTTCAGTGAAGAGTTAGCAGTGGGCTCAGAAACTCAGTGGGGGATCTGTGGTAAGGCTCGACATCTAGCAGCTTGCTCATGTGTGATCTCACCCAGGGAGTGACCACAAACAAGCTGCCGTGCTTTCATTTTATGCCTTTGCATTGGCCAGAAATGAAAGCATAGCTTGTAGCAACAAGCCCACTCTGTTCTTCGCAGTCAACTCGGGCCTCAACAACACATCCGCGGTGGAACCAGGATGCCTCCGAGCAACGCTCTGCAGAACCCCTACTGATATCAATCCTCTATATCCAATAGATTAGTCAAGAATGCATCACATGTAGCTGCACTGCAGTAATCTGATTACAAAAATGGTGAATCCAATATATTAAGTTCACAGTAATCAGATTATGAGTGCATTAAAAAAAAAGTCAGCAAAGTCAGGAGGGAACAGCACTGATGCTGAACCGGTCCTGCACATTTTCATCAGGGCTGCAGGATGACGGTGACTTGCGAGGTTTGTTGAAATCTGTGCAAGACGAACATGTTTTCTCACAACTGGAGAAGATTTGTGGGCGAGGACATCTCTGTGGCACTACAGTTCTTCTTTAAGATGCCGTTCTGTCACATATTTTATATTAAGGTTTATTATTTTGTATTAAAAAAGACATTTGTAAGGTAATACGTCCCTTACAAGTCCTTATTAGATATTTACAGTCCTACAGGGGCGCTGGTTTGATTCCAGCCCAGACCTGGAAAATCTGGTAAAGATTTAACAATGACATGATCGGAAATAATAAATAATAAATGTGCTTTTAATACTATAGTACACAGTTGGATTTTATTGAGGTCTTTAAGCTGTAAATGCCGAAAAATAAACATGTTTATGAGGCTATAATTAACACATAATGTTATCAAGCAATATAATATATCTACTATCGGAGTCTTAGGACCTTAATATAAACCGTTTCTATTTCATTTTTATAAATACAACTGCAGCTTCTGCCGTTTGGATAGTGCACTTGGCCATATTGCAAATTTCATCACATCACATTTTTCAAATCTAATACGTATAACTTGTAAAATACAATTTCTGTCAAACTGTTTGCCAAAGACGGATAATTGCTTCGTTCAATATTGAGCTTAACATAAACACAAATCAAATCATATCCTTAATATCTTTTAATATTTGTTGATACCCCCCGACGAGTCTGATCGGGACACTTCTCTTTGCAGTGTCACACTTTTTCTTTTAATCAAGGACTTCCATACTGTGGGGGAGACGAACGGGTTGAAGACGAGAGGTGAGAGTATCAGAACGTGTGGAATATCTTTGCTGTTCAGTCGCTAATTGCGTGCGTAGGTGGTCTCTTACCTTCGCAGCACCGATTTGCTCCTTCCGAAACTTTTCCAGGGGGGTAATCAACACGTCGTCTGCATTCTGAATCTGATGTTTAAAAAAAAGAAGAAAAAAAAAAAAATACAGACAGGAGGATGTTAGAATGAAAGATGCAAACCGACTCACCTCTGAATGATTTAAAACGACTTTTAGAAGGGAGAATATCACCAAAACCTTTCAATCTAGCGGGAGTCATTCAGTTTCATCACAATGGTCTTGATCTACAAATGTGCCAGAAAGAGTGTATGACACACAGGAAATAATAGCACTGAAAATTATCCAGCCCAAGTCAAATACAGATGCATTGAGTCCAAACACAAGTGGAGTATAGCGCAATCATATTCATTAATATCTCTTAAGCCAGCGACAATGAACAATGTGTTACTGCGAGGTACCCGAAAGTGAGTATCACAGAGATAGGAGATAGAGCACTCAACAATGGCTCGGCTAGATAGAAAGAAAATGGAGCCTTTTTTATGTGAAGCACCAGCGTTGTCAGTCCTCGCTGAAATATGGCACAGCACAGGCGGAGGAGGGAGCTTAACAATCGCAGCCTGCGATGCATTTAAATGTTTGAGGTATGTCTCCACATATTGGTGACCTCTCCTGCGTCACGACCGGAGTAAAAAAAGGTCTCTCCTGGAGCCTCGTCCTTCTCATTCCAGACAGAAACAGATAAGGTGAGATATATTGTGCCAATTACAGTCTGTGCTCAATCCCTGCGAGTGAGCGTTTCGGAAAAGTGCCATTATTAAGGTGCTTCTGAATTTCCCGTGGATGGGCTTTCATCCAGCCGAGATCAGATGACATCAGACCGGAGGGGCTGCTCTACAGGAGGCAATGTCACAAATGACACGGCTCTTAGTTTGATTTAAGGTGTTATTCTGTGCGGTGAGTGTATGTGATAAACTAAGGCCTGAGCTCTATAATACGTCTATGATACCAGCACTAATTTAGAGGTGTCGCCTCAGATGGACTATCAGCTCTCCGGCTACAGTCCTCTTGACACACACACACACGCGCACACACACAGACAGACACACCGTCTCGGGATAGAGTTTTTGTTTTGAGCCATTAATCACAGCGCATTTTCATTGTCCCAAAATAACCCTGTCAGCTCCATCAGCCAACCAGAACGAGTGGCTTCAAACGGAGCCGCAATCTCCCCGAGCCCGCAGTGCTTCCTGCATGCGCCGCTGTGACCCGCTGTAAGCTTGTAGTGTAAATGTGCAGCTTTGTTGTAATAATGCACTTTAATTACACCGCGATGTTCGAGGTCCTTCAAACACAGACACACATTTCACGCTTGAAATAATGTTGCTCACCGTAGGTGGTTACACTGACTTACAACTGTAAATATTTGCCGTCTCGTTGTTTTTCTATAGGGCTGCACTGACTGTGATATTCCGGGCTGATGCTGATGTTGTTTTTGTTGTTATTCATTTCCCCGTTAATGCCAACGATAATGTAATATTCATTCAGCCTTTCATTGCATTCGATCACATAAATTCACGAAACAACCTTGAATACATCCTTTGTGATTCCAATGTTGATATTCCTTAAACCGCCTTACAATCTGATGGCAGGAGTTTCATGAGCCAGTTGGTCATGAATGAGCCGGCGCCGCGTTGATGCGACGCATCAGATAAACATCGGCCGCTGCCGCCTGCGAACATCAGCTTACTTATCGATCGACGTGCCGGTATCGGTCGAGGCCGATTGCTCGGAAGATAAATCGGAACAGCGAACAGTCAAGTGAGATTCAGGACGTTATCACTCACGAATCATCATTTTGACAGCTGCAACGTTGCATAATCATCATGCCGTGATGATTAGCTGATCAACTAATTTAGCTTACTTTTGATAACTGTAATGTATTAATACCGAACAGTTCTTTGCAAATTCAAAGATCATCTTGCGTGCTCCTCTCATAAATGTAAATGTATTCATGGATTAATTGTCTGTCTTATTTATGTTTACGGCAACCTTGACAAGTACAAACTACATAGGACTATGCAATCATTTAACTTATGAACTACTAATTATAGCCCCGAGATGCCATATAGTTTGACACTCTGCGCTCACCCTACACTGTAGAAACACATTTAAATTAAGGGTGTCACTTTCATCACATGCACTGCCAGATTTCACACGAGAGGGTGTGTACTAAGCGCTTCTAAAAAGACAGTTAAGAGGAGTATTATAAATAATCTGCTGCTCGCTCAGACCTGCATTACTGATCATCAGGCAGACACCGGATGGGTTTGAGAGCATTGATAAAGCATATGGAGGAGAGCACTTGTGCAAGATAAACCAAGGCAATTTGGGTACAAGTGAAAACTCCATTAGGAGCGTAGAGGACGTTTGGCGGTCATCAAATCTAACTGCTCTAATCCTCCAGTCATATCAAAGTCATCATGTTATCTACTGTGTCAACAGGGAGAATTATTCTACTCTGCCTGTGTGATAATGTCATTTCCTCTGTCTTATCTCCTACGCTTTCAGCCTAATTGAGCCTGCAATATTACCATGCTTTAAATGTAGATTTTCTAATACCCTCAGCTTTTTTTTTTCATTCCCAGTAGAATGGACAGCACAATTAAATAAATGGCACTGTAAGCTTTGGGGATTATTGTCTAATATTTACAATTGAATGAAAGAAAGAAAAAAAAATCTTTGTTAGTTCTTTTCTGGATTTCTGTAGGGTTGGTTGTTGAGTTAAATCTTAAATCTAAATCTAGATCTTTCAGACTGTTTCTAGAACCCTGGAAGCTGACTTTGTACATCAAACGGATGTTTTAGGATCAAAGTGAGACTTATATTTGCGCTGAAATGGAATGAGAACAAATGTGTGATCAATTGTTCATTACAAAAGATTAACAGTGTGGTAACTTGAAGTGGCAATCAGAGCTGCGAGAATTAATCAATCATTTTGATGAATGAATACTCGAGCAATAAGCATTAATCAATCGACTGAGTAATTGAGTAAAAATGTGAAAATCTCTTATTCTCGCCTCTTAAATGTGAATATTTTCTTGTTTCTTTACTCCATGTCAGGATGACAATATGCATTTTATAGACCAGACAACTAATTGATTAATCAACACTGTAATCAACAATGAAAATAATCATTTATTTTAGCTGGAGTCACAATCAGCACGCATTACATCCAGACCCGTTTACATCCAAACAAGTGGAGAACGCAGACGGAGGATAATCAGCATGTCAAGATTTAAAATGCTAAAAACTCTCAGATTAGTTTTGATTATTCGTTTCCAATAAGCTGATTCAGATAATTATTCTTGACGGGGGCCAACTTATTTAAACTCAACCTATTACTTTCAAGCTGGCATTGTGCCGAATGCCCTCAGCAACAGCCTCTCTAAACAGGATTAAATCCATATGAGCGAGCACAGTGTGATGCTTGAAAGGATGCAATAGCGCTAAGCAATTTCATTACCAGATAGGGGGAGGAATGTCAATGTGCTGTATTTCCCTCGCTCCTGCTTTTACCAGTCCAAATATCAAGAGGATCAAAAGTCTTGCTCTAAAGGTTAATTCGCGGAGACAGAGCAGAATGCCACCAAGGCCGAGCCAAATTGAATAGAACAAAGTGGGCCGATTGAATTCTGCCTTTGACACCTGTCAAAAAAAAATATCTTTAGAATTCTTAATGCGAATGTCCCCCTTGAGGTAGTTTGGACACAACGAGTGTCTCCCTCATTCATCCATCGAATTAAATGATGGGTTGATATACTATTCGTGCGCATGTCATCCGTCTCTTTTCAAACACACCTTTGTTCTATCTGACAACATCTATTCATGCTGTTCACACATGAGCATAACTCACAGAAATGCCTACAGATGACCATGTCACAGCCAGGTAAGCTTTTGTTACCGTAGCATTCGTAAGCTCACGAGGCTCCATCCATGTTGTTTGTGCTGCAGACGTTTACAGTGTAAAGAATATTGTGTTTGAGATCCATTGGAATGGCTTTCAGCTGCAGAATACGTTACTGCAGATTGTCACATTAATTCACGGTGAGCTGTTTGTGTTTTTTTTCTGCTCTTATATGCCTATAGGTTATAATCATTGTTGCATTTAACTGCTTTAATTCCCTGGTTACAGCATGTGAGTCTATAACGGGTGATGGGTGATAAATAACATTTATAGTCCTTTTGCCCGCTCCGTTTTGACAATGTCCTCACAATAAGCAGCCAGCCTAATACACCTGAAGCCCTGCTTTCTGCAGTGCAAATCAACTGAATCTCTTTGTACATCAATACACACAAACACACGCATGCACACCACTCCTGCTATTCTTTTGCTGGTTGAAGAGGCGTCATAAAAGCCCGCTCGCTCACCATGTTGCACTATCGTTCAGATGAAAAGGCACAATTTTTTTTTGTTGTTGTTCACTCTCGCATACAATATCCAGGCGAACGTGGATTCGGGCAGTGAAGAGAGTGTTGTGGAAAAAGGCAACTGGGCTATGACAAGTGGGTGTTTAATCGTTCTGTGCTTGCCAGTTAAAATCTGCCATGACAATTTTGTAAAAGCCTCTAACAAGAGAAAGGTGAAACAATCACTGACATTTCTGAGGTAAAGTGTATTAAGAATTCTGATTCAGGTGAGCCGAGGACATTCACGTTCAACATATGACATTGTTTTCTGTATGTAACACAACCGTCGTCACGGCGTATTAATAGGAACAAGTAGGCTTTTAATACGTGTTGCTTTGTTTCGACATCTGGTTTGTACAAGTCGAAAGCGATGAGGAGTCAAGAGGTGGCAAAAATATAAAAGCCTCTGCAGAGAATTTCTTTCAAGTCTAATTCTAAACATGTTATTGATCTCAGAGCATTCAGAAAACCATAAGCATACTATAGTCTGAATTTAATAAAGTAGTAAAGTATATTATGGGAACGGGCAAGCAGCAGGAGAAGAGAGTCACGTGCACAGCCAGACCGTCTGGAGGAATAAATACGCACACTCACATCAGATTTCTTCTCTGGTCTGGAGCCCTTTAACGACGGTAGGAGAGCTCAGGGATTACTTTTTAATTTCTCGGATTAAAAAGTGGATTTATCTTCACTCCCGCTTATCAACCTGAATGCAGCAGAGATCTGTGGAGGTGACCTCCATTGTGGGGCTACGGTTTATGACCTGTGAACGCTGACTGCCAACTGGAGCTGGAAGGGAAATGTACTTTACTTTACATGAGCATAATGTTACTGAGGAAACAGGGGGAACAGAGAATGGGACTCTGGTGAGTGCTGAGATCAGTGAGAGCCTCAACTTAACGCAGCCTCGGTGCGTGCCATTGCTCACCATCTTAAGGCTAAATGTATAGTAAAGCAATCTGTTTTTTGGGGGGGCGAATAAAGACTGCATTAGTAACACAAACATACACAAGTGATCCCATGTTCAAACTTACTTAGCTGGCAGTGAACACACTCTGTCCCATAATTACAAGCGCGAGCGACTAAATGAAACACACTGTTAACCTTTAGTAAAAAATGCAGATTTCTCTGGGTTTGAACATTGTTGGAAACATTTGGGAAATGCAAGTATAAAACTCAACAAAACATATAACACAGGTCGAGTCGCAATAGACATTTTGATGAAGAATTCTCCCTTACTATAGCTTTAATGGTCAAAGAGCCCGCCTTGTAATTCTGTCCTCCTGCTAAATTAATCAAGAATATTCTCATGAATGTCGTCCATGTTTCCACCTTGAGACCGTAAAGAGGTCTCTCGGTGATAAATATTAAATCATTGATTTAACTATGCATACCGTGAGTGGCCTTCATTCCTGGAAGTGATTACATCTTCCCATTAGGTCGTCGCCTAAGTTTAGCTGCCATGTGTGAATGATCAACGGAGTCCTTTGGTACTGAAACGTAGCTGTACTTGAATGAAAGATTGTGCCCATTTATTAACTGTCGAAATCCAGCAGTGAGACGCGTGTAGCAGAGGGATGTTAACACGTGCTGCTGGGGAAGATTCGGGAACGGGGAAAAAAAAACAAAAATCATGGGTGTGTTTTCCTGACGTGACAAAGGCGGTCTGAGTGTCGGACATCTGCACGTCTTTGTCTTAACTGTACTACAGCTAATGATAGCCGGCAGCATCGCATAAAACTATCAGCAACACTCGCACCAATAACCACAATGACAGCAGCGGCGACCGAAAGGAATTACCCTGACTAATTAAAGTAGGTGTAAGCAAAGCCCCCCACAACCTAATTAATGTGCTTAATGCATAATAAACATTATTGCCCTCATCATGGTGACGGAACGAAACATCCCGTTTCATGCTGACGGTGTGATATGACCTTTATTGAAAGACGGGAGTGCGGCAGCCGTGTGCTTCAGTCACTTCTTTCTGCAGATTGTTTTGGACAGAGGAGTGTGTGTGCGTGTGTGTGTGTGTGTGTGTGTGTGTGTGTGTGTGTGTGCGCGGGAGGGGGAAACAATCTCATTGCAGAGCTAAATCTTTATCTGGTGCAGCACTGGCACCTGCAGCAAGCTGAAAAGTCATCCTCCCCCAACTTTTTTTTTTATGAGCTATGAAATAAAAACAAACCTTGTGCAGACAGAGTCACGGAGCGGTGTGAGAGTAGATGTGACACATTTGCCCTACACATTTCATCGGAGAGTAAGCTGTTAAGCAAGGATATGAAGCAGCCGCCGCTGGAATGGAGACAGTACCCGGCGTGCCGGTCCCATGAGGATTTTCTGTTGTTTGTTTAAAGTACAGTTTGGTTGCCTCTGATATACTGTAATGCTTGTTGATACCTCAGTTTCAGGCTGCTCTACAGTGGTTATGTATGTATTTATCCTCTTGTATTAAACTACTGCTTCATATAACAAGCCATGGTACGCAATGATCCGTCAACACAGACGTTAAGTACGAAAGTTTGAGGCATGAAAATCATCTTTTTAGGGTTTGTCAACTGATCTACCTGAAAACCACGTAGCTAAATTTTCTCTTTCATTAAAATAAGATTAAGTCTAATCTTAGCCCCTGTATCAAAAAAACCTCTTGTAAGAGCAGATTAGTGCTCAGCTCTGTACGACGGGAAACAATCTTTTCCTGATCAGACGTTCCCTCTGGAAGGTAAACAGTTTCTACTGAGGCGGCCTGTTGCTGCAGTCGTTACTCGATGTCCTGGATGTTACTGTTTGTTTAGTTTAATGGACACGATGAAGTCACCGGGACAATAAATGGACCAAGTGTTTCGACTGCAAAGTTTGTCTCGCACTTTGATTCAGAGATTGTAATCAGTGCATTAGTGAGTGTGTCATAGACCCACCGGCTAAAGAAGCAGGGAGGAAGATGAAGTCTGTAATAGAAGGTAGGCTTTTGGCTAGGAGGGCAGAGTTAGACAGCCAATAATAAGTGGTGAATTAATCAAGCAGTTTTGGTGCCCAAACTTTATTGGGATGGATAATAGGGATGGGGATATAAGTTATTCTGTCGGGTATTGAAAGAAATCGACACATTTCCACTATCTGGATGATTGTAAATAGTCACAGAGGGAGCCTCCGCATCTTTCTGGTTATTCTAAAATCCTAAGCCTGTCTCCATGGCTAAAGGCCCAGCTTGCCTGTCGTATCCCCCCATAAGAAAAATAAATAACACAATGGATGCCAAACTTAAAGGACAACGGGGAGATGAGGTGCCCATCATTTCCTTATGATTTATGATTACCTTATCAAGGATTGTTCAATTCTTTTTCAAGATAAAGGACGTTAACAAAGAAAATACATTTGTATCTGTAGGGGGGGTTTTAGGGGAGTTTTAAGCATACCTTGAGAATTATTGGAATAATATTGTGAATTGCAATCATTTGGGCTAGGATTCATCGTGACGTGAATAGTGACAGTGACATGATGGATGACAGCAGATCTATTACATGGTTTGGTATGATACAGGATTGATGGCTGAAATTGTAGATCTTTTACGTCTTAAATTTGAAAATTCCAACTCTTGTGTTATTTTTTGGCGATTACGTGTTCCTGTTTGCATTCCAATCACAAACCACCACACTTACGCAGCTCTTTTAAACCCATTTTCTTTGACATTTTGACTACCCTGCTTTGTAATCCTGTGTTCGTGTATTTTGTCAACAACGGCACGAAAATTATTTCTGGTTGTCTTCGTGGCGAAACCTTTGTTGTTCTGAGCAGAAACGCTCGGAGCGCGTCACACTGAATGTGTCTACAGCAGGGGCAAATGACAGCGACTTAAAAATAGTATTATCATTTACACATGTGTGTCACAACAGGAAGCTGTGCTGTCAGTCAGGTGTGTGAGAAGGGTCAGATTATGCAGAGGGAGCTGTTGCAAAAGTACGTCTGTCCCCCCCCCCCCCCGCTGCACTGCCATTGCACTGAAACTAAACATTTACAACACCAACCCGACTGTCATCGTAAAAAATTAAATTGGATCCTAAAAAATGTAGCTAGCTGTCGGTAAGTTAGTAAAGCTGGCAGGCGGAGTTTACTGAGAACCCTGAGTGAGCGAGATAATTTGTCTGCTGAAGTAACATAGATATTTAAGCACCATATTTCATGTATTAATTAATGTATGCCTGGTGAACCTTCAGGCTGATATATCGGAACATAAAAATTCTCGCCTGGGAGAGGTATTTCAGCGCGCCCGGCTCTGTGGGATCCAGTCCCTCCTTAGCACAGACGAGTGACAGGAAATACATTATGTCAGCAAACAGCCTGTGCTAGTGACTGCTTAAACGTCTTCTTTCCCTTCCACGCTTTCCAAGAAGCAGCTGCCTTCAGACTGACGGCTCACATCAGAAGAGAAACTGCCTTCCATCAGAGGAATCTGTGACCTCGCCATCCTGAAGTGACACGTAAAATAGCAGAAAAGCAGAAAGACAACGAGAGCTGCGAGAAGAAAAAGGAGTCAATGCAGTGCAGCACGGACGGACCGGACACAGAGGCGTTCAGCGGCTCCGGCGAGGTTTGTTTTAATGGTTTGTCTCGGCCAACGCGTGATGTTGGGGATACATCGGGAACGCGCCGAGTCCGTATGACTCGCTTTGTTGTATTAACTTTGTTCCGCCAGGAAATCTGGAAGACAGAAGGTGTTTTGTTCGTTGCCTGGGGTCAAGAGCGAAGGTTTGCAATCGGACGGCAGGGTCATGATTCTACCGTTATTGGAGCGAATTGGTTCGCATTACATTTACAGGAAAGCCATATCAGATGATCACGACGTGCACTCCCAGAGGCTACGACCACCGATTCAGACATATGCTACGATCTGATCGGTTGATTTGAAATGAAAACCGATTAACTCCCTAACTAACTGTCAACTGCTTTAAGTTCATCATGTTAAGCCGTGTTAACCGGCAGACTAACCCTGGCTTCTGTCAGTAGGGTTGCTAGCAAGAGTAACTATAGAAGGTGTGGTTTTTTTTTATCATCGTATGATTTCAATTTCAGCCTAGATATCCCATGAAAATGTCGACATTAATGAAAAATGTTGTCTGCAGCCAACCCAGCAGGAGGCTGGAGAAGTAGAGCAGGCGGACGAGGGAAAAGGTGCATCTTCAGGGTTTTAGGCGAGGTCCCACTTATGAATTATAGTCTGGTATTATCAGCAGGCATCAGCATTAAAACTGGTATTAATATGTACAGCAAATATGACCTTTAAAATACATCTCCGGGGTGGTTGTTGTATCCATAACACAGTTGAGACCAAACCTAAGCCCTTGCCTGAGGGGCTTTTCATTTTCAGCAAATTCTTTTTTTTGCGCAAAGTGAAAGTTACACATGAATTAGAGTCAGATACACTGAGACAGAATAAATAGATAAAATCATCTTAACCCTTCACTAACTTGCTATCAAAAGAAACTCAGAGCCTAAACTGACAAAGCAAACACTACATATAAGTTAATGTAATGTAATTTACACGAACATGTAATGTAAAGAAAAATGACTGAGGTGAATGATGATATCCACAGTGATATCTTTGCTCCTGCTAGCCAAGGTTAATTTTATCCGTGGGAGGGTTTGATACTGTCCCATTCCAAATACTTTTCAGACTTTCATTAAACAAGCCACCGCGGCTGTTGCTACGAACAATGACTGCCTTTATCTCACACTGTTGTTTCAGGGTCAACGGGACATTCCTCAGTTCACAGGCCAGCACACAAGTTACCCACAGAGCGGAGTTACTGTGCTGTTAAATCCTGAGACAACAGCGGCGGCGTATGCCTCATACCAGACGGAGACGCTTTTTTACCATTTGGTTTCAGTTCCGCGGCGTAGACAAATTACGTGCGATTGTTTGTGTTGAAGGCTGCTGAAGGAAATGTAAACCAAAGGAAAACTTCCAACGTGGGAAATAAATGCAGTGTAGTGCAGAAAATCAGCACTTAAGGGACTGTTGTTCATCTCGCAGTAGAGCAGGAAAAGGAAACTGGAATTACAAGATTTATCTTGCACATATTACTGGGAGAAAAAAAAAGGACGCTACAGCTTTTTTGAATATTGCAACGATGTCTAGGATTTCAGAGATAGCGCTGAAGCCCTAATGCTTTTCCCGACTTGTTTTTCTTCAACAATAAAATGAGGAAAAATGAGGCCCCAAATAGTGACTTAATGTCATTCCTATTTATCAGAGTCACTAATGAGCTGAGAGTGCATTGAACACAAATGTTTTTCCATCCGTTATACATCACATGCATCATCTTGTTCATATTTACAAGTCGTTGTTGAACATGCAATAAATAAGTAAATACACTGAAAACACCCGGGTGTGTAAAACTAACATGGCAACCTCTTTAAGTAGCCTGGCATAGCTAAAGCAATTAGCAATTTCCAAGGGACGTCATCGACACGGACTAAGAAATGCCTCTGGATGCAATTAGATATACCTACATCCAATTAGAGCAAAACACGTGAAGTACAGATAAACAAGTGCTCTTGTTAAGTCTCACTGAAGCAGTTTACTACTAATGGTAATGCAAAGACCGGCGTGAATCTCCTGCTGCTTTGTTTGTATTGGCTTTGTTATAATTCCATCGGTGAACACTTCAAGTGCTAGCAAGCTAGCTTCTGCCCAACAACCTAGTATCAAGACAAACAGTGTAATAGGCCCGCCAGTCCACAATTTTACTGTCGCGTTTGGCGCTGGCTACCCGTGAAATCAACATGGTATCATTCTGTGGTGAAGTAAACAATCAGAAACATGGTGGTTACCCGTTCAAATATAGACACCAAAAGTGGATAGGTTTAGGAAAAGACAACACTTTATCAGTCAACAGTCAATATTCACTTTGATCTTTCTGAGTCACCTGTTCGGTCAGTCTATAGTACCCTTTCCTCACGAAAGCCAGACCAAACTCTTAAATTAGGCCCTGTACAGTGTATCAAATGTCAGTGAAGCTTTAGCAATTACGTTATTTCTCACCTAAACAACAACCCAGGAATTGTGACACCATCATACAAAGGGAACTCTTCCACTTCAAACCCACCTACTGTGGATAAATGGTTGTGACTGGCCCGAATACCCCCGGTTGGCTGGAGATCTGTGCGAATGCTACGGGGGCCAGATTCATCTGTCAGAGCAAATGAAACATGAGCTTGCAGATTCGTCCGGTTCCCAAACTACTCTTTCACTGAAACACTATCGCATAACAAGGGTATCAGAAGGGAGGAAGAAAAAAGGGGAACGCCATTTGGAAACATCGATAATAGACCATTTCCTTGAAGAATCTGAATGTTTGTTTTTTTTTCCCATAAATGTTCATGCTTTTACTTTTTGTTTACATTTTCTCATTTGTATACAGCTTTACAGCTTTTCAGACAGCTGCACCTGATTTTTTTTTTGTTGTTTGCTTTCAAAGGAAAAACAACCACAACAACGACAGGAAAACACAATCCATCTTCCACTGCAGCCATAAAAGGCTTCCTCCCCGGGGGTTATGATCATCACTCCAACAGCAACAACATCGGGGCACTGCCCTTCCACTCCTAAATGCCATCCATGCTCAGCAGTGCTGAACCTTCTCAATCCATGCAGAACTTGAACCACTTTCGCTCTTTTTATGCTGCTGAAAGGGTTATCAGCAGGGGAATTATACCAGAAATCTTTGCAAAAAAGATAGTATATGGGAAGTCTTCCCATGGAATAACACACTTGGGTAGTTGGTAAGCCAATCACAAAGTGCACAAGCAGGAAGATTTCAGGCCTGGCCACCTGCCAAGCCAACAGACAATAAAACGTGTCGAGCTTGACAAGGCCTGCAGAAATTGTGCCACTGGTTGGAGTCTACCCTGTGCAGCAGACGCACCGCTGATATACAGGATGCTAGTTAACATTCCACAAAAGACAGAGTGCTCGATTTGAGACGTACAGGTTTCCTTTCCAATTGCTTTGAAATGTCTGGGTTTCAGAGATTCTTATCAGGCTGTGCCCTTCTATTTTAAGTCTGCAGATTCAGTCCAGATGTGGAATGGGAATAAGGGGGGGATGGGTTTTTTTTTGTTTTTTTTTTTAATTATGTGGAGACCTGCTACTGAAAGTTTGCACCCACTCAGTGTGACAAGTTTCTTTTTTACCAACGCCACATCTGTCCGCCGTAATCTATTAGCACTAACAAACCTTACAAATAGAAACACCATCTGGCAGCTATTGTGGCTTAAGTATAGCAGAGAGTCAGGTCTCAGCTGGTAAAATGCACAATATTTCATGTTTTGAGGGGAGTCTGCTTCCCTTGTTAAGAAGAATGTTGTACGTTTGGTGAACATGTGTTGGTTTGAGGTGCTCTAATTGAGTTCTGAGACCAACTGCTTTCAAATTACACAAAGACCAGAATGGAACCTTCTGGTCATCAGCACCAGCCAGATGTCCACACCACGACAGCAACGATCCGGAAGAAAGCATTCAAGGAATTTCCACTCGGCGCTCTCTCAAGTGACAGTCAATAGCTTTTTTTTTCTTCTATGTTTTCTTTTTTTTTTTTTTTTAGAAAATGAGAGGTGTTCAGTGAAAAGTGTCCTGACAGAATAAGCTTTTCATACCTTTAACAATATTTGAGCCAAAGGCTGACAGCCGAATATGTGTGTTTGGCACCCGTCTCCCCTGACAGTCACACATAACTCATCTCTACATTGTAGTGCGTACGCTGTCATCCTTGATTTTGTATCTTTACAGCTCAACGTGAGACACACTGTCTGCTGCGTGGAAATGCAATAACAACGTTCACTGATACAGCTGTCAGAAACCAGCACACAAAGCGACGTAAAAAATCTGAACCTGTAGAACTGACTCTACGTTCCACCTCGGAATAAATATCAGAGGGCAACGAAATAAAACAACCGCCTACAGAGAAGTTACTTTGTCGCCGCGCCGGTGTGACTCTGCCGAGCCTCACTGCATCTTTAGCAGATCTAATGAACGCTGTGTGGATAGAATATCATCTCCACAGATCGCTCTGTAAAGTTTATTCCTTGTGTAGTCTGACTAAGTGTGATGCCACCATCGTGTTTCGTTCACAGTCAAGCATGAATGATTTAACAGCTGTAGAACAATTTACAAGTTATCTGTTTCGAATGAGCTATTCACCAACGTGCTTTTAAAACAGGTTGCACTTTTGGTTGGTGCAACTTTGATTTATTGACGTCAGGGCAGAATGGAATATGATCAAATCGATATCTGTCTACTTTATGAGAACAACTGTATTCCCTTTGTCCTGTTTCTACAATAAGCTCACAGATCCGACACTATTTACTTTATAAAACATGTCTAAACATGATTTTACAAGACGCCCGTCATAGCTCTTTGAGATCTGCAAAATTATAGGGTACGCAGGCTGCAGTTAGGAAGGTTACCGCTGTGTGTTTGCTCAGTTATGTCATCATAATGAGTTAATGCGCTGGGTCCTTTTAGTGTGAGCAAAACCTGGATGTGATGTGATTCAACTGTCCAACCAACAGTCCAAAACCTAGAGACTATCATGAATTATGAAATCCAAGGCAAATCCTTGCAAAACAGCACACGTTTGACATTTTAGCTTAAAAAGAGGACTGAAACGATGAACTGATTATTCACAGAGTGTCTGATCTACAGTTTGATTGAAGTTTAAATCACTATGGTGGAATAAGGTGCAATTACGGCACATTTTAATGCTGTGCCTATCTTTATTTGGCCGGGAATACATTAAAGAAGAGCATTTTTAATTATTCATGACGGAGATCAATTTACGCCAAGGTGGCACTGATGTGAAAACTGTGAATGAGAGACAGTCCTGGAAATTGAGACATAGAAAATATGCTTGGTGTAAGTCGGGGACCTGGCAACCTGCCTGATAATCACAGAGCTTGGTTTACACTTCCCGTTTCTCTAAATGAGCTTGAAATTGAGCACAGTAGCTACAGAGCTTATTAAGCATTGTCAATCACAGTTTTACATCCCCACAAGTGAGGTGAGTCATTAGCAGTTTGCAGTTCATTTATAGGAGCAGTGAATAAAAAAAAAAAAAAAGGTTATTTCCCTTCAAAATAAAACACCCGCCAGTAGCACCTTCACGGAAAACTACATCAAGGAGTCGTTTTTCATATCACAGGTATTTTAGAAAAAAACACTACCTTTACATATGACATTAGGTACATCGCTGGCACTTGTATCCCAAGAGACTGTGCAAGTGGAGAATACGCTTTACTTCCTGCTTCGCCAACATTAGAATCAACCATCAGTTCAAAGTGCAGGGATCAGAGGCATTTTCCTCTCATATTCCTGTGATCTAATGAGACAGACGAGCGCTAGGTGAAGAGAAAAGAGATGATGCAAAACACGGTGCTTTTCAAGCAAGTATAGAGGGGTACAGTATGAGGGAGGGGGGGAGTGTGCTATGAATAGGTTTTCACTTATTAAATCCATCACAGCTGAATAAAGCACTGCATCCTGTAGTGTCTGTGACCAGTCGTAGCCGCTGTGATTTATGAATTTATTTCTACCATTTTGCAACAGTGCGTGCGGTTGTTGTCGTCGGTTTTCGTCATACGAAGCTGTGCTACGATGTATTTTCTGTTATCACCTCGGCTGTGTCTCTGCTTGTCATCTTGATTTGTTTTTGTGTCTTTAAAACCCTTTGAAATTAAACACTTTCACTGAAAAAAATCCTCCCAAAAAACCTGCATTAGTATGTATACGTCTTCTTTCCGTGTCCGCGCATACAAATGGCATAAACACATCGAGCTTCAAAGCGGTGTTCCTTCTTTATGCCAACCAGATTTCTGACCACAAAATGTGCACAAAAAAAAAAACCACACAAAAAAAGGCTGTTTTTTGGATGTAACTTGGTGTGCACAAATCTGGCCTGACCGCCCTCGACAGCCATCAAATGACCACCGCTACACCAGAAAGACAAAGTCACAACCATATGCCAGAGCTAGTTTGAGGCACCAGGGACAGTGAGAGCCAACCAGCCCTGTGTCACGCCGCGTTTAGCGGCGAGTGTGTCACATCCCGTTGCTGCAATCCTGGACGAGCCGATGAAAGTGTTGAAATGTAAAAAAAAACGTTGCCACAGAAATGCGCGTTTCCTCTGCTGCCTGTGCGAATCCGATCAGTAACAGTGACAGCGCTGCCTTGGGATTGAGATGAAATGGAAAAAGAGAACTGGATGAGCATTGCCAGCACAACAGCTTGAGCACCACTCAAGAAGATGATGTGTCTCACAAACACATTTTCAAACAAATTGTTAGCAAATGGTTTGTTTGTTCTCACTCCGACTGAGATTAACGGCAGTATAACGGCAACGCATTCATATAATCCTCTCACGCCCTTCTCTGGTGCCATCAGAGGCCAGGAGTCCCTCGTGCTGCCCCGGTGACAGAATCACATTTCTTTAAGACCAGGAACTGACAACACTAATGTCATATCACCATAACGATACCTAACATCTTCGAGGATATATAGTATCATGACAAGGATATAATATTGATTCATTGCCCACGACTGCACATTCTACACTGCATTAATATTTGTGCATGTTTAGGTGTGTTGATCAGAGGATCCCCCCAAAAAAGGATGAAGTTTGCATAAAATGATGCATTGAGTTAAAAGTAAATCTAATTTCCTTTCCTGGAGCAAATATTCTCAAGCTCTGCATCATTGCTAAATTAACCAGACATCGCTAGTTGGGGCCGACACGGGCGTCGCAGGCCATGCATCATCTACGGCAATTAAATCACTTACAAGGATCAGAGCTTTGGGGAAAAAAAAAAAAAAAAAAAAGAACGCGCTTTACAGGCGAAGTGGATTTATGAGCGGTGCCTTTATGCTTGTCAGATTGATTAGGATGACACAATATTCCATAAAGCTACATGGCCTGCACAGAGGTGACCCACAACTTTAAAGGGCAACGCTTTCCAACATAAAATTTAGCTGCACTTTGAATGTCAAGAGGAGGGAATTGTTCACATTAAGTCACATAAATCCGGGCCATATATCAACATCTATAGGACAAATCTGTGTTTTTCGGCAGCTACCACTGTGATACCTCAGTACGATGCAGAGTCAAGCAGAGGTACAGTATATCTGTGTACCACATCAAAATGATGCACTGTGTGAGAGGGCTTCAGTAGTTTGATCACATTATTCTAGTATTCCTAGAAACTTTTGAACTTGTGTGTTAATCCCTCACGTCTCACCTGTGCTCCCCATTTTTAAAGCGTTGTTTTTTTAAACTGAGAAAAAATGGCTGTAAAATCTGTAGCCGGCTCCTTCATGGTGTCTCAGGCGGTTCCAAAACCTATGACTGCAAAACCTGCAGCTGCTCTCATTTCCATATCAGACTTGGTAAATCAGATGCACAGCTGAAGAATGTAGACTAAAGTAATTCCTGCCTTGAGGCGCCTCTCGTGTACGCTCGCTTCGATAAAATCCTGGCGAGACAACTGCAATTCCCTTCGAACCTGCCTCTGGATCGTCTACAAACGGTCCAGAACACTGCTGCAAGGCTGTTGATCGGGTCCGGCAGGACGACTCACATCACACCCATCTTAACTTTGTTGTTTTTCTTTTTCCCCCACATATAAGCCCTGAATGGTCAGGCACCTGCATGTGTACATCTCTGTCCTGCTTCATCGTGTTTCACCTGTAGGTCACTGAAGTCTTCTGACCGGGGCTTACCGGTTCTCCTTCGCACTTGACCGAGAGCAGAAGGTCACTGTGGCTCTGACACTGTGGGATACTCTTCCTGTAAGCTTGTATTCTGCAGTCTCTTTTGATGCCATTAAAGGGCAACACCACCAATTTTATGTATTCAAGCATGTTAAAGTCTTGGGGAGCACTACTGCGTATGTGGAATCCAGTCGTGTAAAGTCTTTAGTGGAAGCTGCATTCAATCTGGAAAAATTGCCTCCAGTGAGGTCACTCAGTGGCTAAATTGCATTGTGGGTAAGATAAGTGCCGGGTTTTGAAAACCACTGGTCTAGTATTGCACTCCAATAAAAATGTTGGACTCAATGATCAAAGCCAACACAGAACCAGAGATATATCCTTCGTTATTCCACACACTTTTCTTCCTTTTCAGAAACATGGTGCCTACATTACCCACAATGCAAGTTAGCCACAGAGTGACCTCACCAGAAACAATCCATCAGATCGTGTGCAGCTTCCTCTGGAGCCACAAAATGCTTTATACTTCTTTTTCCACATATGTAGTAGAACTCCCCCCGAGACCTGTAAACGAACTTTAATGTATGAAACTGTGGAGTTCTCCTTTAAGAAGCAGCTGAGACTCATTTATTCAAGCTGCCTTTTGTCTGGCTCATGCTGTCTAGGGTTTGTGATCTTTGCTGGTTATATTTCATTGTTGGTTTTTTTTTTTTTTTTTTTTTTACTGTTTTTATGGATTTTACGTCCGTGAAGCACTCTTACAATTGCTCTGCTCTGCGAAAAGTGCTACACTTAATAAACTTTACTTACATCGTTTGGCGTTGAGAGCTTTAAGCGAACACCTTTTTGTCAATGTATTTTGCATTTTCTGACGATATCTCTGAAGTATGAGCCGGACTGTGGACTATTGATTTATGAACGGGATGAAATGTACAGTGTCGGGTACAAATGGAGGCAGGTAGCTTTTGTTTTGTCTGGATTTGTGTGTAGCGCTCAGGGGGCTCTGTTTGTGTGCGGCATTGTGGGACATCCCTTTATCCATCACTATTATTTGGGGGAGGTCTACGTGTACACTTGGATAATGTCTACGTCCACGTTAAGATTATGTTTATGTATAGTGCAGCTAGATGATGGTGGCCCAAATATCTGGGTTTGTTGTTGGGCATTGTGTCTGAATAACTCCACGAGGGATGGGTGATGTCCATTCATTCATTTATCCCTTCATCCACTCTTTAATACTTAATCTCAGCAGCACCCTCTAACATGCCTACTTTTGCAAAACAAACCCTCAGTGCACACCAAGTTCGTTCTGCACAATCAGAGCCGCACGCTGACGACTCTGTAAAAATGTGTAGTGAATCATCAAGATATAAAAAAAAAAATATATATATATTTTTGGAACTTTTCAAAAAGAAGAAAATAAACACAAAATGCATCAGACTGTACATGAAAACCGCATGAGGATCAGAATCAGAATCAGAATTCCTTTATTCGTCCCACAAAAGGGGCACAGCGTCCAAAGGTCGGTAATCTTTGTTCTGCACGGTGTATATCCACAACCCGTTTCTCTCTTTCAGTTCCTACTACTGTGTCTTTGTTACACCGCGAGGAGTGTTGGGGTATTTCCATCCTCGCTGTGTTTCAGTGGAGCACCAGTGTATTTCCACAAGCTGAATAAGACTGATTGGTGTACAAACAGGGTGTCAGAATCCAGGGCCCCCGTATCGACGGCTCGGTTAGGTTTCGGAGAGAAAATGGGAGGCTGGGAACCTGCAGATCAAACTCTTTTCACGCAAAGTCTCTACCCCATACGAGTCCAGATTAATACAAATACGCACAGCACAAACCAATTTCTGTCAAAAAGGTTATTCTTACCGAGTGTCAAATCCAGGCAGGTATGAGTTCTCCGTCTCTCTTTTGTTTCATACATTTACAGAATCTATCTATAAAAAGAGAGAAATTGAAGGCTTACCAGGCGTCTCCTTTCTTCTTCAACAGTGTTCAACAGCTGCGAGAACTCTTTGAATGACTGGGCTGAAACACAAAGGAAATATCGTTTAAGGATAATATTAAAGATGCCAGTTTCTGATACCTGACTCTGTATATCTGCAGATGCCGGTACAGATACCTGGGCCACTTTCTCGGATATCATATCACTCTTGTCACTGTCGGTATTGTATAAGGTTACACGAGGCCGTAGCAAACCGCACAGCACTTCTTATTGAAAGAGCAAAAACAGACACAGACGCGCATTAAAATTTAAATGTATTCTAGAGCAATCCACTTGAACTGCAGGTTAAACAGACTCGGCATACAAACAGGTTCAGGAGAGCAAATCTCTATGGCAACTATATAAATGTTTGGAGAAAAAAAAAGTTGAACCCAGCAATGCATTATCCACCACAACAGGGCAAAACCTTATGTAGAGTATAATCTAAACAAAAGACAAAGATCCCCAAGTGCTCGGTTAGATTCAGGAACATTACCATTAGCCCTAATGCCGCTCCAGAGGACGGACGGTGTTTGTTGTGTGAGCTCGGTGTAACTGAGAATGAGGTTCATTTTTTTTGTCTTGCTGTCCAGTCTACGAGGACATATGAGGAAATAAGAGATGCACTTTTCACCGAAACACTGATTTCTTTTAACTGGATAACTATAAAAAACTTGACTTGTGTTTCAGGAAGGGGACCTTTTTTCCTAGCGCATTTTTAGTTTCGCTCATCGCCTGTTGTACTGGCAGGAATAGAGGACATCATTTCTCTTCAGGGAGACACTGAACACTTAAACTCAGCTCAATCGTGTGTTGGATATGCACACTGGTCTGATGAGTGTTGCTCGACAGAATTCAACAGTTGATTGACTTGACCTCTGCAGCTGTACTTGTGCTGTTAAACCCATGAGGGCTGGGCACTTTGTTTGCATGACATGACATTCAGAAAAAAGTCCAATCAATTCAAAAACAAGGAAGGTTGAAAGTTGATTTCTATGCATGAGTTCAGAGGTGATACAAGTATTTTAAAGAGTGCAGTGGGAGACTAACAATCAACCAATCACACTACGTAGTCTGGATCAGTGCGTGGTTTAGTGATGTCGGTCCAATAGGTGTTGAGTGAATTCAGTCAGCGTCGGCACCTATACCGACATCGGGATGGATCTCAGCCTCGACTCCAGTGAAATACTGCATGTTTGGTCAATAAACGCTTCTTCATGTAGGATGAATCATGCACAATATGTTCACCATCGAGCGAGTACACAGTGATCCACTGCGTACTTATATTCGCATGATAAAAAAGGATATTTTAACACAGGGGCTCAGTCGTTAAACATCAGATGTTCCTGGCACCCCACGAGCACTGTAGCACGGTGCTAAAATGTTTATCTGCGCTGCAGCATCAGAGCCTTCAGTGCAGCACATTTTAGAACCTAATAAAATCATGCAGCTGTCCAATTTAAAACCAAGAATAGCGGTAAAAAACAATACTTCAGTGGAATGGAACCCACTGATTGCTTCCCTTTATTTTCTTTCCCCTGCTAGGCTTCACAATATACCGTCACAATGCAGGAGATGTGGTAGAGATATGTTCACGCCATCTGGGCTTTACTTCGCTGGCTTAGATTACATTGTGCGGGGCCAGATGAATACGGCATATAATACATCGAATCTTATCTGCCAGAGAATTGTGCCTTGATAGCTTCACAGCTTCATTAAATGGAGGGCCAGATACAGTGTGGCCTCTGTTGGTCAGCCCCTGTGTCACCCCGTGTCCAGCCATTTAACAGCGGTCGAGCTGCTCTGCTTGCCAACACAGTAACATCATTATCAGCCGCGACAGCCTGGCATGGGGACCCATGCATCATCTTAGACACTTTGGTCCATTTACACACCAAAGCTTTTAAAGACTAGGGAGCAATGATTTTGTGCCAGTGATCCTGCAGGCAGGCTGGCCTCCTATTAACGCCACTAGCTCCTTTATCAACAGCACAAACCTCTCAGGGGGTAAAGGGCACAGCTGGAGCCGCTGATGGGACAAGATTAGACTCCGACGAAAGGAAATGGGAGTCAAAGTGAGGTTACAGCTTGCATATCATTCACTGGTAAATGTAAGGAAGGTGACAGACCTAATAAATCACTTAATAGAAGACAATGTACCACCTCAATCATGGGACGATTAACGAAGATGAGCTTATTTGAAAATACAGGGAGAGCTTTTACCGCACATGTACATTTCTCCTACATACAATATGGAGACTTCAATATTTCTGATCAATTTTTACGGGTTCACCCGCTGCCCCTCTGTGTGATATTCTAGATCTAGTTCTAGATCTCATCCGACTTGTTCCACCCCAGAAGGCTCTGAGCAGCACCTGGAGACTGAAGGATTGACCTTCTGAGAGAAGGGCATGTAACTTTTCTGAAAAATTTAAATTTCTATAGCCACATCAATCTTTTGGCCCCATTGATTCCAAGATAACTGGCGTGGAATGTGAATGTCACTGCAGGAAGTCATGGAGTAAAATCAATGAAAGGTCAGGTGAACCCTTCTGGCAGCACATACAGGGTCCTGATGTTATGAGGGGAAGTTGGGAGCATCAAAGTGAACTGTACCAATACCGAAACAAGACTGTGGCTGGCATTCACGCAAGGGTCTCGCTATGTCAGTCAGAAAGCTCAGCTTCACTGATGACAAGATTGATTTAAACAGGCCGTTCCATTTTTCTCCTCAAACAGTAATCATGGCCTTTCTCCCCAAGACGGTGAGTTAACAGCTTTGAGTACGAGGAGACCATTTCTCTTTTAGAGGATATTGAACACCTTAACTCACAAACAAAACAGATCGGTTAGCCCAATTCCGGGCCCGAGAAATTGTGTGTTGGGGATGCAAGGAAGTTAAAATCTTGTGCCGCTAGACAGACAAAATAAACGGTTGCCTGTCATTCTCAATTCATGCTTCAGCAATGTGTTTTTATAGTCTTCTCCATGGCAACCACAGGCCCCCCTGCGTGACTTACACTCTATGGGCTCTACTCGGCGCAAAGCGGTGCACACAGCAGCGCAAGTGTCATTGCTGGTTTCTGATCGACGCAGTTGTCGCGCCCGTCTGTGTGCTCTTGGGTGTGCTGGTCTTACATTGAGGTGTGGTCACGCTCACTGATGGTGGATCGCTATTTCGAAGGCAAGCAGAAATCAACAGCACCATAGACCAACAAAAAGCTATTTTGCTATTGAAAGGATGCATGAGATGCGCCTACGCAGGCGGGTTGAGGTTCACACCGTTCATACGCTCTAGTGTTACGATTTGAGAGGCTGGACTTAATCAATGAAGGTTATCAGCTGTTCCTCGTGCGCAAATGTGCATGTTTATGTAGAGATACACAGATTGTTTCTGCTACTGTAGGAGCCCCGCAGGTAATACTATTAATATTTTCCTCATTAAGGTATATCTCCCCTCTCATCCCACCTTTTACTGATCAGGATGATCTTTTTATGATCCGTCAGAACAGAGAACAGAGGGACACGCAGCAGCGCTCCTCCTCCACCTGCTTCTCCTCAGTTATATATCAGTGTATTTTTTTCACATGCAGCCAAACAGAGCTGTTGATGTCACTGATGATTGTGAAATGGCGGGTCGGAAGATCTAGCAGCCGAGGATTACGCACAAGATCCCTCAGCAAAGATAAATTCCAATGTGTTATATGTGCCAGGCCCTGGCACGGAGACGACACTTGGGTTGGTTTGATTTATGTGCCGCCCAAAACACACCCATGACTAATTCAGACTCTAAATACCACCTCTTTGCACCACATCTGCGCCCTGATTATCTGACGTTCAACCGGCAAAATGGACGAGAACATGCCTGAAACGCACCAGCGCTTTAATGGGATGTAAAATCAATGAATCACTAAATTTCATCACTGTTGATTTCTTCCCGTGGAGCTGTTATATCATATTTTGGTCCAGTAAATGTCTTTCTCTATCATGATGTTAGAAACACTAGCCAATTAGAGTGCATGACAAAACATCAAGTGTAAGACACATAATGACACTCTCGAGGTGAGCGGCACGACAGAAAAAAGTGTCGAATGGCTGTGTTGTTATTTGTGCTGATGTTTAACTCGCAGTGATCGTGATTAAAGGCTCCCGATGTGAATTTATCTTTGTATGTCGTTCACAATAAATCCAATTCTCCCAAACAGGTTCCCGTGGCTCTGTCCGCTGAGCTCAGCCACACTGCTGGCACGTATTGTGCCGGTGATTTGCACTGTAAATACACAGCAGGTCCAGCTACATAACAGGTGGGCAGCTAAAATATCCATTGTTCAATCTGTTATCAACACCGCTCTTGATCGAAGGCCAGGGAAAGTGTGCCGTGCCTCAAATTAAAGCGTGCTTTATTCTAATGAGGCTTGCATTTGGGTGTGGATTTTTCCAATAAGCGTAATTGGTCTCCTGCCCCCCTGCCCATCATACAGACGCTGCAGCTTTTGGAGAAAAAAGGGAAGAATGACTATTCATTACGGATTCAGATGAACATTACAGCCTCATGTAGAGGAGGTCGATATCCAGTCTAGCCCTCACAGATGGACAGTAATTCAGCAGTCTCCAGCTCCACGGAGCGGAGGACTCAAGCTGGGGATAATGAGCAGTGAAAAAAAAGAAGAGGCCAGACTGGGAGTCCTGCCCATTAGAGCCAGTGAGGCCCACTGCACAGCTGCTTTCATATTCCTGTTGGAGGCTAGGAGGTTCGCACCTCCATTAATCTCTGACACTGATCACAATTAGTCTCTTTGATCTCTCATAGTCTTGAAAGGATACAGAGGAAGCATCATAAGCAAATCAATAGCATTAATTATACATGCGTCGTAACTTTAAGATCTACACTCACAGCCAAATCCCATTCCAGGAATTTGCAGAGTACGCTTAATTCAGTGTGAAAACAGCTCCCGATGACTCTGACAAAGCTTCTTCCTTTTCTTTCAACTACTTTCGCCGGTGTAAAATTGCTCCGATACAATAATGTCATAATTTGAGCACTTGGCTTGCGGCATGTGTAAGTACCGCCGCTGAATGTGTCTCCTGACGGAACAGAAATGTCAGAAAAGGTTTGAATCGAGGTGAAAATCCGACCAACTGGGAAGTGCAGAGAAGAAAGCAGATGAAACACTTCACAGAGAGTGATGTGCCCTCCTGGGCCAGGACAAAGTGAACTTACCGATGTTCACCTCGTCATCTGTCTCTGCATCACCTATGCACTCAAACTGGAACTCCTGCAGGGACTGGGAGAACTTCTGGACGGCAGCAGAAAGATCTGCAAGATGAGAGGGTGAGTGCGTCAGAACAGAACACCGCGCAAATGAAACAGACACTGACGACACATGGACAAGATTCTACATATGCATAGTAGACAAAAAAAAAACACATTTTGCTGATGCAGCACAGCCATAAATTAACTACTTATCAAGATTGGCAGCGAGACTGACGTGTGGTTTATCCAACGCCTCAGAAGTGACAAAGTTGAATCAGCAAGTCGACGTCTCTTTAGACGTGCAGCAGAGCAGTTAGAAAGTAGAAAAATCCAAGCTCAATGTTATGTCACAGGATTTGTGGATTTGGATCATTTCTCCTTATGTAAGCAATACGGCCCCTTCGGCATTACTGCACATATAAACTGTGAAGCTTTTGAGTTAAAGGAGCAACGTGTAGGTGTGCAACCAACAGAACAACCCCTGACTTGAACTTGACATGACTATGTAGCCACTAAAAGAAAAACTCTCTAGCGCCCGGTTTGTCCATTCTGGGCTACAGTAGAAACATGGCAGTGCATCCTGGCAGACTCTGTGGAAGAGGATCTGCTCCCTGTGTAGATATCAACAGTTTATTTAAAGGTCACAAACACAAGACAAATCTCAGTTTTAGGTGATTATACACTAATGAATACATAATTAGGAATATCATATTTTGGCCCCTTAAGCCTACACCCTGGACCTTTATGTTTGCTATTTGCCTTTGTCACAATTATAGAACCTATACACTGTATACCGTGCAGACAGTATATCTGTATTAATACTTGATCTTAAGATGGCTACAGTTTGACATCTTCTGGGGGCAGAAGAGTAGAATAATGCACTTTTATCATCTGCTGACGGTCCACTTCCATGCCCACTGACATTCATGCAATAGCAATCTTGTTAGTGGCTGCCGTATCCGTTTTATTTACTTTACCACATGTCCATTGATCATAATACCAACATCGGTCCAGGAAAAAAAAATAGGCTACCGCTGAGCTGCCTAACCTTTGTGTCAAAAATGATAAAGCACAAATAAAGGTAAAATTCCACCGTTGGATACTCTCACACAGCTGGATATGGATTTATGATGTTTGTTGCATTCCAGGAGTTTAGTTGTGATAAAGAGCTGTCCTTATTTTCACAGAGTGACACGTGAAACCCTCCAGAAAACAGGCCTGAGCTTTTTTTTTTTTTTTGTATTCCAGCTTTCCAGCAGACAAAAAGCATGCACCGCTTTTTATTCAAACATTCACCGGGGATGTCAGCGGAAAAGCTGATACCTCTCCGGTCTCAGAAGTATTTTTCCGATTGTAAATTTTGAGTAGCGCCTGACTGATGCTTGATTGTTGGGGACGATGCCAATGAACAAAAAAAATGTTAAAAGGAATATCGATACATTTCAGCAGTTGGAGAACTTCTTTGTTTTTCACTCATCAAGTTGGTATGTTTGACGGGCTCAAAATACTACAGTACCCATGAGCCTTAGCAGTCGTTGCTGTGGAGAAGAGGCCAGCTGGTTGAAATCAGTCCAGGCAAATTCACGAAGCGTTAATGTGACAATCGTTAACAAATCGCTGCACCGTAGCTGCTTAACTGATCCTAATTTGAACCGAAACCAGAGCTGTTGAATCGTTTTAACAAGTTCTACAAAGCTCAGCCTCCGCTTCCGTCCTGCTGCCAGATCCTTTGGAGCGTTCTCATCGAGTTCTCTCGCAAGGTCTTCATTTGTACAGTCTTGTTCTGTTGATTTATCAGCACTGAGCCAGAACTGGCAAATTGCGATTGCTCATTGTTTGTGGAGATGAGTCAACCGGAGTCTTACATGTTCATTCAGGATTTGAATGATCTCTCACCTAATATGGAAAGAAGAAAAAAAAAAGCTTGCGTGTTCATTTCCTGAACGCTGCCCGCCCAACATAAACCGCCCCGCTTTCACTCCTCTATCATCCACAGAATAATGACGAGCAAAAGGGGCAACATAATGGGCCCATCAAAGTCAGGACGAGCATCTCCTGGAATATGAGTCACCTTTTTTAATTATTAAACACTTTTTTTCATAACGGCAGGGATTTTGAGTTATGATGTGGATACGCTCAAACAAACCACGACATAAATAAACTCAAGAGAGTAAAATGAAATCTGGGTCGTACCTTTAACCCTTTAGGCGCCGGGTTTTATTTTAAAAAATACTAGATTTTGACATCTAAATTTCAGAAGGCTCTGGCTTGAATGTAGTTTGAGATAGAGACAAAGTGTAAATGAGACAAATATTGAGAATGACCTAAAGTTTATGAAGGGAGTAATTTTTCCCATCTAATTTGCATATTATGACGTCATATGGTGGCGGCCATATTGGATTATGTAATTTCCATGAAATACCTGGTATTTTGAAAGAGAGTTGAACTTATTTCATCAGATTCATCCCCTCCATCCATTTGTTATGTTGTCCACACATCAAATGAACAGGGAAAAAGTAAATTGTAAGCCAACAGTCGTAAACTAGAACTATTAGTACACCACAAAACTCATGTAAACAGTATGCGTTTTTTTTCTTCCCTTTTTCTTGTTTTCTCTTCTCTTCTTCTTTATTATTATAATTATTATTATTATTATTATATGATGATAATAACAGTAGGCGTCTTTTAGCTGCAGAGGCCTTATCTGTGCCCATCTATCCAGATAAAAGTTTGTAATATTTGTAGAGTGTGGAGCCTCTCATTGCAAGGCATAGAGACAATAACAACTAATTATATATATGTATATATATATATGTATATATATATATATATATATATATATATGTATATATATATATATATATATATATATATATATATATATATATATATATATATATATATATATATATGTATATATATATATATATACATATACACACACATTTACATCATACCATTCATGAAACCGTGAACTTGGAATTAGTTCATGTCAGCCTAAATACTGATGAGCATTGTCTCCATTGTTATAAGATACCAGAAATCATCAGTCAGAAAGAGGGACAAAAAAACTATAGACCTTGAATCATTGCTTAGCTTTCTGTCACCACGATATCCAATTTGCTCATCAAAGGGCTTTATCCATATACTTCATCTCTCAAGTAAGCCCAGCCACCATTACCATCATCATCATCATCATTTCCAGCCCTGTTCTGCCTTCCCCTGTTGCCCCTACGACACCCATCAGCCTTTCTACGAACACTTCACCCACGTCTCCCCCTGCTATCTCCTCTAGTGTTGTGAGAAGAGTTGGACTCGTGTGTGCTTTGTGCTTCGTGAACACTGCTGCGGCGCATAGCTGCACCGCTGCCGCGGATGGAGGCTACGTGACCGTCGCGGTGGAAAGAGTGAACACTAGCGCTGACACCCAGCGCTATTCTCACCACCCCCGCTACTTCTACCACATCCATTCGCTTCCCTACTGATACTACGAGTTCGTGTATCATTTCCATTCCCACTTATTGGGCAAAGGATCGTGTGTTAGTGCTTGTGCGTTTTCCTCGCTCTGCGCGGCACCGCCATTGCTATGCAAAGACGCACCGCGACTAGCAAGCTCACTAATCAACCGACCGTCATCTCCCAACGCTAGATTTTCCACTTCAGAATCAGAATCACCGAATAGGAGCTCAATCACTTCCCTAAGTGTCAACTTTTTGCATTCCATTGTCGTTTATTTCGTCTCAATAACGTCTGAATCCAGCAATACCCCTTCAGCAAAATGGCTTCCTGGCGCACTGTCTCCGCTCTCTCACCCCACAGTTTGCATGGGACTTCCTCGAACATTTTGCATTGAAGCAAGACGTTTTTATGAGCTAAGGTCTAAGTATAGGATGTCTGCCAACTAGTGGTGGGGAGTATGAACGACATGTAACACTCTATTGGGAGAAAACAGCTGTTTTGTTCAGTACCGCAGTGTGTCGCAAATTTGCGACTCTGGCGCCTAAAGGGTTAATATGACTCATGCATGCAAAAGCTTCAGTATCCCGTGATCTGCAGAGACGTACTCTTTAAGTGGTCAGAGGATCCGATTTCAGTCACATGAAAATGTTCTGAGGAAAAAAAGCAATTAAGCTGCTTTTTAATGCGAGGGGACCTGCGAATAGCTGACCAAGAGCATGAATCAAATGCACTCTTATTTAATTTCTTGTATTATGCGACTGATTTCATTTTGTGTCCTACCTCAGCTACACAAAAGGTTAGCTGTGGGTCTGCTGTGTTAGCACTGCGAACACGTTCTTGCTGCAGTGAAGGCAACCTGTGTTTACAAGTGCTTTAAAGAGTGGGACGAGGCTCCAGCACGTAATGGGAGGCTTTTAACATCCCATAATTTCGCTGAATTTATAATTAAAAGCAAAACAAGATGGAATTTTGAAAAGTCCTCCGACAATTTAGCTGTCAGCCCACACAGTTTGAGACGTACACATTTTTTCTCATAGCCTTTGCCGACAGTGACTCACTAACTGTTTCTCCCTCTCTCTCTCTCTCTCACAGTCATGTCTTCACTTCAAACAACTGTGGACTCTTGCCTGGAAGTAAGAAAAAGCACATACTAATATAGAGTATATACATGATGTGTACTCCCAAGGGGTGAGCTAATGGGTAGCTGGAGTTCCACCTCTTCTGCTCTCCACACACACACACACACACACACACAATCTGCATGTAACCACAGCCCACTCAAATGTGAATGGACAACACTATTCAGACTGCAAATGGAAACCAGAACATTCCAGATACCAAAACTCTTCCTACTCCCCGCCGACAGATTTTGCATTCACACGCATGTTATAAATATTAATGTTATTGGAATACTCACACATACATCATATTGTACACTGATATTTTCAGTAACTATAGTAATAATAATGACTGAAAATGGAGAGTTGTAAGATTTAAAATGTCCATTTTTTCCAGTTTGAAGTTAAGTTGAACGTGTCTGACTGATGTGATGTTTGACAGTTCATAACAGATACAGTGTCGAAAGCTGCGCAGCTCCTACTGTGGCAACAATAGGTTGTCTAAAATCCCAAAGTACAAAGCGGCCTCGGAAAGCCCACAAAAAAAAAATCAATGCTCTCATCTCCACAGGAACATAAATTGCTTGGAAAGACGGAGAGTGATATTTGTCAATGAAAGGCTTTTTCTAACAGCATGTATTGTTATTTTGTGTTTCACTGTTTTTTTTTTTAGTTATCTGAGGGGACAGAATAACAGCACTGTGGCTCAACAAGACCACAGACTGAAAGGCTCTTAAAGACATCTACACTATATTAAATGAGTATGTCTGACCACTTGTGAATGAGTGCCACGGAGTGAGACTTTTCCACGTGCACTGCGCCAGTGAAGTGGTCCTATTGTTCTAGCTTTGACTCTAAAGCTTTTGATTTGGGGTCGATACCTGGCTGCAGTTGTCTGGGCGCGCTCGCAGGACCATCAATAACTTCTGCTCTTTTAGCTCTGACATTCAGGCAGGCTCAGACCTCTAAAAACAAACCTATGTTGCCATCAACCGAAGTGCTTTCTTATACACAGCCAGACCGAGGAAATGAGGATGAAACCAAGAACAAAATCAGCAAGATCGCACAGGCAGGAAGGTGAGAGAGCAGGAAGTGAGCTTTAAAATTCAAGCAACAATAGACGGGCAAACAGAAGCTGGCAACAAAGAAGCACCGAGGAGAATCCAAGAAAAGAAAAGTACAAAAAAAAAAAAAAAAAGCATAAAGGCATTGGGAACAAATCAGGAACAAGGGGAACACACGAGGAACAGACACAGGAACAATGAACAAATGAAACACAGGTGTACAAAGAAAAAGGGCGCGAAAAAGACAAAGACAGGAAGGAAGAGCCGTGTCTTGCTACGCAGTATCACCTGAGATGCAACGGCTCATTACCAAAAGTTCTTTATGTATTCTTTAATTAGAAAGTTCCTGATTTTTTTTTTTTGGGGTGCAACTTTTACACCATTTATGGTATTTTAAGTTCTGCTGCTTGTGTTGAAAAAAATAATAAATAAATAAAAAAAGCCACAGCCACAGCTCTCGTTAAGCTTTGACAGCACTTCTGCGACACAGGACCGTGGGAGAGGTGGCTGAGACAGAAGCAAGTTGAACAGTACTTGGCAACAAAATACTACATCGCCCACCAGCTTTAGTTACTTTCTTAATAACTTAACTTGTTGCAGCAGCAGCAGGGGAACTGATGGCGAGCAGTTATCATCATTAATAACACAGTGGTCAAGCTCACTGTTCATTCTCTGCAGCTCAAAAGATGAAGTGTCAACTAATGTTTTATATTTCTTTTTCTTTGAGCTGTACAGTCCAATAATAATACATGTCCTGAACATATACAATAATAGGCTAAAATAGTGCTGAGCGATATGGCCTTGAAATAACTTTGCAGCAGTTCTAGGATATTTTGTGAAACATCATGTAGATCTCAATGTTTTGAAATCTCCTTATAAGCACGTCATAAATGCTAGCACTCTGCGATTAAATCAAATATCACGATATTTCTGACCAAATACCTTGATGTTGATCTTGCGGCACAATGCATGTTGTTGTTATTCGTTCTTTAACAAAATAATAACACAACGATTTTGGATAAATAATCATCAGTCATGTGGATATAATGACTAAGTGGGTAAAGGCAAATGTCAGAACAGTCTGGTATGCTCAGAAAACATCATTATGTTACTGTAATGCAGCCTTTATACACTTATACATATCATCATTAAAAATCTTAGTTGATATATAGTCTCATACCAAGATAACAATATAATACTCTTATATAGCCTAGCCATATGCTAACAATTGTTTGCTCCAGTAACAGTTTCATAACTTTATGTTATCTGGTAAATATCCCAATGTTGATTTACCCTCAGCAGAACAGATTAGACAGCTAAATACTTACTATTATTTTTTTTTCTGCATGTCTGCTTATATTTAAATACCTAAATAGTCTAAATACCTTACAGAAGCGTGCCTACATGATGAGACTCTCTAGCACCGCCCCGTTGCTGCAATATGTCAATGTAAGCATATCCAATGTATAGATATGTACCATATTCTATTTGGGAAATGCTCGTGGGAGACCTCTCACAACAATTTTGTGTTCACTTTCTCTCTATATGCATTATTTATGCAGTTTGGGAAACATCACAAATGATTTGGGTCCTCTGCTCATTAGTGGGCACTGCAGGAAATACTTCTCAAGCACTTAGAAAGAAACTCACTTAAAGTGATCACAAAGATAAATGGAAACAGAATCAGTGTAAAGGAAGATAAATGAACAGCTTTCATTTTTTTAACTGAGCTAAGCAGTAGAGCAATAATCAGTGTGACACATTCAGGTCGAACCTTTAAAAGTTTTGCGGAAACAATAAGACAAAGACTCTCTGCTTTCAGGGAATTTTAACGGTTTAAATGTCAACGCTTGCTGTTGGCGTCCTGCATCCAAATACTTAAGCCCGCTGATGAATTAAATTTCTGTTGATCACTTTTTAATTGAACGATGTGTCGTGTAGCCGCCAAGGCTAAACTTTACTTTTTTGGAAAGCGAGTTGTTATTGGCAATAACACAGCGGAGATCAATCAGGCCGCGTAACCAAATCAAATTATAAACCAAATGGCAGAACAAGTCTACAAATGCATTGAAACTCCATCTAGTACTCCAGTTTGAATGCTTGTTGTGCTCCGTGCAGGCCTGTCATGTCATTACCAGTCATATTGGGAGTGAATAACACCTCACAGGTAATACTGGTGCTATGCAGAGACATAAAGCAGCAGACCAGATTAGCTTCCAGTTGAGAAGAAGGGGAGGAAAAAGGGTATAAAAGACAGAAAGGAAGAGGCACCTTTGTCTGCTGTATAGGAAGAAGAGACTTCATGGTTCCCCAGATATTTCATTTTTTTCTCGTACTCCTCTGCATCGCCTCTGACAGAAGCAGGAATTTGCTCCATATCAATTTGAAGGTGTGTGCGTGGTGACTAAGAGCTGTGCTGTTCAGGGGAGTAATAAAAGGAAAGAAGCGTAACTTTGATAAGGTCTGGGTCTGAAGATGTTATTTACCACATGAAGTGTAACACTGAAATAAGAAGGAGCTACTGCAGCACAAGAAACAGAGGTATAAAAGAAAAGACAAGCTATTTTTGAGACATTTTTACTCATTTATACACAATAGACAAAACACTATTTATACCAGCACCCTAAAATAGTGCCATCTAATTTCATTGCACCCAGAAAACATTTTATTTTACCCTGCAAGTCATTTCCCTAACACAATATTGGACCTAATGATTCTTCACACAGCATGAATGCACACTAGGTAACAGACAGAGCCATATGGTGTCCTGCCCTGTGCAGGTTTAAAATCAAAGAGTAGAGCTCTGACCGCCCAGCCAAGACACGACTGGATGGAGCAGTGATCCCAGTTAATGCCCAGTGTGCGAGATGTGCGAGAGGACTATGGCTGTCAGTCAGCGCACAGCAAAGCCCCCTGGGTACGCCCTTTATCTCGTCTCCAGGGCAACCACACAGCACCAAATTTCATCTGCTGAAAGCCCTGGACAAAACACAGACGACGCTGCAATTGTCTTGCAAACAGAAGTGCGTGCTTACTTAAGTAGCCATTAGGACATGGATTATATACATATGTGTATATATATATATATATGTGTACATATATATATATATACATATGTGTATATATATATATATATGTGTACATATATATATATATGTTTTTTTTTTATGTTTTTGTATGTTTTAAAACAAACCCCCATCTACTTCAGTTGCTAGGGAGAACGCTGCAAAACTGTTTCATGGACTTGCATTCTGTTGCCATGAAGTCGATAAGCTAATCGCTAAATTCAAATTTTTAGGGGAACTCATCATTTAAAGGGACAGTGTGTAACGATTTAAGTAATTTATCAACTCAAATCAACGTCTTCGTTCATAAGTAAGTCCTCATTGGTGTACAATTACCTCTGCCAACAATCTGACTTATCCTCCTGAGCGAAGAATTACCTATCTGAATATACATAGCACGGGCAAGCTCTATGGAGGCTGCCGTGTCTTTCCGGTTTTAAAAAAACTATGGACTGCCGAGAGGGACACAAAGTACTACGTGGTACTACGTAGTAAGGCTAAACGTGTTTTCGCTCAGAGCTAGCTTGACTGCGGAACTGAGAGGGAGCTCAGCGAAAGCGCTCGTCACTAACAGTAACAATAACTAACTACAAAGTTACCTCATTACTTGAATCAGTAGAAATACTCGACGCTGTTGGGAAAGAGTCCATATTTTGAAAATGAGTTTCTTGTCTGTCAGGGCCACCGTAGCTTCCGGAACGTCTCCAACGTCTTCAGAACGGGAGGGGTGAGCAAAGGAGTGTTGCGATGTAGAACCTCACAGCTAGATGGCGCTAAATACTTGATATGTTACACACTGTCCCTTTAAATAACTCAGCTACAGGATCATAATGCAATGTGATGCTTGTGTGGTATTAGTCATTACTTAAAAATATTACCTTGCAGTTTTAAATACTTAAAATGAGTTTTTGCCCAGAAGGACATCAAATATTAAAACCTCTGTTCAGTATTGCACTCCAAATACGAAGGTGGCTCACATGAAGTTGGATTCTATTCGGCGGCATTTGACTTTTAATTGCTTCACGGTTCAACGCAATGTGAGAGAACTCCTCCTAGGATATAAAAGGCATTTGGACCTAAATTGCGAGGGGCATTGGCCATAAAACCTACTTAGCTGCTAAATAAATAATATAAATACTCTCCAAACTCACTCCAACCCAAGAGAGACACCCTGAACTAACAAAGAGCAGGCGGAGGACTTGGAGGAAAGTGACAAGCACACCCGTTTGCAGCACATCTCCAAAGTCCTCTTGTCGCTTGGTTTGTCTATCCCCTACAGGCACTTAAAGCTGCAAGCTAAGAAAATACAGAAGGAAGAATTTTAAAAATGTCCTGTTGACAAGCACATGTTTGGGCATGTATGAACTTCAGCGCACTGCACTTCCAGCCCTCCCTGCTATGTGACTGACATACTCATCCCGACACTAATTACCAAGCAGCATCCTTGTTGTGCTTTCACTCCTCTGAATATTCTTATGGGTTTCTGCTAATGAAGTGCTTTAGCACAAATTAGCCCAGAAAAGCTTTTTTAAAACCTCGAGTCATGAGCATAAGATGTGCTCCATTAAAAAAGCAACAGTCTGCACTATAAAGCCTTCATCTTCAGCTTTTGCTAAATAGCTGCATATTTACACTTCCCTCTCTGATGACACTGGATGCACTCAAGGTATTTTCTGTTCAGTATTTACAAGGCACGTTCCCGGTCTTTCCGATACGCGTTTGTCTTTGAGTGAGGCAAACAAAAAAAAAAAAAAAAAGCATACCGCGACGACTTTGGTGGAGACAGAGCACCGTCTGCCTGTACATCAAAATCATAGAGAGAAACAGCGCAGCCACTTTATCTTGTCAGAGAGACGCAGACGATTTGAGATGAGAAGGTCTTCAAAGGCGAACGCCTCTATGCACCCAGCTTAACGAGAAGCGGGGAGATCTCTTTGATGCAACAGTGGGGCGCATTGTGCCACTTTGATTCCATTTGGAGGGATTGTAGCAGGGGAGTGGCCCTTCAGGTAAAGGCCTCTTCCACCCGCTTACTACAGTGTTCGTCTGTCAGTTGCCCAGCAGGGGAGCGAGAACAGCTTTGTGGAGAGAGCCAACCAGACAGGGCCCCCGCACTCCCAGAGAATACCGAACACTTCCCACCGCCAGCTATTGCCCGAAACAAAGCCTTATCTAATAACTCCATGCTCAATGCTACAGGAGCAGGCAGTAACTTTCAGTGGCAGCTGGTCAACCTGCGAACTAATTCTTCCGTGAGAGAGAGAGGTCTTAAAACAGCTGAATAAAACATGGAGGGAGCAGGATTCAGAGCACGGTCTCTGGGGTGCACTGATACCAGCATATATACAGTACTTTAGCATTAAAATAGCTCTCAGCGATGGCTTGTGATGCTACTTGGCAGTTTTCACGGCACTTCTTTCAAGGAAGGAAGTTTGGGCCGGCGTAGCCATGTTTTAGGATTAAGACTTGGAAACGAGTGACGGCGCCATGACTCATGCATCAGCCATTAGTGTGACTTCTAACACACGTATGGCATTTGTTCTCCCCCTCTCTTAGGAGGTAAAGACGCTCCTTTGTTTTTACCCCAAGTTATCCCTTCTTCATCCCCATTTTCGGTTGCTGCTACTCTTCTGCGAGTAAGATGCTAACTGCCGCTCGCTGCTTTTTACATCCCCTGGTTGTAGGTCGCACACATAACATGTCATTAAAAGTCACAGCCCTGTCCCGGCATGATTCATTCATTTGCCATTATTCGTCTGCATCACTGCTGCCTCCACTGCCAGCTTAAAAGGAGGAAGAACAATGACCCGACCATCATGTGTTCATACATTTCAGACAGAACAGCGAGGCGGACTAATGGTGCAGAATTCCTGCCGTGAACAGGCTGTGAAATAGATGCTCAAGTATTTCGATAGAATAAACACAACCAGTAATATATGATGACTTGTTATAGCAATCTGTACGTGAGCTGACTATCGGCTGCTAAATTAAGTCAACTAATCCAATTATGTTGTAACAATGCACTGGTCACTGGTGATCAGGGATGACAGGGAGAAATATACCTTTTAAACGCACCTATCCCCGCAGAATAGACTGATCAGATTAAATCTGCATTGTTTTCATCTATCTCAAGTGTTACCAACAATTGAAGACATGAAAGAAACTGACCTCTGTTCTTTGATATGAGGCTGATGCAACGCTACAGCCTCTTAAGCTCAAAAGAAAAAGATCAGAGTTATTAGCCCCGCAACTCTGCTGGAATGAAAAAAGCCAGCCGAGCCAGCCTCTTCCATTTATCACCAAGAATACAGCCTTTAGACTGAGTTGAGAGATTTTCTTTCAGAAGACAGCCTGACACAACTTCTGACAAAGATGAACTCGCCTCTGAAAGAAAAAGCACTCTGGAAAAAAACAAGACGGATTTCACGTTTGCAGCAAAAGCAGGCGTTCACAATAAGATTCAACACAGCGCCGACTTTGTGCGAATCCTTCAAGCTCTTATCGAGGCGAGCACAATTAGCCAAGAGCAGGCTTCCAAGTAACACAATAAAAAAAAACAACAAAAAAAAAAGAGGCGTGCAAAAAAAACTAATTTAAACTCTGCATTGTCCAAACACCTTCTGATAAAACTTGGCAACCCACGAGGCCAGACGCTGGGGACTTTCTAATGTGCCATCCAAAGTCTGAGTTTAGCATCTGCGTAGGCTAAAGTGCAAATCCACCTTCTTTCACCGCACAAACTCTGGATTTATCTCAAGAATGTACAGCACACTCATAAATCATGTCTGAGAGCCAAGTCTGGATGAGTGGTTTAAAATACAGGTAAATTACACAAAGCCTGTGACTCATTTCATCCTAAAATACATTGCATCTGGGGATAGAGCTGCAACAATCTGCCTGTTAGTGGATTATTAATGTATTGCCAACTCATTTTGATAACGGATTAATCGTGGCTCCAGCTACTTCAATCAGTCTCTCTAGGAAGTTGCGTTGTTGCGTTCGCAACAGTTTACTCAAATCTGTGGTTTCCTGCGCGTTTCGCCAGTCGTAGCAGCCACACATATATTTCATCAATTTTAACTTCCTTGTTTGCGGTTGTGGAGAAACAGACATTCTTCTGCAGGGAGCTTGTGTGTTTTTCTTCCCTTTTCTGCTTTTCTTTCTCTCCCATTTTCTGCCCAGGTGCCACTTACAGGTTGATTTCCACCCGAGCATTCTGGTCATTCTGCCCTTTGGTTCCCCCAGATTGGTGCTGGCCAATCCACATTCGGGGGAGGGGGGGGTGTTCAGTAAAAAGGAGCTTGCTTTCAGTTCACCCTCGTTTTTTTCCCTTTTCTTTGCCTGTCTGAGCTGCGGTGTACTGTTTGGTGATGGGGGGTTTAGAACCACAGGTAAGTTGAGGTACACTATTTCACACACAGTTGCGTCGCGATTCTTCAAGAAAAGCAGACGCTCTAGGCCGCAACAATTCCAAAAAAGCCTGCAGTATCCTGGCTGGACTGTTAAATGTAATTATCCGCTGCTTTTCTTGCAAAAGAAGCTATTCAAAAATGTTACTTTCAGCTCTGGGAAATTCAGTCGATTTCACAGTTTTTTGACACTTTACAGACTAATTAATGTGCTGATTAATAGTGAAAATAATCGATAACGCAAATAAGAGCAAGCTGTAGCCCTGTCTGAGGTTTGCTCAACTTCACTGAAGTGAAAGCACCACTTCTCGATAGTCTTTGCTTCTATCAAACCTAATAACGTCATTGACCCGTTTGGCGACTTTCAACTGCCTTAGAAAACAGAGCATTTTATCTTCATTAAGAACAAAGACGAAAACCTCACATATGGTGAATAATGCAACAACAAACCACGTCCGGTTGAAGAGAGTGAGTGAATTATTAATGTGGTGGAGGAGAAACACAAACGCATCACCTCATCCTTCTCAGTCTGAGGACGCAACAGAAGCAGCGGCGCGTGATGCCAGGCGACTGTAAGCATGGGAACGGTGTGCTCGGTGCGACAATCACTTTGACTGGCAGAATAGCGGCGGAGCACTTCAAAACAGACCTCAATCTGGAGTCTAACACATTTCCCCGCGCGGTCTGAGGGGAAACAGCTTTTAGGAAATACAACACGTCTAATCCTTTTATCGAAATTTGTCCGCGCAAACAGCCGAGCCGCTCGCGGTGCTGCATTGGGCCCGGGCTCGCCGCTCCGCTCAGCGCTATTGCTAAACAAGTCACATAGTGTCCTCCTGTATTTCACTTCCAGTACACAAGTTCAGATTCATCAAAGCAGTCAAAGCAGCGGCAGTACATTACAAATGGTTTAATCCTGCAACACACTGCACGTTTTACAGTCACAGTCCAGCAGACGGCCAAACACACAGAAAATACCCAAACACACACGCACACACACACACACACACACAGTGAAGCAGAAAGATGTCCGGCCAAATGCTATCTGAGGGAGGATGGGGGATGGTTATACAAGCATGTTTACAGGACATTTCCTGTGGCTGAGCCTTGGGAGCATCATCTGTCCGCAGACAAACAAACACTGAGAGTTCCCAAAGCTGAAAGCTTTTGTGACATCACTTTGAACGAAAACAGCCTTCATGCCATGTCTTCATTAAACAAAATGACAGTCCCTATTCATAGCTACGTTAACTCGCATAAGCGCCTCACAACTACGCCGGCACAGTTGGAACATGCAAAGACGCTGTTTACATACTTGTAAAACACTGTAATCTTTTTTTTATAATAACGGCCATGCCTGTCAGCCATTAATTACTGTATGCATCCCAGAGAGGAAGCATCACTCTGGCTGGTGAGCAGGCGTGGGCATGGATAGTGGCAGAGACAGACAGCTAGCATAATAACGGGGTGTCTTCGGGTTTAGACTGAGTTAATCTCACAGCATTAATATAAGCTTGTGAAAATCAAATGTTTACTCCTGTTCAAGAAATCTTCTTGAAAACCAATGTTGCACTCTGAGAGGTTTTAATAATAACTGTGGAGAGTCAGAACAACTTGAGGTGGGAGAGCTCATGGACTACTTCTTTTTCCCAAACGTCACAAAACCCCATTGTCTACGCTATGTGAACAAACACACCGAGCGGTGTGGCAAACTAAATGGCTACGCTGATTGGACCTCACGTGGCTCTTCCTTTGCTGAAGTCTTGTAAAGAATGCAGCGCGAGTTTTAGCTAGCAGCAAAGTGGAGGGGGAGTTTTTTTTTCTTTTTATTGCAGTATTTTGTTTCAGTGGTGCAAACGGAGAAGCTCCAAGGCTATTTCATGTCCGGCCAAAGTCAACATAGCAATTCAAAATTGAGAAAAAGACGGCAATTTAGATTGTGGTTTGCAATTATATAGATCGCGATGCTATTTTTGGGGCAATTCCTCCACCCTTCAAACATACTTTAAATACACCTCAGATTGGAGAACTATTTGAGTTGTGCAGAAGGTCCGGGCCTAAACAGCAGACGTCTGGTGGCGGTGTTGCACAATTTCCTCAAGTGCCTACATGCACCAACTGGCAGTTGGCCTGGTGCTTCACAGATCTGTACAACTGATGAGGGAAGACACAATCAATAGCCCGAAGGCTACCTGAGTATGAGAGGATTCCATGACACCACTAGGACCAGTAAGGGGCTTTAGTCAACAGTATCTTATTATGTTTTTTAGACACATTTGTCAGTGATATATTATGATTAATGTTCTTGAGCAGGGCTGCCCCAAAGTGGGGGTAAAGTTGGCCCACCTTGAGATTCAATTTATTCTATAAATATGATTAAAATCACTGCTTAAGTCATGATGATAAAGGATCCCTGGTTATTTTATGGCAAGCAGTTTGTTTCTGCTCTGTGGTCCAACACTAAGTTACATTTTTTTGCCATTCCAACACAATGTGTAGCCCGGGGGTGCCACTTGGAACAGTTTTTAACAATACTTGATTTTTCACTTGCAACTCAGTTTGAACCTGTCGGTAGAGAATATGGATTGGACCCTTCAGAAAATAATGTTGTAAAGCTTATCCTCTGAATCGGATGACTCGCTGTATTTGCAGCCACTTTCAGGACACAGGCTCATAGAAAAGCCAACTGAATGCTACAGGTTCAGTGTGACAAATGTCAAGTAAACAAGCAGTTGTTGAAAAATCTCCACATCCAGTGAATAAAGCGGTGTCACATTATTCTTGGGAGCTGGCCAGTCAATCTACCGTTAAAAGGACTTACAGTATATGACAGGCGAGAGAAAGTGGACGGCAAATGGGAATATAGCGAATGCAAATATGAAGACACAACCAGCAGCTTGTCAGCTTCACTAAACATATTTTGCAGTGGACTAAAGCCTACCAGAACATCTGACACTCCCAGATGAACATGTTTTCTCTTGTTTATTTAATCCAGACAAAAACCAAAGTTTGAAAACCACGAGTCGCCGTTTCATGTGGGGTTATGTGACCGACCGCTTCTTGTCCAGGCGAAGTCACTTCCAGCAATCCGTCATCACTGTGAGGCCGCCGGGCACGGATATCAGGATGTTACCGAAATAACAATGCATCCCATAATCCCGTTAAACACTGAAATGTCCACATCTGGTCCCAACAAAAGATCTTCACTTTAACGTTCGTTTTATTTATTCGTATGTAACTGACACTTTGGACATCCTATGTTATCCTAATAGAACAAATCACCATTTGAAAGTGAGTGCTAAGCATACAACATTGCCTCTAATCATGTCTGGCTACATGCCTGAGTGCTTTGTTTACAGACTTACCCAACACATCTACAATGTATTGTTAAATGAGTTGTATCTGTGGTTTCTCACACCCTACTCAAGAAGTGATAATTAGTGCTTTTAGTGTTTTCAATTACTCCTGTCAAGCAGCGGGATTAATAAAAGTCTGCAGTTGTTATTTACACCAGGTGTGAACAGCCAGTGGTAGCCACTGATAGTAAGGCAAAGATTATTTACAGCATCTGCAGATAGCTGCTACCTGCACCTGGAACAAATTATCCACACCAACAGAGAGCTAAGCTCAAACGGTGGTGGGCTTTGGGAATGTTTACACCACGATCCTAATCATTAATGCACACACTGCCATGGAGATATGACTTAGACTGTGATTCCTTCACCGTAATGTTTTCCTATAGAGGGAAGAAAACTGACAAGAAAAGGACAAAGCCTCTATTTTATCCCCAAAGTTCGATGCTACCTTTCTCTACCACAGTACATCATTATTTCAGCAACAACAAAGTAGGGGCTGTAACTTACAAACAATTTCATTATTAATCAATCGAATCAATTATTTGTTAAGCCCATTAAATGTCAGAAAGGTTGTGAAATCTGCTAATCACAATCTCCCGGAGCCCAAAAGCAGAATATTTTTACAATTAAGAAGCTTGAACCAGGAAGTGTTTGACATTTTTCTTAAAAAAAAAAAAAAAAAAAAAAGGAAATGATTTACAAACTATTTTCATGACCCATTAATCATTGCATCAGCTCACCAACAAAGACTCAACCTTGCAAAAGTTAATCGCATTTGTCATTACGAATAAGTAACAAATAAACAAAACACAATCAATAATCATACCTTAATGATTTTACATCGTGACATACACATCCTGTACACATGTATACTACACACACACCAACATAAAGTACTGTTACATGGTTTGGAATCTGCTAAATGCAGTTTCAGTGACGCGTGGGACTATTTAACAGGTAACGTATTAACATGACCGTCAAACTTGACTCAACAGGCCGCATTCACACAGACCGCCACACACAAAGGCCGATGAATTATTATGGTACACTATTTAATTTTTAAACACGAGATGATTACTATTAAAAAAAAGGGGCTCCATTAAGGGTCTTTCAGTCGTGGCACCACTGATGGCGGGTCATAAAGGGTCATAAACCCCTGTGGCGTCCCGAGTTAAAGACCATTAATAATTTACTTCCTTCAACGCTCTTCCTGCGCTTTCGCTCCGCCTCCGACTGAAACCGAGATTTCCAGCTAAAGGACTGTTCCACTCATACTGCTGAGGTGTGGCCATGTTTTTTTGGGTTATTTACTGAACCAGATTACATTCCTCTTCTCTGACTTGTAAGGGTGGGATCAAACAGGCCCTCAGATACGCCGTTTTCCTGCAATCAACAGCAATTAAAAGCAATCAAAAGTTTCAATCCACTTGCTACTGTCTTATTTGCTTTGTACAACCAAGAACGTTAAGTTCTCTCACCTCATGTACCTATGACATCCTGCCTGAGTGTCCTAAGTGTCATGAATAAACCATCCGGGAGGGTATTCCTGTCCACCTGTGCCGCCCTGTCCACTGACAGAACACTTCCCCTGCAAAAATGACTTGAAATTGCTTTGGCCTTCAGCTGCCCTTAAGATGAAGAAAATTATTTCAAATACAGTGGTAAATGCGGCAAGTGCCCCTCGCTGCTTTTGTTGACATCGAATGTACCCATAGAAACACGGAACTAACATCCAGTTTCTCACAATAACAAGCTGCATGTGGCCACAGCAAAGCGACTGTTTATTAATCGTCTACGCCGTGTTTATTCAGCCATCAACCTCTCCATCACACTCAGAAAGTGAGTCAGAGTGTGGAGCTTTTTGAATACAATATCGGGATATTATGCAACCACATTTGGTTGAGGCAATAAAAACTAGTTGGTTATGTTTGGGAAAACATTGAGGTTTGGCTTCAAATAACAAAGTTCCTTGTATAACTACCTCTGAACGTATGCAACACTATGTATGTGACGTAACTTTGCCCGACTTCCTCCTTTGCTGCTGTAAAAACCTAATAACAGACATTAAACCGCGGGTGGTGATAAGCTACTTTCATAGTAGGCCGACGGTTGTTTTTCTGATGAAGACGGCCTGTGCGAGGAGCTTTTGAGCGATTATGAAACCGCCTCAATGTAATCTCAATTGCTCTCATAATTTAAAGGTTAAGACACAGGCGGGAAACTGGAGCCAAAGCCAAATAGGTTCTGATCCGGTCCAAAGGCTATGTTAGCTTCCGCAATAACTGTAGCTAGCTGTCTTGTGTGGTGACACTAATGGCACGCATCAGGCAGCTACTTGGGTAATGGCGGCCATCATTACAGAGAAATGGGTCACATTTAGCATCGGTTCTTCTCGGTGAGCATTTAAAATATTGAAAGGTCCAATTTCCTGTCCGGGGCTGATTGATACTACTTCCCCAATAATTTGGTTTGTGCTGTTATGTATTTTCCACAGCTCCCAACTACTTCAGTTGTTTAAGAAGCTAGAAATGTTTCGTGGCCCACGAGAAACGTCACACGTGGGTGAGAAGACAGTGAACAGTCACTTCAACCCCCGTCAGAACGTCTGCTGGCGGCATTTCAGCATCGCCGACTGACCACGCGAGCAAGAACATGTTCCGTGACGCTGAAAGACAGGGGTGAACGCACGAAAAGAATGACGCGTTCTCACATCGGGTTGACAGGACCACGCCAGGTCGAAGCTGTGAATAAAACAGTGACCACAACACATCGCCGCGGCCTGTTCCAGTCCTACTCCACGACAGCTATTTTCCACGTTTACTGGGCTTATTTTCTGATGTTTTCTCCATTTCGCATACACACTCCTGACGCTGACCCTAGGGGGGGGGGGAACAGCAGCAGAACAGGAAGTCCACTTTAATCAGCGCGGAGGAATTTGAGATTGAACTTGGGATTTGGAGAGGACAATGACCCCGTGACAGAGTGCTGGCATCCTCATCCACACAGTCACACACACACACACACACACACACACACAAGCTCTCACCCAATGATTCACTGAAGACAAACCACCTCCAGCTTTCACTCGCTCCTCTGAGGTGCCTTGAAAAGCCGCCCTTAATGGTGAGAGCATCTCTCATTAATGGGGCTGAAGTGAAGAGCATGTGCCTGGTTCTGGTTCTGGTTCCGGCCTCAGAAGCAGAGTAAAGCCACTCAAATGATGCGCACAGTTTTGGACACTGGGTTTTTACTCCAGGCTCTGTTGGACGCAGCGCAGCCATGGAGGCAGACACAAAGCCTTACAAAATGTTCTGGAATTACAACAACCTCCGAATAATGAATTTTTTCAAAAATGACTGAAAGCTTCCCACCAGCAATAATAACGTTTCCCAGTGGGATAGCACTGGGTTATTCAGCTCGGGTTCAAACAGACACCAACACAGTGGACCTAAATACTCTGTAATGAATGCATCAGCTAATTACAAGCCGCCTGTGGCTTTCAGGTGGTTAATAGTGTTTTTAAAAAAAAAAAAAAAAAAAGATTAATTCTGGACCCGCAGGAGAGAGGGAGGGAGGGAGGCCGGGACTTACTCTTGAGCGCAACGATGAGCATGTTGCCATCCTTGATGAGATCCTTGATGAATTTGTTCGTCCGCTCCAGCTCGATTTCGTGACATTTGATCCGCTCCCTGAAGTCCGGACTGTCCAGGAAAGAGTCACTGAACTCCAAAGTGGGGAGTCCCATCGCGCCTCAACGACTAAACTAGAAAAAAGCTGCCCCTTTATTCACTCTCCACAACTCTGCATGTACGCGTCCGTGCGCCCTCACAAGTTCCAGTTCCGATGTGATACAGTCGTCTCCAAGTTTCACCTCCAGCCGCCCCCCTCCCCTCCAAAAAAAGGAAGAAAAAAAAAAGTTTTCCTGCTCCTCTCAGTTCCTCACTTCCGCTTTGATTTTCTCCGCTACCTATCGTAAAACTAGCGGTGGTGTGACTCCTGCTGGTTACTGCTGGATACTTTACAGCAGCTCGATGTGGACCAGAAGCTGCTGATCTTCTTCAAGAGTTCAGGAGAATTATTTAGCGTATCAAAAGTTGCATTCCACGCGAATAAATGCAGAATGATAACATTAAACTTAAAGACAAACTGCGGGCCTCTTTTCACACTTGATCTCATTTAATTAAGCATATTATGGGATGTATAGGAGGGCCCCCGTGGGAGAACTCACTGGCAACAGGTCGTGATTATTTTTTCTTACTTAATTGGCCAATTAACACGTTTTCAATGATGTCATGTCCTTATGGCATAATGCTTTCTTACTGTATGTGGGCTAAAGTTAAAGGAATAGACAACAGCATTACGTTTTTAGGAGGCTTAACTACAACGATTAACTGATTAATCAATCAGTCAAATCAATCAGTCAAAGTGCAGTTAGTTGCCAACTATCTGTATAATTGATTAATCATTAAAGTAATTTTTCCAAGCAAAAATGTGACACATTTGCTTCTTAAATGTGAGGTTTGCTGCTGTTTTTTGCCATTTGTGACACACACATAAAGAGTCTTTGGGTTTTGGATTGTTGTTTGGAGAAAATAAACTACTTGAAGACACAAATTTAGGCTCTGCGAAATGTTATCAACAAAACTATTGATAACAATAACAATCAGCAGATTAATTAAAAATAGTTACAATTGCTGCAGTAGATGTATGGAGCTGTGTGTGGGTATTGTGTGGGGGACCATAAAGCAGGAAGTCGTGAGGACCAGATAAGAGTGGAGGAGTCCGCATGAATAATCCCCGACGTAAAGGTGCATTTAAAGTCCTGAAGCAGGGTGAGCTGCCTCAAGACTTTTTGGGGGGTTCGTAAACAAAATTTGACCCCACCCCACTTCACCACCCATGAGTTCCAACCACGAAAAGAAGTCAAACAAAGGCCTCCATTAAAAGGGCGAAACAAAGTATGAGTTTCAGCTTCTGTGAAAATACAATAACAGATATTATCAGTGTCGGGAGAGCTTTGCAGACTACCAATTACTTCACGGCGCTGGAAGAAGTTGAACAACAGCAAAGCTGCCCTGAGGTGAAATCTGGTTTGGTTAGCTGAAGCTACGACCACTTTGAATTACTTGCTTGACATGTGAAACAAAATTATAGCGAAATATATAACAAAAAGTCTCATGCCAGCAAAAAAATTGCACTCAATAAAGTTTATTGCGATAAGTACCCACTTGTTCACAGGTGATACATAAACCCCAAAACACGATATAATACCGCACTTATCACTGGAGAGTTCAAGAAGTGTCAGCTTATGTTGTGTACGTACGTCCATCAGTCAGACAGCTGCCTTACAGAAACTAGAGTCTACGTGGGGTAGCTGCACCGAGCTGGATTACTCAGGCACTTCTTAAACAGCATGCAAGAACTTTTCTAAATGTGTGTTAATAAATAGCAATATTCATGAATATGACGACAAATACTGTACGTTTTTTCCTGTCCTTTTATGGCCCAAACTATTACTACACAAAAAAAGTAATCCGCAAGTATTTGAATCACTTTAAATATGAACGTCGCTGAAGTACTAGACACTTCAGCGAAATGTAGTTAAACTACTAGTTTAGTTACTTGGGGTACAGTTCCCAACACTAGATTAATTTACCTCCACCAAAGACATTATGTTTTCACCCACGTCCATTCGTTTGTTCTTGGTTCGTCAGCAAGATTATACAAAAAACTATCAGGCAGATTTTCACAAAACTTGGATGGAAGTTGGGTCTCAGCCCAGAATATATACCCCATTACTCTCTGGATAAAGGAACAGATCCTGGGATGTTTAACACTGTCTTTAACATTGTGAGATATGGCATTTTCAATAGATTCTCGGGGAATAATGAAGACTTAAATCTAGTGATCTTAAATTTTGGTTTGACAATAACTGCCCGCATAGAATTTAAAGTGATGCAGGGATATTGTGTTTTATATTGGATTAGGCTGACTGAATTAAAGGGAACTGTTTGGCCTTGGTGGAGGTATGCACTCTACTGAGTCTCATATCATTATTATTTCTTGGTCTAGTCTTGAGTCAGGGTAACATTTTTCAGCATCCATATGCTAGTGTCAGTTTCAGAACTGTCAAACATGCTTCTCTTGGCAGAATATTGTGACAAATTTGTTTTCAGACTGAGCAACACGACCAGCTGAATTGTGTCATAGGCTTTTTAACTAAATATTAACTCTGCTAATCAGGACTTAGTGCTCCACACTTTATTATTTTTTGTTATATGACACTTCATTTTTTCATAATTCTTACACCCTCTGAGCCGTGACTCAGTCACATCTAAGGTTTTTGGATAAATTATCCCAGCGGGCTTACTTTTAAAAGTCGTGAACTGTACTCTGTGTAGAAATTATGGGTGGTAATGCATCATGCTGGAATTAGTACGGGTTTGAGGAGCGGGATCTGAGTTAATACCTCAGTTAATAGAAGTAATTGAACAAGAGCCTAATTGGAGTCAGGGGAATTTGTCATATACTTTTCCTGCAACGGGAAAGGATAGTGATAATGATGTCACACTCCAAATGAGTATTTTGGTAAGCATGAAGCGGAGGCTCTGTCACCAGTGGCACTAAGTCTTTTGGATGACTCTTTCGTATGGTGCTTTACTGCATCACGGGGCCAGCAAGAAGCTTTATCTCTGAGCAAATGTGAAAACAGTCTCCGCGGAGAGGCGAACGCTGCAGCACTGGCTCGAGCCAACACACACAATGAAAATACTTTAATAATTTAATGATTTAATGCTTCACTATCAACTACACACCGTAAGCTCCGTGGGTGGGGACAGGCTCTTGCTCAGTGTCATTTGGAAGGTTGCCTTGTAGCCTTCTTCCTTGATAACTAACTAGCGACCTTTCCTAATAAGATACCTTCTTTGACAGTAGGTAGCACGGAGATAAATCAGTGGAGACAGATAACCTTCCTGGGCGGCGTCACGTGGCTGCAGCTGAGTTGTTAGTGTGCGTTAACGTCATCTTCCAGCAACAGCCAGCAGGCCTGTGGTCAAGCTGCACTTTCTAAACTGATAACAATATATTCCTTCTCTTATCAATGTTGCTGTATCAGGAGCAATATGAACGTCATGCCGTGATGCTTCAGCCAGTCAGGTACCGATTATCAAAACATTTTTTTACCGGAATATCTTTATCAGATCCCTCACAAGCCTGTCCTGTTTTATCTACAGTAGGGAGCCACAGTGACATTATGAATCTACACAGACAAGAGGACTCAAAACAGCAGCGGGATGTGACTAAGTACATTTACTAAAGTACTGTACTAATGTACAATTTGAAGGTACTTGTACATATTCTGCTGCATTAAACTTCATCTTCACCACAATCTGGAGCAAAACATTGTACTCTTTATTCCCCTTGATAACTTTGGTTACTCGCCTATGAGGTGCATTTGTATACAATATAAATTTCTCATAAATTAAATATATACTGTTTCTTATTGCAGCCTGCTATGTAGTCCCGTTCATGCATGTTGCACGTGCATACGTCATCCATGATTAGTTAAAACAACATCATGCAGAAATTGGCACAGTCTCTGAGTGCAACACCACCGTCGTAAACACAAATCCCAGGTCTGTAACAATTTGTCAGACGTAGTGTAAGTGCTAGCTACAAACATAAGTCATTACATCATGACAGTTTTATATATTGAAAACTTGTATCTTGAATGCAAACACTGTGGTCCGTGCAGAAATAAGTGATAGGGAGGTGGATTGGCTGCGACATGAAGAGACACCAATCACCCTATTACAAGACGCCGTACCATCAAAATGATCTTGAAGCTGTTATTTTCAAATAATGTTGTATTAAGCGCTAAAACCAAACTATAAAGGCAAGATAAGCAGTAGTAGAATAAAAGGCACAAAATCCCTGCACCCACATGGCTCCAAATGGGAACTATCGTGAATTGAAGTGCGGAACAGGAGGAGACTATTTCGAGCAGCCCTGTTGAAACTGAAGTCGACGTCAGGGAACGAGCAAAAGTGCTACTTAGATAGCGCTGCTGAAGCTTCCACAGCACCTGCTATCCTTAGCAGCAAAAAGACTCAAAACAGGAAGCTGGACAGAGTGGGCCTAAACTGCTGGATTATAATGTCGGTAATGGAACTTGGAGAGCCTAACATATTCTGAGGTGGTGTAAAGAGTTTGAGGATCTCTAAAATGGATTAAATGGATGAAAGAACTCAAGTTTTAGTCTGAGTTGCTGGTAGCCAGTGAGGAAAAGGAAAAGGGATCAGAAATTTGACTTTTGACAGTGAAGTGCATTTGATACCTGATACTATAAATCCTTTACTAATGTAGCATTCATATGGGTGACTGACTTTTATCAAAGTAATATTTGAACGCAATGTCTTTGCTTTTACCTAAGTACAATACTGCTTGAAAGATTGCTTCCTCTGTGTCCCATAACTGAATGAGACAGGTCCACAGCTTCCATATTTTGATGTCTAACTGAGATGTGAGACGGAGCCGTCAATCCTCAGGCATGATAGCCTCAGAGAGTCTCATTGAAAACCACAGCCACAGTCAAACCGCTGTGAAGAAAGGGAACAGAGACTGGCCTCTGGCTGCACCGGAGGAGTCAGCGACAGCGGCGGCATCTTTCTTTACACATATGCATTTACAGTGATGAAATCTCAGGCCTGCTAATGAAACCGAATGAGAGACCCATGACGGATTCACCGGTAGGCGTCACCGGGTGCACCGCTAAAATCAGATTAAAGTCGCATGTGACAAAGCTGGTCAGGGATCCTAGTTTTCCTCTGGACATGTGATTACTGCAGCCATAATAATGCCCCTGCATGTAGTATTCATTCATTGGGATGTGATCGTGGGAAAGGCAGGGGTTCAGCGATCAGGTAATGCTCGGAAAATAAAGCTAAATATGATCTGTGTTGAAGTTGTTTGCAGCTGTTGGAAGAATGATCCAGAAAAAGTTGCCTGAACAACCCACCAGCAGACGCTTGTGGACGAGTGGCTAGCTGCACGAGGCGTGGCTAATTTGCAATCTGAAATAGCTTGCCGCAGAGTCTTTGAGGGACGTTCGGTTTAATTAAGATGATACTCGATGGGGAGCCGCGTCCCTGAACTCCTCTCCCATGAAGACGTTCACACATTCATATTAGTCATGCGAGCGCGAGCCCAACGAGATGCAGCGCACATGACTTTCTGTGTGACTGCACCTATGGAGACCAACCAAGAGCTGTAAAGAAACTGCCCGGGAGCTTAACATGTGCACTCAGAAAATACTCACATGCTTGAGCCACACGGGCTTTTGTCACACATTGAGTGAATGAGACATGTTTCACGTGCTATCTCGTACATGTGGGGGAAGAAATTAGATATGAAACACACAGACACATCTTCCCACGTCCTCGCTCTTGTTCTCCCTGCTTTAAACACAGCCACTCTGGCCCTGCATGATGGAGAATCAGCAGCCCAGACGGAAAAAAAAAAAAAAAAGAAAATGTCTTGAATTTCACAACAGATATCCATAATCCATGCAGAATAAGCATTGATTAGCTCTGCAATGACTTATGTGCAAGTCAGGGAACTTCTGATTAGATTTCCTCTGATATCACTGCATCACACAGTGGGGTAGTCGGTGTGCATGCTGGAGGATGCCTGCTCTCCTCGTGGTGGGAGAGGCGGGGGGTTGTTGGTTCCTAACATGCCCCCGTCAATTCCGGCTCGCGTGCCATCATTCCTGCAGCAGCAGCCCTCGGGGGTGCTGTTTGTTACACTGGGAGCAGAGAAATGTGATACATTAGTGTAACTGTTGCTCCAAGTTAATTGCTGTGTGCACTCTGCAGTACTGAACTGGGTTATTGGGTGAAAGATGATGACTTGTGCGGTGGACTTGGAAAAAAAAAAAAAAAATTTCTGCTCAATGCACGGCTCTCAATTTTCCATATGAAAGTGCAGAGAGGATGGCAATTTAAGATGTCACACTTGACATGTGTATTACTGGCCAGAATGCGGCAAAAAGTCCCCGGCAACAGCAGAGGAAGACATTTAATGTGACACTCGGTATCAGCCATAGCTGCACAGCGTAGGGAAACATCAGGTATTTGAATTTAACGTGTTGCGTTAATTATGCATTCCAGACAGACGGGTGCGTCATAAAAAAAAAAAAAAAAGGCAGGTTTAGATAACTAGACTTCTTGTGATGGCAATTACCTCTAAATAATATGAGCTGTTTTCCCCAATTAACAATTGACACTGCCATGCGTACTCTTCATTTAAATCAGGTATTAAGGTAATTGCACAATTTCCGGGTGGCACTCAGCTTAGTTCCAGAGGAGAGCTTTTGAGAACAAGACCTGTCACTGTTTTCCCAGCTCATGATTAATGACCCTAATTTAGAAGGTTTTTTTAATCCAATCACGCCCTGACATTTCCTATCAGATGAGTCCTTCCTCATTCTTTCCGTTGTTTACCTCCTGACAGTGCAATCTGCCAAAGTGGTGAGTGCCGCGCTCCTGTTTATGACTCCGATGTCCAGATGACGTTTTTGAGCAGTTATGCGCGATTACCTCCTCTTTACGCAAAGAGGCATCTCCAAAGCACGCGGCCGTCCCCAGGGATTCCATTCATTGCTTTTCACTGCACAACGAAAATTGGGATGGTAAGCTTCAAATGCCACAGTCGCATTTGAGCTGAGGCTGGTGTCAGGTAAAGGACACATCCTCTCGAAAAGCGGCTGAGCTAGAGAGTAAATGCAATCCGGCACACATGAAAGCCTCGTCTGTGTCTCTGCATCTGTAGCTCTTGACTTACAAAATCTTCTCAGCGCACATGAGAGGGGTTGTCCTCAGGAGCAAAGCGGTTTTTATTTTTTGCCCCATTGACCTTCATAAGGTGATTTTGCCCAGGCAGACCCCAGGCACAACTTTAAGTCCAGGTGATAAATGACCGGAGCGGCTCCACCGGCTTCGTAAGCAAACAGCTTGGGTGCTTTGTTAGGAGGCTCGCTTTAATATGGAACAGCAGAAATGTTAAAAAATAGAGGCGTCTCAACATCAGCACGCCCCTGTAGAGCTGAAAAATGACTCTGCGGCACCTTCATGTGTTGACCCCACACTGTGAGGGTGTTTTGGTACATCACCAAACGAATCCCATCCAAGGCGGAAATCTCAAACTGTTAGGCTGTGAAGAGAATAGTCACCGTGCTCGAAAGAAGCCTTTGTTCTTATTTTAAAAACAAGATGCAGGTTACCACTTCAAGTGCTGGCAGCTGCTTCTGACTCTGTGTGAATCTCAGAGAGAACTTTGATTCCATTTTAGCTCAAAGTCGACTATTTCACATCTGATACATCGCTGAAGAGTGACTGAATCATTTCTCTTCATGGCACAGAAAAGTATGCTTCCCATCTCGCCCTATGAAAACTACAATTCTGTTTGAAAGAAAGAGTAGAGTAAAATTTGTCCATTAAATTTGACCTAAATTGTGACCTGTATTTGTCATTTTCACCTCTTTATTATTAAAAGAAACTCTTTGGAGCAGTTTTTTCTTGCTGTCCGACGCAACAAACATGCCGGTTCATTAGTTTAAAATGATGATTACAAAGAGTCAATAATGGGTGTCATTATTGGACAATTCAATTGAACCATCTGGGACTCAACAGCAAAAGGATCCAGTTGATATCCCAACAGAAAACAACAGATTGCATTTAAAACTGGATCACTCTCTCGCAGCTTATTCCGTCTGGACAGCGTGCTTTTGACCGGACATCTTTTTTCTTTGAGTGCCATTCAGATTGGAAATGTTGCCATAGCTTTTTATTTTCTCCATCAAATGCAGGGCTTTGGGAGCTTTTGGTAGAATTATTTGTTACTGAGAGAAGTTTGGGTAATGATTAGGGATCAACTTTGCTTCCGTCCATGAATCTCATCCAGCTTTGTGTCCCACACAAACATGATTAATATAATCTGAACATGACTCAGTCACACAGTGAACATTGCTGATAATTGTTTTAGAGCCTCTTCGCGTCTTTGAGATTTGTTTTCATGGTTACAATCACACCAAATTAAACGTTTCATGCCGAGAGACCTCTCTAACACGTCTGTCTGTTCTGATACCAGTGAATCTAGCACCGTTTATATGTTGTCGTTTCATTTATGATTAAAGCGGCACCATTGGCTAAAAGTAAGCACAAAATCTATTTTCGCTGATCCAATCCAGCCGTCACGGCAATAAAACGTGGACGATCAAACTCTGCAGTCCGAGCAGATTTGTTTGTAAGGCCCGAGTCCTGTTCTGCTCTTTGCAGAACAAGCCTCGCGTTGACTGGTTTATTAGTATTCCTCAAGCAGACCCGCGAAAGCTGTTGAGACGCTCTTGATCAGATAAATCAGTATTAAGGGTTTTCATCAGAGAGAGAATTACACAGGTCCTCCGATGCTTCAGACTCTTCCTCAGGGACGCGGAATTATAATTTTACATTCTTCAAAAAGTTTTCCAATCATCTCCCCCTTCTCATGGTTAAATTTAAAGCCCATTAGTTTTATGTCACCTGAAGTTTCTCTATCCAATATATTTCCTCTGCTGACAGAGAGAAAGGGGGCCAAAGAGATTAACTTTCACCGAGCATGCTAAAGGAGAAATCAAGCAAACAATTCTTCCGAACATTCAAAATTGCAGCACTGTGATAGTGAGTTCCCAGAGGCAGAGAAGGGGTATTATGTTTCTGAGTGAAGCAATAAAAGCACATAAGTAAGCAGTGACGTGTGGTTACACTGGGTGGCTTAGAGTAGTTGCTAAATTCTTCCATGTAGTGAACTAAGACTGTAATTCAATATAAAGACACTATTCAACCATTTTTTGAGGGGATATATTTGAGTTTCATATTGTAGGTTTATGTCACATTCAGTAACAGACATAAAGGCAATTTTTGGCCATTGGTGATGAAACAAAAAGTACTCCGGGGGTCAGACTGAATAACTGTTATTGGGTGTAAAAGTCTGAAAAAAGTATCAGTGAGTTGAGGACAGCTCCCTTAGAAGAGTTTTTTTCTTGCAGGAAAGGCTTAATAACCACGTAGCTTTCAGTTTTAAAGGCACAAAAATACATGGCTGGACTTCTAGTGATTGACCGATAAAAGCTTTGTCAACTCTCTCTGGGAGCCCTATAGCTTACAGCAGGTAATTGAAATGAAAAAAAAAGGGAGCTTTTGTGCGGGTCATACCCACAAAAGAGCCCGCGCAACTAAAAGCATGCGACTGAAAGGAACACCGGTCCTTCGTTTCTTTTTCCGTCCAAAGCAGATATTAATATAGCCTGCGCTTTCATGCTTATGATGCCTTCAAATTAATTTAAGACGCTCACAGTCCATCAGCGCGGTGCATAGGATATCATCTGACAGGTTAAATGCTGCAGGGGAGAGCCAACAAATCTATAACACTACCAGCCTCAACTGTTACATAAACCTGGATGGACTCAGAATGGTGCTGGCACAGATCATATTCATGTACCTTACAGAGGCCCAGCTGTGCTTTTCAATCATGTTTCCTTTGAATGTGCTGTATCAGAGACAAGGATGTTAATGGCAGGTAGTCACACTCTCCATGTGGCCAACACGAGGATGCAGATACTAATGAGGGACAGAAATGAAAAGGACAAATGAAAATACACAGGATTTTTAAAAAATCCTATTTTTTTTATCTATTTTATTCAACTGTATTCCCCTAAAATAAAATTCTTCTCCTGTTAGCAAACGACTAAGAATCAAATGGAGAATCCAGTGTGACTCCGGGTGAGGAGCTCCGCCCAGCTCTCCCCACACAACACCCGACAAACATTTTACATGTTATTTAAGTTTGCCACCATAAGCTACTGGTCATGCCGGACCAATGGAGGATGTAGCTGACTCATTTTTTTTATTACAAGGACAGAAAGGTTCTGCTGTGTCTGTCTCCAAAAGTTACGCGGTCTGTCTTTAATATATGCTGAGACTGACAAGGACAACACGACGTTAAAAATTCAGTTAAGTTCAAAAAATGTTTTTTGTCCCTGGGGGAAAATTCAAGGCGCGTGGAGTAGTTGTACACAGACACAAACAAGTCAGCATGTTAAGTATACAACTCAGATAGAATCAAATAAACTAAAAAAAGATATTTACAGTATTTACATGAAATAAATGCAAATTTATTTCAAAGTAGCATGGATGTAGGTTGGGTTGAGCATTAAGAGGCAGCAGCAAGTTGGTGCAAATGTGAAAAATCACTAATGGATAGTGAGTCCTGGGAAAGGTGAGCTGTGATATTTAGGATTACAACAAAAATATTTATGATAAAAAAAAACAATCTTAAAAAGAATACAATTCTGATGTAGCTGTAACGGCAGAGTCGTGTTATTGAATTACCATGTCCCTTATTAACATCTGATAAAATACATTAACTTCACATGGCACCATTTAATTATCTGGATATTAGAGGCCTTTAAAATGCCTCTGAGATAAACAGGCAGCTGCAGCGTCCCCCCGAATTTATAACCACATCACGTTTTGGTGCATTAGTTGAATCATTTTGATACCCAAGCAGGCATAACTTTAGTAAACTAGGCAGTGTGACATTTGGACTCAGCCATTTCTCAACGCTGTCCAAAACATTTCCCCGAAACGGACAAACAAGACCACATTCCCACATTCTCACCACAGTCCTCACTGTGCAGCAGACGCTGCTCACAAATGTCAAGTTATTATTTTCCCTCTCACAAACATAATGTGGGACATTGCAAAAGAAGACACCCAGCCAACGTCCCGGTGCCACGAGGTCGGGACTAACGACCGTCCTGAATGTCTGTAAGGACAGCTTCAAAACTGTCATCCGTCTCCTCACCGCGATGTCCTTACTCAAGCACAAAGCTGGTAAATAAGCAACAGGGAGTGGAGAGTGCAGTTGACAGAAGCTCAATAATCCAAGGTCAGGGCATTTAACAGACAAAGACAAAAGGCTTATCTCGCCACTTTTCGTTTGCCTCACATCACCAGTAATGCCAATCAAGCCGAATGAGTGACAGCCTCCACTTTAAAGATTTATGCTAATCTGAAAGGCTGCATTGAGCCTCTCCAATCCACCTATTGTCATGGTGTCAGGCTCTATGAGCACGTCGGGACAAAAGACGCCCAAAACAATCTTCCCGAGATTCACCTGGACGCAACTTGAATCTGCTGGGAGAGGCATCGGTAACACTTCTGCGCTCAACACGTTTCAGTTTACAGAAGGAATACTGCTCACACACGAGGCATCGACATCAATAGCTCACTTTCAACCCGCGTCTATCTGGATTCATCGTTTCCTCGCAAGCAGATAAAACCTTTCATGTGTCATGTGATTTGATGTGCAGCGTTTCCAGACATCGCTCGCTGCTGAATGCGAGGTATCGCAGGAAGGAGGAAGAAGGGACGTCTGACATTCTGATGTGACTCAGGTGTGACAAATCCCTCGGCGGATTTGTGGTGAAACAGCTGCTGATTGTAAACAGGCTGCTCAGAGACGGATGTGACACAGCTGAATGATACAGAACAATCAAGTTAAATGATTCCAAATGTTTATCTACCCCTTTCTGGACATCGCGATATGGGTTAATTTGAACAGATGAAACAATGAAATGTCTGACGCTTCGGTTTACAGTGTGATGAACCTTGTTTGCTCCGACAGCAGCTCGCGAGTGGTGAAAACAACATCTGGATTTAGGCTCTTGGATAAAAATGAGTAATAACGTCACCGCAGCTGAACGTCCACCTTTTCCAGCATCGACATTCAATCTTAATTAGTTTTAATTATGATTAACATGGAAGTGTAGGTGTTAAGTCACGTCAGTAGGAAGAGATAATTAAAAGTGGGTTAGCGGCAGTAAGGACGTTTGTCATGGCAAATCAAATGCTGCGTTCAAGTCAAAGTCAAGAGAGGCAGCGTGAAAAACATCGGCCATTTGTTTCAGAAGCTCACGTGCGGAATGGCCGGTTCACAGGGAGCAATCAGAGAAACTCAAATATTACAAAGGGCAACAATCCAACAAGGCAACCAGGAATGAACTGAAAGAATCTGAGAGGGCTGGTTAAGTATCCGCAGGGCTGACGAGGGAGAGCGGGAACAGGTGAGTGGAGGGGCGGGATCATCAGGCGATGGAGGAAGAAGGGATCGTCCGAGGGAATGTGGTGGATGGAGGGGGAACAGCACTGAAAGGGCCTAGAAACAAACATGAATGTGGCTGGAGAGGAGTTGTAGATTAATATTACTGCTGCGTTAATGTGTTGCGTGTTTAAGGTTGAGCTCAATTTTACCGCTTCACGTACCGCCGGCTACTTCAATCCACGTCGATCCGTCGTTTTTCATAAAATCATCGTTTGCTTGCAGTGTGTCCGTCCTGTGAGAAACACTCGTATCTAAAAACCTGTCTGAGAGAGGAAGAGGAGACAGATATACTTTTGTATTCATTAGACAGCCTTCAGCAGAGCGATATTAAGAGGGAGACAGAGAGGGAAGATTTAAAAATGATTCCCAGGCCAGATTCAATCTCCGCTCACTGAAGGCTGATGGTACGTTTCCAACCCTTGAGCCAACTTGCAGTATGTTCTTTGCTGCGTGCCCACTGAATTACTGCATTTTTAATGCTCTTCTTATGTTTCTCTCCGGAAATGGTCTCAGTCAGAGTGAAACTTTTTGTTTTTCTTTTCCTTGGATTTCAGAGCTCTGTTGCTTTAGTTTTCAGTAAATCTCTCTGCTTTTTTTTTTTTTGCTTTTTTTTTTAATCCTGGGAAAAACTATAAATAGCCGGTGAAGACAGGATTTGTCTGTTAGAACAGGGCTCATTAGTATGCACGGCGTGAATGATAAACCAAGTGTGGATTTCAACAGGCCCCGGTGGAAATGCTAAGCATGTTATAACATTATGCCAGAACGGCAAAGTTGCCGCAGGTTTTCATCACTGCGCGGAGATGTTTGTGTGATCAGAGTTTCAGCGTGTGGAGAGAAAACAGGTGAGGTGACCCTAACCCACCGCAGTTAGGACCTCGGGATGATCTTGCTAATACATTGTTTGAGACCACGTTTCAAATGACAAACTGGATATTTTTTAAAGTGAAACTCTCGCCAAAAAGCAACCGAGGCTTTATTTGGGCTTGAATATGAGTCAAACCTTCGTGTGAAAGCATAATTAGGACGAAAGAGGCACTTTTAAGATTTACCGTGGTTTCGGTTTTGGGCACGTTCATTTTGAACGGGAGTGCATGGGGCAGGACATGCTAGCATCAAAATCGCTATTTTTAGAACACTAAGAAGGCTCGACACAACATGAAACTTTGCTCGTAGCATCACCAGGGTCTCTACTCATGAACAAGAGCATTGAGAACATTGTTTGTGTACACAGAGTTTATGAAAAAGGAGGTTTTTGAACTACTCACGTTAGCATGTCCTGCCCCATGCACTCCCGTTCAAAATTAACGTGCCCAAAACCGAAACTACGGTAAATCTTAAAAGTGCCTCTTTCGTCCTAATTATGCTTTCACACGAAGGTTTGACTCATATTCAATCCCAAATAAAGCCTCGGTTGCTTTTTGGCGAGAGTTTCGCTTTAATTTCTCAGACTTTTTTTTTTTCCAGTCATATTGAATGTGATTCTGGAACCTGGAACATTTCGCTGTCTGTGATGACAGAAGCAGGGATTTTCTAACGAGACATCAGAACATTTTCCAGCTGCGTTTGTGGAGATAAAACCAAGTATGTTTGAAGAGACACCAGGACATTTTTCTGGCTGCTTTTGTGGTGACAAAAGTCAGGTAAAGTAGTACAGTATAAAGAGGCAGCATAGGAAGGTGGACAGGAGACTTATCCAACTAGTTTTCTTAGCTAAACCCAAACAACTGCAACTACATGACAAAGGTCTGGTGCAGATGTTTCTGGTATGCGGCAATAGTCATGTTGCTGGCAATTGACCGATTAAGTTGTTTAGGTATGACGATGAGGGAGACGTTGGGACATTTTTTCAGCCGTGTTTGTGGCCAAAACTAATATTTTAAGCCTTTTCCAAACCTTTACCAAGAGGCTTTTTTGCCTAAACCTCATCAGGCTTAAAACACAGCGTTGTCACAACGTTAAACTGAAAAACGTATCTGAGATATGCACGGACATACAGAGCAGACATTTAGCCTGGCATCTTGGTTTGTTACTTCTTTTTAAGTTAAGTTACTCTTATTTGAAGCATGTACTGTGTACGAATGAATAAAGATATTTAGCTGCCACTCCTGTCTGCACGAAATTAATCCTAACCACATCAGTGTCCGTGCCAAAGGATTGAGGCCTCGGGGACAGTCCGGCGGGACACCAATTGAGCTGCGGCTTACATGCAAAAACCGCCATTTCGGAAAGATTGAAACTGGGGGCTACATGGCATTGTTTTCACAAACGGCCTGATCTGAGGCTTCTAGTGGTCGTCCATTGTTTGAGCAATCACAAAGACAGCCTTTTGTGTGGAAATGCTAAACTGAGATTAGCCCGAGTGGTCCAGCGGGCTACGCGGAGCCACAGAAGAGCGCGCTGTAATCACACAGTCGCTCCGATGGTGTGGAGAGCCCTGTAACTGAACCACTTAAAACAAACTACACAGCCGCTCGGAAACAAACCCAGAGGAAATCTCAGAAGATTATCCAGCAATTGCACAAGTAAAGACATCCAGCAGGATATTCGGAAACCCCATATTACATTGATTTTATGCCAGCGTGCGATACAGTAAACATATCAGTGGCTCCATTGATTTCAGTGGCGCTGGTTTTGAAGGATAAATGGCCGTTTTCATATTGAGCACATTCATGCAAAATCTCAATTTTATTCATAACCTTCAGGAAAAAAAGGCCACGTTATCGCTGCACTTTATTACCGCCATCTATCAGTCCATGAGGTTGACGTTGGCGCTGGCATGCAGTGCCTTTGCAATAATTTCAATTTCACTGCCGGATCAGATCATTTAGATTTCACCAACATAAAGCGGATGTCCATAAATCTTTTTTCTTTGTGCAGTCAAATTGTTTCCCCTCCCCCCCCCAACCCCGATAAGAATTCTAAGTTGTTAAAATGGATAAATGGCGTCTCAACAATATGCTTATCTTCTCACGTGCAGCATCAAACATGTGTGCACGGCCATTTCAAAGTGAGAGGCGTCTCATTTACTGTGAGGGGTTTGCATGCTGTAATATGTGAAGACGACGGCTCCGACAGCACCCACTATTATTTGATGATTTATTGTAATTCTCTCACTATGGGCATCTGCTTTGTTTTCAGATCTTCACTTCCCAGCTCCCCGTGGCTCACTCCTGTCATGTATTTTTGCCTACGTTTTGTCTCAGCCATAAAGGAGCTGTCTAACACGCCAACTGGCCTCCGAGATGACGTTAATCAAGAGGCCCTCTCGACGGTGAAGACCTTGATGTCCGGTCCACCCGAACAGACAGGTGGCCCATCCCCGCTGTTTGTAGTGCATCCTCAAAATTAAGCTGGGCTCCGTTTTCCTCTGCGCAGGAAAATCAGTCCGACTTAATCTACCATACAGGGAAACACGATCTGCACATGTGACATGCTGGCCTGAACGAAGGGTAAAGTGCACCACTCTTGAGAGCAATTTCCTCATTTGAGCTTCAAGTCAATAAGGTCAAACATAGGACATTAATCACCGGAGTTTTAAAAAAAGAAAAAATCTCTACGTCTCAGTACAAAGAGAAGTGGCTCTCCGCTCCGCCTATGAGCGTAAACTGAGATTTCCAGCCTACAGCTCATTAAATCTGAATTGGATTTCTTTTCAGTTGCCTGTGTTGCAGATCTGTATTCACCTCGGGTGATAAACCTCTTCTGGCTACCAATTAAGGGAAAACATTTACATGCACAGCCCAATTTAAATGCACCACCATCAGAGCAGACATGCTCAATCACTTCCAAGTCCGTCTCATTCATCATGGTCTTCCTCAGAGCTGCAATATCCTTGCGTATTGATTCTGCAGCACGCGTGCATACCTGGTTTTTCGCTCAATAGTCTGGGAGGACCTCGCCGCTCAAACGGGACTCTACCTCGGGTTGCTGTTGGGCTTTGATGGTGTGCACCTGTCATACAGGGAAGACGTTCTGACAACACTGTGTGTAAGACATCAGAGGTGAATGATTTGAGCCTTGAGCGTATTGGCAGTCTGCACGGTAACGACGCCGGCATTGATTCGACAAGTATCATTGTTGTATCCTCCCTTTAGATGTTGGTTGCCTGCAAGGCATGTGAGATGTACACCGACATGACCCGCTGGTTTATACTGTGAAGTACTCCCTCTGCTCTAAGAGAATGAAGATTAGATTCAGAGTTATAGACTGTTAAAACCTTGGTTGATTTAAATTACAATTTTTTTTTTTATTGTAGTTTTGGTTTTATTTCAGATTCAGTCTTCTAGCGCCATCCCAGTTACGGTTGTTCCAAAACCGTTACTAGTACTGGAAAGGCCTCTGGTGCAGCTTAAAATGCTGGATCAGGTATCAAGTTTGCAAGTCTTCGCTCCGATCCAATACTACAGCATTTATTAGCCCTGAAGTGGGAACTGTCTGTTTCTGAGCAGCGTCCTGCACACCTGTGTGCAAATTAACAGATTGTTTCAATGCACAGGTAGACGAGCTCATGTCAGCAAACTTTGTAGATTTTTTTTGATTTTTTTTTGGTAGGACTGACTATCAAACTGGATTATAAAATTCATTTCCATGGCATTCATTCTCTGTACACCTTTTCAACAAAGACAACAAAACTTATAAACCTAACAGGTAACTTTTGTAAAGACTAATTCAGTCTTGTTTAACAGTACAGGTTTTTGTTTTTTCCAAGATTACTTTCGTGAGTTTTTGACTTTTTTTGAGACTGGTCAGCTAGAGAGTCAAGCAGGAAATGCCGGAGGAGAGTCAGGAAGACATGCAGCAAAGACCCACAGGCTGGAATCAAACTGAGGCTGCTACTGAGGACTCGTCCTCCGTACATGAGGCGCATGCTTAACCAGGTGAGCTATCAGGGCAACACAACTGTGGGCACGTGTATCATTCTCCTTTGCATTTGTTTGTTCTTCATCTTGCATCCTTCATTGACATTTTTCATTTTTTAACTGATAATATGTCCAGCTTTTTGTCCCATGGTATTATTTGTGAAACACACACATACAACACAAGCAGCTGCATTATTGAAAGTAAAAAGGGGCCTATTAACAGTGCTCAATAGACAATAGACAAGAGGTGAGCACGACCCTTTTTGTAATTATTTGTGTAAATTCAAACTGACTGAATAATGACAATGTACAGTCTTTATCCATGAGATGTTGTACATCATAGGCGTATTTCATGTTCTGCTGCAAATCAAACTGAGCTCAGTGTGGACACGCAACACCATCGGTTGGATATTTCACACGTCCCACAAGAGACCTTTGAGATCTGCCACTTTGGTACAATAACATAATGTGGGCTGAAAAAAAAAAAAAAAAAAGCAGAAAAATTCTCTGATAATCTGGTTGTTTTTGCATTTGAAGCTCTATATCATAAAACTTCATGCACATACATACAGCCTTTTTATGGAATCGTTTCCATCTTGTTAGTGTTTACAGTCCTTGAGAATCACATGACACAATCACTTTATTCATCTCTTCGCAGCAAATCCTATAGCTCTAAGGGAGCGAGTAGCTAATTGAAATCACTGTGAGTTGAGTGAACACACACGGTCGCTGTTCCTTCTGTTCTTTAACTGAGATCACATTTAATGAGTGCTTTATGCGCTATACATTCCACACAGTGTGCTCGATAATACTTTTTGATTTCATGCATCATGAAACAAAGAGCGTTTCATTGAATTATTCGAAATGCTCTTTCAGCCGCGGCTCCGCCAGCGCCGTCAGTGCCAGAAACATGACAGTCAGACAGTTGCTATTTAAGTAAATGAGTATTGAAACGACGCAGCTGTTGTTACTCTGCAAACTGCAAATGCCTTTTGAAAAATCAGGCACACTTCAGCCGAGCTAAAATAAGAGCACAACTTCTCTGAGGCCAAAGTGAAACCGCTTCAACTTTTTTTTCCTGTCCGTCATGGAAATGATCAGGTCTCTTTCGCTGCAGTCTGACATTGGCAAATGTGGGGCTTTCTGATAATCCAGCCAATTTAAACTTGGAGAAGAGCGGCAGAAAGCAGCATTGAGACGAGGGGAGTGTGGCCTCTTTACTGTTTTATTACTTAGTTTCACTTTGAAGGAACCCTCAGATTGCCTCAACTGATCCGGGTTTTACTGTGGCCTACCACCCAGGGAATCTTTAAATCAGGTAATATGTCAGCACCATGAAAGGTTCGCTGCACCTGGCTTTACTGTAAAGTAGGCAATGAAGCTGTAAAAGGCCAAGCGATGAACTGGATGCTCCCTTGCACAGCCGGGCTCTAGACCAAGGATAAACCCAGCGTTTACCTTTCTCTCCACCCTCTATGGAAAATGGAGGGTGTGGGGCTGCAGCAGAGTCTTAGCGACAGGTCAGAACAGTTCAATCCGGGAAGAGCCAGTGCATTAAGGGAACTGATGAGACTTTGATTCATCTGAATCTAAAGGCAATGAATAAAACATTGGGTATTACCTTCAGATCCAGTTGTTATTAAGATGTAAAAAAAAAAAAAAAAAAACCCTGAATATAATCAAGACAAAGGGAACTGTGTGGCTGGACTGATTCGGTGTAATTTGTAGACTACAGGACACCTCTGAGAAATGTGTACAATCATGTCAACATACAGCAGCTCACAGGTGAACCATGAAGGGTGATTTACACTTTCAGCAAAAGTGAAATAAAAGTGAAAGTGGCCGTAACAGCATGTTATTCTGTTTTGAGACGCCTAAATCCACCAGGACACGTAGACACAATTAGATGTGACCATCTGCACCCAGCATTCGCTGACATTCAGATTGGTGACAAATGTCAAAAACTCCGGGGTGTGACATTCTGGTGATTTACTTGGGTGTTTTCTTCACAGATGCTCAACCCTCTCACATTTTCTGCGCTCCAAATGGAAAGTTTTGCTGTCGCTCCCGTTTAAGAAATCTGAGCTATGAATTAAAGAAAAACAAAAAAAAACTGCAATGTAATAACTGTGGCCTCTTCTTCACACTTTATTCGAGACTCACAGGATGAAGGACTATAAAATTTGGCACAGATGTTAATCCTCCGAGTTGTTATTTAAAGCAACATTATGTCACTTATTATTGCCTTAAAATAAGAGCTCCAAAGTTGTTTTGATGGTCCAGTGTCTTGAAATAGGGTGGATAGTGTCTCTGTCTCAGCCACTCATCCCCCTACACCTTGTTCCTGCACTATGTAACATTAGTAAGAGGATAGATCACAGCATTACACATGTTTACTTCAACATGCATGTTTCTAACACATGATGTGTGTATCACATCAAATTGGGGCGCCAAATCTCAGAGATTTTGTTGAGTCCAAAATCCATAATTCTATCAAGGTAGTGGTGTTTTTTCATCTTGTTCGCCTGCTGCTATAACTTCTGGGTGAAGATCCGGTGATACATGAGAGATTGGGGAACATTTTTCTCAGAAAAGGTGGCTGTAACCTCTGTTAGGGAGGTTATGTTTTCACTGTGGCCGGTTTGTTTGTTTCTGCTTTGTCACCAGGATCACACAAAAAAAAACTACAGAAAAGATTTTCACAAAACTTGGATGGAGGATGGTTTCCAGCTCAGAATAGACCCCATTAACTTTTGTCGCAGATCCGGATAAAGGAACGGATCGAGAATGTTCACTCACTCTGTTTAACAGTGTGAGACAAGACATTTTTCAACATTTTCCCTGCATTTCTCAGGGAATAACGCATGGATCTCGATGGACAAAAATCTGCTGTTTTTAGGTGGCTGGTGTCTATGAATGATTAGGATTGGGGACGGAGGTATACTCTCTACTGAGTGCCATTCTAGTTTGACATGAAGACAACATACTCTTATGATCCAATGTTACTTCAAGACATCATGATACTACGTCTTTTGTTTGACATATTTGATTGAGAGATCATTTCATCACTTCATTTCCTTCTTTAAAAAAGAATTGGACATTAAAACGAACATTTAAAATCATGTATGTGACCCCTGAAACCCCTCTTTTATCCACGGTTGAGTTCCCATCAGCCCCAGCTGCATTTGTCCTGTAAATCTGTCAGATTTTGATGCTGCAGTGCCGGTCAAAGTCAGGCCCGACAATTTTCTGAGTCAAACTCCAAACTACAATGGATATGAGCAAACCCATGAACCAGTGATAAAACAAAAAATATATTCTAACAGCCCTCAGCAGCACCAGTCCAAACAGCATACACAAAATACTATTTTCTCTGGCCAAGAATAACAAATGAGAAGTGCAAGTGTAGTTTCCAAAAGTTGGGTAGATGAACTTTACAGCTTAAATACTTTGCTCCGTCCCAGAAGTCAAAAGTTTATAGTGATTAAGGGAAACTCACACTGAGCTAGCTTTATCACCACCTCCCACCAGTTAACAAGCTGATACATTTATGTATTACTGGAGTCGTGACCTTAAGAGCAGTTGCAGTGCAGTCAGCTCAATGTGATGGACGGCCCGGACACATTCATGCTTGTAAGTGGTGAGCTGATGACTTTCTATTCTATTTTCACACTGGACTGGTATTACTTGGGGACCTCTGGTGACTTGTATTAATTACATGAGCTTAATAATCACATGCAAATGTCTCTAATTTACACTGTTTAGATTATAGATCACAGATATTTGGTTTTATATGGACTTTTGTTACATGTCATATGCATCATACCAACATTTTTACATGTCACGTTCATGTTACTCAGCATATGACGGTTTGTGGTCTGGCTTGGCAACACAGCTGCCAAGCCGGAGACCACTGTTCGAGCTGGCGTTTCACACATTCACACGCATTAAAATCACTGGATTTTTTAACACGATATCGAGACAAATTTCCAGCCGTGTTGGCTTCCCGACAGAACCATATGCGCCAAAAACTGACCCTAACCAAGTGCCTCAACCTGAACAAAACATAAGCGCAGCATTGTCAGAATATAAAATATAGAACAGAAAAAAACTGAACCTAAAGAAAGGTTGCAACAAAAAGAAATGTACAGTTGTTTCTTGGTTTACTACTAGACTACCCGCTATCTTCTTCCGTCGGGAGAAAACCTTTTGAATAGCGTGACCCCATGACCTCCACTGCAGTGCCTCCGACAAGTGAAAGTTTGGTCACCTTCATATGACTGTTCTGATATCTACATGGTACATTACTGACTGTGAAGGCAGTTAACTGGGGGGGATTATAAGGTCTTGGCAGAGGTCTGCACTGAGATGACTGCTCTCTCTCTTAACCTTTAAATCTCCCTATGCAGCCCTCATCCTCCTATATACATCGCACTTAGATTATCCCCAGATTTACAAATCCGTCCTATTATATTTCCGCACACAATGGGTCTAGGGAAAAGTAGCTTGGATCTCCAAATTGAATCAGCACCTTCGCCAATCTGCAGGGGTCTGGCCGGGCTCCAACATCTGTATCAACAAATCACCGAATGTGACTTTTCCTTCCTGAGAGGATTTGCAGCTGCAGCGGAAATTCTTGAATGAAAATGTTGATTTCTTTGGAGCGGCATTTTGGAAATATTGGGCGTTGGAAATGTGGCTCAGAAAAGTCACATTTTGGTTCAGTATTCACCTTACAGCGTAACACATGCCCTACAATAACCAGGCTTTCTGAGCCTGATAATATTCAGTTTGAGGTTGAAAGTATGTCGAGAGCACGATTCACTTCAGTAGAGATAGAGCTCTAATAAAGCAGGGCTGTACAATGCATCCCATTACTCCCTTTCAGTTTTATATTTGGCAAACGTTCGGGAGCAGAAAAAACACAAGGGCTGATCTAGAAGGGGTTGAAAGTTTAATCAACAGGATTTGTCTTTTTTTCTTCTCAGATTTACTCTTAAATGCGTCTCCCTAACGAGGCTTCTCGGCAGGGCACTTCTACTTTAATTTCTTGTGAGGGAGAGTTCACAGGATATCAAATTAGTGTATCTTAAGAAGTTTCCCTCTAATACACCATCTGCCATCAAACAAGACGAGAGCATTTGTTTAAAAAAAAAAAAAAAAAAAAAAGAACCAAAGTCTGCAACATGTGGATCTAAGTTTAGTTTCATATGCTGCATGTTTGATGAAGATTGTGTTTTTTTGTGAATTCCTGGCGCTACTAAAACCATCCTCACATGACGCTGTAGGGAAGCATCTCGGATGTAAATGATGTCATTCTTTCTTTTCTTTCAAACACATGAAACAGTATTAAACAGTCATCAAGATGTCTAAACAAAGAGACCATGAACTCGTAACTGAAGTGTTGAATCGACTGGCCGACCAACTGATATCCCAGTCTGGCAAATGGCGGGGCGAATGCAAGCCCCCAGAAAGAGCGGCAGGCTTTGAAGCCTACCTTTCAGAGTGGCCAAACAGTGTAATCACGACATCACATGATGCACCGGGGCCTGAAAATACTTCCCATATGCCAACATTGTGAAAAAAAGAGTTTCCAAAACGGTGGCTAGTCGAGCCAATTTGACTTCGGCTTTCATTGGAGTGACCGGGGCTCCGTCTCCATGGCTGTGTCCTGGTTTTAATGTAGCGTCCTTGGGGCAAAATGGTAGAATTACAGGCTGATGAATAAGTTGTTACTGGTTCAATGAGAGGACTGTAAACAGACACAGAAGAAGGCATGAATTCTTTATGTCTGGCCAAGCTCAACAGAGGAACACAGAGTGCACCGAGGCTTCCTGACAGCACAGCTGGCTTTAGAGGTCAAAAGACAACTTCAATTATAACTTCAATAATTACTGGACTAGTGCAATACAATGCTGGATGTTGACTCTCCCTGCAAAGCTGCTCCTTTAATCCCCCTGTTCACAGGCTTCAACAGAACATGGCCCACTTCCCTAATTCTCATTCTCTGCCATCTCTGCTGCTGCTTGGGGAGACCAGCAGGCCGAAAATCCAAACATAAAAAAAAAAACAACAACCTCCAACTGCAAACACAAATTAGCCAGCGGTACTAGAAGTCCCAAGACTTGTATATTTACAATTATAGACCAAAAACTACAAAATGTCTTTGGCTAAGATAGGAAATAACTCTTGAGTTGATATCTCATTCAACGGTTCAGAAATCATTTATCTGGAGAGTGTTTCATTATCACAGAAGGTCTCACATCACACACAAGCTTTTAATTAAACTAAAAGACTATTAACCAGACATACATTGGTAGAGAATTATAGATTGAGAACACTTAATTAAAGCTTATTGAGAAAAATCGCAGCGGAAATTGATTTAGGGGGAGACCACAATTATGGTTTTTAATTCACTGGAAACTGTGTGTGGTCCCGAAAAAGACAGTTCCTAAAAAAAAACACGCATGGAAACACACACTTCATTATTATTACACCATTTTACCATCATCTTTTTTTTTCCCCCCCCATTTGAACTCATCTTCGTTGTGGCGTCATTTAACAGTATCAGCCGTTGAAATAAAACAGTACTTACTTACTTACTGTGCAAGCAGAGCCATCAAACGCAACACAGAAAACGACACGTCGCACAGACAGTCTCTTACAGTATGATATTACAGTTTTCCCTCTTACTGTAGCGGCAGCATCTGTTGAAGGGCTCTACTCTTCTGGCAATTTCAGGATGAGTGTTAAACTTTGACCCGCATGAAAAGCAAAGTCACGACTCAGCTCTCAATCACGGAGCAGATCCAGCGACGACGCCACTGAGACAATTTAATACTTGACTTTAGGAGGCTAAAGGACACGTGGGCATGGATGAAGACAGAAGTAGTATTAACTGATACTTGCTGGGGTAGCATATTTGAGGCTTTTGCTTCGGTGCAGATGGGTCACTGTTCTTGTGTTTTTACAGTTTCAGAGGGAGGACCGTCAGCGTGAAGAGGAAAGAGAGGAGGGAAACTTTACACTATCAGCCCACATGTAAACTCAAGTTAATATATTTATTGCAATCGCAGTAGACGATACATAAAGTGGCCGTACGTCCTTGGGTGTCAGTCCCGTTGAAGTGTCCTTGGAGCGGCGATGTCGAATCCCTCAGCTTCAGGGTTGCTGTTAGATTATGTGTGTTGCTAACCCTATCAAGGAAAGAGGTTAATTCAATTCCAGCGACGCGTGACTCCTTAAAGGGGCAATGTGTAAGATGTGGCTAGAATTCAATGTGGCTCCAAGGATATTGAAGGGAAGCTCCAGAGCAACCAGAATTGCTAGCTATCTTTAGCTGTAGCGACTAGCTGCCATTAGCTCATTAGCTCGGTTAGCCAAGGAGTCATCACAGGTAACATTGCTCTGCTCACCTGAGCTCTGCAGCCTCGACATGACACTGGGACCAGAGGCCAGTTTGATGACAGCGGATACAACATGTAGGTGATTTACAGCGGCACTGACCAGGACATGACTGGTGAGAGGTGCGAAGCAGGAGAGGAGCAAGAGTCGGGAAAAGCGTGGGTTAGTGCTTGCAAAACACTTGATTACGTGATTTGAGGATTTATTTTGACCAAACCAGAGGTGTTTGTGGAAAGATAAACCATGTTGATTATGAATGTAAAGTGTTTTATGTTGAGTTACCGAGACAACTCAGCCCGTCTTAGTTTGCTAAAAGAAGGTGTACGGTTGTGTTTTTTAATTAGGCAAAGAAAATAGGTATAAGAACTATGTAAACATTTTTTCGCACCCATTTTGTGAGTTCCTCGTGTTTACTTGTTAAAATAAGTATCTAAACTTGTGTACGTCTGCTGGCTGATCTTGAGGTACAATGTGTAATTTTAAAACTGGGGCTGGGGCTGCGGCTAGCTGGTTAGCACGATAACTTCAGAAGACATCTCAGCAACAAAGTACATATGTGTTTTCGATACAATGTCAACAATATTCTTTCTTCACATTCTGCTGATAATACTATTTTTTTTTTGTTTTTTTGTTTTAAGCTTAAATTCTGGCATTCAATTATCAGATTAATAGAAACAGATAATGACAGTAAATTAGACCACCTCTGTATTTAAGTCACTAAAAAATTAAAAGAACATTTCAGTGAAAAACAGTGATTAAAAGCAGCTGGTTTCATAAAATTTAACTTGCAAGTCTGGAAATCTAAACTGTAAAAATGACGTTGATGTTGATCCCAAGTAACAAACATTAGCTCTGAAATCAATCATCGACATAACATACTGTAGATAACAAAAAAATACAGTAAATCCTGCACACACACACTCACACACGCACACGCACCCACACCCACACACACACACACACACACTGACATTAACCTAAGGGGAGTTCATGTTTTAATTGCTGACACTATAGCTTCTGGCTCTGCAAACCAAATGGGTCCCCTTGCAGGATACATAATCCATTATCATAAATCAGATGCGCCAACACAGACAGGTGCTGCATGAATAATTAAAGGTCGGTACATTAGCACTTGTGTGGAGGCATGTGTTTGAGCCGACGTCATTGAACAGGCTGAAAGCACTGCAAAAACCCTCTCCATCCACATTAAACAGCTTAATGCTTTGCACTACAGACGGAAATGATGTACAAGTTAGAACGAGGAGACCCACCTCACCATCCTCCCCTTGTGAATGTAACCAAAACACAGAGGTCTGAGCGAAGAGGAGTATCCACGGGATAGACGTTGCTCGGAGCAGTGTTCGTCCTCTGTTTTGCTGTGTGGTCCTATCTCTTGTGGGTGAGCTGGTACCCTTGTCTGAACCTGAGCGGGTGAGCCAGGTTACTCTGACTCTGTAATGGAGAGTCCAGGGAGCTGGAGGCACAGCGAGCGAAAAAAAGGTCTGCTCACGCAAACAAGGCTTTAGGAACTTCAGATCTCCATTCTACCATTAATTACACTTGAGGCAAATTCAGTTGGATTTCTGCCCAGTGAGAGATAAGCTTTTAGTGCAGACAAGGCAAGAGAGGAGCCCGAGAGGAGGGAGAGATACTCTTGATGTTACCCCCGTTTGGCTCCGCAATGCTTCTTTTATCACACAAAGTTTTGTGGCCTTTAATTCCACGTGTGCGGAATTCAATCAACCCAGACTTTGGATAAGTCATGAGATGAGGTGTGTTTGAAATGCAGAACTGTCTGACTGAACTGTTAGACCAGAGACATCTTACAAACTTAGATGCAATTCGGAACGAAAGCGTCACTGTGAATTTGTATTTTAATTATATTCTTCAGGTCTAGTTGATTTGTAAGCAAAAAAATGTATCAACAATATATTTTACCTGTTAATTAGAGATGTACCTGTACCATTTTTTTCTTCTCAATACTGATCCGGATACCCACCGATGACTCGTGTACCCACCGACACTTATTCCAGCATTTTAGGCAGTATCAGACGCATTTTCAATGCTGGTATCAGTTTCGGAAACTAACCCCACTATTCATTGTTTTCTATTTATAGAACTAAAATGGCAAACATTGGTGATCACTTTATAACAGCCAATACATCATTAATAAAATGTACATTTGTAGTTAATTAATAGTCATTTGACTGTTAACAATGTCATACTTGATACATTTTATTAAGCAACTGTTTATTGTACAGTTGCAACTGATGTTTAAAAACCTTTACAACTTCTTAATAAATGGTAACCATCGACTTACGTTTAATTAACTATAAATGTAGCATTGATAGTTATCATAAAATGTCTGTCTCCACCTTCTCAAACATGAAAATGCGATGCTTTTATTTTATTTGTTGTATACTGAATATCTTTTCTGAAGATGTCACCTTTGGCTTTGAAGAAACACTTTGCAGAGAACATGATTAATGAGTTAATGCAAAACATCAACCAATTGATCACTTGTTATTAATAGCAGTTAGAAATTACAAACAACAAGCATTTAAAAAATATACATCACATTTATTTGTACTGATACCAAGAGTCCTTACAGAGTTGTCTTTGTCTAGTGTTTGGGCACTACAGGTAAGTACCTGTTTCCTACTTCCATACATCCAACAGTCAACAAACTGTATCACCAAGCGTTGCTTAACCACTACCAAAAACAGAGAGTTTGACATAGCTGACACACAACACTGTGTTTTTTTTCTCTAAAGGTAACACAATGTACAAAAAAGCAAGTCTTGGAAATAGTAAGATTCTCGGTTCCATAAAAAACTTTTTTTTCTCCTCAATGTGTGAATAAGAAAACAATGCACTTATCTCTACTGAGCTTCTGCTGCATTGCTTGTTAGGCAGCCAAGGGGTAAATTGATGCAGATAAGTAATGAAAAGAAACAGGCCGGCTGATCCCTGTATTACTACCACAGCAGCTTTCGAGGAATTGTTCACGCTCTGTAGAGTCCCAGAGCTGTAGGAGCCGTCTGGAGGTGGTTAGATGCCAGTCAATGAGAGGAACGCGTGATGTTAAAGTAAATGATTAATCTCTCCACACAATGTACACTACAGTACGACACTACCGTCATGTTGGAAAGAAATGCGCAAATAAAATGTCCAGGGCCTCCAAAAGAAACGGGGAACGTAAAAGGATGAACTGTGAAGAGCTGCATGTTAACTGGCAGACTAAACCCCCTTTGGCAGGCCTCCGGCCCGCTGGGATGGGTAAGGCCAAAGCAAGCAGGCAGTCAGAGGGAATAAGGGAGCGGAAGACCGGTGGCTCCCTTCATGACAATGAGGATGGCACAGTGGCCTCACCAGGAAGCTGAAGGCACCAGAAGAACCAGGAGCAGTGCTGTCCATGTTAGGCTCTGCGGCAGGCGGTGCACTGAGCACTGGTTGCTTTTTGCTCGAACACCTAAGAGACGGAGGAGAGAGGGATATTGATGAAGGCTCTCAGGTCATCCATGTCATAGTAATTCTAAGTGCTGTATTGTAGACGCTGGAACACATCCAGCCGCCTTATGTATAATATATAAGATGCAGCACTTCAGGAGAGAGAGAGTTAATACTGATGAAAGTAAAGATGGTAAACCAAAAGTCTGAAGTGCATACGTTTTCAATGCTAGATAACTCCATTGATCTTTTCAATGAATGGAGTTTGGCACTTGGACGAAAGTCTTTCCTGCTTAATAAAGAGAAAAAGGAAGTGAAGGAAACGAGGAAGAAAACAGAAATCCATCGCCCCGAGAAGCTGGCTGGTCACGTCACACGCAGGGCTGCAAACTTTCAGTTCGTCCTGTTGCTCGGAAGTTAATTGGCTGTGCAAGAGTAGGAAGGCTTGTGTGGGCGAGGTAATTAAAACAGTATTAGCCTAAGAAAACTTGGCTCGCTCAACAGCTGTGGCGACTCAATTAAGGGGGAACATAAGATTGCTACAAAGAGAAAACAGCCTGTGCATAGAGATCGTCTTTCAGAGGTCATGTAATGGAGTGTGCGGCTGCGAGGGGAGGAGACTAACGAGCTTACCGGAGGAGGTGACCAATCGAACTTGGGAGCTGACCGCTCCCTCTCCCCCTTCGCTGAGGGCGCGCACCTCAATGATATAGGTGCCTCCTTCTGGCAGTGAGAGCATGGTGGAGGGGTTGATGGTCCTCGTCACCTGGTTGTGGCCTCTGCCCTCCTGTTTGAGTAACACCTGCAGGCAAGGAAGTCTCCCGTTTTAATCAACAGTACAAACGATGTGCTACTTTGTTAGTACATATCTGTCAAAGTCAAAATGACAAGACTGTGCACATGCATACCCACAGTTGGACTCTAGTTTAATTTCGGATAAGTTCATCAAAACCAAACTGACAGTAAATCAAAAACATACTTTAAAACAATTCACACTTAAGACCATAACATGAATCTATAGCAATGTTTGTGTCACCGACTCAAATTCTTCTTCTGAGTGTCTAACAACATTATGGGAAGAAATGGACCTTTTTGTTTGAGAATTAGGTGTATTTTGTTGATCCAAAGCCACCAGACTCCATTTGCTGAAACAGTAATTTAATAAAAATTCAATTTAACTCACCAAAACCATCTTGGTTTGAGAATTTAAAACACCACCAGCCCTGCTTTGGTTGAATAAGCCCTTTGATTCTCAGTGTTATTTGCGAGAAATGTTCTGGCTCTATTCTGGCTCTATTTACCATCCCCCTGCTTCTCTGATGTCTCTGCCCTACCTCTCGCTCCTCTCCCGATATTTTCACATCTAACACGGGGATTTACCTTTCAGCCCTTTTCACGGGCAACAGATGCTGTCCCCCAGTCACACAGACACATAAACATGGGAAAATAGGATTGAAAAAATACAAAAAAAATGACCTTTTAACGCTATGAAATGAAAGAACTCGAGAAAGCGATCATTACCATGTATCCGATGACATCAGATTCATTGTCTTTTGCCTTCACTGGGTCCCAGCTCAACGATACGTTGTTGCCCTCTTGAATCCACATGAGGTTGGACGGAGGATGAGCAGGAGCTGAGGACAGAATGCGACGCTCAGGGTCCAAATTCAACAGGACTTTCAAACAGCTTTTTTTTAAACCAACTAGGTCAATTACTACACTTTTTATAAGGGGATTTAGGGCGAACTTAACAGGTAGCCTCCATACTATATTTAGCATAACATGATTAGTGTCAGCGCTGTACTCACGGGCTTTCCTGGTCTTGGCTGTGACAGCAGCAGTGGCAGGACCCTGGCCGATGCTGTTGAAGCCTTTTACTGTGATGAGATACAGACTGTTGCCCTCTAGTCCCGTCAGGACCATGGACGTTTCGTTCCTCACAGTTCTTTGTTTTTGTCCCGACTCTTCCTGCTCCATGTCTTTCCAGTAGCTGACCTGTTAAACAGTTACGGATGACTTTGAAACAATTGCTGTTCTCAATCTCAGCTCTCATGCACACATTTGCAGCGTGCATGCGGAAAATGTCAGGAGACTTTATGTAAATGTATGAGATCGGGCAAATAATTTATGAGCACCTCATATCCTCTTGGTCTTCCGGGGCCAGGATTGGGTGGTTTCCAAGTGACCCTGATTTCCGACGAAGAAATGCTTTGAGCTTTCACATCAGTCGGCGCTTCCCTCGGCTCTGTGAAACGAAACAAAGTCAAAATGTTGACAGTCGTACAGTGCTAAAAACTACCCCCCCTCTGCTCTCTACAAAAACAAGCCACCGCAAACACTAACTCACCTCCCTCAGCAGAGTGGATGATGACAACTCTGCTGAATGGCCCATCTCCCTTGTTGTTGTACACTCCGACCTTCACTTCAAAGGGAGTAAGTGGAGGGAACGTCTCGTCTCTGTATTTGTATGTCGTGGAGTCGGCTGAAGTGACCATCTTCTCCTTCCAGCCTCTGGTTCCATTGGCACGGAATGCGACAATGTACCCGAAGCCCTCGCCATTTTGGAACTCCTCCGAAACTGGCTGAAAACATCGGAGAGAGAGGAGCAATCATGGGGTGTCTTTCACTGAGATAAAGTGCAAACTGGCTTTCCAGCACTTCAGCTCTGTGACTGAAGGTGCATTATTTGCACATTTACCTCATTTGAACGGCTTCTTCTGAGCAAGCAAGGCTCTCATTGAACAGAAAACATGTCCCTCTATGGCAGTCCCGCATAACCAGCTAGCAATTTACTGTAACTGTCTGCCAGTGTTAATAAAGATGCAGTCAGTCTCGGGTAATGGAAACAAATCATATCTGGCTCAGTTGTGCCCATTATGTAGCTATTTATCTTTCCATGTCTGACAGGAGGATTTTTGGGACACGGGTTTTGTGTGCCGGCCTCAATACTTATCTGCGGATTTCCTGAAGTGGTGAAACTGGGAGCTGTCTTCCACAGCTGCTCCGTGCTTAATCAAATCAAATGCCAATTTATTAAGTGAGCTGGAATTTAATTAAAATGTGAGCTGCAGTATTAAATCTTTGGCTAAATTTAATAAATGACAAACACCTGTACACCTGTTCTTGGCAACAAATGCTGCTGCTGCCGTAATGTGTTGATTTGCATAGGCTTCAAAGTAATATTGTACCCTGTGGGCACCGCCCAAATTAGCCATCCAGTCTACAGAGGGATTCGCGGCGGATAGAGATGTGGTTCACGTTTGAGTCGACGACCAATCACCACGACTGCCTAATTACAGGGATGATCAGTGAAAATGAATTAGCTTCCATCAAAGTTATTATCGGAGCTGGCGAGGCTTTCAAAGAGATGCCGAGGAATGTGGGTCTTTAAAAAAAACAGCGTGAACAAATTAGCTAGTTAAGTCTAGGAACACTTGCGGGTTTGGGAATTGATATCTTCACAGATAAGTGTGGACACAGTAAGAAGGCTGATACAACTGAGGTAAGTCTTGTGGATGAAATTGTGGGGCCTGCTGGGCTTAGTGACGAGGACTGTAGGGGCAACACTAATGGCCCTCCCAATGGCTCCTCGAGAAAGAGCAGTCTCTCACCGTCGACTCTAATGAGACGGCTGAATGAAGCTGCAGAGACTGTTTAGTCATTCATCCTGCTTAATAACCCTGCCCACCATGGCCGTCCAGCTCTGACAACTCTCCACACATGATTGGAGAGGCAGAACTGCCACGCGTTCGCATGCCCAGACTGCCAAAAAGGGGCTAACATTCCTGCTCCGTCTCCTTTAATATCCATCTCCATTGATCACTGACAAAGTCCTGATTTATTTCCAGAAGCATTTAGCAGAGACGAGAAGAAATAGGGCAAAACTAAAACGACTTAAAATGCCACATACCAAAAGGAGGACACTGCACAGAGTGGAGCGTCTCAGCACCGTCCCGTGATAAACCGACAGACTTATTGATGGGCGACCAGTTACTGAACCTCACAATGGGCAGAGAAGAAGCATCTTTTTTTAAAGGATTAGTTTAATAGTTCACTATTGTGTCCCCTGCACTTGTGCAGAATTGATCTGATTGCAAAAATGAATCAAAATAAATGAGCAGACTAAATAATGTTCACACTCACTTTCATGCTGAGGCACTTGAAGAAACAAATCGTTTCAATCAACGAGGTTTGTAACCGAAAGGCTGCTGATATACAGTTCCTTGAGTCTCATCAAGAGAACCCTCGAGCATTCTGGGTAAGAATCTGTTTCACTAAGAACCACTTTTTTGTAATTACTCAAATTATTGCATGAATTGAAATTACTCTTTATTAGGGTTTCATTTTTAACCAAGCGCCAATTATGGTTTCGTGTAACTTCAAGTATCCCTCGATTGTTCTTCCAACATGGGGTCCTGTATATATCCGTAATGTCGTAAGGAGGTTGTCATTGTGTTATACTCGCTACACTAATGACACTCTTGAGTTATAAATAGGAAATGGTCTCCACCAAACACCATCCCATCTGGAATGGACATTATCCCCCATAATGTGCCACTGAGGGGCACTTCTCCTCATGTGAAGGTTATCCTCCCAGTGGCAGTTGGGTTCCCATACTTAATAACTACAAGAATAACTGTCAGTTGCTTCCACATCTGTTCACCGTTCCCCTGTTAATATATCCTTCAACTGATCTCAATTGCAAATTCTCGGCTTTGCTCATAGTAATTCTGCACATGCTGTGCCCTGAAACTGGCTGAGAGCCAAGCTGTCCACTTGGAAACAGTTCAGACTAATATCCTCTTTACTTGGTGTGAGATTTATTACATTTTGTACAACCATTGTCAAGATTGAGATTACAAACAGATATTCATAAACATCGCAGGATTTATTGGGAACGACTCCTGAGATTCAAGGTTAATCATCATCGGGCCTCTCTGGTGGGACCGCATTTACAATTCACAACACCTTAATCACTCGCCCCGGCTGATGCAGCTCTGTGTAGTACACGGCCCAGCTGGCCTCCTTTAAGCTTCGTCAGCAAATTTGGCAATTGCGACCAAGTTGTGCCCTCAGATGGTAAAACCCTGGGTGTTTAAACACATTTCTAACAGAATAAAGTCAGACCCTATTTAAAATGCAATGAGCTTTGATCCTGGGGTTGTGCTTTTATTAATTGTAAAGTGGGAGTTTTTGCCCTGCTTGTAATGACGTTCTGCACAACTAACACTTGGAATCAAGCTCTTTAAAGTTATCCAGCAGGATCTACAGAGTCATGCTAAAGTAATCCTTCATAATAAGCATATGACCCAATAGAAGTGTGTATCTACAGAGAACCTGCCTTTTGCCCATTTTCTTATTGTGCTAGTTAGGGTTAGTTCGGTCCGGGATATTTTCTGGGTGTCAACCTTCAGATGGTGGTTTGTATCCAACAGCCAATGACAGCGAGCGGGGCGTGAGGTCGGGACTCTAGACATAGTGACCGGTTTATGTCGCTGTCTCCTTGATTTGCTCTCAATCTGCCATAAAGTGCTGCCAGTCTGTGTCTGTTTGACTGAGGGCGGGGCTCAGCCACACAAGCGCACACAGAGCAGAGACAACAGCGGTCATAATGATGCGCTCTTTTCCGCAGCTTTTTGCAAAAAAAATCCAACAATGAGGCACCTTCCTGCAGGGATGTAGGGAGGTGTGGTCATGTTTATTTGTGCTTAAGAACTTGCCCCGGCGTGAACAATCAGAAAATCATCTTTTATTTCCCTGATCCACTTCTTTGTTTATGCTAATGCTGCTCCCGCTATTCATTCAGTCTGGCTTGCTCGACCGCCGCTGCTCTCTTCCTCTGTCTCAAGCAGGGCGAGAGGGGCCGACTTTGAATGGTGTGTATACAAGCAGCATCTGATAAAGCCTGAACAGCATATCTTCAAATCTTGAATGAAGACCCTGTAAACTGCATCCACAGATAATATTGAAATCTGGCAAAAGTTATCATATACAGTCAGTATTTCAAGTCAGAGAAAAGCATGTGGATACTGCAGCAGATGGGTCTCCCACATCTTCCCTTTCAGAAGGTGAAAAAGGTCACTTTATCTTAATGATGGATGCTCACCTGAGCCCCCACACAGCTCACAAGACTACAACCTCCACCTTTGTGTTACCCCACTGGATTTAATGTGCATCTTTATTGCCTTTTTCTATAAGAAGGGTCACGGCTTCCTGGGAGTTCAGTGCATTCGCACCTGGGTAATTTTCTTTAACCTTTGGCTCGTCAGATGTGCTGCTGAAAAGGATGGCTACAGTAGAAAACAGGGTACAGGATTAAACAACTGTGTGCGTGCCCCTTTTTAGCTCGATACTGTATCAAGGAGGTGCCGACATGCTACTCTGACTTTAGAGCAATCATTCAGCAACACATTAAGACTTGCGAGGGAACGCTGACTAAAGCCAAATTAAATCACAGCATACAGTAACTACTTTAATTAGACTGCAGCTCGAATCTCAAACACCAGGCTGCGTTAAATGCAGTTTAGAAAGTTGCTTGTTTAACATTTACTTTGGAACTTGACCTCCATGACTCTTACCTTATATACTACTTATGAACTATTATGTGTGGAACTTTCTACATTCGAACACTTTTGTTTTCTTTGAGGAGTTACTTTTGGTTGCTTCTGGGATTTATCTGGGGTTGACAAATAATCCCCCTCTTTTTTTTTTGAGCTGACACACTTAGGATAAAGCTATGATGATAAAAATCCGAGTGAAGAACACCTGTCAATGTTTGGAAGTGGGATGCAAATAATCCATCTTTGTTTTTTTGTTTTTCGTTGAAGTCTAAAAAAAGAGAAAACTATAATCCCTGCAAACAAATAACTACTCTGTTAAATTTCAAGCGTCAAATCTTCTTCTGCCCAATCACAATAAACCGTTCACTTCCCAAATTGAATCACTTCCTGTGCACAGTAGGATTTTCCCTGAGACAGCACAGAGAATGGAAATGTAAAAGATTTTTATCAAAGGCTAGAACTTGTCTGAGCTCAGATGTCAGCTTCTTATGCTCTACTCTGTTCTTTAAATACGCCAGCAAATCCCTCACTACAACTGTCTTCCTACATTTTAGGAACATCTCCAGACTCCTCTCATCATTGTGTCACTCGCGCAGCAGAAAACTTTCCTCTATGTTTTAATTAGATCCCACTTTGATGGCGCTGGGAATAGGACAGCAAGCAAACACAGGTCCCCAGCACGCGCTGAGAAAAACCGCAGCGACTCATCACATCTCACCTCGCGTGAATGCAACTGACTGTAAAGTAATGCAATCATCTGTATATCTTAAAACCATTAGACCGTTTCCTTCAAGCTGAGGAACCACAAGGAACTAGCCTCGTCCATCAACGGTGCTTTATCCCCCTTAATAATGTCTGACAAGTATTCCCAGGCAACAAAAAGTGAAGGTTTTTAATGATTGTTACATGCAGTAGGAGCAGCCTCTACATGATTATTAAGTCACATCCACATGCTGGATTTATTACTTAGTGACAGTCGAATTCCCGAGGGAACACAGGCAAAGCTGCGGTTTCGGCGCGGATGTTTGAAGTCACCCTTGTCTCAGTCGGTTTATTTGTTTGTTTCTTGGCTCACAACACTGATTCTCAACCCGCAGGTTAAAAAAGAATCCCGAATAACGAGTGATGATAAATTCCTGTAACATAAAAAATGTATGATCGCATTTGTAATCTTGGTGAGACTTTCTAACATCGAATGGTGGATATTTACAGCCGACAGGTATCTTTTTCATTTTTAATGACGTATAATCCGAACCGGAAGTTTGGTATTTCATGTCCAGGGTTTTAAATACTGCACTGCTTTGTTTCAGAGGTGCACGAGAAGAAAAACACATTTCTATTTCCTTCCTACTAAAGAGCAACTAATGTCCGAGCATCTCCTCTGAGAACTTGAAACGTATTCATTGGGATAAAAAGGTTAAAGGCTGTGTTTGAGAGGAAAACCATCCTAATGGCTCAGTCTGGCATATTTACAGTAATGTTTATTAATGTGCACAGTCCCTGAGAAATAATCTGAATAAAATAAAACAATCATAAAAAACTAAAAACGAAGGCTGTTCAAAGACTATTCTAAACAAGCATCTTTAGCTCTTAAAATGTTGACCCACTGACTTTAGCATTATTGATGTTTGCATTGTAATTAATGTATGAATGGAATCTGATACAGCATGTAAATATATTTATTTCCATTAGATATACAGTATGTCATTGTTATATCCTTGCTAAGAGGTCTGAAAACATTCCACAGTTTGAATGTCATGTCGATGACATCCGTAGATAAAACAGGAAACTGCAAATATTATCTTCAAGTGAGAGTAGACTAAATAAAAGCTTCCTTGAACTCCTGCGTATTCAACAAAATCTTACTCTGCTTTACTGAACCCCCCCGACCCACTGTGACATTTGTGCTTTTGCACATTTCTGCATGTTGTGCTGCTGAAGCAGTTTGGCAGCGGACCTACCTCCCACGAGATGACCAGTTCATGCCTGCGGCCATTCCCTCCACTAACGTTCGCTGGTGCCACCGATGGGACTGTTTGAAACAGAAAGGTTAAATATCAATGACCCAACGCACAAAAACTCACTTCAATGTGCTCTGACAACTGAGGAAGAATACAAAAATATACTTTCCAGGTTGTAGTACACGTTCTTGAAAGCCCCTACGTTTGAGCTACATTTATGTAAAAGTTATCTCTAATTTCCTTATGAAATAAAAACACAACTCATAATGAGTGACAATAACGTGTCATAACGATTAAAAATGTATTTTGTGAGTCGATAGATCATAACTGAAAACAAAACACTGTTTTCATTATGTGTTTAAAACATAACTGAAGTAAACCAACCTTGAATGACATTAAGAAAAACATTAGAAAAGTATAGTTATAGTTCAGTGTTATTTGTGCATTCATTAAAATAACTGTCAATAAAACTGAGAGTGATAGTAGCTTCCACTGCGGTAATTTGAATTTTGCACCCCTATGCCGGATCACGGATTATAACTTTAAGGACGGATTATCGCGACTGTGCGCAGATACAGTAATTAGTCTGTTAATTATGCTGAAGAGATAGGACAGATTAAATAAGGTACTGTCAAATGGCCGACGACCTTTGTAATTATTGCATTTTATAGACGAGAAACGAGCAGTAAGCGAAGCGGCACGCTTCATCCAGCCTGTCTCAGTCGATTTCTGCCCACCACAAACAGTGTTTTCTGCTGTCTTTGCCTCAGGCCATTAAGGGACTGGCTGCTTTAGCGGAAACACTAAACTTGTTGAAATTCATGTAAGCAGCTTATTTTCAACTTCTTGCCCAATTAAAATAGAGTATATTAACAATGGGACTTTAATATGGTCATGAAGTGCCATGTGGAGGCAACAGCTACTGTGAGCTCTGTAGCTACAATAAATCATCAGCTGGAATTTGCACTCAGTATATTATATAACAAGTTCCTGGCCTGGGTGATTATGTCTGTCAAAAATGGGACTTGAATGAAGTGTATAGTAAATCCAGCTCTGACAGCCCGGAGGATTTACCTGCTTCTTTAGTCCTAACTCCTCTTGATGGTGCGCTGGGATCTCCTGTCCCGATCGCATTGCTTGCCACCACCCTGAACTCGTACTCCACCCAGGGGTTGAGCTCCACAGCCATGGCCGACTCCATGTCCCCCGTCACCGGGTCGGGGTCTGCGCACAAGAGTGTTGTTAATCAAGACAAGCGCCGCATAAGAGCTCCAGCACTTCTGTACAGATTATGAGGGGATTTTAAAACGTACGCTTCCTTGAGGACAACTGCTCAGCTTTATGGGTGTTTAGGAGTGTATAGATCCATATTGAGCGAAGAGTGTAGGACTCATAGCCCTTTAAATACAAAGTCTCTCAAAAGAACGATGCTTAACATACAGACAAAGCAATCAGCCTATATCAACTCCTCATATCAGTCTGATATGTGATTACAAGGTGAATATATTGTAATAACAATGTTTAATTGACACAATATAACCCAGAATGCCAACATACTACATTTACACGTATGGGGAACATATCTTTCCGTTGCCTAAGGGCAGGCAGGACACTGAGCGTGTGCTGATGTCTGTAGCCTGCAGACAGTCATTAACTGCAAAGGATTATATAGATTAAATATGAGGACTTTTTCGCAAACTCGTTTAATTACTTTCTGTTCCCTAAAATTGTGGATATCTGTGTGTAAAAGCTGCGAGTCGACACTTGAACCTCGTAGCCATTGTTCCATTTTAAAATCCAGTAAGCTGGCGAACAGAGCCAAAAAAAACAAAGACAAACAAAACACGTCATTGTTTTAGTTCTTATGGACTGCACAGCATTACACGTCCCCTCCAGAGCAGCTGTTACTTGCCATCCTTTATTTTTTTTTTTGACACCAGGTGGTGACGATATGCAGTTTACCTGGAACCTGGTATACTATGTTGTTTTGAACAACGTGTCCTTCTAGCAGCTTTGGAGCAAATTTTAAGATGCAACTCATTACGAAGAGGGGAAGCTGTTCCCAATCAACTTTCATAGTATCTACAGAGACTCAGAGAGCTGAGTAATTATAAATCACATCCTAAAGAGAGATAGAAGTCAAGTTTTATGAACATATTGTGGATTGAATTACAAGCAGGTAACGCACCTAATCTAGTTGCCATAGGGCCGCTATAATCAAGCTCTGTCAATATTGACCCTGCATCAACAAACAAACATTGACTGAGAGCATATCCGTGTCACAAATGAACCAGGGGGGTCTCTCTGTGCTAACTAAGGCGGCATCCAGTCAAGCAGCGGAGCTTACATCCTTATCGTCCGGAGCAGCTCACAATGAGACCACTCCGTCAAGCAAGCTGCTCTTCAAACACGAGCTGATAACTGTGTTTGTAAGGAGTGGGAGCCGAAAAAAGCCCAATCCCCTTTATGCTAATCTGAACAAGTTCAACACTGACGATACATCACAGAGTCCTAATTGTGCTTTATCGAATTAAATGTGGTTGAACAGACATGATGGGAGGGGAGTGTACACAAAGTATGATTTATACATCTGTGGGGATGAATCATTATCGCACCTTAAACTCGGCTATTATTATCACACCGCATATTAAGACGGATTACACACAATGCTCTGCAAGCCCTCATCCTTTAACGCTAAGTAATAGTAATTGATGGTTTTTCCGTCAAGGTACAGAAAAAAAAAAGGCAGCTAATTCATTTTAAGGCGGTGAACGTTGCATTTACACCAAATGAACATGGATAAGTGTTATAATTCAAGCCCAAAAGGTTAATTTCCCACTCCATGATGACATGACACTGGATAAAATTCAAGGCGATGGCATTTGATACTGGCTCAAATTACTTTTTTGCTAAGTTCTTTTGAAAAACAGCCAAGATCAGACAATGCAAGGACGGCTGTAAGTAGAACTGAATTTTAACTTCTTAAAAAGGCGTCTGAGAGGAAAGTCCTGGTCAGAGATACAGTATGATAAGGTCTTTTTTAATTTACATGTTTTAATGTGGAGTAAACCTAGGCTTCTCATCATTTACTGTTTTATAAAAGTCTTAATCAGTAACATTATGTTTTAGACACTTGTGTTTGACACTTTTTTCCAGAGCTGATAATTGGAAATAGCTAAGGAGTGAGACATCTCACTTCCTTCTCATCTATATTGAGGGTTGAAAATGCCAGCATGGATCAGATGCTGACATGAAGGCCAGGTTTTTTTTCTTTTTTTTTTCAAACATCTTTAGCTTCAGCATCTCTTTAAAAGTCTTCTTAACTTTAACGTGTCGAAAAAGGGTCATAAATTAGCATGTCCACCAATGTGTCGTGTTTCCACCACAGCAGAACGCAGCTGGAGCAGATACACACCTGCGACTGCTGCTTCTAACGCGCAGCTGAACGCAGATTGTTCCCGTTTCCAGAGGAAAAAAAGATGTGAGTGGATGTTCGTGTCTGGTTTGAAAGCAGTAAAAGACATCTGATCCATGACTTTATAGATGAGATTTCAAATGCTGATTAGATTAAGTACAAGTCATTTTGTCTCTTAAAGCAGTCCCCTTGCTCTAAATTGGGCTGATTCACCCTCTCCCGACTTGACTTTGGGCAGGATTAAGGCCTTTGTATACGGCCCCACATTAACCTCAACGATCTAGATGCTGCAGTTTGCTCCCTATTGATTACCTGTTTTGACAGTTTGCCAGCCTAATGAAAATGGGCTGCGGGCCTGTAAATTATAGGTGCTGATAGGGCTGTGGTTGTCCAGACCACGAGACCAGGACAAGGTGGCTGTGGTATCGCTGATCTCCTCCACTATCACCACTCCAGGGGGTCCAGGAGGACCTGGTGGAAAGAGGACGAGGAGACAGAGATTAAATTACCAGTTTGAACCATCAATTCTCTACACACGCCAGGACGCAAGGGAAGAACCGAAAACAATCTGTGTTGCTATTTATATCAACTCTAACTTTGTCCATATTCTGATGTCTTCTTCACGCGTTGTTGCTATTAGCTACTCTAATGGATGCATCCGTGCAAGCATTAAGAGGGATGTGCAGATGTACGCATATGGCGACGACATTAATACGCCGTTGTAAGCTCTGCGCAAACAAACAAGAGACAAGAAAAAAACGGGCATACTAAACTGAACCAGGAATCTGTCTGACACTGATCTGATGCCAAGGATTTCATGCTGATTAAGGGATACTGAAGCTTTCTTTTCTGGGGTTTCGGAGGCAGTTTGCCAGTTCTGCTGAGCATGACTGTGTAGTAGACCTTCCTGTGTTTTAATACGGCTGAACATATGTTTACCTCAGTCTTCAGAAGTAAATGTAATCTGCAAGTGCAGCAAACGTCTAAGGACTCGAGGGGGAACAGCTGTAAACGAAAAGCTGGCAGCTGGTACACTCAATGAAAACCAATGTAGTGTGTCCCCAAAAAGTGCCCATTAGAAGGTGGCACTGAAAGGTGCATTTGCATTTCAGGACATTAAGATGCATTTTGAGCCACTATGGGAACAGCACCGCGTTTTTTAGTGCGCCCGACGCCACGGCATAAATCCTCCTCTGTATTAGTGCTTGATGTTAAATGACAATCATTAAATACTTCGGAGATGGGCGATATGGCTGAAGTTAAACCTGCCTCTGATACATGCAAGCCATCGCCAAACCAGTTCATACAGTGCTGATTTAGTCTGGCTCTATTTTTCGCAGTATCGTTGCATTTTACATTAACAAGAGCCGGAGCTGGAGGCTGTAGCGACCTCAGGGCGTCACGAGCACGTCGACAGTGTTTGTGTAATTTATCTCACTTGCAACGGGGGAGACAAAAAGTTCTGCAGTGTAAATTTAATGCCACAATACTCTATTTTACTATCAATATTTTATATGATAAAGATTTATTCTATTAAATGATATGGAAAAGAAATATATCCCAAAAAAGATTAAGTGTCTTCTTCTGCCGTTTTATAATGACAATCTAACACCTAAAACTAAAACTAAAAGTAATTTCCCATCACAATTTAACTTGTAAGCATCATTCATTGACATAGTGAGTCTTTTATCATCAGCACTGCTATACGCTAAACAGAGCTCAGTTCAGTGTTTCTCGGATGACAGGTCTTTATCAAATTTCCTGCCATGCAAAGGTGGAAGAAGTGCTCAGATCTCATTCTTCTGATCACTAGACATTTAAGCCAATTAGTTTAACAGCACTTATTAAACTTGTTCATACAGACAAACCGTCTGAATCACAGTGACTATAAAAAAAAAAAAAAAACATTTGTCAAGATTAGTCAAATGGAGGTAATAATGTGGGAGTAGTTATTGTTCGAATGTCTCCACCAGGAGCAAATTACTGTCAGGGGCTAATTTCTTCGATTCACAGAAAATGTTAACGTAATTTCACAGCTCAAGAAAAAAAAGAAAAACACACCTGGCGATTGCACTTTTCTCCAGTTCCTCTGGTCTAAACTTCCCAAGTATACTTCAATATGATAAAACATGTATTATGTTCAGTTCAAAGGTACACTATGTCGCAGTGTGTCGGTATACTGACAGACAACAACCTCACCTCTCACGAGAAGTTCAGCCTCTGCCAGCACAGTGTCAGCACTGGTCTGGGCCCGGCACCCATACTTCCCAGCATGCTTCAGCAAGATGCTCCTAATCATCAGATCCACGGTGGAAGACTGCTGCAATTGGGGAAAAAGAAAGAGGAATAAAAAAAGCTAGGTATTAAGTGAGCCTAAATGTGCTTTCTACAAAAAAGTGTGATTCCTTTACATCTTGTAAAGGCTCATGTGGCTTGAGAGATTCCTGTTTAATTCAGGTGCTCGCTTGCTGCTGCATTCTTCAGCTATAGCTGTATTTTCTCTCTGCTGAAATGAGAAATGCCTAAGGCAAGACTGGGAATAATTCAAGGTCTACAGGCAGCTGTTTAGCGCAAAACCTGATTAAAATTACAGACCATGCATCAGCCAGGAATCTGTTGTGCCTGTAAAGGATTGTCACTGCAAATACTTTCTCTCCAGAGCACGGGTAGTAGCAGAGGACACATCAGGGCAGATGTGATTTTAACATCCACTGTTGATAAAGGAATAGTAGCATAAACTAGGATTCCCAACTCTCTAACTTCATTTTATGCTTCAGACACTAATGATTTTCTCTTTATATAACAGAGGAGGGAGATGTGAGATGTTGCTTTGTTAAAACATCAAACTAAATTAATCTCGCTGAAACTTTATACGAAAACAAGCATTAAACTGTTTAGTGCCCAAGATAACAAGAGCAATATCTCAAGTTGGATTTACTTTTTTTTTATGATCACACTTAAAGATCCAGCGTGTGTGGTGGCATCTCGTGATGCGTTTGCAGACTTTAACCAACTGAACACCCCTCGTCATGAATAACATGAAAGGCCCCTCTCTAGAGCAGGTGTTTGGTTTGTCCCTTCTGGGCTTCTGTAGAAACATGGCCCTGCTCCCTCAGTAAATATAAAAGGCTCTCGCTGAGGTGACGCAAACACAAAGATAAAATCACTCTGAATATTAGATTTCATTTCTCCCAAAATGCAATTAGATTCTGCCATCATACACACTGGACCCTCTAATTAACCACATAATGATGTATGTGTAATTAAGTGATATTTAGCATTATAATGTTATCCAGCTGTGACCTTTTATTTTCTGTCGGTTGCTGTAACTTAACAGACATGCATATATAATTCTCTGGTACATCAAATATGGTGCCAACCTAGGAGAAAATTAAAAACTGGTAATAAGGAACAAGTAAAACATGGAGGTCTGAAATGTTCAAGCAAAAAGAAAAGTTCAAAGGTGAAGGAGAAATGGCAGCGTTACAAAGAGACCTTGATGTTGAAGGGAGGCAAAGGTTGATGCCTCTTTGTTTGTGTGTGTTTTGTTTTGCTGGGAGATTGTATATGTCTTCGTCAGAGAGTCCTTGACACGGTATCTGTTGACTTTTGCTGGATGACTGATGCCAAACAAAAATAGGTAATTGGGATAAATTGGCTCTTAGACTTCAATGGACCCTCTGGCTGATAAGAGAGACAAAGGCAATGCATGTTACACGTCTACAAAAGCAGCAATGAACATTAAGATCCAGAAAGAGTCGCCATATCAAAGTTTCAATTTCAGAATGATTTTCTTCATTATATTTCAAATTCATTTGCTTCATTTTGACTTTGTTTCCACCCTTATTACCTTTCAAAGTCAGCGTGAGTCGGTCTCCATTTGTCTTTTCATTTCCACAATGAGATACAATTTGCTGGCTCCAATTCAGAACAATAAGCCAGACTCTGATACACATAATTATGCGATTCGATGCAGGTCTTTGATGATACGTGGCGCTGTCTGACCTTTTGGCGAAATTGATTCTTAATGCAGGTATAACAAGTGTTTTGGTGCAATGAGAAACGTACACAAAAAAGTTATTAAATAAAAAAAAAAAAAAGTGCAAAAGGAAACAACAAAATTGTTTTAGCTTAAATGGGTTGAGATGAACGAAAATGAATCAGGGAGTCAATTGAATAAAATGAAATAAAATAAATAAATTGTTTACACTTATACTGGACAATTACAAAGACAGATAGAAATACAAGACAGACAGACAAACAGACAGACATAAAGATAGATAGATAGATAGATAGATAGATAGATAGATAGATAGATAGATAGATAGATAGATAGATAGATAGATAGATAGATAACCAATATGGTAGATTTACTCTTAGTCTTACTTTTGCTCTTACTCTTGCTCTTACTGTTTGGATGTATTCAAAGTGGACGCCATCCTGCTGAAAGTTGATCGGCCTCTGGTTGAAGAACCACTGGAACGCCACATCCAGGGACGTGTCATGCGTCGCCTTGCAGCTCAGCACCACGCTCTCACCCACCGTCACCTCCACTCTGCTCGGGCTGAGCTCCACACGCATGGCGTCTGGAAGCACAAAGCTGCTACACTGTCACCTCAGGCTAACCCAGAGCTAGCGTCAAGCAGCTGCATTTGACTGTGACATCACTGCCGGAGCAAATCGTCAGAACCCAAACCCCCCTAACTCGGGCAAGAACACTCACCTTTGTCGGATAAATATCCCGCTTGGCTCGGGTCTAGACTGTGTGCAGTGCTTCTATGAGACAGAAGCCTTTACAGTGTTAGAGTGTGTCCTTGTAATATGATTCTTGAATGTGAGAGCCCTTGGTTCACGGTTGAGCAAGCACAATAAATTTCCTGGCACCCGAGCAAAGGTGGTGGTGGTGGTGGTGGGGGGGTATGACATTGGGGACTGTTTACTGGTGGCCGACTTGTGCTAATTTGGCAGAAAATAAAGGCCCCGAGGGCATCACTTACCTTTTACCCACAGCACGGCAGTCATCTCCGCCGAGCCCAACTGGTTCTCTGCCCGGCAAACATAGTTCCCCTCATCTGCTCGGCTGGAGTTAACAATTCTCAGAGTGTTGTTCCGTAACAACATAATCCTGTGAGACGACACAAAAATCAATACCGGTATGAGAAACAAATTCACGTACGAGCAGTTGCACTACAAGTTCAGGGATGAGGTTACATGTTCGCGGTTGTGTCGGCGCTACAGGAATAGCGATAATCACTCGGGACGAGAGAAAAATAAAAGTTAAAACAAACCGCTCGGATATTCTTTAAATAGTCATCCGCTTGAGATTCCTACAGCAACAAAAAAAAAATTATAAAGTACAAATTGTGTTTACAGCGAGCGAGTTATTATCGCTGAACTGAAGGACAAAAAAGCGCCTGACAGTAAGTTGTTTGTGTTGGGGGGGGGGGAAAAAAGCTCAGAGGACCGGAGGATGCTGAGGCAAGAGCAGTGTTTGTGTTTGTTGTGCAACCTTCAACTAGGGAACCGAACAAAATAAACCCCATTCAGTGAAAGATCAATCAACAATTCAAATGTGATAATGAACCTGATTTGCAGATACCGCTAAGTAGCCCTATCTTTGGCAGGATTAAAACAAAGATGCTGTTAAAGATAGAGATTAAGGTAATGGCAAAGAAGAGAATTCGTGGCACCAAAGCGCTGATGTCAAGAACAAAGGAACACCGTTTTCCTTTTTGACTTTCAGTTTGGGTACAGAGATGCACTTTATCTGATCTCGAACACAATTGGCTGCCTACTGGAGCAATTACGGCACAATTTAAAATCATTAAAGGGAAACTTCTGCGGAGAACAATACGCAGCGTGAAGTGAAAAACAGGCGCCATGATTCTTGTCCCTCCGCGGGAGCAATATTTCCATAAATCTAATGTTGCATTCATCACGAAAATCCACCTGACAAAACACTAAATATCGCTCCGTTCAATGAATCCAAAGCCAAAAGCTGTCAAACCGAGATGTGCATATCACCGAGCTGTCCTCCCGGGAAACACGGGTAATAGAGAGGAAAAAAACAACACCGCACCTGCATTCATAAGCAGCCCCTTATCCAGCTGAAGGACACTTGCAATATGGTATTAACGTTTCACTCTGACTTGTAAATAACGCCTTCGAAAATTAAGTGCTCGACATCAGATAGTATAGGATTCAACAACACCGGCAGCAGGTGTGTGAGCAGATGGCCTCAGAGCAGGAATCACGTTCAAGGTATAGTAATGTACATGATGTCGAGCCACTTCTGAGTGTCCGGTACACACCTCCCTTTATTCAAATGATACAAATGTGTATATTACATGTGATTTCAAGCTTGCCTACAGCGGTGGGGATGAACATTTTAATTTTGTTGTATTAGAGAATCAATTTCATCCCAAATCAAACAATTGAAGTGACGAGAGGCTGTGAGGCATCCCCGCCCTTTTAATTCAATTCATATTGTTTGGCATTTATATTTACAACACTAAGCTCTTTCATCACGGAGGCAAGGTGATCGAAATTGGCACAGAGAAAGTCACGAAGGCGTGACCAAATCTCGCCACACGTAAGACAATTGAGAAGCAATCTGCAGCCAGGAGACATTTTTCAAATTAGGGAGGAAATTCACATCCGACAAGGACACTGAGGCAGAAAGGACAAGATCCGGACTGTTGGGTGTACAGAATATGCAAATCGCTTGCAAGCTTTAGGAAATAAAGGAAACATTAGAGGATCACAAACCTCTAGCATTTGAAAATATAGACTGAATCTTGAGGCGAGGGTTGTGAGGGGAAACCCAATAGACTGCAACACACACATGGAATCACTAACCAATAACACGTTTATTAGACATTTCACAATATCTATAGGAAAAAGAAAAAAATCCAAATTACGCTGCGACAAAGAGCATGTGGATTTCAATTGAGTCCGCCACATACTTTCAAACTAATGGGATTAATACTTTCTATTTAAGAGACAAAAGCCGGGAACATTAGTGGAAATCCATGTTAATTACAAACCTTCATTAAGTCAGCACAGCTGTCAATGCTAGATAAACGTGAAGCTGCTTCGATTCCTCCCCCTGTTCTCCCAAGAATGGAACGTTGTTTCCATCCATAAACTCTTTACACTTTACTATAGGTAATGACAGGAATCCTTTCAGGTGTCACCCTGACTGAGACCTGAAAACGCCCGGCTCCTCTTGTTTATTCCCGCTTCTCCGGATAATAATCACCCCTCTCACAAGGCTGATCTCCGGTTCAGCAGCGACCCCCTTAACACACGTTGTTATCCAGTTCATTTGTTCACTATAGTACCATTAAATTGCGAGAAAAAAAAAAAAAAAACCCATCCTATTAGAGTGTCTAATTGGATTTGTATTTCATAAAAGCAGTGTTTATGGCAGTTTTAAGAGGAATCTGTGATAAACTTACACTAACTGTAGACATCCTTGAGATTATAAAGAGAATAGGACTACATACTTTTATAATGCCGGCACTTAATGATACATTACTCTGAGGAGAGAGATTAACTTCTAAACTTCTTTGCCAATATTTTTTTTTGTGAACAATTTTCTGCTCTCTTAAGAAACGACTTTGTGTGAAGATAAAAAAAAAAAACAAAAAAAAAACTAGATGGTGGTGTTTGAAAAAGGTATGAATCTCCCCGTGGCGTCCGCCAACAACACTGGAAAAATAGATTTGCAAGGGTTTGACAAATACCTCAAAGGCTTTATCAGATCCAGACAGGCCCGGGTCATTAATCAACATTTTAGGGCAACACGCTCACTAACTTATCCCCATCCATCAGCTCTACGGAAGCTGGCTCCTTTGTAGGAAAAAAAATAGAATAGACGTCCAAAATAACCTCTGAGAACCATTTTTCTCTTAATGGAAAAATGAAACATTTTGCAGATTTGCAAACAACCCTTAGAAATTGCCGTGTTAAACGAACTCCTGAATATTGTATTTCCATCCACCTGTTGGAGGCGCGGAGATTTGTCGCTGCCTGTTTGAGGATCTGATTATCAGCCGGTTGCCCTTGCTGCGAGGCTGTTGAGCAGACTGCTGCATCTTGGAGAAAAAAAAAAAAAAAAGAAAAAAGCCTCCTCTTCACTCATTCAAAACTTGGGATGCTCAGCAGTGACTGATAATTTCAGCGGCGTCGCTCAGTTTGATTGATGGCCCCTCGCCCTGCTCAGCCCCCCTCTAGGTGCAACGGAGAGATGTTTCTCATAAAAGATGATACATCAAACTGCATGTGAATTCCAAATGCAATTGTGCGGTCCAAATTGTCAGCATCCCTGAGAAGGAGGCGGGGTTGACGACGAGTCTCCGGAGCTTTGCCAGTACCTGAGGTGTTTTATTTTAGTGGTGACACTTAATTTCAGTAACAGTAATGAAACTGTGATGCGTTACAACTAGACATGTATACAAGTCCTCACGGGCCTGAGCCAGAATGATAAAACTCGCATTCATTCTATGAAACTATGAAGGAAAAACAATATAAAAAAAAAATATTGAGGGAGACAAAACTTTCATGACTTCATACATAATTTAAACACAGCAATTAACTTTTCTTCAACAATATTCTTCTTCTTCTTCACTAAACTGTGCGTACTATTTATAAAAAAAAAGAACAGAGCTCGAGTTAATCTACCGCTACCTGCAAAGAATACGTGCGCCATCCATCCCCGAGATTACAGCAAACATGAATTCTTCTAAAAAAAAAAAAGTCTAAAGATTTTATTGGTTTCACTCCAGACACTGAAAACACACCCTCCAACGTATCGCTGTTTTAGATGCACAGCTAAGAGCCTGAGGCGGATCATCGCTTCAGAGATATTTCAAGGCACGTTATAATTTCCTCTTCTCCTGAGAGTTTTTACACTTTTCTCTTACTTTTCAATAATACAAATTGTACCTGTGCAGAGGGTTGGATGTTATGATGATATAATGTGCAATTATAAAGATTTGTCAAACTGTACAAAATTGCTATACCAGCTCCCTCGGCGCGTCTATCTATCTCTTTAATATCCCGGCTTATATTAGATCACAGCAGACGACGTTGCGGGCAAAAGCTTTATGGCAACAATGTGATGATGTACGTCAGATATCCGGCTCACTGAATTAGTCCTAAATAGACATTTCTATCAGGATATTTTATCAAAACAATCGTACATGTAGGAAACGATGGGATGCGCAGCACACACTGCGGCTGGATAAAGTGAAAATTATCACTGAATATATTTCCTGATGATGAAATTATGGCCAAATAAAGGCAATACTGGGAGGAGGCTTCATAGTTTTTATTGATTAACTTTAAAGCTGTTTTGAAAGAAGAGGAAGAAGAAGTAGAAGGAGGAGAAGGAGAGGGGGAGATGAAGAAGAACAAGAAGATGGAGGAAGAGGGGGTGAAAGAGAAGGGGAAGGGAAGGAGGAGGGAAAGAAGAAGAAGAAGAAGAAGAAAGAAGGAGGGGGAGGAGGAGAAGAAGAAGAGCTATGGAGTAGTTTGTAGAGCCACTTGCCCATCTTTGCACTGGTGTGTCCTTGCTGGATCCCTATCAGCCTCGGGACTCTCACAAGCTGCATATAAATGGTGAATTTTCTTACACAGTGTATTTCTATCAATTCTAATACTAGTGCACTATAAGTGACACAACCGGGGCTGTATGTAAAACTCCTCTTTGAGAGTGAAACTCGGTGCTTTGACAGAGCTGCTGTACCTTCTGCTGAGCTGTATCCTTCTGTCTCCTCTCTTCCACGTTATCCGGGGTTTGGGCGACGCTCTGGGCTTGCATTCTAGCGACACGTCCTTTCCAAGTGTGGCGATGACCCGTACGGGATTGTGGACAAAGACAGGTGCCGACGCTGCGTAAGACAGACGCACAACATTTTAAGGTGCATTTAAAAAAAAACAAAGAAAGACATTTAAGCAAGCACATCACGGGAAAACCCACACTCCTGATAAACTAGTTTATTTCCACGAGTGTTTAATCATTGATCTGTAGGTCAAACACTGAATCAATTCACTACTGATACAATTACAGGGCTTCTAGTGAAGACAACGCATTTTGGTTTTTGCATAAGACACTAACCAAAACTAAAACTACTAATGTTCTGGGCTAAAAGTTGAGAATGTCTATAAAAAAAGACACGCATTTGATCCCCTTTTGTCCGCAAAAATGACCAAATGATTATGGGACTGTGAACAGAAGTATTTCAGGTATATGTACCTGCAATATGTATATAAGTCCATATTGTATGTATGTAAGGATGTTAACGTATGGATATCAGTACATTTGCCCCGTAGTGCCCTTTAAAATGTGACAACGCTGCCTCAGTTACAACCCTGCATCAACGAAATGTTCCTTGTCTCTTCTTCTTCTCTAAAAATGTTGCTCCATCCTGTGTCTGAAGACGTGCTGACCTTATGTAAGAGAAAAACAAAACAAACTAAAACCATGCTGCCATGTATAAAACTGTGAGCAGCTGTTTCCTACCACTAGCTAATTGCGTGCTACCTGCTCAGTGGAATAAGACACCGCGGGGACTGTGTGAATGTGCGAGTGGCATCTGTTCGCCGGCACGACTTAACTAGCTTATTTCTGTGTGCTTGTTTTCCCAAGTCTTCCTGCCTCCTAGTGGTAAAAAAAACAACTTTTTCTCAATGCAGTTTACTCATTATGCGGTTGCTAAGATGCAACAGAAGCGTAAACGCAATAGTCGTTACACCTCTTCAACTGTGGCATTTCAAAGTAATTATCTCGAACGTGCGAGAGGGTTCAGACTGACACGTCATGATCAGAATCTGTTTCGAAGTAATAACTAGGTTTTCCGCATGAAGTATTACAAAGAAACCTTTTTTTTTGCCTTTATAAACTGTATAATGCAGCATACTCGGTTTTAATGCTGTGCTAAATCAGCATCCAAGCCAAATACATAAATATGCATCGTGTTGTGCAGCATAATTACTAAATAACTGTCATCACGTTAATGATGACATGGTTGGATGATTTGTGCTGCTTGTATGAAAAATTGTTTTTAACCCATGTTTAACCTGGATGCATGAGTGAACAATAAATACATCATACAAACAATTAAAACAATCATGGCTTACTCAAGAGTATGAATTAGGCAGTGATGGTCTAAATAAGGCTCCGGGCTTCTAGCTGATGGGGTACTGGTATGCAGCTGCATTACACATCAAGGCCATCTACAGGCTGCGAGGCTTTGTCAGCTGTGATTATTCAAATCCTGAATGATGCTCTCTAGGTGACATTACACGCAATGACAATTCAATCCCATCTGTAGCTACAGGCTGACCCCTCTCCCCGCTAACACTTGTGTCTTTGAGCCTGAGTAGTTGCCTGAGTGGCACAGGTCCCTCTAGATACGAAAAGCAGCAGAAAACAGAGCAGTTGCTGTGCGTATTTGTTTTAATCAAAATAAGAGCAGGGCCTGCAGCTGGTGGCAGCCCAGTACCCTTATTGCTTCACTCGCCACCCTCCCAGAAGAGCTGGATCTGGGACAAGATCACATGCGCGAGGGCAGACACTGCCCCCGTGTAGCCTCCAGTGATCGCTCATCTGCAGGCTGTTATTAGCCGTGTAATCTGTCCTGATAGTGTTTGCTTGTGGACATCTCCTCAGAGCACAGGTCACTGGGAAGAGATGCCCGGGGGTTATGGTTATGAAAACATTCATCACCAGCTCCCAAACATCATCGTTGCGACTGTGACTCTAAGGGTTTGGAAAACCACCTCCTCGTCCGCTCAGATAAAACTCATTAAAATCCAGAACTTTGTAACTCTTCTAGAAAATACACACTGAATTTACATCAACTAAGCAGTAGATTTTACTCTGATGGTTTAGGGACAAATGTTTCATAGATTTTCTATTAAAAAAAAAAAAAAAAAAATGTGTCCATTTGCCGTGAGATTTTTTGAAATGCCACAGAATCCCCTTCAAAAAAAGGGCATGCCACTCAGACAGTAAATCAAACTGTCCCTCGGGGAAACACGAAAGGGGAATGGGTGTCACCAGATGCGTCCCAGTATGGAAGATGACAAGGAGAAAATAGTGCATCAACACAGAACAGTGGACAGCCGTTCAGTATGGCTGCGCCGTTTGTAGCCTGCAGCCTGAAGTCTGAAGAGCACATATTCTTTGGCTTTCACTGTCCTTTCATTTCCAAGTTCATGTTTTCGCTTTTTGCAAAAGACGGCACGAATACTTCAAAATAACGAAAACTTTGCACAGTGTTCCAGTCGAATTATTGATAACTCATTATCAAATGATGACAGCAAACGTCAGCTAATGAATACCTGATGAAAGGTCCATATTTTCACAAGTAATGGTGATTGTGATGCGGGCTGTGCTTTGATAACGGACGATAGAGTGGAGATGAGACCCTAATGGAGTCATTAAACTCCATCAAAGAAACCACTGATGTCTCTCTACCACTGTTTGCTTCCATTAGTATAAATCTATACCTACAAGTCGCTGCTTTTCATTCTCCCCAGAACCCCGTAGAACCGTTCCACATTCCCCTCAACTTGATGCGTGCAGACACCTCATTGAATATAACCATAAGGGTCCTTCTTTTATTCATGCCGTCCACTGCAGGGCTTAAATCAGGGAGCATTGATTGGCAATCAACACATCTCGCAGTTCAGCGTTCCCCACTTGCATTTCAATCTCCCTCACCTATCATCGGGTGCCTCATTCGGATGCCAGCACTTGGCCCGCAATCCAGTTTTTTTCTTCAGCGTATCGAGACATGCGCTTGACACACGTGAAAAAACAATTTGACCTAAAGCAGTGACTTGAGGCATTTTAATTACATGTAAGTTCTCCATCTAATTTTGTTACATGAATACAATGTCGAGTGTCAAATATAATGCAACGTTTTTCATTGGGTTGAATGAATGCGAATAAATTAAATAGCTGATTCAATTAAATGAATGCAGAATTTCACATGTTACATATAAGATTAAGATACTAAAAGTAATGCACTTCAAATTGGTTCTTCTGTCACCTGTATTAAATAGGGGTGTGCCAAAATATCGATACTACGATATATCGCGATATTTCGTCTTGAGGTACATTATCGATACACTGGTGCCAAATATCGATATTTAAAAATGTAAAAAAAAAAAAAAATAATAATATTTTTTTTTTTTTTTTTGGCCCACCACCACCACCCCTCTTCGGAGGACAGCTTTATCTTTATTCAAACATAGGTATACAACCAAATCAAATTTTAAAAATGGTTTAAGTAGCTCTAAAACCCACACATATAGATATTTAATGATAGCTGTAGTCAGTGTGTGTGTTAAGAAGAGACACTGTGCAATATACTCTTTGTTTACTTGGCTGTCATTCATGTGAAATTGATTGACAATGTTTCGTAATTCCTTTGAAATGGATTCAGTGCAGTCAATAAATTCTGAATTTCTTCAGTGACACAGATATGGTGATGTAATCGTGGATGACATTTCTTGCAATATATCGATTATCGCAGAATCGCTGTATCGTGATATTATCGTTATTGTGAGCAAAATATCGTGATAGTATCGTATCGCGAGGTACCTGGTGATACCCAGCCCTAGTATTAAATATTATCTTGTTTAATTTTTATGTGCACCTTTTGCATTGAGATGGAAATGAGATGGAAACTTTACATGTTATCAAAATGCATAAATACTTGAGTGTACATTTTTCACTGCCCCTTTTTTTTCTCAATGGCGTGTTTTGTACGTCTTTTTAATTTCAAATAAAATTACCTAAAATCTTGAGTTCAGCATTCGAGTAGATGGCTCCGTATTTATTTTCCGCGACACACTGGTACATTCCCGAGTCCGCCTGCTGCACCTTGTGAATGGTCACTTCTCCGTTCAGTATTTCAACTCGACCCTGGAACAAGAAAAGAAAAAAAATGTAAAGGAACATCATATGTGAATATAGATATACTACACAGTATAATGCTGCATAGTGGAATGATTCAGATGTTCCATTGTGCAATCAACAAAAGGAGAGAGGTACTGTGTAGCGAGGTAGGTACCTGGGACGTCAAGGGCAAACCATTACGAAGCCAGCGATAGGTGGGCCTGGGCCTCCCAGTGGCCTTGCACTCCCACTGGAGCTTCTCTCCACTATCCATCTGAGTATCATTAATCATTCTGACCCACTGAGGGAGGGCTTGGAGATAGAAAAAAAAAAAAAAAGAAAAGTTTTTTTAGAATAAGTAATATATCCTTGAAACGCACACAAGGCACAAGTGTGGTCACCTGTGCTTATAGGAGATGAATCATTCGTGGGCTGTTAATACACAGTTGGAGGTTGTATTTACGTGGATGTAGTAATGCACTGAACAAATTGTTTGTAATACCTTAAGCTACCATGACAAATGAAAGACAGTACTTACTGTTTATGTTATTTATTATTTCTAATTTAATTCAACTATAATCTGGTGGTATTTACAATCTTTTGACAAACAGTTGGAGCAGAAACTCACAATCTGAAAATTGACGGTTACCATAACATGTACATTTCTTTATCTACAGTGTTAGTGTTATTGAAAACAATAATATGATAGCCTACATCTCTCTATATCTACTTGTTCTATCACAATTTTTAGCTCTGAGATATACCGTTGCAACCCTTATCGTCACTTAATACAAATCCTTGACTCTCACGGCTCCTGGACTTTAGCACTGCACTGACACTTAACAAAGGTAACTTTAAGAATCACATAATGTGTCCAGTAAAAAAACATCCACTCTTATGCACCTCAACCCTGAAGAACTACAATAAAATGAAAGTGAAAACCTATTCTATAGAGATTCTGACAACAGGCAGGCATTAACGAAAGGAGGCTAAAGGTCAAAATGGTGCACCGTACTAAACATCCAAGGTTTTTTTACACTGCAGGTTTTCTACAGCGAGGGGTTAGGTAATCACATGGGCACACTCTGTACACCAGCTCACCTCAAGACCAACAAGCATCACCAACCAGACAGATATTTATTGAACAGGAGCAACCCAATCGATATGTTTGATGACATCTTTAATAACTGAGATTGTTTTGACCGAATTGACGGAAAACCCAGTTGGAGAGCTGCACACATTCTGTTTTTCTCTCCTTCCGCTGCATGGCTGGCTCCTGGCATAGGCAAACTAGGCAAGTGCCTATCCCGGGGGTGCGTAACCATGAAGCTTCTTTTCCTTTTTTTGGTTTTTACTGGAGCCTACTTGATGCGTTTCCGAGGCTCTGTCTGCAGATCCTGTCCAGCTCTACACGCTACAAAGAATCTCTGTCACCACGTGACATCTGGGCACCGTATAGGCTGCATGTGCCCTCTTTTCATCTTGTAGGCTTTTTTCAGTCGACTGGGTCTCATGCTGTTTGTGGCGGTGCATATTTCAATTCTTGCACATTTATAAGAATATACATTTCACAAGGACCTTTTACTGGGTCACTTTTATCTTAATCTTCTTTATTTGTTGTTTACACTCAATTTAGACATTTATAAATGCAGGACACCAAGGGGTACTAATTTTTTTTTTTACATTTAATTTTGAAAGTGTATATAACATATTAAATTAACACATGAGATCAACGATTAAAACCCCATTTGGGTAGACTAAATGTCTGAGGACAAGTTAAATAGTTAGGGATAATGACATGATATTAGCACGTGGCTAATGTGATTAATTAGCACAAATTAGTCGGTGTGTGCAGTTTCAAACGCAGAAAAGGAAAACTGACGCTGACATGCCTATTGCCAAAGCGTCAACACAGATTTCGGACATGTTTTGTTTCACTGGTGTTTTGTTTATTTAATCAAAAATAAAAGGTAATGAATAAAAAAGTATCCAGATTAGTGTATGCTATGATACACCTGGTCAGGACCGAACAATGCACATTGTGTGGTCGTGTATTTCTCGCACAATGTGTGCAGAAAGGAGAAAAAAACAAACAAAAAAAAAAACAGCCATTGAGCCTCTTCTCCTGCAGTAACATGCCGAGCACGTTCTCTGCTTTTCTTTGCATATGGCACCCTCGGTAGAACACTTTTTTTGTGCGGTTTGATTGAATGATTATGGTCAGGAAGCCTCCTTCACAATGAAAGTTCAAACTACCAGCTGACCTGTGTAAATTACATTTAGCGTGAGCCTGCTACAAATTAGGCTCCCTATTCTCCTTGTGATGTCAACAGAATGGAGGTTGCCAAGAAGTGCAGGGCCTTGGAAATGTGTCCCACCAAGGCTGAAGCAGTCCATTATCTCGGTCCTGTGCACATGGCACAGACGGAGAGGAACCGGGGACATGCAAACTCATTGATAAGTCTGCGATCATGGGCAAAGGACGCTTGCTTGTGACGCAGAAAATTAGAAATTGTTCTTTAATTTACGTCTGTCCTGAAACTGATATGACATACCTGTATATAAAAAAACAATGTTTTTAGGTGACAAGCATAGAGTTGGTCAAATAGATAACTGATTTAAGCTAAGAATTGATTTAGTAGATCAATCAAGAAGCTTTGGTCCAGCCCGGTCCATCTTTTCGTGCCCTGACTGTGAGCACAGTGTGCCCGTGGCAGTTGCCCTGGCCAGACGTGACAGTGAGGAGCGACGCCACTCCACAACCCACGCCGTTGGGAAAATATCAAAACTTTCAGCACACCATAGATGTGCTAAAAAAACACAGGAATGAGGTCTGTTCTTGAGGTCCGAGAGCCGGATGCTTTTCTGTGGATTTGCTCGGCTCGGCTGCTGAACTTGTTGCAGAAACGCTCAGGGATGTTTATTTCGCACCAGACATTTTAGAGTCATGTTTACCGCTGTTGGGCCAAAGTGCGGGGCTGTTGCTGGCATATGAAGCTTTTAAATTTTGCTTACAGCCAGGGTCCATAAAGTGGGGCACTGGAATGAAAACATTTTGAAATAAAATGCTGCACCACTTCACACTCGGTGAATCTCTCAGTGTCTTAATATAGGAGCAAACACTTCTATTTAAGTTGTCCTGGCAACATATCTTAAAGGTCACATGATATTAGGTTATTAAATATGCTGCTGATTGATCGTTCTTGGATTATATGCGACGGATGTACTTGGATTGCTCAGCAAATTCGCAGGGCTGGACTTCAGCCTTGAGTTTCAGAATGGTGTGTCTGGGAAAGATTATATCAAGAAAAATCCTTGGAAACGGTGCAGAAGTGAAATGGCTTTTGGAGAATTTTAATAGTTGTTTGGACCATCATTCCTTGAAAACAACCCCTCGACAACACACGAACGGAGAATGAGAGCATGCCTCCGACTCACTGTAGACCTGCAGGTGTCCTTTGAAAGCGGTGCCTCCTCTTGGATTCTCGGCTTTGCACTCGTACGTTCCCGAGTCCTCCAGCTGAATGTTGGGAATTTCCAGCACGGCCTGAGACTTCCGAAGCCTCGCTTTTTTGGGGATGTTGCCGTTTATCTTCCTCCATGTGATTGTTGGCACGGGACTGCGAGGAGAGAGAAAAAGAAGCGGGATTATATACTCAGCAAACACAGCGTAGAAGAGAACGAGCAGGATTTACGCACGGTTTAGATTGTGAGCTGCAAAAATGGGATTCACCGCTGATTACAAAAACATTTATACGTATACACAACATATATACCTCATGAATGAACCTGGAATTATAACTGACATTAATACATATTTTCATGTGCCTTCACCTTGACAGCGTTCTATAAATATAACCTTGATAGATCCTCTCTTCTCTCCCTGTGAAAGAACATTTAAATAAAAACCTGCTTTACCAAACGACCAACCTACAGATATGTCTTTCATTGATTTGATGCACCATAGTGAGTATTTAATGTTCGTTCTGATCTACATGCGAATCACTCACCTTTTGACCACTTCTAATATATTTATTCCACCGAACGACCCACACAGTAGACGGCAGGGTTTCAGAGGGACGGGGACAATATTCAAATCAGGCTATTACAAGAGCCGGAGAGATTTTTATGATTAGTGTTCGAGCAATCTCATCCTGCCCTGTTTATTCATGGATCGTCCTATAGATCCTCATGATAGATGACTTGCACATGCGGAGACAGAGTATCTCACAATGTGCTCAGTATCAGTAGTGCTCCTGTGTGACAACCGGATTTGACAGGTGTCTGAAAGATGGAAATGTGACACCATGCAAACCTCCGGTGAACCCATCAATCATTTAGCCGCGATGGAAATGTTACATCCCTGAGTTTTTTTTTTTTTTTTTATCTGCTCTAAATTCACAAGGACATTGAAGTGCTCTCGGCTGCAATGGACTCAAATTAGGATTCAGAGCATGTTTTGTATTGAACAAAGCATTTTTTCTGTGTGTTTTTTTTTTTCATGTTTGAAAGGAGTTTCATGTCACATATATATATTTTTTTTTTGTGGACTACTGGTTCCAACTTTTTTTCTTTTCTCATTGTGATTTTGAATAGCTAGCTCATTAGCTCACAGCCTCTGTTTAACATTCCTCACAGCACTGAGGGTGTGAAACGCTGTCACTGAAAATAAATATCTCGAAAGCCTGAAAAAAAAAAAGAATCAACCGCAGCTTTGATCTCCATGTAAAATACGCAAAAGCAAATCAGTTTCTTAATATAACATACATGATAATTTATGATGACACGTTTGGCGGCGCTGCGACCAGCGGGGGGCATCGGGGTGGGAAGCCTGTCTAAATCAACTTCTGTTCTTTTGTACTTCTGTGCTGTAATATTATGTTACTGCACATTTAAATTAACACGTACCGTAAAGTTGTAATGTTTCCATTTCCTTCAAGCTGGGCACAAGGGATTAAACGTTTGTGATTCCGTAACTGCGCTTGCTGCTGAGCTTACTTCCCAAAAAGCCCTTTCTTTGGTGTTTTTACTGCTTTAGACCAGGTGGAGTCTATATGATTGTGTTCGTTGTACATCATTTTGTTTATTTGAATAATTGTTTCTGACTAGCCGAGGAGTGGGCGTTAATTCTCAGTTAAGGGACGCCTCCCTCAGCCTGGCCAAACTAAATTGTGGTAACATTACATTACCAAAACAACACCACCAACCAACAAAAATGTCCAGTTTATGACCATGTATAAAGGAGTGCCCTCCTGTGAAAGCCCTCACTGATAACTGTAGTCATACATTAATCCAATCAAATAGTACATAAAGTATATTTTGCTTTGTTGTTGTACGGTTTGGTTGTTGGTTGTCGAGGATCTGCAGCACAGACAACAACAACAAACATGCTCTCACACAGTCTGGTTCCTAGGGACAACATCTGTGGCCTGAGGTGAAATTAAATATCTGTGGTCTGATGCTGGGTCCATTTGTTAGCACTTGGCATTCTCACTTTAATGCCCCCCCCCGTGGGGGGAAAGAACGACGTCAACGAATGCTAACAACAGGCATACAGATTGGATCATGAATATAGCATTCAGTCGTTATAACGCTCTGTTCTTATACGTTATTGATGGAGAATTCTGCAGGAGACCCTTTGCGCCGGCTAAACTCCTGACTAGCCAGAGAACAGAGCGAATCCTCAGAGACCTCGAGGGGTGAATCATCCTGGGTCCGTGGCAGGATTTCTCTTTGCAGGCTGAATAATGAGCACCAGGCCTAGTACGTGTTCACAGGACCGGGGGTGGGCAGGAGAGTGGAATAGACTAAAGAAACTCTACCCATCAGTGTCTTCTGTGAGAATCTGTTTGCATTAACTCCTGAACTCTGAAGCTCCGACCCTGTCCGTCGTATCAAAGTGTACAAACTGAGTATCTCATACCCTAACGCCATGAATGTGTTACGCGCTGGAGTTTATGTAAGGTGCTACAGTTTTCAATTTAAGAATGTGCCCATTGGCAGCCTCTGCAGATTACATCTTAATTAGCATTTCACACAATTGCCGTGCCCTCATCTGGACCGGTCCCATAATAAAGGTTGGAAATTAAATCTAATACCAAAATATAGTGCAGAATTGGTTTGCTTCAGACCATTAAGATCTCGGTATTATCCCACCCGTTTTGCTAATTCGCCAGGCTCTCGATTTCGTGTCCCTTTAGGAAATACCACACTAAATCTTTTGAGGAGAAATGACCTGCAACACAAAGCCACATTTCACCTGCATGATTTGAGCAGAAACAAACTGTCTTTCAAAAGCATTAACCATAGCACGAGTGTAACATGCATTGTCATTAAGAGGCACTTTGTGTTGCTGCTGACAGCGTGGTCCTCGTGCCCCTTGTATCGCTCAACGAGGAAAGTAACTACAAGGGTTTCGAGAGTTTGATTCCTCTGGGGTCACTGAAACTAAAAGTATACCCTTCTCTACTCTAAGGCAATTTGGATGAAAGCATCCACCGCATAGCACATATTATATTTTAAGTGGAATTGAGTGGGAGAATGTGTAACCCATCAAATGTACAAGGCTTTTTGAACTACAATGAACTTCATACTCCAATATCCCTTGAAATTAATGCCGCTTACAGCGCTGCGCTTTTCCAGAGCGTCTCATAAATCTGACTGTGAAGGCAGCGGTTTAAATTGAATTTCGTGATGTTTGAACATGTACAGTTAACGTATCATCATCTATATTCATTCATAAGTACTAATTAATTGAAGAAAACTATGGAAAATAGACCAAATTACAGCAATAGCATGCCAACAACCGTCACTATATATATGAAATCAGCAAACTTGTTTAATTCTGTTGTCATTTTCAACCATAACTGAAACATTTAAAGATATAGAGTCAAACACAGCAGTCAGACCTATCTGACATTCCTGCGTGTGTGTATTTAAAGGTACTGGTTGTATTTTGTTGCTTTGCTAGCGTTTTTAATAATCCAAATCCAACCCCTGCTGGACGGAATAACTGCTAACTGCTCATTTCTTTTTCCTTTAGTTTTCTGTCCGACAGGTAAATCAAGTCTCTGATTAAATGTTAAATATTATTAATGAGATATAAAAGCATACATGTGCATAGTTATTCAAAGATAACTGTAACAGAAGCAATCGTGACTCTGGCAACTTTTCTGCAATAGATGTCAACCCAAAAGTTTGACTGTAAGCTGTAAGCCTAAAAAACAGCAAACTACTGGTGGAGAAGTTGACACTAAGCAGTTTTATATTTAGTACCGAACCGAGCTCTTTATTTTTGCATGTCCGACTGTTAATACACAAGCTATTTTTTCCTTTATTAAGTAACCTCGGTCTTTGTCTGTTGACAGCGCTCATGTCATCCAGAAAAAAACGCTTGTCAGGCCACACATAATTTGTTTGAACACAAGTCCTGTTCACATAAAAGGTGTGATAAGCCTATTAGTGCTGATGGAAAAAGGCTAATGACACCCCTCTCCGGCCAAAGTTGTGCCAGAGATGGCTTACATGATGGTAACACAAACATATAGGTTTCATTTTAGGGATAATTGGTCTTGTGCACATTAATAAACTAACATTATGAGGTGACTAGATTGTAAAACTTAAAGTTTAGTTGTTCCCTCTCTCATTTTCATTGTCTTATAGTTCTCTTTGTCCTTGACTTGGGCCCACAAAGTACTGTCACTGGTAAATATCTCAACAGACAATCACATCAAGGAGCTCTGGCATTCACACACAAAGAGCTCCCCTGTCCCGTCCTAGCCTGGTGCCATCATAAATATTGATCAACAGGAGAACAAAACCCATTTTAACTTCATTTTCAGCGCTATATAAAGACTGGCATTTCTTAATAGGGTGCATCGATAAATCATTCATCTCTACGTAAAAGGGTAAGTCACTGGGATCACTGTCTGACTGAAAGCCATCAAGCGCAAATTACTTCATCGAGGGACGCACAGGGCGAGGACACAAGCTGTTTGGCTGTTCCGCAAGCATCCGAAAAACTCCCGCTTAGCTTTGATGGGAAAAAATGACGCGCTACGAGATTATAATGCAGTGTCTATATGTTTAGGAAATGACTTACCATAATGTGGATAATTAATTGAAATCAAGGTAAACAATTATGAGGTCCTTAGTCGTCCGCAGATTAGAGACTGTTTGCACTTAAGATGGGAGTCAGCAATGAATAATTCATGCTGAATAATTATAAACAAAATGGAGTAGGGACGATAAAAGATTTTGTGGCACAAGGACAGCGATTTCTTGTCGTTTCCAAACAGCACTTGAATCTTTCTTTTTGCAGAAAAACACATTCAAGATGTTTTTTTAATAAATTTTCATCTGAATGCTCAGATTTTACAAATGGCCTCATGGTGACTTTACTTTAACATCACAATTATTGCATTGAAAAAAAAAAAATACAGTAAAAATGTCAAACACATTTTGATTTGAATCATCAGGAAAGTGTTCCGCGGACCATGAAGACAGCAACGCTAACTTTAATAACCGTAGTACATGGTTAGGATTTTTAGTCTCTGTGGTCAACAGTGCGTTTTCCCTCCTGGCACCGAACTATTACCAAATTCATTTTTCTCATAGACGTAACCTTGGCTTTCCACATTCATAACAGTCCCTGAAAGCACCCAGGAAACACAGATACATTAGGGCTCTCAATTACGAGAACACATGGGTCCCTAGGGCTGAATTCCCCATTCAGTCTTCCCCCCGTGCACTAACATGCCATCTAACAGCTGAGCTACGATGCTGCGCTTCTCTACACTCACTTAACATCTCGCCTGAAGACAAGATACGGCCGGTTCCCATTCAGGTAATGGAATAATGTAATTTAAAGAAGAGAGGAAAACAACACAAAAAAAAAAGGGTGTTATCTAAAGGATCTCTCAGGAACAGAGCAGTGATAGTCTGCAGGTTATACTTTCTGGTTGATTAATATGATCCCGCTGTAATAAACAACTCCCAATATTTGCGCAATATGTCCTTGTTTACTTACTTCCCCAGAGCGAAGCACTCCAGCCTGACAGTGACTCCTTTGGCAGCCAGAACAGATGTGGGGAAATGCACTTCAATTTTGGGCTCATATTCACCCATGACACCTGGAAAAGGTTAAGAAAGAGGAATTGCAGACATTAGAACCGAGCAGACTGGAACAGCTACTTACTCCCCATTTCCCATCATCCTCGTCTTTTCCTGCAGTGTGTTACACAGACACTGGGGATGGCGATTTAAAGGAAACAGGGATGCTCACTTCTTATGGGGCAGTACCTGAGTATTTACTGTGAGTAAGTACTTAATAAAAACAAAAGAACAAAAAAATGAAGCAGGATGTATAAATTTCCAGAGGATTCCTGATGTATAGGCCTCTCACAATACACATGGTATATTAAATCATGCAGTGTGCAGGTGTGGGACTGCACATTATGCACACCATCTGGAACATCTTTCAACTTTACACACAGTTAATTAATTAGGGGTTGGCGATACTGATTTAGATAAAAAACAGGAGCAACCCGAATAATTAGATTTTTGATCTCCTCAACAACTACAAAACACAAGAAAAAAGCATGGAAAAGATCAGAATAAAGTTTAAACTAGGGATGCAAAGATTCATTGGCTGGACAGTTTTATCAGCTGATATTCACATTGTTGACTGCCATCGGCGAATAAGATAACATCGACCAATGGCAGCGGCCGATGTTTATCTGTTGCGTTACATCAATTGTGCATTTGCACTATTGAACTATTGGCTTGTGACGTCGCTGCCCTTCAGTTGGTAAGGCTATCTCAGTCCTGAAAAAATTGTTATCACTGAGCAGCAGCCCAGCGCGAGGACAAAGTGTTGGCAGGGAACGTTTCAGCAAACCTACGATACATTCACACTTGTACAGGTAACGGGCCACACACTATACGGACATGTGTACAAAATGTGTCAGATCACATTTACATGACATGTTTATGACCTGACTGAGCAACAGAGTGATGGAAGGGATGGCCGCGGATATTTTAATATATCTCTATAATTCATATGTAGTCAAAGTCAACTTGATTATGCAGTCCTGCGAGCCAGACTCTGCATTGGTATGCGGTTTGGCACGTTGCCATCCGTGCACAGCCACAAAGTCTGCTGACCAGGAAACGGTAGAAAAGATGATTTACCAACAAAAGACAACAGGGAAAAGTGGCATTGCTGTCCTGAAGAATTAGCAATCCACTCTACAATACCAGAAACACACTGCGAAGGACACGAGTGATAACGTGTTATCGGTCTTGTTGAGCGCCGCGATGACTAACACCTCCATTCTCAGCCGCAGCCAGAGGACATGGTTTCTTTGTTTATTCATCTGTATGTAAGGGCGGCCATTTATATCCATTTGCCAGAACGGTATGTCAGATGGCATTGAGCGCATTTGGAGTTGCAAAGGAAAACACCTTCATCTGGGATCTAATTACTATTATCTGCCTTATTAAATGGGAGTTTGCGACATGAATATTGCATGAGCATGTTAGCCTTTAGATGAATGTTAAACGCACACTGGATCATGGCATGTGAGCACCGCTGACGGCAACGCCGCTAACTCCTGCCACCTTTCTCTGACTCCTCAACAAATACGGACACGTATCATATATGTATCAGACCATATGCGCTGCTGCTCCGTGTGCACTGCAACGCACACGATCAGTAAGACAAATGACCGTCATGACATTTGAGAAACCATAATTACACCTCCTACGCGTACCTGACACTTATTATGTGATAAAATGAATGCCGCAAAGAAGGAGTGGGGTTATTGAATTGTGTCCCTCTATGAATGGAAAAGGAGTTTTATGATATTTGTTCCAAAGAACTTTTCAATTTCAATCTCATTCCCAACATTTATGGCTCCAAAGCAGCCCTTCACATATAATGAATTTGCAATATTTCATTCCCTTATGCCATAGTATATTCAATAACGTATTCAGTCTCTGTGCCTCGACTTGATAGAATTGTAAGAAATAATGTCCAGGCGTGGTGTGCTAAAACATTACAGGCCCTCATTTGGAGTTTAGGGTTTATGCTTTATGTCCCAGTTTCATTTATTAATCACATAAAAATTACATTTTTCTGTTGTGCTTTGTTCTTCTGCGAAACCAATTTCAAAGTTTGATGCCTGCCCTGAAATTTACGGTGACTCCCAGCTTATAGCGTTGAAAAAGTACTTGTTTTATCGCCTCTCTGATCCAGTGACTGATCGGCGTTTTCAGGTGCCTCTCAGAAGCACAAATGCGCGAGAACTTTTGAAACTTCGGTCAGAAAATAGAAAAGACATACAATTTCAAAAATAAATGGAAGGTTTTTATAATTCAACATATCAATACTACTTTAAATGTATATGATTACCTCTTTTATTTGTGAAATATGCATCGCCTTGCAATAGTAAAACTGTTATAATATATTAACATTCCCTTTTGCTTTTTCCTTCTCCTTACACTTGACAGCTGCACTGGTTTCATGCATTGATCCCCCATCTATACTGCATTAACAATGCAGCCATGTTTTATACAAGGAAAATGATCAACATCCTGACATATACCAGACCATTTCTGATAATCTGACTTTACATATTGCTTTGTGATGATTAGACTTCTAAAATGAACATTTCTTCTCGGGGTTAAGGCAGTGATTTTACGGACAGACAGTGAAAATGTCACATTTACAAGTGTTGTATGTTCTCAATTATGCTTAAAGAACAGTTAAATCAGTAAGTCGGTGTTCTCTTGATAGCAGAATGGGTACATTCAGTGTAAAGGACAGCTATGTTTTGCGTACGCCTCTGTGATGGTTATAAAAAAAAACCCATCATGCTGACATACACTATAGCTTTGGGCCTAAGGTCCCAATAACGATTTACAATGCAGTACAGCAAACATTCCCAAATGGAGATGACACGTGTCAGCAAACATTATCTTTCACAGATATAACTGTCAGTGCAGAGAGAGAAAATGTCTTATGACAATAATAACACCACCATCACTGCAGTCCAACTGGAAGCTTCACCACTTATCTACAAGTACAAACAAACACCGGGTCCTATCTGTCTGACGGCATACATCCCAGCTATAAATACAGTTACTGAAGAGATCGTCGGAGATGGATAATTTATAGTTTATTGCTGCAAACATATCTTTTAGATCACATTCCATTAATGTTTTATATTTCTTTACATATCAAATGATCCGTCATCCACTTAGACAGGCGCACCACCGGTGACTCCCGCTGGGCCTGAACATCTAGGATTTTTTTGAATTCTTTTTTTTTTTCATGTAACCTATTTTTCTAAACTACAGCGGGGTGCCTCAGTTGGATCATAGATGTAATGGCAACATCTGTTGGTTCAAACGTGAGCACACTATGAGAAAAACCGAACAGCGGGTCTTTGCGCTATCTAACCTTTGCTCGCTAGCCAACACAGATATCTGCCTTCTGTGATATTCAGGGATGATGTGAGGCAGAAAAGGTAAAAAGCCAAAATCTCTTCTCAGTCCAGCCTTGAGTCAATGAAGCGAGCGAGTCTTTGGTTAAAGCCGTTACAACAAGAACGGCTGAGCATCGATAATGACTTCAAGCTGAAGCAAACACTGAGTCACTGGACGTAATCCTGAATGGATGTTCGAAAAGGGACCGAACAGCTGAGAGCCACCGGCTGAGCCCGTTGATGCCAGTTCAACAATAACTACAACAACAACGAAAGAAACTGGTACGAAAGAAGATAATTGTGAGGTTATGGTTTGGCTCTCTATATAAACATTTGATGCTTATCTAGCAAACAACCCTGACTTTGAGAATTATGGCAGTTTTTACATGTTTATATTAAACATTAGCCTCACAAAAAGTCAAAAAGTTTCAATGATTTGCCATTTAGAAGATGACTTACGTAAAGGTGAACCACATATCACTTTAAATAAAACCAGGATGTATGATGTAAAACCTCTCAACTGCTTGTGTTTCTCTAATCCTAACCGTGTTGTTATAGCTGACAAACAATAGCAAAAGATGACGGCAAATACAACAAAACTACATACCAGACGGCTTATGTTCTATTTTGGACAATCAGCTCAACAGCAAAAATCAAATTCTTGTTAATAATTCATTTTGATTAACAAACACTTCATGCCTTTTGATCCAGAGGCGTTTTAAAGTTACTGCTATCCACAACATAATAGTGTGCACTTGCTTCTATTTCCACCAAACAGATAAATCACAGTGAGTGTGGTTCTGATGAACTGTACGTCCTGTTTAAAATCAGTGCATTAGCTTTGCTCAAGGTGGATTGCGAACTGACGATCAATGGCTTCCAGCAGGGTATAATGGAGCCCAGATGCTTGTTTTGATTAAGAGACTCATGGTTGGAGCTGACAGTGGTGAGCCGCGCACGGATCCAGCTTGAGCTGTCTGCTGTGTAATAATCACTCTCTTTTACTCAGGCACAGATTGCAGTATCTGATTGGTTGGATTCCAGTGACTGAGGGGTGTACACAGCAGGGGGGGGGACGGGACACATTTGGATGTCTGCTGTGAGGGGTGCCAATGCAATTTTTCGGCATTTTAGACTGAAATTCGCAATATAGGAGGCTGCTGAACACCGAGAGAATTGCAGCGCGAGAGATGCCAAGACATTCTTTGGCATAACGGACCTACAGCTGTAGAGATTTGAATTGGCCATGTTCTGTTGCGTTGCAGGTGAGAGTGCTGTCCTGCAGCCCACATGTCACCACCTATCACAGCACGGATGCTGCATTCGCCTTTCATCACTCACGCTGCTGAAAAAAATAACATTAGCAGAAATAAATCACTGATGGCGGAGTGACCACACGCCCCTCTTACTCTACTCTGCATGCTGGTTAATAAGACACACAAACCAATTCAGTGCGGTTATGTGTTAAGTATTATGCACGTCTCTGAGGGCCACTTCATACGAGATTATGCAAATAGAGCGCAGGGATCTCGCTACATTAGACGGAATGTAATTCTTAAGAGGTGAAAATCGTGTTGCAACATTCGGAGCGAACCTGGACCAGAGGCACAGAGGCCCTTTCACGGCTTCACCGGGGATGTACTCTCGGCGGCTCTTTGAAAAACCTTGACAATGACAGGCACCCGTGTGTGAAGTGATGGACGTTTCCCTGTGTAGTCAGATGTAAAAAGGCCTGTAGGTGAAACCCACACCTGAAACCAACAAACAGCTCCACAGCAGGGCTCCTGAGAGGCTAGTATAAAAGAGCAGAATCCCATCCACAGCAAGGGCCATTGATTCAGTTAATTTTATGCTGGAAAATGATTTCCCTGATGGCCAGTTTCACTAAAGCACATTGTGAGTGAAGAAGGCTCCCCGCGCTAATGTTAAAGCATTGCTCACTATCTATTTACGCTGCGTATGGAATTCATAATGCTCTCCACTAACATGAGTGCTCAGTGGAATGTAGAAGCCCACCCAACTTTTTATTAACCTATCTGATCCCAAAATATTTTCTCCGGACACATTATAATATAATAAAAAAAATCACACCAGCAGAATATAAAACATGCTTTTTAGATTTGCATCTGCGCTAAACAAGTTCAGAGGGATGAGGCGCCGTAGTACATCCAAAACAAATAACAGAAATACAAATCAGAAACATTTCTATACTTTCAAATAAAATGAGAGACGTCCCTGCAAGACTCTGCGCGGTTTATCCAATAAAATCCATCACGCTTGTCTGCTGAGGGGAATTCATACAAGTCAGGTGCTACAAAATCCGAGAGGCTCACCGTCTGTTTTCAGCGTCAGAGGCGTCGGCGGGCTCAGAACCCGCGCGTTCGTCGCCGTGTTCTTCACCAGGCAGATGTAGCTTCCTACGTCAGAGGGCTGCACCTTCGAGATGTACAGGTTTCCCGTCTCCTGGGAGATGAAGCGCCGACTGTCCTCCGCAACAAAGGAGGGGAACTCGTTGAACACCCAGCTGTAGATGATCTCTGAGGAAGTAACGGAGAACATACGGATGAGGAAAAAAAATGCAGCACGCAGTTTTGTGTCAATGTCTGCATTCCTGGCATTATAAAAACATATCTGTATCTGGGAAAAAAACTCAGCGAGCCTAGTTTTTATCAAAGACACACAAAAACTGCAACTTTATTAAGCTTTTTTTTGCCATGATAATAATAGCCTTATTGGTCAATCTTTGTGGAATATAAGATAGGAAGTTCTATTTTTTTGTTCACTGAGTTTGTGGCAAAGTATGGCATGTAATTACTGAACACACTGAAGGTTTCTCTGGTCTCACTGCATCGTTGACGTGTGCCTGCACAAAGAAATGATAGTGCCCCTGAAATGGATCCTCCCCAAACCTGCTGTACGAACAGCATCGCATCTGATTTACATGCACTCTCTCGTAAACACGTACAGAAGGACTTTGTCATCGTCTGCATCATCCTCTTTCTTACATCTAGTTGTGTTTCCTTAACTGGCTACAGCAGCCTCCTGTTACATTAGCGTCCTGGCTATCGTTCGCCTCTCCAGCCCGCCTGGGAGCAGCTTCATCAGCTGACTGAAAAAATTGGTCATTATGTTATTATTTCCGTCTAAAGCCCCTTCCAGCTCCATCTGATTCTCTTTTCTTTATTTATCAGCACACCGATTTATGTGCAGGCCCTGGCATTGCGAGGATTCTCCCTCCCACATGATCTCGTAGTTCAGTCAAATTCTCTGTTCTGTTGACATTGCTTACACAAAAATAAAAAAAAAAAGACTTGTACCATTTTCATGAGACGAGGATTTCATGATGAAACATGCTACACTACTAAAGCATTTTGTTGTTTGGAATAAGTAACTGCCTACTGCTTCTGTAGGATGAACTGCCATGGTCCCACCTAGCAGCTGAGCCCCACGCTTCCCCCATATTCCGCCCATACGAGCGGCTCTATTCACCTTAAAAGAAAGTGCATTCAACATGATATATCATGTTGAGTATTGCAAAGCTCTGAAGTGAAGTTAGGGTTTGTCCCATGTTACCAGTAGAGTGCTATGTATTCTGTTTCTAACCAGGTTCCAGTCAACGTCAAACAACAAACACACAGGAAATGATTAACCAGCAGTAATTGAACACACCGTCGATATCGCCACCACCTTTATTCACAGCTTAATATCAATGACTCAATGATAATTAAAGAAATATAAATTAGATAACGGAGCGCAAATAATCTGCTTGCTCATCAGAATAAAATGAGTGTGATTCTATATAAAGTGTAGATGAATAATACCGAGGCCCCTAAAGATGAAAAATAACAATGGAACTGGGCCTTAATGAGCCTGTTGTGTACACCGAGGTTGTTTTAATTAATTGGTGATACCATCAGAAAGGTAAAACTGGCGTATGATAACTGGGAATCCAATGTGGACCGATTCCAGAGAGCTCTGTTGTGTGTGTGTGTGTGTGTGTGTGCACAGAAAAAGGATTTCTCTGACTGAATGGCTAATAATCTCTGAAAGATTATGAAGCTATTTGCATCTAGGTTGAATCTTTTATATTTTATTCATGAATAACAGTGTGTGATAAAAGTGCAGACTTGGCAGCACAGATGTGCTCACGTCTTTAGTATTCTTCACAATGCATGCTGATATACAAGAGAAAAATGTTCAAAAAGAAAGATTACACAATTGCTTAGAACAAATTATGTGGGTTTGCAGGGGAAAAAAAAAAAAAGACAAAAAGTAAAAGAAGAGCCAGAAGTAGATTGCAAAGAGAACCTGAATAGGAAAAAAAAGGGGAATAATGTGGATGTATGGATGGAATATGAGTCTGATAAACATAAAAACTGACTTTGAGGACATGCTGTTTGCTGTGTGTCTATTGTGCAGAGTTCTACAGATCCACATCCATCATTATATCGAAAAAAGAGATGACTATCAGACTCAGGGACAAATAATTCTATTCAGTGCTACCTTAGAATACTTCACAACTCTTTGATTCTGCATCCATAATCTGTCTGTTCTTGTGAAAAAAAAAAGAGACGGCTTTATTTTTCTTTTGACTATCAATGTCATCTTGGTAACTGATGAATAACTGCCGTTACAAAAGGAGCTCGAATCTGACAGATCCGAACTCACGGATGAGTCACCGAAACAAAACGTCGGCGGAAAAGTTTCCGCCACCCATGGGTACATCGCTGCTCACATCACGTTCAACTGTGAGCAACTGTACTCTGAAAGCTAAAGCAAACATGACACTAATAAACAAAAAAAACACCTGAGTTTAAATACTTTTTATTCAAATGTCATCACACCTTAGCTTCATAAAGGGAAAACACTATCTACCAAAGGCACATAAAAGCGGAGCCCAGGCGCTCAAAGCCATGAAATGGAAAATAATAAACTTTTCACGTCTCAGCGATTCCAAATTATTTTCAGTCATGAGACCTATCTCATTTAAGTTGCACTTTAATGTCTTTGGATCCGACCGCAGCCACTTTAACCCAAACATTGTTCGACACTCCCCCCTACACACTCTGAATTCAAACGGTGACACGCTCCGACTCACCCAGGCATTCATCACAGCAGCAAATTTCATGGCTGTGGCATTTCAAAAAAAGAAAAAAAAAAAAAAAAAAGATTGTTTTAGATGTTGGAGATCATTTTTCATTTTATGTCAACAATGTTGAAGAAATAAATTACAATCATACCTGTTGTGTATTTGGGCATAAGATGTAAACACGAAAAAAAAGCACAAAAATCCTGCCGGCCTGACGTTTACCAATATATAAGAAGTCAATACTCTCGAAAAATCTATATGAGACAAAGCCGTCTTAAGCAAAGATCTTTCTCACTGTCGTAGGATTAATATAAGACGACAGTTTGTGTAGATAAATAACGCTGTGAACGCTAAGAGGGAATAGCGTTTTTTGGTTTTGACAACACGAACAAAGGTTGCCTTCTCAATTAACTCTGGACTGCACTGTGGTCACACTTTGTTAAAAGGGAACAGGAGAGCTTCCAAAACCTTTGATAGCAATTTGGTTTTTAAGCGTCACTTTGTAGAGCTGATCGTGTATGTCTTCTCTTATTCGTTCCCCCTCTTTGGTTCATAAATGCTGATTTGACAACCTCTGTCACATTTCATTCAGCCTCCTCATTCAGAGAACAAACAACAAGAATGCAAAAAAGTATTGCAGCTACTCGCTGCAGTGTTACGCCACACTAGACTAGTATTGAGGTTATTTAACGGTTTCTGACGTAAAGTCTCATTGTTCTACACTGCAATCTCTAACGCCTGAGCGATTTAATAACATATTTATGTAACATATTCTGTATCGATCGGGCTGATCAATCTAATACAAGCAGTGTAACATGCGGGTCTTACAATATGTCATCATGATTCGATCATGATCGAATCCTGGGTCATTTTTACAGCTTATGGCAGCGAGACTGTAACAAACCCTATATGACAGAAAATCATTACCTCCATTATGCTGAGCTCACTCCATAACATCATCCCCAGTGTTTGATTCCATTCTTTTATATCAATCACACTTTTAACCGTTCAAGTGGAAACAGTGTACAGGGGGTCTGACCTGTAAATGCAGAACCCAACAGCTGTGCCGGGATCGCTGGAAAACCACCAGGATGAGAATCACCTACACCGCTCACTTTCGTCTGTCAATCATTAGGCATTGTTCATCATTAATTGTCCCTCTTTAAATCAGCTGTGCTGTCACCGACTGTCTGGCCGCCATCGCATCATTGGAAATGGCAGCCAGAAATGGAAGCGGGTGTTGAAGAGCACTTGGCAAACATTCCCATGGGTGCAGTGCAGCGGTACGACCGAGCTGATGCAAACAGAAAGCCTGGATGATTCATGGCTCACATAAGAGCTTACATTAGGGGGGGACAACTGCAGAGAGGAATATTCAAGATATGCCATTAAAGAGCGGCGCCCATGCTCTTTCTATGTGAAATAATTGGCCGCGTAACATTTTCTTTTTCATTTCTAATGATCCAGCAAATTTGATCTCTGAGAATCCGTGCTCGGGCTCTGCTGTCGCCGTAACTTATCACATTATTTGAACAGCATGGATGGATGGACGGGAGAGCGGACGGGGAGAAAAAAAAAACTAACCATCTAAACACAATTCAATAAATAAATAAATAATGGGAACAATCCTTCACCTTGGCACGGTAATAACTGCTTGTTGTCATAGGGATCGTGATGAATAGTGATGAGTTTATTGACAGTCCTAAAAGCAGCGAGGAGAACAGAGCGTTCCTTACATCTGCGGCTGAAGGTCGAAACTCTCACCTGGCGAATGAGGAGGAGGGGCACACATGAGCACCACGCCCTGGCCTTCACGCACAGAGACGCCACCTCTGGTCTTTCCGCTGAACGTGCGGAGATCTGGAAGAGAGTAGACAACGACAATCTCTCAGCAGAGCCGTCAAAAATACCACAGTTTTGTTTATTTCACACTTAGGGACAATTTTCAACTTCTCCGTATGATTCAGGAATTTAAAAAAAAGAACAACACGCATCAGCACACTTGTGTTTTGTGTTGTCCGTTGTTTGATTTCAAATGGCTCTCTTTTGGTTTTGGTCATGTGTTCAATACATTTCCTGCAGTGTGATCAACCTTCACCATCATCGTGGTTGAATCAGTACCGTCACACAGACGCTTTGTTGACGTGATGCATTCCGTCGTCCGAAGGCTAACTGCAGGACTTACATTTTTATCATAGAAAAGTTAAATACACTTCCAGCAGTTCATTTGTAGAACTGGTGTCTTGAGAGGAGAATTATTGCCGACTGAAGGTTAGATATTTTCTCAGTTAACATCTGCAGAGCTGTCAAGCTGTTTGGTAGAATCAATTGTATTGCGCTGGAATTAAATAAATTACTACATTAAATCATTCCTGATATGATATCACTTTCTCTAAATAAACCTTGACATTTTTGTTGAATATACTAACGTGGCAGGTTTTTTTCCCCCCCCCTGGCTGTTTTTTCCAGTGGCAGTAAAACAAAGCGGGTTTCATCTGAAAACCCAGAACTGCAGCCTTCTAGAACCAAAAGACTGCCGGCTTAATTTCTGGCTGAAGCAAAGCCAAAGTGTGGAAATCAAGCGACAGGCTGCTGACCCAGGGCGGGTCTCTGTGTCTCCACCACTTTCATTTCATCACTTTGAGGGGCACTGTTTACCATTACCCCGGAACTGTTGGATAATTATGCCCCCGAGGTACTTTGCGGAACCTGCATTTCGTCTAAATTTCTGGCACGTTTAATAATGATCATAGTTCACGGTCCTCATCTCAAGATGCAGCACAAAGTCAATTTCCTGTCAAAATGCATTTCCTTATTTTTCCAAACACCGCCGTGGTCTCCTTTTTTCACCTCATTAAAGCACTGAGTCGTAGTTTATTTTGGTCACGGAACTATTTCAAAGCGTTTTATACCAAAAGATAAAAGTACACAAAAAAAAATTACAAAACAAAAGATTGAGTCTAAATATTTCATGTGTGATGCTGCACCTTTTTTTTTTTTCTCAGTAGAATCACCCAGGAGAGTAATTCAGCCTGGGGTTTCGAAAGCATCCAATCCACAACACAAATCAATCTCCTACGCCGACCGCTCCCTGCGCTGCACACGACGCAGAGCCAACACTGAACAGACAGTTCAGTGCAACTTGGAACACACAAAGGTAAAATGTCTGAAATGCAAATTACTTTAGAAAACTTCTCCAGCTTCCAATGCTATCTGAAATCAACTATGATTGACTGAAACTTTTCCCTGGAATTGATTTCCACACAGATTGGACCGTCAATTTAATGTTATTTTTGCTCTATTCAAACTGGGGGCTGCTGGTTTGTCCATATTGTGATGTGTTTTTTACATCGATCCCTGACTTTTTATTTTGTGATTGTACTTATCTTGGACTGCTAATGCAACTGAAACTCAATCAAATCATCTCGCACCATTTTCTGTGTTACTAGTGTTGATTTATTTACCCCAACAACGAGAGCCACCAGAGCACGGATCGAGAGCCGCTGATTGTCACCATGTTCACTATCGATTCACCAGCAGCTGTCACCGCTCTGACATCACTGTCAGTGTAGCTGCAGTTGTCTTCTGTTTCCTTTTGAATCCATCACTTATTTTCAGGAAACCAGACCAATTTTTCTACTGAATAAGGTGTTAGAAATACTTTAATCCAGATTCAAATAATGTTTGTTTTCTGTGATTAAAAGAGCATCTGTCAGCTCCAGTGGATCTTTGTCTTACCATTTAATAAAACTGCTCAATGAAACTAGTCAAGTGTAAATGACATCATCATTTTAAATAAAACATAGAAAATAAGGTGGAATCTAAACGCGCATAATATATATACCATGTGTCGCATGTCGTTCATTGGCGTGGACAGATGTATTTTCAGCTGGAGGAAAAAATGTAAATGAAAAATGGAAATTTTTAAACTATTTTCCAACACCTTACTTAGCTGAAAAAGATTTTTTTTGATCAGTTAAATTTTTTTGAGAAATAGAGTGTTTGACAATTATTTAACAATTATGCCAGAAGTCTCCTCTTTCTTCTGCCATTTTGAACTTATACACAGAGGCGAAAAAGAGAAAAAGATAATAATCAAATGGAATTATGGTTAAGGCCTTGGGGGTCCAACATCTGGTGATTGGGACAAGATAAAAACTAAAATGGTTAAAAATCACTTCCAAATATCTGTCCACTGACAACATGCGTGAGAGGGTTAATGAGAAAATTGACGATAGGTTTGCTTTATAGACTAAGTAAGGGTAAGCACTGAAACAAATGTGTGAGTAAACAGGTAAATTACAACAATACAAAAACAATAGTAAGTGCTGATCCAAAACACAACTGTTGTATGTATCAGAAAACCAGCGCTGACTATGTGTTCCAGTAGACGTCCCTTTCCCTTCACTGATTCAAACGAGGTTACATATCGCGAAAACTCATTTCTTCTCATACTTCTTCATCCTCTAAGTGAATGCCATTTCCTTCTCTGTGTGCATTTCCATGATAATACTCTATAGAAGCAACTGCTGCACATATAGGATGCTAACAATTCCACCGACAGCACAGTATATCCAGTTTGGGGCGTACCCATTACACTTGTTGACAACAGGCAGTAATGGGGGAGGTCTTTCCTGGGAAACATCTCCAGGCACATGAGAAATTATACATTTTATATTTCAGGCCACAGCAACACGGCTCGTTGGGAATAAATAAGTCATGTTTAGCGGAAATAGCGGAGAAGAAAAAAAGCCACCTACATAAACATACAGCTCTATATGATTGCCATGCGAGCAGCGCATTACGGAAGCAACGCAGCGACATCCACCAAACATGCAAATGTAAAACAAACAGACAAAGACTAAGCTGGTGTTTCAAAAACTAAGACACGAATGTGAGATGCATTCGTACGTTACGGAACCGGGAGATGAGGTTCTAATGAAACTTCAAACGACCTATCATTTCCCTTTGCACAACCACAGTTGTGTAAGCGAATCAATATTAATGACTTTTTAATAATGTAAAAACGGCGCGGCCATTAAAGAATCTTCAGAAATTACGAGTCAACATATGTCCATATAAATGTTTAAAAGTCCAGAAATGCGGTGATGGAAGTTGCAGCACGCGCAGGAGCAGGTGCTCAATGCAAATCAGTTATTGCGAGATCAGTGGGAATTCAATCAATGGGCATTAACGACTGATCATTTCACATCTGTAGAACATTTTAGAGCGGGGCGTGCGCGTGGGTCTTCCAGTGCTCGAGTCAAAGCATCCCATTAATTTCATTACTACTGTACTGCTCAGAGTGGCTCGATACCTGAGCCCCAGCCAGACTCACGTCTGCAGAGAGAGGGAGGAACTCTTTGGGGAGAAAGATCAGAGGCCTCCTTTCTGCCTGCTGCCTTCAAAGTCACGGCTGAAAAACAGCCCAAGTGTGAGTTCAGCAGCTCGGAATTTCAAAACAAAGAGAGAGTGGAAAAAAGCATCCTACTGAAACATCGCAGGAGCACGGTATACGACCGGTGGATAGAATATGGCAAGCTCTGACTGAACCTTTCCTCGTGCACTGGTCCGTTCTACCTCTTCCCCGACTCCCCGCGTGACACAGGGCTGTGTTCTGTCCACCAGCTTGACTTAACAACCCTCTGGACCAGAGGGGATAGCAGAGTGGAACAGGCAATTTCAACCTTTGGCGGACGATTTAGGTCCGTTTAGCTCCGTTTGAACTAACACCGATTAGTTTGTAATTAGGGGAGTGATGTCCACCTTTTAAAACCAAAGTAACAAGGAGCCTGCCGACTGTACATGATGTCTCAATGTACACAAGATAATTAAGTTTAATCTATCCCAAGTGTTAAAAGCAGGTGATTGTTTCTTGAAATCACTCAGCATATTTGGAAAAACAGAATTGCGCCAGTATATCAGAACTAGTTGGAGTAGTCAACAACTGTGTCGGTGCATGAAACTGTGCAGTGGCAACATGAAAAGAGAGGGAAGAAGTTGAGCTCCACGCTGAGTGATAAATGCCCACCATTTGTTATGCTGAAAGAGAGAGGGAAGGCTCTGCATCCCAATGTGTGCTGCAGGGCACCTCTCTTTGTTTCTGTGGCCAGCCTTTTGAAGGGGTCGCATTTTAAAAGAAATGTAGGCCGGGAACGAGACATTACACATTGATGCTGCTGAATATTTGAACTGCAAAAAAAAAAAAAAAAAAAACATGAAGACAAAGTCACACCAATGTGTCACTTTATATGCAAAACAGCCTCTGATGAAATGAAAAGAAAAGAAAAAAAAACTCATTTGGTGATGGGATGAAATGACGGGACACATTTTTCTGAACACGGCTCGGTGAAGTTCTGGAGGCTGCGACATCTGTCGAACTCTAATGTCAAGTTAAAGAGCAACTAAACCCCTCAGTTTTGGATGACGTGCTCTAAGCTGGAAATTCAAAAAATGCCTTGATGATGGGCGGGGCTCCAGGAGTACTCTCCGATTCCCCCCTCCCCCCTCCCCCCTAACCGTCACCACACTCACACGCGCAGAAAAAAAAAAATCATAAACACAAACATCGACATTTATGCTAGCTAGCTATCTGATCATGAGTGACTCTGACAGTAGCGCGGACACTTTCACCACAGAGAGGTCCTTTAAGGTGGAGGACTTGTCGCTTCCAGAGTCACTCTGATACGGCTGATACGGCTCTGGACCACAGTAACTACTAAAATACAAAAAACTAAACAAGCTAACTAATCTAAAATTGCGAAATAAGTACTAAACACTATAAACTAACACACGTAATAACTAAAATCTCCCAAAAACAATCTATGCTATGCTAACTACCTACTCAATAATCACTATGCCTCTCTATTCGCAATTCTCTCAATCCAACCTACTCGCCACAGATTCCCGATCGGCAAGTGCTAGTTTTTATAGGAGGGGGCGGAGCTAACCGTGGTGGACCGTGACGAAAGCTGCCTCCAAAACGTCATCTGCCTCCATCTCAGCCAATAGGAAAATTCGATTGTAATAACCGGGTTTCAACCCATAGAGGGCAGTCACACTTACATTTTTACTACAAAATACGCCAAATTGAAATACTTCGACTAAAATGTCAAGAGTTGGACCAGAATCACTCAGCAACACTACTTCATACCCAAATACATTGGTTTTCAGCAGAAAAAAGTGGTTTGGGGGTTTAGTTGCTCTTTAAGCTCTTTAAAATAAATTCATATTACCTATTGTCTGAACAGTAACACTTTAATAATGAAGATGCACATTTAAACCCGAACTTGAACTTAACTTGAACTTGTACTGACTGTATGAGGACCTGTGGACAAAAGTGTTAGGAGCACCACTGTCTCCTGACGTAAAGATCTTGAACTGGCTAACGAAAAGGAAGAGGAAACATTTTCTTCAATCACAATTTCTCTTTTTATACATAGCTGTTTCAAAACGCAGGACAGTGAGGTTATATATCTGCTTGTATGTAAGCGGTATAAGTGGTTATATGCACTGTAGCTTCTTTCCTCAGACCTCTCTAATAATTTTAGTTGTACGACTTATCCGATCCCGACAAGCTGGAATCCAACCCAGTCATTAGTTTTACGCTCAGACTGTTTCATAACCAGTTAAAAGTTCATTGTAGTATGTTTAAGTAACACTGAACTAATGCATTATGCATTATTATTGAATGCATTAATTAAGTGCGGGATTTAACCTAAATCCCTGCTCGCCATTAACAAATTATGAAGTCACTATCGTTGAATATGATTCGTTCCGACTTAATACTTTAATTTCAACTCACAGTTACTTAACACACAACTGATATGCAACCAAATTAGCTGGATTCCGAGGACATTTAACTGTTTTTTTCTTCAGACATGTATTTTCTCAGCTTTTCACAGAAACATGGCGAAAAGCATATCGATGAATGCATAGACTGTGAATTAACTTTGCTCAATTGATGATCTAGGTGTGAATAAGTCAAAGTAACGTGACCATTTGTTTATGGAGAGCAGAATTCATGACGTGTCCTGCATTGATTCATCATGAGAGATTACCTCGTCTACCATTGCTTGTTTTTTGTATCTTTATTATAAAGTTTTTTCCATCCAAACTACATCCACACGGAGAACAAACAATGCTTTCAGTGTTTCTTTAAATATATGATGATTCTATGTGTATACTATGTTTACGGACATTTCTTCGGGTCGAACCACAACAACAGCTGGTGCGATGTGGGATTTGCTGCTGACTCAGTCGTAGAAGTAAGATAGTCACACATGTTTATTCAACGAGTGATACTTTCAGGGCTGTGGCTCCAGAAAAAAACCCCCCCAGGCCACAGAGAATATGCTTCTGTGCTGCGCTGCAAGAAATGCTGTGATTTGGCAAAAAGACTTGAATAATAATGGAAGAATTTGACTCGATTATAAGCTCTTTTTTTTTTTTCTTCTTCTTTCATACTTAGAAAACCTGGCGCAGTCTGTCTGTGCAGCATCTTTCCACATTACAGCCTGTCACGCCCCTTCAGCAACAGGATACCGACTGATCTGTCTGCTATCGGAACCAGAAAATCCAATTTTGCGTAAAGGTGCTTAGGTGAGGCTGATGTGTGATAAACAAGCGGCCGTCATCTCAGCCGACACACCTGCCAATCAACCGAACTTCTCCCCAGACGTGTCCGCTGAGTAAGCCTTAATATGCTTGATGACTTCATTCATATTTAACATTCATGCCAAGACACATCTTAGAACAACTGCAATTAGCCAAATATAAACTACATGTTTTTTTTTAAATGAGCCAATCATGTTGTTACTGTCCAAACCCCAAACTATAAGTTAGACAGCCTCAACACGACTGGCTGTGCTGCTCTCTGCTGCTGTCAGCCGTCATTTCAGTGTGAAATGGTTCCTCCTCCACATTCACCTCCAGTCTATCTCGTCCGATGCCCAGGTTGAGTTCATCAGAGTTCCACCTCATCACATCCAGATCTCCAACCATTCGTCTTCATCCCATCACCTCCACCAGTGTCCAGGCTGCACCGGGGAGGTTTCCTACACTACTCACAACTTCACCTCCGCTCTTAAAATTAAACGGATGTCCCGATGGGCACTCAGACTCGTATTTCTCATCGGATTTTGTACATGGCAACAAAAGAAATGTATTTGTTTAATCAAAATGACTGAAATGACAACAATGCAATATGTTACCACACTCGTTGTAAATTCTCGAATACTCAAAGTGTGATATGAATATGTGAACTGTGCAGAAACAACACAGACACGCTCTCAAGCGGTCAACATTGCGATAACAATGATGTAGAATTAAAGCTACAATCATATCGGGGCGGGATGATACTTGTTTTCTTATGTTGGTTGCTTCTCGGCCGACGGTTGTTGAAATGGGATATTAAACCTTTCAATATGAAGTCATTCTTTAGAAGCATGAGGTCTGAGCTTTAGTGCTTTAAATCTTGTAAAATCAGTAAAATATTCAGCGGGACAAATCAGGGCAATTATTTGCACTGTATGAAACATCTCTGGCACCATTAGCTTTGTTATAAATCGGACAGAATGAACGACGATTGTAGCCATCAGAGTTAAACAGATAAGAAAGTGAGAGGCTCCTACAGAAACTCAAGCTTCAATAAGTGAAATGTATATACGAGAAAGACAGTATATTGCAAAGCACCACACTGATTCCATCAAAAACTACAATCTTACATACTGGTAATGTTAATCTAGTGGATAATATAGGGTCAAGCAAATGCACAGTATCTATGGAAAACTAAAAATAGCTGCTTATGTCTCAGCTTGAAGCTTAGACCAATACATAAGTGCCTACATGTTACATTGCTCATCTCAGGCGAGTTCAAGTTTTCAGAAGAAAAAAAAAGATCAAACACATTTTTTTTCTTAAACAGATTTAAGACTCGAGCGGAGAGAGGACGAGGAGGAGGAGGAGGGGGGGGGGAGGAGGGGAGGAGGGGAGGATCTGGACAGTCGGGAGGACAGATGAGGGTTGAGGTGCAGCTTCTGTCCCTCAGAAACTAGCGGCATTTTTCTTTTTTTTCTCAAGCGTGTCTGTGCTTTACCATCTGGGCAGTTCTGCCTGCCAATGCAGTCTGGCTTATATTTAATTTAGGACAGGTCTTCTTCTGACTCCTGTTCACTTTTTGTGCTCGCACTTAAATATACTGAACAAACAAAAGAAGAGACTAAAAAAAAAAAAAAAACTTGGCCTGTTGGCCTGCAGAAAATAGTGCTTTTATGAAACAGAACTCCATTCCTTTTTTGTTCCCCTCTCTCATAACAACACGTGAGACCGTGTATTTTACTTTCTAGTAACAAGTCGGTGAGTGAGGCCGGTAATATCCCTGCAGACGTGCCAAAAAGGGTATTATGGTCATTGCTCCCGAGGAAACTGCAGAGAAAACCAACAATGCATTTTCCTCTGAGTATAGTGCTCCTGGCCTCTCTGCTCGTGCTGCCTCAGCCTGTGATGATGTTCTGGAGTAAGTCCAGGGGATTACAGGGGGGAGAAATGCGCTTTTTGCTCTCATTTACCATTGAGACATGGCATTTGAGGGCGCATACCCTGTTAGCAGAGCAACTCAACAGTATCAGATGGAGCCGGTGGGAACCGAACTCAGCAACACAAACCTCGGTGAAGACAGCGCCTTGTTTATTTACCCCTGGAACCAAACAGGTCTATTTTGACTCAGAGAGCTTGAAGCTAATTATTTGGTTCATAGGAGTCGTGCTCGTCACCCCCCCAAGGTTGGAACACACACAGAGATTCCTTCTGCTGTACAGTGTTAAGAGTATATCATATTTACTATTGTGCATGTGGAACGGTAAAGATGTTTAAATGGATGAATAAAAAGTCTACTCACATGCAAACTGCAGAAGAGCATCGCGACTCAGGACGGTCCCAAAGCTGTTTTCTGCTTTACACTGGTACCTCCCATAGTCAGTGATCTCACTCGCATTCGTAATAATGAAGTTTCCATCAATGAAGCCGTAGCGATAATCTGCCTCCGCATCCACTTCGGTCCGATTGACGTACCAACTGATAAATTATGAGAAGAATAGCAGGTTTTTTTCAGGTATTTGATGAAAGGCGAGCTAATGAGCTGTGAAATTAGGACTGCAATTAGGACGGAGACAAATATATGTCACACCTGTACGTGGGCGGTGGATTCCCCCGTGCTTCACAGTGCATCACCACCTTCTTTTCATCAGAATCCAGCGGAAAAATAACATCGTCTGGCTCCTGGATGAAAACGGGCCCAAACTCTTCACTTTCTGCAAGGGAGGATAAAAAAAAAAAAAAAAAAAAAAAAAAAAGGAGACAAAGACAAGAATGATTGCAATTATCACAACATGAGGGCTCATCTGCTTTAAGGTCCAATTACTTTCTCTTATTACTCTCAGTCTGGGTGGTGCAAGTCTATATTTCCGAGCATGAGATTATAGGAAACAAGAGATATTGAAGATGTATAGCTCCGTAGTAACAATAGCGAGCGTGGTGTCCTGCAGCACACAGCTGATTGTTTGAAAGGTGAGAACACAATCGTAATATACGGTTGTTAGATGAGTGAACGCATTAGTAATACACTGTTAGTACATTTGTTCCAACGCTCCATTTGTCTTCTCTTCTCACCAATCTATTTCTGACCTTTTAGTGTAGAGTAATTTTCACCACCCCGCTGCTGAAAATAGGACGTATTTTTATCGTCAGGGCAGAAATTAAACAAGACAATCTTTCCTTTTCTTCTGTCAGTCCTCTAACACTGTTAAATATCATGATATTCTAATTGTCTATGTCAGGCTTCTGCTCTTTTAAAACAAGCTTTACAGGAGGGATTACTGTAAAAAAAAAACATCATGGTAAAAATGTTAGCCACGAAACAGGGATCCATCTATAGCTCACTGCAGGTAGCTCTTATCTATGGGCATTAATAGGCTACAATTCAGTAGCAGTACACAAATTAACATAATAAAACAAACTATTGTATCCACATGACACCAACAGCTTGTTTCAAATGTACACTGTATATCACAGCTGAGAGGATTTTAATTCTAAGAATCATTAATCTTTTAGTTTATAACCGCACCAGAAAATTGCCACCCGCTCTGTACGCCACATCACGGTTAGCTCGTGTCACAGCATAGTGCAAGTTTAAAGTACAGTTTGACATTTTGAGTGTAATTAAGGCACATGCTGCAATTTACCACCGAGTGCTCCATATTTAGTGTACAAAGGAACAATGTTCATGCTGTTCTTATGGCTGGAAGGGTGCGGTGCATCATCAGGGGTCAGTAATAGGCATGGCTCTATATGTAATGTGTAATGTTTTGAAGAAGATTTATAATGTCACTCCCCAGACGAGCGGAGAGAGAGTGGCCTGTAATAAATCACTGTCAGCATCAATCAGTTTATTACATCAATATATATTAAAACATCCCTGTGAGAGGTGTAAATATATCACTGAAAGATGTCTGACCATACCACCAGAACAGGAAACACACAGACGTGGTTAAACTACCAAGCAGGTCCAACGTGATTTAAGTTTCCTCACTCATACTCTCAGTCATGCCAGCTTGCCAATAGGGGTGGTTAATTGGCCCAATTTCCCGATTCGATTCGATTCTGATTATTGAAGTCTCAATTCGATTACAAATTGATTTTCGATTATTAACGATTATCGATTCGATTTTCAATTATTAACGATTATTGATCTTCCATTTAACATCAGTCAGCTGCTGAATTATTTTACTTATCTTTTGAGTAACACCTCACAGCACCTTCAATATTGTATAGTGTAACTGTAATATCAAAATTATTGTTTTTTAATTTGTTTTAAATGTAGTGTTTCACTGTTAAAAGAAAGCTGCCAAGCTCAGCAGCCGGACTCATGTTAGAAGCATTGTTGGTGACGAGAACCAGGGCGTGTTTCTCTATTCCCCACTCGTCTGCCATTGCTTTGAGAAACTCACACATATTTGCGCTTGTGTGGCTATCATCCATAGCTTTTGTCTGAAGTACGTAGGACATTAGCTTCCATTAACTGCTGATATAATGAGCTGTAACGGTCACATATGAGACTGTAGCTCTGGATGTCTAGGCATCGCAGGTTATTGCTACCCTGTGAGCAGAGTTGAGGGACACTTGCACGGAAAGGTTTGTCTCCTTGTAAAGATTTGGAATCGATTTAAGTGTGAAAAAGCTCCGGGATGGAATAACATATCTTGGCTACAGACTGTGGACCATGTCGCGGAAGCCAGTAAGAGGAGGACTCCAGTTTGTATTACTATTTAAAAAAAAAAAAAAATCTTTTTTTTTTTTTTTTTTTTTTTAAATCGATTTTAGGAAATGTAATAATTGAATCATAATCGTCAATATTATAATCGCGATTAATCAATAATCGATTTTTTTCACCACCCCTACTTTGCCAACGTATGCAAAACACATGTTCCATGACGGTAAAGTGCATTGGTGATAGTAAACTATTGCATGTTAGTGTTGACGTGTGTTTCGGGGGTGTGTTTTTAGTTCTGAGTTCAGTACGGTGATGCCGTTTGGGTAGAAACTGTTGATGAATCTCGTGGTGCGTGTTTTGATGGACCTATAGCTTTTACCGGAGGGCAACAGTTCAAACAGTCGATGGTGATTATATAAGCCAATAACCTGGATTTAATAAGTAGTATTGTACTGCAATTTTTGCACGCAAGGCGCCATTCCAATAAAGTTGAATTGAATTGACAGTGTTGCCGATAGCGGGTTCTAGCCAAAACTCATTTGCGAAACCTGTCCCCTGATTAATTTCTTCTATTTAAAAAAGGTCACTACCTATCATCATTAACATTACATTAGTTAAGTTAAGCACATTCTAAAGAGCGACATTATCATACGAGTGGGATGGTCATGCAAATTAAATACATATATTATGTACCGTATATGAAATACTTGTTCCGGGAAGCTTGGATTACAAATGTTTGTGTGAAGTCACATTTGTGAAATACTATTTAATGCCAACAAGCATGATTACGTTTAGGAAAGACTGTTTCTTGATCAAGTTGCTCCTGTTGGTGATTTGAAGTGGCTCGCATGTAAGATTTGAACTCCTCGGCACAAGTGCGCCCACATATCAATACACCTGCTGCTGTCGTGTCTTCTGCGTGACGTCCCTGTTGTGCTTCTCTTCTGTTCCTTCTCTTTGATCGAGCCCCTTGTTAACACAGGGATGCACTTACCGTAGAGGGTTTTCTACGTATACCGCATCAGACTTTACAATTTAAAGCTGAATCGTGTGTTCTTCAGAAGATCTGCGTCTCTATGAGATTAATTCAGCAGAGATGTAAACTCAGTAAACATGTCGTGATGCGCTCCTTGTGTTTTCCATGTGAAGCCACAACACAGCAGCTTAAGTCCTCAGAGTATATTGATATTCATGCCGTGTGTTTAAACAGACATCATCTTATGGAGCATTTTTCATTAGGCTGGCATCGCATTTCTTCTGGAACATACAGCGCATACTGTAACAATGCAACGCCGCCAGTCTTTAAATACCTCTCACTATTTAAGACTGATCTGATGACAATAAAAGAATCATTGCTTTTTTTTCTCAGGCTATGTATAATCTCACCGACCCTTTGTCAGCAATTTACTATTCTGCAGGGAAATAAAGAGCTTTTGAAATAATAACCTAATCAGTGGAGGAAAATGAATCAATATTAAGTCGCAAACCTTGCTGTGCATATAAATCGAGGCAATTCAGTGCTTGCAGTGTTGCTAATCCTAAAAATGGCTCTAGATCTCTATATTTTCTTCACACATCTCTCCGTCTATCTATCCTTTCATCCATCCAGCAGCACTGGTCTGCTCCACCTGCCCCTCGTTAAGCTTGTGGAGCGGACCGTGATGTACGATCAAATTATTTCCCGTTCAAATGAAACAATGAGGGTTCTGGTTCTGAGAGCGACTGAAAATCCTGGGCCGGGTGATGTCTGTGGGTACTACAGGCAGTAGAGTATAAGAATATTGACACAGCAATATATTGTATTGCTTCCTCTCGCAATATCATTATCGATACACTGGCGGTTTAACAGTCACTACATCCTCCTGTGTAAAGTTAATTTAAACGCATTGAAACGATTTCAGTGAGGCATAATTGTATCCGTCAGCCAAACACATTCTGCCTGCTGGCAGTTTGTCTTTTTTGCCAGTTTATGGCTCCTTTACACTGGAGTGGTAGCACACAAGGACACATTGCAGTCAGTGTGCGTGATACAATGGCACCTCGCTGAAAGTCCATGTACATTTTATACAGTTTCTTCATCTCACTGTCAAATTGGGTGAAAACGATGCCGCAATGCAGTGAGTAAATACAGAGATACAGATATTGTGATGTATTGTTAGATAGTCTTGCAACGTATTGATTTTTGCTATATGATGTTATTATTGTTATTTTGGACAACGTATTTTATATTCTTGAGGCACTTTCATTAAATATAATGACTTCCAGTTCATGCTCAAATTTCTAATCAATTTCTTTCGCCTGAAATCAGATGATAGATGTAAAAAAGGATACTATTCCCTCAATGTTGGCTCTGATGTGGCTGTCACAAACGCCCTCAGCCGGCACTTTAACCTGAAAGTTAATGTTTCATTTTAAATCCAGTGTGACTGTGCACAAAGTCAAAAGCAGCAAAAAAGAATGTCGCTGTCCTTCCTGACTGCTCTGTAGTTCTGGTTTATAGTCCTGTATCATCTAAATCAATTAATAACATATAGTGTGCTGCAGAGAGCCATACGAGAGCGCTGCTTTCTGCTTCAGGTGACAGCTGGAACCAACCGTGGATTAGCTTCATGTCAATATGGTTAATAAAGGGACAACTGTAGTACAAGCATCTTATTTCTGCAGGTAATTAACTGCGGTAAAAGCATGACAATGCAATCGGAGGCGTCCAGACATGTTAATAAATTGAGTTGAAAAAGTTAATTATTAATTTTTTTTTAGGACACCTAGTTTTTTTTTTTTATTATTACCGGAGCTGTGACCTCATAATAACATTTTTGTGACCATTTAAAAACATTAAAGGTTTGGAGGCAAACACCAGGTTTCAGTGCTCGAGGACATATGGTCTGTGTGGTTTAAACACACATACACACAAACACACACACACGTGCTTAGAAGTTGTTTAAATCACTCAACTTCAGGTGCCATGGCCATCTGTCAGTCACAGAGCCAAAAAAGCAATATCCCCTTTAAGCCGCGAAAGGTGCATTACTTTTTGGCATCCATTTCATCCACAGAACATCAATCCGGTCCAGTGGTATAATGCTCTTGTCACCACTGACAATAGAGAGAGGCATTACTCTCACCTTGGTTATAGAGATGTAAGTCATTTTATGGCTACATAGTGATAATGCTGTCAGAAAGTTAGGAGGACAGAAAGATAAGACGGACAAGCACAAAAGAAGACACGGAAAAATAAACTGAAACAGAAAAAAAAAAAGAAAATAAAATGAGAAAGCGCTTGTTATTCCCGTTTCCTGCCGGCTTTACATATGATTAACTCATTACTCCCAATGTGCGCTGTCCTTCTGCCAATTCAGCAGCTACTTCAGATTTCCATTAATTAAGCACTCCAGATGCAATAAGCACGATGTGATTAATCATATATTAAAGTGTCAATGTATCCTCTAGAAATATTCATGCCGTGAGTCGGGAAGTGACCCATGTAGATTTATTACAGCTTGTTGCCATGCTGTGTTTGGGATATTAAATCTTCCTTTTGACAAAGATATCCGTCATATCTATAGCTTCCATACTGACAGGAACACAGAGAGAGCGGGATATTGCCGTGATCCCACTTCAATTTCACAAAGGGCACAACCCCGGTCACTGCAGACCATGCACAGTGATGATGGATAGGTGAGATTCATTTCCAGACCAAATCTAAACAGGCAGGAAGCCTTCACACATAAAGTGCGACCAGACATGGCAGACTGCTGCAGAGATAGCAAAGTACATTCGCACCAATCATGTTTGGACGAGGGTTTATTCAAACCCGTTTCAGTCTGGATCGGTTCAATAGGTGAGGAGAGCGACAACTGAACTCAGGTGGATCCTCCAGATTAAGTGCAAACCCAACACGACATCGTTGGACAGCCATGCCCGAAAGTTTATTTTTTGCTTTATCGGCTATTCAAACTCAAATGGCATCATAGTTTACTAAACCAACATCATTCTCTATTGAAGAAGACTTTAAACTACTGACTGAAAAAAACAAAATCATCAAACTGTTTACCGTGAGTCATTTTCCCATAAGCTTACATGCAATCAGACTTCATTTTGAAACCAGTAGCACATTTAAGTCACCGCCACACTGGCTTCACTTCCCGTAATCTCTGTCCATATGTTATATTGTTAGTGGTCTTTGCAGAAGGAGGCAGATGGTGACATTTGAAATCCACAGTAGCAATAACATCTGACAGAAATTCATTTTCAGCGTTCTCTTCTCGTTTTATTAACTAATGATCACCACAGCTAGGAAACAACGCCAAAGAGTACACACGTGCTCATTATCCTTGACTTAAGCCGCAAAAAAAAAAAAAAATACGTCCAGCGGTAAAAAAAGGAAATTGTTCAATTAATGAGCTATTTGTGAGTTTGAGTTTCATGTTCGGTGTGAACTTTAACAAATCCAAAGCAAAACTTTTCAATTTTGCTATCAGACAAGAGCAAACAAACTGTGGGTTTGACTGCACCATTAGTTTTACCTTCACTTCTGTAGTCCTCCTGAGAGCCGAGCAGACTCAGGGCTGACAGGGGGTGACTGGAGAAAGCAGGCCAGTCAGGAGTGCCCAGCCCACCACTGTGGTGTTGTCGAGGTCTGCTGCGCGAGTTGAGCACTGACGAGCTGTCTGGTTTCATTCGTAATACTGCTGCATATGATATAGGCCGTGCTGCAACAGCTCTTGCAAAGTCTGGGGGGGGAGGGGGGAGAAGATGAAACAGTGAAAAATTGCATCACATATAGTCATGACTTTCAGTACAACTGGTCTCAAAGGAGACAGGAATTTCACCCAAAGAATGGTGTTTTGGATAAATATCAGGAAAAGTACCTGCAATCAACTTCCAAATGGAGCGAGAAAAACCGGCAAATGCTAACTTCCAATCCTCTTCCATAAACGACTATAAAGGTCCACTGTGCAAGTAGTCTATTACGACCCATATTAACGTTTATTGTCAGGTGGCGACCTCAAGTGGCTGTACTTATGATTACGGCCGCAAAAGAGGAAGTCATGTGAAGTGGCATAAAGAGCCGAAGACAGGTTGGATGGTCGGTTGAATTAAACACAGGACTTTCATATAGGAGGCGACTGTACGTCTTTGTTTAGGACATTTTGTAGCTGTTTTTGAGAAAACGAAACCAGGTGATCTAAACTGAGACAAGATCTTTTCCTAATCCTAAATAAATAGTTATTTGTGCCTAAACCTAATATACAAATTCGACATGTCCATGGTTTGCAGAAATGTACAATGACAACAGCTATTCTTGTGGTCGGGTTGTCCTTACATATACATACATCCATTTCTATTCATTCTCTGCAGTATTGTGCTTTTAACGTAGTGGTCCAGCCGTCAACTCCTATTAATATAATCCTGAGCCTTTACAGCCTATTGTAACGTCTGTAATCTAGAAAATTCTCTGGACTGTCATCCTTTAAGACGCAGAAGCTCAAGTCACTTTCTCATGCCATTGTACGAAGAATATTCTAGCAAAAAACTAGTGTTGTACATGACAGGAATATTGCTGCTGCTGAAGCCAGCAGAATACGGATGTGTCATGACTCAGAGACAGCTCTGAATGAAACAGGTGGGGAAAAAAGAAAAAAAAAAACATAGACGGCACGCCTACAGTCTGCAGGAAATAAACATAGTGCTGAAAAACACAAGCTGAGTATCTGTGATGTAACAGATTTCTGAAGACAAGTCAGCCAACAACAGGGCCGTTTCTAGGAATTTGGGGGCCCCAAGCAAAATGGACATGAAGGTAGCTAACAAACATTTTTTGCTAGCCTACCTGCTGCGAAATTACAGTGATTGTACAAGACAAGTAGAGCTATTTTATCCACTATAATGTATCACTTACCACTATCTTGTTTATTCTTATCCTCCTCTTACTTTCACTTTTTTCTTTTCTGGCTTCCTGATGCATAATTACGCTTCATGTGATGACTGCAGAGGTTTTGTATTTTGCCGGCAGCAGAGGTCCGTACCTGGCTGGCTGGCTGCTGTCAGCGACTACTGAGAGGGGCCCCCTTGAGGGGGATCCCGATAACAGTGTCATTGCACTTTACTGCATTGACTATCAAAGGGGCGCTCACACAGTTTGTCGTTGCATTTTATTCATAACCAGTAGTTGTCTTGGGGCCCCAGGCCAGCTCGGGGCCCCAAGCAATTGCTTGGTTTGCTTGCCTTCTCGCGACGGGCCTGGCCAACAAGGTGCAGATTTGGAGCTTTGAAGCCTCAGAGAGCCTTTATCTGTTCCTCTTTAAGTCTGAAGATCAACTTAATGGAACAATCATTTTCCAAATTACCACCGAGAGACTTATTAAAAGGAAGTAAAATTACTCATAAAGCCCCTAACTTATTTTGTGAAAACTTTTTTAATCCTTATCTTCTAGAATAATGCTAGAACAAAACCCTTCATAGCTTTCACACAGTCAGTCTGGAACATCTACCATAGGGCTTCCGTTAGAGGCTACGTATTAAAGGCACGTATAATGCCTTTGGTGAAAACACGCACTTCTTGCAAGGCACCACAGATACTCTGTATATCGCCGAATTCACTGTCATCGAAGTCTCAAATTGAATAAAATGGTAAGTGTAACAGAGCAGAAGAGAAACAACTTCCCTCAGAGGTTCAGAAAAACATCCTCTCTGTGAAATGTAAACTACAGTTAGAGCTGTCACTTGTCATTTCCGTCACCGCACTCGTCTCCTGCGTACTTCTGAAGAATTCAATCCACTTTATGTAGGGTATTGTGCCAACGTGTTGTCTTTTGTGACGCTATAAATGTAACGACTCACAAACAATTAGTCAATCCACGACAGCTCATCGCCATAACATTTTTTAATTTTTTTTTCCAAAGCAGCCATACAATAAAGCTGGAACAAACAGCCGAAATTGCTGATGATACGGAACCGTTTCTGTTGAGACATAATGCTTAAAGAGAAGTGCAGAAAGACGAGAGGCTTGAAGCTCAGCGAGAGTCTAATCAGAGTTTTGCAAAAAAAAAAAAAAAGGGGGGGTGGGAGCATTTTTCGCACTACATGATAAAGTGCTATGAAAGAACTGAACAAAACTGAGAAATAATTACGTGCCCTCGGGGAGTTGTCAGCTGCAAAAATACTGCTATCTACAAATGGAGAGCGGGAAATTACTGTATTACATATTATGGGGAGGAAGCAGGATATGGAACTGCATTTGAAATTAAAGGTATTGTGACTTTGAAAAGTGATAAGCAAAGCAATTAGTGGTTGGTTGGTAGTCAGTTAAATAATGTAACGTTCCCCACCGCTGATGCGCACGGCTGGTTTAACACGGCAGAGTCCTCCACTATTTCCTTTGATAGCTGGAAAAGTAACAACATATCAACTTTAGGTGATAAGACAAAATGCAACAGCCGGCTAAATCTTGTATTTGTTCTGCGGAGTGAATCCCACATTAACCGTGAAATGTAGATGAATTAACATATTTAGTTATGCTTAGCATCAACACACCCCACTTGCAATCTGAAAATATAAAGACACCGAACAATGGCTTTTCCCGAACAATCGGTTTCCTAACATCTAATTATTTTTCATGACATTTCTCAAAAGGCTTGTTTTCGAAAGAGCGTTATCTAACAGAAGTTTGCCGAGTTTGAAGCCTTTTTATCCTATTGTCCTCCCTTTCGCCGCTGATTAATTGAATTGTCAGCATGAACCTCTTAGATTGCAAAAGCTATTGTCGTGTTTTGCTTTGTTTCGTTCCTTAACACTATGATGCAGATCCACTGTCTCGTCGTAACCTCTTAAATTAATCTGTTTCGCCAGTTTACCCCTCCCATATCACTTAGGACCTTTATTTGAGGATCTTTGAAAAGAACAGTAAATTTGCGCAGGTATGTTGCCATCATAAATTGTATAATAACACATTCTCGCAGTGCACAAACATCACAGAGGCCTTTTGATTGAACCATCGCCGACACACAAAACTACTCCACAGAAACTCAGAAGGAGTCTCGAGTGTCAGCCGCTGCCGACTCGCCCTTTGTCACAGCGGTGAAGTCGCACTTTGCAGGAAATTAGGGAAGTAACAAGATTATCGACTGAACATGATAAATGTAATCCAAGTTATATCCTGTTTAATTCAATTATGGTCACTTAACCAATAATGAGAAGGGGGCATGCGACTCCCTGGTGACAATGCTTGGCTATGTGCATCATCAATGAAGGAATTATAAGCGAATGCTTAATCGTTAACCATCAATTGCTCAGTGCTGCCGTGCACATCTGGAGAGCTTTTCAGAACAGAAGCTGCAGCTGGTGTTTCTGACTGAGACCAACCCCTCAGCAGCACGTTGGATTCTACCCAGGATGTTAGAGTACGTACAGTACATCTATAAGGTAGATGACTTGGCGCAACCCAGCATCTCTCTGACTGACAGGTTGCCGTGACAGTTGAAGTGTGGGTGAGGAAACCGTTGAGTGATGACAAGAAAAACAGCTTGTTAGAAAAAACAAGTTGATCCTGTTAAAAGATGACAGCTGCACTGACACTGACTTGAATTTAGTCAAGGTTCAAAAAGGCTCATCGAAAAGGCTCATTTCTCTCGGGAGATATAAACATGTCGTATCATCTCAGCGCTAGTTTTACATACATCTAAGCGCATTTGACTTGATTGATAGCAATGATTAAGTTATTTGCGAACGTGGCCACGCTGTGAAGACACAAAAAAAGACCGTCAATTTTTCCCGACGCATCAGAAAACTTGATTATCTGCAATCACTCAGCGCCCCTTCAATCAAAGTGAACTTGTTAGATACCTGGACAGTCTCAGCCCTGAGCAATCCCGAGCAGAGAGAAGTGAGTTGGACAAAGAGAGCGGTGCATCGCATAAAAAATGCCAGCAACACCCAAGCCCTTCCCCCTACAGCGCTGAAGCAACTTCTCTCGATCCAAGAACAACTCCAGCAGAGTGCTGATCACGCTGCATGCGTGACACACTCAGAAACACACAGCACAGAATCTGAGCCTAGTAATCCAAACGCTTCGGCAATTACGTTCCTTGATAGGAACATGGCTGGTGTCACCATTCTGACATATCCAGTTATGTTGGCACAGTGTCAGAGATGTCATTTTGAAGGCTGCTTAATTGTGCTGCATAATATCGAAAGCTACGTCTAATACCTTCTCCATCCCCCATTAATGTCCGCGGAGAGCTGAAGGTGACATATCGGATCGCATTTGACGTAGCTAGGTGTCTCTAAAGAAAGGAACCGACAAGCCGATAACAAATCTTGACTGCAGGGTTCAGCCTGACTCAACAAACTGTTAACTGGGGATTTTTTTTAACATTCTTCATTCAGCTGTTTATCTATAAATTAGCAGCAAAAATAAATAACATGAGTGTGCTGCACGTGCATGGTTTTGTCAGTGAAAACACTGAAAAGCAAAGCATATCAGTGTGCACGAACTGAGTTACGAATATTGCAATTTAATGACATTAAAGGGTAACCCCCCCAATTTTACACATGAGAGCCTCAGAGTGCTATGATGTTTGGTGATGTCAGTCAGTTTATTCTAACATTGCACTCCTTTAAAAACTGCTGGATGAATTATGATACAAACTGATACATCTAACATATTGTCTTTTTAATTCCATGCATTCTTCCAATTATGTATATATAGAGTAGTATTCCCCAAGTCCAAGTTACCCTTTAACTGGCAATAGCAATGTATTCCTGTTTCTTTAGATCGCTCTCTTTAACGATGGTCTGCCAGGGACCTTCTGTCAATAAGGACTATACATTTTGCATACAGTTTTGTCAAATCAATGTTATAATGGTCCGATTCCGAAGAAAAAAAAGAACTGGGACTAAACCTTGACAAATGCAGCAAACAAAAAAAAAAAAGTCTCTTTTGTTTGTTTGACTAGTGAAGCCGACAGGCACTCGCTCTTGTCAGCTGTCACCTTCATCTGATAAAAGCAATGACCCCTGCCTATCCCACTGATCCCTATCTTTCCGAGGGTGCAAAGTCAGAGACGCTCATTGTTGTTGAAAGGGCTGCACCTGCTGCATTTCAGGGAGTTCTAGCGTAATGCCATCGGTGATCGTTTCAGGTCTTCACACCAACTTCACGATAACATCACCGAGGGACACAATGGCCATTTTATAGTTGAGAGAAGAACAAAAAGCCAAGCGTTCCCGTTTCCTTGTCCTCATTATCATGCGTATGTTAGACACGCGGGGGCTTGACGGAGATCACATTTGCGTAAATAAATTCAGCGTTCGAATCTGAGATATCGTGCCCGACTGAGGAGACGCACATGGATTTGAAACAAGGGACTGGAGCTGCGAACAAACCAACAACAGAGGTGAGGGTGAGGCTGAGAGAGGATGACATGTTTTAAGTGAACAGAGGGGAGACCTGGGGAAACGGTGGGAAACTCATCTGCTTGTATTAGGTCATTGGGTTGACACGGCAGCGCCGGAGACAATGTGCGAGTCTTGGGATTTGTCTGTAGCCTCTGTGGCGTGAAAAATGAATTAGAATAACATACAGTAAGTAGGTGAGACGCTCAGTGGGGCTCAAGTAGACGGACATGATTAGCCATAGCCTGTAAGATTAATGAAGACCTTCACAGGGAGATTATATTGACTGAAGCTGATTATGCTTGAGACCATTTATTCAGCGGAATATCATTACAGATAGAACAATCCATACATCATATGCAACCTCACCTCACCTCCTATCACAGCGGACTACTGACTAAAACCCTGTCTTTTTTTTCCCCCTGATCCTCGTGGACTATGGAGATTGGACGAGTTCCTTCAACCTTGCAAGAAGGAAACGCAGTGGTGTCGCATGATGTATGGCATCATATTGTCATGTTTCCTAATGGAAAGTCTTTATCCAGCATGTTCTGGCACTGACATTCTTTTTATTCTTTATTCAAACCTTTTTTTTTCCCGACCAGCTTTGTGTAACCACAACATTGGTAGTTTATGCAAATGGTCAATATCAAACTGCCAACAAAAATCCCTCAGTTGAGAAAGGATGTGTTATCTGCTGGGTTGTGGAATCAACCATATATCGGAGGATACATGGATCGAGTGAGGGGCATCTCGTCGAGCTCCAATCAAACTGCCTTAACTAAGCAGTGCTGCTAAACTAGAAGCCACACCCAAAATACTTCCAGAAACATATTAGCATACTGTTTCGCCTGAAAGCCTGAAAAACCCTAAAATCACACTGCTCAAATGGACACTGCTGAACCACCACCCTGTTTGTTGTGATAATATAATGTCTGTCACTAGCCGGCCATCTTACTGTTTCCTGTTTCAAAACAGACAACAGGCTGAAACCCATGACACCCATCAGCGTGGGTGTTCATTGGTCCGGTGTGGCGCAGTGCAGTCAGCTTGAATTAAAGTATAACCTCGGCCCCTTTTTTTCTCTGGTCATGCAACACCGATTACAAAAAATGTTTTCATCTCTCCACTGCATAGACAGTTCAGTTTCATTTCAGAGCCAACCTTCCACCGATGAAATACTTATTTTAATACTCGCACTGGAGGCGCAACAAAATTCTACCGTGACATGACACAAAAGCAGATGCCACGCGCATTTTTGATCGTAACTAAAACAACAAAAGCAAATGACGACAAACTTTTCTAATTGGCTGTTATCAACAGGAGTCTATTCCGCCATCTTTGGCATAAGCACACAGGCTCATTGTATGTACTTATGTACTCTGGAATGCCAATTTCAAATCCCTGGGTGGTGATTATACTGTTGAACTGCCAAGACTTGAATGTTGTGCCCAACTTCTCATGTTTAGAGAAATCAACAATGACTTATTTTCTTCTCATTTTTTTTTTAATCATTTTTTTTTATTTCCTGGGCTCAAGTTGCGAGTGTAGGAGAGGCTGTCACAGGAGGATCTCGCCAGCTGGAGGAAGTCCATAACTCCCTGATGGTGGGACCATAAATAGTTCCCAAAGTTTGTGTATTTGGACTGTATTTACAAAGTTAATAACCTGCAGAATGATCTACTATGCATACTACACTATTATTATTTGGGTTGCTGGGATGTTGGAACATTGAAGAATTTGCAGTTAGCCTCCGTGGCTTGTGGGTGTGACTTTTAACAAATCTCCGTGTTTTTAAAAAACCTTATTTTTCAAGGTGTACAATCACAGCGATATATTCATTGCAGGGTCTGCCGCGGTGTAGTGCATGCAAATAATCACCCATTTATCCGTACGCAAACTGTATTTCTGGTGCATGACTCTTACGCCCTTGGGGAAAAAATGACTTCATGCATCACTTATACAGCGCTACACGTCTATATTCCCCGCAACGCACTTGTAATATTGAAACACCTCACAGTTACCTGAGGAACAGCTGAATTACAATTCGACACTTAACACCCCAAGCTACATTGTGTTTCACTCAGAGACCGGAGGGAGTAAAAAAAGAAATGGCCGCAGACATCACGCCTGTCCGGCCCACTCTTCAAAACACCGGAGAGATCTAATTGTGCTGCTCTCTCTGCCTCGACTGATTTCAATATCTGTTGTGCGAAAAACGACGAGGCAGCGTAGAGGACGGGTCCAGAGGAAAATAAAACTGCTGTCTTCAAAGTGAGCATTTTCTGAATATTGAGGCCGAACAGTGGGTCAATAATCCATTACGCAGCACATCATGTCAAAAGTATCATAATAAAACAAAGGCCGCATCACGCCCTTGGGAGTGGCTGCTCACGGCTCCAGCTGATGAGCATATTGAAAACCAGTTTGAAGTGCAGCGCTCTTATTAAAATGTGACATATCTCTGACTCATACACACTCAGCTCTCAGCGCTGCTTTGACTGGAGTGGAAAATCACTACTTTTATAGACTTCTTTGTTACCTATGGTCCAACATTGGCGGAGTAATTGTTCCGTAAAAAATTCCCCCTCGCTCTTAAATTCCAACAGCGCAGTGTCTTCATCATGTAAACCCTTCTTCTCTAGTTTTGGTTTCAAAATCAATATCATGATGGTATCTGCAGACACCGCAGACAGAATGTGCAACAATAATTTTACACATCTGATTCAGGGTACCGATAAGGCAATGCAACTGCTAATGTGTGGATGGATGATGACAGGAAACAAAAGCTCCTTCAGGAGACCTGATGAAAGTCTCAGATAAACCAAACAGCAGCGATCGCAGAAAGAAAAAAAAATAAATAAAAAAAATCGAGAACAAAGAACAGAGAAAGCAAACAAAAGTAAAGACCTGTCATAGCTAGTTATGAGATAACAATGCGCCTGGAGACAATATTGATGCATGGTGTGTATCTGCTTTTTGGAGTTTTTATGTGATGCCCATAAAATTTAATTTGTCTGCATTGTGTTTTATCTCTCGGCTTCTTTCATTCAACACAAACACAAGGCTTCACAGCGGAAGACATGCAGGGCAGAATTACATAAGCGGACAAAACGGCACAACGCAATGCGCACAGGAAGCGTTGTGATCATCAATTTGGCGACATCGGGGTGCGTTTCTTAATATGCCGATATGAGAAACTAGACTACTTGATTTTCCATCAAATAAAAGATAATATGTTGGACCAGAAGAGTTTTATTCTAACTGTGATCAGCGATACAGACTGTACGTGTTGAGAGAGAAAACATTTCCTCTTGGAGGAAGCGCATGCTGTTTTATTCTTAATTTAAATAGCAAGTTCCATCAAGTATGTGTAACACATATAGAGCCTGAGCGCTTCAGAAACTACAGTATATATGTGTATTTTGCCTACCATGCTTGGAAACAGGAGACAAACAGGCGACACTGGGTGATCTCTGTCATGCATAAAATGCTAATGTGAAAACAGTGTGACTATAATTGAATGTTCGAGAAATGGCATTTTTATTCTTAAGACGTCATCATTGCTGAAAGGTTAATGACTTGCAGTTAAAGTTACATTTGCATATTATCATGTTTGATTGAATCTAAAAACATGAACAGCACCCACAAGAAGTCTTTGCTTTCCTGTACTGCCGGTCAGATACACAGTGTACTAAAACAGGAATCTGATTTCATGAAACTCAATATATTTTAATTTGTTTGTGCTCCTGAAGATCCAATCTTGATATCTTTTTTACCTCTGGTAGCTGAAATGACAATTTTGGTCTACACAAAAAGTAGACAAGGTCACATATAGTATTTCTCTCCACTTAAGTCGGGAATGTAAAGGTGGACAAATCGATCGCGTTGTAAATCCCTATAAGGCCTTTGAGAAAGAGCCTGGCCATTTTTTTTTCTGAGAAGCAATTATTTTGCAAAGCGGTAAGACAACAGGAGACAGTGTAGTGGCAGAGGGCTGAGATACGTGTAATGATCAAACAGAGCAATTTCTGTCAACTATATGCACTCAAGGTACCGTGGAACCAAATCCTCAGGTCGAAAATCAATAGACAGAATTGACTCAACCGAAACAAATTAACTGCACAAGCCAGTAAGTCCCTGTTTATAAACTTGATAAACTAGTGAAAGTCTTGATAAACAGATAAAAGATAACCCCCAGCGTCTCTACAAGAGCTTCTTTTCTAATGCAAAGCTTAGTTCGTTTGAAAAAAAAAAAAAAACTGCAGCTGGAGCAACAGTGAATGCTCTTATCAAATCCCTTCTTTACATTTTCTAAAGTGACTTACAGTAGGAATGCTGAGGTTAAATGTGCCATACTTTAGAAAGTAAGATTTCCTTTGTGAGCAGGTCTAGGTGTTATACAAATACTGTGAAAGTATATATAAAAAAAAATGCTCAATCTAATTGCACATTGAGAGACTGTGGCTTTAAAAGAGCCGGTGAGGTTGTGATGGCACAAATATGAAGACACTCAGATATATATATCTCAATGTACAGTGCCCTCAACAGCTGTGGCTGTGGCAAAGCAAATGTGGGCGGTGCCTGCTCAGGCCTGTGAGAGCTGACCAATCAGAGCAGACCGGGCTCTGCAGGACTTTAAAGTTACAAGTTACTTTAACTAAATGTACATTTAGTTGTTATTGTGATACAATAAAATGAATAACAGATAATCCTTGTGTGTTAATGTTAGAAACAGATCCAGGACGGAGATGGTGAAACTGCCGATCATAACATTAATATTTTAATCGTACTACGGTGCTGCTCATTGTCCATTACCACATTAGACCTTGACACACCAGAGTCTGTTCATATTCCATTTAGTTTTTTCTCGGTCCATGATGTTTGCAATAGTAAATATCAAAACCGTACCTTGAGTAGTAGCCATGGCCACTGCTGTTATCTCACATAAAGCGCATAGACACTCACAACAGATGAGACATTTCTGAGAGATCTCTTAAGTGCTCGTGTTAGTCTGACAAGCTTTCGATAGTCATTTGACATCGCAGTTAAAAAAAGTGTCTTTTTATCTGCTCTGAGTAATTCTTCAATCTGATTGACTTGGACTCACTGAATATTTTAACAAACAATGTGGTCTAAACCATTTCGTAAGACTAACAAAAAAAAATCTAAAATGCTGATCAAACAATGAAAATAGTTGTTCTTACATTTCTTTATACTTGGAGCTTTGAGAGGGTGGCAGCACAGGATATGACAGGCAGATAATGAAGGTGTCTTTTGTTTTCCCTTGCGGAATTTCATTTTACTCCTTGATGCCTTGATGTGCTTCACGAAAGCGCACGAGGCCTCGACGCTGAACTGTCAGAACTGCAATTTTCTTAAGTGTGCCAATATCCACCGCACCGTCCTCTGACCTGCTCACTGAGTATTCCTAAGATATGACACCACAAGACTAGCAGACAAGGTGAAGATGGAGTCTGACAGTGTGGGCAGAGTTGACAAAACGGTGTTGGTTTCATGTTTTCTCAATTACATCCATATCTGGTGAAGATATCTTTAAATCTGTTGGTTGCAGTATTCAGTGTGTGTCTTTGATGGTTGAATGTGAAAGTTTGGGAAATGTTCATTAAATTGCGTTTACAAATTTTTGTGGCATTAAAGTGAAACTCTCGCCAAAAAGCAACCGAGGCTTTATTTGGTATTGAATATGAGTCAAACCTTCGTGTAAAAGCATAATTACGACGAAAGAGGCACTTTTAAGATTTACCGTAGTTTCGGTTTTGGTGCTCGGGGCATGATATGCTAGCATCAAAATCGCTATTTTTAGAACACTAAGAAGGCTCGACACAACATGAAACTTTGCTCGTAGCATCACCAGGGTCTCTACTCATGAACACGCGCATTGAGAACATTGTTTGTGTACACAGAGTTTATGAAAAAGAATGTTTTTGAACTACTCACGTTAGCGGCTGCATCTCCTGCGCGTCGCCGTCATGGCAGACAAAAAGTGTCGATCCCTGAGTGCGACCTGACAGGCACGCTTGAGGAGCGGTTCACCATTACTCTCCTTCCTGTCAGGTCGATAAAAATAGCGATTTTGATGCTAGCGTATCATGCCCCTAGCTCTCCCGTTCAAAATTAACGTGCCCAAAACCGAAACTACGGGAAATCTTAAAAGTGCCTCTTTCGTCGTAATTATGCTTTTACACGAAGGTTTGACTCATATTCAATCCCAAATAAAGCCTCGGTTGCTTTTTGGCGAGAGTTTCGCTTTAACAATCTCTGAAGTTTGATTATAAATTGCTTCGCAGAGAAAGGTTAAAGTAACTGTGAGGGACTTTTCAGTAATTGTTGATTCAGCCCCTTTTGACAGAAGCGCTACGACACCAGCGCCCGCTGTTGTAAAGATCACAGGATGGATCACGATGAGGTAATGTACTTATATGAGACAATATGTTATATATGTGATCGGACCCGAGCACAGGCAGAAATAACACGTCTTTCTGCTGATGGAAATGCACACCGAGCTGGTAGAGCCTCACCATCACACCTCGTTTGAATCACTTTCACAAACTCCATGGGGAGGCAAGATTTACACTTTAAAGACAACTGTTTAAAAAGCTTTCAACAAACCTCCAAGTGATTATGCAAATTAGACCACAGACCTGTCTTTATATCGGCATACATTTTGAAAAAGAATACACGAGGAATACATGTATACAGCAGAATATGATTAAATATTGAATTGACGTTCAGGTTGACAGCCTTCTTACAAACAGCTACCTATGTCTCACCGTGGAAGCCTTACGCTGCTCTTTACCTCGGAACAAAGTGGTGTCACCCCGAAACAGCTTTGCTGTTATGTATGGCTTTGTTGTTCGTTGTCTCTGCAAGCACATATAATTACTACCCAGTGGTGCAAGCTGCAGCGGCGTACAACAAATTAGATATCAAGTATGTGAATAAAACACCTATTTACACTGTCGTGAATGTTAAACATCTTACGGACCACAATTGAAAGTATTCATCATTTTGGCGCTTTTACCTACAAAACACTTCTTGAGAAAATTACCTTTTTCACATGCCAGGAGACTCACAGACGGAAGAGATTCACAGCAACACGCCCGATATGGGCGACAGAAATAGTCCTATGAGCACTGAGGCCAGCATGTTATAAGTCACTGACTCACAGAGCAGCAGCGGGGCAATGCTGGAGATTACACAGAACCAGAATCATAATGAAGAAGCTTAATTCCACGTCAGGCTGCTTTTCGCTTGTAAGAGACTTTACACGCTATACTGGAGCGAAGCCTGATGACAATACAGCAGGCCATAAACCTGCAGCATTCATAGGAAGGTACGATCGTGACCATCTATTTTCAGCATTTGTAGTACTCTTGATCCAAAGTGCCATACACTACACATAATACATATATGAAACTCGAGCCCCTCTCTTATAAAGATGTCCCTGGAGACAAAGGATGAAAACTGAAGAAACAGTTGTTTCCATTTTCTAGTGTGGTTTAACGAGCCGACGAGCGAGGTCGGACTCCCAGAAACAAAGCCCGGAGAGAGCTACAGGGTGCATGAACTCTGCAACGGGGGGTTAAAGAACCATTAAAAAGGCAGAATGCATTAGACTTGCAAACACAAGCTCTAGACTGACCAAGAGAGACACTTGATCTGGAACTCAAAATTGTGCACGTACTGCTAATCACAGTTAAGATGTGCTACCAAAAGACTCAGCTCAGTGGGTGGAGCAGGCTCCTGCCAACAGGAGGCTGAAACTTCAGATTATTTTCCTGGAGGTTCCTTCTGTTTATTGCCATACAGCCAGTCGTAGACCTTTTTACTGGAACGGTGCAGAAAACCCTGTCAGATGCCGGCGACTCTAAAGCCTTTCAGAAGAAGGAATGCTTAATGAGCAATGACATCCTCACCTCTTCTCAGATTTAAGTGCAAATAATTCATCATTTCAAAGACGCACATTCATCCTCTCCAAGTATGAAAAGATGCAGAACCTCCTCTCACATCCGTAAGTGATGATTCTCCGAGCTCTTGCACATCTACAACTGCAGTGTCAATGCGGGAGATTTACATGGCACGGTGAACCATTTCCTCTAATATCCGTGCTCAAACACACGGCATGACATTTCTGCTGCTCGTGGCCTCTCAGTCAAAACAAAGACTAAAGATGGAGTGTGATGACATTGTGGAATCATGTCTTTAAACACCACCAATGAAAAAACAATGGAGATGGAAAACAATAGGGTGGGAAGCTCGCGTGTTTGCTGGCTTTCTTCTTCCCTATATTTACCGTGATTGACAGGTTGCACAATGAAATACATCATCACAGTCAATAAAGTTATGCAGATCTCTTTTTTGGAACTTTGTTTGGGAACATTCGGGATAAATTAAGTACGTAACGTAACAAACAACGTGACGCTGGACTAGTTGTTTTTCTGTACAGCCAGTTCTGTATATCTACATTTGGCCATCTTTTGAATGTCTTACCTGAAAGGCCACTGATGATAGACAAGAGGAGAAATGGTTTCCATGGTGACCCCATACTTGTTGAAGAGGGTCCCTTTCTGCGGGAGTGTTAGCAGGTCTGCTTCTTCATTAAAGCTGTGCCTACAGACAGACAGAGAGAGAGAAAACATCTGTTGGTGGAAGGATATATATCACATGCATCCAGAGGCAGACTGTACGACCCCGCAGCTGTCAATCCAAACCACTGTGCTGATCTCACAAATTACATATTTCCATTTTTCGATCAATAGAGGATGAACCTTAAAGGATCACCCAACAACCCCATTTCACGTAAGACTATTAAGACATTTTTTTTCTTGTGACCTCACTGTGCAAATATAGCTTCGCATAGAGCGGCGGTTTGTGTCTGCTCTGCAGTAATTGGTGCAAAACACAGAGAAGCCTGTGAAGTCAACTGAGCCTGTGTACTTCTTCTTATTTATAGTGCAAACCGTGTGTGGTACAAAGAATTTAATACCAATCAAAATATTACTTCTAAATGTTTTACATAGGCGATGTTGTTGTGACTGTATGTTGACAATTCCTATCCCGTCTAATTGCCTGCAGTCAATCACAGCTATTAAAAGTTTCCCTCACAGGAGAAAAGTGTTGTGAAAATCTAACTTTCCATGGAATAAATCGCGATGTGACAACTCTAACGAGACTCTGAAATCATTTGTCAGTGAACTGTCGCTCACAATATATGCATTTACTGTAAGCATCTAAACGATAGCGAGTATTCAGAGTTTGCAAAGCTTGTTTGAAAAGTTTGTTGCGGTTCCCAAATTTAACATTCTAGTGTTAGCCTGAAATCTTTGAAGCCATTTAAATATCTTCCTGACAAACACACACGGACATGTTGTCTCACGTTCGGTTTATTGATTATCAAACCGACACATGTGCCCCGAAGCCTGTCCAACACTGCTTGATTTTTCAATGGGGCTGAATAGACAGTGTTTGCAATGGTGCTGACGTCTAGTGGCCAGAGTAATTAAGAAGGGGGTAAGGGAGGGAGTCAGGAGGCAGACTGTAAGCAAGTGAGAAAGTCTGTTGCTGTGTCTCAATTCAGAGTCTGCATCCTTCTAAGGACCCGGCCTTTGCGGTCTTCGAAGGCGAGTCCTTCCGAGAGACGTTTGAAGGCCACGTCAACCTTTGTTAAATTGGACGGTCTAGCCTTTGTAGTATCTCCTGGTTGCGTCACCAGATGTTCCCGCCTTTACCCTGACATCACGATTTCTGCCGCTCAGGCCCACGAAAGTGACGATCTACGCCAGCCGTGTCGCCATTTTCTCTTTCTTTCTTCTTTTTTGGGTGTGCAAAGAATCTCGGGATATGTGAGGCCACGAAGGATAGTAGCAGTGCATCCTCCAAAAAGAGGTGAAAGGAGGCCACATTTGTGGGCTGCATTTGGAGGAGCCTTCGAATTGGGACAACCTTCGCGCGGCATTGTGAAGTGATTGGCCTCCAAATGCTCCTTCGAAGGATGCAGACCCTGAATTGTGACACAGCATTTGTAGGGACGAAGGATTGGTCAAACTAAGGACTTTTACCCAGGAGGCAATTAATGTGAAAACAACAGTCAAAGTTGGCTCGGTTAGTTATTTTACGTAGCGTGCTTACGCTAAGCGACGCAACGCAAAGTTTGAACCCAAACCGTGATCTTTTCTTTAACCTAATCAGCACGTTCTGTGTGAAACTTACGCTGCATGCTTAGATAACTAACACCACATACACGACATAACATACTTATTTGAACAAGTTATAATGAACTTTTCTAAATCTAACGAAGCAGTTTTGCCGGCACAACATCACCAAACCAAGCGACAATCTCACTATGTTATCTACATAACACACTACATCATCTTGCAGTCTAAGGAATGTGTTGCTGCTGTAAATAATATTTCTTAATAATGATCAACTTTACTATAATTAATTGATATTGGATATTTCATACATTTTATTCCTTATTTTGAAAAAGTCATCTATAGAAGCATTTAAACACAACAGGGTGTCCTAAAATAATTAACTGGCTCGTATCTAAAGGAGCACACATGGCAAATAATTTATTTTTAAACGTTTATGGTTGGTTTGAGCTGTGGTTGAATTTGTTTCAGCAGGATTATCACTTCTTTGTTTAGACAGCAATTTTAATAAATCATGCACACTGAGTCATAACACTGCTTAAACCACATTTTACCTGCAAGTGGGGCTCTGCGCTGAGAGGGAATGATAACAACAGATACAAGTGGAACAAACACAGTGATATTCAGGAGAACATGCGTGTAAAACGCTGCACCTTTACATACAGCACGGCTGTATTTTTCTTTTTTCAGTCGATGCTAATTGGATACATTTCTGATGTGTAAGATCAGCTGACCTTGGTATTCTCCCTCAGAGCCATTCATCTCCACAGCAGTACTTCTCCATTCATCCGACATTTTCACTCAGTCAACGTGTTTTTGCGTCAGCGCTCCCTGTCCTTTGTTTCTCTCCCTCTCTCATCGCACCAACTGGCTCTCTCGTCTTCATTTAAGTTGTCTGTCATTTAGATCATTAATGCGGCGGCACAGGCAGCTCGGTGGGTTGAGGGAACGCGTGTCCAGATCCAGCAGGAGTCGTCTCACATTCATCATTTATGCCTCCTTGTCTTCGCCTCGCCTCATTTGCTCCCTATCCTGCCAGAATTCACCAGCAGTTGCACTTGTGGGTTAAACAACCAGTGACTTAGCAATTAGGCTATCCGTTATTTAGAGACGGAGAAAAACAGGGAGAAAGAAAGGGAGACAAACAAACACAATGATCCATTACCTTACTTAGAATAAAAGCTGTTTCTGCTGTCAGTTTGTAGGGTATTCGCCATATGTGATCTGCCAGTCATCTCTGTAGATGTAAGCCTTTTTCTTTACAGCTGGAAATAAATTAACACATTTTAAATGAGGAGGGGGTGGCACTTTATTTAGCTATTTCTTAGTTTTCACTGTCTTTGCTCACCGATGCAAAGAATGCAATAGCTGAAGGTCTGCTGTTTTGACAGCGGTGTGTGCGCAGGCTGATGAAAACTGCTCTCCTTTTAGGAAAAAAAAAAAAAGGTTCTTACCCTCCTTCACCTCACTGTAACCTTCTTTTCATCCCACTTGCATACAGCGGAATAAAAATAGAATGTATACAATAGCAGTGCAATAGAATATGGGAAGAAGTCCATTGCATACATTAAAAAGCACAAATCACCCCAGGAAAGGAAGCCCTTCGCTGTCCCTTTTTTACAGCACTCCACTTCATCCTCGGCTGCATAGGTCAGCCTGCTGTCATACAAACCCCTGGGTACGTGTTGGACTGAACAACTTCCACATCAGCCCCCAGTCGGTAACTGGAGTCTGAATCACATCTCCTCCTACAGAAATCCAGAAGCTCCTCTGATTGATTATCTCCGGCCCGCTGTGTATTTTTATTTTTTTTTTTATGACAGAAGTTCTTCTGAGGCCACGTTCACACCAATCCAAGTGCGTGTCACACATTCTGAAGTTCAGCTTGGGTTATTTTGGAAAGTTAGACCAATAATGTTCCCCCCATAATAATACCAACAAACACATCATCTGTAAATCGTCCAGCGAATCCAAAAGGGAAGAACTCCAAGCTTATGCAGTGTTTTTTAAGGTGAGGCTTGGACTGACTTTTATATGAAGTCATTTCATTATGAGTCATTCAATTAAAGGTGTCCAAGATAACTAAATGTTAAACATGAATGATGCTTATGAACGGCTTATTAACAGATAGGAAAAAAAGGAGAAGAGGAAGTACTGCGCATCAGATTATCAAGCAGCGTTATAGTGTCAATATCCAAACGTGGTTCTGAATAATATATAATGTAATTCCCAAAGATACAAACTATTGGGACTTCACAGTAAGCAGAAGTCACGATCACGGCAAGTACGACGACAACATGTGTTATGATCAAAATATTTAATATTTAATCACCTGTCTTACAGTAACTGGGTTTTGGGATCTCGCATGTCTACCGTCAAGTATTTATGATTCTGGGAGAACATGGGTCCCTTGTGTATATCGTATAAAGTTTGTTCAGCGCTCAGACAGCCTAAAGTTCACCTTACTTGACTGCTCAGCGTCTCGCAGACTCCTGCCAGACATGTCATTCGTGGACTCAGCTTTCACTTTCCAGTCAACCATATACTTTATACAGGGGGAAAATAAATTGGTAGAAACGTCTCTTGGTTTCCTCGAGACAAGCCCACACAGACGCTATAGGCTTCAGAGCATAATGGCATGGGAAAAAAAATACAAATAAAAATGGCTTAATTAGGCAGGAACACCTGCCAACGAAACAAGAAATAAATGACAGGAAACAACAAGTAAAGCGCATACATAACAATTACACACCCCGCCAATTAAATAGACACAATTATCCCAATTTGAGTATCCTCAAAAATATATATATATGTTATGTAACAATTCTTCTAACCTTTTTCACTGATGCACACGGACTGTTGTGCAGACCTGCAGTCTACTGAAGCCGGTCCAGGAGAGGAATCATATATCAGAGTCCGGCTGAATCCATGAAAGAGGAATCTCCTCTGTTTGCTCCGCCATGAAGTAGTCTACAATAACAACCCAATAACTCCTAACAACGAGTTCGTACCGAACACCTTTCCCAGGTGTGTACCATACAAATGGGGATTGCTGATTCTGCTACACTTCAGCCCAAGTGATCAGCACCTTGGCAGATGTTTATAAATGAGGTGGTTGTGCAGGGTGCATTGACGCTTCTGGATGCGATGCCTCTTCTTGGTTTCATCGCTGTGTTTCCTCAGGGCACATAAACACATGAAACCAATAAAGGCATCATTACACAGTCTGTGGATCGACACACCGACTCACAAACATCGGCCTGATAACGTTTCCACGGTAGCTGTGCTCTCATCGCCGACATGATGTGTATTATAAGAGAAACTCACCGACTCGTTCTGGAAGAAGCAACAACTATTCTGCTCTTATGTTCATGCTTTAAACAATAAAAGGCTCTCACCTGTTTAGGTTTTTGACAAAGGCTTGAGTCAGGAAGACAAGTGGAGGCCATGATGACAACTGTCATACCCAGACATACCCAGATCCTGATTGTAATTATAATTTTCCCACCCCCTTGTCTCACCTTGTCAGCATTTCCAATTAGCATACACCTTGTGCATCGAGCGAGGTAGCGCTTAGTCTATGCAAGGATGCGAGCAGAAGTGTAATCAGCGCATCCTCGTCGTGGTAGAGCGCGGCGCCAGAATACAGCAATCAGGGAGACAGAAAAGATCAACTGACATTTTCTTTTGTCATTTGTGCAGTTTGTTTTCTCGAGCTTTAGGTCGTGTGCTTCACATCTTCGCATTTTGTTCCGTTTACTAAAAATGCCAGTTTGTGTATTGATATGAAATGATAAAGCGAGGTGGGGTTACGCTGCGCCCGCTTTTGGTTCTCCTGATCACAAAATGCAAGCTCTCTCACCCGCTGGGTAATTTGTGCTCATGACATTAATGAGAGGATGTGGTGATTACAGTAATGGTAGTGAAGACGGTATACCATGCCATAGTTGTGGTTGCATCTGCAACTGCACTAGCAGAAGCGGCACAAGTAGCTGGCAGTGGCAGAGGCAAACATCGGCCTTTCTCCTTAGTAATCACTGAATATAATAATAATCCTAAAAATATGTGTGAGAAGCACTTCACTGCTCTCTGAGACACTTATCTCCGCTGAGCGCTCTCATTGATTTGTGGATATTGTGACTTGAATACTCGGAGACATGGGTACACTGTATATTACAGACTTATACAAGACAAAGCCCTATCAGCAGCTAAATAAGTGATTAACTATATTGTTGAATATTGATAAATTAGCCTATGTTCTAGGTAGTCACAGACCCAGAAGTTCTACATGCCAGTGCAGCGGAGTTTATTTGAATTGCCACTGGCGAGCATACCTTGACCTACTTCAAAAGCTTCATTTCACAGTGGCAGCTGGACCCGGACAATACAGGATTCTCTCTACCCCCTTCCCACGTACACACTTTCATCTCTAAACAGGCGCAGCAATTGTACATGTCATCATGTTCAAACAAAAGGCTGGAGTGCATTTTCCCCTTTCAGTTACTCTGCCAACCTCCGAAACCTGTTAAACTTCATGGCTGTAGAAGCAGCGACATCAAAACACCGACGCCAGAGCAGTCATTGTTAAAGAAACACGCTTCCTTTTACAGGGAGCTGAATGTTATGTGACAAATATATATTTAAAAAAAAAAAAAAGAATTGAAATGGTGATTAGTCATAATCAAAAGCCTTATAAGACGTCAGGGTGGATAATTACAGCCGGGGAGAAACTGCATAATGGCAGATCAAAATTAATTTCATCTCATTTGTTAGATAACTTTTCATGGTGGGAGCGATTTGTTAGGGCATTTTTAACAAATCATGCCTCGAATGGTGCACTGCGCAAGGTTTTAAAAGGCCTTTACGCAGAGCAGAACTTTTGATAGCATTTTGCAAAAAGCTAACATGAGTTGTCAATTTACTTTAAAGCCATATGTACGATTGCATTTATAAATATTAGACAAAACAGGCTTTTATTATTACGTTATGGGGAGGATGAAGTTATTACTACAGGTAAATATTTAATTTTCTGTGCAGTAGTTCATTTAACATGAGGTTCTTTTATGTGGGTGGGTGTTTATTTTTGCTGCTCGTGTTGCGAATGCCTTAGAATTTGTACGACCTTGAAAAAAAAAGTGGCCTACATAAAAAAAAAAGGAGCACAATTTGTTCTGAAAATCACACGTCTTCATATGTCTCAGCGGCACTCAAACTGTACGGCTACACTTTTGCTAAACATAACATAACATTTCTTATTGGCGCCATTTAAAAAGAGAGCAAACACTGCTGAGAGGTATGTGCACATCGTACCTCAGTCTATACAAACTCCTAAGCTCTTCAGAGTCTCGTTACACACACGGCCGGTTTTAATCCGAGTGCGAGAGGATGAAGTTTAAAAACATGATAATACGGGGATTACTCTCATCACAGTTTCACTCCTTTTGACCAAAACAAGCCCTTCGTTAATAGGACATCTTTTCTAGATTAGCCTTTAGCTAAGTCATGTTAAAGCCGCAGCAAACTCTTTAAAACAGCTCACCGGAGTGAGCAGGTACAGCAGGGGGATAATGGTGCGTGTCTGTGAAGTGGCCTTTTCATAGGACTTTCACCATTTCGGTCCTTGATCTGGCAAAAAAAAAAAAAAAATATGGGTGAAGTAAACCACTATGCCGTCCTTTCCTTCCACACATACCACTCAGCATGTCCTCCAGCACTTTACATCAATTTGTGTCGGAGCTACACCGTGGCCAGCGGTGAGCCTTCGCTTATACAGGGAATCCAAGTAGCTGTGTGGGTATAAAGAAACCACATTTCTACTTAAAAAAAAAGAATAAAAGCTGTTGTATGCATTTTTTTTTTCTTTTGCTTTGAGGCAGGACGTGTGTCATCTATCAACCGCCTCTGTTGGTCAAGTTCCCTTCTCCTTACACTCGTCACTCATCCGTTGTGAAATGGCGTGTAGCCCGAGGGCGAGGTAAACAGCACTTATATAGCTATCCAAGGTGTCGAAATGCAGGCAACGCGGCCAATCTGTGAGCAGTGCCAAGTTCATCTCATATCAGGTCCCGACTGCTTCACATTTTCCTTCTGCTCTGTGTTACAGAGATTTTCACCGCTGCTGTGGCCAACAGACGTCTTGACTGTGCCCAGATCCCGCTCCCAGAAAATGACATGCAAATTAAAATTACTGTAAAGCTAATTTCAGGCAAACGGTTGCATGTGAAAGGAATTTGTTGCATAATTTGTTTTTTGTTATATTGTAACCGAGCCGCAATCTCAGGGGCTAAAGAAATGAAAGCCAGCGTGGAAACGCCAAAAACTGCAATTTCTCAAATTGCCACTGGAGGTTGGCTCCGAAAGTGAGTCAGTGTTAACAGCCTGGTACATACAAATGTTTACTGTCTCTATACCTAATTTACCTACTCATTATACATCATATTAAATTATCATATTATACAGAGCATGGACGCTTTGAGTGGCAGGTAGTTGCAAGCCGTCTAACTTGCTGTCAGCAACCAGGCTTCATTCCACCCGACTCGGCTCCACACACGCTCCATGTTGATTCTTGGATCCGCTGGGTGTCAAGCGGAGTCGGGCACAGTCAGGATCAGCCTAACACTGAGTTGCACAATGCTTCCACCCATGTTCTATAAAGTGTGGGACAATATTCTACAGCACCCCTTGAAAGATTTAAAAGATTTTAACAGACTCCATCATCTCATCATTCTGCTCAAGTCTGACTTGGTTCCAGCCTATCAATTAACTATCCCACAATCTCCATGTTAGCACATTCATTATGTTTTCATCATAGCCACAGCATTTTAACGTCACCGCCCGCGGCTATTAAAACATACCCACACCACTCAAAACTGCATCGGGACCAGACGGACCTGTGGGAGTCTTGTATTAATGCGAACCGCTACTATAGCGCACATGCTATATTCTCAAAGCAAAATCTAAAGATTATTTCTTGCAACTGCCCTTTCCCCCCTGCCCCCCCCCCCCCCCCCACTAAGCAGCGTCACGGGAATGTCTCATTCAACATTTAATGTCGTGCTTACGTGTTGCTATTTTTAGAGCTGCTTCTTTGTATGAATAACGTATTGAAAATATATTATTTGTGAGGAGAGAGCAAATGTATGATAACAAAATAAATGCACAACTGAGCAGGACTAAGTGAACATCCGTGTGTTTACTGTGAGTGTGTGAGTGAATCAACGACCAGACCAGACCGAACCTCCATTATCGGATGAAAATCCTCTCTCTGCTTAGAAAAATAATGCACACTCATTTGACATTTTAGGGATCTAATTGAGCCGAGGATGACGCACTAAAAAAAAAAAATACCTGGCAAGCTCTGCTGGCATCCATCAACCCAGAGAGATGTTTAAACATGACTATTAAATGTGCACAGCAACTACATTTTCTCCATGAACTTTAACAGACTATCGTTAAACATTATGGTGAGCGGTGAAAGAGACATTCACCTCTCACGCATGTACACATTTGTCCATTCCACGGCTTATCAATGCGTATATGAATAGTTTCTCCTGTAGTTATGATGTCATCTACAAGGCAAAATCCTGGAGCTGCTTCGTAGACAGTGAATAATGACACAACTCCTGGGACACCGGGACAGCACCCGTGGTGATTTTACTGGGCCATTCTGTGAATCACAGCTGAAAGCCCTACATTCAAGTAAAACTCATTGAGATGCAATATTTAAAATGAAAATCCTCTGAGCCGCCAGCGTCATTCATTAATTCAGTCTCACTGGATCAGCTCCAAAAAGGTCACCTGGTGACATCATGATTCAAGTCTTGCGGTTCACATTTACAGCTGACAGAGGCGCTGTGTTTGCTGTTAAAAATAATCTGAAGGGCATGATGTAAATCCTGCTTCGGAGTGGAGTTTTTCTTCAAGAATGATTTTAGTTCTAATAACATTTTGGTATAAGCGATTGTGTGTTATCAAATAGACGCTGTTCAACTATCATACACACCCTATTTTAGTCTCGTTTACAGTCTGACATTGACGAGGAAGATGTAACGGCGAGTCTAACGTGAGCGCTCCTGATCAGGGTTATTGTCTCTGATGAGGTTTACATGCACGCGATCTTTGAATGGAACAATGGAGGCTATCAGCGATCCGAGAAGAGATGCTATCCGCTCGTGTAGTCTTTCAGTTATTCACAGCAATTCTCCTTTGTAGAAAAGTGTTAAAGCATGAACTAAGGTTGTGAAACGCCAGCAACATTCGAGCTGGAAACAGAACGTTATGGAAAATAACCATTAAAATGTAAAATATATTGTTTATTTGTTCATGCTGTATTTACCATGCCACATACACACATACTAGTTTAAATAGTTAATTACACAAGTTGACTATGGAAACAGATTAATTTAAACATCCCGCATGGTAACAGCTAGCTAAAACTACCAGAAGATGTTATCAGGGTTATAAACTGTGTACTCTGCTTTAGGCTACTATCTGCTGGTTGACTGAAATATGGATAAAATACTGAATATATTCACTTCAAACAACTTCTCACTGAAAGCCTGTGGTCCTTAGGCTCAGACAGTGCAGCAGTGTTTGCAGTGTGGGCTGCACACGAGCCTGATGCATGCAGGAGGCTGCAACTCCTCGAGGGGTGCTGAAAGATTATCTGTACATGCGATGGAAGATTGCTGAATGCAGTGTAGGGTTGTAATTCAGGTAAAAGGGGAATTTGAAAGGATTTTCTTTTTGTTTGTTAGGGAAAGGTCCAGATCCCAGTCGTATGTTTGCAAAAAGTCAGTTTGTCTGGTTCCTCCGAGTGTACACAACTCCTTAACGTTGAATTTCATCACTATTTCGTGAACATTTGCCAGCGGGTTGATATTCTCCAGAGGTGACGTCTATTAAAATAGGGTCACCGATGGTTATCCAAATGGGCAATCTAATTGGGGTAAACACTACGAGCATAAGTGCAAAATGCTGAAGCTTCAGCGAGCTGCTTTCAATCGGTGCATTCGTGGATCTGCTCGCTGCTGCTTCTGATGCTCAACCGTCCATTCAGCTGGAAACGGTGTCTCCGAAGTTTGCGTCGAATCGTGTCCCCAAACCTCTAAAACTGGAGCGAAAGTGTAAAGCGCTGTGATTGCAGCTCCTGTCTGTAACAGAGACAATTAAGGTTATTTTTGGTAGTCTTGCAGTTAGTCATCACTACAACAAAATCACAAAACTTCTGCCCTGACAAATGTTACTCATACGCCCTCAGACTATTTAGCATGTATTAGTGCGAATCCACCACCGTCTCCCACACAGAGACAGAAGAGACAACTTTCCTCTGCCCACGCTTCGCCGGTGCACACTCGCAGAGAATGTTTTGTGTAGGTTAAAAAAAATAAAAAATGCGATTGTCACACAAGACATGAGGCATTCCAGGAGATAAGTGCATATTTCCGAACTGTCCTCACACCTGACATTCAGCTGGCGGTTACAGTCGAGGCAAACGATGTGTGAATGCTCAGAAAACGGTTTCCTATTCATTATTTGAACGGTTTATCCGTCTCCGTCTCCTCCGTCACGAGTGACATCCCAGAAACTACTGACCCGATTTTGACAAAACTTGGCTGAGTGGTGTGTCTTATTCTTAAGAACCAGCCTTCACAGAATTACAATGATTGGACTAAGGGCCCCCACAGCTAAGGGCCTCTACAGCAAACAACTGAAATCGTATCTCCTGTCTTGTCTGACACAGCATCGTGATTTTTTTGCAGAGATGCACATCATCAGGAGAAATTAACCCCGTACTGACCACAACCAATTGTTTTTCTGACCCAGCGTTTAGCACTGAATTGTTCAGATTCACGTTGACATGTCATGCTCACTATATTGACCTTTCTACAATATATTACATGTCCATATGACCTGAGGGGGATGGTGTTGGTGTTACAACTGGGTGAGATGGTTTCCAAGCAAGACACCACTCTTCGACATGGTGTCTCAACATCTGGATGCGTGACAGCACCAGAGATTTTTGACGAGACGTTGGGATATTTTCCAGCTGCTTTTGTGGCGACGGAACCAGAAGAGCCAAAACATCATCTCTTCCTCACCCCGACCGAGTGTTTTGCCTAAACCCAAGCCGAGCAGCACCGACGCACAATGTTGTCACGACATGAAATTGATATCGAACGTAAAAGCAAAAATATATTCCCTCATTTTTTTTTTTTTCTTTCCGTGAACTCCACCTAGACAACGGCGAGTTTCCAGCTCCCGTCTTGAGAGCGACATATCTTCATGAGAGGCTTCCTCCGTCCGCATTGTGTTTGTAGAGTATTTCTCCTCTCCGGCTGATGCCGTCTCCTGGCAGCACAGTGTTGTTTGAGGCACCAAACAACATCACAGGAACTTTTGCTGGATCTCTGAATGCCTTTGCACGTCTTTTCTGTATCTAAGCAACACCGTGACACCAAACGTGTCATGTCAAGAAAAACATAAAAAACACATTTTAACCACTCTGGTAGAGGCTATATTTAGTTTCATGTTATGAATTTAGCGTAAATGCCTTTATAAACCGAGCAGTTGACCGGCCGGCCCGATGTGATTGGCTATCGCAGCGTGATGTCAGGTCGTGTTTCTCCCGAAATTATACTGCTTCAGCTTTCTGCCACAGCATAAAAAAAAAAAAAAAAAAAAATGAATGGGAGGAGCGGTGATACAACTGATCTGGTCTGAATAAGTGAATTCAAGAGATTTCAGACATAGCACACCTAACAGACGGATAACTAGGCTCCCATGATCTCGGATGACGCCCTCCTGCTACCTTCAACAGATTTTTTAAAAAAATGGCATATGATTAATACACTCTGATTAAGTAGTGTAGACAAAGCCGTTCTCTGCAGTGTGCTATCCTGACTTCAGTGGGTCTCCCGACAAGCAATTATCTCTTCTGTACGTTTGGTTCACACTTTTCTACCACCTAGCAGAGCTGTCTCAAGTCTCTCGCTGCCACTTTTCACCCCTCAATGGTTTTAATTGTCCTGATGACCTCAATCAAAAGACAATTACCAAAGGGAAGAGCAGCACAGGCAATTATTGTCTTCGCCACGAGATAGAGCACACCTGAATGGAGCTCGGGCTTTGACAGTGGTAAAATTACATGTGCAGCCGGTGATGACTGTCGTGATGAAGAAGTGTGCGTGAAGCATGCGCCTGAAATGCTTCTGTGTCCTAGGAGAAGGCTGAATGTGAGAAGCCACAGACACTTCAAAGCCAGACGAGCAAGGTGCCGCGGTTTGAAGTGGCGCACACACGAAGTTGTGCGAAGGAATTCAGGGCAAGCTGAGATGAGTTGGAAAATAGGTTAAGAGGGAATACAAGAACAGAGACTTTCTCACTTTAATGTTACTCTCTTGTTAGGTTTCTGAAACAAGTTCTCTCTGAATTTGTAAATGATGTGGAGCTCGCCTCTCGGCCTGCCAATTATTGATTGCGCGAGCAGTCGCTGCAGTAAAAATGAGGCCCATTCCATAAGCTTATATCATCATGAACTGCATTTTCTGACAATGTTAAAATCCATCATTGTTTCGGGAATCAATGAGGGGATGCACGCCGGGGCTGCTGGAGTGACACTCATTCCTGGAGTGAAGGAGGAGCGAGCCACAGAAGTGTTTATCATCTCCGCAGCTGCCCGGGATCACTGGAAGGGCAAACTGTTATTCTGTGTATTTATCAAGAGATGGACAAATCCCCGTCACGGAGAAATGAAATATTCAAAATCAAACAAAATCAGCGTCCCCGCTGAGGCAAATTACAAAATATCACTTTCAAATGTCACCTTTGTCGCCGCAACGCCGGCACATTCACACAATCATCCCCACCATGTAGTCTTTGGAAACCACTCAAATGATATGCGAGTGGTCGAACGCCTAATATCTTAAAATATGAGCAAGTTTTCTACTCACCCATCTCTCCCAAACAATTGTTTTGCTTATTTTCTGAATATGTCGAGTCATTGTAATGTTGGATTAATTGCAGAGTCCATGAGCTGAGCTGGAGGTGGCTGCCAGCAGAGCACACACACCATCAAGAAACCATGTTGTAGTTAGTAGAAAACTACCCCGATAATTATGTATCTTGATGTTTCACCATGGAGCACAAAAAGTGTTGTCTCTAAAATTCAAGGAAAGTTAAGCAAGTCGACATGTATTTCTTTGTTTATATGTGCTGCCACCATATACAGTATATATATATATACATAATAAATGTACATGAGCATCATAGAGGACACAATCAATGATCCCCGAAAAAATCATGATCCAAAACTTCCATTCTGAGCGACTCACACTGCAATCTACTGGCACAAACGTGGTTAATCACCTTTAGTGATGTAACGCAGTGGTTGCATTGTGGGTAATGTAGTTGGCAGGTTTTAAAAAAGCAATCCACTCATCTAGCATTGCTATTACACTGTTATACTCATTAGAAACAGTTTGGAAGTAAATGATCAACATTCATACACCAGAACCAGAGAGATCACCTTTGTCAGTCCATGTATTCTTCCTTTTTTTGCAAAAAAAAAAAAAACAACAAAAAACTTGCAATTTCATTGCAATGCATTTCAGCAACTCACCGACAACCCTGGAGGAAATTTAACCGATTACATGCAGCTTCCTCTGGAGCCACAGAAGGCTCTATGCATATTTTTTATTTATCTTTTTATATTAGCAGTAGTACTCCCAAAGACACACTCTCATGTTGAATGTTTAATTACCCTTCAAGCACTGACGCAGGCAGCAGTGCACTAACATTCTTGATAAAGTGATAACGAGTGATATCACGCCACTGTAACAAACACAAAACTCATTTCAAAATACAATAATGCTCAGACAGCAATACATCTTTCCAGCGCATTTTTATATAACAATCACTCACTTGATATGAAATGTGATATTCAAATAAGAATGGATGGATCTAGTCTTGATCTTCACTCAGAGTTCCATTTACAAAAGAAAACTTGAAACCGATCAATAAGCCTTGGATGAAAAGTTTCTCTGGAACCGACTGTGGCTGAGTCATACTGGTACACCCAACCCACTCCATTTTATTGTGGCGAGGGAGCTGTGTTTCCTCAGTTTTCTCCTTTTTAGATGTGAGCAGGCAGAAACATCCCCACCAAATATCAGGGTTCTGCTTTCGTTCCGTTTCTTTTTCAAATTTCGTTTTCATTTTGCTGCTACAGTTTGAAATTCACCTAGAGAAAAAATGTATTTTGTGCACAATGTTCAGTAAATAATGGACATGAATCAGTTGACTGCCATCTCTGCCGTAGTATTTTATTGTAAAAATGAGTGACAAAGTGTTGTTTCTCTAAGAAATCCTTTTCAGTCAAGCCTAAATAGTACTGACACGAGCCTACAGAGAGCACAGCAGTCATAAGCCATGATTTTTATTCTATCCTTTGGCCATTTTACACAATTAAAGCTGATTAGCTACACTTGATAAAAGCAGTCTGGATCGGTATTTCAATGAACGCAAGCCACTGCGTGACATTAAACACGCTAAAAAACCACAGCAGTGCTTAAACGAATAAGGTCTCCAGCTTAACCAGAAAGTAGATGAAATCAGTCACAATCAACTTTCCTGAAATCATTCATTTATTCCTTTCACCAATCAAACTGTGAAGGTAAGCGAACAAAAGCGGACGCTGGTGAGCCGGCAGACGAACGCAGCGAATAGAAGAAGGTGTCACAGATGTTTAACTGGTGCAAGGATTAGACGCAAAGTCTCGGGAGTGAGCAAAAAAAATAAGCAGCAGTCCATCTGACGTCCGATTTCTCCCCATCTGTGACGAGGCAAAAGCAGATTGTGGAGCCGCGACTGCACTCGAATACCTTCGGCCTTCAGCAACAGCCTGATAACCAAACACCTGAGCTTCATCAAGGTGAACGCTTCAGTCCGGTTCATCGGATCACATGAGCAGCTGGTGATTTGTTGGGATGGGTTTTACTTTGTATGCTGATAATATTTTAGCCTTTGTCAGTTAGGTTGTGTTATTTTTTTTTTGCTGCCTTTTTCTGTTTAAGATTTATCAACAGTACCTTCTGTCATTAACTAACCTTTCATCCGATTGATTTTGATGGTTCACACCACCTTCTCTAGACTTTTTATCTTCCTTACCAGTATCATCTCAATCTCATCAATCCCTTTTATTCCACTGCGAATCGGAAAAAACAGCCCAGTCTTGTGATCCGAACTTTAAGGTCAACTTAAACCTGTCTGAGTCAAATTTCATTTTTTCTCACACCTCATTTGTTTTTTTTCCCCACTGTGTGTTTCAAAGCCTACTCTCTCTTTCTCTCTCTCTCTGTCTGTATGCTCACAAACTTGAGTTAAGCTCAAACTGTTCCCCTGGGAGGATTCACAGCGCTCTTCTGTTGTTTGTCATTTTTGAGCGCCGTCTCCCACATCTCAGACTGACGCAACTCTCCTTAGAGATCTTTGAACATTTGATATTTACTAGTTTCAGCGAGACATACAGAAGGCTCGCCCTCTGTTTATATTTGTGTTCTCACTCCGGTGGAAGCATGTTCTGATAAAACGCTTGCCTCAAAAACACAGCTGTACGTGTCTGAAACCGGACACGGCTTTATTGGACGCGCCGCCGACCGACAAAAATCGCTCTTCCTATTCATTGTGAGTCATTCTGTGAGTTTTGCTGATTACAGAAACAAACAGCAGCCGAGAACCTGGCCAGGGAATTCACACGGGCGAAAAGATTCTTTAGTGTTGTAAACATAATTCCCATGAGAAGATTTAAATCCCAACCACATCACAAGTTCATCGTTTTGCAAAACGAATAACAAATCCTCATTGTACTTACTATCTTTTCTATAAAACCAGTGGCGGTGTTTGACCCTCCCTTATCTGGATCTAAGTTGGACAGCAAATTAGTTTTGTTTTGTTGGAAAATAAATATAAATTACACAACACAACCACATTACCACATTACCAACGCTGCAGAAAACAGTGTTGGTAAAGAGAGCAGGTGTGCAGAAGCTAGTGAGCAAAGGCTGGTGGAGTTAATGGCTGACCAACTGTGATGTTTCTATGCTGTTAATAGAAACTACAACATTAACATTCCTGCACCTGCTTCACAGTATAAAGCCAGATTCATCGAGGCTCCACGTGAATGCATGGCTGTGCTGTTTGTTGTTCTCAGCATCAGGTACTGCATCCAGTTCTGGGTATTTTTTTTTTTTTCTCCTGTAAAAGAAGTAATGAAGCAACTCTTGTTATTGTTCAACGTACACCATGTCACCCAACAAATTCGCAGCCTGTGCCATCCATCTAGATGACGATAAGGTAATGGGGCAGCTGACCTTTCTCTTGAGAAGAAAGAAAAATCAGCACCTGAGAAAAAGTGCTCACAGCATCAGAGACCACATGTAGCCCCGATTGCTTAAATTAGCCAACTCAGCTGTGCGGAGCTTTAATGTGCCCACGCTCACACAGCGGAGGGCCTGGAAACCAATACCGTCACGTTTCAAGTTCAATTATTTATGTATTCATTCATCATAAGCATGTCAGTAATACGGCGTCGTCTCGAAAGCACAATGGCAACAGGCGATTAGATGATCGGCGGTGACCCGGTGACACGACTCGGCCTGCTATCAGCTCGGTGCGTCGGGATCGCAATCCTTCAAAGAGGCGACTAAACCTTCTGTTTTATTCCACGTCTCGTATCAGATGAAGGGGGCAGACGGGTCAAGCAACGTGGTTAATTTACTGGGTTCTGAAAAAGCTAGCGGGGCTCCATCTGCTCAAGCTCAATAAAATCTCTAATTTGTAGACTATGAAATGTAGCCTGGTATGAATTACATTTTGCAGCCCCTAATTTTGTAATTAAAATCCTTTTTCTCACCACAAATGAAACACATTTACAGGATGACACCTATGACTGCCAAAGGGCACAAACCCCCCCGCCCCTCCCCCAAAAGCATCTCCTCCTTTCGAGGTCTTAGACTATTTCTTTCCTTGGAGGAAAATATAGGAATTAATCAATTCATTTTGACTCTAACACAATGACAACACATTGTTTTGCCACAGGCGGTGGCTGGCACACACTAAATAACACATCAGCCCAGAAATATCCCTCTGGTATATCCGTCTGTGTTGACTCAGCCCAGCTTTTTTAGACAAAGCCGGCGTCTTTTTAACTGCAGAGGTAATAAAAGAGGCTGTTTGGATCCTGGCAAAACTGAATGTGAGGTATGTAAAGCGTCATTTTGATCACATTTACATACAGAACGTTTCAAGCGTCTACTTCACATCCGTGCACACCGGGGACGTCAACAGTTAACCATTGATCAGGTAACCGCTGAGGACTGTTTTTTGTCCAGTCTATAGGTTAATTTACATACAGACGCGCTTTCGACTGAAGTCTCTCAGAGCAGTCTGAGGTCAGACGTGAAGTGAGTGCGCTTAAAGGAGCTCAGTGTGGGAGCGTTTCCTCCAGAAAGGCAACAAAGTCAAATGTAAGTTAAAATGTGTGATGCTATGAGTCAGTTCAGTCGCAGTTCCGACGCCACGCTGTACCACATTGAGCACCACGGCCGGATGCCGTGCTTGAGGAGGGCTCGGAGCCAAACATCACGTTGCTTCTAGCCAGGGGGGAGAAAGTGCGATGCGCTGGTCCAAAGTGATATGCTGCAAATCAATGTGCTAGAGGGCGAGAGATTCAAAGAGCTAGCTGGGTACCGCCAGCCCGAGCGTGTTACTCCATCTAGAGCTACCATGACTAAACACATGGAAATAACAAGTCGAGCTAGCCCGGGCAGACAAGCTGACGTTAGCTCTGACAAGCGACTGCCGGACAGCTCTCACAGAGGAAAGCTAACCTCACAACTTCCTGTGACTTCATCCGTTCTGACTGGGAGGTGAAGTCCAGTGTGCTCCTTTCTCCAGCGACAGAACAAGTCCAGTTATGCGAGACCAGTACGCTCCTTTTTTTTTTTCCATTTCTTTATAATTTTATCACAGTTAATCATTTAGAAGAATCGAGGGAGAGTCTCTATCATTTATATCAAGGATCATACAACATGGTGACAACTGGTTCTCTGCATTTAACCCATCCCGAGAGGACAGCAGGGAACATACAGCACAGAGGGACCGACTCTAGATCTCAGCCAGTGCCTCGACTATCAGAATCAACCTGATGTTTAGTCCGTAAGATGTCAAGACTATTTCCCCCGGGCCCAAAGTGGCGTCTCCTCTTGTGTCCAGCCAACGGTCTAAAACCCAAACTCTTTATTTTATATCATAAGTAACAAAGAAAAGCAGCAAATCCTCACATTTCAAAAGCTGCAAAAAGTGAACGTTTGACATTTTAGCTCAAAGAAAATTAGCATGAAAAAAAATTGATTATTAAAATTGTGCAGCTGGCGATTTTCTTTTGATTGACTAATCAATTAATTGACTAATCATTGCAGCTATAATGCCGACGCAAATGCCAGTTTTGAACAGCTGAAGCTTAGCAGTGGAATATGTCCCTCTTCACAGCAGACGACAGCACACAGCAGGTTCTGCGTGTCTCGCAATTGTACTTTAAATGAGCTCGGCTGAAAATTGAGATTTAATGAGTATGCGATCTGACACAAGAGGGGACTGTCTCAAGGCTCATTGTTGGATCTCTTCAGCTCAGGTCAGTGCAGTTAACACACCCACTTATGCATGAATGTTACACTGCTCACAACAAAAAAGAAAGGCTGGCTGCTTAAAATGAATCAATCTGAATCCAGACCACTGAGGTACGGCACCGGCGAGCTTTTATTCTGTAAAGCCGCGCTGCACGGGGAATGGCAGTGATGCTGAATGTATCAGAATGGATACGAAACAAAAAGGAACAAAATGTTGTTTCACAAGATAATGTAATGGAAGACTGGCTAGCCGCAATGGAAAACTCAATGGTAATGTCTCAATTTAAATCACAGCTATCTGTATGTCTTTGTGCCCAAAGTTGCTTTTCTGGTAACAGCAAGTTAGAATAACAAATGAAATCAAAACAGCAGAGCTGTCAGCTAGCACATAAAAGTCAAACTCTATCTGCTGATTACCACCAGACATTTCACAGTTTCTCTCTCTTGAATGCTCCATACGTACAAATACATACATATAGCATCTCTTTATCATTAGTGTATACTGGTGTTGTTCAGTATTTTCCCACTTATCTGTATTCTCCAGAAGCCACTGAACAACGAAACAGCCGAGGTAAAGAGAGATATCCCCTGATGGAATGAGGCAAGTGCAAAATGTGAAAAAGCACAGACGGTCTTTTTCAAAGTCCCTTTTAAGAGTCTTGCTTTGATGCTACAAGATGCTTTTAATCCTGATTAAAATTCATGATTTGCATCATGTTGATATCTGACTGAATGCAGACAATTAAAGTGAGAAGTGGAGACGCACACCGAGTGGCAGGTCGGAGAGAAGGGAAACCAACTATTAGATGTGTTGGCGAAGTAAAAGGTCGCAATCCAACATCGCCATAATGTGACCTGATTTTCTCCTCCTCGAATCAAGAGGCACGGGTTGCTATGGTAACTATACTATGGACCGTAATATTAAAGCTGGTTAAGGTAAAGGTGCTTTTCAAAAAAAAAAAGAAAATACAATCTCCCTTCATCCTCTCTGATTGTTTTCATAGAGATGTGATAGTGCTGTGATAGAGACAGACATTTCTAATATGTGGTCACTCTTCAGGAGTCACAGCTGGAAAACAGAGCACAGCAGCCACTGAGATGTAACTATGGGTTTCGGTGTCACATGCTCCCTCCCAGTGCGATTCCTCCCAGTCACCGTGGCATCTTTGTGCCGATGATATAGTACAGATCTCATCAATTCAATCCAATTTATTTGAATGGGGGTCTCCGCTGCCTGGCTCCCTCGCTGATCGAGTGTCTTCATCTCCTCCATGAAGATCCAGTGATGACACTCGCTGGTTAACATCGGCGGCTAAATCGGGTATTTCAGTTTCACTTTAATCTATGATCGTTAATAGAAAGGAACAGAGTTATAGGTAGCGGTTGAGACAGATTTGATTATGGCGCATGGATAATCATGTGAGTAATAGAAAAAATAAACTAAGATTCAAAAATTGGTTTTCACTCATTGAAAATGCATTACAGCACAACATCAGCTGAAAATATTAGATTAAAAGGAAACATAATCAACAAAGGAATTTTTCGTCGGGCTGTTTTGACAACACCACATCTCATAATGATTTATTGTGGTGCCATTTGAAATAACTTAATTAAAATAATCTAAACAGGACGGTTCGTTATGGAGGGGGGTTGATGAGTTCATGGCCTGAGTTGCGTTACATGCAAGTGCAGGTCAACTCTATGAGTGATGACGCAGAAAGTTTGAAGTTAATAACTTTTGGGCCGTTTCTATTTTGGGTTGCTGAAAATCGCAAGTCAGCACCGGCTGAGAAAAGCCCCGAAGTCCACAGCGGTGATGGCTGCCGTCCAGGAATGCAGATTTGAACTCGTCCGGCGGCCGCCCCGTTCACCTGATCTGACACCCTCACACTACTACTACCTCCTCCTCTAAATGAAGAAGGAGCTCGCTGGTCGCCGCTGTGACAGTGATGATGATGTTATCGCTGCTGTGAAGCACTTTCTGGAGGTCCAAGACTCCAGCCTCTACAAAGAAGCTGCACTAAGTAAACGCAGGAGGGGACTATGTTGTGCCAGTTTATCTGAAATTGGCTGCGTCTACCTGAGGCCGTAGACTTATCAATCGTCCCCCATATCTATACCCATATACCCGTACGCATTTAATATTAAGCTCCGCGGAGTTTTTGTCCTCCAATAGCACTTTGAAGTTGTTTCTCCTGTTTCGTTCACACATGTGTATGCGCAGTGATGTGCACAAGGGGGGGGCAGGGGGGGCAGTTGCCCCCCCTCATGGCCCAATTGTTGAAAAACGCGCGCTAAAGTGCCCTCCTGAGAGCCAAAACGTGCGCTAAAGTGCCCTCCTGAGAGCCAAAACGCGTGCTAAAGTGCCCTCCTGAGAGCCAAAAAAGCATGCCAAAGTGCCCTCTTGGTTGGCAAAACACACTAAACTGCCCCCTCAGCTGGTTAAAACATGATAAACTGCCCTCTTGGGAGCCAAAACATGCGCTAAAGTGCCCTCTTGGGAGCCAAAACGCGCACTAAAGCGCCCTCTTGGGAGCCAAAACGCGCGCTAAAGTGCCCTTCTTTTCGCCCCTGCCCTTCAAAAAGTCTGCGCACGCCACTGTGTATGCGAGTAGCGTGGTGCGTATTTCTGCCAATGGTTTCCTACTATTCCTCTGATCAACAGTTTTAAACCATGATGGATTTTTTTAACACTTTTAGAAGTCAGCTAATTCAACACCCTCTTGAAATTGATGGCTAACTGGACGGCAAGTTAAACTCAGTCCAATGTCTCCAATGAGACCATTTCATAGAAAGAAACTAACTAGATACAGTAAAATCACGTTTCTGTTCCAGACCATCCTACTTTGTTCAGTACTAGTAACAAGTAGCTGATTTATTAGAAACTCAAAGACAAAGAGAGCTGACATTCAGCAAGTCTTCTGAATAATTACAGCTACAGCTGTGCAATGTCCCTGTTTGTGTGCAATGTTTTTTTGTTTGTTTGTTTGTTTTTTTTAACGGCTGCGCCCTAAAGGGTTTCTGTTGTTCCAATATTTGAATTTACATTTCTTCAAACAGCATTGCTCCTTCACCCCGTGCTGTCACATCGCCCATTAATCTCCCGTTATATCAGCTATCGCATGTATTGATCTACGGGACTGCCGCAAAATGAGACACTTCAGTAAGCTCTCACCCGGCGCTTATCTTAACATTTTATTATGAGCTAATCATTTTTGAGAGATGCTACAAAAGGCAGGTTGAACTTTGACTTTGAGAAATAAAATGTCAACCATGTGAATAAATTACGTGTTGAAATAACGCCAGAGATAAAAAGGGACACACCAACACCTCGCACGCCGCCGTTTTTAATCCAATTTGTGGCACTGTAATATATTTCTCTGTTTGTCCCGAACAATAAAAACTCTGCAGCCACGATTCTGCCCACGTCACGCTGACAGCTGATATCATAAAACTGTGCAAGACCAGACATCAGCATTCAGCGCCCCAATAGTGGCTTTGACTAACAGCTCCACGGAGCCGCTTTCTTTGCTTTATTTCCTGCAGAATGCATCAGCGCTTCTGTCTTATCCGGACGCCTAATGAAGCTTCACACCATCCTAATATCTGGAGGACATTTTACCGGTATTAAGTCCCACATTTGTTAAAGCATGCATTCTGTATACTGATGCGTTCCTGTAGAACACAATGCCATTTTCTGGCTAATATCGCAGGCTGCGCATTCGCTTCGCGTATGGCTAATGTATCAGACGAAAGCTCTTCATCAGAAAGTCAGTGGTAGAAGACGTGAAATCACTTAACGGTATTACTCACACGAGCGTCGTTATCTCATAACATAACGGAACAAGACAGAGAAAACTATACTACATCGAGCACTCTTGGGTAGAGTAAATCCAGTGTTTGTCACAAGACACCGAGCAGGGAGGTATACTGCACAAGTACAGCTAAGCATGGCAGGCCTGTTAGTCGTATTCTGACAGATACCTCCGTCCACATTTCATCTCTCGGGAGAAAGGAGGCATGAGAGTGGAACGCAGCAGCTCATCATGAGGCTGCGGGATGCATGACTTAGTGCTGCAAGAAAGGTGACCGCAAAAACTCTCCCTTCTCCTCTTTTAATGTACAGAACCGCCGCCGCCTTCATCTCAGAAATGCCCACTGGGTTGCGAGAGATGTCACAGTGCATCCTCATCATGAGCCGGCGGACACTGAGAAGGCCTGAACTACCAAAAAGAAAAAAAAAAAAAACATCTGAGAAGTACCGAACAGTGTTTGGACCTCGGGGGGGGGTTACTTTTATGGGTTTCGGAAAGAAGAAAAAAAAACAGTTTCAGTTCTTACAGACTTGGCATTAAACTCTAAATGGCATGTGTGGTTTATAAATAAGAAAAGCTTTGAAAAGCCTTTCAACAGTCTGTCACAAGAGGCAAACAAAACGTTACTCAGAGTGCTTACACACCTAAAACCTCACCCGTGTATGAAAGGAACGCATAAATATACACTGCAGCAGGTGGGAATGAAAAAACCCCCAATAAAATAAGGATGAATGACGCAACAGCAAAGGATTTAAGATCCAATAAATTATTGAAAACATAATCTGCGAGGATATTGTGTATTATTTGTTTTAGGACGTGCTTTTTACAAGAAGCCGAGAAGCAATTCGGCTTTAATGAGCTAGCAAACAGGATTGTTAACCAACGGGGCCCGAGGACCCTTTCATTAGGGTTAAAGATCAGAATGTAAAAAGGTAATTCCGCGTAATTGGGTGCAATAACAAATGCTACGTGAAATTTCATCGACCTCGTGAGGTGCTGTTGATTTCGGCGGCGTCTCCACCGCTTGATGCTCGCCCAGAGTTACGCTTGGAGGTCTGACTTATTAAGATAACGGTGAAACAGAGGACGACTTGTCGAGGTTTGGGCTCCAGTGAATTTCAAGCGGGATAAAAAGAAAACGCCCCCTCAACTAATTATTTAGGGGATCAATGCCCCTGTCTGAGGTAATGAGAAACAGAAATAAATGTACAAACAACACTGTGAGTGAGATGCTTTCTGCGACTGCACGAAAAAACAACCTGATGGTTTTTTTGTGTTTTTTTTAACAGATTGACTGGACACAGATAAGGAGACAAGAACACACTGCTGCCACAAGTTCAACAGAAAGATTAAGCATGAACCTTAAATGCCAGCCCCCCCCCCCCCTTTTTATGTCAGGGATGCAAAAATAATCAAATCACAGGACAAATCATATTTTCACTCTCGCTCGCGAATCATATTTTTTTTCACTTTCTTGAACCCGAAGGTCAAAAGTACGTCGGTAATCTCTCGTTTTGTACTATCAGCACGATGCAGATATCGCCTTAGACCCTGTATTTGGCTGTATTCGACTCCCACGAAACCGCGTAACCCATTTCTACACCTTCATCCCGCTAATCTGTCTCGAGCATGAGATTGTTAGACGTTTGGAAGATAAAAAATCAAAGACTGTTGTGCTTCATCATGGCCCTGGAAGATAAGGCCCTTTACTGTCACATAAAATCAGGAGCTGCCTACTGAAAAACACTCCATCCTCGGGCTATTCCCCACCATCACCATCGCCACCACTCTCTCCATAGCATCTCCGCAAATGCTCGACGCTCACTTCACCGACAGACTACTTCCAAAGACAAATCAAACCTACTACCACCTACCCCAACACATGAGGGATGTGACGGGGGAAGAAATCCTTTTGTGTGAGGCGTGCTACTGTGCAGGCTTTCATCTAACAGGCAAATGCTCAACTACCTGACAAATAATGCATGAAAACAAACACGTTTATCACATACTTTGAATGAAGAGTGTGTTTTCTTGTTTCGTATACTATTTAAACACTTGGCTTTATTCCAACCCTCCAATTAATAACCTTTAACATTTCGAAAATAGCCATTAGAGGCAGTAGCCGGCAGGTATCTGCAGGTAACTTGCTCAAAGTTAATACAACGGGGACAGCCCGAAAGACAAACAGATAAAGGGACTGCACAATTCATCAACCTGAGGCTGTTGGATGTATCCTCAAACCAGAAAAGTTATTACAGCCATTTACATAAGCAGCCAACTACCAAAGGAACTGTGGGCTGCAGAAGGGAGAAGAGAGAAAAGGCCATGGATTAATGCCGTCATGTCACTCACGTTAATTGCATTACTCCTTAACATATGTACACATTTGTCATGGTGCAAGGATTAAGTACGCAATCTGCGGGCTGCATCACAACAGCCAGATCAGAGCACAAACAGAGGAAACGCAGGATGGAATACGACGCTTTTCCTTAAGAAGAGTAATCAGATTAACACTGCCTACTTTTGTAGTTGGCACATGCTCTCATATGACAACATCAGCGTGCCTTCAGATTGTCTGTTTGACTCACTGGACATCAAATCCAACTCTTTCACAGCAGTGACAAGTGGAGGAGGGCGCCGAAAGTCAGTCTTTCTTACGCAGATGCTTCTGAGCAATTATATAAATTAAGTTGTCAGATGAGTCCTGAGGGACGTTTGTCTTCCAGGCTCTGCGGGACCAGCGGGCCTCCCTTACAAACAAAGTGCTCGATAGGAAGGCGGCCAAGGGAAAGGGTTTTTTCCACTGTCAGGATCACCAACACTTCTCACACGAGATAATTTCCTTAATCCAACAAATGCATGTCATCTCACATCTTAGCACGGAAACAGGCCCGGGACCCATACACTCTTAGTCACTGTTGTGTTTGGAGAACAAAATTACACTCTTGGATTCTCTGGACAGTGAAAAAACATGTTGTTTACAGATTTGCAGGATGCCCAATGCGACACACACACACACACACACAAAAAAAAACATTTCCTTTTGTCAGTGTAGAGGAATATACCCACAGTGCTCTACATACTGACTCTAATCTCTTTGTACAGCCTATGCAGTGTGATAGCATATCACTGTCTTTGAATATCTGTGCTCGCATTATATATAAAAATACATGTTGAATAGGAAGTGCGATGTGCGGGACATTTTTTTTTTTTTTTGCCCATCCTCACTTTATTAGTCTCAGATTTGTCCGGGAAAATAGGACTCCCCTGGGTGCCTTTGCCTTGTTGAGACAGTTTCTTTCCCTAGACTCTCTCTTGTCACTGCTGGTATGCTTTCCCCCCCCCCCACACCCAAGTGTCTCGAGGGTTTCGCCTCCACCGGAGTTGTCATTTTCAATTAGCCAGACCCTAACTACATGTCTGTTGGCCCACGTCAATAACCATTAAAATAAAGAGGAGGGGACAGCTGCGACTTCAAGACATATTCCTTTTCCATCAAGGTTAGCCGATCTGCTCATTTGCATTTCATGTCACACACCTGCCTCCGAGTGGATCTGCAAACATTTTTTAAAAAGCATGTATCGCAAGCAAATAACTGATTTACATCCGATAAGGTAGGAGGAGGAGGAGGGTGGGGGGTAACCTCTAATTCGTGCCAAGTGAAACAGGCACAGCTGTTCATCGCCTCCATCTATTCCCCTGATATGCAGGTGAAGCTCCATTTGATTAGGAGTCTGTCTGGCGACTTTGCATCCCCCCCCCCCCTCGGTGAGATTGGTCCATTTTTCAGATGATCTCCGGAAATTCAGCTAAGCGGTGGAGCGGGCGGATGACAATCGTTTAAGCACATTAGGTCTCATGAAATATATATCCAGATTAACATTATGGCAAATTATGGCCCCATTTGGAATTACAAGCATGACTTCAAGTTAGGCTTCCGTCATTAAGTCCTAATGGAGGCTGTATAACACTAACAGGAAACGATGGCCGCATCAGACTGTGACGTCAGTTACACGATTTTACGACTGATTTACAGGTGAGACTCGGACACATAGTTATCGCTGCGTATGGGAGAAGAAGCTTAGTTTTTTTTTTTTGACATATCGTCAAAGCACAGGCCGCAATGCCTGCGTCGAATTCATCGTGAAAAGTGTGGATGGTGTTGGTCGACGACGAGTTAAGAGTGGGGGGTCAGTTAAAAGAATAAATTAAAAATCAGAAAAGAACTCAAGAGAGCAGTTTGGGACAGAAAAACAACAAGCCGAATGATTACGCCGATTCAGCCCGAATTTTCTGTTCATCGAGGCAAAACTGAATATCGATCGCTTCCGTTGTTGCAAACGGTCCCAACGCGGCTGCGGTTCAGTGTCTATGTGACATAACAGTTGAGGATAGACGCGCTCGACTCACAATCCATCAAAGAATGTGACTGAAAATTGTGCTTGAAGCAGAAAAGGAAAAAAAAAAAAAGACAGAGTAGGCTACTTTTGCTCTGTGCATATCCCACTCTCACTTACGCACGTATAGACTGTTACTCAACCACGGGGTCGTGACCCGCCGCATGCATCACAACTCACAGGGAGGGAAAATACATATTCCTCTTCGTCTAGTCACATTTGTTCCCTCATAGTCCATTGTTTACCCTTTTTCTTGTGAAAGCCTCTGAGCCACATGTTGAAAATGCACATCTGTCATGTTCTCACATCTACAGCAGTGCTTTACAAAAGTGCCGCCATATTCGCACGTAATTTGTGGCGAATTCTGTGGCGACTGAAACATCAGGAAAAAAAAACCTAACTAGTTTCTGTATTTTTAGAAAAAAGGAGGAAACTGGTCCAGAAAGGTTCACGGCTCAAATCTTGAGGAGTCTTTAATATTGTAGTGACACACTTAGTGACTTTAAATTAGAAAGCTCGCCTTAAAATAGACTGATGTTTCTCCCACGTCTCTGAATGGACCTGAAGGAGACAAAAAAAAAAAAAAAAAAGCCTGAGCAGCAGCGGGGGGATTTACTGACAGCAGACACACTTCAAAAAAAAGGTTGTACTTTCCTTTGGCACGCTCTATTCTATCTGCCAACCGCTCGGCTAATTGCTGTCATTGAGAAAAAAAAGGAAAAAAAAGAAGAAAAGAAAAAAGTCACACAAACTTCAAGGAAAAAAATGGGAATAATGCTCCTAATGAAGTAATGGCTTAATGATACCTCTTCCACACAGTCCACAGAGCCAAATCAATAGGATCAAACAAGAGTCCCCCCACCCCCCCAAAACCCAGAGCCACAGAGCCCGACCCGCCTGTCACCAGCACAGTCAGAGATGATAGTCACAGTGAACATTCAACCGCAGCGAAGCCCCAAAATTAGAGTTGGGGAGGAAATTTGCATATCTCTGATTAGATAAATTCCTCTGGGTCTACTTGTGTGGCAAGTGGTGTGTTAGAAGCCTCCTGCTCTGCTAACCCAAAGATGCACTCCTCCTCCATCCCCCTAAAAAAAAAAAAAAAAAAAAAAAAACAAGACCTGCAGGAGAGCTCCCATCAAAAAGCAGCAACACCTCAGACCCTCTTCAGTGTGAATGCATTTCAAAAGCAGCTCTGGTGTCAGGGCTGCTGGGGGGGGGGGTGTTCAGGGTAGGACAGCTTTAAATTTGAGCTCAAAAACCAGGAACGATTATTTCAACTTCCACTTCCACCCCAAAAAAAAAGAGAGGACCGAAGCGACGCCAGCAGAGATGTTTCATTTCCACATCACAGTTTGCGGTGTTGTTTGTGCGGCTCCATCGCCCACATGCTTCATTTTAACTCCATTCACTGCTCGGCGAGAGGGAGAAGTTACACTGCAACACACACGGGGAAAGAATAACCAAAACTATCCAGCTCCTTTTTTGTTTTCTGAATAATCAGGATCATCACCAGCAGCCTTGTCAACACAACTTGTGTCTCTTTGAACAAGCTTGCGTCCACTCGCACAGATGGAGCCGCGTCGCAACCCGAGCGAGAGAACAACAACAACAACACACACACACACACACACACACACAAACACACACACACGCACAACGCTTCAGATCAAACAAATACTCACAGAAATACAAAAAAAAAAAAAAGAAAAAGTGCTCCCTGTCTCCCAGATGATCCCGGCTGCTGTCCCCCCTCGTCTCCCTCTCCACACAGAGCCGAGCGGCGGAATGGCAGCAGTGTTCCGAATATCAAGTCCAGGTTCCCCTCAGTCCGGGTCGCTCTATGCGAGCCAGCGTCTACAGTACATCCTCAAGTGAGCACCGGGAGCAGTGGGATGGTGGTGGTTTCGCTCGATGTGCGGCTCTGGTCCCCCCCCCCTCTTTCCTCCTCCTCCTCCTCCTCCTCCTTCTTCAGGGCGCGTTGTGCCGGAGCTGTGCGTCGTGGCGGACGGAGGTTTGGTTCGGTCTCCTCTCAGTGAGTCTCCACCGCTGCAGCCGGCTCAGGCTCTCTCTGCAGCGCAGCATCCCGTCTCACTGGTGCTGCCGAGGAAGAGAGAGAGAGAGAGAGAGAAGAAGAAGAAGAAAATAAAAAGGTGGCCCCTCAGTTAGTTATGAGGAGTGGCATCGCATCAGTTTGTGCCACTGAGGAAGGCTGCCCTGCTGAGGATCTGCTCGGTTTCTGTTTGTTTGCAGCTTCTTCCATTAGTGCAAAATGGATGTTAAAGTTGGGCTGAATAAAAAAAAAAACACAGATCTACCTGTGCTGGGTGTATTTCTGTCCCATATCCACAAAAAAAGGTGCAATTAAAGGGCTGGCTGCTGTTTTGACATCAGCTGCAATTCATTCAGTAATGAGGCTGCCTTCCATTCAGAGAGTCTTCTGCAGCCAAGTCCAGTTTTTAAGCATTTTTTAGTGGCCTGTAATTAAAATTGATTATTTATTTTATTAGCTTTTTTTTCCCCAGCAAACTCAGCCTGTGCAGCCTGTGTAAATGTAGAATAATGAGTTTTCAGTGCCCACGGTCAGCAGCTACACCTCTCCCAATTTTGATATTTCTATTCATACAATGTTCTTATAAGGGTGTCGCTCCCAAAAAAAGCTCATATCACCCTCCCTGCTCATTAACATGAACAGGTAGTCTGCTTTGTTCATTGCATTAGCTAGCTTAGCTGCAAAGAAGCATGCTGGGTAAAAAAAAAACAAAAAAAACAAGTTATATGACTAAAACAAAAGGTTATAGTAAAAATATATAATGCGACCTTTAGCGTTCTCCATACGACACCTGCGTGGATCCATGAACTACCAAACACTTACGGCGAGCATCCAATCACAGCTGACATTTATCCCGCCTAAATTCCGCAATTAAATGTTCAACCTTTAACTCCATTTAAATCTTTGAAGAGTTGATGTCGAGATAAGAGCGTTCAGTCTGAGAACACAGTGTCCAGTGTGCTGTGTGTGGAGTGAAATTACATTCACTTACGTTGACTACAAGAGGGCAGTGATTCTTCAGCGTCTCATCAGCGCAAGTCAAAACAAAGGTTTGCTAGCACGAGTGCTAACTTGGCTAATGACATCTCTCCAGTGTCTACATTTATTTCAGGGCTGTTTATTGGAATCCTTCACACAGCGCTGGGCCTTACGTTGTTTTAATGATGAATCATAGACATCATTGACCCTCATAGGTAAATCTTTACAATAGTATTACCTCCTTAACAGAATAATATCCTAATAATCTCTTTTGTTCCCACTGAGGAAAGTTACAATGTGAGGCTCCGTGCCATTGTTCCGACGGCACATTAGGCCATTACAAAACCCCGAAAGTCAGAAAAAATGTCCCATTGGATCAAAGCCAATTTATCTTAGAGCACGCAAACCCCAAAAACCAGCATCCATTGTTCAGACGGCTCCGAAAATACTCACAGTCTGTTCCTGACCCTAACCGTAACCTTAACCCTTTTTATCTAGAAATGTTATTCTCTGATAGGTTAGATTTAATGTTTCCCTCGGTGTGTTATATTGCTGTTTTTAGATCAGCCTACAACAAGTCAAGAGACTCCCTCAATTTTATTCTGACATTGGGAATATTTCCTTGAAATGTCATTTGTTGTGAGGCCAGAAAGACCTATTAAGGGGCAAAACCCCTGCCGATTCAGCACCGCGGACGGAGCCAGCAGTAGCCTGACTAAAACTGCAGGGAGTGTATTTTTCCGACGATTGGGACTTCGGAACAATGGGCGTTTGTTTTCTTGTTTTCGGGTTAACAGGCTGTCAGACAAATAGGCTTTCGGTCCGATGGGACGTTTTCCTGAGTGTTGGGGATTCAGAATAATGGGGCCGTTTGAACAATCATCACGTCTCCGTTTCCTGGCAAATTATCTTTACAATTTAGCAACGGACAGATTTTAATTAGTCTGAGGGTGAAGGGTAGGGATTTAATGCCTTGCTCGAGGATTTCTTGACAGGACACGTGTCCGTCGATGGTCACAATTGGCCGTAGATCCATACAGGCTTCACAAATCAATGGGCCACTTTGCAAGCTCATTGAGTGTTAAAACTGAGATTGGGGAGGTCCAGTTGATGGAAAGGACTTTTGTTTGAAGCTTTAGACGATTTGTTCTGCTTTTTTTTTTGTTTTTTTTTTTTTGTTATTTGTTTTTCCATTCATAGCCTACATTGAATTACTTGATTTAAAGCCGTCTCTCTCGGGGGAGGCCTCTCATTCAATCCTATTTTCATTTAGCAGCAGAAGAACAATGAATAATGTTAGGGAAAATAAAAAGGTGAACACAGAACAACATTCTGACGAAATGAGGAAAAAGGTTTTTTTGGTATAAACATTCGGAGGATTACTTGTTTGTACAGTTAAATGACATTATAAAGACGTCCTGTCAGGCTCTAAAAGTAAAGCAGAACTCAATCTCTCAACATTTAGGAGCATATTAAAAAACGTCTCTGCATACTTTATTATCGTGTCTTCATTAATTGCACCCGGATCTTCTCCTTTTCGGAATAAATTCACGAGTGCATGTGTGTGTCGTCTTGCTGCAGCACCCCTGCCCTCTTAACACAGCATTAATGCTACTAGACTGGAGAGTATAGATTAGTTCCTTCTGTTTCACGTATCCGTTACATAGCTCATATTGCCACCCTCTGCTGTGAGTGTTTGACTGACAATATGGAGCTAACAGCCTATCTCTAACCCCCATCATTAATTAAACAGTACCCATGACTGAGTGCTCTTCCTATCGCACAATTGATCCATTCCAGTGCTTGTAGCTCTTATCAGCTTTTAGATGCCATCTTTTTTTTAAAGGCAGTATTTTACGGGTCCTTTTTGCAGCGCTGCTCGTTGGCACTGATATCGTTTTGGAGAGCTTCGCTCGTAGTATACACAGAGAAATATATTTCAGCGGGCTGCATATGCTTTCACATGCCTGTTAGCTTGAGCTTAGCAGTTAAGGTCTCTGCCTCCTAGTCTTGAATATTGTTTGAGATTCAAAGGAGTATTCAATCTTGCGCGTTGCCTTTAAAACAACGTGGCGGTGAACTGTTCCGTGTTATTGCTCCAACGCAGTGAATTTGTACTGTACTGTATTATCTGTAATTCTGTGGCGTCTATTCAACAGAGCAGTCGTGAGGCAGAAATCACCAGCAGTTCAAATACTGGTAATCAACCCTCCGTCATGAACACAGCCTGTTGTGTCTCAAACGCTGCATGTTTTAGATCTACACTCATATTTCTGTGGTGTGAACGCTAATGTGGAGCTTTACAGTGTGAAAAAAACAACAACAACAACAGCAAGTCTTGGTACAGTCTGCGCATCATTTAGAGGAGCAGATTCATTGTATGGATTTTCCTGCAGTTGATTCATCTTCGTGGTGTATCTACCTATGGGGCAGATAAGATAAGGAAGGTTTAATTAAACTAAAGAGAAACCAGAAACATTCCCTCTAAAGTCCAAAGTCTGAAGTTTGTTAACTGGGCAACAGGAACGAGTTGGCAGGTGTGTGCGCACTTACTTGCAGCTTCTCTTTGTATATGCAAATCGGCCATATTGCCTGTGCGAAAACACAAACTTTGGTTTTGTTATGAGTGTACTGTGGGGTTTGAGACAGCTGCGAGCATGAAATATTGGGCACAAAAGCGAAGCCGTTATCACGAGGAACTCAATCTGAACGGTCTGTAGATGTCGCTGCAGCTCATTTGTGGTTAGTTATGGTACCACTGGGCCCAACGCATCACTTTATGTTGATTATATGGCAAACACACAATGGTTGTGCAGATTAGAGTAAAGGACACGTTTGGCCAACTTTTACAAAGTTGCCAAACTGAATACACAATTTTAGCCTTTGTTATCCTTCGTCTGATAAGGCTTTTCTTTCTTCTTCAGCGCATTTCCTGGACGCTCAGACTTGTAGCCAACTGCAAACACATAATTCTCATATGAACCGTAATTACAGCTAAGGATGATAGCAAGTGCGAAGTCTTCCACTTGCTCTGATATAGTTCAGTGAAGTGTAGCCTTGATTGTCAGTAAAACTGTTCGCCGAGATGCAGAAAATGACAACATGTTGTTGATGGCGGGACCACGGCAATGACATATAATTAGAGAGGCGGCGCTCTGCAGCAAGGAAAAGGATTTGATTAGAGCCTGACAACAAATGGCAAGTGGTGGGATGAGCTGAATGGCAGGAAACAGGACCCTGGGAGATGTCGGGCCAAACTTTATATGATATTGGCAGTATAAATCTGTGAGCGGCTGGTACAATGTAGGAGACAATCAGAAACAAATGTCCTCCATGTCCCCACCACAACCTTTTATTTAGAAAGCACGTGGGCATGTAGTTCGCACACATTGGAAGTTCGCTGAAAAGGCTGACCCCTGGGTGGTCCCGTATGAGGGTTTAAAATGTCCTCCTTTATAATTAAGATCCAAGCACACCAAACTACTTGACAGCAGCCAGTCCCACGAGGCGCTGCGGTGTCTTATAGGAATCAACAGCACGGCCGGAACACCTGTCTGATCAGTCATATCGCTTGGCAGAACCCGTTTCTTTACATAATCCTCCTTCACTCATGCCTGTCTCTCTTCTGTCAGTGTGGGAATGAGCACTTTCACACTTCTAACGACGCAAGTATCTGACATCTGCGGTTTGCAAGGTGGTGTGTGATGTTGTGGCTGACTGAATCCTAATTTCCCAAGAAAAGGGCTAAGGAGACGGCAATCGTCAGCGTCTCGAGCCAACACAGCACTATCCACGAGCAAACGTCTTAATTTATCTTCATTACGCACTCCGAGGGCTGTGTTGTGCTACACCGCTTTCCACCCCACCACTGCTGTATAACAACTTTGATTCAAACGGGGAAGAGAAGCATATACTTTGGGTACAATCTCATGAAATGTAGCTTTATATCAGATGATTTTCGGTTTTTATGCAGATGGGGATATTTCTGTCCAAGCTTGAGTAAGGAGGGTTCATTATTTTCATATATTTACACCGTATTTGTGCGTGTGCATGCAAGTGTGCGCGCGTTTTTTTTTTTATTTGCTGAGTGCAAGTCTCCTGCCGTATAAACGTCAGGAAGGCATTAAGGTATGGCAGTGCAGATGGTGACTTACATTAACATGCTTAGCAAATTTTCTACAATTTATATTTATTGCTCAGCAGATGCTGAAGAGATGGAGGAGGTAAATTATAATTTGGTTGGTCGACTGATTCTTTTCATTATTGGTAGCACCAACATCTGCTGGGCGGAGTGTTTATGCATGCAAGTGGCACCATGAAGTCACACTGAGGGATGAAAGATTTAAAGTCTATTTAAAGTAAGACAGAGTATGAAAAAAAACAAACAAACAACAGAAATCAGAGCACAGTTTGAATTCATTAAACGCATCAAACCTGTCAGGGAGTCGAAGACACAGCTACATTGAGAAACTAACGGATGCTTTTGTTTTTTCGTCAGGAAACCACTGAAGTCTGCAGGGCAACAGCGACGCCTCGGAGGCCAATTTGCTCCAGCGTCATTTTTTGTGCCATTATTTAGAATACTAGCAGATTAGACCGATACATAAAAGGCCCACAAAAGAATTCCAGCAGTGAAGTTTGTTCTGACATTGGGATCGAAATGAATCAACTCAAGGTCCGGTTTTAGCTTTTTAGTCGCAGTCCTCATGATCGCCAGGGCTGAGCTGTCAGAGCATCGAGGACGCCAACACCACAGCTGCATCGGAAATTCCATACAAACAGTAGTACGCTCAAACGGTATGTGGGATTTCATTTCATCACATCGAAACTGTTTTTCCAGTAGATATTTTGCCGTCAAGCACTGGACGCAAAGGTATGGGCACCAGAACCTGGTGTTAAATGGGCCTGGGGGCAAAATGATGAAAGACCGTGCTTTTAAAAAACTTCCTACGTTAACAGTTATTTTATCGCTGCTGTTTCTGTGTTTTGGCGTAATTTATCATCTCATTGTTGTGCAGCTTATTTATTTATTTTTTTTAAATTACATTTTTTTTTTTGTTGGTGAAAAAGGGCCGATAAGAATGTTGATGAGAGTCGGAGTATCATCCTAAAGATACAGATCCCTAACAGAAACGTAGCAGATAATAGAGGACAGTCACCATGGCAGCTCTGGCATAACCTCAATAGCATTTCAATGACTTATTAAGTATTACCTTTCACTTAGCGAGGTGTATTGTTATATATTTATATATATATATCTATATATATACTTAATTATCTAACGGATTGTTACCACGGTTACATGTCTCCAGCACACAAAGAGGCTCTCAGGAAGTACGATGGCACAACTGAGCAGTGTGCTCGAAAAGATACATGCAACCATTACGACAAACGAATGGGGAAACGACAGCACAAACACATATTGAGCATGTCGTGCACAACATATAACATCAGCTCTCGGATGAAAAAAAAAAAATGCTCACAGCATCCTTAGCTGGAAGGGTCAGAGGTTATCAACCAGGAGCTGGCGGACGAATGAAGGAGACCAAGCAGGATATGTCATGATCTGAGGCCAGACATCATTTCTGAGCAGAGGCGAGGGGGTTTTGATCTCCTGACGTCTATACATTCTCAGCTGAAATGGCTTCATCTGTCCATCAGTGCAAGCTTAAAAAAAATATATATATCCAGTGGGCTATGACTAACGTTGAGTTTAATAAAAAGGGGTAACAACAGCTACACTGTCGTCAGGCACAGTCCTCCTCACGGCGGGATGGAGAACAGCATTGTTTTGAATGTTCTGTGGGACAAACTGTGGGTTTGTGGTGTGGTGGGTGGATCACTCACTCTTAATGAGAAGAAACAGCAGGACGGAGACAGATAACACTCCTTAGCAGCTTTTACTGTTCCCCCACACTTCATCGGCTTCACAACAACAAAACATCCTCGCTGGAAAAAGTCGACATTGTTAATATCTGTAGCAATTAAAAGCGCAAATATGAGCATCGTGGAGCAACATGGAGAAAAAATTCAAGTCCCATCAACCTTATATAACTTATCTTCTACACCTTACACTAACATCTTGGGTAACTATGTAATAGTACGTTACTGATATTATCAGGTAATATGTCAGTCTTGTACACACAGTTTGATTGCGCCGCCTCCAAGTGGACAAGACCAGCATGACAATATCAGCCGAACAGGTAAACATGGATAGCTTGGTCCAACACGAGATCATTAAATTATTTTGATATTCTAAATGGCAAATATATGTCCCAATCACAAAATGTGTTGAAGCATTTGAAGCACATAAACATTTAAGCATATGTTTTCTTATGTTTCTTGGTGGTAACATCTCGTACAAATGCATTAGGATGAGACTCAAAGTTGTTGTTTACGTTGGACAGAAGCCCAAAACTGTGGTCGAAATCACCCAGCTGCCTCTGCGGCCAGCAGGATCCACCTGCAGAGAATGTGAGATTGTCTGCCGTCTCCCTGCAGAAATGCCGAATGAATTTGTCAGCGCTTGTGCCAGCAGAACGCTTGTATCTCAAATCGCCCCCATCAGAATCATCTAGTGCAGATAGTCACTCCGGTGCTGTCTGTGCCGCTGAAATAACACACTCCGACTCCATTCAGCTGTGATTGGAAATAACAATCATAATTACCACGGCGTAATCATATCCCTCAGCAATGACTGTCACCAGAGAAATACCATTACTCTAATGTCATAACAAATCAGCTGGTTTCAAGAACAGGAGCCAGAAAAGGAAGAGAGAGGGGAGGCCGGACTCTATAATTGGAAAGGTTCAGTATCGTGTATCATGTCATTTCGCGCGATTCTGAGAAAAGCTGCGTCAGAACCGCGTTGGTTGGCTCTGGTTGGGTTTCTAATGCCAAAGCAGGCTGGCAGATACTTGTTTTGTGCCTTTGCCTCCATCTCAGAGGGCGCTTACCTGATTCATTCATTCTACCGGCCATTCAACACCTCCTACATTCACTGATTCCTGCTCAATTTAGAAAAGAGAAAGGCATATATATATATATATATACGAGGAATGGAGTTGAGGCAAAAGAGTGGATGCTGCCATTCATCCGCCGCCTCGACTATTTGTGGGAAGATTCCTCATCTCCCATGTGGCGGCCCATTTGTCCTGGAGTAATTCATTACCTGTTCACTCAGTAGTGACAACACCTCAATTCCATCTGGCTCCGCTGTCTCCTGGGGGCACCGGTAGCCCCAGAATAATAAGGACAGCCACCAGGAAACATATTTGCTCACCTATTACCTCGGTAACTATGTAATGATTGATTCCTTGTTGGATTATCCATGTGTCACAGCACAGCCAAGAGCCTCTTTAATGAGAGGAGCGGCGCTCACTCTACCTGTGACTCCATTCTGAATCACAGATGATAAACCGAGCGCGTACCGAGGAATATGTGACAGCCATTTGTCCAGTCATGTGATAGGCAGTGTATCACAGAGACAAGTATATCAGTCAACTTGTCTCAGCTCTGTTTTTTTTTTTTTTTTTTGAGAGCTGAAGGCGATGCAAAAACTGGCTGCGTGCCAAGAGTGTGAACAATGAAACTAGTGTCCCTACAGACGACAAAAACATATTCCACTTGGCCGCCAGTGAGACAAAGGACCGATTTCTCCGGGGGAGGGGTGAAGAAAAATACACAACCAAGTGCAATAATTGCTGCTTTGAGATCGCTTGTCCTCATCCAAAAAGAGCTGTTCCTCCAAATGCAGTCGTTTAGCTTCGCTCGGGCTCTGTGCAATTTCACACTAAATGACACAGATTTAGCCAAAAGGAGAAAATACCGACGCCTTAATGTTTCTATTATGTAAGATCAATAAAAAAAAAAAGTAGCACGGCAGCCCCAAAAAATCCAAGGACACGATGGTATTTACCAGGGTTCGCAGCGCTGTCATAACCCAATTGATGGGGCCACCTCAGGAGTTGTGTCGCAACCACCCACTTGCAGCCGGCACCCACCTAGGGTATCACTTCAGAGGCCAGCAGCTGTGCGTGACAGCTGGACACATGTTGTCATCTTCTCCCCGCGGGAACACTCAGGAAAGGCTTTCTGTATCCTGGAGCTTCTCTTTGATTCCCTGCCTGATCACAGTAATAAGATGGACAAAAAAAATTGAAGGCATGACGCTTCCTATGGTTCCCAATCGCATCGCATTTAGCGAGCGTTTCGGGTGTTTAAGTGATGCTTTCATCTCGTGCGATTTCCAGTGGATGCAACAGTGGACTGAGAGCCCGATGATCAATATGAAAACAATTATTTCAGATATGAAGCAGCGCGAGCATCAGGGAATCTTTCAGCCAAATGTGGAGGCAAATTTCATCTCTCTTTGCAGTACAGTATCTATCGATCTGCGCGCCGTTATCATGGTTTACTTGTGGTCCACAAGGCATCATTAGTATTTGAATTTGCCTTCCCTCCACCCCCTCTGTTTCACACATCCACACACACAAACACACACACACACACACAGACACACACACACACAGCACATTCCTCAGTCTTTTGCTCTTATAATCATGCGTCTGGGATCTGCTCCAGCTTGGCTAAAATTGATTAATAGTGGCTTTAATTCCCCGGAATGCTGACTGCAGACTCGGCAACTGTGTGTCTCGAAACATGCTCCTTCCAGTCTCATCATCAAGATGTGTGTTTTGGAGAAGTTAATGAATAAGTCATTAGGAGGTGACTATGATTGATGTGTTCGAAACAAACAAGCAAGGATCGGCTGCTGCCGGAATCAGTGTGCAGGCCAGACAAGCTGCAGGTGAACCGACTGCTGAATCAAGCAGGCGGCGCATTCATTCCACCATATGTGCATCGTCTTCCTGATGACGGACTATTCATGTGTGGTTTCCTCTCCAAACATGCTTTTCGTCCACGCACCTCGTGGGATGTCTCATCGGAGGAGGCAGCGGAGCTCAGTGTCCCTTCACAGAGAGCTGATGTTTTGCTTTCCAGAATCTCAAATACCATGGGCTTCAGCAGAAGTTTTTATTAGCACTCAGATGGAAAGAAAAGGTGCTTCACTTCTTATACTCCTTGCCGCTATCAGCAATTAACATATAAAAAGACAGCAGGTTGTCCTGCTGTCTCAGTTGGCTAAAGGGCACATTCATTTTGTATCTTTATTTTAGGCAGCATGGAGGAGCCTCGGAAAAAAAAGCGCTTGATGACGGGAGGCTTCAGCCTCTCCCTGAAACATTTACCAATGAAATGCTTTCGGCCCGGTCTGCAGCTCTTCTGGTCAGGGTTGTTAGGGGAACATGCATACTTTATCATCTCAATCTCTCAAGTTAAGATCTGACTCAGGACCAGGTCCCATTTCGCCTGCAGACACTATCAAGCAAACAGGAAATCGCACCAGAGAGAGGCTAAACAGTATCAGGAAACAAATCTCGTGTCTGTGTTTGCGCGTGTATGAAAACACATTTTATATTCAGCGTCACTCGGGATGATTTGCTATTGCATTTGTCTATTCCAAAGACACTTTGGTGATTTCAAATACCCACTTGACTGTAGGGGATCCAGAAACGTGTCTTATAGTAATGCTAACTCAACACTCTGCCCTCCCCGGGCTATAATACAGCAGCGAAAGGTAATAAGCTGCTCTAAAGACAAGAATGCATGCAGAGACAAGCCGCTGAAATAGCTCTTAGTTGCATTACCAGCCGACCCTTCAGCAAAACAATTTCAAATGAATAAGTGCTGTGTAAAACATAAACTCATATAATTCCACCCGTGCTTTTTAAAGAGCCAAAAAAAAAAAAAGATGCAGGAAAGGAGTAAGGAGAGCACTGCAGTCATTACAGATGATTATGTTGTAGCTGGGTGATGTCAGCTAAAGCATTAAGACTTTAAAGGCTGCTGGTTGAAATCCCCAAAACAATTCCCCCTCGAAACAAACCACTGGTGTGTCCTCCAAAATGGTTCCCCCGGAGCCGCGAATGCTAATCTCAGCGCACACTGTGGTCGCACTGGGCAGCTTCCAGATGTGACTGTGTGTGCAGCTGCTTGAGTGTGAATCAAGTGTGGCAGGAAAAGTGCCTGCATGCTCAGTAAAACCTTTTCTGATGGGGTAAATGATAGTAAATGCAAGATGTTGATATTGTTTTTGACACGTGAAGAATCAGGAAGGGGAAAACCGAAATCAGTTATTTAGAATTTGATCTTGAACTTGAATCTTAAATATGTTTTCTGGAGGGCAACTTCAAATTACAAATGTCCAACGTACGTTCTTCCGCTGCACGCTGAACATTTCAGAAGTCTCCATAAGGAAAAAAAAAAACATTAAAGATTGTTAATATGTAAAAAAAAAAATAACCATACATCTACACCCACACTCAAACTAATATTGGATTTCATTTAGTTGTCTATCGCTATAACTTCCGGGGCACCACCATATGTCAGAGTGCAGACGTAAAGAAGTAAAGCAGAGAACCAGCGGCACCAACTGGGTTTTAATGTGCAACAATGACATCCTCCTGTGTGTCATTTACTCTGGAGATGCTGGAGACGTGTCCACAAAAGACCAGTTTTGTCCGCACCACTTTTTAAACGCATAATTACTTGAAACCATGCTAACGATGCCTTGCACCAAGAAATGATAACTAACACATGAGAGGAAATTCATTCTGATGTCACATTATGCATTGTCGTCCACTGGAATCACGTCCTCGGACCTCTCAGTGTCCTCTTGAATTAAATTGTCTGATATCGCAGTTTAAGACCATTTTAAAAACCGTTTTCCATCCGAGCCCCACTTTTCATCACAAAGTGACGTCTTTACTTGACGCGTTTTGAATAGAAAATGCCCGGCTGTGTGACACACCCCCGCCTCTTCCCCCACAAAAGCCAATTGACTGCTTCATCACAGCCGAACTGGGAAACATAATCAGTCATTCGTGTTGTTGCGCTGACGCCAGTTGAGATTCAAGACAGTTGCGACCAATTTGGCGAGGGCGCAGAGGCGTGGAAGAGCGGCGCATCACGCAAAAAATGCACAGGATTAACCGAGAAAGGTTATTCAAAGGTCAGGAGACATTAAACTCGCATTTCTTCAACTGCTCTGGTGGAATGAGCCGACGGCGTCACGGCACTCTGGACTGAGCCCTAGATGTATAACCTGTGGGAAGAAAGCTTTTATAACCTTTATTTAGGGGCAAAGTCACCAAGCTTTTTAAGTGTTTTTCATCTGATTTATAACTTGCTGACCACCAAAGTGTAGTTATGACTCTCTGCCCATACTTTTAGACAGAGGCCATATCTTGTGAGCAAAAATATCTGCTCTGTGGAACTGCCAAGATGGTTGTCGAGCGGCAAGACTTCCCTTCAATGCTTACACTCAAGTCTGGAGGAGAAGGGAAGGGTTCCATTGTTAATGCCAGCAATGTTTTGCAACGTAAGCTACGCAGCTCTAGTTGTACTCCATTGTAAAAGACTACAGCCTGGCTCGTAGCTGAAACCAGCTTTTCACAGTCTGGAGCGACTCTGCTGTGAAGAATGCAGTACGTCGCCGCGCTAACGCTGCATAAAGAGGGACTTTATACGTTCTTTTCTTCAAACTGAGCTTTTCTACACACTTTACGACTGATTTAAGTCATAGCAGCAGGAATTCTGTACGACTGTGTCAACATGCTGGTACCTCTGTCGCACAGCGGGGAGGAGACGCGCTTCCCCGCAGCAAATCCACTGTCACACACAAAGCGTAGCGTACCGAGCTGGCAACACACGAGCAAGAAGATGCATGTTAGACGCCATAAACGTAGACATTATTGCAACCTGCTGTAACCCATAAGACCTAGCTTCAACGCTTCAACTTTGTACCAGCACCTGAACGCGGGGAGACAAAAAAAAAAAAAAGTCTCGCTGCCTCGTCTTTTCTGCCGCCGGTGCAAAGGAAGCGGCGAAATGCAACCTGAATAAAACTCGAATCCATAACCTTGCCTGGTGATATTTCTGCCCGAATCATCAAAGTGGAAGAACAACATGCAAATCACATTTTTGAGTCAACTTTCAACATCCCCTCACGGGAAGAAAAACAGTGTCTGACATCCTCGACACTTCAGCTGCAGGTACTCGCGGTTGACACTGGTCGTATCCACATTTAAATGGTAAATAGATGAAACAGTTTAGACGAGAGGGTCAGGAAAGTATCGTCAGACGAGCTTCCGCATTACTTGACACTCAACTCGCTGTAGACTCTTTAATTACTGTACTTACCCGAGGAGCAGAGCCTCGTAGCTATATATTGCATTAACACCAACACTTCACCGCGTTTACAGGAAAAAACATGTTTTCTTCCATCATTGTGTGAAGGTGTTTATGTGTTTATTGGAGTGTCAAATCCGTCGCACCTTGGTTCATCCATACTAAACTAAAGTGGTGCTAATTTGGCTGTATTTATTAACGCGAAAGAGTTGTACAGGCTCCTCAGTAAATATCTGCAGATCTCTGGCACAGCTTGGGGTGGCCTTTAATTGGCACGCAAATGGAAATCACACCTCCTGAATGGAGTGGAGTAATTAGCGTTTTCTAGTGCAGAGATCCAACAGATCTTCAGGTTCAGGTCCGTTAGATCTGAACCCACCTGGGCCAAGCTAAATATAAATGTCCTGTCACGTGTGCCAAAGGATCGATTGTAAGATAAGGCCAGAATTTGATTTTAAACATTCCAAAAATGAACCAATTATCAGCAGAATGCTAAGAAACAACAGTGTTGACAGTTTTGTCCAAGACGTCCATGTATTGCGTTGGTGGAAGTTAGCATGCTAACCAGCTAGCCCCAGTCTGACAGCCCCCGTAGATGCAGCTGCCAGTTCACTACTTAGTCTTACAGGCAAACAAAACAAACTCATCTATTCTCCTTACTAACCAGAACATTATAACTGTACACCATCTGAATTCAAACTAAGAAAAGTCCTCATTAACTCATCGTAAAAAAACAAAAAAAACACACAAAAAAACACATGGTGTCTTCAAACTGGTGGCACTGTCTTCGAGGCTGCGTTCAGACCCTGTATGGTGTCCAGATGTGTTTTACTGGGAGGTGGCTGGGCCTGGGCAGACTCCGCACGGCTAACATGGACACGAAGCTCCATGGCTAACTGAGCTACTGGCTAACTGCATCTAGCCGCTACAGCAGAGAGTACAGTGAGCAGCAGCAGTTAGCCCTACGCTGCCTTTCATAGCGTTTGAAATACCTCCATTTTTTTTTTTTTTCCCGTAAAGAAAAAAAAAACAGAACACATAAATAGATATCATATATGCCTAGATAAATGTGTGATAGTTTGATTGGATACGTATACATTTCACTTTAACATCAAAATATAACAGCTTTATTTTTTCCTTTCATGAAAAACATGTTTTCTTTCCATTTCTTTCTCTTTTTTTTTATTTCACAGCAGCCTTGGACTATGTGCACCTGTAAACACACAAACGAGTGTGACAGCAGGTTGAGGTCGGCTGCAGTCGAAGCCGAATGCTTCTGCTTGTTTAAATGTTTACGACTGGCTGACACCGCGAGACCCAAATATAGCCGCCTTGATTCAGGTTTGTATCGAGCGGCTCCTCTTCGTCCCTTACATTTTATTGTTTGGCTTCCTTCTCTTCTCCTCAGCACGCTACCTTTACTCTTCTCCTCCTGCCATGGAAGCCTTCTTTATGGGTCTCAAAGGGAATTATTCACAGTCTCCTCAGGGCTCTGACAAGGTCGTGGGCTTTCTGTCTCCCCTCTGTCTTGGCTTCTGTTCTGAACCATAATTGATTAGGTTAAGCAGCGAGAGAGGGAAGGTCACGCCTGCAGCGGGTGATCTGGAGCACTCAACAGCACGCGTGGCCACAGACACATGCTCTCCATCACCCAGAGACAACCGCGGCACGGACAGGATGAACCACACCTTTGAAATGGATTCGCTCACAATAAGATCCATTTAGCCGCGAGATGCTATTTGGATTTTTCCCGAGCTGAAAACCACCGGATCATGTGTAAGAGGCAGGCTTGGGAGCTGGCGTTTCATCCCTCTGTGATGAAGATTCTCATTTTGAAATTGCAAACACATTCGTTTTGGCATCAGGAGCCCGTCAAAGAAAAGCATCCAGTCATTCATTAGTGCACGGAGATAAGCTCAAAGTAAATTCCACCAAGAACATTGTTCCTGGAAGGAGAGGGAATAAAAAGGATGCTGTGCTCAATTTGTGCAGCCCGGCTGCCTCTGAATCAGCCTGGCTTCATTAGTCAGACTAGAATTGTTCTTGAAGGACATAAAACTCACCGAAATGGGAGGCGGGCATGATGTGGGTGAGTACAATCTCGGGGAAGATCTGGTTGCTTTTTTTTCTTCTTTTTTTTTCTCCCCCTCCTGCACTGGAATCGGTCAGCCAACATAGCAAATCCAAAAGCGGCAGCTGCTGGCCCAGGTTGATACTATTCAGACTGAAATATAAAAAAAGTGACAATGCTAACAATGAGCTGCGCAGACACAGAATGTGAGAATTCAGTCTTCATGAAAAAAAAGTGTTTGGCATGTTGTTTTTTTGTTCTACTCTCTGTTCGTGAGGAGATTTTTGAGACATTGTGGAGATTCATGGACGTAGTCAGATCCGTCTGAACTTGAGACGATAGCGAAATAAAACGAGAGACTATGTTTTTGTTTTTTTTATGCTAACCATGGGGGGTCGATCCTGGGGAGAAATCGCATCCTTCTCCGTACGTATGAGTCATCCACTCACACTTCACCTTGTTGTAAAGGTAAATAAATAATCTATCGTCTCTCTGCGCGGTGATGCCATAGAGGTTTTTCTCTGTGGTGGAGTTGTTCAACATGACTTTATTCACAAACAGCCCTTCAAACACGTTTTTAGGGCAAGACCACTGCAGCTGCAAATTATCGAATCACACGCATATTTGGTTTTTCTACAAAACAAACAGTCCAACGGGGCAAATTACCAAAAAAAAAAATCAAAAACACATCTTTCACTCGCTGCAGGTAGAATGTAGCCATCCATATATTTCTGGTTTATTTCCCTGCTCCATCTTCAGCCTTCAGCCTTCACCAGAGGACAATAAGAGTGGAATTTATTTGTGACACATATTTGTGAAAATATCATTTCAAAAGATTTTAGCTGGAGCAACAAAACCCCTCAGCTCAATGGATGTCACATCTTTCTTTTTTATATATATATATAATTTGGTAGAAGCAACACTTAAAGTGACAGTTCTTCCCCAAATCAAAAATAAATACCTGTAGTATGATTTATTCAGCTATCAGGGCTGCACAATGTGGGGCCCACTAGCCAACCTTGGCCTGCCATTAGGTTCAAAACAACACAACACAATGGATGTTTGCTTTTGGCTGGTGACCAACTATTGAGTTTCAGTTGTGTCCCTCAAATGGAAAAAAGTTTGGACAGCTTTCATCTAGATTTATTTTGGCTGGAGTCGCAGAGTTTTTGGAGCTATCCACTGTAGCGATGTCTGCCTTCTCTGGAATATAATGGAACTAGATGGCACTCTAATGTATTATTCATAGTATTCAAAAAAATACATTGGAAAAAATCAACAGCAGTCATGAGCCGGTTACTCAAGATAATCATGTGGGAATTGACTTTTTACTCAGTGCCTCCATGAGGAGATGCATCCTCCTTCTGTGCGGAGAAAAAAAAAAAAAAGGCCTGTGGATAATCTTGAGTAACAAAGTCCTGAATACTGGGAAGCAATGTTGCTGGAGAGTTGTTCAAATGTATTGTTTTTAGCTTCGAGCAACACGAGTCGAGTGCCATCTAGTTCCATTAGATCCGAGAGAAGTCGGAGCCTCTACAGATGAAATCTCCAAAACTCGGCTGCTCACACCAAAACAATTAAAAGGGAAAAGGAAAAAATACGTATTATGATTTTTGGGGGGTGAACTGTCCCTTTAAATTGCTGTCCCCAGAGCGCAATTACTACACGACCGGATATAGAGAATGATACAGAGGGGATTGATATTCCGCTGAATTGCAGGCATTTAGCACTTTGGTATCATTTAAATTATTAATGGCCCATTCATCTGAATGCAGCTGCTGTTTTTAATTTACTCCGACTGACCAGGGATCATTGTGACTCAGAGTCAAGATGTATGAAATACAGTACGAACAGCTGCATGCGAATGAGCAGCCGGGCTCTGCCATCCCTATGCAGAGCGCGGCTCGGAGAGAGAGAGGCAGGCCAGAGTGATGATGAGTCCATCCCCGGCGAATAAATTGGGGTTGACTTTGTGAGGGCCTTGAAGGAAGGGAAAGGGAATGGAATGAGAATGTGCTGTTGCTATGCTGCGGGATAATATTCATAGAAGATGAGAAGCGGTGGTAATGTTAGGTGAGGGAGGCGGCCAAGCTCCATGAAACCTTTGTGAGGGTGAAGGGCAGAGGACCCCGAGCCGCCGGCATCGCCCGCGAAAGACCAACGCGTTCAAACGGCAATGTCGGCGTGACACGACACTCCAGTTTTCTTCACTGACCCACGAGGAAAAACAACTTTTCAGGCCCCTTCGCTTCGTGTCAACGCGATGTCTTTTCCAGATGCAAAACAGAGCCGTGACAGTGAAAACAAGTCAAAGAAGAACGTGTCGCCCAGTGTCGGAACATTCCCCTAAGAAACATTTCTTTTTTTCTTTTTTTTTTTTTTTTACCCTTGACGGCAAACCACTAAAGGCTGTGCCATTTTCTTCTTATTAAAGGGCAAAGCCTGATTTGAATATTCATAAGCGGCTCATTCCGCGGACCCCTGTGTTTGAATGCATTAATAAAACACAAAATGTTTTCTTAAATGAATGCAGCAGTAAAAACGCAATAAAAGTGTATGACTTTATGAAGAAGGTCGTAAAAATTTGAGGGAAATAATAAATCCCTTTCGGAGCAAACAGCACTCCGGATTGTAGCGGAGAAGTTGAGCAATTAAATTATTTAGACCTCCTACCGCGAGAAATGGTGCTAATTAGCATCAGACTACTTCAGCATGATGAGATGAGCCAGTATCACACAGGTGCAATTGTCACTTTGTTTGGTTGAATAATGAAGGCGCTGACGCTTGTTTTCGAGGGCTCGTGACTCCGTGTACTCGGGAGTGTGCCGGGAAGTCGGACTGGATCCCTGATAAGGTCGCACGTGCGGATATCCGTGGCGTGCGTGATCTTCGCGGGGGCGCATCTTCAGGTGGAAAGGCGCGATTCTGTTTGAAAGCCGTCGTTTAATTATGAATATCAAAGACAGACGTTAAGTAAAACAAATTAGCTGACAAACACAGCATTCTGTTAATGAGCCGGGTATTAAAAAGCTGTCTGATGGCCTATGACAGGAGGCACTCGGCCGCACATATCTGGTTCTGCCATATTTCGGGAGCCTTCGCGTGTTGTGAGTAATCCGGTCACGGTTGCGTCTCTGGCTGTAGGAGTGTGACAGTAAAGCGGGGAGGAAACGGGGTTGGAGGGGGTTGGAAGTGGGTGGGGGGGTGGGGGGTTGCTGGGGGTCTGAGCAGAGCTTGTTACCCAGACATGAGGATGAGTGGCTGGCTGCGTAGAGAGGAAGAGAAGCTCCCTACCGGGGAGTGATGGCGGTGTGCGCGGGGACAGCATGATGAATGAGGGAGGAAAACTGCAGGAGGCCATAAATCAATATCTCCCCTCTCCTCCTCTCTTTTAAGGTGGATACTCCCATACACACCGTCTTGTCCTGTCTTATTTTAAAGATGATGGAGGAACACCCTGCACTAACACAGTGATATCCCTGAACCGACCCTCTGGACAGCTGTAAGCCTTCCCACTCCCTAAATAGCTCTTACTGTAGAATATCATAGCTTTTCAGCAAAAGCCAACTAAACAAATGAAGTCCCCCTCAGGGGGGTCTTAAAGGACAGAGTGCTCCACCGCTAAATGCATTGGTCTGACTGCATGAATGATTCATCAAATGGTTTGTAGCTCATTTTAGAGCTGTTGTGTCTCCCGAGCAAAGACTTGAGAGCATTAATCCCGTCCTCATTCAGCGTTCCTCTTTACAACAGCGCGTTGCTGAATGAATACGGCGTCTGCAGGCACCTTCTGTGACTGCCATTATTCATACAGCATAACATACATATGTATTTGGAGTAACTACTTCAGGATGAAAATTACTGTCGCGGTATGGGTATTTATGAAAAGAAGAGGTACTTAAATTCACTCAAATCTCAGCCCGTCGTCCGTATCCCCTCACTTCACTGCAGAGTTTGTTGTGCGCAGTGTTCATCAAATAAATCACGTTTAAGAGAAGTTGTGCCCCAGTTGTCATGGATAGTTCACAGACCTTAGCGTTAGCTCACGGTAACAAGGACATTGTTTGTGTTGTCAGCCCAGTGACCAGAATATAATGATGGCATTGTACTTGTCTGCAAACAGCATTGTTCGAGCCTGACTGAGTCAAGTAAAGATGGATGTGTTCCGAGAGTCACTGTCTTTGCTCCCTTAAAGTGTCTTACAGCCCCGCTCGGGCCGGCGTTACTTCACTTGTAACACATTCCATTCCAAGCAGACAACGGCGGCATGGTTTAGTCAGATGTGATCCTTTACCATGGCAACCAGATCGCCGTTCTAGCAAGATCAACGTTATTAGCATGGACAGAGATAGCGGTCACTCCAGCATGGGCTCTTCTTGGGTGCTGAGGAGCTGCAGAGTTTATTCTTCAGCAAACTGTAACGTGCACGGTACATTTAGCACCGAGTGAACGCCACACGCTTGTGCGAATAGAAAAGCCTTAATCCTCCGATGGAGAAGCGCTACTCTCTGCTCGCCGTACGCGCTGACGACGCCTCTGCGGCTTCAAGATTCCGTGACAGTCGCACGTCGTTGTCACATTTTCAGCACCAAGTTTGAGCACAAAATAATCTGCTCAGTTTCAGGAAATATATGAAATATAAAAAATGCTTTAAATATAGCGGAGTGGGGCTTTAAAAGGCAAAAGAGGTTAATTAAAAATGTGGATGTGGGGAGACACGATCCGGAACAAGATATTTGAGAAATAATTGAAGAGGGAATGCTGAATTATTTTTGGCCAGAGAAATACTGCAAAGAAGGAAAAAAAAAAAAAAAAAAACAGATTACGTCGTCTGTGTCCTTTCTGACCCGGCCGTCACCGGATCAGGCTGTGTGTGAGGAGCGGCACAGAAAGGGTTATCTCCCGTGTGCAGCAGGCAGGTGGACCTGATTGAGTGACAGCTCATGTAAAGAGGTAAAGCCCAGATGTGCATTATTTATTTTGTGGCCGGCAGCAACACGCTGAGCCTCTGTGGTGTTCCACCCTGGAAACAGTAAAAATGGAATGGAACAGTTAATATCCTCATAATATCGCTTAAATGAATGGATCCCCCGGTTAAATGTGCGTGACACACGACATTTGCACTGCTCCCAGGCACCAGTACAGATCTTCAAACGGCCCTGGCACATTTTTCACAGCTAGCTAGATACAGCTATCTAAAATAAACTGCATGAGGAATATCATTTTAATTTGTGCGACACATTGCTTGAAGATGGAAGCACTGCTTCGGTAAAAGACATTTTGGCCAGGCAAGCCTCGTCCACCGAGCGGACATCTGCTTCGGTGCCTCCTCCGTTATTGACTTGTGTGTATCAGGACTTCCCATGAGTATCGAGCAAACAGAGAGGCCTGCAGAGAGCTGTCTCTCATCATCTCCTGGCTCTTTACTCTCCTTGACAGCATCTACCGGCAAATATTTGACTTGAGATAAGTTTCACATTACCGGGGGGGATCTAAATTCGCTGGCGGAAATGGGATGGCCACCAGCTTCATCTGAGAGGAGAAATTGAGCTGAAACAGCCGAGCCGAGCTGGCCGCGTGATCACCGCATGCTGATTTGGGACTGTGCTCATCAGTTTTTTTCAGTTGTTGTATGTACTCTACCACCACCGATAATACCACGGTGAGAATAAGGGATTTTAGAAACGTAATTCATCGCATTTTTTACCACCCTGTGCAGACAGTGTGACTGATGTGTCAATAACGTGTGACAGGTTCTTTGCTTTGATACCGCTGCGTAAGTAATCATCAGAGCAGAACGGGGGGGGAGGCAAACTGCAAACTTCAGTCCGACTCTCAGTGGACAGTCACTGAGCGCTCTAACTGGAGCTCGAAAGGGACAAAAATAAAAGTTTGAGCCGGCGCCGATGGAGGGAGTCAACGAAGCGCGACGAAAACATACCCGAGGTTCGCGGTGTTAATGAAGCCCAAGGTTGTTGAGGGAAGAGGAGTTTAAGCTCTGACAAGGCTTAATAACTTATTAATATGAATCTGACATGAAAAATAACTTTAAAAAAAAAAGCCCTCCTCAGTAGAACGAGCAGGGCCCTCAAAGCATCAAACAAGTGTCGACGGCAAATTGATGCTTTCAGATTACAAATACGCACATTCACTCTCCCACCCGTTTGAAATTTGGGTAAAAAAAAAAAGAAAAAGCTTCAAAAATCAAAAACTAATTCACTCAGGAAGGGCTTTTTCATTCACCTGCTAAAAGCATCCCTCTTGCTATTTGTAGCCCAGACAGTTTTTTTTTTTTATCTAATATATCAATATCGAGATTAAACTGGGAGAGAAAGGCAGGGAGAGAAAACACGGAACAGCAGGAGGTGCGCTTGTGGTTCACAGCAATCAATGGAGGTATCAGTGGGTTACTTCCAGCTGCTGGCCGACATCAAAGAGGCCGACTGTCGGGGGGCCGCGAGCCTCACGCAATGCAAATTGTGCAGTGAGAAGTGCTGGGAGTGCAACACGGATGTGTGAGTAGCAGAGCGTTGCTACTCGAGCACGGCCGCTCTGTGTTACACATGTTTATGAGGATATGTGCGTTTCAATTCAATTCATACTTTATCGCACACGTAGGGCCGAAGGTCAAAGACAGGAATAAATGACCTACAACAGCGCCATAAAAGATTATGTTCAAACGAGCAAAAGAAAAGGGGCGACTGCACCGATGTGTCCGCAGCCTCAGGTAGCGCTGGACCTTGTGTTCGATAAGATGATTTCCTTTTCGGCGACTCGGAGTCAGTAAACACATTCACACATGAGATTTCTTGAAACACCTTGGGAAGTATTGGCTCCTGCAGCCACAGATATTTCACTTGTACTCTGCCCTTCATGACTCTTAAGTGGCATTCTCAAGGCAACATCGTAAGATACTCCAGCTTGCTTTTTTTTTTTTTTTTTGTAGATTGAGTGGTGTGCAATGTGCTCCGAACAGAGACATCTTCACTCGCTCTGTACACACTCGTGCAGGAGATTGTTTTGTTGTGCATGTTTCATCTTGAAACCGAGCCGGAGATGATTTTTCAAACATTCTGAAGTCAGGATTTGAGACACGTTTCCTCCTCGGTTCTACAAATAAAGTCCTCGTCCACACGGTCGCAGGTGCTTTTAAAACTTTTCAAAAAAAGGAAAAAAGATTGCCACCCAGCACTGTTTCAGAAATAATGTCTGTCCATACAAACACACGTGAAGACACGTATTACATGACCATTCACGTACACTGGGCATGCACATATCGATGCTAACAGAGAGTGAATTGTACACTTTGCTTCAGAAAATACTTAGAGTTAATTTCTTGTTACTTTCTTGTTACTTTTATTTCATTTTACAGTTCAAAAATGATTGAATGATTTCACAGGATCCTAGATATTTTAGAATAAACATCAACAACAGGATGTTTTTTTTTATTAAATCATTGTCACAAATGTTCAGTATCTGTTTTCCATCATTGTGTCCTCAACGTCTGCTTGTGTCAAACTGTACCCTTGTCCGATACCATTACAAACTCTAAATGGGTTCGTTCTCACAATGCGTCTGGGCTCCACTCTGGCTCAATCTAACGAACAACTCTCTGGGAGTAAAGAAACCGTTCGGCTATTGATGCAAATTAATCTACTCAGCCAAATGCAGATGAAAAGTTGGGTGAGGTTTTTCGAAGTCCACAAAACATTCCTGGAGTTTTAACAGCAAAATTAATGCTGCAGCTGTCTCCTAAACAACTGGAGGAGATTGTGGAGGATTGTTTCAAATTAAAAAAAACAAAAAACAAAAGTGAAATGGCTCCATACAGCTTGTACTACAGTTACAGCTACCGTGAAGGTTTCTAAGCTTCAAAAAAGTGTGAATAACTTCCATACAAATCAATTTGGTATCTCGGCGGGTACGGCGACTTGGATTACGCTGGATGGAGCCATTTTATTGTTTCACTTGTTCGTTAAGTTTTTAAATGCATCTGCAGCTACTTCAGTTGTTTAAGAGAAAGCTGCTTTGAATGCTGACTTTCCAATTGATGTGGGGCTGAGTAGATACATATATTTTTTGGCCAAGCTTTTCCTTTAAGGCATATAAACGCAAGTCAGTGCCACATTTAGCCTAAATCCCAAACTGGTTATGCGTGGAGTTAAAAACTAATTTGATCTTCTCTGTACAAAGTGCACATATGACTTCACGTATTCACCATATTATAGCATTCCCTGTTTGTGCTCATTTTGGGTGAGATGAGTCAGTGGGAATTGAGCAGAAGTTGGATATTTGGTTTGGCCCGAGCGGCTCTGTAAATCTTATACCCCCGGGGGCTTGCAGATTATTTTTTCAGCATAATAACCCCGCAGCTCTGAGGATAACTCTTCACCTTCGCGCTAGGGATACCTCCCTTTTCTCCTCCAAAGAGAGCAATAGCTCAGAGAATTGCAGAATGCATCTCACTAATGCTACTTTCCCAATTGTCAATCAATTTTTATGCACAACAGAACCAAACACTGCTCTAATTGCATTTGTATGAGATCTGTTTGGTATTACATTGGCAAACAGTGCTGAACCACCCACTTCTACTTCGCTGAACAAGAAAATAGGGCTTCAGTCGTGTTGGCAGGGGGAGGATCAATCTGCCACTCCTCGGGAACCATCACACCTCCATCTCTTTGCAAATGTTGCCACTCAATCACTTCTCAAAAGAGCATTTTATGATTAACAACTGTTTGAGAGAGCTTTTAGCTGGAAGAACAAATGTCATAATATTTACCAATATGTTTATGGACCCGTTTTTTTTTTTTGCTCATGCTGCGGTGAAGGAAGGGCGAGCCAGCGTTCTGTTCCAGCTGCCAAAAATTGAGACGTCAAAACAAGAATAATACATCAAGCGCTGTGCAAAAGCGACCTATGTTACGACCTCGGTAAAACATGGCTCCAACAGGAGGTCGGCAACCTATAAAACTCCAGACTGGGCCAAAAGTAATCATTTATTTTATAAGGAAAATGATAACAAAAACTCTACCTGAGGGGGCAAAAGAACAGGTGAACAGGAGGCTGCCTCTGCCAGTTACACATTATTATGTTATTAGACTAAGAGCTTCCAAGCACTAAAGACACATTAAAATGAGAAAGAACTGCAGCGTTTCTTTTTATAACTGAAAGCTGTAGTAAAAAAAAAAAAAAAAAATGTTCCTGAATTCAGCATAAGTGGACACTTTTAACTGGCTGAGTCGTCCACCTTGTCCAAAGCGCCACGACCGCGGCGCGTGCAAAAGGTGATCGCCAGTCAAACACAAATGACCCATTTTTGTTATCGTCTTCACAGGAGGCGTGACATTTGTGTGCCGACAGTGTGCCAAAATAAAACGTCCCTCTGGATTTAGCCAACAGGGACAATAGATCACGTAAAATGGGACACACACTCAATATTACCATCTGTTACCACCTGAATAAACTGGAATGTCAATTTACATGTTTTATTATGAAGAATTCCCCGTTGAGGAAGACCCTCAGCTCATCGTAATTTCACACACTACATGTTCTGGACTGATGATTGAATTCTTGTGTTAATGCAGCACTTTTCTTGCGCTTTACAACACAAGTCCCGATTCACCCATTCAGTCACCGGTGGCAGAGGCTACCGTGCAGGATCCCAACTGCACATCAGCGGCAAACACCCATTCCTGCGCACGCTCGCACACCAATGGAACAATTTTGGGTTCGGTGATTCGCCCAAGGACACTTGGAACACGCAGACAGCGGGGCGAGGACCCAGCCGTGACCTTCCGTTGAGTGGACGACTGCTCTACCTCCTGAGCCACAGCTGCTGCCGAAGAAAAGAAATTCTAGGAAGGAAAGGAAAAAAAAAAAACTTCTAAAGGTCTCAATAACTACATTAAAAACACATTACAAATCTATATAGCACATGTTAGACATGTAACCGTGTTACGTGATTAAATTATGAAAGAAATGCAATTGTTATCCACTTCACTCACTGAGAAAACATATGTAATTACATCAGGTTAAGCAGTAAGGGGTTACATCCCGATATATTCTTTACGGTAACAGCCGATAAAGATATTATTATTTATTATCTTATTTGAATAGCACAGTTAAAGGAATTAAGTATGCAGCTTTTGGACTTGATGCCGTAAAGGAAGTGTGCAACACCATCGAGAATGGGAATATTACCACTGTGAGATCATGTGTAATGTGTTACTGTGCTATTTGTAGCTTAAATGAATGTAATACTCAGGATAAATGTTCTAGTTTTAAGATGCTCAGTGACTTGATGCAGCTAAATTATCAAGTAATGACAAAGCCCCCTTTTTTTTAACAATACTGTAGATTTGTATTTTTCTGAGTGAACCTTTTAAACTGGGTTCTTGGAGATTAATTTTATGTCACAATCATCCGTGTGAACTCCAAAGCAGCAGAGTGCAGGCGAGCTGCCACGCTGCCAACAGAAGGACGGATCGCGTCTTTGTAAATAGAATAAAAAAAACTAAATTCTCATTCAATCCTGCAACATTTTGTGCAGTCCACAAACATTAAGTACTGAGCAGCGTGGTCAGAGCTGATAAAGCGTTCTGAAATTAAAAAAAAAAAAATTCCCACTTATTCTGAATTCACTGATGTGCTTTGAAATTATGCAAACTGTTCAAACATGCTGTTATGATTGCTAATATATGCCTGTTTAATGGATTTCTTAATATGTTTTAACTCTCGCAGCTCGTGTTCGGCTTCAAAAGTGGCTCTCTGCTAACTTTAAAGTGTGTTTACACCATGCAGACTCCCCCCGGTGTTGTACGTCCGTTTTTTTTAGGAAATAATTAATCACACCGGACTCCCACTATCTCAATATCGCAATTAAGGAAACAAATGCCTGTGTAAACCAATAATGGCCGACATAAGCAACATCAAATTCAATAACACAAGAAGTCACATCGATTGCATCTCCGCACTTCTGCTGTTGTTGTGCAAGGACATAGCCTTAGCACAGACACACATCTAAATTAGTATATGCAACTTACAGCATCAATGCGGTGTTCAAATTTGCATTTAGAAAACGTATACTGTCGGCGGTAGACGTTGCATGTGAGAGAACATCTGAAAAAGACAGGTTTGAGAGGTGTATCAGTGTAGAAATGGTTACGACCTGTGTTTTCCAACTGTAGACCATTTCGCTTGTCGTAGCAGGACAAGCACAGGTGTAACTAATAACCTTAATTAAGGTTACCCTCTATTTCAGGCTCCCTGTAAAGCCAGCATGCAAAATAGCGGGACCCTGACACCGGCGTGAGATGCTGCCGTTAACGACATTAGGTGCACCGGTGTGTGGCAGGTCAGAGTGTCCTCCATGAGGTGAGGCTCGCGGGGTCACTTTTACTGAAGTTTTGGCCCGATCTACCTTTCAAATGCATCGTGACAGCGATGTGTCGAAGAGAGAAACTCTTTGCTGTAACCTTTGTTGGGTTCACTGGGTACAATATAATCTGCTGCTTTGTCATTTCACCTTTTAGCTTTTCAAGCATTTATCATGCGCTAGCCAGGAAATATCTGAAAACTCCCAGAGGGATGGACATAAAAGTAAGAAAAGGAAAATTATATTGGTATTCTTTCGGTTTATATTTTATTTTTTTTTTGGCAGCGCTAGCAACAGGTCAACATTCCCACCTGGTCAGCAGATTAGTTCGTGAAATAATACATTCAAGACTAAAGACAGTGGGTGAACTGCCTCGACGGGGAGAGGATCCAAAGGCGGACAGAAGTGGGCCGACAGCATGGGCTCAATGATTTATGAACAAAATTAAGGTGGAAAGGCTTACAGCACAACGAGGCAGGAAAGGGTCAAACCGAGAGGAGGCAAACGATTCCGAAAGGGTTGCTTAAACACCTGCGGGGCTGATAAGGGAAGTTGGAAGAGTTGTGTCGATGGAGAAAGTCCAAGGGCATCTGGTGGATGGTTACAAAATGGCAATAAAGGGACCGGGGGACCAGGGAATGTGACTGGAGATGAGGGACAGAGAGACAGACTGTGTTAATTAACATTAAACACGGAGTGCAGCTGATTTTTTGCAGATACAAATTGTAATCCTGACCCGATGATGGCACTACATGAAAAGTTAAGCGAACACCAAAGTTGTTAAAAAGCACAGACGTGAACCTCGTGGTGACACCAGAGGAAAGGTACTCCATCGCCTTCTGTAGGTGTTCAGATGTTATGTGAGAAAGTCAGATGACACCTTTAGTGTCGCCTTTATGCTGTACACATTTACTGTATGTACTCTATATGATGAACAACTTTTGTTCTGGCATCAAAGATGGCCTGCCCTCAACATGCAGAGGGGTCCGGGGAGTTGATGCAGCTCATCTCGCAAACAAACCACAAGGCTTTCTCACCTTTCCACATCACCATCTAAAGCTGGACACTGGAGGCGGCTGGAGGAGTTGAAAGACCGTCCCAGCAGCAGAGAGCCGGGGGGGCCTGTGTGGGTGTTAGTTCTGAAACCTTAACACGTTGTTTTCTCTATACAGGGACCGAGAGGAAGTCTACGTTCCTTGCAGGAGAGAATGTGAATAGATGCTGGCAGCACATGTGAGGAAAGCCTCGGGGCGTCTCGCCTGACATCCTCACCGTACCGATCAGCTGTACTAAATAAAGTAACAAGTCCTGGTACAAAGTCACCGGCTGTAGTCCCGATGGTGCCGCCCTCGCATCATTATACCCATAAAACCAAAGTTAATGTATTTCTTTATTTGTTATTCATTTCTTTACCCACCAACTCCTGGTTTATCAAAAATAGGCAAAGAGGTGGAGCGTGGGTCAAATGAACCCTGGTTACTGAAAAATGCACATCTAGCTGGAAGCTGCAAAGCTAGCTAAAGCTAACAAACTAGCTGTACCAGCCAGAAAACAGCCATATGATAGCAGCAGGCACAAACATGGTCATAAATTAGCTCAAGAGACCAAAACCCTTCTTTGGACTATTAAGTTTTTTCTTGGTAGCAGCTTCTTGGGATTCATTTGCTTTTTGCTCGAGGTATGGCAGTGTTTGCCACTTCCATGTTGGCTTCATTTTTCAGCCATGGTGGTTGCCACTTGCAAATTAACCTAAAACAAACATAACTGTGACCAAACATACTTTGACCTCCAAAGAGACAACATTCGTTACAGAAACTTTGAATTTTCCAACCCATACTCATCAGGAAAAACCACCGTATTGGGCGACTGTGCAAGGAGCTGATTATGGCCCATACTTACATTTCATGTTAGGCAGCAACCTCAAGTGGCTGTAGCTGTTTTTACACCAGCAGCAAAAGGAGGAGGCCTGGTGAAGTTGTAAAAGAAAGTCATTTATGTCACATGAGTAACCTAGACAAGTAGTGTTTGTGTGTATATCCTGCTGGTTCGCTGCCGTGGTCATGTTGTTTTGAGGAGGACTTTACAGGGTTGGGTTGACCTTTGTGTTTCCTCGTTTATTGTGCGTTATATTTTTTATCTTGTTTCTTATAAAGGTGCTGGATGTAAGTGTTGTAATTTACATGAGTTTACGGATGAATAAATGAATCTCATTGTCTGGGGTGCTGCAGAGAGGCGACGATGAGCGTTTAAAAAATGAATGCTAACTGCAAAATTATACAAGATGCTCGTCCTTGTGTCCTTTTGTTGATGTTGCTGGTGCGCCGGAGACAATTTTCTGTGTTTTTGGAGAATTAAGAATAATTTATATTTCATTTAGACTGAAAGTGTAATATACAGAAGGATCAGCTTTGTATGTTACCATTGAAATTGAAAGGGAAGTCGAGTCGAGCTGCTGTTGGAAGATTTAAGTAAAAAGTGAATTAAATCTCCCCAAAATGTTTTTTTCATAAAGCCCATGTTTTGGTGAGGAGGCCTATGAATAAATGTATACTAAAACAACAGCTGCATGTGGCTCGCGCTGTAATGGGAAAGCACATTACCTCAAAACTTTTGGACCGAGCTTGTCTTTTCCTTTCCCCCGTTGGACTTCCAAATCTTCACTCGAGCTCCATCCATTAGTCTGCAGTGGACTGCTTACCCCTGACATCTCAATCAAAAGTGGAGACATTGCTCCGAAAAGACGAGTGGGAACAGATGCCGACGGCATGTCAGCAAATCTCTGCTTAAACAGCGATCACTCATGACAACATCACAGCTTTTTTAAGTCACTGGCGATAAATGTAGCTTGAAATTGCAATGTCATTTCCCCCAATGGAACAAGTGTTTGAAAATCAGCAACCGTGAAAGTAGACACAGACATATTATCCGGTAATGACTGACAGGCTTCATGACATATTGTTGCTTCCGCATTTCAACACAAGCGGAGTGCAGAGGGCATTTTTCCTTCGCCACGGCACAGATTGCATCCCCAGTGAAACACTCCGTTCTGTTTCGATGTCAGGTGATGATGATATTACCTGTGCCGGGTTGTTTTCAGTAAAAAGGAATTCGGATTGTGCAACATCAGACAGACTGAAATGACATTGAGAAGATCCAAGGCCGGGTGGGTCAAGAGTCAAGGCTTTGAGTCAGTCGTTGAATGTATAAAAATATAATTCTTTCACATGTTGAAGGCCATTTTTAACATTTCATCGAGTTTCCATGAAAGCACTCTAGAATAGAAGATACAGATCAGGAATCGGATGCAGATTTAAATTGGTTGAGTGCTCTCAGGAGAGCGCAGATCTCTGCTAAGCTCACAGTCAAGATATAATTGAAGATAACAGAAACGGCGATTTCTGGTTCTTTGATCTGACGATGGGGTTAGAAAATGGAAAACAGTTAATTAACATCCAAGTCAGTGGGATTCATCCTGTGGGGACCTTTTATGCCAATCAATCCAAAAGTTGAGGCGTTGAGGCAAAATGTCAACCTGATGGTGCTGCTACAAAATATTTTTCAAAAGATTTCAGTTCAATTCAAAATACTTTATTTTTCCCCGGGGGGCAATTAAAGGCACAGACACAAAACTAGTCAGACAGACCAAATACACTACATGAGATATTTACAGTATTTACATGAGGTGCAAAGTAGCCGTTGTTCAAATTATTCAGAAATGAGATTCATAAGTCCTTTTGAGTTCAAATTACTGCTGCTGTTTCTGATGAGCGACAGTGGGATGTTTGCTCATGGAGCTGTTACAGTGAGGCAGCGGCAACATGGCTGTTAATGCATGACGCGAAACAAAGGCACATGTTTCTTTACAGGTTGAAGATCTCTCTCATTTCACTGTACACCGTCTATGAGGGGCTACACGTTTTCTGGTTCCCTGTCACGTGGTAATCCCTCTGTTATTTCGTCCTCTCTCCCGCGCACAGTTCAGCCGAGTGAATTTCACGCTGATGGGAGAAGCCTCATTTAGATTTATCGAGCGAAAACACACATGTGATTGCACTCGCTCGTGATTGCTGTGAAAACAGAGGCGTATAATTGGTCTGGTGTAAACACTGAGGGCTAGACGCGCGTCCTTTAAGGAGTTCTTTAATCCCCGCAGGACTTTCAAGAGCACTGGAAGAGCATATGCTGCCCACAGCATGTATAATGACCCCCATCAAAGCCATCAATAACCATAATGGTCACCCAGACATTTATGTTACAGTTACCGCGATGAGGAATGAGGCATTTAAGTCAGAGGGCAACCTTTGTGCACACTGATTCTGCAGAAAGGGTCCCGTTCGCTTTTCATGATTCTGTTATAAAATACCAGACAACGGCCTGAGATAACACTAATGATCTTTTGCAAATAACGGCAATTTCGCGAAAATGCCATTTAAAGAGTGAATTTAAAGACAGCTTCCTCTCAGGCAGCGAGTCACAATATTGGCCCCCGATAACAACGGCAGCTCCTCCGCGTTCAAACCTTCTGACCCCGAGGCCTTCCCGCTCGAACGCTCCCAACTAACACGATTGGAAAGATCTGAGTCGTTCTTTAGCAGAAGGAAAAACCCAAAAATGATTATTTTTTAATCATGCAATAATTCTGAATTTAAACACTTAAAAAGTCTCACAGCGTTTCTCGACTCCACTTCCACTTCCTCAGCCGCCTCTCACTAAAAAACGAATCAAATTTTAATTTCTACATTAAACATCTTTGATCGTATATGTATGCACATAAATGCAGCAGGGTTTTGGGTTTTCATCTTTTAACATATTTCTGAATAATTACTTGCTTCTTTGAATATAAATGTTCATTCCCCTCAAACTTTTTTTGTTTTTTTAACTGTTATATCCGTATAATTATCCTTAAATGTAACATATTTTCTGTTTTCATCAAAGTTCAAAATGATTGTGTATCTTAATTTGTTTTTTCGAGTTATTAATTATCACCATTAGTTCATTAATTTAACCAGGCCAGTGTTACATTCTCACATTACAGATGCATTTCTATCTTTTTAGGCTGTGAGATAATTAATGTTGAGCGTGCAGCTGAACATGAATATTGATTGCGGAACCAAAATGTACATTCTCATCGATTACTCTTCGAGACTTCTGCTGAATAAAACATTGCGTTAAAAAATTTGATGTAAAGACGAAAAAGGTTTTTTGAGAATCAAACTTTTATTTTGGAGCAGATTTATGAGTGTTAGCTCATTTAGCTTGTCAATCATGAAAGCGTGAAAACCTACTTTTACATCTATATATGTACATCAGGTTAGATGAGGACTTAAAGTCAGAAGTGGAACATGTGTAATTTATAGCAGAACTCCTCAATTTCCCCCCTCCCAGTGTTCCCCTGTGGTTTTACTGTTGGTGCAGCTGCCACAAAGACATCGTAGCACCAGGGTGGCTACTGCCCAAACCCGAGTATCACAATCTGACCTAGAAACCCTGATCTTGGTCTTTTGAAGAGGCAGAGTAAAACACCCAGCTGTACTAATAAGAGCAGGTTTCATCAGTTACTGATCTAGTTGCAGGTCAAAGAGACTCATCTTCTGTGACCACTGTGTAACCACTGGGCGTAGCTGATGAGGGACAACATTTACATTTAAGGCATTTATCAGACGCTTTCGTCCAAAGCGACTCAGTAATTAATGCATACATGCACTGATGGTGGTGGCTGCCATGCAAGGTGCCAACCAGCACATAAGGAGCACTTTGGGGTTCAGTGTCTTGCCCAAGGACACTTCGACATGCAGACAAGATTCGGACCAGCGACCTTCCGATCATTATTATCTTTTAAGGTAATGCAAAGGTGGTAAACAATGTTATATTTTTTTTTACACAAATGTGCAGAAAGTAGTTTTGAATGCAATTTCCTGAAGGCACTTCCAATAGTCAAATGTGAACAACATAAACCAACAAGGCGACCTGAGAGGGCGACCACGACCACTACAGGAGAACAAGCAGCTGCTTCGCCCGCTGGTCCCAGACCTGTGTTCTGCAGCACCGAGAGAACTGAGGGTTCTGTCACCTGCAGCATGTTTACGCTCTGGATGTAGAAGTGTCAGTAAACAGGTTCTTGATGGTTGTGTCTGAAACTGTTTCAGCTCTAATCTTTTGAAAGTTGTGTATGGGGTCGTGGAAAGGTGACGGCACACCTGCACGAGAAAGTTTCAGTTCTGTCTGAGATCAATCAGCACTGTGTGTGTGTGTGTGTGTGTGTGTGTGTGTGTTCTGTAGTCTGTAACTGACTCTGTGACTGTGGTTTAAACTGCCGGGTCCAAAAAAAAAGGACCCGAAGACAATCTTTGTACCGTAGTGGTGTACAGCTTCCATGGAAATATGGATAAAGGCAATATGTCCTTTTTTCTGATGTTGGGGTCACTTTAGGAAAAGTCATAAAATGTTCAAGTTGAAAAAACTACATTTAAGGCATTTTCTCTGCTGTTAAACACAGTTTAGGGTAATTTTTGACCTGAAGACAACAAGGAGGATTAAGAGAGCTAGAGACAACTTCCAGTTGTGTTTGTGGCAACAAAAGACAGATGTTTTTGACGAGACGTTGGGAACATCTCCATCCATCTTTCAGGTGACCAAAACGGGTATTTTAAGCGTAAACATGATGTTCGCCTAACCCGAACCAATCACTTTTTTGTGCCTAAACCTAACCAGAGAAAAACTAAAGCCTTAACCTAAAGGAATACGAAGTTGCAACATAAAGAAACGTCAAGTTTTTGCAGGAACCACAGACGCATGTCAGTTGCCAGCATTCATTCTGCCGATCGCGTTGCTCAAGTCTGGGTGGTGAGTGGAAACTCAGATCAGCAGAGGAATGGACTTGGACACGAAGCCAGAACGATCTCCGTCGAGTGAATGACCGTCGGTTCACTCTTGTTTCTTTCCCTCCCCATCCTCGCCGTCTTTGCCTCCTCCACCGGCCGGGTTTGTTTTTGTTTTGCGTTGAAGAGTTTCCACGGTTATCCCACCGTTACCTGGGGACAGTAACGAGGGGGAAACGATGCAGTATGATAATTAAATACTGAAAATAGTTAAACTGTTCGTTCAGGGGTAAAATATAATTTTCTGCACAGTGTGACAAAAACACAACAAGCACTGTCACTGGGAATGCAAAAAAAAGAGGAGAGGCACACGCTACAATCAACACCTCTGTGACTACTCTGTCAGTACATAATTTCTGAATATCATTATTTTCCATCTTTTTAGTTATCCTTAAAAAAACATTCCCTCCACGATCATCATTTTGTTTGGGACCTTGTTTTGTTGAACATGTCAGAAACGCGGTTCAGTTTAACCACGATATTCAACACCACGTCCCTGTAATTCACCGTGAAATAATGTTTGTGCTTGTAAAATCCTCGGTGTGCGGCGCAGGTTAAAGGAAAGCTCAGCTGGTAGGAACAGCGTTTCAGCATTCAGCAGCAGGTATCGCGGGTTAGGCTCGGGCTAGTGTTTCATCCAATTTGCCAGTTAAACGTTTTCACCTGCTGTCCGAGGTGTTCAAAGTCAGCCTCTGATAAGATGAGCAGAATTTAGAGCAACTGCTCCGCCGAGACGCAGCAAACGGCATCCCAGCAGCCAAGCACGGCGATGCTTAATGATGAATGTCGTGTGCGAGTGTCGGGATGCAGCTCTCCGGCCCTGAATGGATCCAAAAAAAAAAAAAAAAGCACTTTCAGATAGATGCTTTGATTTAGATTTCACCATTTTTTTTTTTTTGTGCACATGTGCCTGTGATTTCCTGGGAGGTTGCCACTATCCAAACAATGGAGCTTCCAACAATAAGAGCTGTCATTTTTTATTTCACCCACCGCGGAGAATTCAGCAGGTACAGCCTGTCAGACTCTGACCACAGAGCCTCAGTGGTGGGAGCTGGAAACCTGATCCCGGGCAAATGGTGAAAAACACATGTAGAGCTCCTAGTGCATTTCTCTTCTACCTTTTGTTATCCGCTCTCCTCCGAGCTGGGAGGATGTGTTGCCAGATGTGCAATAATTACTGCATTTGTGCGATAATGTTTGTCCTCTAAGACGTACAGTCGAGAGTAAGAAACGTGCCATGATGTGGGATAATTTGTCCATTTTGTTTCAGTCTGTCTCACTCCAGTTAATTTCCTGATCCGATCAGGTTAGCCGAATATAAATCAAGTGTCTCACGAGACCTTTCCGATGCCAACCCAACACATTCTCACTCCCCGACTCATCAAATGCAGCAGCTCAGTCAGTGTCCTGAAGCATCGCACTATGATGTATGTCCTCTGGGGTCTATGTCGGGGAGTGATGAGCAAATCATCTTGAACTCCCCGGTCGGAGCCTGGAGGTGGATGCTGGGTGGTGGTGGTGGTGGTGATGGTGGTGGTGGGGCTTAAAGAACATGTGCAGGCAGAGGGGAGACTTTGGATGCTGTTGCCTCATTGGAAGGGTGTGTTTGGTAGGTGATTGTGGAGAGTGGAGCATGTCACATGTGTCAAGCAGCGCAGCTTGAGTTGTCTGAGGCATTTCATTGGAAGCAACTTGGAAGTGGAGCTCAAACTTTTAATGTTGTGTTCGAGCCAAGTTGTTGCTACTGCACCAGTGAGCCCAGTTATCTATTTAACTACATTAGATCAGGACTATGACTGTTTTCGTGCAGAAGACAAACAGGCTTCTAGTTCTGTTGTTCTAAATTTACTTTGTCAGGCTGATGGACTTACAGCGTGGATCCACGTGTCATAGCAACACCAAACTAATGGAGTTGATTTCTAAGCGAGTCAAAAATTACTTCTTTATTTCTTATTTCCGACTCCAGAATTATGACTCTGGTACAACAGTTTAACATTTCCCACCTGGCAGCGCTGTCTGGGAGTGATGTTCATCTATTAACTGAGACAGAACGTGTCTCAAATACTACGAGCGTGTAGGCGGAGCAATGCCATCACATTATCACCATCCTTGGGGCAGGGCGACCACGCCGGCTCTGCATGAACAGATATGAGCTCCTGTAAGCCACGAGGCGACCTGGGAGCCTTTTAACAGCTGCCAGTTCTGTACCGCAACAAAGCTCCTTCATTTCCTGCTGCTTTCTGTTGCTGTTTTCCCGGGTTTGTGTCCATGTTGCAACTGAGGACAATACAGGTGTATATTTAAACAGAAGTTAGGCATGCACCCCGACTCGAACGCCAGCTGGTTTATAATCGCGTCCTTGTTGGACTCGGGCGCATACTCCCAGGACATCAGAGAGTCAAAATTAAAACTGTGCACATAAATCACAGGCATGTTCTAAATCGAGAAACTCCTCCGTAATTGTTGCCGTTGTCAATCAGGAGTTCGAGACACCATCTGCAAAATCTAAATTAGAACATGTCACGCAAAGTGATTCAGATCTGTATTTTTCAAGGACTTCCTAATTTTTTCTCTCCTGAGCCATTGTTTCACCAGCACATGTTTTTTTTTTTTTTTTACTTTTCTCCAGAGAGTCCAAGAGCTTCCCCTCCCTCTGTGGGCGGCAACTGTGTCAATCAACGCCTCACTTGGATATCAAGTGATTTCAGCATCCGTCTTCACATTAGTACACGTTGAAATACACATGTATGTACATGGAAGCTGAGCTGGAAAAATGTGCGGTTTCTATTTTCACTTTCATATATTATACATCACATGTGAAGATGCTCTCCCCTCTCCAACTGACAATTTGAATGCATCTGACTTCATCACGTCAGTATGAATAATATATTCATGTTCACGAGCAGTCATACCGCATAATAAGAAAGAAGTTGACTCGTTGCTGTTGTTTGAACATGCAGGGTGACAGCATTGAAGGCGCACGGAGGGACAGCGAGCAGCATGAAATGGCTCCTCGCCTCTTACTATGAGTAAAAAGGGGTAGTTTTGCGGAGTGCACACAGCTCTGAGCAGGACTCTGTGCCAGCGTTTGGCCATGGTGCACCAGCATGGACGAGCAGAGAGGTGGGGGAGAGAGAGATGCGAAGCTCCAAGGACACCGGGGAAGGTGCACTCCTCTTTAATTGTGGATTCACGCCTTAAGCGTTGGTGCGGCAGGTGTTTGAGAGGACAGCCGTGGGTTTTCCTGTCCGTCGCCTTCCCTAAGCGGCGTGGCGAGCCTGTGGCAAAGACCCGTCAGTGACCTGAAATGGGCCAACATACAGTAGAAGGGCCTCACCTGGATGCGCTTCATCATTCAGAGGTTAAGTAGATTTTCCTCTAACATCCGCTTTCATCCCATCTGATGATATTGTTCCTGTTGCTACAAATAAACTTTACTTTCGCGACTTAAAACCACTCAACGTTTCTCTGTATAGAAAGCATCTCCGGACATTTTATTTTTTTTTAATTCCTTATGTTTGATATCTGAAGCTTAGGCGACACAATAGCTGATCTTGGGACAATCCCACAAGCCATCGGCAGCAAGCAAGTACACTATATAAGCACCACGTGCTGCAGCGAGTAAAGCTCGCCGGCTACCAGGCCAACATATCGCATACGAGAAACAGCAAACACAGCAAGCAAAGATAATCTGCAGTCATCAGTGAGATCTGCAATGGCGGATTGGATTAGCAGTTTGGTAATATAAAGCTGCCACCGTGATTAGTGGCTTTGGCTCGCGTCCTGGACTGTTTGTTTGTTTTTTTTTAAAAGGAGAAAGGATGAGAAGCTAGATTGTCTTGGAACAGGTCTTCATCAGCATTTTCCATCAAGCCTCGATTAAATAAAAAAAAAACTCTTGAAGTGCTAAAAAATTACTCAACAATAACAACAATAGTGGCAAATGCAGCTATCGTCCAGACTTCTTCTTTGTGCCACTTTTTTCCCTTCATTCTGTCTGACTGGAGTGATGACTGAAATAATGCTGAGGACTGAGGCGTCCCCCGTCCGATCTCACAGATTGTGTTATATTAAAACTTGGTGGTACTGAAATAGCATCCAGTCAAACAATCCTTAACCGCGGGTGCTGGAAAAGAAGTTGGATATCAATAAGGCACATCCTTCTTTACCAGCACTAACAGCCATTGTATAAATCTTATATTAAGTATGGGATTTGATTGATTTTCTTAGGTGTGAGTCAGAGAATCAGATAAACAGTAAACCGAGTCCACTGGCAAGAAGTTTCAATATTTAAACGCCACACAAGTTTTCACACACGTCTTCATTAGTCAGTCAGTCGGTGCAGGGAGCCGCGAGAGGCCGTGGCTCTCATTTAATTCCTCATCATTAAATGTTTTTAACACCATGTTCTCTCTAATGAACTCGTGGCTGAACCTTATTATATGAAGATTACAATCACTATGTTTAGCAGTAACTTGTTGTGATGCTAATGTTCTCCCTCAGCCTGCTTCTGCAAATCTGTTTTTTTCTCTTTTTGAATATCGTGACATTTCATAATCAGCCGTTCTCCGGTGTCGTACCTTTTCAGAACTAGGAAAACAAAGTACAGTACAAAGTACAAAGAAATGAAATGGTTCCTTTTTTTTTTTTTTTTTTTTTTTTCTTCTTTTTGCGACTACACACAACCTGGCTGTGGATGTTGAGATGTGATCAGATGGGATTTCACTCGGGGCTGTTTGTTGTTCGCACATATTGTATACGAGATGTGAGCTCGCCTTTGATGGCTTCACCAAACATCAAAAAAGCTCACCGGCATCAGTCAGCTGAAGACTGAAAATGTCTCGCAGTTTTCTATTTTTAGCTGCGAGTCTTCGGATCGGGCTCTTAATGTTCAGTGGAACATGAATGATCTCCATCCAGAAGACGGTTTAACCTCATTTGGCATTTAGCCTGAATGACACACAGTTAGTATAATGAAACCGAAGCTTTGGGCACGTGAGGATGTTTATGCCGTCCTTTTTGCGCGTGTGCTTGTCGTATTTTCGTGTACATCTGCAAGCCTCTGTAAATGTGTGTGTGTGTGTGTGTGTGTGTGTGTGTGTGTGTGTGCATGCATCTGCATACAGTCTCGCCGTAGGTCAGGCTGGGCTCGGAGCCAGCAACATCTGCAGGGGTCTTGCGAGAGTGCTGCATGGAGGAGCAGCTGAAGATACCTGATCAGGCTGATGGATGCCTGTGAGCCTTGTGTGCACGCCGACATGCACACCTGCCGCCTGTGCCCCACTTATTGAATCCATGAATCAATTTAATGAGCGGGGGACGGGGTCAGGACTTCAATAAACACCCCACCAAGCTTTCAGATTTAATGTCTGCCCAATGAATGATACTGTATGTTCAACAAACGCCCGTTGCAAAGCGCCGCCGCGGTGAATTGGAAACGGGTGCCGAAGCAATCGCTGTGTACAACACGTGCTGCTGACCGGGTAAGATTCACAGCTGGCACGTAAACATTTCCAACGAGCAAATGAGTTCAATCTGAGAGCAACGTATGATTTAGCCGTTTGCCTGTGTGTGTGTGTGTGTGTGTGTGTGGGTGTGTGTGGTAGGGTGAAAGAGTGAGACTTGAGAAAGAGAATCAGACATCTTCCATTGGTAATCAATACTGCAGCAGTGACCTGAGCGTTTGCTCTGTGCTTCAGCCCATTTAGAGCTACAGGGTTGGCTGTCTGACAGAGACAACTCCATGATTTCCCTCTGGATTCCTCCATGAATCCTCAAATCCCCTCGTTTCACGCGGCCACTCCTGCATCTCCATAGTCAGTGGTTCCGAGCGCCATCAACCCGCCTCCTGCAGCAAAACCTTGTCTGAAAGTCACTGCGGCGCTTTGTTGTAAAATTAAGTTTGATGTGCCTGAGCGTCGATGCACCTTTTTAGACACTTATGTTTGCATGGAATAACCCGCGCTTCATTTTTCAGCACAATCTCAGGGTAAAAACAATCACTGTCAACCTCCTGATCTTCACATGCTGCGATTATAAACTTACTTTCCCCTCCACTGATTAAACCATGACCGCGCTTCCCCGTCATGAGGTCATCCGACGCGCAGAGGACGCAGCAGAAAGGACGAGCAGTTGCTATTTAGATGTCTATGGCGTCCCAGTGGTGAATACATTTTTCTTCATCCACTGGGGACGAAGGGGCTAATGGACCATGAGAGTGGCAGTTCCCCTGGAGTTGTGTAGCTGAGTCACGCCCCCGGTTTGGAGTGGAGCTGCAGGCAGCAGTTGCTGTGTGAGACCGAGACCAAGAGGGCATGCTGTGAGAGTCTGGGCCAATTCAGGGGTAAACATCGATGGCAGTAATTGGAGAACAACGCAGCGGGGAATTTCATACATTCCTGATCCATGTGGCTCTGCCGAGAATGTCCTGAGTGTGGACTTTTGGAGTTGAAAAAGAGCTGTTCGCTGTATGCCAAAGACCTTTTTCCTTCCTATGCGTAATTTGCTGAAACCCCCCCCCCACACTCTTGATACAGAGTCTGCATACATTAAACAGGTCAAGATTTAATTGGTCGAATAAGCTCCAAACTCACCAGTCCGTAAAAAGTTTCTTTGATTTGAGACGCCGAGTAAGTTTTAATGCAGGGGTTGTGCATTTGGAGACAGACAGAGATAAAGAGGTTGTTTGCTGCTGAAACACCAAGCTGTTGCTGTCCATCACTTTCTCTAATTTGGTGGAGCTCCAGTGGAGCTATTAGTCCTGTATTTGTAATTAGATTGGATCAATATCATTAGTCATCCATTACAAGTGTTTAAAGAAGTCTTTTTCAATCCATCCATCAGTCCCTGCCTTCTTCTTTTTGCTTCTGTTGGTGCTTTGTGTTTCGGTTGTAAAGGCAGCATAGGATAACATGGTTACCTTTCAAATCAAACACAAATCCATAAGATACTGTGCTTCAATGCACCACAACTTTACAAAACAATCAGACAGAATAAGTAAACATCAACAATATGAAAACTCATATATGTTATCTATGAATATTGTCACATACATACAATCCATCCTCTGGAAATATGGAGATATAGTTTACCTATCTATCTATCTATCTATCTATCTATCTATCTATCTATCTATCTATCTATCATGGTATTATATGTATACCATTTGTATACGTACAAATAGTAAGAATACCTATATGATACTTGTTTGATATTATATGTTGTGGCCATACATGTTACCTATATATTTAATTCATATATATAAAATATAGGTTAACATATAAGTTTATGACAAGAACAGATTCAATACCTGGTGTAGAATTCAGATATACATACATACAAACATACACATATGTCTTTTATATCTACATACATAACATAACATAACATATAACAACATATTCAGAAACTTGGGATGGATATATATGTAGGAATAATACGTTGCCAATATCAGCAAATCAAATGTGTTTCCAACATGCTTAACCAATTTATACAGGAGATTTCTACAGGTTTGATACAAAAAAGTAGCAGTTTGGGGATTTCAACACTGAGTAAACCCACTAGAGGAAAAATGACAGAATCATTGCGGTTACAAGCCTGAATGAACTGCGACACGCTTGATGTCCCACCCAAACTTCAATAATGAGTCACCAACCGTGGCAATAACAGCCGCGTGTATCACTTTCTGTTGTCTCTTGGAAACAGTTCCTTTTGTTGTCCATGCTACTTGCAGCGTTTCTGTATTTGCAGATGCTTTCTTTTTTTTTTCTTGCCACTGATGTGCCATCAGATTTGTGAAGATTTCCTCAGAATTTCAACTTGTGTTACGTCACTTTGCGTGTCGTTGCCACCGTAAAGACACTCCTGAATAACACCTTTGCGAAACTAACAATATTCAGTTGTGTGCCCGACTTTACAGCAACTTCCAAGCCAATGGTTTGTGCTGTTATCATCTTTTTCTTTTTTGTGATGTGTTCTGCCGTGGAGCCGTGGAACGAAAACCTTACAATATAATGCATATGCATACCCACTGAATATAAAGTAGAGCATGCACTGCAGGGACCGACACAAAAATTCTGTAAGCGCAACACATGTATCATTTGTGCATCCAGTGCAACATCAACACACACTCACACACACACACACACACACACACACCTCTAAGGTACATTACTAAACTTGTTGGGGAAGTACAAGGTTAGCGGTGGGAGTGACATCCTGTGGCTCTGCTGAGGTCTCTTATCAGTGTCTGCTCCTTATCACTCAGCCCCACAACAGCAGAGACACACAGAGACTATTTTAGCTGCACCACATGACAAGAAATTATCTTTATCAATGTCTGTTGCATGACATTGTGCTGTGTTTTCCTTTCTGCGGGTCCCAGATAAAATTATGCATTACAGGCCAGCAGCAGAGAGTGAGAGAAAATAAGTGAAAAATGATGTGTGAGCAGATACTCTGACACACACGGCACCAAAGTTCAGGAGATGTTTGAGTAACATCGTCACCATCAGCATATTTCTGTATCCTCCTTCTTCTTCTGCTATGGATTGGTAACATTACTTAGCGCTGGCAGAACGAGCGTCACTAACAGTCTCTTATCCAAGTTATTTTCCAGCTTGAATAGATAACGAGACACTATTTTCATTGCCACCAAGACACTTTGAAATCTGTGAGATCTGACAGCGGCGACTCCCCCAAAACAGAGCCATTATCGCTCTGTCATATACAGTATTTAGACATTATTTTTCTGCTGCCAATTCTCCACTCAATAATGATGCTCCTGTGGTCACAACAGAATGTGTGGCACAGATAGCGGCCAAATCCAACATGTTCACAAAAACAGGCTTTTCAGCAGACCTCATATTTATTTCTAATAAAAAATTAAAACCGACCCTGACACATTTCCAGTCGGTCACTCCCACAGCAGTGGCTCGTGTCAATACTGCGAAACAACTGAAGGAATTTACTGATCGGGCATTTGAAGTGAATCCTCTGAATCAAATGTCAACATGCAATGGCAGATTCAGACTACATGAGGTCATTTTGTCTGTGGTAGTTGTCAGTGTGTTCGGTTAGGCGATGTTAAAAGTAAAACATCTTGCTGTTACTTTGCAGAGACGAGACATAACAGACTGCATGCTGGTCCACGACCCTGAGTAGCTCGCTGATCTTTCACAATGTTGGGATGACGACCTCGGGGCCGACTGATACGAACAAAAAATGTAAATAAATGATGGCATTGTCTGCAAAGTTCTGAGGTTATTATTTACTATTTAACAGCTACACCTCGCAGCACCAACAACATCATTCGCCACGTTTACAGCGCTGCACAGAAGAGCACTCTATGCTCTCATTGGTCAATGTTTGAGACTTTGTTATGTGGTTAGCGGGATGATGTTAGTTGTTGTCTAGTATTGGAGCCTACAAGGGTTGACTAAAAAACAATGCCTGATCTGACTTTTGATACCCTATGTCTGTCGGTTCGGGCTATTAATGAGCTAATATTGGGAAATCTGAATCCAGCATGGGATGTTCATCTTGATGAAGGATAATTAGTGAGAGGATAATTTAGTTTGATCACTCTCATAAACCTGGTGTAAGCCACAAGCTTAAAGGAGGAGGAACATCAGATTTATCTGAATTAAAATGACACCTGGTAAAACCATAATAATGATAATAACCAGTTTAAATATATGATAATAAATGTCAGATATGTGCTTCTGTTAGCTTTTCGTGGACTCCCTCTTTCCCTCAAATTAAACTTGAACTCAAAAACTTTATCTATGTCATATTGTAACAGTAGCATTTTTTGCAGTGCAGTGCTACAGTACAGGGCTTGCAGGACATGCATGGGCGGAAAATCAGACGGGCAGTTTTCCTCCACATTTCTATCCGATTGCCAGCACGGCTTTTTGCTCTCCGGACTTTTCTTTCAGATGCCAAGCTTGCAGATAACAAATCTAACACACGTGCACACACACATGCTTGACCAGGCAGCTCCCACCGGACATCACACTGGCAACATGAGTCCAAAAATGTGGCGGTTTTGCCAAAAATTCACAGCTCAGATTTTGTGTTTTTCATGTCAGTTTTCAGACCACCGTGTCGATTCCCGCGTGAGGCGACACGAGTGTACATGTGAAGGAGGACTTTGAAAGTGCACATTAGACATATAAAAGTTCCTCCTGCAGGGACGGGACAGCGCTGATAAATGGCTTCAGCGCACTTTATTATTCAACTTGTCCACAACAAGCTTTTTTACTACTTTCATGAATTTTATATGATCCATCATTTATTAGGATTGTATTATATTGGGCATGAAATGACCTGGTGCTTCAGACCTCCCCCACACCGTGTCCTCCTTCTCTTAGCCGTCATTAGCCCCTGACATTACAGAAACAAGTGGAGTGAAATATCCCATTTATGATTTTGGAGATTTTGTCATTCTTCTGCGTACTCCCCATTAATGATGCAAAATGACACAAAGTACGCTGCCCTGAGGGGGAACCTACACAGACTTCATTACAAGGTACTTTTAATTAGTCTTTGTAATTAAAAGCAGAATATTGGGTGCAGAAAGGCTGGAAGCTAAATTGATATGCCCATAAACATTTGCATGTTCATTGGTCAGGCTTAGCAAACCGTCTCGTTTTTTTTTTTTTTTTTACTAAGTCAGGGCTGACAGGAGGCTGGAGAGTTGAACTGCGGAGGGATTTAAAGGGAAACGTGTATGACAACCTCTTAATTAAGTGGGAATGGTGGAGGGAGGGCTGTATAATGAGAAAGTGAAAACTAGGTGTGAAGTTGGGGATCTACAGTTTCTCTCCTATTTTTGGCTGACCATATGCTGCAGTATGTCGTCCAGAAGGGGCTCATAGGATAATACTCACCCACAGGCATATACTGTTAAATGTATTCTACAGCTGTGATCTCATTTGCAGTGTCAGGTTAAAGAGACTTTAGTGCCTTAAGTTGATGGAGATGGTTTAGATTTAATGAGTTGAATAGACTTTTTTTTTTTTAGCTCAGTAAAAAGAGCTTTTACAGATGTGATACAGTCAGACTCTGAGAACAAGAACAAGCCTGTATAGGAAAACGTGCTGTTGTCATATGTGAATCTTGTGAATTCATGCATAAGTTGTAGGGGTGGAACTATCATTATCATTATTGATCAATCCATCGATTATAACTGTTTAATCCATCCCTGCGCCCTATTACCTTGTGATGCAGCACCATGTGCGAGATCAGGTGATCTTGCAAATTCATCCTGATGTTGAGTTTCAACAAGTTAGCGTCCCACTACCAATGGCTGGAAGTTCATTTGACAAACAACAATGGCGGCTCCTCAAGAGGTTAGCCTAGCTGCTAAAGCATCAGTTATATCGTAAGAGGAGAGTATGTGTCCTTGAAAGAAGGCTTCACCTGATGTTTTCGTTCTCCTCTCGACTGGCTTCAGGACAAATTTGAGTCACTATCTGGCAACGCTGGCGTTAGCGCTTTCTTACTATTAATCTGATTGGTTGAAGTTAGCCCGTGATAGACCTTGATAGATGGTTTATCCAATCACTTGATGAGTATCTGTTTGACAGAGGCTGTTTTTCAAACAGTTTCTAAAACAGCCTCTCCAGATGGTCCTAAGTAAAACACTATCTGGCACATCTGGCACACTATCTTCAAATTGTCCAACCAACAGTTCAAAACTCAAAGATATTCTGTTGAGTGCGAAACCAAACAGAGAAAAAGCAGCAAACTTCTCATTGGAGAAGCTGGAGAAGGTACATTTTCTCCCCTGAAAAGAGTAAACATGCTGTTAAATCATTGTATTGTCTGACTGAATACGTATACTGTTTAAACCGAAAACACTTCAAATAATCCTGAAGTGATCATCAAGACTCACCTCTTAAATAACATTATGGGCGCTCGGTAAAAGGTTAAAAGTGTATTAATGTTAACCCATACGAGCCAAAACATGCAATCAGTTTTAATCATGCACTCTTTGGTTTCCCAGCCTTAAAGTTCAAGCTCATCCAGCATTTGAGCTTCCAGTTGGTACATTTTCATTACACATTTCCATAACGGTCTGCAACTTATTTATAGGCCTCTGCTGGGCTGAGCTCTGTAATAAACACGGCAGCAACACCGTTTCCAGGTCTTTGGAAATTCAGCGGCGGCACATTTTTTCTCCATGCCATCGCACCAATGGGTTGGCCTTATTAATATGTTTTGCCAGGTATAATAAACTAGATGGAAATCCAAAAATGGGGCCAATCCTTAAGAGGAATGGTAATAAGCGGGGAGTAAGAATAGGGTGAGATATATAGGAAGCTTTGCAGGATGCACTGTGCTGGTGTGTTAATGGAAGCAGGCAAAGCTTCAATATGGAACTTGAGACCAGTGATGCTTTAATCAGTCCTGCTGTCTGCTGGCAGCTTTTTGAATGGCTTGAATATTAATCAAGTTGGACCTTTTTTTCTTCTTCTCTGCCATCGAAAGCTGTCCAGTCACATTTCAGAACATTAATTTAGAGTTAAATGACATGGCGCTTGCATGAATCATTAACCCATAGCCTCAGAATTGCTCAACTTGGAGCTACAGTGAATGGACAAGCTGTAATTATCCTCTTTTTTGTGCTGCCAGGTTGCATAAGAGCTCAAACTGAGCGTCCAAAAGAACTTTATTACATAGGACTTCTCTGCTCTGTTAAACATTGTATTACTTTGCAATCTGTCAGTGAATCATGACACTTTTTTTTTGTCAGTAGAAAACCACCTTTGAAAGTTTAAGAGAATGTCAGAATATCAGATTTTTTTTGACCAAAGAATGATGAGAACAAAGAATGCATATTGGTAAATGTCATTATCAGTATTAAACATCATCAACCAATAAAAAGTTGTTCAGCATATTAGGAAATACATTTATTCACTTTCCGTAGGAGAGCAGGATGAGAAAGGCTGACACTCGTAAATATCAGACTAACATCAAGAGACGGCTTAGTTTAACATGAAAGTCAAAAGAGCTTTGTTGGCCAAAAGTGGCAAAAAATCAAATAAACATTCCCTTTAAAGGTCACTGACACATTTTTATCTCTGTTATTTAATCCGGACAGAAACCAGTGATGTAATGTAACCAAAAACATTTACTAAAGTAGCATTTTGTGGTTTGTGGACTTTATTTGTACTCAATGTTTGTACTTTTTACCCTACTACTTTTAATTGATAACCTTAGTTACTAGTTACTTTGCAGATTGTGTGCTTTTGTTGGGGGGGGGGGGGGGGGGCAGTTACTTATTGGAGTCTCTGCTTGTTGCCTGGCAACTGTGTGGCACATAACACCCTTTTAAACTGTGAAGGGCTATTTTTGAACTTTGGTTTTGGTTCGGATTAAACAAACAGCAATGAGATAATGTGATAATTAGCGAGCTTTGGGCGGGTTGTTAGGTCGATTTTGTTGGACATTTTGAACAGAGTCACACTATTTTCCCCCCTCCGTCCCCGGTGTTTAAGCTCAGCTAAGCTAACAAGCTGCCAGCTGTAGCCCTGCATTTAATGGACAGTGGGCACTGCGTTGAGCCTCTTATCAAACCGTCAGCCGGAGCAAATGAGCATTCCCCCAAATGTCTAATTATGCTTTTAAAACTGAAACAATACAGTCTGCTACTGAGTCATCGGGCATTCAGGTCTGCCCTGCCAGGCGGTACAAATAAATAGGAATTTAATCCTTCATATTAGAGAACCTGGACACTGTCTGACTCTGTTGCTCAGGAAAACAACAAAGTTAAGAGCCAAAAAAAAGGCTTCTCCATCAGCAACGATCAACAAAAAAGCTCCATGATTGAATCAACACATTTAGTGAGAAATTAGCATTACAGAACTTATTCTCACACTTTGAAATACATACTAAGTATATTTGACTGGACACCAGAAGCCCCCATGCTCAGCTGTGCTGCTGTTGTATAACAACAAGACACTGAAACAGCAGCCATTTTTCCCTACCATAGAGTCCCCCTCTCTCCTTGTGTCTCTCTCTCTGCGTCTCTTGATGAAATGTATGCTGATTGCAGAGCCTATAGAGAGCAAAGCAGCTGCCTCTGATAAGCTGTCCATTGTAATCTGTGCCAGGTGGAAAAAAAAAAGAAAAAAAGAAAAGTTGCAATGAAGGCTCCCAGATGCAGACTGTGGATCCAGCACTTTTTTTTTACACTGGCTGGTAAATGAGTGTTGGGAGGCGTCTGCGGGGCGATGAGGGGAGCGAACGGGACGCGAGTTCAGCCAGCTTTAATGTAAATGAGTGTAATTAGTTAAAGCTAGTTAGACTGGATCAGCGCTCCATTATGTTGCACATGCAGCAGGGTATTTATGCGAGCGGGTGAGAGAGATGAATGTTAAAACAGCACAGAATGGCAGGTGTGGAGCTTTTTATGTATAATTTGGAGTTTGGAGTCGTGGCGTGCATACATTATGGGAGCCTGTCACCGCTGATGTTGTGGAGCAGCAGAGGTTTTGTGTTGTGGCAACGCTGAGGATGATTTAATTAAAGGTGGCAGCTATTTGAGCTTGTCCCGTTAATGATACAAGGTGTTGAAAAAGAAGAAGTTAAGTTTCCCTCCAGCTCCCTTTAGAAAATAAAATTACACGCGGATCTTAAATCTGCCTCAGTTTCCAGTTCAAACCGGGACATAATCAAGTCCACGGGCTTGAGATGAATTTAAATGAACTCCTGTTGAAAAACATGTCATGAAAAATACCTTTTTGATCTGTCATTGTAACCCCAAAGAATTCAACTCGTCCGGGTTATGAGTTTTATCTGACAGCAGGGACGGCTGCTGGGGAAACAGTCGCTCCAGATTTCGAAAGTGTGTTAGTGACATCTGGTGGAGGACGTGGATCAGGACGAGCCTCCACACGGCATGTTACTCTTTACCGTATACATGAAGAAATAAACACCTATAAGACGAACAAATACTCATAATCTTTTCATTTTTTAGCTCTAAAGGCAACTTTGGCAATCAGAGAAAATATGTTTTAAAAAGTGCCTCATAACTAATCAATCATTTGCACATGTTCCTATCATTTTGTGCATGTAAACAAACAAAGCCCGGTAGAATAAAGGCTTGATCGGATGGCGTACGTGTACACAGGCTGTTGTTTTAGGCCGTGCAGTAGTTAAACTGTTGAGAGCCTGGATTACCTGCTATTATCACCACCCTCTCACAGTGGAGCAGCGGTGGGGGCTGTAACTTGACCTTGCCTCTTAATGGCTGTGTGACAATGGTGCCCCGTCCCACTGGCCCTGTCTGCCCCTCTGTTGTGTCCATTTATATTGTCCAGACACAGTGCAGAGGTTATTCGGAGGTGCCGGCAGACACAAGGTGACGGGCTCAGAGGAACAAAGGGTGAGAAATGTGACTGTTACTGCCGCAGTTGTTCACTTTTACTTTTTTACTAAAATGCAGATTTGAGTTTTTAAGGCTTTTGTTTACCTGAAATTCCTCTTTGCATGCTAATGATAGTGTATTTATGTTTCTTAATTAACGGCGTATTTTAAAAAAGATAAACTTGGATCAATTATTCATGTAAAGTGAGTATATCAGAAAACACATCTCCAATTTGTTCATGTTTTTATGCATATTAGTCAGACTTGTACATTAACAAAACACACAATCTGTACAAAAATGCAACCTTTTAACATTTGACTATGTTCTCCAGCAGCGATTCTGGGTTGAAGCTCTTCTACCAGAATGGTAAATGCTTTTTATTTTCACTCTTTGACATCTGCACTGAAGATTCGTGGCAACACGTCACACTGAGGGTGCAAATCATGATTACTGCATGACTCATTATGATCTACTGCATGTATTTATGCAGGATTATCACAGATCCCTGTTGTCACCATTAACACATTAACACGTTACTCTGACTGTATTTGATTAGTTCACACAGATCGTCAGTCAGGAAATGTTAATTTATAGGTACTTGCATGAGGCATGAACTGATGTGCAAAAAAGGGTGGATGTACTTTATTAGACCGACTACAATTACTGCGATTTCTGTCATTTTTTGGGTACTTTTACTTCATGAGTGTTTGTTTAAGTGTACTGAACAAATACACCATCATCAGCAGATTTAATATACAATATGATTCAGACATTTCTGTATTTGTAGCTTGTTATCAGCCCCAGTATGGACCTTGAAATCTTGCCTTTTCTTCTTTGATTTGTTATTTCCCTTTTAAGGTGAAGAGCAGAAAAACGCATGACGGCCGCCATGAGCACTGTGACAAGTGTTACAATGTCCACTGTCACGTCCCGGTGCAGATTTCTGTCTCGTGCTCGCTCATCGGTTGTCGTAAGAAGTGTGGAGCCGTCCTCCATATGTGCAAGCTGGAGGAGCACCAGCTTCTCTGCCCCAATGAGACGGTCCCCTGCCTCAACGCCGCCTATGGCTGCCCTCTCAGCATGCTGCGCCACAGGCTGGCCAAACACCTGGAGGTGTGCCCCGCCAGCGTGGTCTGCTGCTCCCAGGAGTGGAACCGCTGGCCCGTCTCAAAAACTGATCTGACCTTCTACAAAAACGTCTCAGAAAGCCTTCAAACTGAAGGGAATCTCGATGTTGCTATGGCTCTCAGGGACCAAGAGCTGCTGTTTCGATCCATCAAAATGAAGAACATTTTTCCTGAGCTGATGTTGGACGATCCTGCCTGTCAGGATGCTTCTGCTGGGGGCCACAATCCTACAGGAGAGGCAGCCTGCGCTTTGGTTTGTGGTGAATTTACAGAAAACGGTTGTGCAAAGACGGAGGAGCAGCTGAGCCAAGAGGAGAGGGATGCTCTGGCGAAGAGCAGGGACGTCGATAATATTCAGAACTACAGCTCCTGGGAGAAAATATTCAAGAAGGAGATGGATGGATGCAAGCAAACTGTCCAAAACGTGAATAAGACGGAGGAAAGTGGAGGGAAAAGGGAAGAGTGTGAACCATCAAACTGTCAGGGAGACACGAGAGACTCGCATCTGAGCCAACAGAATGCTGCTGCTGCTGCTGCTGCTGCTGCTGCTCCGAGCATGAATGGTGTTACTGGCCTCGCTCCATGGCAAGACGGGGTTCTTGAGAGGTTAGGCAGGGAGGTAAACATCGCCGATTATAACATGTACCTGGCGCACAACGGGGCAATGCTCATTAACTTTGGCCAACTTGCAGCGTGCACCCCGAGAGAAAAGGATTTTGTTTACGGGAATCTGGAGCCCATCGAGGTTGAAACCGTCCGAACGTTCAACGTTCCTACAAGCTATCGAGCGAAGCGCCACCACCTGAGGGACCCCTCGAACAAGAGAGCAACCAAACACAAGAGCGTCGACACTGCAGATCTGACCCCGTCAGGCGAGGGCCTCCCGAAGTGTGACGAGGTCGACACCACGCTCCTGTGCTGCCTGGAAAAGGAACTAAAGGGGCACTTCATCTCAGAGAGTGTGGGGATAGATGGTCTTTATGTGGATATTGGAACGCAAACGTACGACTTCGCCTCTGCTCCGTTCAGGACAGACGCTTCCCTGGCTGATGTCATCGCAGACAAACCTCGTAGCCTCTACGTGCACGTCGAAGCGGAGTCCGTCACCAGAAGACACAACAAAACAAGCTCAGCCTTCAGCTACATGTGCGGTCACTTCTTTCGCCGTGGCGAATACCGCTCTCACTTCAGGAATGTGCACTCCGACATTCAGGCCCCGATAAGCGGCTGGTTCCAGCAGCGCTGCCCCTTGCAGTACCTCGGCTGCACTTTCACGCAGACAAGGTTTCACCCTGCCGGTCACAAGGGCACAATCAAATTCTGCCAAGATGTCAACACCTTCGTCCTCCGGCCAGAGGTCCCCTCACCACTCTGCGAAGGTGGGAAAACCTTTGGCTGTCACAGAAATGCTGAACATAATCTGGATCCCCTGAGCAGCCTGCCCCTGGAGATCCTTCAGCACGTGGCTGCGTACCTGGACAGCTTTACATTATCTCAGCTGTCGCAGGTTTCCCATCTGATGAGAGAGGTGTGTGCCACGTTGTTGCAGGAGAGAGGGATGGTTTCCCTCAAGTGGGAAAAGACACATTCCCAGGAGGGAAGCTCCTGGAGCTGTCGGAAGAAAGTAAGTATCCTTGGGAGATTTTTCCATTGCCTGAACCATCTGTCCTCTTAACTGAACTGTAGACATTTATAAGGATATATATATATATACATATTTGTTTATTAAACCCAGTGAACTCTTTCATTCCATCTCTTGATCTCAACCTTGTACACAGAGGGGAAGTAAACACAAGGCCAGACTTCTAAACCAGGTGTCACCATCATTCTGTTTACTGTCATTAGAACATGTCAGTCATTCGTACAGCGTGACAGCTGCTGCATTGTAAAACACTTTCCACAGTCCTTACTAACAATATTACAAACTGAATCACAGCCGTGTTGGCAACAGTTTATGGGTTTCCAGTGAAGCAGCCACCGGGGATTTGCTGCATTTTTTCTGTGTCCCTATCAAACCCAGAGACATGTGGGGGGGGTTGGCACCATCAGGAAGTGCTTTGGGGAAAAAAAAAAAAAAAGAAATGTTGTTTTCTTTGCTCACTTTGGTTTCCAAGAAATGGTTTAGGAAGCAGACAGTTGAGCTAAACCATCATTTAGTTTCGCAACATGCTGATTTTGCTCTTCTGTTAAATATTACAAAAAGAAAAATAACTCTAACAGACGCAAAGACTTCTTGAATCGGGATCCAGACCTAAAATACACTCATACAAAATGAAATACAGTCGTTTATAAGCAACCAGTGCTACTTTTTCCTTGATAGCTGACAGTAGAGTGATTATGAGGGGGGTCACGCACCACAGCTGGATTCAAATCAGGGTTTCTGTGTTTACATTGGAGCCATAAGCTCAACCTTAGACCCCCCCGGCTCAGACCACAAGGCCACAGGGACGCCTAGTGGTCTGAGCTTGGTGGACGCCTCCAGCTGCCTGGACTTTGGGAGATTATCTTCATCCTGTCTGAAATCCAATGAGGATGGAATTTTAACTGATTCGAACCCATGACCAATGAGCTATTACCATTAAAGCTCATGCTTCTGTAGGGAAATCTGTGCATGAGATGCCATCAGATGTTCAGGATCGCTCAAGGAGTTCCCAACTTATTGATTAACGGTGCACCACGTAGAAGAGGAAAATCTTCATTGACTGATTTTCATGCTTAAACAAACTAAATCAACAAACTGTCTTTTTTTACACGACTGAATACACTGAATCAACAAACTGGGCACCTTTCGAGCTTCAAACAGTGTTCTGGGATCTTATTTTCCTCTGAGAACAGCTTATTTATTCAGTGATGGCATTAATACATATTTTTGTGTATTGTATTTCCTTATCAATATTGTAAATATTACCTTTCTCAGTCTCCCAATTTCTTTTTCCAAAACTATGTAGTGCACCTTTAGTTAATAAACTGTTGCAGCTTTAGTTTCAGCCGCACGATGTTTTTGACAGCTTTGGCAGTTTGTGTCAAATTATCCAATCGAATAGCCACGCAGGTAGGAAAACAAATTCAAATCTTTGACAGCAACAGTTTATGTGACACATTAAGTGGATGGAAATTAGCAGAAGTGTTGCTGACAAAACAATAACAAAAAAAAAAAAAATCAAGAATCTCTCCAGACAATCTGTTTAAGCAGGTGAACCCTTTGTTGTGAAACCAGGATTTCTTGTCGTCGTTGTTTTTTTTTCTTCTTGCGATTCACAGAAATGAACTCGAAACTTAATTACCGCCTGATTAGCATAATCTAAAAAACAGTCTTGGTTTTGCTCTTTGGCTCACTCTACCAATTCTTTTCCCCATCTGTTAAGTGGTTTGTCGGATATCCTGCAGACAGAAAAAAAAAAACAAACAAACCCCGGAGCTAATGTAGGTGGCATAAAATGCACAACGGTGTATTTTTATATCTCCGTGCTGCAGAGATCATGGGACACGGAGCGTGCCGATGATATCAGGGATGTGGAATGGCCCGAGGCCTGGCTGCCAGTAAACACAGTGCTACCATAACAAGACAGATATGTGATCATTCATGGAGACAACGTGTTGGTGGGACTGTGTGGTGACAGCTGGGTATTTGCTCCCAACTGAAGGGCAGCATTTTGTATAAGTTGTAATGGATAGACACAGAAATAACATCATGTGGTATAAATACACTGTCATCCAGATTCCATGGACATCATGCATGAATACATCCTCATGGCTAGATGCCGTGACAGCGGCCTCCTACACCTCCTTCAGCTCTGCCTCTGTGTTTCGCAGGTTTGGGAGTTCAGCTGCCTGTTCTCCTCTGTGGACAGATGGAGCTTCAGCAACACTCCCTCCATGTCAGACCACCTGAAGACCTGCTCCTTCTACCAGAGAGAGGAGCGCACCCAGCCGGTGGCCTTAGCCTGCCTGGGAGAGGTCAGAGACAAATATGCAGAAGTAAAGCACAAAAGATAAACGCTCGCGGTCCCTGAGCTCAGTGGGCGAACCACAACAAGAGCCACGCCGTGTTTAGAATCACTCAGACCTGATATATATGCATCCACAAAACTGTGAAGTGGATGAAACCGCCGCATACACAGAAACAGGAGGGAAACGCCGTGCTGGAGCCCAGCAGACAGATACTGTGTGTGTGAAGAATTCAATTTGGCATAAACTGCAATATCTGAAGATTTCCGTGTGGTTTACTGAACTGCTATTTCCTCGTAGCGTCTCCTCGAATCATTTTGCCTCTAAGTATGCAAAAAAAAAAAAAAAAAGATGGATTAATCTAAGATGTTTTTATTGAGAGAAGATGAAACTACAATAATCCCCCTGAAGACTCTGAATCCACAGAATGATATGGCGTCTGAGAGGAGATATCTGTTATGATGTCTGTAATATCAGATCATTTGCAAGTGTTTGGCATCCTGAGCTGAACTGTGTTGTTTGTTCTGTCTTATTTCATTTTTGTGGTGAACAAAAAAAAACCAAACATTATCTCCAATGTAGCTGTTGTTTTCAGCGTGTGACGAGACTGACATCTCCTGGAGAAAAGCTGAAGTGCATCCCCTGTGTGGGACCGTGAAAGAAGTCACGCATTTGAACGCCGAACACGACCAGGATCACGTCCCGCATGTCATGTGTGATTGAACACAGCTGTGCATGCTTCGTGAGGACAACACTGACAGCTTTGTTTCTAATTTAGACGACCTTTTGTTAAGTAAAGCAGGGGACTGTCATTTATGTGTGTCACTGACAATATACATGCATGCTGACATGCAGCTGGCCTCATTTATTCTACCGCAGAACGGTCAGTGAAATAAAACGCACAAAAGAAGACACAAAGGTATTTTATTAAAAACAAACACAAGGGGAGTAAAAGTAACAAACAGTCTCAGATGAACTCCTGCACCTCCGGGTTGCGCAGCTGGTTGATCACCTGCGACAGCATTTTGTTGCACAGTGCTGCATACGGATTAAGAGCCACGGCCTGTTGTCGAGCAAATTCACTCCCAAGTGCAGCTGCTTTCTCAAAATCTGCTCTGGCTTCGTCATCCTGGCATGCTAATCGACGTAAAAGGCCTCTCTGCACCAGCCCCTGGCAGGCTGTCCGTCCCCTGCCACCGCTCAGAGAGATGGCTCGGTCCAGGTCCTCCAGCGCTCCTGAGAGGAGAGGAGAGCGCTGTGAGACAACCACATGTCTGGGAAGGCTGATTTTCAATTTGTTATGTTAAACAGGCCACTCAGTCTGGGCTCGGAGTCTGAATTGTCATTTGAATCACTGTGCAACCAAGTGTTGTAGAGAATGCTGTCGAGTAAAAGGTGCATATGCAGCGCTTCCAATATTATCAGACTGTAACCAGGGTTGTAAAAAGCAGCCAACTGTAAAGGCATCGAGCTGAAATATGACTTTGGTGAAAGTTAAAGCCGTCCATATGAACATTACTGAGTAATATTCTTAAAGTAGATGATATCAAATGTACTTTAAGCTGTTTCAATTCATCCTCAGCACTCAGACATTATTTTTTATCTTTTATTTTATGGCTTAATTCGTGAGAAAGTTCATTTCTGAGTTTCATTCCCAACCCATCAAATACTGACGCTTCTGGACTGCGGGTGACCCGACCTGCAATCCCAAACTGGACTTTTAATTATACCCAACATGCATAATTCCAAATCTGACCTGGCAACAAACACTAAGAGTATCAATAATAATTATATAGAAATGGCCAATTTGTGCAGCTGATGGTCTAATTTGCTTATGTAGGTCGCAACCACTTCCACAACCATTTAGCATCACAGGTCATTTTCTGGCAACAGAAGTGCTTACAAAGTGTCCTTTAAAATAAAATGATTATACATATATTTACATGTATGTTTATGCTGCATAATATGGGTCAACTGGTTATCAGATCAGATATTTAGCTTTTTTATGATCAAAGTAATCAATGTTTTTTTTTTGTGCTACATTGGCTCGGATGCAGCATGTAATCTGCAAAGTAACCAGTAAATAAATTTATCAAATAAATGTAGTAGAGAATAAAGTCCAATATTTGATGCCAGTTGAAGTATAAACAGTATATATAACTATAAATACCCTCAAATTTGTATTTAAGTACAGTACTTGAGTAAATGTAGTTACATTACGTCACTGTATATAGCCAACAGCTGTTTTTCATTTATCACCAAAGTATGAAACAGTCTCAGTTGTGTCATGTATATTCTCAATACATGACATATTAAGACCACAGTATTAATTTCCTCATCCGTAACACAGCAGTGATTCAGGCAGTGCTCAGACTTTTAGGCAGGAATGTGTCTGCAATATTCATAAGATCTCGTTAGTCGGCATGAACAACGACTGGCACCAGGTAACACACAAATTGAAACGCACCAGCTATAAATAGAAACTCCAATATGAGAGACTTTAGAGTTGAAGCAAGTAAAATGATGTTATTGAGTGCACGGTGGGATTGACTAGGTGAATCTCCCTGGGGTAGAAAAACACAACAGCTTGGTCACATGTGCCAAAAACATCACAACATGATCTTTGGCTACAACCTGTTACAGCTGTCATTTTGGAAGGAATTCTTAAAACTTAAGACATGGCAGATATGACTAAACTTCATGTATGTTCAGTTTATACAACCCTGCCACACTTGTGACAGACAGCTCCAACACAGGGCTAAATCAGAGCCTGTACTGTAACACTGTTGACAGTGCATCAGACAGACACAGGTCTGATAAGGTGTCACGCTGGCCTCAGACTCGACAGTCTGATATGTCGGCACACTGCCGTGTCTGGAAGGGGTTCTTATTGAATTTGTGGCATGTACCTGCTGTGTTTCCCTGCAGCCGCAGGGTCTGTGCCCGGTTGTTATAGGCTGAGGCTCGCTGAGGCAGGATCTGGATTGCCTGGCTGAACAGTTGAAGTGCAGCTTGCAAATCCCCAGCCTCTGCTGCAGAGACACCCTGCGTCTCCAACTCTTTCACTTGCTTCAGCAACTCCGTGTCAAAGCCACTGTCTGGCAGGGGAAGATAAACAGGTTGAAAAAGCACTCAAACTCAATTGACAGGTACCGTGGCAAGGAAAACACAGAAATGTCACCCAGAAATCAACTTGGATTAAAATGTCATGTTTTTTTTTTTTTAGTTCCAGGAATGGGACGCGTTCAAATAAATTCAATATGCTGTGAAATGATAAACATAAAAAAAAGCTGTGACATGATATGTAGAGACACATCAAGTCGGAGGCACACGCTCACCATCATCAATTAATTCCTCCTCTTGGTTCAGGCCAGGGATGTCTCCAAAGGGGGTGCTGGGGTTGAATATAGCTTGGAGTACAGCTCTGTCATGTGCCGAGGCCATCTTGCCAGTGTCTGTGAAGAAAGCAGGCAAAAAAGAGAAAATCCTGACACCTAAAATACAGCTGGGTGGAGAGTTCGTCCTCCCCTTACTTCTGCCATTTCCAGCAGCCAATCAAAGAAGGGGGTGGAAGCAGGTCTGGACTTTGAGATTCGCCTGCACTGAGCACATCTGTATTTGGTTAACTCAAAAATGCAGGCCAGGGATAAACACAGAGTTAGAAGGGAAAATGGAGACAGAGTGAAAATGATCTCAAATATTCATTAGATGGTTCCTGCTCAGTGCGAAGGGATGAAAACGTTTCAGCATGCTGTGACAACTCCAGTGACAAAATAAATACGTTTGTTTAAAATTAGCAGATGCTTCGGGGCCAGTAGGTAGTAGATACTCATTTAGCAGAAAATATGGACAGATCTCCAGAAAGACGGATGAAAGTTAACGATCATTAGCAGCCACAGGTGGCAGCACTGAGCGCCATGCATAATTTAGCAAGTGAGCAAGACAGGAGCGATCCACCATCTTGGATCTTGAATAGGTTGGTGTCTGTTGGACACATGACACGGAGGTGAAATCTCTTGAACTGTCGCCGAGACGTTCATGTTCACTCTGGTGGGTTTGTATTTTACATTTGTATCTAATAAACAACCTTGGAAGCTTCTAATGTCTTTAGCTATTGTAGGCTAGTGCTCCATCCAGAATCTGGACAGGCGGAGTCAAAAATGTGACAGATATCTGAATTAATTTTGTCCGTGAAATAGGAGCAACAAGAGGTGTGTTCCCCCGTCAACAGCAGCAGAGATAGTGGGCTATTAGTCGAGCCATCGTCAGGCACCGCTAGCTAATGTCGACTGAGTGAATTTTGAGTTTGGTTCAGTCATATGCTGAATCTTCAGAGCGGTGACCCACCAACTCAAAGTGTCAATACTTGACGAGTTGGGAATGCGTCTCAAAAGTCGACTTCCTTACAGTGTAAGATTTGATATTTCCTTCCACCTCTAGGTCAGATTGATAAAACTGAGAGAACACTCTTCAGACCGGGGCCAGAAAACAGAGCTACATCGCCAGCAGCAGTTTTGCTATTGACAGACTGAAGAGCAAGAGGGAAGCTACAGTGAATGGAGCCACTCATTAATTCCCACTTGACAGTCTGTAGACGGATTTCAATATTTGTTTCACGTCCTTAAACAATGTGGAACTATTACTGAGGGGAGTCTTGGAGGCAGCTAATGATGGCAGCCTTTGAGAATAAGGCTGACAGATATATGGACCACCGGTGAAGGAGGAAAACTACGCTGTCTCACTCCTGAGCTGTTGCATTGCTGCCTCCAGAACAATCAAACTGTACCAGGAGAATTGCTCATGTACTCGCCATCAATAGGTTTGATTTACTGCTTTACTTGCACTTTTGCCGGCAGCAGAAAATAACCAGATTCTCTTGCGGGAGACATCCGGATGAAATATCATGGCTCAATGTTCTGATTTTTGCTGACTCTGTTGACCCAGAGGTCGACGCACTTTGGTGACTTGATACAGAATAATCTCTTCTAAAGGTAGGAAAAACTTTTCGTGAACTGAACGCAGTGTGATACAGCGTGGTGGCTGAATGTTTCTTGGTCTGAGAGTTTGAGGCTCTGCAGTTCACATCAGCCTCATTTTGTTGTCCTGGTTCTGGGGTTCACAGCAGTGTGGCTGGTCTTTGACACTCTGTGACATGTGTTTAGGTGCTATGAGCAGAATAGCTGAGCTCCAGATGTTGATATACTGATGGGAGGCTCGTCTTCTTCTAGCATGACCGGCACTGCGGGTTTCTCTGCGGCCATTTTGCAAGAATGCTTTAAGTAGGCCAGTGCTGTGACTGCATCATTTATCTCAGTATCGTGGGTTGGGTATCGCTCATATTTGAACCACTACTGTACCTGAAATGTAACCGTACTCAACAACACCTTCTTTTGGTTCTTTACTCTCTCTGTGATAACAAAAACATCTCACCGCCGAAAGCAAAGAAGAAGAAACACTGACATTGTTATGTTGTTGTTGTTGTTGTTGTCACCACAGCAGTGCTTGCATACTGCAATATTTCCCCATAAATAGTATGCAATTCATAGTAAGGTTCTGAACATACTTAAAAATTCCCACATTCTGTTTTAGCCCACTAAGGAGTAATGTCTGTAAAGAATTTCAGACGCGGCCAGTGCTTGAGTTCCGGCTAACGCTAGATAACATCAAACCGAGATAGTGAAAAAGCCAATTATCAGATATCTCAAACAGAATCTCCTCCAATGAGCTAATTAATCACATAAAGATGTCGATGAAGATGTTATCAGCTGGCTTTCAGGCTATCAAATACAGTGCACTCGTTAGCTTTGGGTACATTTTTTGATGGACCAGGCGTTTCCTCAGGTTGGACGTGTTGCCGTGCTCAGCTTTGTGTTTTGCATCACAGTTACTGCAGCGACTATTGCCCCGACTCACATGTTACTCCAACATACGATTGATTTAATGTAAATGTGAGTAAATAACACCGATGTTAGTTTGGTCAATTCGCTTAAAAGTACTGATTTGGTACCAGCCCAGTGGAATTAGAATTAAGCAGTTATATCCATATATATTGTGCAAACTTAATATTTAAGTAGTGAAGCATATCTTCAGAGGTAATTACCGGATTGTAAGACACACAATGATTGTTGGGATCAAAAGATTTCATAGAATAGAAACACAGCGTCTATGTGACAGGGTCGGATAAAGATGTTAAATTATTACTATATACAATGAACAATTTCCTCTGATCTTTGCTTCTTCTCCCTGTGAAATACCAGATCGCTATATATCTCTCCAGAATCAAAAGATTATTCAAATGAAAGAGTCTGAGGAGGAAAAAGATCCCTCTTTGGTTAAACTGCTCACATCTCAAGCTGTGATGGGGGGAACTCAAAAAGACATTGTCTTGATTGAGGAAAACAGCTGGGTGCCACTGATGTAAACTGTAGTGTTTTCAGCGCACACACAGCGAGCCCGAGGTGTTGGCAACAGTGTTCTGACAGTACACAATGCTAATCTATTGTGCACACTAAAGGGTTTTATTACAATGCACAGAAGAAACATGAAGAAAACAAAGCATGCTGTAATTTGGCACATTTTTACATTTCAAGGGACGCTCGTTAGGTGCGCTTGTGTTTATCAAGGCTCGTTCTAGGTGGTATTTAGAATAGCAAAACAGGAAGAAATGAAATAAATCTTCCAAAAAGTTGGAAGTTGGATGGCAGATGACAGCAGAAACATCACAGAACCAGGGGAAAATCAGTGTACACTTAAACCGCGGTTGTGAAATGAAGAGCACTGGCTCTGTTGGGATCTCCACGGCGACAGACACAAGTACGGAGCCGGAGAGAAAAAAAAAAAAAAAAAAAAGCAGTCTGAAGAAGAGTTTTCTTGCATGTAACAAATGGCAGATAAGAGTGGCGGGGAACAACAGATATCGCCACAGGGGGAAAGCGAAGTAAGTGATATGAATACAGGTGAGATTGATCAAAACGGTGCAGTCGAAACATGGAGGCGCTGCGGCTTGTCATAGCTCCCATAACTGCAAACTATCTCCAGCGAACGTGTGTAAAGTGAGCAGATGAAAATGGTTCCACCTCAAAGCTTTTTTACAGTTGTTTCCAATTACCGTCAGCAGTGATCTGGAACAAGAGAGAGCTGGTGGAGGTACGGGCTTTTGGGACTTTTAAACGGATAAGGCAGGTCTGATGTTGGAGAAGCTGGAACACAAGGTTTGTTCAGAAATGGTCCTCGGTTCACTGACATTTATATTCAGTTCTCGGTAACAATACGTTCTGGGCTTTGTGTTGTTGCTGGACATTGTATGATGCAAACTTAGACATTCAGAAAATGTTTCTGAGATGCTGTAGGGTACGTGCTACAGTAACAGAGAGCATGCACTATTCAACGTGCGTCCATTCTTTGTAATAGAGACATCAGTGGAGATGTGACTGACTTATGGATGTGGGCTGGTGCGTGTTTTGACCCAGCTACGGTTAAGTCAGTCGTTCTTTAGAGTGAAAAATATGAATTTGCGGTCTCACACAATTTTGTTTGGTAAGTTGCCTTGAAAATGCGAATAACAGGGCCAAATGATGGTGTCGGTGAGAAATGGATGCGGTGCCATATGTTGATAATTCATGCCTTTTGAAAGGGAGGTAAGTTATTTATTCACATACGGCTCGAGGCAAGGGGAAAGCTTTTGATGTGGAGTGCAGCTGATTTTCTATAACCGTAGTTTAGTTAAGACAGCAGTTGGTCTGTGAAGGTAAAAAAGATTGTTCTGTCATAGAAGCTGCCAGACATACAGAGACACAACACAGGGAAGTGACTTTGTGTAAATAGCAAATCTTGTCAATATTCACTGTCAATAGCTAATGTTCCACTGTCAGAGGAACTGATGACAAACATCATTTCCACCGCTTTTGGATGTCCGCCATTGTTCAAGCTTAAATTCAAGCGTAAAGATGGCTGCAACAAATTCATTTAGTATTTAGTTTATTTTTGTTACCGTTATTTTAAAAAAAAAATGATTCACCGAGGTCCCCGGAGCTCAGGTGACGTCATCAGATACCCAGGCATGTGTAATCCAAAGACCAAAGCTGGCAGGGAAGAGAAGAGAAGAGGCAGAGGAGGGGCACAACTGAAAACTAACGAAGTACTACAATTCAAAACTAAAATTAGTGAAGCCCTGGGAACACAGGCAGGAACATAGGCAGGAATACAGAGGCGCTAAACAGGGCCGAGGAATAAATGAGAGAGACGAAAGACGAACCAACCAAGAGTGACGAAAAACACAGCAACTAATTAACCAATGAACACAGGTGTATACAGAAAAGGTCGGGGAAAAAGACAAAGACAGGAAGTGGAAAGTAAAACCGGCCACACAAGGATATAATCTACAAACAACTGAACCAAAAACTTCAATCATGATAGATCTATAGATAGATAGATAGATAGATAGATACATAGATAAATAGATAGATAGATAGATAGATAGATAGATAGATAGATAGATAGATAGATAGATAGGTGTCTGGTCTGATGTCTTCAAGAAACCGGTGGCCATCTTGCATTTTTGATGTGTAATAGCCTGTTACTCTTCTATTGGCAAGAATTGTGATTCTTTTTTTTCAGCATGAAAGTTTGTAGCAGCAATCCATAGTAATGAAACAAGACTTTAGACCCTGGCAGATGCATGAAGGCACCAGGAAAAAATACTATAATGATAATCAATTAGCATTTTGCCAATGAATGTTTGAAGGTGGGAGACCAAATGCAGTGAACCTCACAGGCCAGCCAGTCCCAGCCTATGAGACAGTCATTAATACAACTCAAGTATTGGAACATTTGGAAGAAGCCCGGGAATTCAGAAGGCTATCATGTCGATGACAAGGATATAACCGTGTGGAACTATAGATTTGATTTTAATCATTGCATGCTGGATTCTACAGATTTCAATATTCTCACATTGCTATAAATATATTCTGACTTTCACTCCATAAAGTCAAGCTTCATATAATAGGATTGCACAGTGTGTGTGTGTGTGTGTGTATGCAGCGGGATATGTGATACTTTAAAGACTCATCCTGCAAGAAAAATAATGTGCCTTGATGATACCTGCATGACTAATGCTGCAGGTTTTAAGTATCTAATTTAAACTTCTACTGCTGTACTGCTGCCATTCTATATTCTACAGCCATTCTCAGACTTAATTTAGCCGTGAGAAGAAAATCTGATCAAGACAAATTACTGCAAGGTTTTAAAAAGGCAATTAAAAACCTTACACAGTATAGTTATTTGCCTGGATGATAAAAATCCAAGAGGATTAAAAAAAGAAAAAAAAAAAAAGAGCTTCTTGATTGCCGGGCAGAGAGAAGTTTTCTCTTTTTACCACTTGAGAGAGCTCTTGCTGCTTTTATTTCTGCTGGGCCTCTCGCTCTCCATTCACCGAGTCAGCACAGACAGTTTGATCCTGCAGGACTCCCATTTTCCCACAGGGTAATAAGAGTTAAAGAGTGAGGGCTAGGCTATCATGTCCACGGTCACTCGGTAAGCAGCAGATTTTCTGCAGAAGCACAGTGTTCCCCCCCCACGGCCTCGCTCATAGTGCAAAAGTGGAGAGGCAATTGTGAGGGGATTATCAGTCTCCTATTACTGCAAATGTCACTGCATCAGCACCACTCAACGTGATTATGTCAATAGGAAAACACATTGGCTGTGTTTACAGACTCCAAAACCAAGAGCCGAGAGGATGGAGCTTCCTCTGCCGTAGGCCGAGAGGGAAATTAAGACGTAATCAAAACACGCTGACCCTCAGTGGTAGCGCTGCTCGAGTAGCTAATACCTACATACAGCAAGGAACACATCCTTTGTATTTCCTCCGAGCAATTACAAGGACAGCAGACAGATTAAATCAGACTGCAGCAGGAGAGAATAAATAATGGAAGAGCATTTACTGAAGTGCTAATTGTGAGCGAAACAACATTATCACTCATTAGCTGCTTAGCAGACGATGGACGTTTCATTAAGGCGAGCTAACATAAAATCTCCTGGTCGAATCTTACAAACATCCCAGAGAATTACTGAAAGACTTGTTTATATTATGATTATGTGATAAAAAAAGAAAAAAAGAAAAAGGAAAAACTAAGTCTTCTGCATTTGATCGTCCATGTATTCCTTTTCTTCTCCTCTGGTCTCCCGCTGCTCCATAACGCCTGGTAAAGAAATGGACTTGGATATCATAATAACCCTGAGAGGCTTTAGCTTTGCTCCACTTCTGTCTGTGAATCTGACATCAAAGCTTGTGCTCCTAATCCCTCTGCCCTATGGAGGTAAACAGGGGCCCGCGTGTCGATACCTGGCCTGTTATGATGACGAAGGACTATCGCATGCTGTGCGGGGGCACTCTGAGCTGGATTAAAACAAAGTAATCCGCTCTGTGGAGAGACGGGGAATAACTGCAGAGGTGCCCGAGGTTAAGCAAATAAACAATGTGCTCCTTTTAAAGAGAACCTTAAGCAACACCCTTTGTGCTGCAGCACAATAACTGCACGCCGCTCTCTGTCTTGTATGCCATAGACATGCGGGGCGGAAATGTTAGCCATTCATCCTGATGGCTTTATGTGCTGCTAAAAATGTCTGATTCTGTGCTCCCAGGCTGGAATATTGGTCGTATTTTCATCTACACATAAAACTAAATATGAAAGCAACGGCTGTCTAGGGAGAATAAACAAATCGGTTGCTGGATTCGTCTACAGGCCGTGTGCGCTTCGTCCACTTTGCCCCAAAACCAAGGCCACGGCAATTACAGTGTATTTAGTGTTTTTTTTTTGGCATTTTTTGAATTTATCAGAATCAGAATCAGAAACACATGTATTACCGAGAAGGATTTAACACCAACGAGGAAGTTGTCTCGCTGGTATAATCTATTGATTATAAACACATAACATGGCACCTCCTGTGGGGGAATGTGGAAATGCGTCGCTAACGGCATAAACAATTTCACTACGACACAGGGCTTAGAATTTCCACGGCTCGGATGACTGAGAACCTTCACCAACAAGTAACAACTGAAGCAAACACTACGCATTTACAGAAACTGTAATTCTGACAGTAAGCTTTTTTGTCCAAGTCTCAGACTGAGACAGAGCTGTTAACAGCATCGACCACCTGGTCCTTACGCATTCAGAAGACACCGAAGCTTATGCACGGCTGCTTTTTGTTGATCTTTGTTCGCCGCTGAACACCCCTCGGCCTTATCTATTGATTCAAGAAAAAAAAGAAAGTGATGCGTATCAGTCGTTTTATTTTTAAATGGTACCAGTCTTTTCTGACAGATCGTATCCATCACACAAAGGTCAACAACACTCCATCTGACCCCCGAATCAATCAGCACAGGCACCCCCGGGCACTGTGGGAGCTCCCCAGTGCTTTTCACATTGTGCACAAATGGCTGTGTGCGCTGTTCCTTGATAACTACACACCTACATACGCTGACGACACTATCCTTATTTGTTAGACGGTTTTGGACACTGATGTGATGCTAAGCACCGCATTTCGAAGAGATGGTGTTTGACCCCAGGACAGTAGGTTTTAAAACTGTCAAAAGTTGTTGGAATATTTAATAGGCCAGTGTTGAATTTATTGGCTCACTGTCCTGTATTTATAGTCTGGGTTACAGCTGTTGAGAGTGGTGAGTGGCACAGATACAGGCACGCTGTATGTGTACTGAGTTTGCTGTAATATGCAGAGATGGGGACTCGAGTCACTGTGACTTGGACTCGAGTCGACTCGAGTCGCTGTTTTGATGACTTGTGACTTGACTTGAAAAAAAATAAAAGACTTGAGACTCGACTCGGACTTGGAAGTTAATGACTCGGGAACTCTTATTCAGTTCATGATTTCAGTTTGAATATAAATTAATGCATTAATTAAAAAAAAAAAATATATATATATATATATATATATATATTACCCGGTAGGAGCGCAGGCTGAGAATGGCGTTGTCATGACTGGATCACTATCCTGTCAATCAATCATGCCCTCTTTACGTACCTTATGTGTTTATTTGAGAAACCCGCCCTCTTATATCAGATCTGCATCAACATGGCAGCGGGAGGGGTGCTGAGAGTCATCGCCTTCGGCTTTCGGAATTACCATTTTGACGGCAAAAGACGCACAGCACAGTGCAAGACATGCGACATAAACATCTCGGACAGCCAAGCTACAACTTCAAACTTTGTTCGTCATTTGAAGAGCCATTCTGCCCAGTAAGTGCTTGTCAATTAGCTAATATTATCCTGTTAGCCTAGTCGTTAGTTAGCCAACTTTAGCTTGATATGATACGGAGGTGGGGGTGGGAAGGGTCGGTTTGGTGGAACTTCTTGTTTTTAATTTGCCATCATCAACCCCAGACAACGTGAGCGAACCTTCCGACCGGTTCATCACAAGACTGGCTGTACGTTTTACGAACGAGCAACACAGGGTTAAATGAGCTTAATAACATACCAGCCCGCCAACACCGAATCATTACCCAGAGTTTTCCCTGCCTCTTAAGCAACGGCGAGCCGCCTGCGTGAATTTGGCCGCTACCTCTGTGTGTGTGTGTGTGTGTGTGTGTGCGCGCGCGCGCGGGGGGGTCATCCCTGCAAAGTAAATATTGCAGCGATGAAGTCACCTAAAAGTAGTAGTAGTAACTAAGGTTGCGAAGTTGAATGAATACTGTTTGAGATGGACTAAATGAAGCAATTGTCTTAAAACTGAGTAATTACTACAAGCTAAAACACTAGTAAATAAAGTAGATGCTGCTTAAAAACAGATCATGACACAAATATGGTTTTAAAACTTAGCAAAGTAAGTAAATATAATTTAGAATGGAATACATATGTTAAAACAGTACATGAAATAAATAGGATTTTAAAATGAAGTAACCCCTAGTTAAAAAAAACAGCATATGAATTTGATTGGGTTAACAGCTGAGTAAATGTAAATTTCTGTTTTGTTTGATTCCATTATGTATTTTACTGAATATCAGTAATTACAATGCAAATCCAAAGTATTGTCATTTTTTAAACAGGTTGGACACATTGGCCATTGATTTTTACTGACAGTTACTTATATCTTGTATTTTCACTTTATTAAGATCAGATTCTGCGGGTTAAATTGCAATAATAAGGTGACTTGACTTGGACTTGACCTAGTACAGGACTTGACTTGACTCGACTTGATATAACCTGTGACTTGACTTGACTTGACTTGCCCAAGAAAAAATTACTTGGGACTTACTTGAGACTTGAAGGTTAAGACTTGAGACTTACTTGAGACTTGCACATATGTGACTTGGTCCCATCTCTGGTAATATGTATCCAAAAGCAAGAAAACTATATATGATAATGGGTTTAAATCTTGACTCAACTGAACTAAACCATGGACGCCCCGAGGCTGAACTGCTGAAAATTGCAACACATGCGTTTCTCATACAAAGCACGTATTGTATTCTAATTGAACAGCAGCAGTTCAGTTACAGCCCTTACATGGTTATATCAGCCGGTTTTCAACAGCAAAGACAAATTCCTCCCTAAAAGTGGTCATTGAGTGTTGGTTCAACACGCTGAAACTGAAGGACAGTGTAACAGTGTGTAGAACAAGACATAAAAGGGCCATAAAACTAGATTGATTGGTATCTGAAGAGCAGCTCTGCCTCTAAGGATGTGACAACAGAAATCTGAATTGGCTTCCGCACGCACACTCACTCACTCACTCACACTCACACGCACTCAATCACTCACTCTTCCGACCGGCCAACCACGATTAAAACCATGATTTCATCAACCGAGGCGCTGAGGAGAAACAAAACAAATAAAACCGAATAGCAATTTTAGGATTTGGGATATCTGGACATGTTACTGTAATGTTTTCCCAAAGTAATGTGGTAGAGCGTGGCCCGAACTGTCATAACGAACCACGGATGATTTATGGTTTTACGTGGGCAGAAACGGAGGGATTTAAAGCGGAGCGGGCCGCTTTGTTTTTGAGGTGTTGTGCCACCGCTCACCAGCTGATAGAAAACAACACACTGAAACTTGAGAACAAAAGTAAAACTAGTGAGGTGAGCCAATCTTATAGATTTCCCCAGGCTAACGGAACGTTTAAGGCCTGCTGGGAATGCTTTGCAGATGTTGGAATTTGATTGTGGGTTATAGGAGGACCAGTGTGTGTGTGTGTGTGTGTGGTGGTAGAGAGGGGGGAGAGAGTGGTCTTACAACGCAGCGACTGTGCTGCTACTCACAATCACTCTTGTGTTAACATACGATTTAAAGGTGCAACCTATAGTCTGAATGTTTGGATTACGATCGGTGCGGACTGCAGGGGGTGCTGAAAAAAAGAAGGGCTGCGAAAAAGTCAAAACAGAATTTCTCTTTTGATAAACGCAAACCAACGTCACATTGTGGCAGCCATCATGTCAGCTAGCTATCAGACAGGCAGCATAAATGACCAAAAACACATTGAATGGATTGTGCTGGTTACAGATCAACCTGCCGATCAAAGCAGAGTAGGACGAGCTATCTACAGGTGTGCTATGCAGCCGCGTTAGCATGGCTAAATGCAACAGCGGGAACTTAATTTACATTTCTTTGTGTAGCGTTATGCTTCCCATTGATTTACTCCGTTTGGTATTGTGCACCACTTCAAAAGCCACTGTAATAATATGCCCAAAATCCTGGTTGCTGATCATTATTTTCCAATTTGTCGGTTTGGACAAATAAAAAACATTTACTCCTCGGATGCTACGAGCATGCTGCTAGCAGAGAAACATAACAGCTTCTCCATTGTTGTTTAATGGCAGACGGAAAATTGATTTGACGCACGTTGCCTCCACCTTCTGGACATTACATCAGACAAACGGGCTGCTGAGTGACGCTCCCACCCTGCTGCACGACCCTGATTCTGTCTGAGAGGAGCCAAAGTCTTGCAATTGTTGGAAATCATTAATGTTCAGTCCCAGCCAAACGAGGCTAAACCAGCAGCTGTTTCTTTGGAGAAAAAAAAGCAAAGCATGGCTGAGTCATGGAGTCACTCCATGATCTGACCACACGGCTTATGCCAGCAGTATTGTGTAAAATCCTACGGTTGGGAAACATTTGACTATTCCTTTTTTTGGTGCAATAATGCAGCACCTGCGTGCGTTACAGTCTGCTGAAGCTCCTGCTGCATGAAAAGGGTCTGCACTGCTGAGGCGTGACATTTCAGTTCAAACTAATACTGCCCCTTCCTGATGAAGCCAAACTAGCTCAAAGCCGAGGGAAGAAAACCTTCTGAATTTTATCCACTGGGGACCAGAGATATGCCACCATGTGTTCAAAAAGTCGCTGCCCTGCTGAAATCAGTGAGAGAAGGAATACCCAGAGCGCTTCTTCTGAGCAACACAGAGAGAGGAGTGTGAGGAGCTCAGTTGCTGCACTTTCTTTGGCAACACTTACCTCCTATAAGTTGTTAACATCGATCTCAGACGATGCACCTGCGTGTGGAACCTGCAGCGGATTATTCAGTATATCATAGTTAGAGGCCGTGTCGCAAACAGGAATCTCATTACAATTCGTCCGTGAAGAAATGGGGGAAAAAATGATAGATGAACAAATAATGCACAAATTCACTTTCAGACTCTAAATCTGGCCTCAAAGATGCTTTATCTTTATTTTCTGTTGTGCTGTAATATTCTCACTATATTTTTACAGTGGATTATCTGTTGTATTCTACTTATTTTCTTCCCATACTGAGCCCTTGAGTTAAAATACCAGCTGCATCCTATTTATGAGGCAAATAAAATTTTGATATTGAATTTCTGAATTTCTGCATAATGCAGGTATTATCCTTTTTTTCCCACCGCATTGACAGTGCGCACACATACAGCTATTCAATCAATGTTTTTCCTCCTCTCATCTGACAGCTCAGTCTGGCTTTATAAGCATGAGTGTGAGTCTCCCACTGTGCTGCAAGGACTAGCTGACGTTTGGATGGTATTCAGGGTATCTTTGGTGGAAAGAGTAACATTTGGCGGGTGCAGAACTCGAGGCACACTGAAATAAACAGTGTCAGTTTAAAGAGCGAGCGCTATTGAATATTCAGTCAGTCTGTGAGTCTTTGCATGAATTCAGTGCAATTGTTCACGATTGTGTTTCAGCTGTATGACAGATGGGCGTCAATAATAATTAGATGAATAATCCAAAACAAACAATATTGCACCAATTGTTATCTGCAGTGACATCACACCTGCACCAGCAGTCACGGAAAATAAATATAAAACGCCGTCGTGCCACTTGCATTTTTCCTGGAAAGCACGCATTCCGCCTACCATCACATTTCTCATGCATTTTTTAGTCAACTGTTCTCATGCCAGGATGCACTTGAAAAGGCCTATCTGGTCCTCGTGAGAAGCCATCTGCATGTCTTTAAAGTCCTCTATTAGAAAGTTAAATGAGCTCGAGAATATCCCTGGAGATCGTTTACCTGCATTGGATAGAAAATACGTTTTTTATGGTGGAGCAGACATTACAGTGCAGCCCCAAAGTAGAATGGATAGCCTTGGTCCAAAGCTTATTTAACACTTGATGTCATGCGGCTACATCATTTGTGCAGGCGGGATAACTCATTTGGAAAATGAAAAGTCCCTCGGAGTGATGCGTGAGATCTAATCGGCTGCGATATCGTATGGTTTGTACATTACTTCTTGTCAGCCAGTTCACCGGGTGCAAAAATGGCTGGTTAATGTGTCAGGCTGGATTGTCTGGAGGACTAAGTGCGGCTGTATATGAGTGTGAAATTTGTTTTGCATAAAGATGCTTAGTGTTCACCCTCCATCTATGGAAATGTCAAAAAGCTCACAAGAAATGGCCAATGTTGGGGAAAGTAGCAACCGTGAAACAGATGATAGTCATTGCTGTTTACCACCCAGGCTCCTGGATATCACACAGAACCCCAACAGGCTTCTTTGTTGTTGCAGTTATGCATATTGACCAAGTGATGGAGCCCAAAGACAGAGCTTTCCGGGCCCTGCTTCTGGTCACTTCAAGGGATTTAGTCTGTGAGGTTCAGTGCATGGAGACTGAATAAAACATGATGCTTCTCTTACGCCTTCAGCAATGTAACAACATCAAGACTTCATTTCATTGCTGTCTGGCCGAAGCTGCATTAAATTATTAATCTTCTTTCTTGTTTTAGCGTTCAGCTATTTTAAGGGCTTATCACTCAGAGCAAGGTCTTGAAAATGGAGAGCTCCAAGGCAAGTTTCATTAATATAGGTCAACAAGGTATTAATATAAACAACAAGGGAGAAACATTTACAGCGAATGCACTGGTCTCTTTCTTGGGTGACTCATCATATTTATATCTGGAGGCTGCAGCGTTTTCATCCGGCTCAGGTCTTTCTGTAGCTGTCCGCCCACTCAAAGCTCCCATGTAAATACAGTTGTTTGTTACGAGCTATAGTTCCAGCTAGAGGTTGGAGGCACTGACCTCGGTCCAGCTCTAATTAATCAACAGAGCGGTGCAGCGTCCCACACCATTAACCTTACAGGAGTGAGAGATTCATGAATGGAGCAGTCCAGACGAAGCCCACTGATTTCATGAACTCTGTCTCTGCTGGTGTTTTCAGGTCAACTGCTATGTCAGAACTCGTCTGTGCATATCACAACACAGAGTCAGCAACGGAGTCAGTTTTCAGATAGTCACTCGTCTGGCTTACACAGTATAAGACTATCCACATCAGAAGATATATATATGATATTGGACTTTTCAATAACCATTTTTTTTGGACATCACTCAGAACCGCATCCCTCAGAGCATTGGCCAGCCACATTTTTATTTTCAAGTGAGCTCAATAACTGTCCAAGAAGTAAACTGAAAGACGTAGTAAACACCAGCAATGTAGCCAGACTCCCAAATCTTAGCATTGTAGGGTTCTGCTTACCAAAGATGACTTAAATATGTATGTTTCATAGTCGTTCCATCAGAAATTATACGATACACATGGCTATGAGCTGACTTTTATATACGGGGAAGAAGAGTTGCGGCACTTAGGTGAGACCACTTCAACGAGGTACGTTTAGAGACCAGTCAGGGAATATTGCAACCGTCTTTGAGTTTTATAACAAATGGTATTTGGAGCCAAAACACGATCTTTTCCAAACCCTTACCCTGAAGTCAGACACTGTTCTCTTGGTACGGAGGTAGGACGATCCATTCTGCAAGCACATCTGCTGAAATGATGGATGCTTCAAATCCTGTAAACAATATCTAAATGCTTGAAATATGTCTGTGGTGTGGATTTGCTTTAAGAGAGGAAGGTTGTGGTTGCTGGTTGGATGTCCTGTCTCCTACCAACACTGAAAGGTGGTTTAACCATGCAGTCTTTCCCTAACCATAACTGAGCCATTTTGGTTGCCTAACCATAATCTGTTGTTCATGATCACATTCTCTTCTTTTCTCCCAAGTCATTTGGGATGAGAAATGTACCTCTGACTGCCTGATCAGCAAAACGCTTGTATGAGTCATTATGAGACTGCCTGTCAGACAGTTTTGTCGTTTAGGAGTGACAAATTAGTTGAAGTTCCTGTTTTAATACGTTATTTTTACTATTATGACATTTCTTTGTGTTTTCTGACTGAAACATTTCAAGATACAATCCTGGACTTTGAGAATCTTGAGTGGATATTCTTTTCTCTATTTACTCACATTTTCTATAGAAAACAGCAACTTGACATAATAATTGGCCGGTGAATTGCTCGAAATAATAGCACAAATAGCTGCACAGTTTCAGAACCATGAGCTGCCATTGAACGGCTCCAGCAGTGGAGTTTGTAGGCAATTTTCTTTCTATCGTGAGCACCTGGGCAGCACTTCTGGAGAGACGCTAGACAATTTTTTATTCACTTTCCAATCTGCTTCTGAATTCAAACCACAGTCCTTCCAGTCACAAGTCTACTTTTCAAAGGTCAGAGAATCGCTGGGAGAAATAACCATCTGTTTCACAGTTGTCTTGTGTACTCTGTTTGGGGATGTGGAGAAAATACAGCTTGCCATGTGCACAGCAGAGAAAAGTACACTGTCAAGCTGAAAAAAAAATCTGAGCAGAAAATCAGTGAAGCATCAGCTTGTGCTCTACTTCACTTTTTGATAATGAGAAAACCCGGTTTTCCAATCTTTGGCAATGCATGCTTATCTGTAGGAGTCGCTGATTTGAATTTGCTTCATGGAAACACTGTTTATATATCAAGCAATCATATGCTGTATATCAAAGTTTACTCAAGGTGAGAAAATGTGGGAGCAGATGGTTATTTATGCTGGATTCTCAGAAATTAATCTGACGACACATGTTACCCATATTGGTTTTAAAGGGACGGTCTGGAAACAGGTTTCCTCGATATTTCTGAATTCAAGCTGATGATTTTTCTTCATCAAGCCTTTTGTCATTTCAGTGTTTATCTGTGATGGAGGTCAATGATTGTGCAGCAGACCTGATTCTAATTTGATTTCCCAACGCTGAAAATCCATCGTCTAACTCTCACTGTGTTTTTTTGGTTGGGTAAAGGTTCTTTAATCTACCCCAACCACCACCACTCACCATGATTGGGCACAAGGACAATCAGGTGGGCCTCCGTCCAACAGTCTTAAATGGCGTTATTGCAAAAGTAAGGCAGCTATTATCATAATGTTAGTTGTTAATTTACCGGTGTATAAAAACTTTACATTACCGGCACCAGCACAAACAACCTGAAAAACATAAAAAACACCTGATGGAGGACATGACATCAAAGCTTGGCACTCAACCACGCACAGTTGGCAGACACAGCCGCAACAGCATCGACTCGAAAATATACATACGGATAGCAAACACAAGCTGTAAATAAATTCCCACCAGACGCAACGATAACCACGTCTAGTCACGTACCTGCAGAGGCACATCCACTCCTACTAGGTCACAGAAACAGCAGCATAACTTAGTCGGTTATATTTCAAGAATAGAAAGTCCTGTGTGCTGCCATTTATGATCTGATTATAGGTTTTAACTTGATTGACAGGTGAACAAGATGACATCACTGTAGAGTGTGTCACGTAGGGGGATGCATCCTGGGAAACGTGTCACCGAGGCTTCACTGAATGTTATATGAAACCAGTAGGCTACTTCATCAAGTCCACCGCTGGAGAAAAGAAGCTGCTGGCAGGTTGATTTGGAGCTGCTTAAGCGTCCACATTCATCTTAGCATCTGACGGGGAAAATAGCGTCATGGATCACGGCGCAGCTTTAAGTAGTCATGTAATCAAGACAAATATTAAGAAATAGTCATCAACTGCAGGGGCTTCATGCAAGCCAAAATTCCGGAGGGGGGGGGGGCATAATTAGAGTGGGGTGCATTGGCAAAAAAAAATGGTTGTCTTCTTCCACTTTGTTTGAGGGCAAATACTTTTTAGTATTTAGTTCTTCACTAGCTTCTACACTGCTGCCACCTTTCATATAAAAGAGCAAAATCTTTCTTGCTCTGTGCAAAAATTGCAGTAGCCAGTTGTCAGATTTTCTCTCTAACGTCTGTTTGCAAGAATCCTAAAGGAATCCCCGGCTCTCTTGAAATCCGCCTCCTAAGTTTTGACCGCTTTGACCAGTCATCACAACTCACAACTAGCTTGCGAGCCAGGAGGCTAAACAATGCACTATGGATGGACTGTATACTTGTGTAGTGTTGTGCATGTTTTTCTTGAGATTCTGATATGGTGTTCTTTTCCCCGGTAAACACACCAACCTCTTAGGTGTCCTTCCTGGTCTTCTGCTGCTCCTCACTGGGTCACTCATCCTCTGCATCAAATCTTAGCTGCCAGAGTGTTTCTGGACCAGACAGAGTGTACAGGCTGGAGATTCAGAGGTCAGACTGACAGGTGCGGGCAAATCAGAGGCTGGGTTTTGCAAGAAAACGTCTGATTGACTGTTTTATTTTTTTATTAATCTATATAATTATGTGTATGCCACTCACAAATGTACATACTCACACACTGAAACAAATAGAGTAAATGCACATACAGACTCCTTCTTTTGACTCAACACATGGATTTGACATTAAAGTAATAAACGAACATCTTCCAGCTCTGTGCTCATGGCTTCTCCCAGCATGTTGGCAACGTCGTTTGCGAGATGAGATCATCTCTGATGGGCTCCTGCTCTGCTGAGTGGCAGGTTTCATCTGCGGGGGATGTCGCGTAATGTGACGGGGGTAACACCCTGGAACTAATTTATTCTGCTCTTAAGGGAAATTGCATTTCTTTACTGCCTGTTGCACACTCAATAGTACATATCATGTCGTTACCAAATTATAGAGACGTCTCATCAGCTGGCCGGTGTGAGAAAATGAAGTGTTGCTTGGTATGTATTGAATCCACCTTGGTGGTGTAGCAATTAGTTCAGTGTAACGAAAAATCTCAAAGTGATACTTTGAATAAAGTATGAGATAGCAAACTCATTCTCTCAGCGACTGCAAGCCGAGGCTGATGGCAAAACAGGTGAGCATGTGAATAGATGAATGTCACTTTAATAAATGTATCAGACTGTGAAATCAATTATAATTGATCCCCCATTTATGAAACTTGGCAGGGACATTTATTAAGCCTCTGAGGGTTTGGGGTTTGATTAAATTGGCTGAGCGGCTGGGTCGGGTTGTTTTCATGTCAAAACAACACTTAGTTTTGGAAAGTGCTTTAATAGTGTGTCACAGTAACATTTATCTGCCGGTTGTGTCTTGTCAGTTCGTCGACGGGTGTTGTCACCACGCTGGGTGGAAAGCTGCGTTGACATTTTCACCATGCGAGATATGATCCTGCAGCGTTGAAACATAGAGCTAATAATAACACAAAACACATGAACTCAAATTCATTGCTTAATTAATATATGTCACATAGGCACTCGCAAATTCACATTTTTGGAATACAAATAGATGTAACCTCTCGTTGTTTGTTCCCACATCATAGCCCGAAGCTATTTTCTGTCAGTTTTTTGCAGCTATTCTACTGTGGCTTGTTCCTGCCACATGGGTGGCATTTTGTAAATGCGAGTCAGCAGCCTTTAGTCAGCTCAACCAATCAGAATTAACATATTAGCACAACAAACAATCCAAGACGGGAGCAGCCAGTCATGGGCGAGGAGGTTATTTTGTTGGAGGCCTTATTTATCTGAGACGATGTTAAACCCCAGACTGGATCAAATGTATTTTCTGTACCTTAACTTTAAAAAATTACAGTCGAGATAAGCAATGAATTAGCTTTCAGTGGCATTAGATTTGCATTAGTGCATTAGACTGCATTTAGGTCTCTCTCCTTTCCTTTCTCTCTCGCTCTCCCTCCCTCGCACACACACACACACACACACACGCACTGCCTACAATTCAATTTCGGTAATCAGATTTATTTTCACCATAGACAATGCAGTTTCCGCCAGAAGCCAATGTTGGAACCTTTCATCAACATCCTGACACAATCACAAGTCAGATGTCTAATTTACATTTGGCCACATGCCACCCAGCTAATTAAAGATTTAAATCCGTTTGGATGGTGAACACAAATCAATAGTCCTTCGCTTTAGACACTTTAGTTGAATCATCAGTTGGAAAGTTTTGCACACAAGTTGGTTTAAGTGAAAGCCACAGTAACTTGCTTCCGTGTGAATATCACTTCACCTTTTCCTGTGGTTCGCCCGCTATTCATTCACTCTGCATGACGTAATAGAAATGATGAGAGGGTAAGGGTAATTTATTTCCACTCTCGTTCGCTTTAATCGTCGGTGAATGTGCTGTAATGACAACATCTCTGTAATTATGGCATCACTGGCTGTGATATGAAGAGTGTCAGATGCAGACGCGCAAATTAAAGTAATGAATTTAAGTGGCTGTGTTTTATCATCATAATTCATTCATCACTCGTTCAATCACTTTCGCTTTCTGTTTCACCTCCGGATCCTTTTGCATGTCGTTTTAATTGTCGACATCAAGCGAACGTGATACAGACGAGGAAAAACTGTAAATGTCCATCGGTGTTAAGTTTTGATTACGATGATTTTTGAGGTTGTGAAGATGGATTTTGAAACAGTATCTTGAGAAATAACCCGATACACATCTGGGACTTTGTAAACGAATGAAACAAAACATCCGTCTATCATGAAGCAACCAAAAATATCAACAGTAGAATCACGCTACGTTTGGGAGAATGGTGAAAACATGTTTTCCCTTTTATAAAATGCCCTGCAATGGCCGGAAGCACCACAACAACAGAAAACCAACGTTGATGAAGGCCAGCTGATGCATCACATCACGTCGCCTGTGTCTATGCCAAAAAAACTGCACTTGAACACTCCCCAAGACTACAGTCAGTGCCCCAGCCCTCAAATTTATAAGCTTAGTCCGCTTATGCCTTGGGTTACACTTGTGCCCTGCAGTGCCCAATTAGCTTATACATTCTGTCCCGGCATGACAGTAAAAACTCTCCACACCACCAGGTGGCAGTAGAGTATATTTTCGTCATTTGTGATTCAAAATCATGGATACAGTGGCAACAGGCTCAAGGGGCTTTCCCTTTCTCATAACATAACTCTATCTATGCACTGGTTTGCTTGGATGCACAGCCAATCAGAGTGATTTCCCTCACCGACTGGTTCTGCCACCAATTCAGTATGCTGCCGACATGGGCTGACTAGCGCCAATGACGGTCGCGCACTGCAAGAACTGGGGCTGCTGACGCTTGCCGACGGCTGACTGTTGGCCCGGTGTGTCAGGGCCATAACCTGAGAACCGTCCCGGTGTTAAATTTCACTGATTACACAGTGGGAAACATTGAAATATTGTTGAGGAAGTCGGTCGTTTTCATCACCAGTGCTTTAGTTAAAAGCCTGAAAGTCTTCCATGCTGCACTGCGGTGCTTTGTTACCTCATCATTCCATGTCAAGTGTGTGTGCAGCAGTTAGTCTGAAAGCTAATGGATTTCATATTGTGGCGGTCTCACGTGGGAATTGTCTCACTTCAGCTCTGCTCTCAGATACAGCTTTAGTTTCAGCCTATTTGCCCTTTTAGACTCCCAGAGTAGGCTGGCCTTTTTATTTGATCTCTGCACTGCATTTCGAACAATGACAATGTGAGTGGGATCAGCGCGACCTCAGCACCAGCAGTTATTGCATTGATTTGGACCGTGTTGTAGTTCTGCCTCGTACAATATTGGAGCAGTGTAATGAATTTATACCTCAGCACACCTAGCAGGAAATTGTAGCCTGTAGTGCCTGAATACAGCTGGAAAAACAAAAAAGGAAGAAAAGACTTGTATAAGGAAAGTGTTATATTGTAAGATGTGAAGATATCCTTTGTTTGGTCTTCACAATGAATAAACATGTTAGATTTATTTGGTTGTACTTGCTTTGGATTTTGTCCCAGCGAACGGTTTCCAAAAACAAAAACAAGGCCGATCAGTGTGGATTCATTCATCGATGCCTGAAAGTTCGCAGACAAATGTGTTTTTCACTGCGGAGGACAAAAAAACAACAACTCCAAACTCCATTTTGACTTCATTATTTGTCACTTTTTCTCGAGCAGTAAATTCTTACAGCGGGGGAGACTCGACAATTCAACAAAGAAAAGATAAAGTCTATCCAGCTTTGTGTTCATTCTGTACACAACCTCATAATACAGTCTGGGGTGCTTTGTTGTGTGAAGTGAAGTGCTCGGTATCTAATATGACGCAGCAGGTTTTCAGTGTTTTATTGTATCAAATAAATATTCCCTTATTCCCACAAACTGCCCTCAGTATTCTTGCAGTCACTTTAAATTGCGTCTCTAATGAGCAGCTCTGCTTTTTTAAGCCTGATGGCATCACAGGTTTGAGTCGCGCAGCAGCTCTCTGGTTTCCTGCTTTTGGGAGCGAGTTCTCCGTGATTGCAATTAATCTTCGGACTGTTTCGGGCGATGTGAATAACAGGAAGATTCAGAAATCGACTCGAGCTCCCCTCCGCCGGCTGCAGAGACTTTATATAAAATAAACTTTTTTTCCTGCCTGACACGGCGAGGTGACGGCGCTGTGCAAATAAAGGCAAGCAGATCTTTAACTCTTGAACCCGTGTGGATAAAAATGGGCGAAACATTTAAGTTGATTGTCGGGTTTTAACCTCAGCTTCACATTCTTATCGGTTGGAATCCAAAGAGATAAAAGTGCAGAGTGAAAGAAAATAAATATTAAATGTGTCACTGTTTAACTACTTTTCAAATTCACATCAGTGGTTTTATGTCATTTGGACTTTACCCTCTGAAAGTTTTAAAAGACTAACACAAAACGGCAAAAGAGTAATTATGGAGCTCATGCCAACTGCAGAACCATTACTTGTGATAAATGAAATTCATATCACTTACAGGCTCACCGAGATAACACACACTGTTACAGACTTTGAAGAAAGTAGCTTAATAAAGAATGTCTTGCTGGGGCTCACAGACATTTCTCTATGTCAGAGATGTCCAAGTAGAAACATTTTATATAAATTAGATTCATGTGCTTGTGCTGTTGGAGTTGGAAGAGCCAATCAAAGTCAGTTCATTACTGAAAGAACACGCTTTTATCTGCTGTTGTCAATGGTCCGGTCACTGCAAGGTGCATCTAGCCTGGAGGTTATCTTGGGACCAGGTGTAAAACCACTATGGCATCAACTGTTGGTTTGGAGCTCTGAGTTTGGCACCGTGGTCGTTGCCATCTTGTTTTTTGTTTTTTTTTGGCCGGGGGGGAGGGGGGAGTCAGAAGTGAACATATTTGGACAAGAGGGTGAATATCCTTATTTGATCTGACTGAGAATCCAAAGACATGCTGTGGTCGCGACTTTTCAATCGCTGCATTATCGTCGGTTTTACTCTAAGTGGCACCATGACTTCCTAAATGAACATCATGCTTTGTTGAAGAAGACTTGAAACTAGTGATTGAGACCAACTAATTTGGAAACTGTCAAATCAAGTGAAAAGATGGCTCATAAGTGTACATACAACTGGACATCTGCTTGAAACCAGTGCAGTCGCCTCCTGCTGACCAATAGAAATAACGCAGCTTTAGGGTACTTCTGCATTGGCTTTACTGCTGAGACACAGAAGCTCAGTCCATATTATACACAGTCAGTATGTGGAACATCCCCCGCATTCAGCTTTTCAGTGAGACAATCAAAATTGAACTCAAACTTGTCAGCAGTTGGGGTAACAGTCTTGGGCTTTCCTGTTCCTCTCACTCTACAGACGCTGCACAAATACAGCATTACAAACCTGTCTGGGCTGCAACCGCTGATAATCGTCTTTATATCTCATAAAAAAAAACAACCTTCAAAACCTTGCAGGGAACTGGGTTGACAGCACATGCTCAGATAGCCTCAATAGAGGCTATTAGGGCAGACATGAATACAGGTTTATCCTGAGAGCTTCACTGTACTTTTGGAGCATTGGGCTCTAACGTTTGAAAACCACGGTTCGAGACACTTATCCTGCGTACAAGAAGACGGCCAACAGACTGGTACTGACTGACTGGAGAGATGTTGGGTTCATATTCTTTGTCAGAGATCCTTTATTGATTTGTTGGGGTGGAGAATGTACTCGAGAGACGTTTGAGAAACTTTTTAACAAACTTTTCTTGCTTATTGTTGAATCCTGAAGGGTAGTACTCTGGAATGTTATTTCCAGTGAATATTATTCTAACTTATCTAACACTAGCTCAGTCCCTCCAGGATGATGTAAATAATGCTATTTTAAAAGAATTAAAAAATTTAGAGGAGGGTAACTGTACATAAACCAAGGTTCTGTTGATCGTTACAAATCCAGATGTGAGTAAGACATCAGGAAGAAAATGCAAAGACAGCGATGAACTTACCTATGAAGGAATTGCTCGACGGTCAGGATACTGTAGAGTTTATTCGTTTTGGAGGTGATTTTGCGGTGAGATTTCTCCACATTGCTGCAGTGAAATGTTACCAATTTTGACCCTGTGATGGAGTAAGACATCAGGAAGAAGATGCAAAGACACTAGACAGCTGTTTGTTGCAGGAAACCAAGGTATCGTCTACCAATTGGTAAGGCTCAACGACGATGAAACGATTATCTGACTAATGAAGGTAAATAAAGTCAGTTCGACTGAAGTGATCCGGAAACCACAAATTTATCTCGAACTGCTTAAGATTCTGTACAGCGGTCTACCCTTAGACCTTTGATTCACAAAAAGCTAAAAAATCTATTAAATTCTAACCTCAAGTACCTCGGAGATCCGAGCTGTAGTTTTGTGCACCCTCTCTTTAAAATGGATCAAGGTTAGGTCAGGTTACCTCTATGCATTGTCTCATCAAACACCAGACTGAATTCCTGCCCTGGACATCGCACAATGAAGGTAATTATCCTCATGGGAATATAAAAAAGAAAAACCATTGCACAGAAATCTTTTCAAACCCAGATGCACATCGACGTTGCGTCTCCCCCCTCAGTTAGGCGGCAGACCGTTTCCTTTATCCAGCGCTGAACAACAACCCTTCCAATGACATTGTTTGCCTCTTTTTTTTACCTCATTATTGTAATTGGAGCGTACAGAGATGCATTCATCTCATTTTTGCGACATTTGCATATCTGAAAAAGGACGCCCTAACCTGAGCAGCGGGATCGTTGAATCCCTGCAGAAGATAAGATGTGTTGTTATCTGAGACCCCTTTAACACTCACAACCAAACATGGCTGTTTGAGCTGCTCCGGGAGGAAAACAGACCTCAGATGGGTTTTTATAGTCTCGAAACAATGCACTCTAGGTCAGAATATGCCCAAGTTTCCAGCAGTATTTACACAAAGATGGCCAGTTTTTATATATTTCCCAGATGTTTTTATCCTTGACGGCATCACAACAGTTCCGTTTCACAAAGAAAAGGCGAGCCGAGACACGTGGAGTAAAAATGTTACCTCGTAGTGCTGCATAAAACATTCCAACTCTCGTACGGGCAACACAAAAACATAGCTTTTATTTAATCACTTGGACTGCGCGAGGCTCTTCATGGCACAGTTACTAAATGTAGCATTTTATTAGGGCTCACATGTGACATTCTCATCTGTGGCTTCCTGCAGGGTTATATAACTCAAACATCCCTGCAGCCAGTGAGACAGAAAATGTCGTCTTCGGTTCACTGAGGCATACCAGCCCCTGACAACCATTACTGTGGCCCCGTGCTTCCTCTACATTGTGAGCATGAATACATTTCAATGACTCCCACATGCTCAATCTTTCATGACAGGGATGTGTGTGAAATCTTAAGCCAGCCTCCCCTACCTATAGTGTAGTGCCAGGTGCACAGCTAGCAGCGCTATCGGGATACTAAGCCGACTGGCAGAGGAAGAGGCATTTCATTTTTTTTACACGCTGCCACAGCTTTCTCCTCTTACATCCTGCGAGACTGTTCGAAAAGAATTTATGAGGAATTGTCAAAAACAAGCGCAGGATGCAACCTTGCGATGAGAAAAATCAAGAAATGGGGATTTGGGTTCAGGCCGTATTATAAGCAGAGACGATCCTTTCGTTGATAATTGAATTTTTTTTATTTATTTATTTATTTATTTTGGGGGGGGGGGGGGGGGGGGGGTTATGGTCAGATCAGGGTGAACATCCACTGTAAAGAACAGCATCGCACCGTGAGCAGCACTAATCATCGCACTGTGCAGAATCGATTGTAAGCGCCGTCTCTTGCCACGTGGACGGTGCCAGCACTGAATATGCAAGAACGAGCGGCGGCTAATGATGCTTGCCAATGGGGGCTTGAGTTGATATTATAACAGATTGCACTTCAGTCAGGGTCTAGCCAGTGGGAGAAGGGAGCAGCTTCTTTATTCATGTAGAAAATTGCAAGCACAAAGAGGAGAGGTAAACGTCATGGATGGGAGAGAGTTGTTTACACTCTAAGGGAAATTTTACACTTCAAAGGATTGACTGCGTCTCATTCTTGACAGTGAAAGATAAAGGTTATGTGAAATACATTTTTTTTCCCCTTTATAGTTTCAAATCCAAGAAGCCATTATTGGGCCTTCACTATCTCAGTCATATATTTATATATATATATATATATAGATATATATATATCTGTATATATATATATATATAATTTTTTCCCGAAAGCTTATCAGAGTCCTCTTGTGATGAATTTGCAAATGTGAACAATAGTGTGTCCTCATTTGTGAATGTTAACTTTCCCTTTCTGTCCTCACACCCTGCGAGCGCCACGTATACTGTGCGGTTGTCTGTCAAACAGACAATGTGGACGTCTGATTCTTATTAAAAAGAATGACAAATGCGGAGGAAAGATTAAGTCCCGGGACGCACAGTTTGCCGGCGTGAAATACGGCGCGGTGGCTGACAGGAACAAATGAAAGGATCTAGATTTACTATCGGAATGATACATACGTGTCATAAATTTCTGTAGGAAGCAAAATGTTTGAATAGAAGCCGCACTTTTCCGCACATTTTCCTCTAATGCGGTAGACTGTCACCTGTAACTTTGGCCGTGCATTTCTTCCCCTCAGCACATTTATTCCAAAACGCAGGACAGGAAATTCATCAAAGTATTTCACAAATCAAAAAAAGTTTAGGAGGCTCTGCTGTCGCCTGTCGCCAAGATGAATTTGTCTCAAACGGATGATGATCTTACCAGCCCGAGTCACTCAGCCCACAGGGCGAAAATGCACTCTTGGAATAATTATGACTGGAGTCAGGAAGTGCATGTGCTTTGTATGCAAACCGCATTCTCTTATAGAAACGCGGCTGCGGTTCGGAGCTGTTACCTGGATGATTCGTCAAATGAGTTGTCGTCTCCCGTCCTTTGATGTTGCGCTGTTTTGTCGTCTTCCTTTGAGAGCCTTTTCTCAGATCTCGCTTTCCCATCCGAGCTAATAAGATGAAAAGTGGTTGGAGGCATAGCTAGCATAAACATCCTCTTTGCTGAGATTAAAGCAGTGTTTCTATGATGAAAGTGCATACTTGGATGTTTTGCTAATTTTCATCTCGGGCACTTCCAGCTCCCGTTGTCAGCGCTGCGTCGCCGCGGCACAATCTGATGTCTGTACGCGTCCGAGAGTGCAGAGACAAACACGCAGTTGCTGGGGTTCCGCATATAGTCGAACGCTTTCATCTTAAAGTTAAACACCCGCCACGTTGCGTGACTCGCTGCTTTGTGCTAATTGAGTTTTATGACGGAGTGCTTCAGGTGTGTCCCGCTGACAGAGGTGCTAATCTGGTGTTGCTCACCATTTCCCTGATTCAAAAAAAAAAAAAAGAGCTCCACGAGAACTGCAGCTGCACAAAGCACTCTCCTTCCCCGCAGGCGTCCGTCAAGTTCGTGCGTTTGGCCGCTCACGGTGATTTCCACTGTGTTCTGCTAAAATGTACATGTCTACCTTAATCTCTTTCCCCCCTCAGTGTTTTTTCCTCCGTCTTAAATCATCTTGTGCTTGTATAGTTGACATGACCAAATTGAGGGAGAGGGTAATGAGCATGTTACAGTGCCGTGTTTCCGGAGTGTCTACAAGATCTCATTTTTTATCTGGCACTCTTTTTTTTTTTATGTCCTTGAGCAATATCAGTGCGAGGCAATAAAACATGCAGGTACACCTGAGAGAAGTAAGACGAAGAAAAGAAATTGCCTTGTGCTCAGTGGGCCATAGACGGGGTGGGGAGGGCGGGCGGGCGGAAGTGCGCCGCTGCCACCTCTTTGTACTAGTAATGTGTGTTTACATACACATCCTCTCATGTTCGGTGGGGTCAATCCACTCAACAGCTCAGAAGAAACCGCACTGAAGAGCCCTGACAGCAACACTCTTTTACACACCAAGACATCATCTCATTCACTTTGACTGTGTGTTGAATTGATTTTTCGTCCTTGCAAACGTACCTTGAGATTCAGTGGTCAAGTCTCCGTTCACGCAGTTGCATACTTGGAAAAAACTGACAACAACAGTGTTTTTCATTAAAAGGGCGTGGAGGGCATTCAATATCTATGTACAAAAAAGATGAAAAAGCAGATGATAAATAAATGACAGCTAAACAGCTTAACGATGAAGCTTAGTCCACTGAAAACTAAGTACAGCCATTAAATCTGGGAAAAGTCTTATTCAATGTGTCCACGCTAATTTTGCATTAATTCCGTTAAGGTGGTGCCCAAAACTGCTTGTGTGCTCCACCTAAACCTTATAATGACTGGGGGGGAAACCCTGACCGGTCCTGCACGTAGCTTATTTTATATTTTATATATATATATATATATATATTTTTTAATTTACATTCTAGTGCACTGCAATTTTAATGAGAGCAAATAAGGAATTCAGATGACGTAGTATAAAGAAAAACTAAGTCTGATGGAGGTGGACGGATGTGTTTGATACACCAAGACTATTAACCAAGATACTAACTGTGTGTCACGTATGTAAAAGAGGGGGCGACCAGTATTGTTATTCAGGACCGATGAGCGATATCTTTTAACCGGCATACATTTGCTGTAAAAAATGAAATCTTGTGTCAGAATTTATTATAACCGGTGAGGGAAGGGAGCTGCAATCATGTCCTCCTCCACATATATTGGATAACTTTATTTACGGGTAACCAAGCAGATAGTTTTGTGGGCAGGGGAATGAGCCCACAGACCGGTGACTACAGACAAGTAGTGCATTTTAAATGAATCTATTTATCAAGAATCAGACACAAAAAACGCAAAAATGCTGAATATCGGCCACCAACGACCGTCCAGATCGACATTATGTTACTTAAGTTACTTACTTAACCCGAATCCTGATTTTTTTTCCAGACAAGGGAGTTTTGGTACCTAAACGTAACCCAACTGCTATTGTTTTACAAAGTTGATCGCGTTACGACAAAGGTCCAGAACGCCTAGCGCTCGTATGTCTAATGGTCACTAAAGAAAGGCTATATTGTTTGGGTAACAGTCTTATACTGTATGTTGTTTTGGAAGTCATCAGCACTTGACCCATCTCAAGGTAACTCCAATAGTTGTATAAATATAAGTGTGTTTAAAGGTCTTAAGGAGGAAATGTGAAAAAGGTAGCGTAAAGCCTGTTGTGGCTCCAGAGGAAGCTGCATGTAAGCTGATAAACTGCCTCCATAAAGCAAAGAAATATAGGAAATACAGCTGAAAAGAATTATATCTATAAGTCATCCATCATTCCAACACAAACATTTTGAGATACACTGATGTGTGATCTAACAGATGAAGCGAACCATCAGCTGGAGTTCTTTTCCAAGTTTGGTTAACAATCGTCCAACACATCAGTCAGTTCTTGGAAAAGCTGTGTCGCCAATGCGTCTTGAGCTCCATCATCATCACACCTAACAAGTGCATGAAATTCAATTGTTACCAGGTCACTCGCGATATCAGAGAACACGGCCGGGGCGGTTTAGATGTGATGCGAGGAGAGAGCGAACATACTGACGCAGGCATCCCACAGAGGTACCCAGCACACTCACGCTCGCCTGTAGTCAGGCAATTATATACAGTGAGCTTGCAGGAGGAGCTGGAGTGGAGCTGCCCACGCTCGGTAAACCGAAAGCGGGGAGGAAGACACAACATACGTGCAGCGTGTCTTTCAAAGTGACTTCAGAACGGAGTGACTGTGAGGAGAAAAGCAGCCGCAGCCTTGAGTGTTTTGCTGAAGCGTAAAAGCCCTGCAAGAGAGAAAAACTGGGAGGCAGTAAGAGAGGTCATAACTCTGCTGCAAACCTCTAGATTTTTAAAAAAAAAGAAAAAGGATTAGAATCTGCATCAAATACCAACATTGGCATGATTGACAACTGTTGATTGTCATGCAGATGGTGTGAGTGCCGCCACTTCAATTTGTCGTCTAGAGTCGAAATGAAATCACATTTTGCGGAATTGCTCCGGTATAATGCGCGCCCGTCTAATCAAAGCGTGGGTACGAGTGTGCGAGCGTGTTTGTTTAACACTGTGGAAGTTTGTGCGAATCTGTATTGATTGTCGTACAGATTGGCTGAAACCCGTGGGAGGAGTGAGGAGAGAAAAAAAAAAAAGGGATAACATGCCGACAGTCTGTCAAGGCAGAAATGTTTCGAGGAGTGAAAAAATGTATCTGGAACAAAGATTACCGAGGAAAGAATCAGACGTCGGTGCTCGACACACAAACAGGAATGCAACCGAACGCAGTTTCATTAAAACATGGCGGAGTGACATATGTACAGTATATAACGCTCTCTCTCAGGGAGTCATTCCTGCGTTCTGGTGAATCTTCATGCACCGATTTATGGTTCTGGAAATGTCTGTATCGATTTAAAGGAAAATACTGCTTGAAAACACGACTGAATATAATGCTGTGAGACACTCAGGCAGTCTGTGTTGCTTGCTGCAGCGCTTGCAGCCCTTCGTTTGAATGTCCTTGGACAGCTGCTGTTTAGCTAATGCTATTTTAGCTTGCCTGGCTCGCTAGCAGGCCTCAATTATGGGCAGGCAACACTCCTTTTAGATCAGTTAGCGAAAAGTCCTCCGCGATTGTCACGTTCGTCAGTGTTTCGCTTATGCGTCCCTTTGTTCCCAACAGAAATCTAGGCTTTTTCCTCCCCCGATGCTGATTCCAGTACCCTGTACATGCATCTACATCAAGCATTTGCTTAACAATATCATTGTGATGTCGGTTTGTCATTTCTTGGACCATTTATCGAGCTAGTTATGTGCAGCTTTTAAAATAGCGCCGCAGCAATTCATCGATTTGTTGACCGAAAGACAAATATTTTGAAGTCTCCCTTCAAGCAGCGATTGCTGGTTCCAGCTCCTTAAACGTGATACTTTGCCGCTGTGTTTTATTTGTCCTTCACGACTGTCAACGAAGAGTCTAGGTTTGACAAAACAGACGATTTTGAAGATGTCACTTTGGGCTCTGAGGAATCCTGATGAGCACTTCAACAATTATTTGACATTTCATTTTTTATTACCAAGCCATGAATCAATGTGTGTGGTTAGCTGTGGCCCAAGCTTGCAGAGAATGTCTGTAATTTTCAATACGAGTAGAAAATAAAAGTCTACCACAGCCTTCAATTTAGAATGGATTTATATTTGAAGCACATGTAGGTTCACAGTTTAAGTTTAGTTTTGACACTGGGGCTCGGAGTTAATTCTGTGGTCTGCCACGTCTTCTTTGAGATATCACGTTAACCGATAAGACATAACCACCTCGTCCGCGTGAATATAAAATCTCATCTCTTTGTATTTTGCAGCTGAAAGGGACAAACGGGAAGGGGACCAAGCGCTTTCTTCATTAATACCACTGTACTCGTGTTATTATGAGAGGCGGAGAATGCATTTATTTCACTTTTGGCGATTCTTCCACATCAGCATATAGCAAACAGATTTTTTTAAGGACAGAGGTGTTCATTTTAATATCCAACACCATTTGTTACCGTGAAAGCAAAGAGCTGCTCATCAGCATTTTGGAAAAACGGTATAAGCTTCGAGGGGAATGTATAAAGAGGAGCTGACTCACATTCTGCATACGGAGGTGACGCTTTGATTCCTTCATCGTTTTCAGAGCAGCTGACCCGGGAACATTTCACAAGGTAACGCGATGGGAAAATAGTTCCTCCCTCCTTCCTGTGAGCTCCTCCAAAGCTTGTTTAAATTGCCCATCAGATGTTTAGCTCTGCTCCGCTCTGCCATGTAACCTGAATTAACATCCAAACACAATGAGTTTCATTTATATGTTGTTGTTTTTTTTTTGTTTTTTAAGCATTTGCAACCGTGTGTGATATTCCAGTTAAATTACAAAATGTGTTTTTCGGCAGTAAAGAGCAGCCGTTTTGCTGTTTCAGCGGTCTTTTCCTGTAACAATGTGAAATAATGTGTTTGATTTATCCGTAAACAGCAGTGGGTTTGTTGAACACGACCTGCGCGTGATGGACAGTTGTTTAATATACAGCTGCAAGCTTCGGCTATACAAAAACATGTTGTCCACGTCCACTGTCAGCTCCCACAGCGGCGCCGTCTCTCCGCTGTGCAGAGGCGCCGGCTTAACATTTGAATTTGACGGTTTGAACCACTGAAATGACTCCTTTAATCAAGGGAATTTAACACGCAGCTTTGCTGAAATGTTAGCATTCAGCTGAGTTTACTCAATTTAATAAGAACGCTTTATGTAGTTATTGAGTGGAGGAAGAATTTGTGCATCTCGTTCTGTCGCTTTTGTCGAAGTTTGGCACCTCAGCACAAATGGTTTAAGTCTCAGCTCTGTGGAACTTTAACGTTGTGTCGGTGTAATTATTGAAATCGAAGGGTAACAGGAAGCTTTGCATACGGACGGAGAGCCTTGTTCATGAGAAACAACAGCGGCTGTAGGACATTCGGACGTGTTTTCGAATCTCAACTTTTGTCTTGCGTGCAGCACAGCAGGCTGCGGTCACCTCAAACCGTTTTGCAAGGATGAATGTTTTTTCTTGTTTTTTTTTTTTTTGTTTTTTTTCCATTGCGTTCATTGTGCATTGGTTTTACCCCCGGGAAGCCACTCGTGGTCTGAATAGCATTGACCCGTAGATACCAGAGCCTGTCATCATGAAATGTCTTTGTGAATCTTTCGCTGGGATAAAAAAAGATATTTTTCAATGTCACCCCAGACAATTCTAGGAGAGGAAGGAACTGTGGGTGCTTTCTGTAAGAACAGTTATTATAAAACTGTAAAGAAATAAAAAAAAATAATAAAATAAAATCCCCTCCAAAAAAAAATAAACCCATGTATGGTCTGCTCACCACAGGGGCAAATTGTTTTCCTTGAAAAACTCTGCGTTCACTATGTAACATGTACCTTTTGGCCACATAAAGACTGCTTTCTTCTCACCACTATCATTGTTATTACTCAGGTAGTCCTCGGCGTGAGGCGGATCCAAGGGCATTTTACTCCTCAGCGAGTCCGGACTCACATCAGTTCTTTGTCTTTATAGAGTTTCTTCATTTCTATTTATAGAGATTTACATCCCCTTTAGATTCAAAGGACGTTTGCGGCAGTTCGCGCGGGCATTATACAATAACATAAAGAGGATGTTTATGCCAGCAAGTGCCATAGGGTTTCTCAAACAACCTTGATGACTATATTTCTATGCAAATAATCCATTATGGCTGCTCAAACGTCTGCTCTTCAAGGGCCCCCGCGCACACACACCGACTGAATGCCGAGTTTTTTTTAATTCTCTCTGGGTTTTAAAACCATTAAACTTTTTTTTTTTTTTTTTTGGGACTTCTGAAAGCTCCTCAAGGACCCACCTGATCACAGAAATCACGGTAAACAGCCAGCAGTCATTTTATATAACATGCGTCAGTGCACTTAGCTGGAAATTGTCCACAGTCTGTAAATCTTAACAAAGGCGGGAGTCTTTACAGTAATATGCTAATCACTGGGAGAACATACTCTACACAACATGTGTATAAACAAGTGCCAGTAACCTTTGAACCCCCCCTTTTAGACCATGGGTGTTACTCCTCTTTGGTTATCTCTGTGCATGCGTTGTATCACCCACACACACAAGGCGCCTTCATTTCACCTTTACGTTAAGAAAACAGCCCGCAAAGAATTCAATCTGCAGTGTAAACTGCCTCTGGCACATACATTGAACAGCAGCATAATCAAATCTACAGTACAGTCGTGTGAAATGATTTTTGTTGCTCGTGGAAATCACGGAAATAATGGTCTTATATCCAAAATCTGCACAATCACGTCGGCAGTTTTACTAAATGTAAAGCTACCGTAGGATCGGGAGAAGGACCGGAGGATACCGACGCTGTGTGTCCTTTAATAGCGCTTCACTTCCAGTCGATTTTGAAAAGAGACGACAGAGCGGACATACAAAGATTACACTTAAATGATCACAGAAGTTACGGGGGATCAACATAGGACGCCGAGACACGATGACACCTGCTCCACCACTCACCCTTCAGCTTTTTCAATCAGGCTGATGGCGGGTTGCCAGATCTTCTTGAATAAGTCCCCCTCTGTTTGACGTGGGGAATCTAACTCTCTCAGCATGTCATTTTCCCTAATTCCTTCAGCCACGTGTCAAATGTCGCGGGCTTCCGAGATTCCCAGAATTGCGGCAGCGATTATCTGGCTGGCGGTGTCGAAGTTGAGATGACCTGAGCTCTACCTGACTCCGACGCCTCAAATGGTGCCGTCAAGTCTTCTTACTTTATCTCGTTGTTTGTCCTGTTCCGTGGAAGCGCCACAGGTCGTGTTATGCGGAGGAGAAGGAGGAGCAGTCTGTTACTGCCACACTTTTTAAAATTAATGATTCAAAACAGGATGGGTCGTGTTTGCCTGGTGGTGCTGAGACCGGAAATTGAATATGCATTTCAATTATTCGGATACCAATTACACAATTTAATTCATTACCTTGATGTTTTCATGAACAGCTCATAACCTTTTTATGATATCTTGGACGCTGTTAATGGGCAGGTGTGAGGCCGGGCGCGGACACAATGCAGGGCTTTTAGCTAAAGATAGGCACGTAAACGACTTTGTTAAGTTCACAGTCGGCGTACAGGCCTTGAAATATTAACCTGCAGATAAACTTTGTACCTGCACAGGTCGATGGCTGAGCATGGCAGCACATTAAACCTGACCGCGGTGTGCAGCACATAAAGCTGCACTCTACAGCAGATAGACTTTATATTTACACCTGCTGTAGACGCCTAAATCACAAAATAGAGCTATAACAGAGAATAATGTGCCGTCTTCTCTGAAGTCTGACCCTTCCAATGTCTCCACGAGAAGTGCGCGGTCTCCACTCACCTACTTATCCTCATTGTCGTGGCTGCTGGGATGTGATTACACACTGCAGATGAACCCTTTCTCAATGCTCTGGCATGCGCTTCTTCCCAGTTCAACTCTTCCAGTTCCATCAGTCACCGTCCTTCTCCGGGTGGTTTTTGGCCTGCCCCTCTTTCTCGTCCCCCGTCGGAGTTCGTCTCAAAGCAACCTTGGGGATCCTTTTATTGGGCAAACTCAGAACATGACCGGGCCATCGTAACCTACGTTTCATCATCTCGAGTGACATTTTTTTTTTATGCCGTCTCTCTTCCTATACAGCTCCAACAACGTCTGTGATCTTTCTCAGTTTTGTGTTACTCTCCGGCACTCAGAGCCATAAAAAAAAGCACGTCCTTTACACCGCCGTTGTAAAGCCTGATCTTAGTAGTCGAGGATGTACTGCGCAGACATCCACATGGTAAAAAAGTGGACTAAAAGCACCTCTGCCTTTGATAGGACAGGTCCTGATGTCTATTGGAGGAGCCTTTTTTTTTCTCATAGCATTTGAGATGTGTGAGATATCCCGGGTATATGAACTGTCCGCGCACAGGAGAAAAACAGTCAAAATCTAAAAGGTGAAATCCAGAAACGTTGCCTGGAGCAATTACTCCAGACTCCGTGGCTGTCAGATCGTCTGCCTCCTGCGTCCGTTTGGTATCTTTCGGCTTGAGGTGATCACAGAGCAGCCAGGTTGGTAAACAAGAGCATGCTGCGTGTAGCTCGCTCTCAGGATTTTTTTGGATATTCAAGTTCAGTCTGTTCAAATATGCCGTTGCCATTCAGAGCCTAAAAAGTTGCCTAGTGAAGCTTTTTCCGCCGAAGCCCAAATTGGCCCCTGAAGGAAAGAATGAAAGAGACTGTACTTAAATAAGCTATTAAACAAATGTGCGCGTGTGAATATATGAAATGGCATTTTCAAATCCGTATGCCTCATTTTTGAGTGGCGGAGGCACTCTTGCAAAGACCATTTGGCCCGCGGGCGCAGGTGGCAGAACCTCCATTACACGTTAATTTGTATTTTTATTCACATTTCCGATTGCATGAAAAACATTGAGACGTAACAAAGCAAAACAAGGAGCGACGGAAACAAGCTGCCTCTGCTGCCATTAGGTAATTGTGTGTTGTGCAAACGTAAGAACCAACACCTTCTCACACAAGCCCTTAAAGCCATCAGATATTCAGCCGTGTTAAAAGAGATAATTGTAGCTATCGTATTGTCACTGGTTTCGGACCGCTCTGTGCTGAGGTCCAGCGCTGAGTGAAACAATGTCACATTTAGGGCCCGTGGCCGACTCTCTTGAGGTTGTAAAAGGCCCCGACAATAGCTCAAAGCACAAAGCAAACTTCCCCCGGGCAGTAATTGCAACACTTTATCTGATCAGCGAGATGCAGAAAAATATTTTCTATTGGTTCTGCCTCATCACACTCATCTTTCTCGTTGTTGCAGAGGCCGAGTCGAGGCAGAAGCAGATTAGAGCGTTCCTCTGATGAATGCTGAGGAGATACCACCTCACAGGTGCCGCTTTACACAGAATTACAAATATGGCAAGACAGCGTGTGACAGGGCAACAGTGTGGCTAGCGGTGTGCACCCGAGTGAGACAAAATACAGCTAGATAGTAAATCACTGGCTATGGCTCCCGGGCTGAGAGCACCGGTGGCAGTCACACTGTTGAGCTGCATCGGGGATGAGGCACTGTATTGGCAGTGAGATGGGGATGTGTTTGAAGTGATGAATAGTGGAACCCAAACACACAACATATCTGGGCACATCCAGTCTCGCTTAGTATACAGCCAGGGTTTGCTTTGCAGGATAAAACAAATTCATCTTCTCAGCCTGGAGCCCTTCTGTTTTCTTCACGTCCCCGCGTTTCCCGCTCAAATGTGAGCGCCGTTTGCACCTTTTCAGACTTGAAAAACCTCCTGCGCTGTAAATGCTGTATAGAAATGCAGTTCTTTGGATGTGACACTGATTCTTGAGCGATGCTTTGTGCCTGTGTTGCAGGTTGAAACACCTCCCCAGCTCTTGGCGCGATCCATTTTTATCTACATTTACGAAAACAAAACAATCGAGAGGTGCAAAACAAGAAGGTGAAAAATCACCTGCAGAACTTCTGTGTGTGATCGGGTGGTGAAACAGTGATGACATTATTCATTTTTCTCCATCCATGTCCTATACTAGACTGCCAGCCCAGGTCTGTTTTTCAGCATATCCGCTGTACACAGAGTGATTTTAGAAAGTCTGGAGAGATCAAAATGAACCAGCACCTGATCTTCACCTTATATGTTCCCATAACTGACCGGCACTTCTTTGTCAGAGCCTCATCAGAAGAACGACCACATATAGAAAGGAGCGATAACGACATTTGCTGTGAAGGCAGTGACCTTTCGCGTCTGTAGCAATTATTACAACAGCAAAGGATGAAGTGAGGAGAAGATGTCAAGAGAAAGAAAAGTCCTTAGAGGGGTGAGGTCAGCGATGGATGGTTAAACAGCTAAACAGGCACAGGACTTTCACTCAGGAGATCTGTGCATGGGGGATTCTGCTCATTGGATTCATTGGGATCCCGCAGAGTGACGAAAGTGCGGCTAGAAATCTGTAGTTACTGATGCTGCGTTACCACGGCAACCCACGTCAGGACTCACAAATCCGATCCGGGCCGATCAGTGTAGACAGTCCGCCTTACAGATCTGATATGAGTGACAAATCTGATTTTCCTGCAGTCTCGACTTCTTTCGAAGCAGAAAATGTTTTTGAAAAAAAAAACAAAAACAAACTAGAATTAGCTTGCACCATCAGCTGAATGTGGCAGAGGCCTTTTAGTGCACACAATCAAATTCTTTATTGTGGTGTTCAATCAAAAGCTTGCTAAGCATTGTGCTGCTGTCTAGACAGCCCCGCTGGTGCCCGGTGTGGCAGAGGTACATTTAAAAGCATACAACAGCCAACAGTGGATGAACAGGGCAGACAGGGCAGAATACAAATCGTGACAGTCAATGGAAAGATCTCCCCGACACAGTCCATAAGTAGAGACTAAAACTTTCCTGAAGCGGAAATTTCTGACACAAACCCAAAAAGAAATAAAAAAAAAAAAACAAACCTCAGGATTTGTTTTGAGGCTTTAAGTCTTATAGTCTCTCTGCTGCACCGCAGGAGAGGAATAATGCAGCTAGAAATGAAAAAAGGCCCACATCTAATGTCAATACATGAGAGTCTGTGCTCCTTGCTCCGACTGTGTGCCTCTTTGAAGAAGTGAGAGCGAATGTAAAAAAAGTACATTTTGCAGACCTTGTCACAAGGGATTAAAGAGTATTGGAACACGATACACAAATATGACAAATTCGTGATAACAGTGACAGAATGGAATTGGAAATGTTGTACCCAGTTTAGAAATTTCCTTTTATATCGCACCAGTACCCACCCTGCTGTCAATGTGATATTTTCAGTTTCTGGCTCTGCTCAGGACTGTTAGAAACGAGCCCATAATTTCTTTTCAGAGAAGAGGAGCGTAGCTGCAGTTTCTGTCGCCCGGTGGCCGAACGGCGCCGCTCTGTTCTCACCTCATCGGCTCGACATGTGCAATAACACGCAGCTATTGTTAGTTCCATTCAGGAGACCATCATCTGAGTCTAAATCAGCAGAGCGATCGATAATAATCTGCATATTGTTTGCTGTTCCCATCTTCAGATCTTTTCTCTCATAATGTTTGTGATTTATCTGGTTCGCTGTTTTCTTAACCATAAAGTTCAGTGTACTTTTAATGATGGTAAAGAGGAAAAAAAAACAAAGATGCTGACCCAGTTACATCACGGACATACTGGGTCAATTAACATGTTTTTTATAAAAAAAAAAAAGAAAAAAAACTTTGCTCAAACAACATCGGCCCTGAATTTTGCTCACTTTTAATGGGATGATGAATTGTGCGCCGGTTTGTTATTTCATCGGCCATATGGCCGTCACTCAGGAATTGATTAATTTCATTTATATCTTTGGAAAGGTGGGCGTTCGCTAAACGGCACAAATTGACAACAGAAAAGAGCAAACACGAAGCTTCTGCATTTCCCTGCTGTTCTCTTCAATGTGCTACTCCCTCTGCATAAACACATTTACATATTATTTTTTTTACACACACACACACACACACACACACACACACACACACAATAACTATTCCAGCCTTGTTTATGGTTTAATACACGATTTTCCTCACGCTGCACAATATCCCCCGGGGTGTTAAGAGGAATACATGTTTTCTTATCCTTTTCACTCAAATGTGTGATTGGTGGGTTAAGTTTCTAAATCTAAACATTACAATCTGCACAACATCATCAGCGAATACAAACAGAAAAAAAAAAAAATAAAAGTTTCCTTCTTTATTGCTCCCCGACTGGAATTAAAAAAAAAAAAAAAAAGTCAAACAGTCTCCACATGGGGCACGTGTGAAGGATGTACATTATCTTACGACGCTGCAGTCTGCTCTCTCGGCTGCCTCATCAAACAATGCCATTATCCCAGATCAGCCTGTGCTACATGGGTAGATAAGAACTAGTAAATTACAGAGCGGTCCTATACGGCACGACGCAGACAGTAAATTCTCCCCCAGCAGCTACATTAAATCAGCTCCTCTCAACAGAAAGGTGCCTCCTTTGGTTTGAACTCATGTATGAGTGTTTGCCGCATGGTGCCTCATCTCCCTTTTAAAACACATCTCGCTTGTCCTCTGTGGAGGATTTTTATTTATTTTTTTCTCGATATCCTGCAGCACATAATACTAAACAGCGGAGTGCATGGATGGACTCCTTAGGAGATCCAAATTCTAATTATGTAAATGAACAGGACTTTATTTTAAGATTGAATGCTGATAGTGAACTTTCCATTTTTTGGTGAAACTTGATTCTCCGCGCCTGGAAGGTCAGCCTCTTTTTTTCATTAAATGTCCGGCCTTGAGGTATTGCCGACAAAGTATAATCACTATTCCGCATTAATATGCTGATCAAATGCCGGGTTCCAGGCATAGACGTGGCTTTTCATCCTTGCCATCCTGCCCCCACATTTCCCATCAAATATTTAACATCAAATATGCACGAGCATCATCAATGCAGGTTTGGGCACACTGTACCTGCTACAGGCTTACTTCCAGACATCACACAAAGGATCGTGCAGCCTGACTGCCCATTTAAGCATGAAGGGATGGCTCGCGTAGTTACGCCTGGCTGCAGACATCATCTACAATCTGTTTGGGTCGGAGCGTTATGCATTTTAAATGCATTTTGCAGAGGGAAATTACCTCCCGTTGGAGACTACTTAACACACAGTCCCCCATCTATTTTGCCCTGCAAATACATGGAAATCCCATATAATGTCCTTCTATTTCAAAGAAAGAAAGCATGGCTCTCTGCAGCAGGGAGCTCCACCAGATGAGCTAATACAGCCTTAGTTTATGAGATCATTGCCAAGCTACAATGGCACCCATTTCTGGAGGAGCACTGGGGAAAAAAAAAAAAAAAAGAAAAACAGAAAACAACTTGCATGGCATGTAGGCTTGCACTGCTAAGCTGTGCATGAAAAACTACATCTTTGTGGACGTCCTGCTGTGATGCTGATGCAGTCGGAACAAGCGCATCATACCTCGGGGAATCACTGTCATGCCCATAATCACAGTAAGGAATGTCCTCACCGCCATCATTGCTCAGAAGAATTGGTGAGGAAAAAGTTTGCAGACCATGGCAAACGGTTTTACATATGATTTCCACTCAGCTGTCACGGTTCATCTGCTTGTTTCCGTCCTGAGTGTAGGGGGACCTATTAGCAGAAATGGAATTGGGTTGCGTTGTCATTAGAGTAGAATCACTTGAAAATAACAGGTGTTTTCTTATTTCCTCCGAATTACCTTTTTTATATCGAGGTGGTGACCTCTACTGGCCATAGTAATTATTACGGCAGCAAAGGAGGAAGTCAGGGAAAGTAGTATAAAGAGCAACAAAGTCTGCATAAGGAGGAGGACGGGTTTAACGAGCACAGCACCTCGTGTCCAGTGAGAAACCAAAGGCCAACGATGAGTTCTTTACACTTACTAATGTAGTTAAGATGAGTAACACACATAACTATCGAAACTGGAGTTGCATGAGAAACTTAGGGATTTTAGCCAAAACACGTTTTCCTAAAACTTACCTTCAGTATTTGTCTTGACTAAACCTGACTAAAGGGTACAATAAAGACCGGGCATGCCTGTGGCTGCAGCTGTTTTATTAATGGTCATTTATGTCGTTTTGGGAGTCACTGACAATCGTTCCATTAACTTTTTTAGGGATGTCTTGCTACAGATGGATCGGGTTGTCTTTTCTCAGCGGCCACCGTAAGGGAGGGTACGGTGAGGTATGTTTAGTTGGTTGCCATCTGCAACCTCACAACGGGATGCTACTAAATACAGCAAACTGGACCTTTAACACTACCATAGAAATATTATAAAGTACTTTTGAAGACATGGTGAAAGAAAGCCCTCACAAGGACTTCAAAATAACAATAACGCGGTCATCTTAATCATTCATATATTCAGTCAAACCATCAGGTTTCAGTGCAATAATGTTGAACACAGTTACAAGCCTCAGTAAACCCTGCAATGTTCAAAGATTTGTACTTCACAAAGTCACAGTACACACACATCTCACAGCAGTGATAACTGTCATCCTGAAGGTCAAGATTTTCAATGGCCTGTCTTCAGAATTTGAGATAGCCAAGGTATGAAGAGATGGAGATAGAATAAGAAAAAATGATTAGAGTGGAATCTGGCATTTTCTGGATGAATGCACTTTGGCACTCGGAGACTGATTGTGAGTGACACTCTATGACCAGTCCCAGCCTTTCTGAGCATCTGTGCTGTCAGAGAGGGAGAGGGGAGGTGGGGGGTGTAGGTTGTGTTATCATGTGGCTGTTATTCTCTAGCTGAATAACTTACAGCTAGAAGATTACATTCGACAACAGTATACAGGGAGAATAAAGTAATGTTGGCATTCCTTCCTTTTTTCTGCAGAGGTCTGTCAGGTGATTTAACACACCCGTGGCAGCCATGTTGGGGGTCCTTAGCTCTCAGCCTCAGTGGTTTGTAATAGCTGATTGTGTTTCTAAACAAAGCGACAACGCTGTTGTCTCAAATGAATTTATTAGACATGGGAAATTGATTTCCCCTAATAAATGTGATTGATTCTATGATGTCAGCTTGTTTGCTTGCGAGCCATAGCGTTGTCTGCTAACATTACTGTCTCAGTCTTAACACATCTTATTTTCACACCAGGTAATTAGAGCTGCCAACACTCTGGGCCTGTCAGGGAACCTGGCTCAGTGTTCCGGGAATGGGAAGGAAATAATTTAGAGATTTTCTGACTTTTCAAATCAAGAAGTGGAATGTGGAAAGAAACAGTTTTTTTTTTTTCCCCAGTGTGAATACGGCAATATGAGGGTTCATGTTGATGGTCAGGCTGTAGAGTATCCGACGTAGTATGACCGAGTGAAGCTGTACTGACGGCAAGAATAATGTGAATGTAAACATAATTCAGTTTTCCTTTTAATTCCTTCCTTATAATATACTTTGTTCTTGATTTTGATGATGTTCTTGCTCTTGATTTAATTTTATTGTTGACTCTGGTGACCCGTATGGACAAAAGCAGTATGAGCACCAGTGAGTGAAAGAAAGATTACACTTATGTTTGAATACTGGTTATCTTTATTAAACACGGCTGTTTGCGGGAGGCATGGTAATGAGGTAATCTATCTGTTTGTGGCTATGTGAGATACAATTGAGATACAATCTTTGTTTAAGTGCTGTTCAAACACTACTTACCAACTAACAGATTAGATTGCGTGGTTAAAGTAAGGTTATCTTAATCACAATTATAATTATAATAACATTCCCTGGTAATGTTAAGTCCTCAAAAGCCAACAGCAAGATGAAGCTTGGTAGCATGGGCAGCATGTATTGATGTTAAACCAGATCTCAGCTCCTCTTGAATCCTTTCAAATCCGGCAGTTCTTGCATCTCTTGAATCAAAGACGATTGATTCATGTTTTTGTCTCTCTCACTCGGGCTCTTGTGTCCGAGCTGGGTTCACTTAGTTCTTAACCTGGCTCTCTTCCCACTCTGGGCCAATAGCATCCCTTGCAGTGGTGTTTGGGCTGACTGATCTGGCTGGGTAGTTGGAAGACGGTGTGGGCAGTGTTTATCTCAAGGTCTGCTGTGGTGAACCCTTGATCTTAGCCTCCGTATAAGCCAGAACCGCAAAATATCACAGTGTCAAAAAATACAATTCTTTAAAGGAAGATGTCCTCCTGGCTCATCTTCCTTTTAACTACTCGATGCAATCTTTGCCTGGGAATATGTAAACATACGAGAGAATCCAACCGAATGACAGCTACACAGAATTAGCCAGTCTTCTCACTGATGGTCCTCTTTACTCATGCAGGTCATAACGAGGCATCAGCATTGAAATTAAACCGCTTCATAACCAGTTCCAAACACACTGCAGCACATTGAAATGTCTGTTTATACATTTTCTGTGCGTCGCGGGGACGGAGATACAACTGCATTTCTGTCGGGTATCCATTGTAGCACGATGACAACAAAGCTGGAACCTTGAACCATTTTGACCATGAACGGTGCTGTATATGCCTTAGAATGTGGAGTAGTAGTAGTAGTATGGCGTCACTCTTTATTTGTATTGTCAACGGGATAAACAGCCTCAGATACCGAGCTGCAAGAGACCACATGACACGTCCTTCAGTTTCTGTTTACTGAAATACACCGAGGACATACAGACAAAGAGACAAACGGACAAACAGAAGAACAGACATACAGACAAACAGACCATGAAAGTACATTTCAACTTTTCTAAACTCGTACCAACAGCGGTGGCTTTGTGAAAATCTGCACCTGCTGATTAGATTTGAATACCATGTCTCTCCAACAAACATTACATCAACTTCAACATCCAACAGCTACAGCCCCCATGAGTCCCCGGCGTAATGATACCCTGTTGTTTGCCGACTAGCTGTCTCTCTTCTCTCAGCAGCCGATGGAAAGAAATTCCACATGCCAGCACTGTTTTCTGGTGTTATTGCCTGATCTGGCTGTTCAGCTGTGGACCTCCATGATACAGTCAGTTGTGGCTTGTCTGGAGATTTATGATGCAATCGCACAGCCTCATATATGAGAAGAAAAAAAAACACATGAGCTCTGTAAACACTGAGGACATCATTTAACTTAGATTCCCGCAACCTTTTGCTCCAATAAGAGAAAAAGTAATTGTGAAACGTCAGAGCACATCAGCCATTTTACTCATCATTGAAAATATCAATGGGCCTCTGCTGCTTTATCGTGGTCTGGGGAGAGAACATATTTGAAATCATGATCTGACTGCAGTGCCCACGAGCTGAAATCATATCCTGCTGCAAGAAACAATGTTTTTTTTGTTTAGTTTTTTTCTGTGGCTGAGGGAAGCAGTTAGGCTGCTTTTGTTCTCTCTGCAAAGCTCCTGTTGGCTTGACCTAAGTCAGGATGACATGTTCACCTCCTATCCTCAGTACCTATTTCGGGATGACTGTAACTTACTCTGACATTGCTGGGGGCAGCACTTCCTCCGTATTACTCACAATATAAAATCTCACTAATGTATTTTGGCTGTTATTTATCTCAGGCGGAGGAGTGAAAAAGAATGTTATGCACCCTGATAGCCGATAGTATAACGCGCATAAACATTTTATCTGCAGTGTTTTATACTTTAAACGGGGAGCAGGTTAGACAAATAATCCTAATTGTTCACATCGAGCGCCGGTTAGACTGAATTAAAGGATACGAGCACAGCCACACAGCGGGTAGGTTGGAAGGGTTGGAAAGCATTTATACTGAACTTTAATCAGATTTTTATTAGGAATTATTATCTTGAGTTCTCCTGCGTTCTTTTTATGGCAGCACTTCATTTTTCAGACCTGGGGATGTCATGGTTAGTAGGTTGTAATTACCAGGGAACGTATTTCAAATTTATTTGAAACTACCTCAAAACCGTACTGGAAATTTTCCCGACACTATTTCACGATAATATTCTGCTAACTTCTGTCTAACTTCTCCGCAGTAGGCAATGAAATTAAAGTGAGTTGTTGCAGCTCAATTTTCAACTAGTCTCTGTCTAATCGCCTTTTAAAATAGCAAAACATTATTTAAATGGGGTTATCTTCAAAAAAAATAGTTGTGGTAATTTGGGAGTCATTTTAAAGAACATAATATTGCATTTCCCTCCTGCTTACCATGAAAAGTGCATTTATTTGGGGATTTCGTGTGAATTTATGTGTTAATATATCATATCAGTTAAATTGATAGATATACAGTATACTGCGTAGGTTGTGTTGTCATACAATATTTCAGCTCAAATGATTTTTATATGTCTCCCTCCATGATCGACTAATAAAATGTCTGTTTCTGATAAAGATAAAGATAAACCAGCGGTCACGAAAACATGAATAAATGAATAAAAACAAATGCCACAAAATCAATCATCTGTTTCAGGATTTAATATCTGAGGGAAAAAAAAAAGCATCACAGAGGCGTAAATATTGGTTCATGGGCACAAACGTACAATAAGAAAAGATGAGGCTCAGTCAGTGACAAACCACACGGAGTAAAGCGCGTGTCACAAATGCACACGGATCTGTTTATGCTATACGTGTTGTTTACACAGTCGGTGTGACGTCTTCACATGTTCAAGGATCAAACATGGATATGTGCAATTGCCCTTAAACATTATGAAAGCCACAGGTCCATTGTTTTCATAGGGATACAAGCTTTTGCTCTCTCAGCCTACTAAAGCATTTTATTTTTCTCCCATAAAACGTTGTACTGCATCCAGTCGCAGACACGAAGCACTGCTTCTGCATTTCAAGCAGGAATGAATTACCGAAATGATTACTCGTCTCACAATGTTAGTCATTTTCGGTTGAAGTTAATTTGCAAAATTAATAAACGTTATCTTCACGAAAGTCCCAAAAGGCATGGTGAAGGTTTTTTCTTTATGATACATCCAGCCAGTCCTCATCAGAAACAAAACATATCGGCCGACAGAGCAAACAGTTCACTACAGCCAGTGTTGATGTCTATTTTTCGGCAAGGACTCTAGTGGCCATACTTATAATTACAACAGCAAAGGAGGAAGCCGGATGAAGACGGCTTGAAGCGCGACAAAGTTGCCGTATCGAGGAGGGTGGCGTGGATGGCTGGTTGTCAAAAGGTTGTTGGTTTGTCAGCAGCATTACACAAAAACTACAAAACCGATTTACACGAAACTTGGAAGGAGCCATGATGTCAGTCTGAAATAGACCCCATTAACTTTCGGTGTGGATAGGGACGGAGTTTGTTTACTTATTTATTAATTTACCAGGTTATAATGCATGAATATGCTGTATTTAGGTGGCTTGTATTTATGAGTAAGTCCGAATAAGTCGGATCCTGCATCTGATGAGCTGCTGTTTGAGCAGTTATTGGTGACTATCAATCTGATATTGGATTAGACTAGAGTTCCGCTAGTTTTGAAATTTACCATCATCTCCTAAAATGACGCAAACTGCAAACGTACGACTGAGCTTCAGTCTTTCTGTTACTGGAGTTAAATTGACCTATTCATTCGTTTAGGTATGAGGAATGTTGGATTCACCGAGTTGTCCTGTGCATAGTGCATACATTGTGCTGTTTAGTGAATCAAAACATGAAAAGATGGCTTTGCTACTCCCACAAGTCTGAGGAGGCCTTGGGACGATATGCAGTCAGGCAACGAGAGATTCAACTGGAATCTCACTTTAATCAACCCTTTCTCGCCACACATAATAGGCTACATTCTGATATCTAGTCCATCAGGATAATCACCTTTGGTTTCTCGTGGTGCAATCAGTTCGGCTCTGTATCAAAATTTAAATCGCAGAGCGCAGCACAAAGAAGTCTTTCAGAGGTCTGATAGATAAAGAGGGACCCGGTGACACGTGCGTTTTGGATAGAATATGCCCGAAGATTAAAACCAGCTTTTTTTTGCCATTTAGAGAGAAATAGGGAGGAATTTCAATAATCAAAGGTGCTCTTGTGAATAGCAGTGCGGTTCTCTTTGGATTCCGATTGAATGTTTTTCCTCTCTTTTACCAGCAGCAGCGGAGAGAAATTAGAGCGACGCAGATAAGTTGCATCAAAAGGCAGACACTTATACTCAACGCTGTGGTGTCGGATTGCTGCATGCTACAACAGCAACCAGGGTGATTTTATTTTGCTCAATGTTCTCCATTTCATCATCGAGATCAAGGTAGCCGAAACGTGAACTCGTGAGTCAATAAATATGCCGTCAGCTGCGCGCAGGGCAAACGTGATTTCAGGGCTGGGAATCTCACAGCTTGTTGACTCAACCGTGAGATGTGTGTGTGTGTGTGTGGGGGGGGGAGAAACAATCAAATTGTCAAATCAAGTGTCATTTCCCTGTGATTGAGACTAAAGTTAACAAAAACACATCCAGTCATCCCTCAGTAGCTGTGACTCCGTGCTCAGAGTGTTGCTGCGTTTCAGAGCACAAACCTGTAGCGACCGCCGGCAAGATGCAGTCAGATCCTGAGAGCGGCTGAGAGCTCCTTTCTATTTATAATGCACGGTACACTCGCCTGTCCTCATGAATAAACCTTACTGGGATGAATGCTTCCCAGTGGGACTACAATATGGGAGCGAATGGAGGGGTAATGTCCGCACTTCCATCACACCGAGACAGAATACATCAACAACTTCAGAAAGTAGGGAATTAATATATTCGGTCACAAGTGGAGGATGCTCTCAGGTGTTACACCGGATCCTGTTGAGATATAAATTCTGGAAAATCTGAGCGTGTTTCCTCTAATTTGGTTAGTAATGAAAAAAGCACAAAATGGTTATGCATGCAAATGATGTTATTCCTGTATACCACTTTGTTTTGTAGCAGCAACAGCAAAGGAAAAAACAAAGATAAATGTAGTAATGTTAACTAAGAATGCTACTGAACACAACACAAGACTTTCACAGTGCTTCTAACCTCAACAGTCACATTCCTGGCATTACAATGTCTAAAAATAACTAGACCTCTGTTAGACTTTAGACTTTTATTCATGCCACATCAGGGAAATTCTTAATAATACTAAAAAAATACTAAAAAAGTTTTAGATAAGAGAAAAAAGTTAAATATAGGAAGACTATACGCTATGTGCATTATATACAGGAGACACAAATGTGCATTATATGCATTTAAATAAAGTGTCACAGTATTGCCTTGTTGAAGGTTGGATGCATAAATAAATACAGTGTTTGAAAATAAACAGAGTCAGTGTACACATATGAATATGTAAAAAAAATAAAATAATATTATTGCACAGGATAACTGCACAAGATGGCGGAGGTAGAAGTGGTAAGTATTGCAAGATAAGTAGGTGAATATTGTGTTAATATTGTTAAATGTTGTGTTGAGTTGTGTACCGACATTGTTATTCCCAATAATCTTCAAAACCTGAGAAATCTTACATTTTATTGTCAGTTATGGTGAATTACATTTGGTCACCGACCGCTGTAACCTGCAGGGTAACGTGAAATGAAACGTCAGGGGGTGAGGAAACAAGTCAGCGAACATGACTAAACATGACGCGGATAAAAATAGTAACAAATTAACTCATCTGTGAACGATTCTGCCTGAACTGAATGGCAGAGTCCCCTCCCCCCTCCCCCCCCGTCACATGCTGCCTCACTGTGTCATCCAACTACGTTAAATGAGGGATCCCCGACCAAGAGTTGTGTTCAGCGAACTCAACTAGCAAATGGAAATGAAGCTGTTGGTTTAACGCAATGGATAAATGGTTAAAACATGAATGAAGAAACAGTTGAAATAGTTAATAACTGCTAAAAAGAAATGATTTAAAAGTCTAGCATCAGTAGAGATGTGTACTTGATCAGAGCAACATAAACATGCGCAATTATAGTGAATCATGTGGTGTCCGAATTTCCATGAACGTCCTGTCAATTTGCAAAAAACAACACAAGGAGTCTGCAAAAGTCTGGTGGACAAAAGGAAATCCTTGGTTGATGGTTACACACTAATTTACATACGTTTTTTTGGGGTCGGTTGCAATTTGTAATAAGTATCCCAGTAGTATTAAGTTGTAAACACGGGTTGCTACCCACATAGTGACCTGGAACAGTTATGTATTATCAGTAACCCTGATAACATGTTAATTTACTGGTGGGGCAAGTCAGAGGCAAATATGAAGGTTCAAACTATAGCTGACTAAAGCGATCAGCATGCTGTTTAATGGCTCTCAGCAGTTGAAAACAAGGCTTCTCCTTTGTCATCCGTGTTGTTTCCACATCTTATGAAATAATTATTGCAGAGAGTGGTTTCTCTGTTGTCACAAATGTACTTATTGTAAGTCTCTTTGGATAAAAGCGTCTGCTGAATGCCCTAAATGTATATGTAAATGCATCAGTAGTCATTTTTTATGAAACATCAAGTTCCTTGAGACCATGTCCAGGACATATAGATATGAGGGGCTGTGAGGACACATCTGAACCTCTTAACTAACGTCACATTGTGTTGAAGCATTCAGTGTGTGTTTACAAAGAGATTCTAATAGAGATCTGAATACAAAAAAAGAAAAAAAAGAAAAAAAATCTTGTGAATTCAGCAGAAGCAAAGAGAGCCTGTTATGTTCTGTCTGTGATGAATAATAAGCGTAGTGACCTCTGCACGGCATTGGAGCAGAAAAGTGCTGACTCAGACATGCAGGCTGCAGGATTCAGGAGGATATTGTGACGCCAGCGACGAGCTGAATATCCTGTTTTTTTGCATTGTTGCTTTATGATATATGTGTTTCTGTCTGACACTGAGTAAACTGGTCACCATCTGATGGTAGTCACGCCCCGCTTCACGTGTGAAAATGCCCCCTCCGCGAGCCGCCGTAAAGCCTGCCGGAGAAAGTCTCCTAAATGCCCTTTAATACGACGGGAAAAAAGTGCGACATAATTGATTGATACCGACGCAGCGCTGCGTGTTGCTCGGGCCGGGGAAATGCCAGTCAAATTTCACACACACACACACACACGTCACCTCCTCTTCATATTTAATACCACAACAGCAGCCCCCAATTTGCTTTTTAATTCCCATCTCCAACAAAGAACATAACAGGCGGCTGCATTCGTAAACAACTGTCTCTGTTTTTTCCAACTCAGTGCTTTGATGTGACCCTAAGGTGATGCCAGTGGGATTGACAACACGCTCCTGCAGGGCTTTTGGATTTGGAATAAATCACCGAGATAGGCCCTACCCTCTCTGCGCTGTGCTCCTGGACACTAATATATCTCCCATATAGCCGGCTGCCCCAGTCGCTCCGCTCAGATGAGAAAAACGACAAGGTGCCTTGAGGGAAATGAATTGCATGCACGCAATTTACTAATACATGGGAGAAATAACAACTCATAAATGTCGGTAGGTAAAGGGGGAAGATTGTGTGGATGTGACAGCGATTAATTTATTCCCAGCAACTTGCTGCTTATAATACCCAATGAAGTTTAAATCAAAGTGTATCATGTCAGACCGGGATGAGAGACGCGACAAAGAGAGATGCCTGATGTCACGCTTTTCGCATCAAAAGACGGTGAGCTGTAAATGCAGATAATAAGGTCAACGATCGGTGAAACTCAAAACGGATTCATCGTGTCGGCTGAGAGCACCGCAAATGTTTAAATTCTCTATCATTGCTGTAGTCTATAGTAAAGAACATAGCTTGAATTTCATCATTATTTGCTATTTGATGATTAATATTTTATTGAATGTACTTTTCTTTTCACTCATTGTCACTTCATGCCCCTCTGAATTGTTACTGTTGTCTGTTAAAGGAGCAGTATGTAAGAATTTTGGTTGAAAACAACAAAAACTAAAAAAAGTTTTAACTCTCTTGATGTTTACACGGTATGTTGAACAGTTTTTAGCGTGCTAACCAGCTGCTCCTGGCCCATCCTGGTCTAAAGCCCGTGTGCTCGCAGAGTAAACACTATCCACTGATCCAAGCTCCCAGTCTGGCTCGCTAACTGCACTGCTAACTGAGCTAACTAGCCAACAACATCTGCATTTGGCAGGAGTTAGCTGACTACAATCCCATACTGTTTCTTGTTGTTTTCTAGATAGATAGATAGATAGATAGATAGATAGATAGATGGATAACGTTATAAATTAGGAAGTTGCTTAAGTTACTGTTCCTTTTATACTTAAAGGGGGTATAAAGATCATTGCTAACATGCTAAACTAAGTTGTTGACAATGATTCAAATTGTTGTTATTCCTGTAAACCATCATCATTCACAATGTTAATGTGAGTGTGTTAGCATAATGATGATAGCTTTGAGCTCAAAATGACAGCCTCACAGAATCACTAATGTGGCTGTAGACCCTCGTGTCGAACCAACTGTAATATCATTTTAATGCAGCATTACTGGTCTTTAAAAAAATACATAATATAACAGTGTCAAAAATCGAACTGGAACATATTAAACCTCCTGTTTAGAGCTGTTCTTCAGCAAAGGTGCCTCTGAAATCTGTCATTTTAGTTGCCATGCATAAATAAATCAACCCTTAATTTTTTTGTGTGTTATGTTTGATTAGCTTTTCGCCAGGAACGGTCGCGGCGGAGGATTTCGTATTGCATTACAATCAGATTAATGCAAAGCGCGTTGGCAGATTATCCTATGGCTGCATCACATCTTATTTCACGGGCAAATAAAGGATCAAGAACACATTAGATACTACTCGCATATTTAATCAAGTTACAGCCGAACATTATTTGTACACATGACATAATAAAAATGTTTCATTTTCAAGTGGATGTTAAGTATTCATGCTGCGGATCACATGACCTCTCAAAAATATCTCTGCCTTTTTTAATATTTTATGCCTCCTGCCTAATTTAAAGGAAAGAATTAGAGCATAAAATTACTTAGCTCTGTGTGGGGGAGGAGCAGTGGACACACACACATGACATTAAGCGCGATCCTTCCCCTCAGCCGGAGCTGAAGCCAACAAAAGAGATATTTCCTTTTATTGCTGTACGTGAAAATGTTCAATTTAAAGCCTCACTTTCGTGGAGGTCCATTTTTTTTTTTTTATAGACAGACAGTTCACTTTCATGTGTTGAGCTATCCAGCAGCAGCAGATACAACCAATATGCAGAGATGAGTGGGCTGAAGGATTACATGATGCAGAATTACAATAACCTGATTAAGTCGGATGTAATCTGTTGCCAAAAAAAGGAGACGATCGCGTTCACTTCTGGAATATCAAATGCATCTTTCAGGTCATTTCCAGTGCAGAAATGGAATTTTTAATTATGCAACTTTCAACACAAATAACACCGCTCACACTGCACTTTGTCAAAATTGTAATAAGTTGTCCATCATATCTCAAATTAAACCGGCGAGTGGTTGACCCGCAAGTGACGGAAAATCAAATTATATGGCGACTTTGAGTTGTCCGGTGAATTATGTATATCAATTCAAAGAGGCTGCGCTGCCTAAAACCAGATTAACTGCATTTGTGAGTCATTTTTAATTTGGATTATGCTCAGTCTTGCACACATAATTAACAGCAGAAAAGAAAAAGAAAAAAAAGAAACCAACCATCAAAAAGTCTTTAATATTTAACAGCAACAATGCAGCTGCACGCCTGTTTGTTTTATACCGAGATTCTGTGTATAGCCCTCACTCCACTGCGCCGAAATAGAGCGTTGTTGATCAGAAAATGGTTCAAAGTTGAAGCCAAGAGCAAAGCCTCCGAGTGACCACTCTGACTGCAGATAATAGAGCGTCTAACCACAGCGAGTGTACACCAGGGATGAGTAGCTCGGGGGAGCTTGAGAAGCATTAGTTAAGGCAGACCTGTCATTGCTTGGATATAAAAAATAAAAAAAACAAGTCTGTGACACACAGCCTACATTTGGTTCACAGCTACCCCTGAAAACAAACTACACCGCGCTGCATCATTTCATTCACAAGCGACACAAACAGTGATCGCCACGACATTTTGATGTTTTTCTCATCCGGCGAGGCTTCGCGGTGTGTTCAAAATGCCACATGGATTGTAAAGGTTACAATAAGAAATGTGTTTTTGAAAACAGAGAGGTCGTTAATTTCCCCGGAATAAAGGGATCGGACTCAGTGGGTCGTCAGTTCAACGCACATTTTTGACGTCGTCGTGTCTCCTAACACGTATTTAACCGAGAGAAGTTGAATGAGGACGCTCCCCTCGGTGTGTCGGCCTGCTGGGGGGGGGGAGGAGCTGAAGGAAGATGCATTTGCACACACACACACACACACACATGCACACATATACAGACTGTGATCTGTCCTGTGCACTGACAGCCTTATATTCCATATGACACATTATACATTTGCTGCCTGATATGCTATAGCCCTGTAATCTCAATCTCACTGTTACAGACGTCTTTCATGTCAAGATACCACCGCAAGCACAGACTGTGCATGAGAAGCCTTTATTACGAATACAGGAAGGAAAATACCACCTCGTTTCACACTGAAGCTCCTACACTGGATGGCTGTGCACATTCTTCTCCTCTTGCTTAGTATTTAAAGTAAAAGCCACTGAACCACCAGCACGCACACACACACACACACACACATACATACGCCAACAAGCAAGTCATTATGTACATGGTATCATTTATATGTTAAAAAGTAGAGCAAAGGCATTGACCTCTACAAGAGGAATCACTTCGCAGCCTCCAGAGGTTCTCCAGCCCAATCTCACAGCAGCATAACAGGATGTAAAACATGCATGAGTAGCTCGTAGCATCACGGAGAGGGTTAGCTAAGCCAGCCTTGACATCTCTTATATAACGCTAATAGGGAATGCAGCGTTTGGGATCTAACTGGTCTTGCGCTGTCTCGTGGCGATTCCACCGCAGCGATTTCAACAGAAAATATTCAATTCCGCCTCCTCCCCTGTAAATCTGCCTCGTCTGTAATTCTTTCATTATTCTTTTCCGTTGCATAAATAAAAACGAACGACCTGTGTGCCTCGAATGGACTTAAACGCACTGCCTCGCTCGCACCAGATGCACATGGTGCTCATTGCTCAGTCAGTCATTTCAAATGTAGGAAATTCATTACACATGCATCATTGATTTTAAGCTGCATTTGCATTGTATGGAGCCTTAGGTGTTGACTGTGTTTTTACTGGCAAACAAAGCTCTGAAGCTAAAGCAGACACTAAGCACTTTGTTTCCCAGCTCTCTTTGAGGGTTTCATTACAATATTTCTCATGAGTTAATAGGAGCAGATGAAAAATGACTTTTCACACCACGGAGGCTTTGATTTTCTCAGACCGGCTCGCTGCGGATTATTTGGTTCACTTCCAGAGTCAGAACACTGCCGCCACAGTGGTTATAATTTCTAAAACTTCTCAGAAACGAAGCAAATTCTGGCAGTTTCCCCTCGAGTCAGGTCCTGCATAGGGTCTTTCTTTAAAGCGCTGCAGTTTGTGTGGGGCGCATGCAGTGCTGGATCAACACGGTGTCAGGTTGTGGGATGTGATGCAGTCATTTTGAAGTCAAATGCAGTTCAGCCTACAGCGGCACTCCTCAACCTGTCTGCCTCCAATCCTCCGAAATCAAAGCGACAAGCAGCGCTTGCTTCGGTATAATTAATTTTTCTTCGACTGAGCTACTTTGTTTGAAGAAAAACTGAAAAAGAAGTTTTTTCAAGTTTTTGTTTCATTTAATCAAAAAGAATATTCATCAAAAAGAAAAGAAAAAAAAAAAAGAGGAGACACATAATCACAAAGGTGCGTTTGAAAACCTGCAGTGTTGTTGGGTTTCAACAGTACCGGTGTCAGACAGACTTATGTCATTTGTGTCCCGACGCCTAGTTTAAAAATCAGCAATCTAAAACGTTTATGGAGCAGTTCACCAGTTTTCCTCTTACCTGCTGTGCTATCGATCCATCTGGATTGTTTTGGTGAGAGTTGCAGTGTTTTGGAGACGTCTGCTAAATATAATGGAAGCGATGGCGCTCGGCTCGTGATGCTCAAAGAAATGCATATGAAAAACACAACGAAGCCTGTGGATTATCTTGAGTAACCGGGTTGCAATTTCTGGAGATGTCTGTTGAGTTTTTCTCAAGTCTTGCAAGCTTAGTACCAAAATCTTGTGCGCAGTTACATGTTGGCACTATTTTCTTTCTACCATATTGCTGCTGAGATGCTCGCGCTCCTGACGATGTGGGATGTGAACATTCATTCTCAGCTTAACAGTAACGCTAGCTAGCTTAGTAAGCTTAACAAGCTATTTTTGGCACTTCGAGCACCACAAGCTAAGTGCCATCTAGTGCCATTTTATTCATGCGATAGCAGAAATCTCTAAAACTCTGCAACTCACACTAAAACAATCCACACCGATAACTGACCCTAATTTTCGGGCGAACCATCCCTTTAAATCCCAAGCTTACTTCCAAGTGAACATTCGGTTCAACTGCTGGATTCAACATAAATCAAGACACAGCGCCAACCTTGGTATTTGAAGTATTATTATGTTCGCATGACCCTCTGTCATACTTCCCATCCTGGCATCGTCTCCTGATTGCATCCGCATGAGATGTATTTGCATTTTGTTTACAGCAGATGCGACTCCAGCGACCGCGACATTGCCTCTCCGACTGTCGTGCTACTAAGTTGCAAGGCTATCCCTAAAATAGGTTCAAGCACCCGGTGACGGGCAAGCGTACAATTTGCTGAAGTGCCCTTGAGCAAGACACTGCGGCAGCTCCGGGCACGCTGTCTCTGTAGCTGGAACGACGCTGTGACCTCTGTGGAAAGACAGTCTCCCCCATTCAGGAACGGGTGGCCTCTCACGCACAGAGAAAAAGTCCAGCTGTGACTCTGCCTTCCTCTTTGATTACAGAATAAAACAGACAGCGTACGGAGATGTTTGTGACCGAGCTCAATTCATGGTGAAGAGTTTCTCTCAGACAAGAGAAGGTTTCAGTAAAAATGTGGAAATTGCACTCGACTGTTGCAATGATTAGTCTAAGTGCTAATTAATGTCAGCCATAATTACTGAATGTTGCAATGTGTGTTGCTTTGCGGCTTGATAAACTGTTTCCCTATCCCCACACACACACACACACACACACACACACACCCATCACATTTTATTTTGTCTGTTGCTTGGAAGGATGGGCTGTTCCCCACCAGAGGGAGAGGACGTCTCCGGGGAGAGAGAGCTTGCGACAGACGTGATTATCATCCATCTGTTCAATTAACTGTCAGCTTTCTCAGAAATGAATGAAAACGGTGCAAAAAGAAAAATAGAGTACATTGATAAAGTCAGAAGGCAAATTGAAACAGTGGCCTCATGCATTTGAAATGTGTGGAAATGTGAAAATGGACACATAAAATGCAAACCGGGGTGAAAAAACAGAAGGATTTAGCTAATTTTCCGACAAGAGCCTCACAAAATATGCATAATATCGATATCTCGCCCCTCTGACAAGTGATAAGGATAATGAGCTTTTCTTCTTCCTCTGCTGAATTCTAGGAAATCACATTCTCTATGTTACAGATGTAAGTCTCATTATCTGACCTGAGTTTCTTCACTTCAATTCCCACAGTCTTTGCTCACTAAGCGCATCAGGCTGATTAAAGAACTTTTCTAGGAGACTAAGCCTGTTTTATGCGTGGGTCCCACGTTATCGCAGCACCAGCACAGCCCTGTGCTCCGGCGGCCAAACAGATAGGGAGGCCGACACATCCCAAACCCTGGCTTCAACTCTGACAGCAGCTCATCACCTTCCTCGATTCCTCAGGTTCGCTCTCCTTCAAACTGCATCACACACACACACACACACACACACGCGCACATACACACACACAAACATACACACAGTATGTACCCGTGGAAGCGCTCATGCGGTGAACTGTGCAGCACTTTGTAAAGCTACACTAAACAGAATCACACAGCATCTTTCTGAGTGTTTGGTTTGCTCAAGCACATATTTGAATATATCAGGGGAGTTCTCATGAGAAAGAACGACACTTAAGCTTCTAAAATATGAGGATGTGTTGCTGTAATTTTATTCTGCTTAATATCAAAGTAGATTTTCAGGGAGTTTTGGATATTTGGAAAGCTGTACCACGATCTGACGTAAATGAAAAGCACACCACTTTTACAAACATTTAAATATCACGTAACACAATTCAAGCTTGTCATGTCTCATTTATAGGCACAGTATGTCAGCTCTTTCCCTCATCCATCTATTCATCTATTCATCCATCCATCCATCCATCCATCCATCCATCTATTCATCATCCATCTATTCATCTATTCATCCATCCATCCATCTATTCATCATCCATCCATTCATCTATCCATGCATCCATCATCCCTCCTTCTATCCATCCATCCATCTATTCATCTATCCATCTATCCATGCATCCATCCTTCCATCCTTCCATCCAGCCATCCATCCATCTATCCATCCATATATCCATCTATTCATCCATCCATCTATCCATGCATCCATCCTTCCATCCAACTATCCATCTAACCATCCATCCATCCATCCATCCGTCCATCCATCTATCCATGCATCCATCCTTCCATCCAACTATCCATCCATCCATCCATCCATCCATCCACCCTTCCATCCATCCATCCATCTATTCATCCATCCATCCATCCATTTATCTATTCATCCATCCATCCATCCATCCTTCCATCCATTCATCCATCCATCCATCCTTCCATCCATCCATCCATCCATCTATTCATCCATCCATCTATTCATCCATCTATTCATCCATCCATCTATTCATCCATCCATCCATCCATCCATCCATCCATCCATCCCCGCCTCCTCCATAGATTGACTCTCTCGCTCTGTTTGTTGGGACCCCTGACTTTGTCTTTCCTGTGACGATCTCGCCTGAGATTATAAATGGAAAGCTTAATGTGGACAGCATTGAAATAGAAGAAATATGTGTTGTCTCATTCACCATCTGGTGATGCCAGGCTGTTAGTCAGAAAAAACTTCTGCTGCGGGAAGTTATGATGACATTTTTCACTCTTTTATGGACATATAAAGATCCATAGATTAATTGAGAATAAAAACAGTCATTAGTTGCGTGAATAGAAATGGTTTAGGTGGGACTGTAAACTGGGCTGCAGCTGCCCAGTCTGTGCATTTATTACCTCAGAAACCTTTTTGCCTCAGATCAATTTTGAAGGCGTCGATACTGATGAATTTTTAACGTTCATTCTCCGACAAACTTTGAGTTCAAGCTGCAAGTCTGTGATGTCTCTTTTCACTGTGTCCTTTATTTACATCCAATGATAATCTTTAGCAAAGGCAAATGTGTTTACAGGCATCTCATCTGAATCCCAAAGCATCAGTATTACTTTCTTACTAACAGGATATAATTGTTCTTATTCACTGTATTTCAAAATGGCACACGGTCACGTGTCCGCTGACAGTGGTGCCTCTGGTCGGAAAGGTCATTATGCAAATATGCCAATGTGAGTCTGACTTCTGGCGATGACGCTGTTCCTGGCTGGAACGATGTTTGAGATCCTTTTTGATCAAATCAGTGTGCGGTGGCTTCTTCATACCTCTGTGGGGACACAGAAAAATATTGTCAGGTCAGCTTATCATCAAAAAGAGCTTCACACCATCAGCGGCTGGCAGCCTGGTGGGACTGGCTATTTGGAATGTTTCCATGACAACAATATAATAAATATATATAGGTTTTTTTTTTACTTGCATTATGGTAATTTAAATGCAGCATCACTTGGTATAGGGGCTGCAGAGTAGTTTTCAGACAGCACATTGATTTAAAGCCCATTAGTTCAGCCAGTTATAAAGGCTCGGAGAGTCTGCACCGAAATTGCACCTCCAAAAGTGAAATTCTCTTCTTGGTGATTACTTGTATTTGGATAATCACGTCTGTTCCAATACACCTCATTGTATTTTAAAAGGATGATAAAATGCTGCTTTGCTTCAGGATTCCCCCGAGAACAGCGCGTTCATCTGTCTTCCAACAGGAGACAGAGTTATACAGCAAACGGACCCTGTTTCCTTTCGTTTCTCCAATACCGGCCATTCAAGTTCCTTTATTTTGTAACAAGTTTGAAAAACAGCATGATGCTCCGCACATTATTCAATCAATGATTGCTGCAGTGGTGGCAGGATGCCTGTATTGATCGCACAGGTCCAGAAAGTTTGTTTTACTCACCAGTGGAGTGCACGGTGTCCCACTTAAAAAGGCTTTCAGCCTCTCGAGAGGCTTTTAAGGTTGAGTCACCCATCTCTGCACCCGTGTTCATCGAAATATGTATACACAAATGCTGTTTATCAAGATAATCAACAGGCCTTTTGTCTCTTGGCTGGTACGGAGGAGCCCTGTTAGCCAGCGAGGAAGTTAAAGGGAAATTCTTGTTGATTTCAACCTGGTGTATTTAATGTGAATGTGGCTATTGTGACACCTCCAAGCCGACCTAAACACCCTTTATATTAGTGAAGTTAACAAACACGATGACGAAACATGTTTGTCATCAACCCTTTTTTTCCTGTGGTGAAACTGCATAATGACGAGATGGTACCGATATCATTAAACACCAGCTGTGACTAATCAACATGCAATATAGTTGAGGAATACAGTCAAGAAAAATAATGTAGTTTAAAAGATGAAAACTTCACCTTTCATTGACAAAAAGAAACCAGACCGCTCTTACAGACTGTGTTTTTTTTTTTTTCTAGGGAGCAGATCTCGTTTACTGTGTCCTGCGTGAGCCATCAGGGCTACACTGGCAGCAGACAGACAGGACTCAGTGTTGTGTATGTGTGTGTGTTTGTGGGTCATATGCTGGAGGAGGCTGACATGAACGTGATGTGACGTGGGGTGAGTATGTAGGTTACTGTGTTGCAAAGGCTGATGGTGTCAGCTGGATTGAAGGTTTATTTTAGGCAGCTGTAAGAGCTTCAGTCTAAAACTAGTGAGCTAAAAAGCTAAAAGCAAAACACAGCATCTAACACCTGAGCAGCTAAAACATTTGGCACGTATCTGGTGACATTAAAATGTGATATTTATTTGTCCTTCATATTACTATTGCAGTGCACTTGATTTTGATTTGGCGTCACATTTGCTTTGGCTGTTCTCTTAAATTAATACCACCGGATCAATAAACCAGGCACTGTGTGCAAAGCTTCTTAATCATTCAACCTGTGTTTTGCACAAGATACTGATTAGATAAATGGTTTCAGCAGGACTAGATTTATTGAAACGTTCAACATAATCTGATGGCTACATTTTCTAAAAATGTTGTTGTTGTTGTTGGTGTGGTCATGCTGCAATCAAAGAAACTCCTAAAGCAAATGTAATGGTGGATCCACCTATCCATCCATCCATCCATCCATCCTTTCATCCATCCATCCATCTATCCATCCATCCATCCATCCATCCATCCTTCCATCCATCCATCCATCCATCTATTCATCCATCCATCCATCCATCTATTCATCCATCAAGTCATTCTTATGAGTTCATTTTAATGGGCGACTGTATTTGGAGGATGGGATGCTGTGAGAGGTTTCTGGCAATTAAGCATTTTTCGTTGTATTTGTATAAAATCTCTTAGAATCCCAAAGGAATCGATAAATCAAATGCTCAGACAATTAAAACAAAACAAATCCAGTATCTGTGGCTTTTGTTGGCCTCGAATACGCCCATCCAATTGTCTACCTACGTGCCTTCCTGCCTGCACACACTCTAGCCTTTGCACTGTGCACTCATAGTTCATGACGGGAGTCGTCCACAAGGCTAGCGGATGTGTTTCTCAAGTTAGTAGTGTCACAAGAATGGCAGATAACGTGCAGCCAATATTAACATACTAGCTTGACAGTGGTGTACTAACAAAGGCCATGTTCTTTGTTCACATTGTAAATGATAATATGAGGGGTTTTCTTACAACAATGTGCTGAGCTTATAGTTCACATCCTCTGAGCTTGTTGTTCAACAGGTCACTAACTCAGTGGCACAAAGCAAACCAAAGATGTGTGAGTAGCAGCAGCAGCAGGGACAGACTGCTGTTCAGCCGCTAACCGAATAACACAAAGCACACAGCCGTGAGTCATAGCAGAGCCGCGACAGCAGCAACAGTCTTGTTTAGCGGCTAATGCTAGCACAAAAGAACACAGCCCTGAGTCATAGCAGAGCCGCGGTAGCAGCAACAGCCTTGTTTAGCGGCTAATGCTAGCACAAAGCACACAGCCCTGCGTCATAGCAGAGCCGCAGGAGCAGCAACAGCCTTGTTTAGTGGCTAATGCTATCACAAAGCACACAGCCCTGAGTCATAGCAGAGCCACGGTAGCAGCAACAGCCTTGTTTAGCAGGTAACGCTAGCACAAAGCAAACAGCCCCTGAGCCAGGTCACCCCAGTTAGCACAAAGCAGTAGGTAGTAACTGTGACTCCTGTTAGTCATTTCAGACTGAGGTACGTTTGTGACGGCTATTTTACTTGGCTTTTAACAGAGTTATTTATTTATGGATTACATTACAAAGCTACTAAAGCTTGTTGAACATAGCACAATAGATGCTAACATGTTTCCCAGCTGACCAGTGAGAGCTATGGGGCAGTCAGTGTCTGTGTAGTCAGGCAGTGCACATTCATGTGCTTCGAAGGAGTGGCTCTGTAGAAAGGCCTGAAGGGACGGGGTGTGATTTTTCCGGTTGAATACTTTCGCAATTCTGTTTTCTACAATCATACCCGCAGCTTCAACCTGGGGAAGCTGCTGGAAGGGATATTTGGATCAGCTGCCAGAGCTCGTCAGCCTTCGGGCCGAAGAGCAGCAGCATTCTGATCATCACCAGCTCGTACACTCCTCCTAGAAGAAGGTTAGAAGCCTGGGGGGGGGAAGCGTGGGCAGCAGCAGGGGCCCACGCCTCACTTCTTCTCTCCATGTATGTCAGACACATGCAGGAGAGAAATACAATTTTGGATCAACACCAGCACTGATCTGGTCCCGCTCCAAACCTGTAGAGCCCTTCAACGGTCTCCTCCTGTGATCATAGAGCCGCAGTTACAACGTATAATCATTTTTATTTCATTTTTTTTTTGCTGCAAAGATAAACATGTAGAGTGAATGTCGATAGGCTCGCAGTGTTAACCGAGTTTTATCAACCGGCCCACAGCTCCCATCACGTCCCAAAAGTGGCCCTTGAACTAAGCTATTTGGCTATCACAGATACAGGATGTTATGAGTGGAAATCCTTCCCTTTCTTCTGTATTGTTTGCGAGATTCTGGTTAGATCAGCAATATCCACATTTTCGCTGAGGAAAACAGACTGCAATCAATTTTACCATCCTGGAGTCTTATCAGCTCGAGCAGATCCTCTTTTCTTTTTCTTTTTTTTTTTTTTTACTTATTTATTTATTTCAGCTATCTCCGTATTCTCAAATGTTGCTACCTCGGCTGGAAAAAAAAAAAAAAAAAATCTTTTTCAAAACAACTTTATAAGACAGGTTGTTACCGGGAGGTGAGAGCTGATAACCCCCTGGCATGCTCAGAGGGTATTATTCAAACTCATGCAGGCAAAAAGGCATCAGAGATAGGGCCGGTGGACTGTTGGGATTTCAAACGGGTACATGAGACCAACATGACAGCATCACGTTTTTCTGATCGAGGGGTGTGGATTTATTAATCTGTGGCTTTTGACTGGGTCTTATTTCCTGTCAGACGACTTATATTCCTGCAGCATGCTTGATCTCTTTGAATCAGATTGCTCCCCTTATCAGAAGAAACAGACTGCGCAAGAGCTATCTTAAGATACTGCAGCTGGCTGAGCTCTCGATCCACATGTCGTTCGATAGGCACATTAGCCTCATCATTACTGCGGGCCCAGTGACACAAACCGCAAGCTTTGAGCTAACCCCCTGTTGTCGGGGCTTGCTAAATATCTAATTGAAAACCAGATGTTTCTCTCACATAAGCATTAAAGAGGATTGATCTGGGGCTGTTTCCGTGCCCCTCTCTGCGATAATGCCGAAATAAACAAGATGCATTGGAGCACTCCTGATACGAGCAGCTTTCCATCTCTCTGTCAGACGGAACGTGTTTTTCCTGATCTCTCAGAGAAACAAAAAACGAAAAAAAAGATGTCACACATAAATGTGTTACATCATTCAATTTCTCTGAGCTTTTACCGCAGATGAGGGACGATAATCTGACTCCATGACTTATTTTTTCAGATGTTTCAGTCATAATAAAATGATGGAGCTGGCTGTTGCCGGCGGCTAGAATTTATTCAGACAGTCGGAGTAATTTAGTCGGGTGTGCACCTTCAGAATGGTCCCTGTGATGAGCCCTGTGTCACTGCCCACCCATTTCCTGATAGCCCACTGGTCACTCACCAACTCTCTCATTTTCTCTCTGCGGGCCTTTGAAGCCCGAGACTGAAATTAAAGATCTCACAGATATAATCCTCTCCTCACAGCACTTGGGTCTTCTTTTCTGCATCTTGCTCAGCAGTTTAACTCCACAGACTTTTTCTGAGAACTTAAATCTTTGTACATTTCTGTTTCTTGTATTATATTCGATATAATCCATGGATATAGAGAATGTATTAATCCACCATCACCTACCACGACCAATCATAACCTTTTTTTGGAAATTTGGTTTACCTCTTTTCAAACAGCTTATTAGTGGAAAATATCTTAAAGGAACAGTTCACCCCAAAAATGAAAATTCAGTCGTTATCAACTTATCTTCATGCTTATGGAACATTTCATTGTCTACAAAACATTTCTGGAGTTTCACAGCAAAACAGCACTGCAGCAGTTTCCTTAATGATTTAAGTAGCTGATGATTTGCTTTAAATCATAGAAAAAACTGCTGAAAAAACATAAAATGCCTCCATGCGGTCTCTAGAAGACATTATTTACACCCTCAATGCGCGATGGAGAGCGTGCACCCACTTCAGATAACGTGTGCACTGGCAGCTAAAGAAAATAACATTTTGATGAATACATCTGGGATCTCTGGAGACTTTTATTTATTTATTTTATTATTTATTTTTTCTCAGTCCCCATCTACTTCAGTTGTTTCTGGAATACCGTAACGATGTTATGCCGTGAAGCTCCAAGAACGGTTTTGTGGTCTACTAAACTTCAGCTGACTCTCCATCGGCATCAGGTGAGCAGATAATGACCGAATTTTTTCGTTTTTGGGTGAACTGTTCCTTTAAGGTTAACACTTCAAATGACGTGCAATCACAGCCTTGCCATTTGAATTTTGCTCTTTGCAGTGAGGCAATAAAAAATGTTCCAATGTATAAGTAAGTGGTTATATAATACAGGCTGTTATGGGATTATAATATTCCCTCCAACATGAGTACATTTTTAATGTTTTGGAGCAAAAAGTCACTCTTCGCTAAAACTTTTCCTGTGCGGAGTTCGTGAACGCCGACTCCAGATAATCATCCCACTCAAATGACAGAATAAAATATATCTCCTGCCTGCAGTGCATTTCCTGAAAGCTTAACATAAGAGCTATTGATTGGATTTGGATGCACATCTGATGGCGTTTATAATTGTTAATATTGATGGCAGAGCAGAATATTACATTGAAATCTGCAAGAACAGAAGCGGTGAAATCACTTTCTGCCTGCTGCCACGCTGTTAAAAGCATTAAGGTGTATTTATGGAGTGCAGACATTGTCTGTCTTCCTTATTATGTGAATGAATCAGCAGATGGTCTCCTTCTAAAGAGTCAAATCAGTTCTTTATTGTATATTCTACACTGATTGATTGAAGAAATACCCCAATTATTTTTTCTATTTTGATTGGCTTGTTGCAAAAAATGAGACAAGTCAAAGGAGATTTGACTTTGTTGTGATGAGATGGTGTCCGGCAAAAACAGGCGATAACACTGCTCTGAAACATACACTGTTGTGATGAATGCAACCGCAGACGAAGAATGAAACGGTGTGAATAAGTTGCTATTTTGAGGCTCATTTACGCCACATAACAACTGAGAAACAACCTAATTGATATGGATGCTCAGAGTCCCTTATGTGTTTAAATTGCATACACAAAACATGTAAGAACATGTCTGTGGTCTTAAACACGCATATAGCAGACATAAAATAACAATTCCCACACAATGCAGACATAATTGCATAGTTTACCGCATAAAGTATTGGGAGGTTTGCGCAGAGACGGTCCCTCGAAGCAGCTCAGTCTCCGGCTGCCTGAATGCAATAAAAGAAAAAACTAGAGGTGCGGGGCAGAGAGGAGTGGTGCAACATTCAAAAATAAAGACTGGAAACTACCACTCTGAGGGTAGTGGTGATTAAACCAAGAGACCACTTCTCGCTGTTTTGAAGCATTAAAGCAGCGAGGAAGAAGAGTATAAAACATGCCGTCTGAAGATAATTATGGAAAACGTTTTCCTTGATCTGTCCGCTCTCCCTCCAAACTCTTTGCTTGACGATACACTTGTGGTTTTAGGAATATAATATGATACTATTTTATTCAGTGATATTTATTGTATCAACGCCTGAACATTTCCTATCCAATTATAGCGATTGCAGTCTCACTGGATAGACTTGCGGCTGCAGCAGAAGGGGTGAATTTCATAACTTTTCTCCCCACCAATTATTTGCCTTTCGCATACGCGGAGAAAATACATGGGAAGACATACTGATGATGTTAATGATGATTATGCTTTATGCTTAATTAATTCATTTCCACACTGACATATGGTGACATCAAAACATTTCACTTGTTACAGCCCGGCTCATGAGGGAGAAGTGAAGCAACATCAAACCAGGTTTTTTTGTTTTTGGTGTTAATAAAATGATTTATTTGCAAGGAGCTTTTTGAATTGTTACCAATGAAAATAAATGAGGCGAACTTCAGAGGAAGCGGGCTGAAGAATGCTGTTTAAATCAATCAAAGGAGTACATTTAACCAAAAAGGCAATTTTTAAAAGAAACCAAAACTGAAATTAAAATGTCACTGTCGAAACTTGCTCGGAAGAAAAAACCAAAAGCAGCCAAAATTGCACCACTAAGCCCGGTGTTTCTAAACCAGGGAATTGCTTTTATTTAATTCTAATTTAATTTGATTTAATTTAATTTGATTTATTTGACTACAGACCATGATTACAGGGTGAGGAGCACTAACAACATGGGCAACAATCACAAAACAATGGCGCACAACTACAAAATACAACAAATCTTACTTTAAAAATGGAAATGATATATTTCATTTTATATTATATACAAAAATTACATGTTCTTCCAAAAGGCATCTAGTTTGCAATTAACTTTTGCTTCATCTGATTGTTGTAGCGAAAATAATTGGTGTGTTTAAAAATAGGCCTGGCCCAGTCCCGAGGTAGTCTGACGAGTGCCTCAGTGCTAGTTCACAAGGAATAAACACTAATTGACACAACAGTCTGGCATAACAACGAGAGGCACAGCGGCGAGCTGGCAGGCTGAAGACATCAGCCGCCCTGACTGTAGAGCTGGCCAGACATTTGTCATTTCCAGTCCCCCAAATTGTCTCCTCTGGATTGGAGGGCCAAGAACGGGTGCCACTCCAATCAGGGTGCACGGGATGTCAGACAGGAAGCAGTAGATGGAGTGCAGCAAGTGGATCCAATCATGTGCGAGGGGGGGGCCACACATCCAAAATCGGCATAGATATCAAAACACTACGAGAAGGTTTAAATACATGAGGTGGTGCGTCATCAGCCAGAGAGCCGTCACTGCGCAGAACAACGAGTCTGAACAGCAGCGGAGGGACGGATCGTTTTCAAATAACGGTAAATCAACATGTAAACCAGCTCAATGTCGGCTCCCCCTGGTGGTCGTAGTAATGGTGACGGGAACAAAGGAGGAAGTCAGATGACAAAAACAGAGTGGCAAAGTCAACATATGGAGGAGCTTTGGGAGGGCGGATGGATGAGACACATCCAGACTTTCACCCAGGAGACCGGTCATGTCCTGTGTGCAACCACAAATCAGTGTTGACGTATTGTGACGTGCGTAACGTATGTGCTTCACTAAAAAACACACATAACGCAGCCTGCTTACATTAACCCAAACCAAGACCTTCTCGAAGACTTAACCAAGTAACTGTACGTCCGTTTCCAGCCTGTCCTCATCAGTGAAAACATATTGTGAAAGTAGTTGATTCGGACCGTGTTTATGTTTCTTGGAAGGCGGCGACCTCTAGTGGCCACAATATTTACTATGGTAGCAAAGGAGGGCATCAGGTAGAGTAGTATGAGGAGGGATAAAGCCTTCCTTGAGATGAAGGGTCAAGCTAAACAAGATCGGGACTTCAAATGTGATTTATTTTAATTTACTAACGTAGTTAAGTAACATCACATACATAATCTAACTGTAGTTACATACACAACATATGTTTTCTAACCCAAACTGCAATGTTTTCCTAAACCTAACCAAGCTGTGAGCTTACCACAAAGGTCCAGCTGACCTGTCGCTGGTACTCCCCAACGGTCATATATGTCATTTTAAGTGTTGTTGGCATTTGTTCTATTCAGTCATTAAGTTATGAGGACATGTTGCAAAAGACATACTAATCCCGGGTATACGTTGTGTCAGGCATATGTTCCAAGAGGTTGGAGCATGACGGCGACTGGCTTAAAAGAACTTTTCAGACCCTTCTCCCATCCGAACTGCTGGCTTATTTAAGTGTTTCTCACATCAGCGCCGGACCTGCAGTGGCCTTTTGTGTCACTCCTCCCTAATAAACTTATGCTAATAAGCTGCTGGTAAATAAATCATGAAATATAAATAGAAGTTAATAGGCTCCAAGAGAAAGCATGTATCTCTCTGAAAACACTTCTAATGATGTATTCCTTTGAAATAAAGTAATGAAATCACCCGCCTCGGGCAGTAGTCTGGAATAGCCTGAGCCTGACGCAGACAGCATTTCAAAATGTCCAATCTTGGTTTTTCTACATTTACTTTGCATTCATTTACATAGTCCAAGGAAAACAACATTTCCTATAAACCCATCTCTTTTCCTGTCATCACCCACGTATTGTCTGGTTGTTGGTTTATCACGTCTGTGTGCGTGTGTACACGTGTGCGTGCTCACTTCAGTCTGTAATAAGTCTAAGAGGAAACAAACCCTCTTATTACTGTAATAGCTGATATTTGTTGTCTGCACCAGCACATCGGGGGTGCGCAGTGTTCTGGAAGCATCGGCTCGACGAGGGGTTGGGTTGTAATGATCGTGCTGTAGGTGACACAGCGGATGATAGACAATATAATTACATAAACAAGTAATTTGGTTAACTTAATGCTGAATCATCAAGCATCCCAACTGGAGGACTGGGACTCTGATAGTAACATAATGGCAGAGCAGCTGTGTCACCTTCGGGTGTCCTCCTCAGAGTTGAACAGAAGGAGATTTTTTTTTTTCTTTGTCGTTATTAGTTTGTAAATTTGCTGATGTGGTCGTATACAGCGTGTTGACAACACTGTAGAAGTTTTACTTTTCTTCCCACATTACTTTTTCGACCTTGCTTCCACTCGTTGCTGTCTGCATACCACAGTCAAGAGGTGTGGTTTGTGGGCGTAGCTGCTTTTAAATTGTCCCTTAAATATTCCCGTGGTGTCCTCTAGCCGAGGTAATGGAGACTCTTTATTTCCTTACGAGGAGTCTCGCGGCACCACTGGGGCTTGTTTTCCCGCATTCGCAAATCCTTGTTGTGCAGCAGGAGGAAGGATGTCAATTATATTAGGCGTTTTTTATCAGACAGGACAGGCCTGGAACATTTTCTGCAAAAAAATGTGTGAAGCACATGTGCTAAACCGTGCCTTTGAATGCTGGCACAAAAGCTGGATTCAATTCGTTCACCATTCAGCAATCAATTCAGCAAAGTGGATATTCTTCAAAATTCAAAAAAAAAAGAAAAAAAACTGAAAAGCTTTTGGCATGAAAAGGTTTTCATAACGAAGCAGGAGATATCCGAATGAATGCTCGGCCATTAGCAAACGAGGGAGTTTCTATTTACAATTTGAATTGATGGGATTGAAAGCAAATCAACCCCGGCTGACACACATGGTCACATCAGTAACCTGCCTTCCACAGCTTTAGAGGAACAGCTATGCTAAACCTCGTCTATTTTTAGCGCTGATGAGTGAAATAAATGTGGCTTATTGCCACCGGGAAGGTGCTGCGATTATGAAGCCGTGAGTGATTTAGGGACGGGCTGATAGCGCCCTCAGAAAGATAATTTATTTTCCATGTGTGTGAGAGCTGCAACATCCACATTTTAACAAGGCAGCCAGTCACAGTGGAGACAGCCCAGCCGGGCTATAGGCGGCTGAAGTGGCTTGAAAATGAGCCCATTGATAGATGGTTAAAACCAAGTAACTTAGCAAGCGCTGCCACGCATGTGATCCATCTCATTATCCTCGGAGCAGAGATTTTATCCTGCTGCCACTGCAAAAGTGCCTCCGTGCTGAGATGTGGCTGTTTGATCCACAGTTTGCAAAGATAATGCAATCACAACACTTCTGCACAGCTTCAACCAGAGCTGAGAGCCGCAGACGTCGAGGGCGAATGTATCAGAACGGCTTTGAAAAATGGGAGAATGTAGAGAATCAGAGCCGTTGGAGGGAGAATTTATACCGACAGGGCAGATCGTGGCGGCTCAGAGCTTCGGTTTGACTCACACCCTTCAGTAAGTAATGATCAGGTTGGTAACACTTCGCAATAAGAGTATAAACGATCATTCGATGCAGGAATTAATGGAGGATGTGTCGTGAATCCCTGTCCGTTAATAAAACGATCAAGTCACTGTAACTCTATGTGATTAGTTCATCATCAGTCAAGAAATGCTAATTCACAGTCACGTCGCACGCTAATTGATGTGTTATCAGGTTAAGATTGATTGCAGTTGGATTAAACTGTCAAAAGTTTCTGACCCATATATCTGCTCGCCCTCTCTCAGAACAGCGCCGGTTCCTTGGGGAGGTCACTGGGGAAGTTTCTGGAGAGGTTATCTGGGTGACGATCATGGGTGATACTATAGTTTGATACTACAACATATCATCGCTGACGCACCGGCGGCACGTTCAAGGCTTTCGAAGCGTTAGACAAACGGGCTAAGCGCTAATGATAGTGTTGGCAGCGCTGCCAGGATGAAGTTGCTAACCTCGAACTTCATGAAGGATGATGCAGCAAATCAATCGCTCTAAGAAGGAGGATTAGACGTTCGATTCAAGCGACGCTATGATACTGTGACCGCGGCACTGCCCACGATGGATACGAGGAATAATATGGATCAGAACTCGCAAATAAATAGATCGGGTGCTGTTCTGAGACGAGACGAGCTGACACATGAACTCAAATCCAGCAAACTTCATCACCCGTCAATTAAAATGAATTCCTTGACGATCCATCGGGCGTACTATTCGCATAAAGTCTCAGTAACTTGTTCATTTGTTGATAGCGAGCAGCAGGGATTCATGACACACCCTGCGTTTAAATAACCATTAGTTACGAGCAGAACGCCAATTAAGAAACTCAATTAGAATCCAGCTCCCAATTTATTTATGCGATATTGTGTCCAGATATGCTGTGGAGCCAGCGAAAGCCCTCTTTTTCTCTCGGCTCAGCTTTCTGCCACAATACTTCTCTCTTTCTTAAACAGCCCATGAGCTAAGGCTAATGCTCATTCATTAGTGGCAGCTAGGTAGCAGACAGAGGTCAATTGTATCCCTGCAGATTTGACTGCGTGCCCGTGCAGCAGCCTTCACCGTGGGCTGTTATCCACTCATTTGTCAGCCGCCTAGTTTGCTCGTCTACTGTAGTCGGCGGGTAACAGGATGTGGCTTCTGCTACTTTATTAGAGATTGATTTCCTCTTTAAGTTGGAAACAGTTTCCCTAAACGTTCCCCGAAGGGGAAGACTTACCCAAAGTCTTTCTCTCGCACACACATCAACTGCACACACACTCACACACCCACATGTGCCAGTGCATCATCTTTCCTCGTCTCGTAACTGAAACACATCAGGATTCATAAATAAAAGACCGAATACCTGCTCGATGCTCGCAATTTTGAAATGCTGACGGCTGCGGTGCATCATCTGTATTTCTTTAGTCAGCCATCATTTTTGTGCTTTGGCTTGGTTTTAGAATAAAAAAAAACAAAAAAAAAAACAAAACAAAAAAAGCCCTGAACTCCGGGTGTGTATTGTGTTCGGCTTGACAAAGAAGAATCACCAGGTTTTCTCGCAGTAACAAGGTCTTTTGTTATGATTACGAAAAATTTTCTTTTTTTATTACAAAGCCTGTTTCCTCTCTTATGAAAACGAATGTCGTTTCATCACAGGGCGTTTTCCTTATTACCAGGCACAGATTTGGATTCTTCGTCTTGGCCAATTAAAAGCACATCTCTGCTTTAACCACAGTTCAGTTCCATCTACTTATAATCAAATTATCAGATGAACACATCCATCATTCATTAACAATGTATTAATTGTTGTATGTTATTTCTTAGATATGAATATTTTGCCCTAAATGTAAACGTATTTTCTGTTGTTTTGTCTTTCAATGACTGAAAACTGAATATATTTGGCTTCTGGACAAAACGAGACATTTGAGGAGGCCATCTTTGGGCTTTTGGAAACATTTCGAACATTTCCTGACATTTTGTAGACCAAACAACCAGTTAATTAATAGAGAAAATAGATGACAGTGTTTTCATTAATTGATTTATATTAGGTTGCTGGTTTTGTTTGATGATTCCGGGCTAATACATCACATTTAGTAGATTTTGCAAGCCTTAAGAGGATTTCTAGGCAGAATCAGTAGCCTAGTATGTGTGTAAGTATGTTCCTTATCACGTTGAAGGCAGCATATAACGCTGAAATGATCCTAAAACCTCAAGAAATGATCTGGGAAACTAAAGATGCCTTGACAGTTTCAGCTTCTCTGTTGGATATTTGCATTTTCTGTCTCAAATCAGGCACCGAAAATGGAGTCGGTAGCAAAAAAAATCACAGCGGCCTGTTAAAGGTTGAATTTCCTTCAGTTCATTTCACGTTACGACAACATTATTTATCCCGTTTGGGACAGTTCACAGGACTCCATTAAATATGCAGGCGACATTAAACACGACACAGAGAATATATTGTGCGTTTCACATGAAACACAGCAGAGTCCAGATGTTCCCATTTGCATATCGGTTCAGTTGAAGCGCGGGAAGCATACAGAAGACAGGTGTCGGATCCATATGTATGTTTAAAAAGTCCTTATGTCCACTGCTAGAAACCTCATGAACCATCGTATTTGTAATTCTCATCTGACTGTGGCCACGCAGGTATTTTCCTTCCCTGTGGTGTCAGAGATGAGAGGAATCATCTCTTTTTTTTTTTTTCTGGGCTTTTCTACTAAGAGTTTAACTCTCAAAGATGTCGGCCTTTCTCCTTCCAGTGATTCTGGAGCGCACGCTGCTAATGCCAGAGAGCCAATTTCTGTCCCTTTGATTGGACATTTGAAGCAAGAGATAATACACTGTCAATAAAAACACTGTAAACGTTTGATAAGACCTTTTTTTTTTTTTTCCTTTTCCGGCCTCTCCGTTTACTCTGAAGGAGATTAGTTGCCTCATGCGGCGCAGTGTTGGCTTCCCTCCTCCCCTGCGCTCGTGTTGTTGCTGTGTGTGTTTTTGTGGACTTTTCGTATTTTTCACCTGCTGACATCACTCAGTGGTAGGATTGAAAACATAAAAAAAAAAAAAAAACACACCAATGTAAGTCTGTTGGGTGAAATAATGACTCTCCACTGCATCGAGTCATTATTTCAAAATGGTCGATCTTTTTTTTTTTTTTTTTTTTTTTTCGTTTTGTTTTTCCGCAGCCATGTAATTGCACATTATTAACTGTTGGGAGGAATCGGTTAATAGCAGCCTGGCAGGGACCTTTGTTGTTTTCTAAATATTAAAATGCTGCATGCAGGATGAAGTCTGCTCCCTTGACTGAGGATCATGTTTTGTGAGATCTTTACATGTTGAGGGATCAGCGTAGATATAATAAAAACACTGTAGATCGGCCTTTGTGCGGAACAAACACGGAGAGCTGGAGACTGTTTCTGGAGGACGCAGATTTCTCTATCACATGTTTTTCAGGCCAGAGAAACTAACAGTTTTGGATCAAACGAGTCGTCCGCTCTCCAGGGAGGCAGACTTGGGTCAGGCCCAATGCAGATTTCATGCTATTCTGGACTGCTGAAAACCTGGATTCTCTTTCGCTCATCAGCACTTTGCCAAAGTTCTGACATCATTTTTGTGCTCACAATTGCAAGTTTGGGACAGCTTACATCGGGTCACCAATACGACAGATGTCGGGTTTTATAAATCAGTGTTTGCATCAGTGCCGGCGGTGATGACAGATTTAGGGTCTGAAGCAGATTAGAGTCACGCCCTGTGTCACAGTTATTGATATAAGACATGCTGTAAGGGAATGAGGTTGTTTCTGTCTATTGAGTTTTCTGGGGTTGGAGTAGACTCAATTCTCTTCTGTTTTTTTTTCAAAAATAAGAGAAGTAAGTCTTATAATAGCGGGAAAAGATCACATGATACATGTGATAATCAATGTATCACACCAAATCACATCAGTTTAGAACACACACTGGTCCGTCGCGTACATTTTATTCTGTAATTTGCTGTTCGTCATAATGAGTGCTTTTGGAATACTTTAAAGTAATAATCTCGAAGATTTTCATGTAAGTTACATATCTGTTAAGTCACTATTTATCGCCAATGATGACTGAGTCTGTGGCCCGCTGATGAAAGCCTTCGCATTTGCTGTAATACCACATGCATGTAAACGGTTAACGTTACTGTTGATGGTCATGGCCGAACAAACAAAGAAAAGACCGATAATGGACGATTGGAATGGAGGAATGAAAGGAATGAAATGTTACGGAGGCATGGCAAAGCTGCCAACTGCACTTTGAGTACTACAAGTATTAAAATGAATACCCAATATCTAGTTTGACTTTAAAAAATAAAGCTTGCGGAAAAAACATTTCAGGTAATGGTGACAGCTTTGTTAGGTGTAGGCACCGAAACCACCAAGATTTTGGTTTGGGTGAGAATAAGAACGCTCTTAAAACAACCGACGCTGATCGTTGGGCTCGTATGGGAAGTAAACCGTCTGTGAAAGCTTTGTGTTTGAGTCATCCATCTATCCCAAATCCATCTTCCTATAACGGCCTTTATACTAAGCTTCGTCCCCCTGCTGGTACTGCGCCGCCTTTCAGGCCTACTTTTCACACCTGGGTGAGGCACTAACATGGTATCCCCCAGTGGATCAAACGGTGTATGATATGCTTTGGCGTGATACTGGGCTGGACAACTGTTGCAGGTAATAAAATGTTTGAAGTCTGAACATGTCGTTGTTATGGCAACTAAAAACCTAATAATCTGTCCTGCTTGAAAGCCAGTACCTCCTAGTGTGCGACTGCCTCTACTGTTAGCCCAAACTGTCACCATCAAAACATAAATTGCTTTCTCTCTGCGGAGAGATGCATCATCGCCGTTTCTTGGACGTTGACGCATTAATCAGAAAAGGCCTTCATCTGTTACCTTTATTGAACCGACCCCGTGATTTAGCCATCTTTACTTTTACTTCTCCGTCTCCAAATAGTCATTATGCAGAGCAGTCCCTAAATCTCCGCACCGGCTCGGGCATCGCCTCGAGCTTCCGACGCGAGCTGTAGTTCAGAATGAGTGTATCAAATTTCATCAGCCCGCCTGTAAATCAATCACAGCCGCGGCCGCTCGATGGAGGGGGCAGCAGAGTTAATGCACCGAAGTCAAGAGGCAGACCTGGACTTTTTTTTTTTTTTTTTTTTTTTTTTTTAAGATATTATCAGTCAAGGGATGTTTGCAGAGATCCTGAACTCGCACTGCTTCACATACTCGCGGCTGACCAATGAGCAGCTACCACTGGGGCGGTTACTGGTGTTGCTCAAGGGCACATATTAAAAAAAAAATATATTTGATGTTCCCTTCCCACTCTCCAGATTTTCAATCTTCATGAAACTCCAATGAGAGCCAGCCACCTCATAAAGCATCGCCGGCTCTATGTTTTTAAACCAACACATTAGTAATAACGTCCCAGCACTGTCTCTTAGCACCCTCGGGCTGCGGCTGCGCTGACCTTTTAAAGGTTTATAAAGTGAAGTGATTATCCTCCAAAATGGTAAAATGTAGTGTGGAACCAATTGTTAATTCACTGTATATCGCATTCATAGTTGCTGACATACCCCTGCCGTCGTGTGCGTTCACCAGTAGACAGTAAAACATCTCCGCCGCAGAGTACACAGTGTACATTCAGCTGGAGTGATTCCATTTGGTAAAAGACCCCATTACTTTGAAAACAAGCACACGGAATTTCAAGCAGCGTCCCTTTTGTTTTTCTTCCTACAAAACAAAAATGTCAAGCCTGGAGCTTATCTGCGTGCTCCCAGAATGCACCAGCCGGGCTTTATTGTGTTCAACAGGATTGTAAGGCGTGTTGGTTAACTTCGCATCCTTCACTTATAAATGATAGCGTGCGCCGCGTGTGGTTTGCCACTTAATGCGGGTTTGATTTATGTTGCCGTGTCACACTGACCCTAATAACCAATTGGCCCCGGCACTGTTTCGTCCTACCAGGTGATTCCTCTTGCTGCTCGGCAGTTAATTCAGCGGTGCCGATAGTGAATCATGACCGAAGCACAGGATTCTGACCGCATGCAAAACGTCAAAGCGTGTCGGTCCTGTGTTGTGTTTTTAATTATCTGAAGAAGTACTGTCCACAAGAGGGAAGTGTTATCACATTCATCCTGCCGTTCATCCACAGGCAGCACCTCCACATGTCTGATCCCGTCGGGTCGCTTCAGGAGGAAATGAACGGCTGAGGAAGTGAGGAAGAAAGGAAGGAAGGAAGGGAAAGAAGGGGGCTGGGTGCGGTGCGTCAGCTCACAGCTGGCTCATGAGGTAAAATAGACCCCCTCCCTCCCTCCCTCCCTCCCTCTAATGCACAAGCATACACTTAAACACCAAGAAAATGACTCCTGTAAATCATTTTTTCCCCCTCTAAGATTGATTTTTTCCAGTGTCACTGCAGGAACGATGACTCCGAGGATGACTATTTGGATCATATTTTATCTTCAGCTGCCCCACCCTGACTTATTTGTAAAACTTGTGGTTC